>NC_063179.1:40319848-41659015 GCF_023159225.1 Perognathus longimembris pacificus | reverse complement strand
GATTCCAAGGGTGTCCCATTCATTCCCCTTTGTGGTCATAATAAAACACTTGGGTGCTACCAGAGGGCTTGCGGCCCCTCCAGCCAGTCCCTGGAGCTCCCTAAGGGAGGACCGCCTTCCAACCAGAAGCACTAACCCAGCGTGGAGCCTCTTGCCATCTTCATCAGCTAGAGCGCTCCTTTCCCTTTAAGCTGTATTGCAGAGATGAATGGTTCAATTTCCAGCTGCTTAATGGTGTTCTGGGGAGCTCGGCCTCCTGTCAATTGCCCCCAGCTTGGCTTGAGAATTTGCGGTTAATGGGGCAGGTAGGGAAGCTGTTTGTTTCCCCTTGGCTGGGTGTGTTAACACGGATCTGTTCTTCTATCAGCTCTCTATGTCTTAATCTCAGCCTGGCCCTGATGGAACGTTGCCCTGCACGCCTCTATCAATGCCAGCTATTCAATAGCCAGAAACTGATAGCTTCAGCAAATGCCCAGCTGGCTTCTTCCAAGGATTCAGTCCCTAAGGATGTAGTTATCAACACAAGCTTCCAGCAAGAGCGTGAAACAATGCCTCTGCTTCCTGGTGAGGCTGCTATCTTTTGTAGTACCATAGCACCCATAGCTCCATTTACTCCTTGGCTGGGGACTGGAGAATTCCTAAGATTAGACAAGAAAGGGTTGGTTTCTCTTGTTTCCCACAGCCCATCTCTTTACTCTTCTGGTCACTCTCTGGTTTACCGAGACCCTTTCCGACTTTTCCCCCACGCAGTACCACACGCCTCCAGGGACGGTGACAGGATTCTATGGCTGTATGTCCGATTCGAGAGCATTCAGAAAAGCTGCGAGTCTACTTCCTAGTAGTCGGCCTTCTGGCCCCACGGTTCAGCCCACAGAGCAGCGATGGCTTGGCTTAGGGCCTACCGTTGGCCCAGCTTCTTCCTTGGATGAGGGGAAGTTGGCTGACTGGTCCTCCGTATAACTTACAGCCATGTACAATGGAGCAATGGAGGGAGGACTTTTCCAATGTGGGGGGGGGGGGGGACAAAAACACAAAGTCCCAGCCAGGGACTCCCCACCACTTCTGCTGGGAGATTTCAGCCAGTGTTGCTCAAAGATCAGAGGGGCAACGGGACAATTCTCATGTTCCTTGATGACCAGGGGTTGCCTGCAAGGATTTGGGGGGCTGGGGAGCAGTGAAGGCACCAGGATTCCTCCTCCACACTTCATTCCTAGGGGGGACGTGTTGGGAGATGATTCTCCACGGTTCTCTCACATTCTCCATGAATTGCTTGCAGGATATTAACCGCCTTTGTTCTGAACTGTCTTTCAAGAATATTATAGAAAGAATAATGTTGGCATACAAAGACTGTCTCTCTCTGGAGCTCCCTCCCCCTTATATTAAAAAAAAATTCAGTTTCTCCAAACTCAGGAGTCCTTTCCTCTCACACGATCCATGCTACGCGTTAGTGTCATCTGGTTCTCTTATGTGTCATCTGGTTGTTCTCTTTCCACCCTGTGAGACCCAGAAAGCAGTGCGAAAATGCTGCTGCTCTGGCTGCTGTTGCTGCTGGGAGGTACAAACCGCGCTTCATCTGGGACTCCCGAGTCTCGTGTCTTCTGCCAGCATCTGTAGAAGCACGGCAGAATAACTTGTTAGCTTCTAAGCAAGGTTAAGTCTCAGATCCCACACAGCTCTTGACAGTGTGCCATGGTGAGAGCAGAGACCACGCACCTGTGTGAGCACTTCCTTATCCACGTACAGGCCGAAAGCCGTTCTCTGCCCTGTTCTACTGACAAAGTGAAGGCCTGCCTCTCTATTCTTAAAGCATACCACAAACCCCTTCCGTGAAAGGGGCTCGATCCAGAGGGGGCCATGTTCCGGTGGCAAGTTTCAGCGAATGTTCTGTTTGGATGAGATGACAGAGAGGCAAGACGCTGGACTAGAGTGAGCGATGTCACTCTGAAAGTTGTCAGGCTTTCAGCCTCCCCCAGAGTGTGGCTCACTCATGGAAGTGTGGATTTGACCCAGTGAACCCAACCTAGTCTCCAATAAAAGATATTTCCAACATTTCTATTGAAACTAGCAAATCAAGAGTAGAACTACACGGACCTAGTTGAAAGAGGCCTATAGTCATGGCTCTGAGTATGAATTTCCAACTAGGATCATTCAAATACTCACTTATTATCCCAGGAAACCGGACCCCTGATTGGGAGAGTTAAACCTCTTATCTGGCCTGAGAGAAAGTCAGTAGTAAAGAGCATTCTTAGCATGCACAAAGCCTTGGATGTCATCTCCAGTGCTTGTAAACACACATACACACACACAGAGTTCATGGTATGTTCTGAAATAGCTTGAAGTAAATCTCAACACTTCAATGGAGGAACTTGATGTTTTAAAAATATAGCTTCTGAACCAGGCACCAATGGTTCATGCCTATAAACCTAGCTACTCAAGAGGCTGAGTTCTGAGGTTCATAGTTTGAAGCCAACCTGGGCAGGGAAGTTGGTGAGACTCCAATAAATTACCCCAATCAATTATCTCCAATAAATTATTCAGAAAAAGCTGGAAGTGATACTGTGGCTCAAGTGGTAGAATGCTACCCTTCAAAAAAAAAGAAGCTCAGAGACAGTACCCAGGCCTTGAGTTCAAGCCCCAGGATGAGGGGAAAAGTAGAGCTTCTGGCCTTTGGACACCAGTGGCTCATCCTAGCTACTCAAGAGGCTGAGGTCTGAGGATCGTGGTTCAAAGCCAGCCCAGGCTGGAAAGTTCATGAGACTCTTATCTCCGATTAACCACCAGAAAACTGGAAGTGGTACTGTGGCTCATGTGGTAGAGTGCTAGTCTTTCGCTGAAGAGCTCAGGGCAGCTCCAGGCCTTTAATTCAAGCCCAAGGATCAACACAAAAATTGGGTAGTTAATTAATTACAAATACAGCTTCTGGGAAACACAGCGTTTTCCTCTTTCTGTTCTCGGGCTTTCTCTACTGCAGGAGAAAAAACAGTCAGCTTACAGATCCTGGGGGTCTTTGACCATTGGCCTACATATATATGAATCCTAGCACTCATTTACCTTACACACCTTAATCCAGATTTAAACATCAACAACTTCCTTTCTTCACATTTCAAGTTGCCTAGCTCCTTTTCTAGCCCCAACTCTCAGTACCCAAATATTTATTTAAGCACCTGTAGCTAACATGCTGACTCAAGGCCCTATCTTGCTACTAAATCAGCTTCTGTCTTTTGGCCCACACAAATTCTCCCATCATTTACTGCTCAGAAATAAACTCAGAGTGCCTCTCTCCTGTGCATTAGTGACAATCATAAAAATCTTCATGATCTTGTCCTAAGGGGATCTCCAAGTACAATATTTATCAGGCTAGCCATGGGTCATGGGCCAGGAAGACTCACAGACCAAATTAACATGCTCACATTGTGCAGTCTATCAAACTCCTTTAAGACACGTGGCATGATGTAAAGGGAATGATTTGGACTGTATGAATGTATAAGGTCAGAGCAAGGTGAAAGGGACATAGGGACATACCACCTGGAAACTACACACTCTTCAGATGTCCCGCCTCTCTTTCTTTGCCCCATGAGCCTTCTCTGCTGCCAATGTCACAAGAACCTGAACTGAGGTTGGAGCAAGGAGGCCCAGCCGGAGGGAAAACTCCTCAAGCCAATGATCTGCTCTTCCCTCAGCCACACGCACTAGCTTGTAGTTTACTGAACAACCACGGACTTGAGCTGTTTCTTGAACCAAGCGTATGTCAAACCAGAGTAAAACTATAACGAGGATCCACTGACAGGGCTTTGCCAGCGCAAAGTGCTCAAGTGTTTAACTATCTTTCCTTCTCTATCTGAAAGTAACCATCTTGTGGATTCCATTATAGATTCCCTTCTATTTTTAGTGTGTGTTTCAGGCTACTCACGCTCTGCTGAGACTTTACATTTCTTGCGAAGCTGCCTGCCTCCTCATTTTCTACCCACCTCACATAGTCAGTGAGTTCTTCCAATTTTGAATAAGTAAGCTAGTAGAGAGCAGTAATGTACCACGATGCATATCGTGAATTTGAGGCAGCCTGTTTTTTTTTTCTGGAATTATTGGAATGTTCTCAATAATAAAGCAATACTTACTACATACATTGTAAATGGTACACACAATGATTACAAGGAGATTAAGAAAACGGATATGCACAAATAATAACTGGAAGGTGATGCATGAAAATGTGGTGGAATAGTGGGGTCATAAGTAATTTTTGTTTTAAATTTTTCCTTGATGTTGTCTGCCAAAATATTTCCAGTGATATTAATTATTTTTAAAGGCTGACATTCCACAAACATGCTTTATAAAATGTTTTTTCCCAAGAATTGGGTAGAGAATATGTAGCTGCAAAACCTATGTTAAGTTTAATAAGAGATTTGGGTAAACTGAATTAGGAGAAATATGTGAATCCTAAGCCATTTATATATCTAAGAAAGAAATTTGACAACACACATTTTTCACATATTTTACAGCAAAAATATTTTAGGCCATGTATTTCACTAAGGGTTTTTTAATTTTATAAGTAATTACTGAATGCCACCTACCTAGTAATACTTTCCCCTCCTTGTTATTATGAGTCCATTTGAAGTTTCAAGTTAGCACAGAGAACACTGAAATTACTTCTGTGTGTTTTACAAAAAGAATGACTTCTGTGTGTTCTCCCCTTTCTTTGGTTGACTAAGGCAAAAACTAGCCCCATGGTGTTCTCCCTATGTTTATTAACTTCTGAGCAATTTTCAGAATGTCAAAGGCCCATGTTTCAATAACACATATTAATCTCTTCTATCATAAATCAATCTCTCACAGAAAGGGACTTGAAAAGGTCTTGGAACTTCCAAGGTCTAAATTGAAGAAATGGTTAAGTGGTTTCTACAATGTACTGTGCAGAAACGAGAGTTTCTCGGTGGTTTCCAGCTAAGGATCTGCCAAACCTAAACCCACTTGCAGTTTACTGAGAACTGAGAAGCCTTTTCATCAAGTACCCCAGCAATTCAACTTCTCCACGTGATAACATGAACAGATAGACCGGTTCATAGCTTATCTTCTGGATTTTGCTGACCTGCCCAGTTGAAGAGCCTGTAACTTGAGAAAGGACAGACAACCTTGGCTTCAAATTTTCCAATGCCAAGGGGGAAAACAATTTAGAACATTCTTGATATGTTTGGGGGTTATCTTCTTAAAGCACTCAAGTGCTTGACTAGATGATACGTTAAATGAATACAATTTTCGAGCTAAGCTTGGGCCAAATCAAATCAAGTCCTTCTTCTAGAAGTATTCGTCACTAGGAGCGTCGGTGTCCCCATTGACAGGCTATGTGCTTGCTGTCAGGCTTCTCACTCTAGGTGTTCCCAGTAAGGAAGAGCTGTCAGTCCATCAACCTAGTGCAGACAGAAGCATTCATTCTGCTAAAATCATAATGCATTGTTTTTAGCTCAAAGCCAGTTTCCTCATTCACTTTATACATGTGTAAAGAACTTTACAAATAGGGGAAGAGCTTTGCTTTAGACACGCAATTCTCATGGGGACTCTAAAATTCAGCATTCATTGGTGATATGTGAGAAAAATAATAATGAGACATATATGTTAAACAAATTAGACCTGTGGGTTTAGGCTAGTCACAGCAGAGGATCACAAGAGCCCAATAGCTATGCCCTTATGAATGCATAAGATGATGCTGAGTGAAGTGAACTCCATGTTATGGAAACGATTGTTATATCACTGTTGTGACTACTGCAACGTGTTATGTGTAACTGTAGCTTCAATTATTGATGATCCTCTTGTATCCCCTTCCTGTGGTTGTACCTACACTATCTCTGTATCTTATCTGAGTATATTGGAAACCATGTATACTGGTAAACAGTGGTATATAGGGTAAAAAAAATACAAACAACTACAAAAGCAATACTTGCAAAACTGTTTGGTGTAAATGAACTGAACAACTCGTTGGGGGAAAGGGAAAGGGGGAGGGGGGAGGGGGGAATGAGGGACGAGGTAACAAACAGTACAAGAAATGTATCCAATGCCTAACGTATGAAACTGTAACCTCTCTGTAATTCAGTTTGATAATAAAAGTTTGAAAAAAAATTTCTTTGGAGGATGATTCCACTCACATGGCCATTTCTTGAGCCCATTTTAGAATCCTCATTATCACTGATTTTTTTAAGGCCATTTTCAATGAAGAAAAGATTATCCAGATCTTATAACTGACCTTTGTTTGACCAGCTAGCTATCATATTCACTGACCTTTATTCCTAAGGAATTCTCAGACTTTGTGATCGTCAACCTGTGTTCCAAGCACAAGGATTTACTACTGCTGGGGTATCTTCAGGGAAAATGTCTAAGGGTGGAAGTACTTTCATTTAAAATGATCATAATAATAGCTGTGGCCGGGGGCTGGTGGCTCACCCCTGTAATGCTAGCTACTCAGGAGGCTGAGATATGAAAATCACGATTTGAAGCCAGCCTGGGCAGAAAAGTCCATGCGACTCTTAACCCATTAGCCAGAAAGAAGCTAAACGTAAAGGTAGGGCTCGAGTGGCAGAGTGAAAAAGCTAATGGAGAACATGCGGTCCCAACTTCCTAGTACTGGTACAAACACACACACACACACACACACACACACACGCACACACACACTAAATTAAAATTGTAAAAACACAAGAGGTTGACATCAGAACCCTCATGAACGTACACTACTCTGAGTAACATTCTTGAGTCTCCGAAGGCAACATTTCACATACTTGGAAGCTACTTTGAAAAGACTCCCTTACTTGGCTGAGCCTGAGCTCATCTGTTGTGCTTGTTGAAACACGAAGTAGATGCTGTCCTCCATGGTTCCTCCTCTGTGCTGAGAAGAAAGAGTTCTCTGGGTGAGGTATTCCCACCGATTCCCACCGAGCACCACCACAGCTCCCCAGCAGGCGTGTTAGAGAGATCAGCCATCTTCTTGCAAGAAATGCTGCCAACGTGGGTGCTTTCTGAGCTCAAGCTGGCTTCAGGAGAGCCTTGTGGAGGTGCTGCCCACCGAGGGGCCCTGCTAATCCTTCTCAGCTTGTTTAGTCCCCATGCCAAGCTCAGGCTCTGGCCCCCTGTGGCTTGCTGGGAATCTAAAGGAAAAACCAGGACTAATGACAATATGAGGTTACTTGGGGCCCAACACTTGCATCCAAGGTTAAAATACATTTGGAGAACATGCTTCTCAACCTTCAAGTAATTAGGACAGTAACAAAAATGAAAGCCTGGAAGAGTTACTACTACTACGAATAATAATACTTGTCCATTCAAGCCAAAGTGTCACAAGGGAGGCCAGTGTCAGGAAGTAGCAAATTGGGTTCCCTTTGTTTATTTATTTTTTGCCAGTCCTGGGGCTTGAACTCAGGGCCTGGGCACTGTCCCTGAGCTTCTTTTTGCTCAAGGCTAACACTTGAGCCACAGTGCTACTTCTGGCTTGTTCTGTTTATGTGGTACTGAGGAATTGAACCCAGGGCTTCATGCATGCTAGGCAAGCATTCTACCACTAAGCCACATTCCCAGCCGGGTTTCCTTTATTTTTAAGCAATGGGAGCACAGCATTTGCAACTCTCCTAATGACTGAGGAAGTAGGTCAGTTCCCAGGATAAACCGTGCCTCCATGGAAATCTCTCCTTCATCTTGGGTAAAGGCAGACCAAAGAACAACAAATCCCAAAGGCAAAACATAGTCTTCCCCTCCTGGGCTCCTGAAATGAACATTCTTGATTTGCTCATTATTATCCGGAAAATAAGGAAAGGATTTGTACAAAGCCATCTATCCTAATCTAACATTCTCTCATTTTAGGACTCGATTTTCTCAATCCCATTGCTTCTCATGGAAAATGCAGCCCTTTGATGATGTCATGAGATACCGCCTCAGGGTTCAAGCTCACTGTCTTCTGGAATTCAGTTAGCAGGATCCAGGCTTTCAGGAGCACAAGGATCATGCTCCCCTCTAGGACATTCATCTACTTCTACAAACTAGACAATGCACCCTGATCTCTGCTGGAGAAACATCCCCACAAAGACTGCCAGGATCTGAAACAACTACTGAGCTTCTGTGAGCTACCTCCTACTCCCCACATATTCCTTCCTCTTTCTACTCACTCTCCCTCTGTAAATTCTTTTCCAACCTTCAGGTTTCTTCGATCAAGAATAAGCTTTCATGCGTCCCAGTCAGGATCATGTGGAATCAACCAGGGGTGGGAACCCATTCTATCCCATGAATGCCTGATTGACCCAACCCAGCCCACAAAGACGGGCACCTGGGTAAATTACACCGACTTCCTACTGTGTTTTCATTCCCCAAACATCCATTGATAAATATTTGTGGAGACACAAATCCCTGAGTTTCCCTCCTGACCTGACCACATACTAAGTAGCATTAGGACTAAGCCCAAAGGATGGACACATCAGTAACTCAATGAGGCACTTCATAAACATTGGGATTACATTCATTCATTCCTCTCCTGGCCACAGAGGTCAGGCCAGCCCTTTCCTCCCAGCCCAGGACTTTCACTTTACAAACATGCCTGCCACAGACATTTCATCTTGAACACTTGACGCTGCACACATCTTTTAAATATCTCTTGAAACTCTTTCACAACATAGCCTACACTAGCTCAATAGATACAGAAAGGAAGCCTTCCTCCCCAAGGCTTAGCTGTCTATACCATCTGCAGCCCAGTGCTACTCAAACCTCAGTGTATAGCAGAATTATCTTAAGGGCAAGCTTCTGGGTCCCATAATGCTTGGGAGCCTAGGGATCTTCCTTTGTAACCAACCTGTAACTCTGAAAAATATTCTTTGAGAAATACTTCTGTATGGAATATAATATGTTATAAAAATCATCAAGCTGGGTGCTGGGGACTCACCCCTGTAATCCTAGCTACTTAGGAGGCTGAGATCTGAGGATCATGGTTCGAGGCCATCCTGAACAGAAAATAAGATTCTTATCTTCGATAAACTACTCAGAAAAAGCCCAAGTGGCACTGTAGCTTAAGTGGTGGAGCAGCTGAGGGACAGGGCTCAGGCCCAGGGTTCAAGCCTTCCCGCCCTTCACTGTGGCCACACCTTCGCCCCCCCCCCACGGGTCTCCCTGACTGATTCGCACCTCTGCATACCCCCATCTTGTGCAGAGCGGCAGTTTGCTCTCCTCCCGAGGAACTCCGTTCTGCCTGAGCCATGTGGCAGTCTCCTAAACCACCGTTGACAGCCGGCTGGCCTGGAGGGAGGGCGGCCCGCGCAGAGACGCTGACCCCATCCTCCATCACCAGCCGCAGACGCTTTCTCTGAGTAAACCTCCGATAGACAGAGCCTGCTCAGCAGTTGCCCAGCTGCAGCCAGTGAATTGTTAACTTCTAGGTAGCCATTTGTTGAAAGAGAGCTTATCACTTATCTATTGTCCCACTGTTTAATCTCTGTCCCCAAAGCTGCACGCTCACGGTCCTTTAAAATGACCTGGCTCTTTAAAGCACAACCATCTATTGCCAAATCGAACTGTCTAGCTAAGGAATTTATAAGACCATCCAGGGCTACCAAAAAGTGAAGGGTAGGGGAGGGTCTCAGTGGCATGGCACGCACACACACACACACACACACATACACACACACACATTAGTTACCAAAGACTGAAGGAGTCCATGTGGTATCTCCATCCAGGGTTTCCTGGCTACTCCTGGCCAGAGAACAGTGGTAGTGCAGAGGGGGTTCACCAGGGACCCCGGTATCCATCCCAGGCCCCGGGTGACAGGAGCAGTATAGATAACCCAGTTCCAGAAGCATGACTCGGGCCTGGAGCAATGTTCACAGGTATGTCTGGTTTGTTTGCTTGGTTGAGACTCTCCAATCCCTACTAGAATTCTCATCTCCACTTACAAGTAAATACACAAAGAAGCACAAAATATTGTGGTTTTCATTACATTTTAAATTTAGGTGAATAATAGAACCATTGGGAATTTCATGCAGTTGTGTGTGTGTGTGTGTGTGTGTGTGTGTGTGTGTGTGCGCGCGCGCCAGGACTAGGCCTTGAACTCAGGACCTGGGTTTGGTCCCTGAGCTTTTATGCTCAAGGCTAGTACTCTATCACTTGAGCCACAGATCCATTGCCGCTTTGTCTGGTGGCTAATTGAGGACAAGAGCCTCATGAACTTTCCTGCTGAGCCTGGCTTTGAACCACAATCCTCAGATCTCCTTCTCCTGAGAAGCTAGGATTACAGGAGTGAGCCACCAGTGCCCAGCTTATAGTTGAGCATTTTACAGAAGAGTTTCCTCACACTAGTTAGGATTTAAACTAATGTCTATTGAATTAATTGTGCACATGGTAAATTTCTACGTCTATCAATTTATTAAAACAATACAACATCCCTGTAAGGTAGGCATCATGATTATTCCTACTCAGCAAATAAGGAAAAGGAAGCTTAAAGAAAGCAGTACAGAATGTATATATTCAGGGCTAGACTTCTATGTGGAGTATGAAGTCATAACCTGATTTTTACCATAAGGGTAGACAGGATGGGGCCTGACTCTCTCCTAAATTTCTACCATGCAAATGACAAAATATCCTGGGGAAAATGTGTTTATTTCATCCAGGTGCAATGTATTTGAAAAAGAGTCTACAGAACTATCTACAATATTAAGCAAGGTTCAGTATCCTCAGTCCAGGGATGTTACACTATCCCCAAACAATTGTCGCATAGCCAAAATTATTGGCAAATATCTCCTGGATACAGTGGAGAGTCTCCTGCCTAGGAGATCTGAGAGGGACCAAAGCAAAGATTTCACTGCAGTCCTATGTGAAACGTGTCATTTGGTCAAAGTGCTTGACCTCCCAGAGACAGAGAAAGAATGGCCTCCGGGTCCACTATATTTTAATGGGAATAGGAGGCCAGGGAAAGGATCCGTGTTGATTTGATTCATCAGGTTGCATAAGCAATGGTAGTGCTGGACATTGGTATCATAAGGTATAGAAGAAAGGTCACGAACATGCAGGTCCAAAAGACATGTGTGAGAATCCATCTGAGGAAGTGGATAACTTATCAGAGCACACTCGTTAACCTCTCTACTCCCTCCTGGGCATCGTGGGGAAGTCATTCCTCCCTCCCAGAGTCGAATTCAATGAACGCGATGCTGTGCTAGTCAAGTAACCGAAGAACAGTGCTGAGCCCAGGGAGGGTCCAGGTCCAGAGCAACACGAATCTTCTTTCTCTCCCTTGGGCACTCAACCAAAGGCCAAAGACATGCGTTCCAATCCTGCCTTGCTATGTGACCTTGACCATCTTGGGTCAGATCTCCGGATTTCTAGTTACTTTCCTATAACAAGAGAAGAACGCAAACTGGGTGTCAGGAAACTTAGATCTCACGGTAGGATAATGAAGTGCCAGACTTTGAAGTCAGACCCCACTTTACCACGCGAACCCCACTTTACCACGTGAACCTGAGATAAGCAGGCCCTGTGAGCAAACCCAGGACAAGCTTATTAGGGCCCAGCCGGTCGAGAACTCTAACCACTGGGAATGCTTAACTCTGACCACCCCTAGAATGCCTTGAACCCTGAGCCAATCAGATTTGTACCTGTGTCCTAATCTTGCTTGCTTGAACACCTGATTGTTGTAACTTTGTTTTTGCCTTTATAAGCCCGGTGCAATCGCAGCTCGAGGCTCCCTCCTAACCTCCGCTGTGTCGATGGGTAGGACGAGGCCCGAGTTGCAGCTCGCTTGAATAAAGCCTTGCTTTTGCATTTCAGAGTGTCTGAGTCTCGGTGGCCTTCTTGGTGGTCATCTCGCAACTTGGCACAACAATGTGAATTCTGGGTGTCGGTGAAGGCAGACTAGGAAAGGGAGGAAGGTGGCACCAGGGGCCCCCATGAGCGAGTAAGCCCCTGAGAAACTGTTCCTCAGCTCTAGTGAAGAGGCTTTCATCACTGCGGCGTGATAACGGGAATCGGAGTGGACGAGCCACGTCTCCCCCTTCACTCCACAGCCCGGACAGCCCTTGCCTCCCCGCTCTTCCGTTCTCCGCACTCTTGTGACCTCCAAAGCACCCCTTCTCCTCTCCAGCGCCACCTCACCGGACACTCGTGCGGACAGCACCCGAAGGGGCCGAGCGTGGCGATGCACTCCCCTCCGGGCTGGGGAGAGGGAACACACACCCAGGTCCTGCCACGCTCGGAGCCACGGCCCTGGGGCTGCGAGCTCTCTCACAATCCGCAGCTCTCCCCACACACCAGAAGGATGGAAGCCTGTGGAGCTCTGCGAGGCCTTCCAGTTCGAGTCCAGCTTCCTACCCTCTCCCCCCCCCACCCCCCCAGCATGAGCAATCAATTCACTAAGGTGGTAATAAGAGAACTAATGAATCACCCTCCCCAGCAACAGCCCCATGCTCCGGCCACCAGAAGCACCCCCACCCCCCCCACCCCCGCCTGTCATGGTAGCCTTGCTCATTTCAGCACAATTTATCCAAGCACGCTAGCTGGTTCCCAAAGAATGAGTCCTAACACGTTTTGTAGAGCGGGAAAAGGAGGGCATGGGCCCTGTACTCCAGAGCCCTGGTGTAGAGAATGGAATGGTTTGGAGACTAATGAAGCTTCTGTCCTAAATATGAGCCATAGTGCTGGGGGGGGGCGGGAGGCAAAGAGCCAAATGTCAAGACATCAACCAGGGCTGAGACCTGAAGCCCTGCCTTGCCTGCCCTACCCACCCAAGGGCAAAGGAACTACTCGGCCAGTATTAAGCACGCATGCCACGCCCAGGTTCTTGGGGGCACTGAGAACCCAGTCTCTCCAGTCTGCAAAACAGCCTAAAGATCAGGGGGCCCAAACGCCTCTCAGGAAGTAGGATGATTTCGCAGACCCCAAGCACCTAGTGCAGAGAGATGGCCAGAACCAGGCCCTCGGCCCCGCAGAGCTCTCCTCCACCTGCCTCCTGCCTCCCTGTGCTGGGAGAAGCTGCCAGAAGAAGCCCTAGGCTTCCGACTCGGGAAACGGGCAGCAGGCCTGAAGGGAAATACCCCACGTGACTTACATTTCGTTTCTTTCTTGGGAAAAAATATATATATTTTTTTTTTGAGATAAGATTTCCTTATGTAGTGAGCCTTCGACTTAGAATTCAGCCTTTCTCCTAAGTTCTGGAAGTACAGGTGTGCGCCACACACTAAACTCATTTAGTTCCTTTCTAATGAGACATTTCACATGGGATTCCTTTTCCCTGTGCTCGTCTGTTTATTTCATTTTCAGAGGAGTCCCCTTCCTTCCTCCCCCCCCCAACCACATACCCTTTTGGAAAATCCTGAGAATATTTGGGGTTGACAGATTGTTGTGTTCTTATGGTCTGGTGACAAGAATTGCCTGGAGGTAAGGAAAAGAGAGAGGAAGGGAGGGGAGGAGGGGGAGGAGGAGGGGAGAACTAACACAGAACACTATGTATTTCCTTGGCCACATATTTGATAACCCCTAACTCATTCTGCATCCATTTTACAGATAAAGACCCTGAGGCACCGAGAAGTAACCCATCTGGGCCAAGTCATTCAAGCGTGAGAGTGAGTGTTTGCTGTAATACTCAGCAACACCAAACAACACTTACGAGTGCTTGTTTGAACTCATGAGCTTTACTGTCCCTGTTCCTTCTGTACAAGAAACCTCCTAGAATGACTTTAATCCAGAAGAGTAAAACAATGATGTCAAATTTTCTAGCCCCTTAGAGGTCTTCCATTGTCCAATGACTTCTCTCAGGTGCAGCTGCTTGAAAGGTAGTAAAACATGAGCCCTCTCCTCGGAGCAAGCTACTTCCTATTCCCTAGTAAGCTAGCAGGGACTCTCACTCATCAGCTACTTAATTTAGTGACCCAGGTCTCTTTGGAGTCTCTGCATTACCACTTGGTGCTTTCCAAATTGATCTTGACTATTCAAGGGGAATACTACATTTCAAATTAAAAAGGGTGAAGTTCAGAAAGCCCAAGAAGGGGGGAAAAGGTTTCTCGTCTGCTATTTATTCTCCATCTACCATCTCCAAAGTAAGTGATGGGTGTTTAGTCCCTTCTGAAGAGTTGCCAAAGTTATCCCTTAAAGCCACAATAGACAGACTTGAGCCCTGTCGTCAAGCTGCAGTGTAAATGGAATCGTTCCTCAGTCATTACTGCAATAAAGATCTAGTGTTTTCATAGGGTCTTTCAAGAGAAGCCTACCTTCCTGCCTTCCCGCTTCCCATGCCTCCTCCCCTCAGCCCCCGGCCATCATCAGAGGGAAGCCAGTACAATCAGAGCCTTGTTTCTGATAAGAGTATCTGTCAGGGACAAAGAAAAGGCGATGTGTTTTTTATTGAGTTGACCCCCTTCATGAGCAACACACAAAAGCTCATTAATTATAAGCCATCCTGTGTCCCCCCAAGCCCCTCCCTCCACACATTTGCATTTCCAAAAGCTCCATTCTACCCCTGTGAAAGGCTTTACCCTGGGATTTGCCAGGCTGGGAAGGAAATGGCAGCACCAAAGGCCCCGCCAACATCGCTCTCCCTGCACACAATACATATTCAAGTAGCCAAGGCTCCCGTACCCAGGATGCACCGGGAAAGATGTCTAAAGAGGAAGTTGGCACTGTCCTTGATTCCCACCCCTGGGAAAATAACTGTCAACCTGGAAGGGAGGAAGTGGCATCCTTGTGAATGGAGGACTTCCTGGCTTGTGTGCATCGGTGTCCTCGCAAGAACGCCACCAACACGGGGGTTTTCTCGGTGTTTGGGGACTGTGGATGAAGGAACAGCAAAAGGAAATGTTCTTATTTAGAGGAGCCCGTTCTCCATGGGAAATATGTGTTAACTCGCTGGACTAAAACGACTCCTGGAAGCTGCTTGTTCAGATGAGCTCCACTCACCGAGACAAATCCCTGTGTTTGTATTTGATGTGACACCAAGTCTTAGATTTACTGATTTTCAAAGAGCAATGTGGGCAGGCCTGTTCCCTCCGGCCCTGAAGCACGCAGCGTGTGCCAGAGGACGCTCTGTGCGGGATTCCTGCTCCATTCACCATCTGGATGAAGGGACAGCCAGAGGGGAAGGGCCCCACCCAGAAGGACCCTCCTGCCTCAACCAGGGAACGAAGCCTTCTGCATGAAATGCGCGCTGCATCTCTCTACTCCACCTCTCACTCCTGAATGTTTTATAATAGGTACTGGATAGCAGTAACTTAACATGTCTTATTAGAAAGTGAGTATGTTTTGTCCTATACAGCTACATCATGGCTACTGATGGCTTTCCCTACTATATCCTGTTATGAAAGAAAGCCCAAGCCCGCAACCTCTCCAGCTCAGATCCTTACTGAGGACTAAACACCAATGCAGAGACCAACTTTTCCCCCATCAATTTACAATCACTCAAAGTTCTGATCACTTCGGGTCCCCTGGACCATCACTTTGTAGGAGTCTTGTTCTGAAACCCATCAATTCTGTCCAATTTTCCCACGAGATAAGCAACAAATGGCTAGATCTGCTGGAGTAACAGAACCTGGCCTACAGTGGGTACTCCCTTAATGACTGTGACAACAAAAGAAGTAATCAGTAAGCCTCTCAGGAGAACAGTCTATTGCCCTTTGTATCAAAAAACCCACTTAACGCTGTGTTTTTTCTTTTATGAAAATATTCCCTGTGAAGATAGAGTTTTCCAGAATACAGAATGACACTCATAAAAATGGGTGCAGCTGCCCATGCTAGGGACCTCCAGGTGAACTGGGAGACACCCTTGGTATTGAGGTGTTTAAGGGAATCTCACAATTAGACACAACAGAGCCCCAAGAGTCGTTTGCAAGAGCATGAAGCGCATGGACTGGATCTGGATGAGTTGCCTTGGGACACTAAGATGGATGGCTAAATCTTAGCTTTCACATTTCTCATCTACAGAAGGAAAATAATGCAGTTAACCCACGAGGCTGTTGGCAGCAGTGAGATCATGCACTAACAAATATTCAACAAACGTAAGCTATTCATCATCATCATCATCATCATCATCATCATCATCATCAGATGGGGAAATAAAAATATTTTTAATCCAAGGGATAGGTAAAATAATTGGGCCTACCCAAGAACTGGTTCCGGTTGGAAGGGATGGGGCCCCCAGCCAACAGTGGGTACTACTGTGGCTTCCTCCTTCTACCAAAACAAGGATTCTCCACTTGGGAGCCATAAAACTTTCCAATTCCCGGAAGCCAACTCCATACTTTCTTGCTTTTGTACATTCTTCTACAAAAGAAGCCCATCATTTCCATAAGATTCTCAAAGGAGTCTGGTACCTCTCGAAATTAGGACTCACTGCCAGGAGGTATAGCAAACTCTTACGTTGAGTCTTGTTTTCAACTCTAAATGTACACAAAATACCCTTTCTTCTGGTTCAGCTGACACCTGCTGGGCTTTTCAAAAGAATTTTACTGAGACTCTAAGGAGAAATTAGACAGAAAAATAAAGCACACACCAAAAAAGAAGGAACATCAAAGGGCTACCCTCTGCTCATTCTAAGAGAACAGCCCTACTCTGCAGGTGTGGGCTGCCTCCTCCACTTTGTCATTCTTCTGAAGAATTTGTCTCTTATTTATGCTTCTTCTTTTCTTTTCTTTTGTTTTTTGGTTAGTAATGGGGCTTGAACTCAGGGTCTGGGTCCTGTCCCTGAGCATTTTCACTCAAGGTGAGTGCTCTACCACTTGGAGCCACAGCACCACTGCCAGTTTTCTGGCGGTTCATTGGAGCTAAGAGTCTCGCAAACTTTCCTGCCTGAACTGGCTTTGAACCACAATCCTCAGATCTCAGCTTCCTCGGTAGCTAGTTTACAGGTGTGAGCCACGGGCACCTGCTCTTTTGGTCTTTTATTTGAAAGCAACATTCATGTCAAGAATTTGTTGGGTGCTTAGATTTCCATGAAAACAGAGACCATTGCTTCGCTTTTAAAATAACTCCTAAAAGAAATTGTATTACAAACCAAAAGGGGCTGGGAAGTATCTAATCTCTTAATAACTAGATGGCTGGGAAGCAATACAAAGGAGATACGGCAGACAGCAAAATTAGAGAGAACCAGAAAGAGGGGGAGGCAAGGGAGCATCAAGTCAGAGTCTTATATTGTCAACAAAAGAATTTGTTTTAAGAGGCAAGCACACAATTGTGAGTTATCACGTCCTTGATGTTTTCATGAACTTCAGACAGCTGTTTGAGTGCTGAGTAGACAGGTCTACAGATCTAGTAGATTTCTCAATCCGCTTGCCTCCCATCCCAACCACTAAGTAGGAATGGATGAAGGCCTTCCCCGAAAAAGGGAAGAAGGGAGGAAGACTAAAGGACTCTAAGAAAAATCACAAAAGGAAAAAATCACATCCAAGTCACAAGCACTTACCAAGTTTTCATTCAGTACCAGGCTCTCTAGATTAAGCTCTGCGGAAAGAAAGGAGAAGAGTGATAAAAACTGAGGTTAGATCTGCAAGAAGTTCCTAATTCATAGAAATTCATAGAAAGGGTAGATAATCTTCAATGTGATTAGTGTTATTAACTGTGATGGAAAGTCCAAAGAATAACTTAGAGGGGGAAAAAAAAACCATTAAATTTATCTTTGCCTTTAAGTCCCAGGACCACCACCACCAAAACAAAAACGAAGCTACAAGTGGAACTATGGGTCAAATGGTAGAGCTCCAGCCTCAAGAGAAAAAAAAAATTAAAAAGCTAAAAAACAGCACCCAGACCCTGAGTTCAAGCCTCGGTGTGGGAACCAAAAAAAAAAAAAAATTATCTTTGCCACTTACATTTTGTCATAGTACATTTTATGTTACTACAACAGGATACCCAACACTGGATAATTTATAACAAAAAAGAAATATGGGGGCTGGGGATATGGCCTAGTGGCAAGAGAGCTTGCCTCATATACATGAGGCCCTGGGTTCAATTCCCCAGCACCACATATACAGAAAATGGCCAGAAGTGGCGCTGTGGCTCAAGTGGCAGAGTGCTAGCCTTGAGCAAAAGGAAGCCAGGGACAGTGCTCAGGCCATGAGTCCAAGGCCCAGGACTGGCCAAAAAAAAAAGAAATATGTAAAGATGGAAGCATGGCTCAGTTGTTAGAGCACTAGGTCAATGAGTGAAAGCATCAGGTATCAAGCTTGAGTTCCAGTCTCAGACTGAAAGAAAGAGAGAGAGAGAGAGAGAGAGAGAGAGAGAGAGAGAGAGAGAGAGAGAGAGACTTATTTTCCCAGTTCTATAAGCAAGGAAGTCCAAGCTAAAGGGCTGTATCTGTTGAGGGTCTGTGCAGAGAACAAGAAGTATGTATAAGAGAACATAAAGGTGAGAGTTCACTTTTGTGACAAAGCCATTCACACAATAAGTGACGATGATAATGATGATAAATTACATTTATCCGTGCCTCATCATCTCTTATTCGGCCCAATCTGTCAACACTCTTAAGGATTAAGTTCAAACACATGAGTTTGAGAAGAGACAAAACCCTCCAAATCATGGTAATCTATACATGGACATCACAGCAGAAAACTTTCTAGGATAAAAGTATTTCGTGGTAAAGATCAATCTCTCTGAGCATTTTGAATGTAAGAGTAATACTTTGTTTCTCGTTGCAAGAGATGTAGAGGAAGAAAAGGGAAGTTAAGTGTTCTTGTTTGGTTCTCCCCCCCCCAAATTGTTCCCGGGGTACTGTCATCTTTCCCTTTACTTCAAGAATAGCTGATTCTGCAAATCTGAGTTCTGCTGGAAACTACTTTGCCAGAGTGTAATGAAATCTCAGGGGTGTGACCCGCTTCATGGTAGACAAAGTCTGGTGCCTTAGACGAGCTTGGCACCAATCAATTCATTAGTCAGGATTTAACAGGATGTTTCTTCTGTGTTCTACTTCTCAGACCTATTTCTGTCACCAAGTAGGCCAAACCCATTTTCTGCGGGCCGCAGTCCAATTCCAGAACAATACCATTCCCACCCCTGTAACAGGTGAGAATCACTGAAAGGCAGACACTTTAAAGCGGCAAGAGATGGAGGTGGAGAAAGAACCAGACAGAGCCTCAGGTCCACCCGGGGAGCAGAGGAGGCCTGCAGGAAGCCCGCTGGCACTGGCAGCTTGCCTGGCTTCTTATACTTCCTGAAGCTTCTTGGAACTGCCATCTACTCCTTCACTCCGTGTCCACCTGCCTCTCCATGAGGCTCCAGGTCCACCTCTCAGATGGCTCCCAGGCCGGCTCAGCTGGATCCCAAAGCTGGACCAAGCCAGCCAATAGCACAGTTGGTATTGTTGCGGGAGGTGAGGACTTTCTGGGTCACAGAACCCTGAACCACAACTGAGATCCCTGTCACACACACACACACACACACACACACACACACACACACTTCTTATACTGTTTTTCTCTGGGGCGGCTCCACTGTCCTCTGAGCCCTCTACCTCTGACAGCAGGGTTGCATACGTCTCTCTTCTCCCTACATCTCACTAGCCTAATTTCTAGAAGATCAAGTCATCAGTGGTATGAGGGCCCGCTCCTGAAATCTTAGCACTCATGAGTCCGTGGCAAGAGGATTGTGAGTTCTAGGCCAGCCTGGACTACGCACTGACACCTGGTTCCTCCCCAGCTCACCCAGAAAGGAAAGAAAATCAAGCCATGACGTCCTACCTTGGTTACTATAATTATCTTCCAGTCTGTCCAATCACCTCTTACCATCACCTACTCCCCCCCCCCCACTAATTCACCATGGAATTGCTGCAAAATTAATACTGACTTGCTGAGGCTTAAAGTCATGAGAGGTTTCTGAATCCTAAGGAATAAAGTTAAAATGCCTTTGTGATGGGGTGAGTCCAATCAAGGCACTTTGTACACATATGTGGAAATGTCACAATGAAACTCCCCCGTACAATGAACACATGCTAACAAAAATATTTCAAATGAAATGTTCTAATCTGCCTAGCTCTCTCACTCTTTAGCTGCCAGCTCTTACCATACTGTACACACCATGTCTTACGCATGCTGAACTCCTTACTGTTCCCCGGCATGGGTTGGTTTCATTGGTCAAATGAGACAGAACTTGTTTTATGAAACGACAGAGGGGTTGAGACTTTGGAAGAAGCGGGAACCAAAGCTTCTTGGGAGGAAACAGAAAGGAGAACAAGAATATCCATATGGGAACACTCCAGCAGGCATGTTACCTTCCTAATCCTTCTGTGCAGCCTGGGGTGGAGAGCAAAGATCAGCAGAAAACATCTTAGTGGCAGCCTGCAGCCTGGAGCACAGTTGTACTGAGGGCAGTTAAGGCACTGCAGGATCAGCTCCCAGTGAGAAGAAAGGTGGTGGCTAATTTCTCCTGCTGGTGTTATAACAATGGCGTACAGGTAATCCCTCCCACCCCCCATCACTGCTGTAAGGAAGGTGGATGCCGCGAACTGGTCATGTAAAAGAGAACTACTCCATGTGTCCTGACCTCCATTGTGTTTCCTACTTGAGCTATTGAACTTTTTCCTATTCCCTCACCACCGCCACACCATTCTGCCTGACACGCTTCTAATTTTCATGTAAACTGAGCTCTGACATTTCCTCCTCTGGCAAATCTTCTCTGACCTTCGTAGATGATGTTAGAGGGCTCCTTCTTCAGAGCTTCATACCGTCGCTTATTATATAGATGAAACGTTTCCCCTTCTACAATTGTGAACTGACAAATGATCACACACACACACACACATACACACACGCAAGAGTGAGCCTGGAAAAATGTCAATGGGCATGAAAGAACTCACTTAAAAATAGTGACTGGTCAAAAATAATGTTTGGACTGTTTTACTAAACTTTTAAACAATGGAATTGGAATTAACTCTAGAAATCCATGTATAATCTTACATAATCCATTTATCTTTCCTCTGTTGTATGACTTATATACTGCACTTCTAAGGGGATTCTAGAACCAAATTCCTGAGTATCCCTCTCTCATCTATGCTTTCTTACCGCTGTAATTCAGTCCAACTTCATGATTATTCTTCCAAAGTTAAAGCACATAAACTCTTTGAAAGGTTGGTTTTTATTGTTTGTTCCATTAGCTACAAAAAAAAGAAAAATCTTAGTTTAATCTGCAGAACCATAGAATCATACTGATATATTTCTCTAGCCACCTTGTATGCTTAGGAGAATGATTCACTCATTCTTGAACCATGTTCCCTCCCACCTGGCTCTTCTCCAGATCCATTTCTTTAGAGGATATCACAAATTTATTACAAAAGTACTTGCTAAGTGAATCATTGATAGGCTTAATAAAGTCACTTAGGAGAGAATGAATTGATGCTGAGTGGGTTTTGTCAGGCACAGAGCCATTTTGGGAGAGAATACATGTTAGCAGGGAAACCAAAGACGGTAACAATGTATTGGTGGCCATAAGGGCAGTAATGAATATCACAAGGGTGGGAGCTGCTGCTATTCTTAACTTCTGAGCCAAGGAGGAAGTTCATGCTTTGAAGTCACTTCCTAAACTCTAAACACTATGGAAATAAACAGAAAATATTTTAAGGGTAAGTTCAAAAGGCAGATTTTCACCTTTCAAGATAGTTTTTTTTTTTAAGTAAACCACATTCATATACATATATAAAGAAGAAATAAATACCTATGCACTGAGAATTAAACAGAGATATAACATAATAAATTACTAAAGTTGTAATTGTATAAGCTATAGAGACAGGCAGAGATAAGAAAGATAGTTCTTCCACAGTATTGAGGAGTCAGGATGCCCTAGATAGTTGGAACCTATATCAAGGCTTGTGGTTCAAATCTGAGTGGATTAGAGAATTTCTGCCTGGAAAAAAAAAAGTTGCACATGCTACTTAAGTTTAGAACTTACATGAATGTGAACCTAGAAGGTAGAGAGTAGCAGATATGCCAAGACTTGGACCAAGCTGGCTATTGTCTCTAAATGAATCTACAGTATTCCAGTACCATCATAAACAGACACCCAGAGTCATCAACATAGAACAGATTATGATGAGGCATGAGGACATAAACAGAAGCAATTAAAAAACTGCTAGCTAGAAAAGAGTAATCAGAAGAGGAAGAGATGAGAGAAAGACAATAATAGTACTCCAAAAGTATATTGCACAGATGAAAATCCTAAAACACTTAAAGAAGACTCATCCTGAAAAACGGAGCCAATGAAATCAAGATTTGGGATACATTCATTCCAGTTTAACTGAAAAGAATATCAGAATCTGAGAGTAAATTTAAAATAGAACTTGTTAGCGGGCGCTGGTGGCTCATGCGTGTAATTTTAGCTACTCAGGAGGCTGAGATCTGAGGATCGTGGTTCAAAGCCAGTCAGGACACAGAAGTACCCATGAGAGTTATCTCCAACAAACTACTCAAAAATCAAAAGTGGTGCTGTGGCTCAAGTGATATCCCTGAGCACAAAGAGGCTCAGGGACAGCACGCAGGCCCGGAGTTCAAGCCCCACAACTGACAAAAAAGAAAGAAAGAAATTGTTAGACTCTTCTAAATGAAAAAGACTTTCTCTCTCTCTCTCTCTCTCTCACACACACACACAGAGAGAGAGAGAGAAAGAGATAATTAAATTGTGAAATAAAGCAATTTAAAGTAAAACAAGAACAAGTAGATAGTAAAATAAACTGACTAGAAATCCTGGTAATAAATGCACAGTGTTTGAATTGAAAAGCTTAAAACAGATGGGTCCCAGTGACTCTCACCTGTGATCCTAGCTACTCAGGAAACAGAGATCTGAGGATCATGGTTTGAAGCCAGTCTGGGCAAGAAAATCTATAAAACCCTAATCTCCAATTAGCCTTCCTAAAAAGCCCGAAGTGGAGCTGTGGCGCATGTGGTAGAGTGCTTGCCTTGAGCAGAAAAGCTCAGGGACAGTGGCCAGGCCCCAGCACGCGCACACACACGCACACGCACACGCACACGCGCACACACACACACACACTCTCTCTCTCTCTCTCTCTACAAGCCTTAAGAAGGGGAAAAACATGCAGTAGCAGTTAAGAGAAATGGAAGGTAGGTATATTAAGAAGCTTTTATAGAGTAGAAAAACAGTCTGGGAATCAGTAGTCAAAACAATATTGGCTGAATTTTTTTCAAAATGAATTCATATGAGTTCTCAGAACAAAAAGTTATACCAAGTACCAGACAGAATACATATTAACAAAACTACAAGAAGAAACATTTTTTAAAGGAATAGCTAGCCACTGATGATAAAAAGAAAATTTTACAAGGTACCAAAGAGAAAAGAGAGCTGACTTTCAAAGGAAAAACAAGTAGATGAACTCTTACCTTCAACAAGTGCCCAAAGACAGCACAGTAGTCTCTATAGCCTTCAGGAAAAACTACCACCAACTAAGAATACTATACCCAGCCAAACTGTCATTCACTGCAGCGTAAAAAGACTACCTTTGAGAAAATAAAACTTCACAATTTTTTTTTACTAAAGAAGAACTTAAGCACTGAAAGAACCAAATGTCAAAAAATTAAATTCAGACACAAATTAAAATATTTGTTTCTTCCATAACTAAAAGGTTGAAAACAAGAATATACAGTACGTTCTTAATTCTCAGCTGCTTTGATTATAAGATATATCATTCATTTTCAGAGGAAAGTAAGTTTTCCTGTGTTAATAATGGATTACAAGGTAATATTTGATTTCCAAAACATTAAGTCAATAAAGTACATGAAGTAGACTTTGGGCCAGATAAAGTGGTTCTTGAAGTGCCTAAGATTTTCTGGGGACACCTATTGAAGTGTAGATCCTGGATAACATTCTCATCTGAGATTCGGATTCTGAGGGTTGAGAGAAGCTAGAAATGCATTTCTAAATGACCATTCTGACACCAGAGATGGGGAGACTGCTACTTTCCAAAATGCTAAGTGAGAAGAAGAAAGGGACTGGGACAATAGGCCAGGCCTCCCCGAGGGAATTTAGCACCAGACTGTAAGCCGCCCATTCTGGAAAAGATCCAGGTTGGAACCCTGACAACTTTAATTAAGGAGTCAAATATTAGTTGAAGGTTGGTCTCAGAATCCAAAGGTCTGGTCTCTGTTCTAGTTCTGCTGGTCACTTACTTTGAGACTCGTGTAAGGTGGGGGATTATTTTTCTTCCCCAGGCCACATTTTCTTCATGTACAAAATAAGATTGTCTTGACCCCTACCCAGCTCTAACGTTGGTGAGCTCTACAAGTTTAAGTAATGGAAATGTGGACCTGTGATGAATTTTCATGCCATCTTTGAAGACAAGCTTCATTCATTCCCCTGAGGATGGGAGGGGAAAGTACAGTCCCAGGGAATACCTAGGGTGATTTCTTTTGAGGCCCTGCTTTATAGCATTAAGGCTTCAAGATGCAGATTCCAGGGCTTACACCAACTCTGAACTGGAGTTCTACCCTCCTGGTTCAGCACCTCCTTCGTAAGCAAAATAAATGCAGTCAAGAAAAGCAATAGAGTTCCTCTAATTGCAAATTACCCTGGCAGTCACTGAGCAATTTAACATAAAAACAGGTGGTAACCAAGAACAGTTTTTAAAAATTGATTCCCTAGTGGAAAATCTCAGATTCAGCATCAACCTCCAAATCCTAGAAGATACAGGCCCCTTAATACTTGGCAACAGAAGCATGTAACAAAACCATCTTCACAGAACAAATAGATTACTAACTAGTACTTCTAAGAAAATCGGATTTCCTGTTAAAGGCTGTCTTTTGTGAGGCTTAGATCCCCCAACAATGAATGTGGTACCCCGCTTTAGATCCAAAGGCTGAAGCCCTACGCTCCTCCTCTAGCATTTTCTGTAGGGATCCATTTGTTCTACAATCCCTTTAATCAACAACTCTGGTGGGGCTGGGGATATGGCCTAGTGGCAAGAGAGCTTGCCTCGTATACATGAGGCCCTGGGTTCGATTCCCCAGCACCACATATACAGAAAACAGCCAGAAGGGGCGCTGTGGCTCAAGTGGCAGAGTGCTAGCCTTGAGCGGGAAGAAGCCAGGGACAGTGCTCAGGCCCTGAGTCCAAGGCCCAGGACTGGCCAAAAAAAAAAAAAAAAAAAAAAACACTCTGGTTACTTCTACTCTATGGATTCCAAACACAGCCCTGTTTAGGAAACTATCTGCAAAGACTAGAATGACTAACCCCAAAATAAGGTGTTAATTGGTCTCTTGGTGACCTAAACCCAAACCAATAAACTATAGTGGAGATTTTGCCCTCATTGTTGGTCCAAAGTCCTGGCCTTTTTACCTGGCTTTGTTTTATCCTTTTCTGCTTCTTTTCAGCTTAGGGCAGCATAAGGGGGGAAAGAACATAGTAAAATAAATAAATAAAATACACTGGATCTTTCGTCTTTCTTCATCTGACAATAATTATAGGGTATTAGACCCAAAGTAAACTAGGCAGCACAGTGTCTTTCAAAAGAGCCAACTTAGAAGTGAAGTTTGTCATTCCTGAGTGTTTCCTCATGAACACAGAAATCCTCCATTTACTTTTAAATGCTACCTGGTGCCTCTAGCCCAAAAGCCTGTTAACTATAGCCCAGTTTCCTTGGGTGTTGGCTGAGTAGTTATCTGGGGCAGAGAGCCAACCAACAAATTACTGACATTGATCCTTTTCATTATCTTTATTTTCATCTCCCACTTCTGTCCTACAACAACATTACAGTGTCAGTTCACATTCTAGAAGGATTTTTTGAGCCCCTTCTCTGTCACTGAAAAAGACTTTCTAATATAAGTAAAGTGATGTGACTGCAGAATGCTAATTTGGAAAAAGAACCGTTCCCTGGCACCCAAGGACAGGTAGCCTCTGGGCTGTCATCTCTGGAACTGCCGTCCACCACCACCACCCTTAGAGGATGATGTCTTTTGTTTTGGTATAAACAGGGATTTGACTTGGAATTTGGATGTAATGTGTGTGTTGCGTTTGTTTGTTTTTTTAAGGTGGACTACATAGTTCCTTGGCTCAATGCAATTTCTAATTGCTTTTCCCAATTTGCGTTCATTTCTAATGGGCCTGCTTGCCAAGTTGCTTTCTGTGAGCCCGGCCTGGAGCCGCTTGAGCGAGGGTCAGGGAACCAGGGAACAGCGTGCAGGACTTACGCTGCTGTCTGCACTGGGAGCAGAGTCTGAGCCAGCCCTACACTGAGAACTGGGAACTACACACTCAGACGTTACTTCACATCTCGGCAGTGATGCAATAGACTGTGGGTTCTGCTAAACAGCTCAGTCACTCTTGTCACTGGGCCAAAGGTATCATCAAAGCAGTGAGACAAGGATCCTGTAATGGCCTTAGGTTTTTGTTGTTGTTATTATTGATACAAACAGTAATAATTATGGGCTCCCTGTACAAACCATTGGGTAAATGCCATAAAAGAAAAAAAAATGGCACCGCCTTTCTAATAGCTCATCTCCCTAAAGATTATTTTAAGTACCTCCATATTAATCATTCAACAAATACTCACTGAGAAGTTTTTATGGGCATGGCAATATGCTGGGCTTGGGGTTTGCTGCTGGATGACAAATGTTGCCCGTCCCTACCCTCGGGGAACTTATGAGGGAGCCAGGAGCATAGATGTGCACAGAAAAGCTAGAGGTTCCCGCAGACCCCTCCAGACAACAGAGGGGATGGTCTGCTTCTACTGAGAAGGGGTGACCAGGAGTGAGAGTCTGTTCAGTGGTCTTCCTGGTGTGTTATGTGCTCAGGGGTGTGTAATTTATCTCTACCATTGGAACTCACTGAGTCTGTGTGTGGTATAAACTCCATCTCTTTAGCAGGCCACCATGTAGTGGAACAGATATTTTACATGGAACCTTTATATGATTTCCACTACGGTAAGTGAAAAGAGAGAGGGTAAACACTCCTGCAATTGCTGAGAATGATCTTTAGTAATAAGCCTTGCTAGTCACTTGAAATCTGAAAGGGATCCTACCAACAAATCACTGCCTGCAGTTGTTGTTATTTCCTTATCATACTTCCTCTTCTTCTCTGTATTCGCAATGCACCCTCAGAACCCCCCAACTTCTTCTCCCCTGTGGGTAATACATCATTTCTCCAGGACCTGCCCTCAATACTCTACCAAAAGCAGCCTCCCGTCCTTCACCTGCTCCTCTCTGACTTCAGTCTGTCTGTCTTACTCAAAAATAAGATCATAAATTATTTATCATAAAGATCATTTGCTTAACCTCATTCTTCCATGCCACACTGTAGACTTCCTATGTGGAGGAGTCTTTTTTATCTTGTTCATGATGGTATACCCGGTGCTTAGAACAATGTTTACCCCACAAAAAAAAATGTGAAAAAGAAATTGATTCTGTAATCCCAGTTACTCAGGATGCTGAGATGTAAGGATCACGGTTCAAAGCCAGCCCGGGCAAAAACATCCATGAGACTCTTATCTCAATTAACCACCCCAAAACCAGAAGTGGAGCTGTGGCGCAAAGTAGTAGAGCACTAGCCTTGAGCACAAAAGCTCAAGGACAGTGCCCAAGCCCTGAGTTCAAGCCCCATGACTGACAAAAGGAAGAAAGAAAGACAGAGGAAGGAAGAAAGGGAGGGAGGGAGGGAGGGAGGGAGGGAGGGAGGGAGGGAGGGAGGGAAGAAGGAAGGAAAGAAGGAAGGAAGGAAGGAAGGAAGGAAGGAAGGAAGGAAGGAAGGAAGGAAGGAAGGAAGGAATTGGTACACGAGCAAATGAGCAACACACTGACTCAATGGTTGCCGTGTAAGTACAATTAACGAATTCAAAGATCCAATGTGAATATGCCATAATTCTAAGTCTGAGCAGAATAAAAACTACTTCACCAGAAAATATTGAGCATCCTTGATCTAAAGACGTTTTTCCTAGGACAAAAATAAAATAGGCAATGGCTGGGAGGATGTTAGGAAATCTTCATTCTGCCTTTTAAAAGATGCAAACATATAGATGCTGGTTTGTGCCTTCAGAGATGCCAAGAAACTAAAGGCAGCTCTATGCACGTGCAAAGGGACTGGCTGGACCAGTGTGGGTGGTTAGGGCTCCTGGAGTTAGCCCTTCTTCTGGAAGACACTGAAAGGAAAACAGGAAATACTTCACAATGGATCCCGGGGGCCTCTGTTCTCACCCCTGAGCTTGGCATGCACATTTGCACTCATCCTCTTTCAGAAGCACCTTATAGACCCTGAGAGCACTCTAAACACCAGCTTCCAAGGGACCTCAGTCTCAAGCAAACCCCACAGCAGCTGGACACACAGACTCCAGATGGACAGGCTGTATCGGGAAAGTTGGCAAGTACAGTGGCATTTTTCTGAAGGAAATACAAGCTCCTGTTCTAGGCAACTGGGGGGAGGGGGAGAAGAAAGCACTTGTAGTAACTTCGGTCTAAAGCTGTTTAGTTGGCCCATCTGAAAGGCACTGGTGGTGTCATTCTAGTTCACAACAGATCTAATTCCATCTTTTAAAAAAAAGTAAGTTGTCTTTTTCTGTTTCCTGTTAGCAAAGAATGCAGACTTTTTTGAGGGGGTGGGGGGAGGGGCGGGAGGATCCACTAGATTTTCCCAAGTGTTGATAAGGTCCTGCATATGTCATGAGAAGAAATCAAAACTCCTAATTAAAAGCTCTGCTTCCGAGCATCACAAGGCCCAACAGCTATACCCTTATGAACACATAAGATGATGCTAAGTGAAATGAACTCCATGTTATGGAAACAAGTGTTATATCACAGTTGTAACTACTTTCAACGTCCTATGTGTATCTGTAGCTTCTATTATTGATGATGTTCTTGTATCACCTTCCTGTGGTTGTACCTACACTATCTCTGTAATCTTATCTGAGTATATTGGAAACCGTGTTTACTGGTATTGGAAGTAGGAAATTCAAAGGGAATACCAAATTTGACCGACACAGGGTAAAAAAAGAGAAACAACTACAAAAGCAATACTTGCAAAACTGTTTGGTATAAGTGAACTGAACACCTGGGGGGGGGGGGAAGGATAAGGGGGGGAGGGAGGGGGGTATGAGGGACAAGGTAACAAACAGTACAAGAAATGTAACCTCTCTGTACATCAGTTTGATAATAAAAATTTGAATAAAAAAAAAAGAACACTATCTGGCCAGGAGCCAATGAAATCATAAAGTAGAATAAATAATAAAAGTAGAAAAAATAATAAAAATATAATGCTAAAAAAAAAAAAGCTCTGCTTCCCACGGGCAGGTCTTGAACCCTTCAGTTCCACTTTTCCTATGGTTAATGCATTTCGGTCTTCCTACAAAAGATAAATGGATGGTGTGAGGGGGAAAAAACACTATCAGAAGTTATTCATTCATATTTTGATTTGGGGAGGCCAACAGTTTTGAAAGCTCTAACTGGATACCTCAGAGTCTCTTAGACATCTATGAGCCTCCAACATCTAACACAGAACCCAATGCCGCCCCCCCCCCCCCCATCCATAAACACGTGTTCAGTTGACCTTCCTGGATGCAGTATCTCACCTAGACTCAGCCAGGTAGACAGAAAGGGCATACTAAACAACCTAGGCCGAGGCTCAGGGTGAATCTAGCAACAGGAAACTGAAAATAGACTTGACATTGGACAATTGCATCTTTCACCATGTTAAGCAGATAATTCAGATCCTAGGATTTTTGAAGGGCTTCTCAAGATTGACTCTCCATATTAGGAAGCTATAAAAATGCAAATGAGAGGGCTAGGGACATGGCCTGGTGGTAGAGCGCTCGTCTCCTATACATGAAGCCCTGGGTTCCATTCCTCAGCACCACATATATAGAAAAGGCCAGAAGAGGCGCTGTAGCTCAAGTGGCAGAGTGCTAGCCTTGAGCACAAAGAAGCCAGGGACAGTGCTCAGGCCCTGAGTTCAAGCCCCAGGACTGGCAAAAAGAATGCAAATGAGGGCTATGATAAATCACTTGCTTATTTCCCCGAAGCAGACTGCCTATTTCCCAAACTAAAATACTTCAGACCCTAAGTCCTTATTATTGCAATTGGGCCCAAAGTCTGGGACATGTGGTCAAAACCCGAAGCCTCAACAGCCAAATAGGGGTTTGAACAGATATGCCTAAACCTATTTCTTACTTTCTGCTGTCTCAATATAGGCATGCACAAGCACCACTCTCAAAAAATCTCATATAACTGGGAAGGCCAAAAATATTCGTTTTGTATTTATTTTTCTTTTTTTCATTTATGTGGTACTGAGGAATCAAATCCAGGGCCTCATACATTCTAGGCAAGTACTCTACTACTAAGCCACATTCCCAGCCCTGAATATATTCTGCAAATGGCTTTTATTTCATTTTTATTTATGTGCCTTTTATTTATTTTTTTAGGGTGAATTCTTAATGTATTCTCCGTGATGATCTCAAATTTCTGGGCTCGGGCTGGGGATGTAGCCTAGTGGTAGAGTGCTCACCTAGCATGCATGAAGCCCAGGGATTGATTCCCCAGTACCACATACACTGTGGCTCAAGTAGTAGAGTGTTAGCCTTGAGCAAAAGAAGCTCAGTCAGGGACAGCACCCAGGCCCTGAATTCAAACCCCAGGACTGGAAAAAAAAAAATTCTGAGTTCAAATGATTCTCCTCCAGCCTTCCATGTAACTATAACTATAGGCCTTTGCTACCAGGAGATCAAATATATAGAGAGATTACTACCTTAGGATTGAAAGTGTCACTATAAAGTTGAAACAGTATAGTTGTATTGAATTCCTCCAAGTCCAGCCCACTTACAATTCAGAAGAAGTACTCAGAATTCAAACATCAATACTGTAGTAGTCATTCAGGCAAGCCTTTTTCATCGTTGTTATGCAGAAACAAGAGCTCTGTTCTGTGACCCTCTGAAACTACTTAGAAAGTTCTGGAAGGTAAATGGTGTGGACTCTCTTTGTGTTACTATCTGTTGTTTCACCAAATTACGTGACCGAAAGTTTCGTTTTCCTTGTTAAAACAATGCACCTGTAACTAGAAAACCAAAAAGAGGTGCAGGTAAGCGGAGTAGCAGCAGCCGTGGAGAACCTGGAGGGAACCCCAGCCCATGCTTAGGTCAACTTGCTCCCCCAGACTTCCAGGAAGTCCCTCCGTCTTGGCACTACTAGACACAAAGAGGAACCTTGTCAAGAAAAGGTTCTTCCTGTGGCGTCCCCAGGGGGTTCGCAGGTACCCACTGGTCCTCCAACGTTGATGCGTTTGCTTTCTCGCCATTTCTGGTGATGCCCTAACAAAACACAGGCTTGTGGGGAGACACAAGAATGCCCTGGCATGCCCTCCCTTTGCAACTAAAAGCATTTTCTTAAAATTTTAGCTGAAAGCTGCAGCAATCTAACAGCCTTTTAGGTAATCCACCCGTCTGCAAACCATCCTGGTGTAGCTGTTCCTTTGCCCACCCGTGTCTGAAGCAGTGCCAAATCAATCAACTCTTGTGACACTGTTTTGCCGTCTGTAGTTTTGAAATCCATATTCTGAATGCACATAGAAATTGGGGGCTTTTCTTTTTGTGGGGTTTTTTTTGGCTAAAGAACAAGCATCTTCTTGTTGCTATTCTCCAGTGACTTAGTCCATATCCTTCTCAATTTTGTTGTTGTTGTTTGTTGTGTTGTGGGTTTTTTGTTTATTTTGCTGGTCTTGGGGCTTGAACTCAGGGCCTGGGTGCTGTCCCTGAGCCTCTTTGTGCTCAAGGCTAGTACTCTATCATTTGAGCCACTTCTCCATTTTTTCTGAGTATTTTTTTGGAGATAAGAGTCTCACAGACTTTCCTGCCCTGGCTGTCTTTGAACCACAATCCTCAGGTCTCAGCCTCCTGAGTAGCTAGGATTATAGGTGTGAGCCATTGGCTCCTGGCTTCAGGTTTCTTTTTAATAGTTCATCTTCTTTTTTGAATATTTTTTTATCTTTAAATAGTTGTACAAAGGAGTTGCCAAAGCAGTTTGTGTGTCCTGTGCATCTTGATCCATGTCACCCCTTTCTTCATCCCCCCCCCCAACGCCCCTCCCAAGCCAGCCCTTCCCTCACTCATCTTAGGCTGGGTACTGAATTATTTACCACTTAACCAAACAACTTATGTATACAATGCATCTTGATCTGTGTCATCTCTTCGACTTCTTCACCCACCTTCCATCCACCCTTTTCCTTATATTTCACAATTCTGCGGTATATACGATAAATTCTTGCCTCTCCGTTTTCTTTAAAGGAACCTATGGTTATAAAGACGAGCCAGCTCTTCAGACCATGATGTAAAGGAATGGTCACCTTCATCCCAGGAAGAGATAACAATGTGCAGGGATGGGAAAGTTCACAAAGTGTCAAGAAACTACCCTTCACAAATCCTCCTCCTCCCCCTCCTCCTCCCCTTCCTCCTCCTCCTCCTCTTTCCTGATGATGAGTCTCTATGGGCTAGCCAGCAGGCAGGCACATTCTAAAAAGGACCTTGACTATTTCAGTGACAGGTGAATCCTAATTAGTGGTTTCTATGGTCACTCAATTCTCCAGTTCTCGCTAAAGGCCCAAGTCAGCACCTCCTGTTCCCTTGTAATTCACCCGCTCCGGCCCTCACCCCCCAATCCCACCGCCCCTGGCACTCCTGCTGCGAACTCCACACACGGAAGAACTAGTCCCAGGATTAGTCTCATAAATCTTTCCCGGGGCTTCCCTGGAAATTCTCTGCCTTTCAGGGGGAGCTGTAGACATCATTCCTGACTCATTAGCACGATTGTGCAGCATGCCAGCTGGACCCTCTAACACAGGACTCCGTTGCCCTGGAGGAAAGGGTTTTCCGGCCACACTGCAGGCTAATGCAAGGAATTTGGTGGGAACCGTCGCCCCAGCCTGCAACCCTGAGCCCCGCAGTCCCGCAGAGAGCCGTTTCCTGCCCCCCCCCCGGGGGGGGGCAGTGTGGGAGGAGGGGGAGAGTGCTTTCCTACACCGAGATCCTGGAATAAAGACCTGGAAAGGAAACCCCACTGTGTCCTGTTGGCCCTCGGCTGGAAGCCGGCCGGTCCCCATGCCTCCCTGCCCCCCAGGCTGCCCATCCAGGGAACCCTCCCCCCCCACCCCCATCAGATCACCAGGGATTTCCTCAAACTCCACATTTAGGCACTGCTTCTTGTGGTGCTGGTGGTTGTTGGTTGGCTTTGTGCTCTTGCGCATCTGTGGGGTTTTAGGATCAGTCATGTGCGTGCCTATTTCCAACTCTGATCACAGCTCGACCTATCTGAGATCAAGGGTGAGGGACCCGCCTGCCAAGGGGGTGTGCACAGCCTGTTCACCCGCGAGGACTCTTACACAACTAGGACGGTTGTTCAAACGATGCTGCTTGGAAGGCCTGGCTCTTGGCACTTCCCCGAAGCCCGGGCCAGGCGCCTCCTTTAAGCGTGTGAGCCCCGGCTCTGCACCGACGGCACCTCCCACAGCCTGACCCGAGCGACAGGACCCCTTCTGAGGGGACAAGCAAAGGCGGAACACGAAAAGCACTGAAGATGGTCCAGGCCAGGATCAGATCGAGTGTCCTCCACGGAGCAGGACACTGGACAAGTGCCTGATTCAAGGTTTAGAAGGATGGAGGACAGTTCCTCAGACAATGGACACAGAAGGTCAGCGAGAAGACAAGCCTGAGGTGAGCACCCTTGAGTGGAGAAGCTGGAGTGCAGGGAGCATTCATAAGAGCAGTACACGCACAATTAGCAATCGAAGAGGCCACTGCGTTAGAGGTCAAGGGGGGGAGAAAGGGGTGAAAGTGCCTGCTGTGAACTCTGGTCTTCTTCAGATTCCTTCACAGTTTCCTTCTCTGGAAACGCGGGCTGGAGAATGACACCTAATAGACAATGTGTTTAAGAAATCATTACGGAGAATTAGGAAACTTGGCTTGTATTTCATTCGTCTCTGTACACTTCCATTTGTATCTACCATGACCTCCCTCTTCCCACCTCTAGGGTTCACACAGTTAGTAGATAAGTTTCTGACGCTTGAGCCACTCCGCCAACCTTTTCTGTGTTGGTTATTTTCTGAGATAGGGTCTTGCTTTATGCCCTGATGGCCTAAACCATGATCCTCCTAGTTGTGCTGAACTCAGCTATTGAATAAGATGGAGTCTCTCACACTGTAGACACATACATGTTTGCATATACCACACACACATGCACACACACACACACACACACACACACACACCTTGTAGTTTTCTTAACAATCAAATATATTCATTCTGAGGGCCTGCTGTGCATAGGGCTTTGCTCTAGGTCTGTGAGAAGTGCACAGAAAGAAAACGTTAAGTGGAAGTTCCTTAGATACCATCCCCACTAGAAAGTCATATAAAAACCTGGAACTTGAACATGTCCAAACAGACCCTTGTTTTCCCAAGTCTCTTGACTCGTCCCTTCCACTCTTCTAATCTTCATTCCAGGCACCATTGACCTCAGTTTATGGTAAAGCCAGCCTATCCCCCCAACCCATATTGATTTCCTTCCCTCTGAAATACTTCAGCCTGCGGCCCTGTCTCGCCTCTGCCCTCCCCCCTTCAATGAATGGCGACACTCCCTCCAGCTTCATCCCCCTCTAATGTCTTCCCATCACACCTAAACACAAAGCAAAAACTTCCCACCTGAGGACACATAGGGCCGCACCTGATTCTGGGGCTGCATGACCTTTAACCTCAAACCATCCCCAAGTCCCACAGCTCTTACCAACCTTTTATCTTTTTTCTTACCACTAAAATTGTTCCATTGGGGGAAGGGGGGGTGTCAAAAAACTCACTACTCTCTTTACCTAAAATCCTCTTCCTCTAGCTGAGCTCTGGTGGTGCACACCTGTCATCCTGGCTACTTAGGAGGCTGAGAGCTGAGGGTGGCAGTTCAAAGCCAGAGCAGGAACGTCCGCGAGAGTCCACTGAACCACCAGAAAGGCTGGGAGTGGAGCTGTGGCTCAAGCGGTAGAGGGCTAGCTTTGAGCACAAAGACTCAGGAGCAACATCAGGACGAGGTTCCAACCCCAGGACTGATGTAAGGCTGGAATCTCACTTTCAATAGTTAATCTTTAGAAAATCGTTTTCTACACAGCCAATCCAAAATAGCTCATCTAACACTTTCAAACCTTTATCGTGGCAATAATAACTAGATACCCTGTGGGTTGCTGAGTTATTGGTATAATATCTAACTCTCCCTCTACATACTGTCACACATACACACATATATACGCACACATAATTAGAATGTAAGCTTCATTACATGCCGTGTTCCACGCTGTTTCTTCAATGCCTGAGAAGGAACTTTTAATCCAGTGCAATGTAAGTTTTCCTAACTACGAAGTGCACCATTAATAGGTAAGTGCTACTGTGTTTCAAAGGAACAAAGAGGCAGAGTGCATGTGACATTCAAGTTTATGAATCAAACTAAACAGTCAGTAAATACTCCTATGCATAGTTTATAGCAAATATATTAATTTTTCAACAAATATGACTTCTGCCATTAAATAAAAAGAAGCAATGTTAGCTGGCTGAGAAAAGAAGGCAACGGGGGAGGAGGTGGAGCAAGCTGAGCCATGAAGAGGAATTCGCATCTGAGCAAAGAAAGGAGTGAGGCCAGACATTTCCGACCAGGTGTTTAGGACAAGGACAGGCCTTTTTTTTATATAATAAGAAGCAATAAGGCCTTGAAACATGCCCAGGCAACCACGCTCCAAGTGCAAAGCCAGGCTGGAGATGATTGTATTCATTCAGCCTTAAGATAATGAGTCAGACTCATAGTTGTAGTTGGAACAGAGATGGCATGGGACTGGACAGAAAAGAAAATGTGAAGGACATCAGAAAGAGACACACGTGTCACCTGTTACTTTACCATAATTAAATGGAGTGGGCAGAAATTAGAAGGAGGAGGAGGAGCCAAAGATGAATTCAAAGCCCAAAAGTTAAAGATGAACTTGGAAGAGTGAGGCAGCTAGCAGTGTTGGCAATTGTGAAGAAGGTGCCCCGGGTCATTTGTGAAAGTGGATCTGAGTTCAGTAGAGTCCGGTCTCACAAGGTAGTGAGACCGTGGAAACATCTAGAAACGATGAGAGGACATGGAAGCCAGAGGGATGGATCTGTTCACAGTGAGAGGGCAGCTCGAGAAGGCCCCAAACTCCTTCCCTCCAGCTTCAAGGATGGGAGATACCACCTGCCCCAGGACTGGGATCAAAGCAGAAGTGATCTCAAGGACCAAGAATATAGAAAGTCCTCCTGGAGAGCTCAAGGGAAGCAGGGAGTGGAGGCAGAAGGCAGAAGTCTAGCAGGAGGAGTCTGGCTGCGGGTACCAGAGCACGCCACATGTGTGGAAAGGGTAGAGGCCAATAGTGAGTTGGAAAAAATGAAATCTGGGGTTTAGAAAGCGTGTTAAAGATTCAATAGAAACGAGAACCCTGGTGCTAGGCTCAGGTGCAGCCGTTTCCCGCCACGCGCAAAGCGTTGGATAGGCAGAAACGTGCTGTTTCTGCGTCTCCTCTTGATTTGGGCTCAGCCCTGGGATTGAAGTCATAGCTCAAGTCCAGCCCATTACTCAGCAGTGGATTCGGTGGAGCCCAAGTTCGATGATCACAGTGCAGCACGTTGAAATTCTGATAAACTTGGCTGTCCGGCTGGATTTCCTTGTCCCTTGAGCTGTGATAAACTTGATTTCAACCTCCCAGCCGCCCCCAAATAAAGCCCTCCTTTCCATTTCCATGATTTCCAAGTTTTCCAGACAATCTCCTGATATCTATCTTTGAATTTATACGTGCTACCTACGATTTGGGACCAAGCAGTGAGCCTGATCTGATTTCTTGTTTCCACACCAATGTGGTGACTTAATCAAATGTGTGTATCTTCAAGAGAGGAAGAAGTAGAGTCTGGGAACCTGCAGAAAGAGCCCATCAAAAGACCCAGCACCCCCCAGAAGCAGCAGCTGTCTCTCCTTCCTCCCCACTTCTGCTTAGAAGCTGGATGAAGCCCTCCAATCCCAGCGCCAGCCAGTGCATACATCCTATTTTCTTACCCTTGGTGTTCTTACCCTCTCTCCAAAGGGAGAGAACTTTTTCCACACAAGCACTCGCTAGCAGTCTCACTAAGGGAAATTAAGGCAAATGAAAATATCGTCTACTTGCTGACATTCACCAGAACCCTCTGAAGTAGATAATACTGCCATTCTCATTTTCTAGATGCAAAATAAGTCACAATCTTTTACAGCTGAGTGGAAGGCCCAGATTTGAACTAAGACCTGTCCAATGCTGATACCGTGTGGTGTTGTTGTTGTGGGAAAAGTCATGATCTTGAGATCATCCCAGGAAAATATCAGGTAGTCAATCTCCAGATTGAAGAAAATGGAAGAAGATAGCAGTGGTAACTCATTAGAAACTATGTTGAAAATGAACCAGACAACTTGTGGTTGGGGATAGGAGAAACAAACTGGGAGAGAATAGTCCAAAAAGGAATGTACTCAGTAGCTGACGTATAAAATGTTATGCCCTCTATATATCACCTTTATAATAACAATAGAAATAAACAAATAATTTTTAAGGAACTGAGAAACGATCTCTTCATCCACATTCAGAAAGGAACTGTCAAACAGTGAATCATGGATAAGGACAATATGTCCCATTGCACAGCCTAATGAGAATAAGACCCTAAATACCCAAACTGTATTTTGAAATGGTTCATTGGAGAAGTGTCTATAATTTCAAATTATGACAGAAGATGATCTCTCTTTCATTTTTAGAGGATTATCTCTAGATATGATTTTTCTTCCTGTGACAAGAGTACTTAGATCTTAACATTTAAATTTTTTCTAAATCCCATACCTTAGAAAATTACTGCAGATACAGGCCCCAAGGGGGGAAAAAAGAGTCATGCTTGAGGAAGCAAAATTCAGAAGATGTGGAGGTTGCCTCGAAAGATGCTAATGGATAGCTGAATGTATCTGGGAAAATGAGGCAGCTGACTGAGCTCTCCTGCTGACACTGTAACCTAATAGTCTAAGTGCATCGCTCAAACCCAGCTCATATCTATGGAACGCTTTGAACACCCAATTGCAGCCCCGAAATAAAGTCTATACAAGTAGAATGAGCTCTTGCTTCTGACCTCTGGGGCTTTTCACAAAAATTTAGAGGAAAATCCTAATGGGGGACCACCACTCATCATTACCCCCATGTGTTTTTCTAGAAAGCAGTCATCCTCAGTATCATTGTGGGTTACTATAATCCAGACACCGTGCTGGGCACTGTGGACCTAAGAGAGAGTAAACGCAGACTTGTGGAACTCGTCCCACTTCCAATCTAGTAGGGACAAAGGTGGAGAGTTCAATTTGTCTCTTGTAAATCACGGATGTAATTGTATAATTGCCCTCCTAACTTCTGAATACACTGCTTTCATTAGCAGATTCCCATAATCCTTAAAGGTAAGCAGTATTATCTTTCTTTTATGGGTGAATACATTGGGATGGAAGGAATTGAGTAATTAGCCCTAAATTGAAAGAAAGTTGTCTAAGTAAGTCTGTCTAAGGTCAAAGCTCTGCCTCTGCAATTTTGCACAACTGAACAAGGGACCCACAGTGAGTATTCTGACATTGAACTATGTGACATGTGAAATCACGTCACTGTGTTAAGGTGATGGTGCAGGACAGGAGGAAGGATTATCTGCTGCCCCTGCAGAACCTCTGGGGACCCCTTCGTTTCTGCTGTCACATTCCACCAAGCAATGACACGAGACGGCTTGGATATTTTCTTCCTGTCCTGCCCTTGGAAGGGATGTGTTTTAGACCAACCAAAAAAGGACTAAAGTTCTTAGTATGAGAGGTCTCTTACGACCTGACCCCTCCCGACCTCTCACTGCCCCTCCAACTTGAAGCACAACACTCTGGATTCATATCATAACCATTCCATTGCCTTGGGAAGGCTACCACCACCTACCACAGAATTTCCTCATTTACCTGAGGTAATACCCTTATCACCACACAGTGTTTGTGCCTCACCAGATGAACTGAGTTTCTCCAGGTAAGAACTATTACATCCATCTTGAGAATTAGTGATTAAGAACAAACCCCTGGTAAATGATAAGTTGGTGGAGGTGTGACTGAATAAATGAATGGTTCAATACCCCCAAACCTAGATTCCAGGCAGACACATTTTCAGAGTTCTCAGTAAACAATGCCCCTTGATCAGAAGTAGAGACACAGACTTCTTAGGGTTACCATTATCCAGGAGACCCTAAGACCTTAAGAGACACTCAATGTGGAAAGAGGAGGAGGAGGCGGCCTTCACAGTGCCCATAATTATTGATAGGAATCTGATTTTCTTCCCTTGATGAAGAGTCTGCATGGAATGGGGAATTTTAAAGGAGTTATGATAGGATTCATCACAAAGAAGAGGAGAGGGGAATCATGTGACTTTTCCGGAAGAGCCCTGAGGAGTGAGCTGAAAGCTGGGGGATCCTAAGAAATGGGCCATGGGAGGGAAGAGTTCACCAGGCTTAGGAGTAGAGCTGTGGTAGGGATGACCTGGGGATGGGGGGGAAAGGGGAGAAGAGGAGCTGAAAGATGGAGCAACAACTGCCACGCACAGTGAGCAGTAGAGCTGAACCCAAAAGGAGTAAAGACAGAGATAAGGGCATGCAATCCTCGTAAGAATTCTGTCTTTAGTCTCCAATCCTGAGAGAGATTGAGTTTGAAAAGTTGGCTTTGTCTCCTCTGCAGAGGATCTGAGGCTCTTGAGAGGCAAGGATAGATGCAGAGACCACATGGAGATTACTACGAGCATCTAGGGAAATGGACATGCTTGTTTAGATCACAAAGGGAGGGGAGTGATGGACGACGTTGATGGATTCCAATGGCACTTAGGAGCTGAGATCAACAAGACATCATACAGATTGTAGTAAGTGGTCTGTGGTCTGGTCTCATTTTCACCGAGAGATGTTAAATTCCTTAATGACAAAAGTTTGCATCTTGGTCTTGCTTATTCCTTGGCTCCTAACACCACATTGCAGATGTCACATCTCGTGAGAAGGCTGTGAAATCCATCCAATCAAAGTGCACAGAATGTTTGCACACACAAAGCAGAGATGTCGAAAATCCAACCCAAATGACTACAGCAAGGAGGCCGAGTTGCTGGTGGCTCATGCCTGTTATCCTAGCTACATGAAAGGCTGAGACCTGAGGACTGGGAATCAAAGCCAGCCTGAGCAGACCAATCTGTGAGACTCATCTCCAGTTAACGAGCAAAAAAGCCAGAAGCTGAGATGGGGCTCAGGTGGTAGAGCAACAGCTTTAAGCGAAAAAGCCAAGTGAGGCCCTGAATTCGAGCTCTGGTACTGGCACAAAACAAAGAGACACAAAAGATGAAGGGGCAAGTCAGCCTGGCCAGAGGGACCCTGGGTAAGTAGGGCAGGTGAAGTTGGGTACCACTGAGGACCAGGCCTGAGCCCAGCCGAAGGGACACAGAGGTAGCTCTGTCTCTGCCTGTCATCTCATTGGTGGCACAGGTTCAGAACCACTCTATGGCAGGAATCCCATTGTATAACCATTCTCCTAATGGGCTGGGGTGAGAGTTGTACCCCTATGGAGCCATTTGGCTCCTTCTGTAATTGGGAGAAGATTGAAGGCCTTATTTGAAACTACTATTTGCAAAAATAATTGTGGAGCTGCTTCCTGTGGCGGTTCCTGCCGTTAGATCTCAGGGCTATGGCTTACCATTGGAGAAGATAAACAGATGGACCTAACACCAGTGGCCTAAAGAGGTTTTGAGTCATTGCTACAGTCCATGTGGACCTCTAAATAAAAGTCACAGTGATCCGCTTCTCTTGTGCCAACTGGAAGTAAAGACACCTTCAGCCCTAGCCAGAAACCAAGTCAACTTCTGTCAGAAATGCTGAAGAAAGTTCCAGACTCAAGGGTCCATCCTGGTCATTCTTTGCTCCAAGGCTGAAGTAATTCTATAGTAGAACAAAGGCTTCCTTGTCTTCTCTTGTCTCCTCGCTCATTCAAAGCCTCATTAGCTTCTTCCCAAATCTTTGTGACTGAGGCCGTGCCATAATTACAATCCCATCTGAAAGTGTTCCAGAATGCATCAAGACCCACCCAAGTGGCAGATTTAGAAACAGGAAAAGACTTCCTTTGAAATGCAACAGTGCCATCATAGCTTCCATGCTTTGTAAGATTAGAAGGCCCCGGCACAGGGATGGTTTGGGGAGTTGTGAAGTAGTAATTGGTCTTGGGGCAAGAGGAAGAAGAAAGGTGCCTGAGGGAACTGCTGAGTAAGGAAGTTGTTTTCATTAATGGTTAGAGGGGGATCTACAGAGGTCAGAGGCCTAATTATACCTATGGACACTACAGAATAGCCCCATTGACAGCTGCACCGAGCCCCACTAGGGAGCCCCGCCCAGAAGGCAGAAGTCCTCCAGCCACTCAAGCCGAAACATTCATGGACTATAAGTTGTATTAGCCAATTATAATCGGGGATGTTTAGATATGATAATGATATTGCGGGTACGTGTGAGAGAGAGTACACACGCGTGCTAGAGAGAGAAAGAGAGAGGTAGTCAAGAGCTGTAGCTCTCATAGATGTACACTAAAGTGTTTACAGACGAAATAACAATGTGTGTGTGTAGGGTGTCCCTAAAGATAATCTTGTTGATGGTGAGGGGAAGGGGAATATTCCAAGTAGCATCGGCTTGTGTTGATAATTGATGGCTGGTGATTCAGAAGACTATTCTGTGTGTGTGTGTGTGTGTGTGTGTGTGTGTCTGTCTGACTGTCTGTGTGTCAGTGTGTTAGAAGTTTCCCATGTTAAAAAGTATCAAAACCCTACAGTTATTTTTTTCCTTTTCCAGAGGAAATCCAGGGTTTTGACACCCACAAGTCCCCTCCCTCAAGGGCAGGAAACCAATTAAATGTGCCACCACGTGTGTTTTTTGAGGGTCTTAAGCACTAAATGTCGAACTCCCTGTGTCCAAAGGAAGAAGGAGAATCTAAGAATGAGGGGAAGACCCTGTCTCACCCCATAAAAATAGGAGGCACATCAACATTTTTTTTTTACTCTTCCTAATCGCATGTGCCCAACAGCCTGCCAGGTGTTAGCAACTAATTACAGGAGAATTTTTTAAATTTCGACTACTGTCCTCATAGGCACTGTGGGTAATGCCAAGCTGAAATCTGGTTTTAAATCCTGGGTCTAAAATGGAATGGATATCCACAATATGCCTGGAAAACTTGCCTTGCGTAGAGTCTGAGGATTTCACAACCCAGGACTCTGGTCCTGGAAGCTCCTGACATTGCTCCCTTCTCAGCCCATTTGTGTCCTTTCCCAGAAAGAGGCTGAAATGATTTTTCTGGAACTTTCTTTCCACCTTCTGGTTTCTTCTCCTACAATTTATCAGGACAAATTGGGGGGTGGGAGGGGTTGGTAATTAACTTGAACCAAAGACCTTCCACATGACAGCCAGGCACTCTCTACTACCTGAGTTAGTCCACCGCTACCCTGTTTTCTTATTGCTTTTGTTTCTGAGATAGGGCCGCACTGGGCCTGACTGCTCTTGAATTCAACGAAGCCTCCTGCTTCCTTCTCCCCAGTAGCTGAAGTTATAGGGATGTACCACACCACTCGGCTGGAATAACCAGTTTTGCTGCCTTTTGCGACTGCCACTGTGTGAGGTGGGGAACTTTGTCCTGGTCTGCTCAATGATTAAATCAAGCAAGATCAAAACGCATCATCTTTTGTAAGGATTGTTGTTGCATTGGTTTGTCTTTTTATCCTTTGTCTCTCAATTTTGGTATTCCCTTTCCCTTCCCTAGGTCCAATACACACATATCCAGGGTACTAAATTACAGTGATATCAGGGGTAAAACCACAGGAAAGAAAAATGGCATAATTTCACATGGTATTTTGAAAATAACAACAAGGATATGCCCCTTGTTTCCATAACTTGGAGTTCATTTCGCTTAGTGTCATTTTATGTGTTCATATGGACATAGCTATTGAGCGATTGTGGTCTTCTGCTAGGATTATTCTAGATGTGTACTAATTATTCCCACTGAGGGAAACCAGAGAGATTATGTTTCTTTGGGTCTGGCTCACTTCACTTAGTATGATTTTTTTTTCCCAAGTCCTTCCATTTCCTTACGAATGGGGCAATGTCATTCGTTCTGATGGAGGCATAGAATTCCATTGTGTATATGTACCCCCATTTTCTTGATCCACTCATCTACTGAGGGGCATCTGAGTGAGTTCCATATTTTAGTGATGATACATTGTGCTGCAATGAACATAGTTGTGCTGGCGGCTTTAGTGTGGTCTTGCTTGTAATCTTTTGGGTAGATGCCCCAAAGTGGGGCTGCTAGGTCATAGGGGAGCTATATGGTGTAAACCAACTGTACAACTCATGGGGGAAGAGGGAAATGGGAGGGGGTGGGGGGAAATGAGGGAGGAGGTAACAAGCTGGATAAGAAATGTACTCACTGCCTTACATATGAAGCTGTAACCCCTCTGTACACCACTTTGACAATAAAGAAATTGAAAAAGAAAAGCATTATCTTAGCACTATCTGTGAACCCAGAATTTCTCTGCTTTCTAGAAGAAAGCAGAGCAAGGGAAGAGGGAGGGAGGAAGGAAAAGAGGGAGGAAGGTAGGGAGGGAAAGAAAGGAAACTGACTTTATAATAAGAATTTTCTATATCTGCCTGGACAGAGAAATATTTTTCCCAGAAAATACCTCTCTTGCATTGGTTAATATGCAAATATAGAAAGCAAAGGAAGTAAGCCTAACTTTAGGAGTGTTCTCTATCCTGTTGGGTTTAGAAGACTATTTCTAATGCTGCACAGCCTAGATGTGGACCTTCAGAGGGGGTAGCTCCTTGCTGATGATTCAATCAACTCAGCAGGTCACTAGATAGTTCTGAAACCCTATGCAAAGTCAGCATGGCTCATTTGTCTACCTCAGCTACAAAAGGGAGCTCAGCAGCCATCTTCAATCCCATAGAATATTTTCCCAAATGGGCCAGACTCCATGATTTGTCAAGAAAAATTGAACATTACCTGGCATAGTTCTTCCTGAACAATAAGTCCAGATGTTGGCTTGAAAAATGTGTCTGTGCTCCTTTCATTTTCAAAGTGTGTGGTGAAAAGCCTTTGGCATGACTTATTTGTTGGTTGGCTATGTAGTGGAATCAAAAGAAGGGGGCAGAAATTATAGGACAATTTAAAACATAACAGATTTTCCTCGGCACTCCTTAGTGTGGACTTGAAATCAAATACAGTAGCAAAGTCATCTGTCAAGGGCAACTTGCTCTGATGTCCGAGAGAACCTCTTTAAAAACCTATAAGTCATGGAAGGAAGAAATAAATGGCATTTTCATCCATTCCATTCTTTATGTCTTGGGGATACGAGACACACAGAATGAGATCTTGGATTGTAAATCATAGTGACTGGCTGTTAAACCTGAGACCGACAAGGCCCATGGGTCAATCTGCATGCTCAGCACTGAGCCTTTCCAGTTTTCTCTCTTCCATTCTCTCTGACCTCCCCACCGCTCAGCCCCTCTAGGCTAGGTACCCACCTTCATTTATCCTGGTGAGGATGACATAATGGGAAATTGTTAAGGCTTGAAAAAAATCACAAAGAAATGGTCAACTGAAAGATTAAACATGTTCTTGCTTTGCTTTTCAGGCTTGTCATAAACTTTTGCTAAATGGAGAATGGGGTGTAGGTGGAAGGAATTGAATTAAATCAGCAAGATTCTTCCTCCTACTGACAAAAATATAATTTTATTTGGCTGTTAGGTTGTCTTTTGTAAAGCTTTGGGTGTGTGAGCCAGTACAGGGCTCGAACCCAATGATTAGACATTGCCCCTTAGCTTTTTGTGCTCAAGGCTGCCACTCTGCCAATCGAGCCACAGCAGCTCCACTGCTGGCTTTTTGTTGTATTTGGGAATATGAACCTCATGGGTTTTGCTACCCAGGCTGGCTTTGAACCTCAATCCTCAGATATCAGCCTCCTGAAGAGCTAGGAGGGTAGGCACGAGCCACCCTTGACCAGCCATACCAGTAAATCTTGACCAGAGCATTTGCTAGGAAGGTCCTCAATTTCCTGATGGCACAATGGAGAAGATAAATTCCAGTCGGTTTAGCTTCCTGCACCTAAAAGAAACCAGACTCGTAGAGGCTTACTGAGGCAACAGAAAAGACAAAGGAGTAGCTTTATTTTGCATACCACTTGCATGAAAGTGGCATGGATAGGGCGTGGCGTTGTCTTTGGGTACTGAGAAGACAAGAAGTTCCATCAGAGATATGTGTGGTGGTTCATTCCCATAATCCCAGCACTTAGGAAACCGAGGAAGGTCAGCCTGGCCTACACAGCAACATCATGGCTCAAAACACGATTGCATTCCCCGGACCTCGAGCCCTTCTGCCCAGACTTCGAAGCGTCCACGTGGCTTTGGAGAATGTGCCCCTCCCTGCAGGACTGCCAGTGCACTTCCCTTCTCCACGCCGTCAGGCCTGGACACGGTCAAGTGCAGAGTCCAGGGGGGCCCGGGACACAGAGGAGGAGCAAGCGCTTCCCAGAGGCTCAGCCCGCACCCCCAGTGCCAAGCCACCTCCTGGGGGCACGGGAAGGGGCTGGCTGGCTTCATTAAAAACCCTCTCTTTTCAGAAGGGAAAAAAAATGTTATTTTAGTCAAGAAACTGACACTTTGATTTGTATGGGTTCTGGCAGGAAAGTGGCAGGAGAATAAGCTTTCACCAAAGAATAGTGGATGCTATGGCCCTAAAATTGGCCCACAGTCATCCGTCATTCCCAGCCTCCGTATCTAAATGTAGCAGCCCCGGGAGCGGAAGCCTTGCATGCATTCTATTTTCATGTGTGATGACGCTGGTCCTTTGAGCATAGCAAAGAGGTCAAGGGAAGCCAAATAGTGGGTAGAGAAATATGGAAGTAAATTCAAGTACCCATGAAACCAGTGCACAAGCTGGTCAATTTATGCAGGGTCACTCTCCAAGTTCCGTCTATAGGTTGAGAGTGGTCAGTCATCCCCTTCTGAACACCCTCCCCCCTGCCCCGGGGTCCCCACACACTGCAACAGAGCAGCTACCCACAGTCCTATGCCCCAGGTCAAAGAGCAAGGCCATCCTTCCTTCTCTCTTTGCTCTGATTGTTCTCCTGGCCATTTTCACTGAGATCATAAGAGATGGTTTAGCAGTACAAATCCCTGGCTTACTGCTTTAGGGTCAAATAGAATGGCCAAGATCACTAGAAAACTCATATCGCTTTCTGGTCCCTAATCAAAAGAAAAAAAAATTAAAATAATAGCAGAAATTTGTTTGGTGAAGAAAAGAGTTGCCAAGAGAATTAGACTTGAGGAATATTTTTACCAAGGCATTATAGCTTGGGATATCAAGGGTAATCTCAGCACTCAGGAGGCTACAGGAGACTATATAGGAATACCATGCATTTATCCTCTGAAGAAATTAATCTATGAACCAGAATTAGTTACTCCTTACAAGTTTACAATTGAGAGACTCCTCTCTTCATGCTGAGAAAAGAATTGGGAATTTGGAGCAGACAACCAGTATACATAGGAGAAAAAAAAATAAGGCAAGAGTAGGGAAAATTATAATCATGAGATTGGTTAAAAGTCCATGCTCAGGTTACAAAGCAAGGCTCCACTACCTTGATCTGTAAGCATAACTTTCTTTACCTATAAAACAAAGTAATAAGAGCTGCTGAGAAGCTTAAATGTGCTGTAAAATAATATACAATGCCTGGCCTACAACATTTGTTCAATACACTTGATCATGTAATTATTATGTTCATTACCTACTGCCTTTTATATGGCCTCTAGTTTGCTTTTTTCTCTTTTTTATGTGAATAATCCACACTGTTTACAAAGATGGGTCCAACTGACCCTCTCCATGATCAGAAAAAAAATGTCCCTTCTAAAAGTCAAAATAATTGTATGTGTAAACACAGTAAATGAAAGGAAAGCCATGAAAGAATGCTGTTCTTACTGCTGGTAAGACTCCATTCAGAGTACAGCCCCAAAGAGGAGTCCACAAGTAAAAAGTATATAAATAGTCAACTGGAAAAAGAGAGAAAGGACCTACCTCCGAGAGTATTACATTTTTCCTGCAGGGGAAGCCTGTAACACAGCCGGTCTGGCCGAGGCCCAGGAGACTTAGGTGTCTTGGAATGGAGCCACAGACTACTGTCCTCTGAGAAGCAGCTCAGTCCCTCCCAGGGACCCAGGGGCCTGCCATCACCTAGGTCATTAGCTCCTGAGAAGAACGAACATGACCTGGCTCAACAATTCAGCAGTCTTCAGCTACTTCTGCCAACACTAAATAGGGAGAGCCAAACTTTCTCCAAGGCCAAGGCAATCACGAGAATGCTTAAAAGGGCCGTGCTTTGATTTAAAGGAACTTTCTTTCCAAAGGAACAAGTCATCCAGGTATCTTCGTGTGTTATTTGGTGTCTTTGCTGTTTTGTGTCCAAGACCCTGTAACCCATATGCTCTTATGATAAGATTATTTTGAGTAATGATGTATTCAACTACAGATGAGCACACACAGCCCCAAAGCAGGCCCAGGAGGAAACGAGTATGAAAATCGAAACAGAAACCAGAATCTTTTTTATCATGAACAAAACAGATACACCTTGGCCAATGTGTAACTTATTACTACTTTTCCCTTGGTCCCAGAAGATTAAAAAAATAATAATAATCTCCATCGAATCACACCCCATAAAAATGCACCATTTTTATGTATCAGCTAAAACAATGAATTTAAATTTAAAATTTGAAATCTTCACACCCTTTTCTCCAAATACGCGTAGGTACTTAATGGCAAGAGCATTCTCTTCACATGTATTTACCAGCCATTTCAACAGGGAAAAGACCGTTTTGCTTGGCAAAGAAGAAAAGCCCTCCACAAAGGTCTAAGCAAACCAAAGAACGACACAGTTTAATGAAATCAGGCTTAACCACCTGGTGAAATTAATGATAAGGCATCACCTGTGGAGAGCCACAAATCATTTACTAAATTTGAACCTACCTATGACACACGCAAAGATGAATCTGCTAAGCCCAGCAGTGAATCAGCCCCCATCCCTGCCCTCCCCACCAACAACGGGGCTCGTACGGCATCATTTTCCAGTTCTCTGACATTTGGGAAATGGAAGCATGGACTCTAAGTCACCTCTCACAGCAGGAAAGCCAACGTGCAGTAGGGAAGATGAACAATGCACATAAGGTTTTCATAAACTCTGAGCTGTTCATTCAATATCCTGTTGTGGAACACAATAAAAGTATGATTGAAGCTATAAACACAGAGATAACTGTTGGATTAGAAAGTTTATATCAATCCTCATTGTTCTGCCGTTCAAGCTGCAAATTCACATGTATTTTCAAAAACAACTCTTCTTGATGAGTAAGGCGGTAAAGAGGAATTGGGCATTAAGTGCACACTAAAGTTTTGAAAGATGCAAATGGAAGCTTGGTTACCCCTTTTCCCCAAAACAGCATCATTTCTCTGGAGAGTACCCTGCTTTTGAGACTGATTTCCCCAGCCCTCTACTACTTGAAAAAATTCCAGAGACACAATGGGCATAATTGCTTTGATTGTTTCCAAAGAATTTTAACCTCTATTGTGTAGTTCCTGCAACCACCCTGAGGAATAAACAAGCAAATAATAGTGTTCCTTCCCCTTGAACAAATGTGGAACTTAGAAGAGTAAATCTGAATTCAAGATTGCACAGCTGAATACTGGCGGGCCTAGAATGGCATCCCGGGTTTGGCTGACTCCTAATCAAGGTCTTGAGAAGTCTTAAAGTAAAATATCGATTTCCTGATTAGAAAGGGATTTGTAATTCTCTTCTTTAATCACATCTTATAGTAACGACCTCCTGTTCAGGATGGGCTTTCAGGCTTGTGTTACATCTTCAAGTTCGATTCCACTATTTCTGGCAAACCCTTGTGATCTCCTGTCATGTTTCTACCCAAATAATTTCAAGGTCAAAACCTATAGGCATCAGAGGCACCCTGGCTATTTAAGACATAGGCATTGGGACTAGGCCTGGTGGCGCATATCCTGTGAAAAGCTTGAAGAGGAGTGTTGTGGTTGAATACCAGCCTGGGCAAAATCAGACCGAGACCCTATCTGAAAACCAAGCCAAAAAGTAAAAAGGCAAGCCATGGAGCTCAAGTGATAGAGAACTTGTCTAGCAAGTATGAGGTCCTGAGTTCAACTCCCCCAGTAATTTCAAGAAAGAAAGGAAGAGAGGGAGGGAGGGAGGGAGGGGGAGGGAGGGAGGGAGGGACAAGACTTAGATATTGTCCATAGAATCACAGAATCCCTGGATGAATTTTTTTAATGTATTATCTTTAAGCAGTTGTACAAAGGAATTTCCATTTAACAGAGCAGTTTAGGAATACAATACATCTGGATTGATGTCACTCCTTTCAGCGTTTTCAACCATCCCTCCCCTACACATCCCTTCCCTTATTCTTCATAATTGTGTAAGATATACGTGGAATTATTGACTGCATTCTCTCCCCCTCTTCTCCTCTTCATTTGCCCACTCCTCTCCCCTGAACCCCGACTTTACTCCTTTCAAGTACCCACTTCCTGGTGTTTATTTTGTTGACGTTGCCTTTCTAAGAAATCACACCATTTGACTTCTCCCTTGAATCTACCATCTTTTAGTTAATACATTTGTATGCACTTGCTTACCACCTAACATGGTTACTTGGATACCATTTTTAAGAAGTTTCTGAGTAAATGATAATTTATTGATTAGTCTTTCAAACTTTCCCGCCAAGATGATAATTCACTTCCCTATTAGTACTGCTTCTTCAAGCCTCCTAGACGCTGGAAATGATAGCTTTCTGACTTTGAAGAAGACTATAGTTATCTAGTGACATCACCTTTCCTCCCATTCAATGAACGCTTCTTCTTCCCTAGAGAAATGACTCTCACAAATGACTCAAGGCTGTTATTACAGGATCAATGACCTGAAGATATGAGAGTAAAACTCCCCTAGAGAATTCCATTTAAGAGACTTGGAGCTTCCCAGGAATCTGAAAGGAAAGGCATTTAGGTTTTCATGGCCCACTAGAGCCGGTGAAAAGGTCAGAAATAAAAGGTTATTGACCTGGGAAGACTTTCTTGAGAGAACGAGGGCCCCTCTCTGCAGCCCCTGAGTCCTCCCAACACGGGGATCATAAAAGAGTTTTCAGGTCACTGCCTCCAGAGAATCTGAAAGTGAGAAAACCACTGGAACATCTACTCTAAATTTTATTTGATTTGTATTGAAGTGAGTTACTAGATGATACTCTGCTTTCAGAAAGAGCACATTAGCTCTGGAACAGGTTGTATTTCCTATTGCCTTGGGTTTTATATTCGAATTTGACATTCTCTTAATAATTCCAGCACTGGGGCCTCTTGAGATCCTTGGGTAAGAGAAACACTATTTCTGGCTGGTTTCTTATCATCTCCGCAAACCTGACACCCCGTCCCATTGAATTGCCACAGAAGACCTCGCAAACATCACACCCTCCGCTTTGATCAAGAAAAAACTCCAGCCATCTGAAACTGCATTTGACAGAGTGGATGTGATAAAGGAAGTGAACTAGTACACGGGGCTGTGAAATTGGAGAAAGCGGGGGGGGGGGGGGGGGGGGGGAGGGGAGGAGAGAGAGTTCACTGATCAAAAAGCCATCATAGCCACTAAGATTAAAGGTCTCCAGACATGACACGAGACACCCCTTTGGGAAGATTAGCCTTGTGGAACATGTAGTAGTCCATTTCCTAAGTATGTTTGAAAAGTATCCCAGCTCAGAACAGTCGGGAGACTGCCACTTTCCCTCCGGAGTTCACAGCCCCGGACTGAGGCAACCTGCGCTTTGGTAATTTATTACACCCAGCCTGCGCTATTAACATGCAGCGTCACACACTTCTTGCAGTTTGACACTGGTTGAGCTTGTTTTTCTGGTCCCCTCGGGCAAAAAACAAGTAATAGCCAAGAGTAATTTCACATTTTAAAATGTTCTTTCCAATCCCAAATCTCTTCCCCAACCACCATACAATACCAGAGCAGAAAGGAGATTGGACACAGCTCAGCAGCCCACACTTCACCTTGGAACAATGGGGTCACTGGTCTTGGGCAGGTGTCCACCAATGGCTGGTCTAAGGCCAGAGAATTACTGTGTGCAGCACTGAAATGGAAATGACTTGGGGCTGGGGTAGACCTGAACTTCTCAAATCATATTCTTCCCTGTGCCTTTTGATGGTTCTTGCACAGGGCTTCGTGTCCAAGCCCCAAATCTCCTTCAGTACACTAAAAACACCGAAGGGCAAAGGGTAGATTTATTGCTCCTATAATACAGCATCAGGGTGTAAGTCATGTGTGTACAATTCCCATAGCAATACATCTCGAAAACTTTACGAGACAAGAGTTATTATTATAAGTGTTCACATCATTTCCTTCCACCCTCTTTACAGGCTTGGAAAGAAGTGGCATTTAAGCAAACAGTGATGCAGTCCTGTAGTCCCAGCTACTTGGGAGGCTGAAGCAGGATCCGTGCAGTCCAGAAGTTCAAAGCCAGCTTGGGCAACACAGCAAGATCCAATTAAAAAAAAATATATATATATATATATATATATACACACACATATATTTGTGTGTATACATATATATGTATATGTTTCTAATAACAAAATAGTAGTTATTTAATCATAATGAAATATAAATATAAAAATATAAAATAATAGTTATTAATAAAATAAGTTATTTATGTTATAGGCTTATTGGTTATATGTTCTTAGTTACATTTCTGCCCAATAATAGAAGAGAAACAGTTTAAAGAACAACTGGGGGGCTGGGAATATGGCCTAGTGGCAAGAGTGCTTGCCTCGTCTACATGAGGCCCTGGGTTCGATTCCTCAGCACCACATATACAGAAAATGGCCAGAAGTGGCGCTGTGGCTCAAGTGGCAGAGTGCTAGCCTTGAGCAAAACAAGAAGCCAGGGACAGTGCTCAGGCCCTGAGTTCACGGCCTAGGACTGGCAAAAAAAAAAAAAAAAAGAATAACTGGGGGTTTTCCCAACTGTTTGTTTAAACCATGTTGAGACTGAGCCTCATAGAGCCCAGTTATTGCTAGGTTATTCTTGAAATCAGTAGCATCAAAAGGAATTTCTAATAGGACACTGTAGTCATGGCTAATTAGAACACTTTTTAACAGAAACTTCTTTTACCAACACTGATCATTCTTAATTTCTGATAAGAATGTCTATCCATGAGCAGATCCCTTAACATACTTGAATGAAAAAAGTACATCAGATTAGCACTGAAGTGATAAAAGTGTTTGATCAAGAAGATGTCTGCCTTTCAGTAAACAAAGGTTCTAGATGATTAATAAAGATTCTTATTTCATCTGAATGTTTTCTGTCAGAGAGATACGATCTCTGATTCTTTCAAATGTCAAAACTCAGCTGAGTTTGTTGCAAAGCCTGTTGGGATCTCAGCAGAGAAATAAGCTAACAGGACTAGATGATACAGAAGATGGTGTCGGGGTTCAGAATACATGGGGAAAAACAGCAAAAGTAGATCACCTTTGCCCTCTCTGTCCACCCGTTATGAAGCAAGTCATAACGGCTCTCATCTGAGAAGTGTTTACCCTACACCTGGAAGAACAATCATTATCTCTGAAGCTAGAGAGACACAAAGGAGATCTGGACAACCAGGCAGTTCTAAGTCTCCTTCCATTTATTACCACTGAAATATACACCCTGTCCAATCACACTTCTGTACAACTAGTCGCTTCTTCACCAAACTTAGCACAAAAGTATATCCCTTCCCCTGTGTATTTGATCTGTGTTTTTGAAGTCTCTCATATCACTTAAAACAAACGAATTGTGTTTGCTTTTCTTTTGTTTTTCCATCTTCTGCTCTAGGGAAGCGATAACGTGGATGTTGAATGTCTCCAGAGGCCATATGTTACCAACTTGGTGCCCAGAGTTTTGTTATTTGGATGTGGTCACATAGGTGAGAAGTGGAGCTTGAGGGGGGTTCTTATGTCATCCAGAAGGGGCCCTTGAAGGAGGCAAAGGGATCATAGTTCTTTCCTCTTTCTCTTTTTATTTCTCTCTTTCTGTCTCCCATTTGCTTCCTTGCCCATAGTATGAGCAGTTTTGCCACAGGCCCCTGCCATGATGTACTATCTTACAGCGGGACCAAAGCAATGGAGTCAACTAGCTCATGGACTGATTCCTCCACAATGTTGAGCCAAAATAAACCTTTCCTCGGTGGGGAAGGTGATGGTTCCAAGTATTTTGTCATTGTGACAGAAAGCTATTACCAGGTGTGTCAGGCAGGAGACAAGCAATAGGAAGAAAGGTATTTTCCACCGCACTAGGAGGACCTCTTTGGAGAAAAGGATGGCTAAACCGTAATAGCCAAGATACGTGATGAACTCTGATGCAGTGTTGCATCTAGGGTTCTTGACACCTCCAATAAATAGATTAACATCCTCTTCTCTGGAGGACAGGATTGTTTTTGTTATAATCATGAAATAAATCTAGCCAGGCAAAAGGAGGAGGAGGAGGAGGAGGAGGAGCAGCAGCAGGAGGAGGAGGAGAAGAGGGGGGGAGCAGGAGGAGGAGGAGGAGGAGGAGGAGGAGGAAGAGAGGGGGGAGCAGGAGGAGGAGGAGGAGGAGGAAGGCGAGGAGGGAGGAGGAGGGAGGAGGAATAGCAGCAGCAGTAGCAGCAGCACAGTGAAACTTTCTTTTGCTAAACTGCCCACAGTACACAACACTATGCCTGAAAATGATAATTATAATTTCTAAAACCCACAGGGCTGAGAGTATGGTGCACGTACATAGAATGTATGAGGCTCTATGTACCCCAGCACTGCAGAAAATAAAATACATGTAAACATTAGAAAAAGAAAAATTAATACGTCAAGCTTCCTATTTTATATATATATGTAAAGTGAAAAGCAGACCTATATATTGATCTGTTACAGCCATAAATCTTGCAGTTCAAAGTCTCTTTCATTGCTTAAAACATTAAGCTAGATTAAAATTCTAACTGAGGCTGGGTATAGAGGCTCATACCTATAATCCCAGCATGCACTGGGGACCCCAGCTGCCTTTACAGCTATGTAGTGTAAATAGGAGGATCACAGTCCAGACCAACCTTGGCATAAACTCATAATTAAAGTAAAAAGAGCTAGGGTTATGGCTAAGTGATAAGAGTATATGCCTAGTGAGAGTCCCTGTGTTCTAAATCCCAACAGTACAAATAATAAAAAAAAACAACCCAGTGATCATGTTTCTTTATTATAGCCCAGTGCTGTCTTTTTGAATTTTATTATTTTATTTTTGTGTTGTACTAGGACTTAACCCTAGAGCTTCATGCTCTTGCTTGACTTTTTCACTCTATAACCTAAGCCACACCTTTACTTCCTTATTATTACTGGTTTATTGGAGATAAGAGTCTCTTGGATTTGTCTGCCTGAGAAGGCTTTGAACTGTGATTCTCAGATCTCAGCTTCTTGAGTAGCTAGGAGTATAGGCACAAACCACCAGGCATTTAAATCTACTACTCAAATATCTGGCACCAGAGAAGTGGTCAGGACTATATTAGTAGAAACACAAACTTGCACCTTAAATGAGTTAAAATGATCCTAAACCATTACAAATAAGAGTTTGAGTCCACCTGTGTTGGGAAGCCAAACTAGCAATACTCAGAAAGTAAATTCCATGAAGAGAACAATGTATGTTAAAGTAATAAACGTGTTTATTTGAGTAACAAGCCTGTATCTAAGCCTATTATCATTATTAAGTCCAATCCTTAAGACAGACCAACAGAAATGAGTAAAAGGATTTCATTACTGGCTTTTTTTTTTTTTTTGCAATAACCAGCATGGGGTAAAAATAAAAGATTCACCTTGAATTTCTTCCGTGGTTCTTGTCTGACCCTCTCAGACAATGTCTCCCCTTGTATTTTGCTCATGGAGGAAGTGCTTCCACTAGCTGTCTTTAAAGCTCAGCCCTCGCGCTCCCTTCTGGCTCAGATGGTCTATTTTGACGAGGGGTGCAGAGCCACAGGCAGCCCCGTGGGGCTTCAGGACGAGGGGAATGGGGTTGGCTTTCAAAACCGGAGGTCCGCAATGGGAGCTGGGAAAGCTGCGCCTCTGTGTGTGCTCAGGACTGGCTCAACTCATCTGCTCATGAGAACTGAACGTTCCATGGCGGGCCTCACTTGGTCCCCACGGCTCAAGACCAGCTGGGTGGCTCAGGGCTCTACTGATGGCTCTCTGAGCTCTGCGATTGAGTGAGGCAGAGGCCCGGCAGACATGTCCTTCAACAAGGGTTGCATCCCATCGAATACTGGCTGAAAAGCCTCCCCAAGTTCTTCCCATCAAGCCAATATATGTACATTATGAATCCAAAGTTGTGGTTCTTTATGAAGGGAATGTTAATTTGGGGAATTATTATGAAGGGAATGTTAATTTGCAATTGTTTGTTTTTGTTCTTATTTTTACTAAAAGAGTTAAAGAAATGAATTTAAAGATGCTAAGGCTAATTATCTTCCTTGAGCTTGTGACGTAGCCATTTATGAAAAGCATTCACGGATTTCCCAAGTCCTGACGTAACTAGAGTGCTCAACAGGGGTCTGGGCAGCAGACCTTGATTCTTAATTATGATCGCCACCATTTACAGGATGTTAACTAGGTTCCAGCACTATGTCAAGCTACATATATAAAAGTGATCATAATAGTTGGTCTTTCAGTGAATTTTACAAAGCGGTAGTTTCTCCATCACAAATAAGAACAACAAGCAGACCAAGAATAGCTTGAAGCAATTAGTCATAGTCCCAGCTGATAGTTATGACCACACCAAGTATGCGAAAGTCAGGAAATACCACGAGGTTAAGAAGATTATAAAGAACGACGATGACTGTAATTACTTGCCTTTAAGTAACCCGTATAATGGAATCACATAATTCATTTCCATTGCTTAAGTCCCTGGCTTAGACTCTTTGAGGTAGCAAGTCATGAGTGACTTTCCCTCACTTCCCTTTTGGCCCCTCAAAGATCCCTGTAGAACCACCCAGCATGGCACTTGATGCTACTAACCCCCTCTCACCCTCCCCACCCACCCAAATACTCCGTGTGCAAAGTGGAGTAGGAAAAGCCTCTCACCTCTCTGGGATGTGAAAATTTCTAAAGAAAGGTCAAAATAACAGCCCTTTAAAAAATGTTTACATGCTAACGTACTCATGTAGGACCCCACGATAAGAAAGACACAGAATTTGACAACAGGAGATCTGAATCCGTCTCCATTCACACCTAACTGGGCTTGGACTTCAGCAAGTCACAGGTCTGGGTTTCTGTGAAACAGCATCGATAATACTAATCTGATTCTAAGGTCACTTGGGACAGTGATCCCAGACAATGTACTTGAAGACTCCGTGCCAGGTCAAAGAGTTTACACATGAAGAGGCCATCAATGATCCGTGTATTCTACCTTGCACCCTACAAGCATGCGAACCACCATTATTTTCAGGGGGGAAGGGCAGTAGACAATATCAAATTTAAAACAATTTTTTAAATACTTGGAATCTCTGCTACTAAGGAAGCTCTGACTGGAGTAGTACAAGTTCAGGGCTGGCCTGAGTAACTGAATAAGAATCTGTCACAAAATAAAATTCAAAAAAGGGATTGGGGTGGGATGTAGCTTGGGAGTAGAGCTCTTACCAGCATGCCCAAGTCCTGAGTTCAGTCTCTACTAATGGATTTGTTTTTTAAAGAAACTTAAATTTAAAATATACCTTATTGTAAAAAAAAAAAAAGTAATTTTCTTGATAGTTTTGTTTTGTTTCATTTGGCAATTGTCCTTTACAGGAAATGGCTTAGTCAATGTCTGGGCTTAATCTCTCATATCCCACTGGACCAAGCATAGGAACTGGGAACATTTTCCCAGAAGCAGACATCTGGGAGCCCCCTAAGAATGACAGGTTTTAGGCGAGAGGGATGACTGTGAAAGAATGCAAGGGAGAATAGGATGTGCATTTCTAGCTCTAAGAAAAATATCTCTGGCCAGGAAATAACCTAGACCAGGAATTCCAGAAGGACACCAGTTCAGTGTCATTCTGAGTCCACCATCCCCACAGCCCTCAAAGGCTACAGCCTTCAACTCCAGAGCCCAGTTGGGGCTCTGTGGGACTTGATGCCCACACAACAGCCCCTGGCCTGGAGGGTAATACCAACATCAGAAGAGTGTGTCTACTTAGGTTGTGGCAAGGCTGGCTTCACAAAAAGTAGATATTTGCCTAAGTCTCGGAGCTTATTAACTAGATTAGGAAGCCATTTGCTTACCCAGTTAAGCACTCAGGCTGTCTGGTTGTTTTGGTGTTTGGGTCTTGGGTATTTCCTGTTCTTTTGTTTGTGTGGCTGGAGGGGCCCAGTTATAGTAGAAAGAGTTGCTCAGCAGACTATTTCAACACATCTATTTCAAGCAATGAGTTATTTCAAATCATCTCTTTTTCAAGTAAAAGGAATCTTGGATATGAAAGGAATAGCCAGGGGTAAGTCATATTTCCAGTCCAATCAAACTTCCTGCACAATCTTTGACCACATTCACATTTTCTGGTTTTCGTTTTGCTTTGGTACCGTAAATCTTATCTTGCCTGAGAATCTATGTGATACGAGGGCAGAGCACTGGACCCTGAGTCTCTGGCCTTCTCTGCTCAGCACCACGGGTCCAACACAGATGCTCCAGGAGTCGGTCAGCAGCACAGAGCGTTCACTGAGAGCAAGACTCTGGCTTCCCCCACCTCCTCCTCTTCATCGGGAGCAAGAGCACCTCAGACCTCTCAGCCAGAGAGCATGGTGAGCAGGGTCCCAACCTCCGCAAGGAGACGTAGGCAAAGGCCGGGCACTTAGAGGAGATGCACAGCCAAGGTGGCACTAGAGAACCTGTGATTAACCCACACCCTGTGACCCCAAGCAAGTCTCCAGTCGCCTGGCACCGCAGCTCCTTCATCGTAACACGGGGGCAATCATGGCACCTACCCCACATGGTGGTTGTAGGAGCCACCAATTTCATAAATACATGTGCAGTCATTAAAACACTGCCTGCATTATAGTAAGTGCTCAATAGCCAGGACCCATCATTAGTGTGTAAATGCACTACCAGCTGGACACTAGCAGCTCAGGCCTATAATCCTAGCTACTCAGGAGGCTGAGACCTAAGGGTCCAGACTTAAAGCCAGCTCCAGCAGAAAAGTCTGTGAGACTCTTATCTCCAATTAAACAGCAAAAGGCGTGGCTCAAGTGGTAGAAAGCCAGCCTTCAACCTAAAAAAGCCAAGCAAGAGTCCATCCAAGAGGCCCCAGTCCCTACATCCAATAATGATAATAACAATATGCTATTGGGCATTTTTTTTTGGTCAGTTGTGGGACTTGAACACTGGGCCTGAGCATTGTTCCTGAGCTCTTCAGCTCTACCGCTTGAGCCACAGCACCACCACTTCCAGTTTTCTGGTGGTTAATTGGAGATAAGTGTCGCACAGACTTTTCTGCCCGGGCTGGCTTTGAACCATGATTCTCAGCTCTCAGCCTCCTGAGTAGCTGGGATTGCAGGCGTGAGCCACCAGCGCCTGGCTAAGGTAATTATGTTTAAATTTTTTTTTCCAGCCAGTCACCAGTGGCTTCTGCCTAAATTCCTAGCTACTCGGGAGTCTGAGATCTCAGGATTACAGTTCAAAGCCAGCCCATGCAGAAAAGTCCTTGAGACTCTTACCTCCAAGTAACCACCAAAAATCTAGAAGTGGATGTATGGCTTAAGTGGTAGAATGCTAGCCTTGAAAAATAAAAAATAAAAAAGGCCAGGAACAACACATAGGCCCTGAGTTCAAGCCCCCAGGACTGGCACAATAAAAATCTTTTCCCTGACTAATTTTTTGAACCAAATGGTGTTCATAGAGCAAAATAGGATTTCCGTGCTCACAAAAACATTCAACTCGGACTCGGTCGTCAAGAATTTCCTCGAACTCTGATAACATAGACAGAACTAGCCTGTAGGATATAAGCAGAAGCTGAATATAAGGTTGGAATCAGGGCTGCAGGCATAGAGAAAGTGTTAGAACCCAAGTGAGGAAGTGAGACCAACCTCCTCACTTGCCTTAACAGGTCGTCTCTAGGCTGCTTCTCAGGGCCTGGTACTGAGGAGCAGAAACTCGGACCACCCATCAGCCCCTGCTCAACACAGAGGGCGTAAGCCATAGTCTCAGGGAAACTTCCTTTCAAGCTCCAGAGCTCTATGGTGTGGTATCCTCTGCCTCCAGGGTAGGTACAATGGGAAATGGGACATTTCCCTAAAACAAGGTCTCTCATCTCGAGTAATAGGTTAAAATCTCCTTGGTAGCTACAAAATAAATACATATCTTTTTTAAAAAATGCAATACTGTATGGTCATATGCTTGTCATGGTCTAAGTCCAGAGTGTATTTTGCACAAGTGAGTTTGTGACTTGAGCTAAGAGCCAATAAAGCAGTAAAGGCTTCCAGAAGGTAGGTCGTGAGCGGGGCTGAATTTATGTTCCTTCTACCTACTGTTCTCAAAGAACACTTTCTTCTGCCCTACCTCCACCTTAATCCACTAGTATCCACCTCTCAAATATTGTCTTAGCAACCCGTTTACTGATTAACACTAACCACTCAAGTCATTGGCAGTGCCACACAGAATCTCAGACCTGTACCCTCATAGAGTTTCAAGGTCAAAAGGGACTTTAGAGGTCACCCATTCCAAACTCCCTTTTGTTGCTAGGAAAGAGACATCTGAGAACATATTCTGCAAGTTTCCTGGGAGATTAAAACTGGTGGCTATGGATGTCTGACCAAACAAGCCAGCCTTCTCCTATGAAGGCAGGAGTAGTTAAGGCACAAAGCACACCTAAATAATCTCAGCTGCCATGAGTAATACCTAGTCATCCCAGAGACTAAGACCATCGGAAAGCCTAATTATGTAACCATGGCCACACACTGAATTAGGCCTTAAACCAACCCAACCACCACACTAGCCATATTGTAGTCATCAAGCTTAATGGGCTAGTGTAGAGATGAAGCAGTCTGTACCCAATTGAGCTCCAGCTCAATTTAGATCTCCTTAAAAACCAAATCCATCATCATCCCTTTTGCTGCTTCAAGCCTTATATAATGCCTGATACTTAATACATAGCTTTGTGTAACTTCCCCTGTGCTGAATTGCATGCAGAATTGCACTCAAAGACACAGAATTCATGACAGCGAGGGAGAAGAATATAAAAAAGAGAAAATGTGACTATGGCTGGAAAGGCATATAAGGATAAGTAAGCAAACAACTCTTCCTTCCAATTCAGCCCCATCAAGATCTCACAGTCCAGGGCTGGGGATATGGCCTAGTGGCAAGAGTGCTTGACTTGTATACATGAAGCCCTGGGTTCAATTCTCCAGCACCACATATCTAGAAAATGGCCAGAAGTGGCGCTGTGGCTCAAGTGGTAGAGTGCAGGCCTTGAGCAAAAAGAAGCCAGGGACAGTGCTCAGGCCCTGAGTTCAAGGCCCAGGACTGGCAAAAAAAAAAGATCTCAGTCCAGAGAGAAATAGTCATTCATAAGTATGGTGAGTAAAACAGTGTTCTTTCAGCAACGAATATTAGAATGGCCCCTTTATTTCAAGACCTGCATTAAATGGCAGACTCAGTGTTCAAGTCCTTGCATGGGATCGCACAACAATCTTATAAGGCAGGATCTCTGGTGACTGCCGTCTTGCAGGTGAAGAAGCAGAGATTTAGAATAATCCAGTGATCACTGGTAAATCCAGAGATAGCATTTGGTTTTGTGGGAAGAGCAGACGTTGAGCTGAGTGTCGGAGGGTAGATAGGACTTTGATATTTTGGTATTGATATTTGATATTTTGGTAGAAAGAAGGAAGAAAGGAAAAGATATTGCCCGTGGATGAGTCAAGGGCCCAGAGATGTCACTGCCAGCAAGATGGAGTTTTCGGTAGGGATCAAAGCAGAGCTCCCAGGGCAGGAAGGAGGCCATTTCCACGAGGACTGAACTTCCCATGGCAGTTAGCCTCTAATAGGTCAGAGTTGACCATGGTGGGAGCAACTTTCAGTACGTTTCCTGGTATAGAAGCCAACCGCAGGGGGAACTTGGTGGAGCTAATTGGAGTGGGTGGGACAAGGATGAAAGGCTCTTTGGGTATTGGAAGCTGGTGAAGAAGCGGGAGCCAGTGAAGGGAGAGAGGTTATAGGTATACACAGGAGTGTGAAGGCTTGCCTTGTAAAGAAAGAGAAATGAACATACATACCAAAACATCCTGCACCTTGTATCAGCTTCCCATACCCTATGTACACATGGGGGGGGGGGCTAGCTTATGGGGGGAAGGGTCTTGGTTTTGTTTTGGGGCCAGTCCTGGGCCTTGAACCCAGGGCTTACGCATTGTCCCTGCTCTTCTTTTGTTCAAGGCTAACACCCTACCATTTCAGTGGACATAAGAATCTCATAGACGTTCCTGCCTGGGCTGGCTTCGAACCATGATCTTCAGATCTCAGCCTCCTGAGTAGCTAGGATTACAGGCGTGAGTCACCGGCGCCTGGCTTCTGATTAGTTTTGGGTTGTTTTTTTTTAATAAACTATTTTTAGAAGCACCAAATTGAGTGGAAGGGATTGCACTTTCCCACACACCCCTGGTCTTCACACAGACATCACTTCCCAGATTAGCAGCATCCTTCACTAAGCTGTACATTCATTACAGCTGCTGACCCCTGCTGACCCACTAGTCCATAGTTTACATTGGGGTTCACTCTTGTGTTGTACATGTTACGGGTTTTGACAAATGTATAGTGACAGGTATCTACCGCTATAATAACCTAGAGAGTAGCTTCCATTAAAAAAAAAAAGTGTCCTAAAAATCCTCTTCTACACACATATTTTCAAGAAAAATATGATTTGGTATTTTAGCTTTTTTTGAAAAATAAGAAAATTTAGAGGATGTCTAGCCTGCCTGCCAAACACTCAGCCTACCTCTGGAACTCCACCCCCAGCCCCTTTGCTTTAACTGAGTTGTAGGATATGCTCGTGCACTCTTTCCCAGGGTCTGCTTCAGACCAATACCCTTCTACCTTTGCTTCCTGAGTAGCTGAGATTACAGGCATTGGCTTGTGTTTTGAGATAGGTTCCCATTAATTTTTGCTTGGGCCAGGCCTCAAATCACAATCCTCCTGTCTCCGGAAGCTATGCATTCTGTGCCAAGTTTCCTACTAGGTGATCTGATGTTTGTTCAATCATGGAAAAGCCTCAAGTGCTCACTGGGAGTACTGGAGGTAACATGCCAGCCAGATGCTATCTAGTCTCAGTTCTGTGAGGTTAGAGTTCAGAGCATCCGAAAGTACATGTCCCTGCCATCTGCCCACAGCAGGGTTTTCTGCTCTCCAACCCACGTGACGTCCAGATTCATTTACAAAATTGTCTGTTCTTTGGACCTCTCCACCTCCCTGGAAAAGCATTTATTACCCCCTATACTTCCTTCTCCCATCTGAGGAAGGCGATGTTGATTTCTGGATATCCTTGAGTTACTGGGTATGGCCTTTCTATGTTAATGAGTCTGTATTCTTTTTCTCCTGCGAATCTGAGTACTGTGTGTTGGTTTCAGCGTGCTTCCAGAAACCAGTGTGAATAGACCATGCGCTGGGAGATGACACAAGAAAGCGAAGGAAAGTCTGACTTTGAAGGACGGTAAGCCTAAAGAGTCTGGACTTCTCCCACCAGCACCAAGGAGCTTAGGAGGACTTGAAGAGCGGGAGCTACCTGACCTGGTTTGTTGGAAAGGTTGTTCCCCCGATTAACAGGGAGAGACTGGTTGGGAGCAAGACACTCAGAGCTGGTGAGGGAGATGATTCAGTCAGGGCAAGCGAGGCGAGGACTTGGGTAAAGCAAGGACCAAGGAGAGGATAATGATATTTCTGAGGGCTATTTTGACATAGACTTGACAATGAGATCCAGGATGTCAGACAGTAAGAAAGAAAAAATATAGACACACAGGAAGAGGACAGCAAGATGGGAGTGAACCCTGGCGAGCAGAGAGGGCCCACGCCGCTCCGGCTCTACCATGGAGGCCACAATGGACACTCGGTTGAAAATAAAAATAAAATGTAAAAAGCCTGGTAGACAAAAGAGAAGTGACATGGAATTATACAGTCGACGTCTCATACAACCTCCGGGAGAAAAGGGTTCTTTCAGAAAGGAAGACCCAGACCCCCAGGGATCTTTTGGATGCTTGGGTTGCATAAAATACACACAGCCAGCTTTGGGCTACTGACCCATGCCTGTCATCCTAACTACTCAGGAGACCGAGAACTGAGGATCTCAGTTAAAAGCCAGGCTGGACAGAAACGTCTGGGAGATTCCTACTTGGATTTAATCAGTAAAAGCCAGAAGTAGAGCTGTGGCTCAAAAGTGGTAGAATGCCAGCTTTGAGGGGGGGTGGGGGGAAGCTAAGGGATAGCACCTGGGCCCTGAGTTCAAGGCTCAGCACAAGAAAAGAAAACAAACAAACAAAAAATGAATGGACAGCCATGTGAAAGTGTAATTGGATGAAAAGACTGAGTCCTGAAGGAGACCTAGCAAGGCTGGATTCTGTTTGGATTTCTCTTGGCCTCTCAGTATGGAGCCTTTCTTTCTTGGTAAACAAAAGAGCCCTCTGGAAATAAGTCTTAAGACCTACAGACAAACAGGTCAGATTGTCTTTCAGTTCTGGGGATTGAACTCAGGGCCCTATGTTTGCTAGCCCAGCACGCTGTCATGGAAGCCCTGGTTCTTTTGGTTTGGTTTGGTTTTCACTTAGGGTCTTGCTAACTTTGCCAGGGTCTGGTGTTGGGCCATGATCTTCTGTCTCTGCCTCTAGAGTCGCTGAGCTTACAAGCGTACAGCCCAGACTTCCTTCATAAAGCAGATTTTACCGCGAAAGGAGGAAATTAGAACAGCATTTCTGCCATTTTATGCCTGGCTATGGAGAAAAGAGCTTCTGGTTTCTATGGACCTACCTGAGGGAATCTGAATCCTGGTTTCTATGGCAACTCTGAGGGAAGAAAGACAGCAGAAGATGAGGAGCAGGTCAGCCGCCCCTTGCCTCCGAGCCTGCCCAGCTGGGCTGCCCTGGAGTGGCTTCTGCTGGATGCACTGGTTTAGAGCTGAGAAAAATTAAGTTCGGGATCTGTTGATTTGCAAGCTGTCAGCATAGGAAGTGTTCTAGGGATATTCAAAAGAATAGGTCTTGATCATGCATTATTCCAACTGGCAAACACAAAAAAGAAAAAAAAAAACACTTCTTTTTCTTAAAAAGGAACAATCATTTTCAAATTCTTTTCTCTCCCAACAAAAGAATTAGCCAGAGTTTTGTTTCAAGACCAAACAAAAAAAGGGGAAGGCAGCCGACTCTATAAGAAGGCAATGGGTAATTCATGAAACTGAAAATACAGCTGCAGCTTTGCCAATAATTTCCTATGCCTGTGTAAACAAGCGCCGCATTCTCTGAAGCTTTTCCCCTACAGCAAGGTAAACTTTGCATTGCCAATACCTAGGGCCAGAACAATGTACTTCCAGCCCCAAGTTCTTTGTGGGCAAGACCACATTCCTCCTGGTCAGTACCTGCGGAGCCCTCAGTTGTGAAGTGAATGCTGAATGACTGGTTTTTCTAAGCTGGAACCCTGGGTCAGGACAGCTCTAGTTATCTGTGATTACTTTTGTCGCTGATAAAGAGGGAGGAGAGAGGGGGCAGACAGATCTCAGCTTCTCAATGAATCATTTCCCAACATCCTTTGGCTGATCAGTTTGCTACTGTCTGAAAAACCTCTTGTTCCTCCAACAAAGAGAATGACAAGGAAAGTGAAGGTTGCGATCAAGGAAAGTAGGAGAATGCTGGACAACTCCATCTCCTCTTAGAGAATCACAATAGTGAAGAAAACTTGTTCACTGCTGTCCTTTCCCCAACTGATTTGGATAAGGAAGCTTTGCTTCATGGAGCACTTACTGAGGTGCATTTGGGGACGCACTCCTAATCCTCTTACTTCAACTCATGTTCCTACCAGGGCAAACTTGGCCTTTGAAGGGCAGCACAGTGTCCCATCCAACAAACCCCAGGGACAGGGTCTCAGCTCTAGGGAATGCTCCTCAATTTAAATCTGAGTTCCAGCTGCCTCCCCTCCCCCACGCCTGCTTTGCTGGGGGAGGGCTTCCTACTGAAGAGGAAATCTACCCCTTCTTGAGATGCAGCCACTGGGCCCAAAGGAGATTTGCTAAGTGGCCTTTGACCCGTAGGACTGGGGGTCTGCCTTTGAGATTTCTCTAGAGCAGAGAAAAAGCTCCTCTTAGAAAAAAGATCATTTGTCCTCAAGCAATGGGCCTTTAAGGGAAAATTTTAAAATGAACACAGATTCAAAATAGGACTCTTTTTATCCTTTCTGATCCTCTCTCCTCTCCTCTCCCGCCTCCTTCCCTCTTCGGTCTTCTCCTTTCCTCCTCCCCCTCTCCTTCCTTCTTTCCCTCCTTGTTTGTTGTCACTTTTCCCCAACAAAATCTATTTCAAGAAAAGTAAAAGTGTTTATGACAGCATTTTTCTTTTAGATAGCATATCCTGTTTAAAATCAAGTAATGTAACATCCACATCTGCATTTAAGAATTCTTCTCCCTGTTCGCATTCTCTCTCTCTCTCTCTCTCTCTCTCTCTCTCTCTCTCTCTCTCTCTCTCTCTCTCTCTCTCTCTCTCTACTGTTTCCTTATCACCAAACATTTTCCTTTTTGGCCAAAATGTCAGACACTATAAATCTGTGTGCTGTCTGTTGCTGCTGCTGCCCCTCTGAACTATCTTTGTGTAAGATGAGACTTGGGATGCTATAATAAAGTGCTTAGAAAAAAATGGAAGGGGGAAGAAATTGGAAAGTGAGTGTCAACTGACATCAGAGTTCACCATGGTAGTAAATAAGCAGATCAGCCATTGCAATGACCTCAGAAGGCAATTCCTAAGCGCGGGAGAAGTAGAGGAAGAGCGGATGTCTGAGCAAGCCAGAGAATGGACCTGTGATAAGGAGAAGAGTATGACACTACATGAAAAGCTGACTTTTCCTTCTCACTCACAAAAGAGTTAGAATGGGACACTATGGTATCACTTCCCCGGATGTGTAGTGGGGGCAAGGAATAATCTTTACTCTTTCTCCTGCCATCTTTAGTTTGTTCCTTCAACTAATACTGTAACTAGCAATCACAAATAGTCTCTCCTACACCTGCGTGGATAGAGACCCACAGTTGAGAGTTCCCACATGTCACAGTGCTGAAAGGAAAGTCCACTGACGTTATTCTACTCACAAAGACCGTTGTCAATGCATTCAACAAGTACAGCTGTCCCTTGGTTCTGAATTCTGTGGATTATCAAATTCATTGTATAAAATGGTACAATATTTGTATATAATCTATGCACATATGCTTTAAATTATCTCTAGATTGCTTATAATACCTGAAATGATATAAATGCTATGTAAGTAATTGTTGTGCTGTTTTGTTTAGGGAATAATGGCAAGGAAAAAGAGTTTGCGCATGTTTGGTACAGATGTAATTCTCCTTCCCCACCCAATATTTTCAATCTGTGATTGTCCTCTGGGATGGCCGATACCTATGCTTTCAGGTAGAATCTATAAATGAAGAGGGCTGAGTATATATAAGGTTTATGTCAATTAGGATTGCTCTCAATCCCAAGCCAATAAAGTGGCTTAAATAAAAAAAAGAAAAACCTCCAGGGAGACAGCTGCTGGCTTTAGTTCAGGACGTCTTTAATTCAAGCTGATGTGTGCAGTTTTTATAGCCTTGCCCCATGCTCCAATGATGTCTGTCTCTGCTCTAGACATCACATCTACATACAACCTTTCTCCTTGGCCCTAAAGAATAAAGAAAATGAGGGCAGGGCAGTGATCTCTTTTGTTTCATTAGAAAAGACAAATGCTTTCCAGAAGCCTATAGCGAGCTTTGTCTTAAAAACTCCTCACCCAGTCAGGCCCTGGTGGCTCACACCTGTAATTCTGGTTACTTGGGAGGCTGAAATCTGAGGATCAAGGTCCAAAGCCAGCTCAGGCAGAAAGATTTGTGAAGACTCTTCAATTAACCATCACAAAGCTGGTAGTAGAGGCATGGCTTGAGTGGTAGAACACCAATCCTGAGAATAAAAGCCAAGCGAGAATATACCAGGCCCCGAGTTTAAATCTCAGTCAGTACTAGCACATAGACACATACAAAAGCTTCTTAGCCCAAAACCATATGACAGACATACGTAGGTTGAAAGGAGGATAACAAGCTTCCTTACTCTCTAAACTAGAGGCAATAAGAAGACTGGGTAGATCTATTATTGTCTTAGGCATGGGAAAGGGCTGCCAAGGGATCATAGGTTTTGAATGATCATTCCTGAAGTTAGAAGAAGACCCCCATCATGAAGCTGACATATGGCTACTGGGCCTAACTGGTGCCATCTTGGCATCTCAGTGGATAATGGGAACTTTCCAGAAGCTCTTTGAGGTGAGGTCCTACCCCCACCTCCAGGTGATAGCCATATCTGAGGCAGGGCAGGGACTTGAAAATGGGTTCCTGGACCTGCCAGACCTGTGACCCCACCTCCCCTCCTCATGGGCCTATTTAAGCCCCAACCACCTCAAGCTGTGTCTAGTGACTCCCCTCCGGTCACCATGCGTCCTTCTTCAACTCTCCATTAGAGTTTGTTTGAGACTGGTTGGTTGAGACTGTTTTACTGCTCTTTCTCTGCTTTACTACCCTCGTGGCTCAATTTCCTAACAGCATTGATTAGTGCATCCAAGGCTGCAAGTTTTGGGGGGGACATGTGTCTGCTCGCAGTTGCCAGCTTTCTAATAAAGACTTCCGATGCGCCCTCTCAAAATGTGGCTTCTCATCTGTATCTCACGATGGAATTCTCACATAACAAAGCCAGGAGAGCCCCATTCTGCCCGCCTCACGCTTCCAGTTCAGCTAAGCTGGAGGGGGCCGGTATGGTGCCATAACTTTCTTCTCATTTAAGACAAAAGCTTTAAAATTGTTTTTGTGAGGACCACTCAGGCCTTCCCAAACCCCTCCAGTTTCTTTGGTTTACATCAAAGTCCTATCTAATTTGTTCCCAGGAGGAAATCTACCACAATAGTAAAAAGCTGTGCATTTCCACAGGGATTTTCCTCTAAACTGTTAATGAGTTGTGACTTCCTTATATGTACTGGCAGACGAGACTGGGCACTCCAAGCAGGTAGACAGAATTTGAACCAGATGGTTCAAGGAAAGGAAACTGGATTAGCAGATCATTTCAGACACCTCCATGTGTTGACTGAAATCCATAAGGGGAATGACAAAACATGTACCTTATTTTCTCAACAAACTGTGTACCATATTGAATATTAAACATTAAGCTGAAGGAGGTATAGGGCAAGCTCTGGTTTTGCTTTCCTTGTCATTAGAACCATAAGCCTAGTTTTGCCTCGAAAAAGATACATAAAGCATGATTAAGTCAAGAAGACTCTTAGGGTACTAAGGGCCCCCCATGATAATTCCATCGCTACAGCATTTGAATAAATCAGATCTGACTAAAGGTGAGACTAATCTCTAATGTTGCTTGATATTTCAGCTTCAACAACAAACTACTGGAGCCTCTTGTCTTCACTCTTTTTTTTTTTGGGGGGGGGGGAGGTGGAGGGAAGCGGGGAGGGCTGGGGTTTGAACCAAGGACCTCACCCTTGACCAGCTTGCTGGCTTAGCTGATGCTTCCACCCATGCTTTTTGCTGGTTATTTTGGAGATGGAGTCTTGCAGACTTTTGTACCAGGATTGGCTTCAAAACTCCATCCTCTATGGCTCAGTCTCCTGAATATCAATGGTTACAGGCGTGAGCCACCTGCCAGGGGCTTCCTACCACACACTGAAATCCGCTTCGTTAACATCAGGAGGATGCAGATTACAGCGCGGCCCAGCATTCGGCTGACTCCAGCTTCCCACTCCCAGTTTAATTAAAGCCAAATTTGGTTAGGGAGTAAACTGGTGTTTACAAATCAGGAGGAAAATCTGGTTCCAGTAATTAAAGGGATTTTCTAAATCTTGTCCTCCGTGTCTGAACAATCGTTTTAATAGGTAATTAAAGTCTTTTTACCCACCATTTGAAAGAAATTAAAAAAAAAAAAAGAAGAAGAAGAAGAAAAGAAAAGATTAGGGACCTGCCACAAAGACATTACTGACAGCGGGAACTGAACTCCTTTGTTAGGTTCTTAGGGGAAAACAGAGTCTTCCTTTACCTCAGATACTTTCACACATGCAGACTTTTTATGTTCTTCTAAGGAAAGGAGATACTAATTTGCCTTTGTTTTGCTGAGGGCAGCCCTACAAGTTCCCAGTTCCAAAACCATAAACGATTTTGTAACTCACATCCTACTGCCACTGCAGTTAGGAAGTGCTGGTGTCTTGGTTTTCCTCAGCTGTGGCTAATGCCAAGCCAAACTCCTTAGGTAGACAACCCCCCCCTCCCATACCCAGCTAACCACACCCCACACCCCACTTCCCTTCCACAGGAAGGAGCACTCTTCCTTTTGAGCAGCCCCTGTACCTGTCATATTCCAAATGGACTTAAAGCAGGCAGGTTGATCAGCCAAACAGTGCTGGACCAGCCCTGCATTGGATTCTGGGAGAAAGGTGTTAGGTGGGAAATTATCCCATAAGCCACACAGGGAAGGATCAAATCTTGGGGTTTGTATTAGAGCATTAGCAGTCTACAGGCAGCCAGTTGTTACAAAGGCCTGTACCCTAGAATACACTTAACACTGTCAGGAAACAGGTCAGAGAGGGAAGAAGGAACAAAAACAATACCAACAAACCAACCCAGCTCCTTTGGAGAGCTGACTTGGGAGCTCCCAGTCCCAAGCACTTGACTGACAGGTTCAGTAACCTATAGGCCACGTGCCCACCCCTACCCCTTGGAATTCAGGAACACCCATCACCTGGGGGCGGGACTTCCCTTCCTCTAAGGAATCCAGGCACACCCATCAAGACAAGATGCCAGATAATGCAACTTGTCATGTGGCCAATGATGGCGCTGGCCAGATCTGACCTCCACATTACAAAGAAACTCCAGGGAATGCAGCAGCCCTTGGGTTCTGGCTTGACAGTGATAAAGAAGGCAAAGACGTGTGCAGGTGACGCTGTTGCTTGCCCACACTGGAAAGGTACATGGGAGGGACAAAGCAAAGGACCATGCAAGAACCAGAGGCAGGAGCAGAAGTCCTCCCTAGCAATTTTCCCAGGCTGGGTATCGGGAGACTGGAGCCCGGGGCTCCTGGGGAATGGGGTGGAGAGGAGAGGGCAGCCCGAGGAGAACAAAGGCCCTGAGCCAGAGGACCTTTCCTACGTGGCTGACAAACTGGTTTCAGTCTGTAGAAAAAAGGTTTGGGGAGAATAGTTTAGGCTGGGAGAGGCAAAAGGGGGCTTGGTGGGGGGGAGACAGGCTCAGTGCTGCTCCCGGCTGGGGCCAGCCTTCGGCGGGGAGCTCGGAGCCTGGGCCTCTACTCGCCTGGAAACGTGCATGGACCAGGGGGTGCACACGCCAAGCGGGCCATCTCAAGAGAATCACTTTGTGTGTGTGTGTGTGTGTGTGTGTGTGTGTGTGTGTGTGTGTGTGTGAGAGAGAGAGAGAGAGAGAGAGAGAGAGAGAGAACTCTGGGTCTTGAGCTTGCTAGGCAAGTTTGACAATCTGCCATTGGAATACTTCTTTTTTCTTCTTCTTCTTCCACATAGGATCTTTCACTAACTTGACCTGGGTTGGCCTCAGACTCAGATCATTGCTATTTCCACCTTTGAAGTAGTTGGGATTACAGGCACATACCACCACACTACTAACCAGACCCTTAACTTCTGAATGACCTTTTTTTCTAAAACTGCCTAATATCCCTAATTACACTTGAAAAAAAAAGCCATATCCCTCCCCTACTCCACCTTCCTCTGGTAGGCTGATTCTTCAAAGCATTTCAAACCCTTCAACTTCTTATCTTTTCCTGTCTCCCTGATTGCTTTTCTGTGAGGATGAAGCCTGGCTAGTAACATTGGTCATTCCATATTTTTGGAACAGGATGTTTCCTAGAATGAGCAACTTTCAAAGCTAAACCTCACAGGTTAAAAATTCTATTTTACATCTCTCTTGTTCCATCAGTGTTTCAGGAAAGTATTTGTGGCTCATTTCTGTTTCCCACATAAAATATTTCTATGACAGTTCTCCTTTTAAATTACAAGATGCATGATTATTTCTGCTTCCTATTAAGGAAAAAGTATACTTCTTTAAACCCACGATGAACATTTTAAATATTTCCAAGAGAATACCCAAGCCACTGAGTTTTAAGAAATACAACTTAGCTGGGTACCAGTGGCTCACACCTGTAATCCTAGCTACTCAAGAGGCTGAGATCTGAGGATCAGGCTTCAAAACCAGCCTGAGGAGGAAAGTCCATGGGACTCCTACCTCCAATTAAACACCAAAAGCCAGACGTTGAGCTGTGGTTCAAGTGGTAGAGCATGGGCCTTGAGCAAAAAGCTCGTGGACAGCAACTAGGCTCTGAGTTCAAGCCCCAGGACTGGCACAAAAGGGAGGGAGGGAGGGAGGGAGGAGGGAGGGAGGGAGGGAGGGAGGGAGAGAGGGAGGGAATCCAGCATCTCCTTAGGACATCAGTAGTCCAGGAGGAAGTTTGAGGAAGGCTGAATTAAAATTGAATTGGCAGCTCCTTTTCATATGCTAATATATCTCAGGACTCTCAAGGGAGAATAAGCTATATACCATTCAATTTCCCCTAAATTTCCATCATAAGAGCAGAGCAGTGGGGTAGGGCGAGATTTGAGCATTTAACACCTCTCCTCAATAATGTCCATTACTACCCCCCCCCATCCCATAAAGTACAAACTGAATAAATGCGGTGTCTCATTATAAACATGGGCATAGCAACATGGGCAGGATTGGTGTTCACAGATAAATGTTCTAGAGTAACTGTGGCTCGTTTTCACCCCGGTTATAGCTGTACCCATAGGGGAGACGCAGACAGTGGAAGCTGTGGGAATATAATGTCAGATTCCCACATGTGTTTGTACTTCCCTTGCAATATCCTTATGTGCAAACTGGATGTTTCTCCTATTGAATGATCTGAATATTTGTTTTTGTTTGGTTTGGTTTTGCCAGTCCTGGGACTTGAACTCAGGGCCTGAGCACTGTCCCTGCCTTCTTTTTGTTCAAGGCTAGCACTCTGCCCCTTGAGCCACAGCGCCACTTCCGGCTTTTTCTATCTATGTGGTGCTGAGGAATCGAACCCAGGGCTTCATGTGTACAAGGCGAGCACTCTACCACTAGGCCACATTCCCAGCCCCATCTGGATATTTGATTTGTAACATTTTGTTATCGTTGCTCTTTGCAGTACGGGAGGTGGAGCAGGGTGTCAAATGTGCCAAGCACACACCTCACGGAGCCGCACCGCCTAACCCTTTCTGTGTTGGTTATATTGGAGGTACAGTCTGACTGGACAACCAGGCTATCCTGTGCTGTAATCCTCCTGTTGTGTTTCCCTGTGCCACAAAATGACAGCCATGCCCGATCATACCCAGCCACTTGCTTTTCCTGTGGCTCAGCCATTGATTGAGATGGAGGCTCTTGAACTTTTTATTTATTTATTGTTTGGCTTGGCTGGATTTGAACCCAATCTCTGCCTTCCAAGTAGCTAAAATGATACACGCCTGGGCCACTGCACCCACATGTATACAAATTCAATACAATACAATGTCAATTCAATACATTACAATTCAATACAATACAATATCATGAAAATGTATAGAGAGACCATTAAGCTGAGACAAACCCCACTCTCAGGAACTTCCTTAGGCCCAATTCGTTCTACTGATGGACTCTTATCACTCCCATATAGTTCGGCTTTCCAACCTGACCCAGGATGCTTACAAATATTGTCTTTACTCTTCTTGAGTGAGGTGTTAAAGGTACATATAGGAGCATCTGTATAATGCCCCTAATTTTCTCAAATTCAGTGAATCTCTTTTCAGTCCCCCAATTAAAATTGCTTATTTGATATCAGTTTTACAAGATAACCTATCGACCGAGGGAATCTTTGACTTTTCAATTGAGTAGTTTGCCTTTGTGTCTGGCGATGACCCATGTCATTGTGCCAAATAGCAAAGCCATCTGGCAGGAACTGCTCAGCTCGATAAGGAAGAATGCTGGTATTCTTACAGCACTGACACGCAATATTGAGCTATGCTGAATGTTATAAAATGAAAGCTTCGCTCACAAAAGAAATGTCCTTCAGAAGCCAGCTTCCTATCTCCCTGTCACATCTGTGCTTCCCCTGTGTGAAAACAAGAGACTCTGCTCCAGGCGTGCATGGCCCAGGAGTCCCAGTAGAGCAATGGAAAAGGATTTCGATAATTCTCTTATGCAGTGTAAGCAACATGTAATTTCAGAAATGAAACAGGAGTTCTTTTGCAAGAAGCAACGCAAGTGCCTATGAACGTTCTCTTTCTTACTATAATGCATCATGGTATTCTTTTGCGATTGCCTATTTCTCTAAGACATCTGCTTCATTTGCTTGACCAAGGACTCCTCAAAGTCATTGGTGGTGTGTGCGCGCCTTAACTTCATACTCCCAACAGCCACCATGAAGAAGGACACAACAGAAGCACTCAAACACTTGCTAAGACACTGAATGAGTGAATTCAAGATTAGAACCTGTGGATGCAATGATCTGGTAAGCCCAAGAGTCACCCTCATAGTATCTTTTGGTCAAACTTGTTACCATGCCCATTTGTGCAACAGTGTCACAGGCTACAATTAATATTTGTATGTCTTAGAGCCTTACTCTGCCCTGTAACATTTTACAATAGCTCTCAGTGATGAGTTCTTGTTTTCAGGAAATGTCAGAGGCATTAGAGAGTAAAGAATGCATAGCAGATGTTTTATAATTAGGGAGGGCAGAATCCTGCAAGCAATGCTAAGAATTGGTCTGTGCAAAATGAAGGCTGGCTTCATCTCTCTGGCCATAAGTGCTGTTGTAACCTCCTTGAAAACAGAACTGAGCCATATTTATCTTTGGGAGTTACTGCTGTATTTTTAAAAGTCATTTGACTAAAATATATAACCCATATGACTTTTGAGCTAGTCCAGGCTTACCTGCATTTGATTTTTACCTCACTGAGTAAACCTGTGTTTTCTATGTAGTGAAAATTCTAATTCTTTCTTTCTTCCTTCTCTCTCTTCCTCTCTCTCTCTCTTTCTCTCTCTCTCTTTCTCTTTCTCTCTCTCTCTCTCTCTCGTATGTATGTTAGTTCTGAGTCTTGAACTCATGGCATAACACTCTTGCTTTGCTCAAGGCCAGGGATCTATCACTTGAGCCATGCTTCTACTTCCAGTTTTGCTCTGGTTAATTGGAGATTCATTCATTAATTGTGTTGATTAATCGGATTTATTTGCCCCAGCTGGCTTTCACCCAGTGATTCTCAGAGGTCACCTCTTGACAAGCTAGGATTATAGGCCTGAGCCACCAGCGCCCAGCTTCTTTTCCTAATTGTAGCTACTCTTAAATTTACATTTCTGTCCTACTTTCCAAAAAACAAAACACACACCAGTTCTTCCTGCCTTTACTTTCTGATTCTGTTCTAATTAATGTCTTCCTAGAGGGGGAACAGTATCTTCTTTTTGCTTGTTTTCTTCACTTCTTTTCTGAAATTTGCTCCAAGGCCTCAGGTCTAAAAGCCACCTGACATCCTACAGCTGTTTCCTCCGCTGGTCAGTCTGGCACCATCTCTAAAGCAATTCTGAATCACTCCTTTCGAAGACTTAAAGTTATGTATCACTTTTTTAAAAATCTTGACTTAATAACTTCCAGTTTTCCATGGGGGATCCACACACCTCTCTATGATTTGTAGGTCTGCAAATAAAATTCCTGGGGTGTAAGTCTCATTCCTTTTTTGTTCTCCTTCCTCTGGCACTATGAGAATACTCTATGCTAGCATCCATCTTTGAATCTGATACTAGACTGGGAGTCAATGGCTCATACCTATAATCCAAGCTACTCAGGTGACTGAAACCTGGAGGCTGGAGGTTCAAAGTCATTCAAGGCAGAAAAGTCTGAGAGATTCCACTTCCAATTAACCAGCAAAAAGCCAAGCAGGAGGCATGGTTCAAGTGGTAGAGCACCAGCTAAGTAAATGCAAGGCCCCAAGTTCCGATCCTAGTACCGCCTTAAAAAAATCAGTATAGGGCTGGGAATATGGCTTAGTGGTAGAGTGCTTGCCTGCTTGCCTAGCGTGCACAAAACCCTGGGTTCAATTCCTCCCGTCCCACATAAACAGAAAAAAACAGAAGTGGTGCTGTGGCTCAAGTGGCAGTGCTAGCCTTGAGCACAAAGAGGCTCAGGGACAGTGCTCAGGCCCTGAGTCCAAGCCCCGGACAGACAAAAAAAAATTAGCATAGGTCTTAAACTTAGTTCATCTGTGCCCATGATCACAGGTGGAGACTTGTATTTTATTTTAGTAAAAAGCCAGGGACAAGGTATTGAACTTGACTCGGTGAGTATAAAGTAAGGGTTTTAAAAGACTTGGCACGCATCCTGCTTTAGAGTGCAGCACTGGGATGAAAGAGTCTATAACCCTAGGAAAGAATTTATTATTAGGGATCTCTATTAGCAGTGCTATAATTTCACTGATGATGGTAATGGAGCTCATAATAATATAAAGAAATGCATTAGCAGTCAGGGAAATGCAGACAAGCTCTATGATCAGTGTCTTTAAGAATTATCTGTCCATACTGCTTTCCCTCCTCTATAATCCTGCTGGATTTTGTTTTGGAATCAAACTGCCCAGCAATTAATTGTTCTCTGGCCATGTTCTGGTAGGCTGGCTTTGTCCTTGATTAGACTCATGGAAACATGGCCCTGATGTTCTCACGTGCCTGAGCCTCTCAGACTCACCACGCCCTGAAAATCATCGACAGTGAATGGAAGGTGTGTAAAGACCCCCCCCCCTCCCGCATACCTGTGCGATTCTCACACCTCTGGCCTCCACTGCTGAAGGCAGGGGAAAATTCACATTTGTTGAGCAGCTGCTCTAGATATGGACCCCTTCTAAGTTGCTGGGGTGTGTGTGTGTGCACGTGTGTGTGCGTGTGTGTGTGTCCACTTCTTCTCAAATCTCTCCCACTCTTTTTCTCTCTCCCTTTTTCCCTTTTCTCCACTGAAGGCAGCTCTGGGAAGGGAGATGGAGGAGGCGATCTTCCACCGTTTGGATTGGAAAGTCTGTGAGACGCTTATCTCCAGTTTACCACCAGAAAACCTGAAGTGGAGCTGTGGCTCAAAGTGGTAGAGCACACTAGCCTTGAGCACCTAGGCTCTGAGTTCAAGCCCCATGACCTATTAAAAAAAAAAGGTACAATAAGACACTTGATGCAAAGGACTTCTAAAACAATGAGTGGAATTGCCAATATACACATGAGCTAATTAGCCTGTACCGTTTTCTTTCTCAGTGTGGAGGTGAGATCTAATTTGAAAGATTAAAATCTTTGTGTGATTACAGTAGATGGTAATTGTTAAGCTCTGTGGTTACATGCTCAATAGAGAGTAAGTGCAGAGAATTGCAAGGTGATTTGTGCAGGTAAGATAAATTCCATGCATTTTGCTTTGGCAAAAGATAAAGAAATGCAAGTGGCAGCAAGACTTGTGCCATGGGGAACAAACTTCAGGAGTGAGAGAGACGCAGGGGTCTTGGGACTCACAGAGAGGTCACAGCATAAAATATTTTCCCTGCTCAACTTAATTTACATAAACCACCGTTTTAGTGGATAAAGTTACCTAAGGAGTAGTTAAACTACACTCGGGGAGGAGTTCCAGACATCCACCATTCTCCTAGAGGAATCCTCCAAAGTATATTTTCATCATTCACAAACACCAAAGGCCAAGTCCAATCTTCTTAACTTAATGCTAAAGAAATAGAGTGTGTGTGTGTGTGTGTGTGCGTGTGCATGTGTGTGCACACTTGAGGAGAAAGTACACTAAAAATAAAATAAGAAAGGAAAATAAGCCTATAGCAATTTTGTTCCCAATTCTACCACTCCTTGGTTTGGTGCCAACAGAGCTTTCTCTGCCTTAGCAGATCACACAGGAAAATTCATTCATTAAACAAATATTTATTCAGCACCCAGCACATGCCAGGCTTCTGTTCTGGGTACTGGAGACATGATGATAAACAAGCTAGATAAGGTCTCTGCTCTCACGGAGCTCAGAATCCAATAGTACAAAGTACAAGTTGTAGGAAGGTGGGCAGGGTGGCATTGAAGTGGAATTGCTTACCCCGCGATAGGAGTTGAGAACCGCATCCTGGAGGAGGCGACACTTTAAAATCTGCAGGATGAGTAGGCATATTAGCCAGAAGGAGAAGGACCAAGCTAGTCCGTTTCTGGTGAGCTACATAAAAGGAGCTTCCCAAAGCATTGCCTCTTCTCTCTCCAAACCCTGAAAACCCTTAGCTCAGATACTCACTCTATTGACCATTTCTGCACTTTTTCTCAGTATAATGTCTGATGTCACTAATAGCTATAGGCATGGTTTTAGGAGAACCAAACATATCAGATTCGATAAAGCTGGGCCTTTATGCAAATAAGCAATAATAGGTCACAAGAAAACTAGTGCTCAGGTGGCTCAGGAAAGGCTTGTTCTAGCATCCAGTCTGTAAAGAGACTCTGGAAGGCAAAGGACAGGCTAGTGGGTAGAGCTAAGTCACCCTGAGCTCTTCTCCAGCACTGGTTGGAAGGTGGCTCGGTGATACTCAGTAAATAGAATGCTTTCAAGCAACTAAAAACAATTCAAAGTCACAAGTATGCCCGGTGCCAATGGCTACTAGCTACTCGGGAGATAGCTCAGATCTAAGCATCACAGTTTGAAGTCTGCTCGTTTGCAGGACGGGAGGCATGGCTCAAGTCTTAAAGCACCAAGCCAAGCAAGCCGAGTGCCCACGTGGCCCTGAATTCAACCCCCAACACAAGAAAAGGCAGGGAGGGAGGGAGAAGGAAGGAAGGGAGGCAGGGAGGGAGGAAGAAGGAAGGAAGGGAGGCAGGGAGGGAGGGAGGGAGGGAGGGAGGGAGGGAGGGAGGGAGGGAGGGAGGGAGGGAGGGAGGGAGGGAGGGAGGGAGGGAGGGAGGGAGTACACAATGCACTTGAAGGCACTGACTTTGCAGAAGCCCAGGTTCACCTGCATATGCCGTGGCTGTCCAGTAGCAAGTATATCATGCATAACTTGCATCACCAAGTGTGATGGTCCCGGTCCTCTATTGCTCAAAGCTCAGACCTTCAGGTTTACTTTCATTGTTTTCAACTCAGAAAGGTTACATAGGAACTGAAGTTAATGAGGCTGTCCCCCGTGGCTCTCACCAGGCTTCGTTCAATTATCTGTGTAAGTATACTTTAGAAATGTGTATAGTTTACATCTATAAAAGTATCAAGCTACCGTTTAGAACATTGTCACCCTGTGATCTTTCAGTATAGGATGGTGGTTCTGTCAGTATACATCTGTCCTAAAATTCCTAAAATGCAATGTGATTGATTATTCATTTTTAAAACACTCCTGGGTAGCTCAGGAACAATAAACTAATGACTGTAGTAGATCAATAATTTCTCACTCTAATCGCCAGGAGAAACCAAGTGCCTCCGAAAAATCATCATCAAAAACATTAAAAGATGGGCCAGCTGTTTCTGGTAGCCTCTTGAAGAGGAGACAGCTCAAACCAGTAAGAGATGCTTGCTGTGAGTTGGGAAATGAGCAATAATGGAAACTACTCATAAACAAAGACTGACATTCATCAGAGTGTTATTCAAGTATACAGTAAATCATCTCAGTCTCCTTAGCAGTGCTGATTCCTTCCTTAGAAGATAGGCTCAGCCAATAGTGAGTCATTTTGCCTGTTAGGTTTAGGATTAAATCCTAACTCTAACAAATTAGGATCAGAAAACATCCTAAGTTAGGATAAAATCCTAACCTGTGTGTGCATCAGCAAGAAACATGATATAAAATAATTCACATCAGAAGATGTGTCAATCTTCAGACTGACCCTGTATTTCAAATCAGTTTAGAATTCTCTTCCCCTTTTCTATTCCCTGCCCTTGGTTCTTGATCTGACTTTCCTCACCATTTCTTAAGGTAAGATACTTTCCCTGCATTTATTGGAATCCAATTACTTTTGGAGTAGGGGAAAAAGAAAGACAATCTGTCCCATGAACGTGGCTTAAATCAAGCTCAAGAGCAACCATTTCCCCTGCTTATATTTAAGTAGCACGGATCACATTTCTTTCTCCCCGGAGTCTTCTGTCTCTTCTGAAATTCAGCATTTGGCTGTTTGTTATTCAGGTGTGCAGATAAAACCCATTTGTCTCTTTAGCACTGGTTCTTGTGAATGCAAATTGCTCAGCAAGGAAAAGCTGAGGAAGCTTTGCAGCAGACAGAAGCAGGCCAGCCAACCATGGACCAGAAAAATCCAGCGAAGTAAAAGGAGCTCAATGTCCTCTGAACTCATTGCCAGTCTGTGACTCAGTCATTGAGAGATCCCACCGAAGACTTAACCATGGAGGAATGGAAGTCCCAGGCGAGAGCTACATGCCCAGGCCAATTACAAATGCCAAAAGGAAAGCACTCCCGACTCCGCAATCCCCAGACTGACTTTGTTCTTCACTGTATGGCCTTATGCTTTTTCTTTCTTTGCAGTCTAAACTACTTTGTTGCAATGTTTGACCTTCCGGCAGTTCCAGAAGGGAGGGAACAATCCATTGAAACAATCTGGAGGGAACAATTCAATTGAAAAGCTGGCGTAAGCTAGAAGCAAAGGACTGACCAGCTCGGTGTGGACATTTGTGGAGCATCTGTGGTTGCCACTCATGGGAAGACAGTAGTAGCGTTCGGCGGGTGGGGCAAGAGTTCCCAGGACAGAGAATTATGTCCTGTTCTGCTCAAATGTCATCATTTTGGAACTGTAAAAGGATTGACCAATCTTGGATATTTTACTTTGTTTTATTTGTCATTTTACCAAGAATGACCGTCATTGCTTCTATGGATCTTTGATGACAGTACACACACACACACACACACACACGTATACATATACTGTCACAATCATTTGTAGATACAAATATATTTGCTTAGCCCTCACTTCTAAATACCAAATACAAAGTACTGACACTAGTCAGTTGGGTATTGCCTTACTCTTAAGCCCAAATGAATGGACGGTATCAGACGAAGACTTCCTAAGATCTTTTACTTAGGACCAAATCCCACATGCTTTCCTGTTGTTTGATTTTTCTACTACACTTAGAGCTGAGCCCTGTGACCCCCACCTAGATCCCAACTAAAGCACTTTCCCAGCTGCTGGGCGCGTGGAGCAGACACTTGCTACCTCTCCCCAGCCCTTGCTCCTGTCTCAAGATGGCCGCATCGTCCAAGGTCCTTCCCAATGACTCCTCTCTGGGAGCGGTTTCCCTCCATTTCCCGCTCCCTGAGGGTGGGCAGGATACTGAGACTCTGAGTCCGTGCACTCTGAGTTCAGGGTCCGTGGGATCACAAAACAGCACAAGCCACCTCCACCTGCCCGCTCCTGCCTCCTGCTACCATTCTGCCAGCAGAGCCCCTTCTGCCATCTCTGGTCTGTCTCCCGGGGACTCCATCCTGTATGTGACACAGATCGAAAAGTCATCACAATGGGTTTGGGACATGGGATGTAATAGTACATAAAGTTTAAATTCAAGGGGCTGGGAATATGGCCTAGTGGTAAAGTGCTCGCCTCGTATACACGAAGCCCTGGGTTCGATTCCCCAGCACCACATATATAGAAAAAGCCAGAAGTGGCGCTGTGGCTCAAGTGGTAGAGTGCTAGCCTTGAGCAAAAAGAAGCCAGGGACAGTGCTCAGGCCCTGAGTTCAAGCCCTAGGACTGGCAAAAAAAAAAAAATTAAAGTAAAGGGAATGAATGACTGGATATTTGCAAAGAAAGGCAGCACTTGCTGGGCCCTGTTGACTCCTATAATCCTGGCTACTCAGAAGGCTGAGATCTGAGGATCACAGTTCAAAGCCAGGCTTCACAGGAAAGTGAGACTCTGATACGCACCAAAAAAAGAGACTCAAGTAAGCACCAAAAAAAGATGGAAATGGCGCTGTGGCTGAAGTGGTAGAGTACTAATCTTGATCTAAAAAGCTCAGGGCACGGGAATGGATGGGCAAAGGGTAAAGATGTGCAGCATTGAGTGTTGTATAGGGAGAAACAGAGAGAGGGAGAGAAGGGGTGACATTGTCCAAAAAGCAATGTACTTATTTACCTGACGTAGGTAACTGTAACCACTCTGTGCATCACCTTTGTAAGAAAAAAATTTTAAGTTAAAAAATTTAAACTCAGAAACAGTGTCTAGGACCTGAGTTCAGGCCCCAGGACTGGGAGGGAGGGAGGGAGGGAGGGAGGGAGGGAAAGAGAAGGGAGGGAGGGAGGATGGAAGGACGGACCAGCTCTTGAGGACTGAGAATCATTGTGCCAAGGTAAACTCTTGAGGGCCCCTCTGCCTTAAGATCCCCTGTTCTTTAGGGCAGAAACACAGCCTTTTGCTTGATGCTGAAATTAACCAGGACTCAAAATAATACCTTATGTAACGGTTTTGCAAGAACTTGCATAAAATAAGTGGTCCTGTGCTGCTTCCCAGCACTTCAGCAGTTTTCTCCCCTCCCCCGATGATCTACCCAGTGCGCAATGCCTCTCGGGAGATAATTGCTGTATGTGCTGCAGCCCGCCAACGTCAGCAGCCGGTACCTGGAAGGCAGCGCTTCCACGCCATCGGCCACATCCTTCACTCAGGGTTCGCATCCACTCTCGAGGGCGTCTCTAGCGCCCTTTGAGAAACGGGGAATGTCTAAAAAGATAACAGACTGCCTCAATAATAGCAGGCACTTTGCTCTTTGAAATATTTTAGATAATATAAGGTTTTCACTTTAATTGCTTTTCTTGTTTGTTGTATGGTACTGGGCATTGAATTTAGGTCCTCTCACTTACTTGGCAAGGGCTCTACCACTTGAGCCCCAGCAGGAGTTAAGAGTCTCTCATGGGGACTTTCCTGCCTGGCCTGGCTTCAAACCATGATCCCCAGATCTCAGCCCCCTGAGTAGTTAGGATTACCAGGACGAGCCGCTGGCGCCCTGCCCTTTTAGGTTCTTTGTTTGGTTTGGTTTTTCAAATAGAATCTCAAGCTAACTTACTTGGGCTGACCTTAGACTATGATCCTCATACCGCCACCTCCCAAATAGCTGAGATTACAGGCATGTATCACCAGGCCAGAATCTTACTCTTCATATCATAGATAGTAATTCTCTTCAGTCTACAAAGCCAGGGTGTTGCTGAGAGCACGTGACCATGTGTTAGAACGTGTGTAGGTGGTATGTTTTTTGTTTTTTGTGTTTTTTTTTTTTTTTTGGCCAGTCCTGGGGCTTGGACTCGGCCTGAGCACTGTCCCTGGCTTCTTCTTGCTCAAGGCTAGCACTCTGCCACTTGAGCCACAGCGTCACTTCTGGCCGTTTTCTGTATATGTGGTGCTGGGGAATCGAACCCAGGGCCTCCTGTACACGAGGCGAGCACTCTTGCCACTAGGCCATATCCCCAGCCCTAGGTGGTATGTTTTGATGTTCCCTGGGCATCGTATGAGACGGTGCTTGTTGGCTCAAGGGACTTAAGAGAAAGGAATCCCAAAGCAAGACCACTGAATTCTGCGTCCTAACTTTCTGCTGAGGCTACCCCAATCCAATTGTCCTAAACCCTTTAAAAGTCCTTTATCTTCCCCTCAGACGGAAATGTGTTCTTTTATACTCCATAAAGCTGGAACCAGGATTATTTGCCTGGCATGGTGACTCCATTCAAAATTGTCGGTACAATAATGTGATGGACTACAAAGTCAGCAACTACTTTGGTCCTTGGACATTAAATACAGTTGAGTGAGCGTTTGAGCTCATTCTTAAGTACTGAGATCACTTCCTGGCTGCCTGCAGAGGTTGAGTCATTCAGCATCTTTTCCTCAATTCCTTCATCGGTGACACTAGGTCCAGCTCAGAGTGCCTGCCTCTAGTTCCTCCCAGGGCTATGACGGTAAAAGTAGTATTGATTCTCAAAGGCAGAGGCATTTCAGATTAAAGGCCCTACAGAATAGGGCAGCCTCTGCTTCCACGGACACAAGTTCCTATAACCACAGCAAGGACGATAAGAATCAGCCAGGATCCCCTGTCCCGCAGAATGCCATGTGCCTTGTTCTTGTGACTTAGTGTCTGCCTCAATATAAAAGGAAGCCCAGGCCCACAAGGAAAAAAGACATCAGATTGAGAAAGAAATAATAAGTCTGGGTGCTGGTGGCTTACGCCTATAATCCTAGCTACTTAGGAGGCGGAAATCTGTGGATCACAGTTCAAAGCCAGCCCAGGCAGATAAGTCTAGGAGACTCTTATCTCCAATTAACCAGCAAAAAGCCAGAAGTGCAAGAGTGCAAGATCTTGAGTTCAAGCCCCAATACCTGCACGAAGGAAGGGAGGGAGGGAGGAAGAAGAAAGGAAGGAAGGAAAGAAGGAAGCAACGATGTCAGCACCCAACCTTCATTTCATAGCTAAATAGACTTGTACTCTTTTATTCCACAGTCACTAAATTCAAGGCTAAAAATACAGTAAATAGCAAATTTACTTGTTCATCGTGTCATTTGTAGTTCAAAGAGAGCTTTTATAAAACACTACTGTTGCTTTTATCTTAAATATAGGAAGGCTACATAATGTATGCCAGTTAACCTGAGCAGGTGTGTTCTTTCTGTTCCCGAGATAAGCAGGTCACCATCTCTGCAGTATAGCGGGCATACTCGCCGGTCATGGGAATCTCTGCAGCTCAATGCGTCTGCAATCACTGGCTACCTTACTGCCCCACAGCAGTGTTGATTGCTGGGGATGCTGGCACCTCGCGGTGAGAAGTTCAGCAGTGCCAAGTCTACAAACCACAATGGTGTGTCCAATGCATTTCAATGACATCCAAAAAAGTGACTGGAGGTCTGAGCAGTTTGCCAACACATTCTACTACTTCTGTCCAGTTCTGTCTAGAGCCAAGCCATTGAGCACAACTGCTGATCCCACCCATTCAAATATGCTTGGGAGTCCCTTGTCTAGACTGGCAAAAGAATCAAAGAAGGCAGTTAACTAGAGACTGCAAGTTTATTAGGCAGCTTGAGCTGAGGAAGCCAGTGGAGAGGAGAACACCAAAGAATAAAGACTGTGTGTTCAAGACTGTCAAAGCGATGCGGCGAGGGAAGGAAATACGGAGTTAGCTACGATGCCTATTTTATTCTAATGTCTACACGTCTAACCTCCTTCCAGGTATGCAGGAAATAATATCAGGACATAGGCACATTAATAGAATATGATGTTTCAGTTTAATAGGCATAGAATGATTGGTCCTCTGTGCTCCACCATGACCAAATTCACCTGTGCTCAGAAACCAAACAAAAACAGTTTTTATGGAACAGTCTCATTTGGGCCACAAAACTTTGAAACTATCATAAGAGCTTCACCCATCAAGAACAACAGTCAATGGAAAAAGGTGTCCCAAGTTTAAAACAATTGTGTGTGTGTGTGTGTGTGTGTGTGTGTGTGTGTGTGTGTATGTGTCTGTATGCTGTTCTTGCGGGCCTGAACTCAGGTCCTGGGTGTTGTCCCTGAGTTTTTCTGCTCAAGGATAGCACTCTATCACTTGAGGCACAGTTCTAGCTCCAGTTTTTTGGGGGGGCAGGTAAGAATTGCATAGACTTTTTTCCTGCCCAGGCTGGCTTTGAATAGTGGTCCTCAGGTCTCAGCCTCCTGAGTAGCTAGGATTATGAGCCACTCGTGCCCAGCTGAAACAGTTTCTACTTATCAGCTTTTACAGCTGAGTCCTTTAGGTGTCTTTGTGTATAGGACCTCACCTGTGGTAGGCAAGTGCTCCACCACGAGCCGTACCCCAAGACCTAGAAGCACCAACTGTTATTGTAATGGCATCTTCACAACTACATTGAGCGTGCTCTCTGATTATAGAGACAGCCTGCTACAATTCGTACATATATTAAAGACTTGGTCTCTAGGCCATGGTCAGATGACTGAGGTGAGTCCTAGTAGCAGGAAGTCCCTGGGGATTAACCTTGAAGAGGAAAGCAGGGCTCCACCCGCTCCTCTATCTCTTTCTTTGCCATGACGTGAGACGCTTTGCTCTATCATGTGCTTCCTGCCATAATGTTCTGACTTCTCACAAGCCCAGAATCACTGGGGTCCAGCTACTATGCACTGGACCCTTTGAATCAATGAGCCAACACTAACGTTCCCTTCCTGTGATTGTCATCATAGGTATTCATTACAGCAACAGAAAACAGACTAGTAAAGGCTGGAGATGGGGCTCTAACACCAGCCCCAGGGGCTCATGCTTATAATCCTAGCTACTCAGGAAGCTGAGATCTGAGAATCATGGTTCGAAGCCAGCCTGGGCAAGATAGACTATGAAACTCCTATCTCCACTAAACTATCAAAAAAGCTAAAAGTGGTGCTGTGGTTCAAGTGGTAGAGCACTAACCCTGAGCAGAAGAGACTCAGGGACAGCGCCCAAGCCCTGAATTCAAGCCCCAGTATTAGGACGGACAGATGATCTGTCTGTCGATTATAAACCAAGTTTATCCCAAACATCAATCCAACTGAGGGACTACATGGGAGGAACAGAGGAAGGGAGAAGGGAAAAGGAAACACAGAGGGTGAAGAATTATGAAATACATTGCAACTGTATATGAGAACAGCATAAGGAAACAATGAAGCTATTAATGGAGGGTTGGAAGGAATAAAAAGAGAATAAAAGGGGATGAATATAGTAGATGGTTTGCATCTAAGAAGACAACAATGAAGCCCAGTGATATTGCTTTGCAGGGAGAATGGAGTGTGATACAGGGAATGAAATTGATTGGAATACAGTGTAAACATGTATGAAGATGTAATAAAATCTCTCCTCCATATCACTAATATAAGCTTAGGAAAAAAGAATGAGGAAAATGATTTTTTAAAAAATACCTAAAAACCTAACTTTCTTTCTAGTTCTGTCTTGGTTCAAAAATTGAGAAAATGTAGCATTTCTGAAATGCTCACGTAACAAACTCACTTAAGTCAAGACTTCAGAGCCTTGGGGCTGGGGATATAGCCTAGTGGCAAGAGTGCCTGCCTCGGATACACGAGGCCCTAGGTTCGATTCCCCAGCACCACATATACAGAAAACTGCCAGAAGTGGCGCTGTGGCTCAAGTGGCAGAGTGCTAGCCTTGAGCGGGAAGAAGCCAGGGACAGTGCTCAGGCCCTGAGTCCAAGGCCCAGGACTGGCCAAAAAAAAAAAAAAAAAAGACTTCAGAGCCTTGGCAAATTGCCCCAAATTCCCATCTCCAAGTGCTTCCCCAACCCCAATGAAGAGTTTACTCTGTGGCAAAGGAATGGGTTCAATGAACAAAGAGGGTGATATGGCCAAATTACTTTATATACATGAACTGAGTGCAATGACTCCAGCCTGTAGTTCCTAGCTACTTGCAGACAGAAACTAGAAGATCACTGTTCTGGGCCAGCCCAGGGAAAAAGAAGTTTGCGAGACCTCATCTCAAACAATGACTGGAAGCAGTAGAGCATACACCTGCCATGCCAAAGCACAAGTAGAAGGATTACATCCCAGGCGGGCCCCTGCCTAAAGCAAGAAGGACCCTACCCCCAAAATAACTGATTAAAAAAAGGGGGGCTGGAGGCATGGCTCAAGTGGCAGAGCACCTGCCTTGCACGTGAGAGAACCTGAGATCAATGCCCAGTACCATCAAAAACAAACAGAGGAACAAAAGCTAATGTAACCTGCTGTAAGGAGGGGGAGGGGATTAGGAAGACTCAGACAAGTGGTGGATTTGATCAAGGTACATTGTGTGCATGATTGGAAATATCACACATCTTTGTACAACTAAACATTCAGGCTAGTAAAATGTTTTTAAAAATCTGAGTGGCTTAAAAACATAGACTACATTATAAAGAGAAGAGCTCGTGTTATTTATTTATTTATTTATTTATCGGTTATGGGCTTGAACTCAGGACCTGGGCACTGTGTCTCTGAGCTCTTTTGCTCAAGGCTAGCACTCTACCCCTTTGAGCCACAGTTCCATTTCCGGTTTTTTGAGTAGTTAGTTAGAGATAAGAGTCTCACAGGAACTTTTCTGCCAAGTCTGGCTTTGAAGCAAGATGCTCAGATTTCAACCTCCTGAGTAGCTAGGATTACGGGTACGAGCCACCAGTGCCAGGCCCAAGTTATTTATGTATTTCAGTTTTGATAAAAAGAAGATGAAAATTCTATTTATCAGTCTGAAACATGAAAATGTTCCAGTCACCTTTTTTCTGGATTGAAATAACTTATTTGTAATCTGTCCTTTTTTTCTCCTTCAGTTTCTATTTTGGCTGATAAATAAAATGTCAACTGGATAAAGAACAATAGAATAATTCGTTGTAACTTCACCTCCTTTTCATATTTCAACAGAAAGAGCAAGGCCTTTAGCGGAAGTCATTTACTAAGTTTCACATTACAAGTAGCCTGGTGTGATTTTAAAAAAGGAGGTCCCAAACTTTCCTCTTCTTTTTCTTCTGTAACGAGTGCTTCTTTTGCTTCATGAAGACTTGCAAGTGCATCATAGACACAAGCAGCTACAGAAAACAATGTGTCAGTTTTTTAATGAGTTTGAATCATCACCACAGAAATGAAGCGCACGCTGAGAGTCAGGCTTCAAGGTCACTGTAAACTCAGGACTGGGAATCAGCCCTGATCCCTTGATGTCCGGAGAGCTTTGTCTCCCTAGTAAACAGGATCTAAAGAAAACAAGCACGGACCGGATTTTTACCTCTGGCCAGGTTGAGCCCTGGTCAAACTATCCTCAGTCATTTCCTAATCCCCACAGTGAGGCCATAAATCAGTTCTCAAACTGAAGCCTGCGGAACACTCGGCCTCTCGCTCCCCAGGACCTGGGAGATGGCATTCTGAGAACAGTGTCAGCATTCCGTCTTTTCCAAGGCAGGAAGATGTTCTTTGGGCAGCTTCTAAAACTGTTTGAGAAAAACAATTCAATTCTTTGCTAGAGGCAGGGGCGGGGGTCAGTCAGCATGTAAAATATACTGACAGGACCTGTGCAGCTTCTACCACCAGGAAAGATCGTTGCAGATGGGTTAGAGCAACATTTTCCCCTCTAGGTTAACATTGCAGCCGTCTAACATGGAAGAAGAGTGGAAATTCAATGTGTTTTGTATCTATTTCATGCCAATGTTCAAATGGCTCCCTTCACTGGAAAACCTTGACTAGAGATGCAATATTAGGCCTAAAAAGCCATCAGAAAGTGTTGGGCCATGACGCATTATAGAGCCACGTTATCTTTTAATGCGCAGTTAATGGCTCCCAAATCCTTTTCTTGAAAACGCCCCAGATAAAAAGTCATTTCTTTTCAAAGAAACCAAGACTCACTTCCTCCTCAGAGAATAAGCTGTTAGAGCTGGCAAGACATTAGCAAATAGCTCATCCGAGCAACAAAGGAAAAAAATAATGGTTTGGTTTTGCTCACACGGAGAGGTGTCATTACCTATAAAGCTTTGTTACAGATTGCCATGGGATGGTTGCTACTGCTTTTAACCAGTGTCCTAATTGGATATTAACTCATTTATGGGGGAGAGTTAGGAAGAGGATTTGCCCAGGTGACTTGTAACCAAGCGAAATGAGCAGATGTTATGCATTCTGAAATGACTGCCAAGTTTTTATGAGTTGGTAAATGCTGAGAGGCTCTGAAAATTCTGCCTGAAATTGCAGCTTAGTTGTGAACAGAGCAATCATATTACTATACTCAGGCAGCCTGTGCCAAATGTTGAGAAGTTTCTTCTCTCTTTTTTTTTTTTTTTGTAAACCATTTAATCATCTCTCCAAATTATATATATATATATAAAAAAGTCAAGGAATAATTCCTCTAGATGTGTGATACTCAACGCTGGGTCATGAAGCCGTCTAATCCCCTCTGACACTCCCCCCTCCCCCCCCCCCCCCCGCCCCCGGCACCTGCTCTGCCACTCAGGAAATGGTAGGGCCATAAGGCGAGGATGGGGAGGGCTGATTTCCATCAGAGCCTTCAGCTGGAGCCTTCTGGAGTCCGCTGGTATCGTCCAAGAAACAGATGACAAGACAGGATTAGATGAGCACGCGATTTCAAAGGAGAGGCAACAGGTGAAGAGTGGAGGGAAGCGGGCCAGGGGAAGTAGCCGAGCTTTCAGACCCACGATTACACAGGTGTGACCCTGGGAAGAAGGTCAGAGAGCCAAAAGCACATTTCTAATGCTTTCCAGTTGGTAGGGAGGGGTCTGGGGTGGGCAGGAACCTCCCATCGACTTTATGTCTGTCTTTTTTTTTTTTTCTTGCAGGTTCTATTCAGGGTCATAGTTCACAAGGATTAGTGTTCTATCACAGATTCGGATGCCTCTCCAAGCCCACCTGTGAACAAGAGTATGCAGGTGTAAGCTAAAACCTAGACAGAAGACAAACGCATAGATCTTCTTTGTCTCTGAGTTGCCCCTCTTTCGGCCCTCATTGAGGCTAACACCTGGCTCCTAGCTTCCAGATGCAACTGGAGCCACAACTGCAAGTGTCCCTACTATGCGTGCCTTTCCTCTCTGACCCTGAGCTAGCACCTCCAAGCATCCCCAGAGACCCAAAGAGAGGAGGCATGCTTGGCCCATTTAAGCTAAAGCTCCACTTTTGACTTTCTGGGGGGTAGGGGTAGTTTTATTGTTGATAAGAGACTTTCCTGCCTGGGCTGACTTCAAACCAAGATTCTCAAATCTCAGCCTCCTGAGTAGCTAGTTATAGGCATGAGCCACAGGGGGTAGCTGGTTTGTTTTTTTGTTCTTCCCAATATCCTCCACCTCTCTTGAATAAATGGACACTCTGGAAGTATCAGTAAGGCCAGAGCAGAGGGCTAGCGTTTATCAGCTATGCCAAGGCTATCCTTCTGTTTTGCTTTTTCCCCTCCCTTTCTGCCCTTTGGAGTATATCAACTATTTCCACATCCCAAGATTCATTCTTTCCCTATGGCTCCCACTGGACTATGTGTAGGCGGGTGAGTGGACAAGGGTATCTGAGCTGGAGCACTCAGAGATTAGCAGGAACATCTCCATTTGACTTTACACTTTGCAAGTGACTAGTTCATCATCTACAAGGCTGATCTCATCTTCTTTATGGCTATCGTACTTGGGGGGAAAAAGTCCTCTCAGACTTTCTAGAAAAGCCAGCCTCCCAACACTGTCTGGAAAGTAGGTATAAAATAACTTTTTGTAACAAAACAAATCATCTGATAACCCAAGAAAAGGATTAGTGAGAGACTTGCTGAAATTCCAACTGCTTCTCTTTTCTGTAGTTTCCCATCTTTGGGAAGATACAGATTATGGTTGCCAAGGGAACAGGACTGGAGAGAGAAAGGCAGAAACTTTGTGTCTTACTTGGTTTCTTCCCCACTGACAAAGCAAGCCAGGATGTAAGTGGAGCTGGACAAGATTGTGGTAATTTATAATTTGCTGAGTCAAATTGCTTTTAATTTGTGGTCATGTCTCCAAGTTTATCCCCCCCCCCAAAGGCAGATCTTGCACCTAGTTGTCCAATGTCTGAACAAATAACAGAGCTTTAAAATTCATTGTCTCTGATTAAATTCAACTGCTGGACAGATGGCTTAGTCTGAGTATGTGTCAGACAGGCAAAGCGCTTAAGATTTGCGACAGGCAAGACGAGGAATTAGCTGCTAAGTTTCCGCGTTTATGTATACATTTCTATGCACCAAAAATATGGCTGTAAAACTTTTTAAGTGTTCGCACTTTATTCAAACTATTCCCAATCCAAGCAACTGCTCTCCTTTTTGCCAAGCCAGATGCCCCCATCCCCACGAACACAATCCATTTTTCTCATGCTGTGAATCGTGTGGACATGGCGAGTATTCCAACATTCAGGACGATGCCTGCAGCCTCATGAGCCCCTTAGCTTGCCTGGAGCCCACAGATTGGTCCCCACATCATTTTTTGTGAAGCTTTTCATTGAAATATTTAATTCTTTTATTGAACAAACGCTTGCCTGGGGAAAATAAACAGAGACAAACCAAATGAGAACAAGCAAAATGTATTTATTCAGCAATTGTTATAAGAGAGGCAGCAGACACTCAAAGGGGAAAGCTTTAGTGTGGGGACCGTAGAAGGGAGGCCTTGGGGGAGTTGGAGCTTGGGTGGGCCAATTGGGCCAACCATCCTATAGTGGTTGGTTAGGAATTCATATTTGGCTTTCATTGGTTAGTTCTAAAGTAGAAGCAAGAATGCAAATTGGGAAGCTGTCCATTATTAATCAAGCTCTGGATATTTGGGGCTAATTTTTATGGGAGTTATTATTTGGCCTTCTGGGCCTGTTGGCTAGACATAGTGGTCTGACTTCCTCCAGGTCTGCTTTTCCAATAGTAGCCTGGCCAGGCTCCAGGGGCCCACATCTTATCATCTTAGCCACTCAGGAGGCTGAGATCTGAGGCTCCAGGTTCAAAACTAGCTGGGGCAGGAAAGTCTGTGTGACTCTCGTCTCTTCAATTAACTACCAAAAAGCCAGAAGTGGAGGTGTGGCTCAAGTGCTAAAACCTTGAGCAGAAAAGGCTAGAAGACAGTGTCCAGGCCCTGAGTTTAAGCACCAGTGCTAACACACACACACACACACACACACACACACACACATGCGCACACGCAGGCTGGCTTCCTAGGATGGTAATTATAGATACTGGGTTTGTTTCCTGGGCTGGTAACTGCAGATTGTAGTGTGAGATCTTTTTATATATATGATCAGGGTATGCTCCACTGTATATCCAATCACCCTGTCAAGCATTTTGCACTGTCTATTTTGCAAATAGAAAAGTACAAAGCATCAATATACAGCTCAATGAATTATCAAGTATACAACCACCCAAGGACCACCCTGTACATGCTCTGTAACCTTATCTTTGAGAAGAGTTTGTCAAGGAACATTTCGAGTGAGTCTTGTCATAAACTTCTTCCATTTGTGTCTTCAGTCTTCATACCCAGGCAGGCTCACAAGCTGTAGGCTTCCTGGACCATTGCACCAAGTGCAGGCTTCCCCACACGATGGACCTGGGCAGCTCTAGGTTGCCACAGTCACGCTCGGTCCTGTGTCCTTGTAATCCTGCTCAGAGACTGTGCTTGAAAGTCCAGCTCTACCACTCCCGAAGCAAGTTACAGACCCTCTCCCAGGCTTCCTTCATCTACTAAAATAATAGCAGAGCCAGTTCTTAGCAGGGTTACTGAAGGGATGAGTCAGGGTGATGGGTGTGTCAACACTTTATGTAGTCCCTAGCACCTTCTAATGCTGATAGCAAGGACTGAACAGAGTGCCTCACCCTCGCCCAGCAGGTACCCTTCTACTCTTCCAGTCTTGAGTTGTCTTTCAGACAGGGTCTCACACTTTTGCTCAGTAGGCTTCAAATCTGGATCCTTTGACCTCTGCCTCCCCAGTTGCTGGGAATACAGGCATGAACACAAACACCCAGCCTCAGATTTGTATTTATGTATTTATCCCAACAGTGTTTTAAAACGACAGCTGGAGACCACTGAGAACCTACTATGTGCTAAGCATGAAGCTGGTGCTTTCTTTCACACTAGGTTATTAAATCTTGCTTTTTTTTTTTTTTGAGGATATTAGTCACTTTGCAGATAAAGGAACTAAAGCTCAGAAATGTCATGAAACATCTTGCGCCCAGTAAGCTGATTGTCAAGCATATCCGTAGTAATATCCCCAGCTTATCACCAACACACAATAAATGGTACTATTACCACCGACTACTGACTGTGGTAGTTAATTCCATCTCTAGTAGTGGCTAATCCACGTAGCTTCCCATCTAATGCTGTTCCTTTTATCCTGACTTAATAAAACCACATTACCATATGTAGTAGCAATACGCCCATGGGAAATAACTCTTCCATGTCGAAAAGTCATGTGATCTATTTCTGACAAATGGGAGACAAGGTGAGCACATTGGGCAAATTATTTCCATCCCAAGAAAAAGGGAGGGCTTTTTCTGATGTATCCTTTTCCTCTGTCTCCACTTGGTCAGCAGCAAACATGCTACGGCAAGATACAGCTGTTATCCTGGAAGCACGGGGGTACGGGCTCTATGCCAGAAGGACCAAGTAGAAGGACGGGCCCGGCTCAGCCTGTCGAGGGCTGCCCCAGCCCCGGACTGCAAACTTCCAAATGGTTTTACCATGATGGCCAGACTGCTATGACCCGCAGCCAATGGTCATCCAAAGTGTTTGCGTGTACCTGAATGTCTAAATTAAGTAATGATCAAAAATTGATTGCCAGGTGCCGGTGGCTCACGTCTCTAATCCTGCCTACTCAGGAGGCTGAGATCTGAGGATCGCAGTTCAAAGCCAGCCTGGGCAGCAACGTCTGCGAGACTCTTTATCTCCAATTCATGACCAGAAAACTGGATGTGGCACTATGGCTCAAGTGGTAGAGCGCTAGCCTTGAGCTGAAGAGCTCAGGGACAGCAGCCAAGCCCAGAGTTCAAGCCTCATGACTGGCAAAAAGAAAAGATTGAATGTGAGCTGGGTACCAGTGGCTTACATTTATATAATCCTAGCTTCGCAGGAGGCTGAAATTAGAGGGCAGAGGTTCAAGGCCAGCTCAGGTAAAAAAGTAAACAAGATTCCATCTCCAATTAACCAGCAAAATGACAAGACTTGGAGGTGTGACTCAAGCAGTAGTGTGCTGGACATTCAAGTCCAAATGCCACACAGTCTATCTACATGTTTCCCATGAGATGATAAAGAACCTCACATAACCTTCCTCCCCCAGCCATCTCGATAGGACTCACTCCCTACTCTTCTAAGAATTACCATTAACATCAAGGCTGCGGTTCTGTCCCCTCTGTTGACTCCCCATTCCCTGTCACTTGGTGTCCTACACCTGCTATCATCCACAGGGTTTCCGTGGGTTGTGGGCACTGTGCTTTTGGAATGTCAGGGCCCAGACACTTGTTCCCAAATGCTTGGCTCTTCCCCAGCCTCACCCGGCACAGAACCCAATAATCCGTCAGTCAAGCCAGAGGCATCTGCTCTGGTATCTTGGTCAAAGTCCAACAGCTGTAATTGCATTGTGTCTCCTTGTGAGAGAACTCCTAGAGTTCCAATTAGGTAGGACTTATTTTTCTCGCCAGAAGACATTATGCTCAACATTGCTCTGCCTTCTGAAACCATCAGGTCCTGACCCAAATAATAAAGGAGCAACTCAGTGTGACACGAACTCCGGTGAGGTGGGAGCAGGAGGCTTCATGTGGCCTTCTACTGGGCCAGCGGGGGCAGCTGTCAAGCTGGAAGCAGCCAAGTCTGCCTGCGGGGGTTACACAAGCGCTTCCTGGGCCCTGGCAGAGAAACAATACACATGGATTCTTCCTTCCAATGGTTTCTAAAGCAGATGGCCTGAGAGGAAGAATGAACTCTAACCCCTTCTCTTAACAGCTACCTAACTGTACCCCAATTGAGAAATGTCAGGACTAAATGCCTTGTCATATATTGTCTTACTGCGACATGGTATATGACTATTTCCTATTCCATACTTGGAATGAGTCAGACATAAGGCATTTTGCTTTGTTTAATGGACTATGCTAAAGGCCCCAACACTTTACTTACTGTAACTTACTTGCTGATTTTTCATTTTAATGAAAAAGACAACCGATGAAACCACACGGAGAAACTAATATTTTAAAGACTCTCTTGATGAAATGAGAAAGGCCCACCGTTGTTACATTCAAATAAAGACAAGGACACACATCCACAGACAATGAAGAGAAAATCTCTAATAATTTATTGACCTTCAGTTTCACATTGTGAAAACAAGTAACAGTTTTACAAAACCTCAAAATAAAATGTAGTAGTAGCAAACGATTACATACAAACACAAACATTTTACTAACCTATCCCGAGTTCTGTATGTGAAGCACATATTCAATAGCCAAGAGAGGGATATTACGCAGCCCTAATCACTCTTATTCAGACAGGTGTCAAGTCCGGAGAAAAGAGGCGACACAATTATACCAGAAGTGGAAGGCTGCCCTTTGTTATCCGTTTCTACAGCAACCGCCTCACAAAATGCGAAGAACCTTCTCTGTCTTATGCCAGGGTTTTTGTGTGTACTGTGCTGTGAATTATATTGGCTTCAAAGTGTGGGACGTTTCACAGGGTGAGAATGGTCAAGTAGCCAGCCCAAATGCCTACAATTCAAAGAGCAGGAGTCCAGAAAGTTCCCCACAGGCTGGGGGCCCACCCTTTTTCAGCAGCTCCCTTTGGCTCATACACAGTCATTAATAAAGGATTCAAGGACAGGCCACAACTTTCAAACAGCTGCGGGAAATTCTTCCTGCTTTCAGAAGCTGAGAGGTGACACAAACATCTCCAGACAGATTTGCATCATAAGCTGCTCTTGACTATTACAAGATAACAACACAGACTATGCCGCCAGGGTACAATCAGACATTTGCATTGCTCAGAACACATCTAGGGAAGGAGGGACTGACCGCTATCACAAAGCACTGATGCTTTTATTCCAATGGCTCATTTGTTTTGTTTTGGTCCAACTATAGCCCCCTTTATTCACATCACGGACTAACACATACAATTAGTCTAAAGTCCTAAGGTGAAGAGAAATGGGAAGGATTTATCTGTCATTTGACAATGCAAACACACAATATAAAAAGCTTGTTATCAAGTTTTAAACCCTATTTCCTACACAGATCAAAGCAGTTGCAAACTCTACTCTTCCTCCAACACCTGAGGAAGCGCCTACTAACACTAACCCTACCACAGGACACTGACTAGGGTAAACAAGCACTCCAAAGAGCAAAGAATGTATTCACAACTGATTCCCAACAGGACCGGAAAATCTCTTCATGGGCCACTGTTTACAAGTCTTTGGTGTTTTGTGACCAAATCTATCACTTTTATCTACCAAAGAGTATTTTTTCACCATTTAACTAGGTTTCGGCATTAAAGTGTTCACTATCACAAGAGAAATGTTTTCCTGATCTTCTAACACTTGCTAAGTCTTCGAACAGCCAGAACAAGAAAATATGATCCGAGTATTAATTGTGTCTGCGATACTTTTAGTGTGATTTTTTTCCCCCATTCACTGTGATTACGGCCAAGTATTCATATAAGGGTAATAAATAAATAAATAAAACTTTGGACAATGTCTTCATCTGTGCCCTATATACAGAATGATTTCTTAGAATTTTCCAGGACTTCAGGATATTACAACAAATAAAAAATAAACAAAGCTGTCAAGCAATTTGGTCCTTTCCAAACCTCAGTCACAGAGACTGAAGTCCCGTAAATCCGAGGGGAGGAAGAAGGGGCCAAGAGAATATTCCTCTCATCACATCCATCAACTCGGCCTCATCCCTGGAAACCCCACGGAAAGGGGGAGAATCCATGACAAGTGACCTCCACCGTTTTCTCTGCCTCTGGGATGCAACTTAGCTTCCTTATCTTATATCCTTTCCTAGCTTGCATTTCCAAAGTCCCACCCCCCTCCCACCCACCCCCCAGTAATACTCCAAATTCTAACCCCAACATTTTCATTTTTGTGCAGCAAAGCCCATCTCAACAACCACAAAATGTGCAAAACATACAACCACACACACACACACACGCACACGCGCACACACACACGTCCGTACAAGTGAAGACAACGGTAAGCATTGTTCCAGCATGCAGGCATCCAACAATAAATAGCTAAATCTAGAACGAGTTTCTCAACAGCCAAGGGGAAGTTTAAAGTCCCTTATAAATAGAAGAAAAGAACATCTCCCAAACAGGCGACCACAATGTCCCCGTTGTTCAAGTGTTTCTGGGGAGGGGGGCGGGCAACCCCTTTGCGATTCAAGTGTCCAGTGGTCCTCGCCTCTAGCCAGTGCAGTCAGCTTCTCCAACAGCAGCTGGTGTCTCGCAGGCTTCACGCCCTCCCCAGAGAGGTGACAACCATTTCAAATGTTACACATAAATGGCGGGGCCCAAGGAAATCAAACGCTGAATGTGGTACAGCAGGGAAAAGGCCCAGCTTTTCTCTCCCTTTGAGGGGCTGATTAATGCTGACATTAATCCACAATTACAAGACAAGGACTAGATCACAGGTTCATTCATTCATATTTAAACCATGTGCTAACTTGCACTGAAAATTCCCACCCCCACCCCCTTCCTTCATGTCCAGTTAGAGCATTGACAAGGTGCAGAGAATGGTACTTGAGTCTTGTAGCAAGCAACTTCTCCATTTTTTTCTTTGTCTTCATTAAACTTGGTCTCTCCAAAGTAGAAATCTCACATTATCTCACCGAGTGGCGTGAGCTAAAACAGAAGGAAAAGAAAACACAAAACAAAAGAGCATGAAGGATTTATGGGATGTCATGGTTTTAAGTTGCTTGTTAGTAGCCACAACATTTTTTTTTTTTAAATGAAGGCAAAGCTGGGAACTATTGCTTCTAGAGGTCTTAATTGTATATTCAGTAGGAACTGTGCAAAGATTCTAAAGTACCTGCCGTAAACTTGCACACGTGGGCATGGAGCGGGCTAATAAGAACAATGGTGTCAAGGACCGACACTTCTTTCCTAACCGTGCTGAGGCTCAAATTCAAACCTACGCGCCTCGATGCTATGATGAGCTGCTGTCTTCTCTTTCCAACATGCATAGGGCTTCGAGCTAAACAGTCACTGTCAAGCCATCGCCCAGGAGGCAGCGGGGGGGGGGGGGGGGGGGGGCGGGAGGGGTCAAAAGAGATCCCTGTATAAACCCACCGAGGCCCATTCACCATAAAGGACTCTAAATCAGTCTTGTTTCCTTTCACATGATAAAAGAGTTTACCCTAAATCCTTTTTTTTTTTTTTTTTTGCCAGTCCTAGGGCTTGGACTCAGGGCCTGAGCACTGTCCCTGGCTTCTTTTTGCCACTTGGGCCACAGCGCCACTTCTGGCCTTTTCTCTATATGTGGTGCTGGGGAATCGAACCCAGGGCTTCATGTAGGCCACATTCCCAGCCCACCCTAAATCTTTAGTCTCCTCTCAGAGAACAAACCATGGTTGGTACCATGGTATGCACAAGACAGAATCCACCAACATCGAGGGTAAATATAAACTCTGTCTCTTATAACCACAAAGCCTACCAACTTCCTCATACTACTCGGCCTGCCCCTAACTCCCAATTTCACACAAGGCTTTTCCAGTAGCATCTGTTCAGAAAGCACATTTACAGCCCTATGTAGGAATCTGCTTCCCTACTGCTCCAACTTGAAGAACAAAGGGAATTCTAGAGGGGCCATGCATTAATTGCGCTGAATTCTTCTTCAATTTTGTGTGTTCAGAAGTCTGATTCATTTCCTAGTTGTTTCTTTTGGCTGTTTCCTAACAGTGATTCAAGCCTTGAAGGCATTCCTAAGACTACGGTGTCATTCCCCAACTCTACCTCCTCATAACCCGTATGTCCACATTAGACTGAAAGAATGTATCTCGTAATAATAGGAAATTTCAAGGCATTGCACACTTCCACAGAAAGTTTAAAAAAAAATCTCATACAAAAAAAGAGCATGCGAGAAGAAACAAAGCAAACTATTTCCCTAGTCCAAGTGCTGTCAGGTTGAGGCCACAGGGTACCAAGAAAATAGAAGATAATCAAAGTCATTTCCTTCTTGTCCCTCCCACCCACTGACAGAGCAGCAGGGGACAGTTAACACCTCCTCAGCGGATGAGCTTTCTGATCAGGATGGTTTTTATTGACCTTGGATTAAGGCACGTAGCACCTTACATTTGGGGAGTAGAAGGATGCAGGCTCCCATAGTTTAGGGTGCGGTTTAGCGCCAGTGCATTTCTCCAAGTCTCTCCATCTAGCTTGACTGTTTTAGCACTATCTTGTGTGTCATGAGAAATTTAAGTCAATATTCTCCCTGTTTGAAATGTAAAGACTGGCGTTGGTCAGACATTTAAAATCGCCATTCAAAAAGCAGTGGATTTGCTCCTATCAAATCCAGACTTTATGCACTGCCTCGTACTGATGGCACCAAGGGCGAAGAGAATACAACCCTGCACTTTATTTGCTCTGTTTCCTAGGAACCGGAAGTGTGTGATTAGGTTCAAATACACAGGATAGGGGTGAATTCAAGTGTTTGCCAATATACTCTGGGCTAAAAGGAAAGAAACCAAAAAATGATATCTAAAGATGACAGATAATGATCAAAAAAAATCTCACTTTCCCACACAAAGCTAACTCCACTTCTACCACTCATAGCAAGATCTAAGAGAGAAAAGTGAGTATTGAACGCTTAACATATGCCAGGCTCTGGACTATTTTTACCCCCAGTCCTCATTTAACAATACATCCACGTCTGAGCTGGGAGAGATCCCAGGGGGAATTATAGTTTAAACAACTCACTGGACAGAGAAGCAGCCTTAAAGTCTAGAAAGCTCTAGAACTTAAAACTAAGACCAGAACACACTTGTGGTTTTTCTCTCTTCTTCCTACTGTCAATTTTAATATCTTGCACCAAGAGCCAGCTAGACCATCAATGACCATTTTTGATGTTCTGACGCCATCACTAGCAATTTTTTAAACAGCTCTTCTGTGCAAATACAGTCAGTTCTGGACTAACACCTAATTTACTGTGCGGCTAATTGGTGCTTCTGCCTAGGAGATTCTTTAAACCTGCCTGAGAGTTGAGTCATGCATTCATATCTCAAATGAAATAACCACGTTCAGAGGATTTGTTTATTCAGGATTACTGAGATGCCAGTAAGGCTGCAAAAACCAGTTTGGTGTGGGACGCTGTCCATCCAGTTGTTCCCCAGAGGTCTCTGACAGATCCTGCTCTTTTGGAGGAGTTTCACTGCAAGGAAACATTGCATGGCAAGACTATGGAGAGACTGCTCACTGGAAGAGGCTATAGATCATGGAAGATTTGGGGAAAGGGGAGTTGATGACCTGTGAAAGTGAGGTACGCTTTAATGATGTTTGTAAAGGAGCTCTCAGAGATGAGGAATAGACAAATCAAATGAACTGACTCTTTGTTTAGCTTATAGCTAAGCCTAGATTTCCCCCTTTCCCTTTTGAAGTGCCCTTCAAAGATGGGAAACATCCTAGGCAAAACAGAGCCAAAAGTTTCCAAGTAATGAATTTGTTTTCATTGTAGTTCCTCCAACAGTTATTTTCTTCTCTTACCAAAACAAATCAACAAGCTCTGTGCTACTGACACAGGCTCAGAGCAATTTCGGGGGACTGACGAGCAGCAAAGCTGCCACACACAAGCTGTGTGAACATTCAGCGGCGTGGCCCTATGAATTATCGGAGCCTAGAGTATAATATAGTCTTATGTACACAAGACAACCATTATGCACTCGGATATAAGACACTGAACACAACTTTTGTTGGTCCTAACAATAGGGTCAGCCTGACTGATTAACTCTGAAAGGATGTCGTTTGGGTGGCCTGAGGGCTCTTGCAATGTAGGTGTAACCTTTCAGGACAGATCTAGATTCCCACCCCATCCTTCAACATTGATCAATGCCCTTGGGGGGAGGGCAGCTATATTTTGAGGGGGGCATTTTAAATAAGCTAGTAAGTAACTTTGGAGAGAATGAACTAGGGACAAACTTGAGCAATGCAATTTTCAGTACACTGGGTTTTAGAAAGTGAAATGGCAAATCAGCCCTGTACCTCCTGGGGGTTACCAATATGAAGTTCAAGTTTATTAGGTGGCAGGCAGTTAGTTCAGCAAGATGCTCAAGTGCCTTGCTTTGGGACCACACTGCTGGGCTTGATTTCCTTCTTTCATTGCTAAGTCCTGTGACGTTGGCCATCTACATGGTGAGGAGAGTAATTAATATCCCACCAGGTTGTGACTTCAAATGGGATGGTTCCAGGGCTCTGCTCCAGGCACAGAGTGAACACTCAATAAACACTCGCTAACATGAAGAAGAGGTCACTGGTTCTCAACCTGTTTATATGGGAATATAACTGGAAAACTTGCCCAAAGTAAATGATGATGCTTGGGCCCCACCCTAAACCAAATGGAACGATATCTCTGGGAAGTTTTTGAAAAGCTTTTTGAGACAGACATTCATTCAGGCTAAGGGATGGCCAGTGCCTTGTGTCATGGGGGAGGTATAACTGCGGTCAGCACCAGTGGTGAAGTTCTGGGGGCATGACGTCTTTTATTAGAGTTTCTGCAGTGCTTCTGCCTCGGTTCTAGACTATGGATCATGTCCGAATGAGACAACCTGCCTGGCGAAACGCGTCCTTCCTTGTCCAGCTCGACTTCCTTCCTTACCTCATGCTTACATGCTTCGGGATGCATTCCACCTAAGAGGGCAGGTGCTTCCAGGTGCTGACGAACGCGGTGGGGATCAGCGAGTACGGGACGGTGGTGATGCTGTTCCACACGTCTAAGGTGGGGTCGTAGCAGTCCAGAGTCTTGCACCGCTGAATGCCGAAGTATCCCCCCACCACGTAGAGCTTGTTTCCGGAGGCCACGGCGTGGCAGCTCATGCGCTTGGCCGTCACGTCGCCCACCTTGGTCCACTGGTAAGTCTCGCTGTTAAACTTATAAGCAGAGCACGCGGAGAACTCCGTGTCTCCTCCCATGATAAAGATCTGGTTCCCCAGCACCGCGGCCGCCGTGTAGCGCCAGGGCTGGGGACAGGTGGCTGGCACCGTCCACCTGTTCTCACACTGGTCGTAACACTGAACCTTGGGGAGCTTGTCGTGGCTCACGCTGGTGCCCCCGAAAGCGAACAACTTGAGCTTGGCGCTCACGACGGCGGCGTTGCTGACCCCTTCTCGGAGTGGGGCGACCATGGTCCATTTGTTGGTCGTGGGGTCGTAGTGTTCGACCTGCTTTAGAGAGACCGAGGGGGAGGCGGGGAGGCAGCCGGTGGCGGCCGTGTGGCCCCCGACCACGTACAGGCAGTGCTTCAGTTCCGCAGAGCCGTGGCCAAACCTGGCCACGAGCATGGGGGCCGCCTTGGACCACTCCTCGTGCAAGGTGTCATAGACCCACACATCTTTTGAGACTCCGTTTTCGGACCCCCGCCCTCCAGTGATGTACACCTTGCAGCCGATCGCACACGCGCTGAACTCTTTTCTGGGGCTGGGAATGTCAGCCTTGGGGATGATTTCTTTGGCCTTCTGGTCTACCAGGTAGAGCTTGTCACACATGAAGGTCTGTCCGCCCAGGAGGAAGAGGGCGTGGCCAGTCTTCCGCGGCCGGGCACACAGGCTGGTGACCACCCCGTCATTCTGCAGGATTTTCAGCTTGCATCGGATGGCCTCCTCCACGATCTCCTTACTCTTCCTCTGCTTGGTGATGAGCTCCTCCATGGCCACGTTCTCCATGAGATAGATGGCGGGCAGCAGCGCCAGCCTCACGGTCTGCAACAGTTCCGGGAGGTAGCAGTAGCGCTTCTTCAGGTCGTAACTGATCCAGTTGATGGCAGACTCATACACCAAGCGCTCGTCTTCCGTCTCCAGCTCTTCGCTGGACAGGAGCTGCACGACCATGTCTTGGGGCAGCTGGAGGAAATCCTCGTTCTTCCGGATGGTCTGGAAGTTGCTGAGACACATCCTCCAGGAGAGCTCGTACAGCTTGGTGCACTGGTGCGCGTCGGACAGCAGCAGCATGCCCAGGCAGTTGGTGGGATGGAGGTTCTTCTCGAGGAATTCTGCACACGCATCTCGGATGTCTTGGAACTCCAACATGTCACCGGCTTCCAGGAGCGACTCTGCGTTTTCTTCGTTGATGATGACCCGGGAGGAGTACGCGTAATCCAGGAGCAGCTCCAGGACCTCCGGATGGATGGAATTGTCGAAGTTGACTTCGCTATCCTGGCTCTCCTTCAGGCCACCGCTGAACATGGCCTCGAAGTAGCGGCTGCAGGCCGCCAGCACGGCCCGGTGGCAGGGGAAGGTCCTGTTTCCCGCGTGGAGAAGGACATCAGTGAAGAGCCGCTGCTGGCGGAGAAGGTTCAGGTGCGTGAGGACGCTGTCGGCATAGGAAGACTTGTGAAACAGATAGATGTTAATGGAGCCACTGCTGGCCCGGGACTTGCGGTTCTCATGCACGCTGACTGACATTTTGTTTTCCCTCCTAGAACAGAACAAAACAAACTCATTGAACAGGAGGCTCTCAGGGGACCCCAGCTAGCTGTAGGGAAAAAACAGAAAGAAAGAAAGAAACCATCATTTTCCAAAAAGAAAATTCAACACCATCGTGGTTAGCTCTGTTGCCTACTGTTTTGAAGAAGATACTCTCAATTCAAACCAGCCAGCCTACCTGGAAGGGAAGATATGCCTTATAATAATACTGATGAGCTCTGTGAACTATACACTTGTTAATAAAGAATTAAAAAAAAAACAACACTGCTTAAAAGCAGGTTCATCTTGGAAAACCCGATCGCCAACTTTGAGGATATTGAAGTCTTTGAGAATGTAAGTCAGCAAAAGCCAAAGGCAGCAAGCTGGTCGCCTTCTCCCAGCTCCTTGGGCCCATCCGGTCCCGCTGATTCACTACTGGCCACTTAAGATGCCTAGCCTCTTGCTCTCATAATGCCAGGACAGGCACCAGTTTTAATGCTCTATGCAACATAAAGCCCTGTGTAAAACAACCACCTACTAATTAATTCCATTAAGAAGTCCTTTGGTAAGATCTTAACTCTGCATCTATAGCAAATGCCCAGTTTCGGAAATGGTCAGCCCATTACACGTTAACAAATCATTTCTAACCAGACAGTTCTATCAAGACAGTTCTGAATGCACCCCAATTCAACATCCTCCTCTACTGATCAACAAAGCTTCAGTGACAGCACCGAATGGATTCTGGCCACAATCACCACCCACCTTTCTGGCTGTGGACAGCTTCCAACATGAGGATTTGGCACATGAAAGGAAGAATATATGCGTGGTGTACTTGTGCTATTTTCTGTTCTTGGAAAAGCAGTCCTAAGAACAAAGGAAGATGCATCCCCAACCCCCCTTCTTTTGGATTAAATAGTACATCACCCCGGCTGTCCTTGGGTGCCTGAAAATACTACTGGTATGTGCATAGAGGGATTTCAAAATGCAAACCCTGCTTTATTTAAATTAAAACACAGAGCTGTGGTGTGTGTGTTTGTGTGTGTGTGTGTGTATGTGTATGCGCACATGTTTGTGAATGTTGCCAGCCATTGTTAGTTTAGGACACCCTGGAATGTATTTGATTAAACAACCTTTTTTCTAGGTATCTAAATTTAAATGACATCAGGATCTGTGTCTTTTGGCTTTTTGCCACAAGAAAACTGTAGGATAAAGATATGGGAAATGCTTCAAAAACTAAAGCCCTCCTCCCTTTTACTTCAAAGGAAGAAAGCACTTAAGAGCCCTCTGCTCTGGAGGGCCCTGAGGAAGTTGTTTATCTCCAGGAGAGTGCTCAGGGTTGGTTACAGTATCTATTCCCAACACCAGCAGCCAGCCCTTAAACTGCAGCTGAAACAGTTTTTTCCTTCAACCATTTCAGGGATTTATTTTTAAAATTATATTCGGGGCTGGGGATATGGCCTAGAGGTAGAGTGCTTGCCTCGTATACATGAAGCCCTGGGTTCGATTCCTCAGCACCACATATATAGGAAAAGGCGGATGTGGCGCTGTGGCTCAAGTGGTAGAGTGCTAGCCTTGAGTAGAAAGAAGCCAGGGACAGTGCTCGGGCCCTGAGTTCAAGCCCCAGGACTGGTGGGAAAAAAAAATAATAATATTCCAAGGATGGTTACAAAATACAAATGATTGATCAAGACTCAGTGGGTAAGAACAGTCAACTAACTACAACTTTCCTGGCCAGCTGCCCAAGATGGCACAGAAAACAATAAAGGGAAGCATGTAAATGTTAGACACTCAGACTGCCTATCATTAGGTGATGTAACTTGTTTTCCTTCTGATTTTTGGAATGTTACTTTCCTTAGGAGTAAACATGGCTTAGAGAGCAACAAAGTAATCGCCAAAGTCCTAGAGCTCCAGTGTTGGAGAGAAAGACATGATAAATAAAGCACCCAGAAATCTCCAGAGACTTGGGATAGGAACACGGTGAGGGGCCCTTCCCCACTCCTACCCCAAGCTTAGTCTCTACCTCTTATCCATCTTCACCAATGCCCAAAGCTCTAAAGAATACCCCAAGGGGCCTCCGGTTTCTGACATGTTCAGACCTGTCCCAGCATCTCTGGTGTTCCAGCGGGGATGCCATTCGAATGAGTGCATTCAATCGGAAGTGTTGTGTGGAAGATGTTAAGCCTCAACCTCCAGGTTGTCTAAATGCCTCCTGTCAGGGGAAGGGGAAGGCAGCTCTCACCCAAGCCGGGGCTACTTGCAAGCAGGCTGTGCCAGAATCCCGCCGCAGGCCATGAGATCAGGGTGGCATAACACAACACTCACAACCAGCACTTAACCAAACAGTTTGTGTAGAAGACCCTGGGATACACGGCGCGCCTCTCCTGGCCTGGGCGCGGAGGTGATGCTAGGTCCAGCCTATCCCATCCTCTTGGCCATCACCCAGCCGAAAGGGCGTGCGGGTCCACAGCAGCATCGAACACGCTCGCAGTGAGTACAAGGCACCCTCGAAGACCCCCGGGAGACAACTTGCTTTCTGGTTTGGCATTATGGAAGCGTCACACGGCGCCCTTCGAGGGTCATCCCCAGCATTTCCTAAGCCCCCCCCCACACACACCGCACGTCCATGTCAAAGAAGTGGCCAAGGAGACATGCACACACATGTACTTCACCCGCATCTACCCAGAAGGCACAGGGAAGGACTGCCGTGGCTTCCTTCTGGTTAGGGCGACCCGGGCGCCCCCACGACCCAAACCTCTCCAAGTGGCACCTAAGGCTGCCGTCCACGCAGCCCGGCAAGGGGGAGAGGCTGGGCGGATGACCGCGCGCGGGCACTGACACGAAGGACCTCGGGGTCCTCCGGGGCCGGGCCGGCGAGGGCGCCGCCACAGGGGCCGTGGAGCCGGCCGGCCGGGCGCGGCGCCCCCCGGGCTGGGCCAGGCGCGCGGCCCCGAGGGCGCACGCGGCCCGGGCGGAGACCGACGGGCCCGAGCCCAGCCGCTTTCCATTCATTTCCCACGGACGCTCGGCCGCGGCGAGGTGCCGGCCTGGGGGGGGGGGAGTGGGGGGCGGTGTCCGCGCGTGGTCCTATCTGTCCCCGAACCCGGGTGGGCGAAGTGGGAGCCCCGGACCGGGCGCTCGGGGCCCCGGGGGCTGCGGGGGCCGCGCCGGTCGCTGCTCCCGGCGGCCCCGGGCTTGCCCGGGCGTCGCTCCGGGGACGGGGAAGCCGGCAGACGCTGCCTCCCCTCGGGGCCCCCGTCCTGCGCCCTCGCCACCCCCGAGGTCGGGGCTGGGGGCTGCGGGGTGCGCGCTCCGCACACACCCCCCACTCGATCGCCCCCTCCAGCCCCCCTCCCCACCCACCCCACCGACCCGCAACAGGTCCGCGGCGCCGGGGGAAACTTACAGCCGTGGCGAGCGGCCTGGCGCGCGCGGGCAGCGGGCTGGAGCCTGGGTCGCCGGGCGGCGGGCGGCGGGGATCGGGCGCCGCGCTCCGGGCCCGGGCGGGAGGAGGAGGCGCGCGGGGCCCTGGCTAGCGGCGGGGAGGGCGGGGGGGGGGGACGGCGGGGACTCCACGCCCGGCACCGCGGAGGGAGCTGGGAAGCGCCGAGAGCTCGGGCGGCCGCCTGGCGTCGGCTCCGGGTCTCCGCAGCGCCGCCGCCGCCGCCTCCCGCGCTGCCCGAGCGAGCGGACTGCGCCCCGCCGCCCTGCGCCCGGCTATAAGCGGCGCGCCGGGGAGGGGGGAGGGGGGAGGGAGGGAGGGGAGGGGCGCCGGGGAGGGGGCGCGCCGGCGAGGAGACCGGCACTGCGGGGGGGGCGGGGCCGAGCCGCGGGGCGGGGGAGGGGGAGGGGCGCGGAGAGGAAGCGGGGCGCGGGGGGGGTGGGGGGCGCGGGGGGAGGAAGCGCGCGCCCGACCCCGGTCCCCCCGGCAGCCGCGGCCCCGGGACCGGCGGGGAGGAGAAGTTTCCCCGGGGTTGCCGGCCGCGTCGGCGCCTCTCGGGAGCAGGCTAGTTGGGGGAAGCCCAGGTGTTGGGGGACCCCCCCCCGCCCTCGGCCGTGCGCCCCGCGCTCTCAGAGCCCGCGAAGCCCAGCCTGGGGTGGGAGGGGGTGGGCACGACCTCGCCCCGGCGAGCGCCCCGGGCGCGCAGGGTGGGGGAGGCGACCCGGGCCGGGGTACCCCACCCCCCCTCCCCGCGCTGGACACGGGGGACCCCGCCGAGGCGGCTGCTCGGCCGGCACGGAGGGCGGCGGGCGCGGCGCCCGGGGCTCGGACCCGGCCACCCCGGAGCCGTCCTGCGCCCCGCGCGCCACGTGCTCCGCCACCCACCCGGGCATCGAGCTCCGGAGCGGGGCGCCCCCCCCCCCAAACAGCGGCCAGGGCGCAGTCACCGCGCAGACCCGAGCCTGGGGGGGGGTGGGAGAAGGGGGGGTCCGTGGAGAAAGAGCCCCGGACACACACGTTCAGTGCCCACCGTGCCCTGCAGAAAGGAAAAGGCCACCAAGCAAAGCAGCCTCACGTGGTGACCTCCAGCTTTACCAAACAGCAACCCCGGAACGCCCCGTCGTGCCAAGGGAGAGCCCAGCCACCTCCCGGGTGCCCCACCGAGAGCCCAGCCACCTCCCGGGTGCCCCACCGAGAGCCCAGCCACCTCCCGGGTGCCCCACCGAGAGCCCAGCCACCTCCCGGGTGCCCGCTTGGCATTGGGGATGGTTGAGGAGGGTCCCGCCCGGTGGGTAGGTAGGTAAGGCCACCCACCCGGGAGACAGGCTCCAGAACGGGGTGTCCACTGCCCCCCGCCCTGCTTCTCCATCCTCTGGTTTTCCTTAAAGATCCCGAGGTGAACTCCGCGGGGCGCTTCCTGAGATGGCTTTGCAGAAGAGGCCTGCGGCTTCTGTATTCCAGCGCCTCACCCTCCTGCCTCTCACACGTTGACATGTCCTCCTCGCAAACAAAGAAAGACAGTGCCCTCTGAAGTCCTGTGTTAGCATTGACTCCTCGGGCTCACGAAGAGCCCAAATCTGTTTCCTAGGGTCACGTTCAGGGCCGGCTGCACACCGTGGGAGAGGCGGGATCCATTCTAGGTAAGATCCAGGTGCCCCGAGCCCGGGGGCGGTGAGGTGCAGAGAGCAACCCCGAAGCCAGAGCCACCCAGTCCCCAGGAGACAGGCTACAGTCACGGCCAAGCACAAAGATGGAACCGGTAGAGGCGCCAGAGCCAGGTGCTGAAAGACCCCAGGTGGTAATGCGCAGCTATTGCACCTAAGCCTTCTGAAGCGTTCCTGGGGGGGCCCGTGGCAGGGTGTGGGGGAGACCCCACCCCCCACGCTTCCTGATGCCCTGTGTGGGTTTGGGTGAGACACCAGCAGGCTAGTTTCCAAGACCCAATGGGATTCCTCCGGCAGGGAAAATGGTTTCAACCATGACAGCTCCTTCTTCCTCCAGTGACTTAACCAAATCTTCCTAGAGCTTTGTCAGATGCTACTGCCCCAAAGTGGCCAGGTGAGCTGGTTATTTTTGTCCTAAGAAGCCACTACACAGGTAATCTGTCTCTGTTAGCTGGAAACTTCTGTGTCCACCGAGGAGACAGTGCTTCTCTTTACAGAAAAAGGCTTTTTGCTAAGCAGGCAGGCCTGCGAGAGGAATGGAATCTCCGGCCATTGCATCCCATCCGTGACCACTTTTCTCTATCTTTTCTACCTAAGGTTGCCACTTTTTATTCCAGCCTCAACAATCTTGAAATGTATTCTGCAGCCATATACACTTGCTTCATCCGCCCAAGGCAGACGGACAAGCAGCGCGCGGGTAAAGAAGTCCATGGATCCAAGTTACAGAAACAGGAAAGCCTTTTCCTGATGACAGGCTCGGGAGCTGAGCTTCATGGTTTCTGGAAAGTACCCACGAGCAGGGCTGGTGATCTCCGACACTTCCCACTGGTTTGTCTGAACCGGTGTATGAAAAGTTTGCTGGCTGTTGGGCCGTTTCTAATGTGTATCTCTCAGCTGAAAGTGATTTGCAATTTAATATATTTCTCCTCCTGACAACTCAGACCTCATGGTTTCTACAGCACCTCTGAGCTGTCCTCAAGGTAGTTCTTATCGGGCCCCCCTCCCTCCAGGAAGAAAAGGTAAATCTTCTATCTCCCCAGGAAAAAGCCTCTCACCTGGGCTGTGACTACATGGAGTGACAAATCCACATAGCAGCTAACTTGAGTCACCAGCCGCTCAGGAAATGCCCCTGGGAAACTGTCTTCGCCTCTGCCTTGTGACACCAAACCAAGGTCTCATTTTTTTTTCTTTTAATGCTATTAAGCTGTGCCCAAGGCTTTGGCCTTGTTATCTCTCCTAACAACGTTATTTTGTTAGGCTGCAAAATAAGCAGCATGGGGTTAAATGTATTAGCTGTCTTCAGACCTAATCTATCTTCATTCCTTCCTAATTTACACCGTGGATGAATTAACGAGAATGATTTAATTAACACGACACAGCGATGGTACCAGGGACCGGGCAGCTCAAGGGATTAGACCAAATGGTGGGCGCCTCAGCTGCCAGGCTGCCTCCGGCCCGATTCAGGGAGCCCCCCCCCCAGACGGAGGCCTGGTCCCTGCTGGTGTGCCCAACGTGCCCTCTTTGTTCTTGGATCCACTCCTGAAACCTGGGTGAGGAAGGCGGTGGCGCGTGCTCACTCCGTGCCCTGTGCAGTCAGTGTGCACAGGGAGCAGCCAGCCACGCGTGAATTGCGACGGACAGCTATGGGAAGAAGGGAAGTGCGGGGGGCAGAGGGGAGCCACGCTGCTGGCTGGCGTTGGAGAACGGGGTGCCTCTGTCCAGGCTGCTGTGGTACAGGAGATCCACCCGTCTTCCTCGTTGCTGGAATGACAGGTGCTGGCCGCGCCCAGCCACAGGTGCGGTTCTGAAGAAGCCTCACCACCAAGACTCGGGGGGGACAAGGACAGTTCCCGGGGGAATCAGTCCTTTCTTCCTGAAGGCAGTCCTGGGGGGCCTCAGCACAACACCTCCTTCACCCAGCGGATCCCCCAGCCTCGGAAATGACACCCCGCTCCTATCAGAGGAACAGATTTTTATTCCTCAAGAGAGGAACAGAAAAAAAAATGGCGGTCAGTTCCAGAGACGAGGATAAGATAGACACAGGTCACCAGTACAAGAAGGTGTCGGGGAAGAGCAGGGGTTCGAAACGGACAGGGCATTTTTTTTTTTTTGTACTTGGGTTTGTCATCTTCTGCTTATTTTAAGTCATCGTGTTTGTGTTTAAACTTGAAAGAGTATGCTGAAGATCTCATCCCAATTGGTTTGGACAAATCTCAAATTTTCACTTGCTTCCTACATTCTTTATGTGTCATCATATATGTATATAAATCATATATACATATCATATACATACATATATATCTGTGGGTTAAGTCTATAATGGTAAGATTTTAAAATTTCAAACTCCAGTTACTTAGTGCTGCAGTCTATGAATACGGTTATATGTGTGTTACGGTTTTTTTGTTTGTTTGTTTTGTTTTTGCCAGTCCTGGGCCTTGGACTCAGGGCCTGAGCACTGTCCCTGGCTTCTTCCCCCTCAAGGCCAGCACTCTGCCACCTGAGCCACAGCGCCCCTTCTGGCCGTTTTCCATATATGTGGTGCTGGGGAATCGAACCGAGAGCTTCATGTGTAGGAGGCAAGCACTCTTGCCACTAGGCCATATTCCCAGCCCTGTGTTACGGTTTTTACTGGAAAGTTTTGTGGAAAAGTCTGCCTTTGTCCTCTCCGTGCTTAGTGCCACGGTCCATGTTGCCTTTCTCAGTTAAGGGTTGTTAGAATTGTGAAATTAGTTCTTTCCGTGAGACTCCTTCCTTCACTTTAATGCAGCCTCCAGAGACATTTGGGGGAGTTGGAGGGGTGTGGGCCCTGGGTCCTGAACTCCAAGTCTGGGTGCTGTCCTTGAGCTTTAAAACAAAACAAAACAAAAAACAGCTGAAGGCTGGTGCTCTGCTACTTGAGCCACAGACCCACTTCTGGCTTTTTATAAGTGGAGATAAAAGTTTCACTGGCTTTCTTACCTGGCCTGGCTTTGAGCCACAACCCTTTGCTCTCAGCCTCCCGCGTAGCTAGGGTTACAAACATGAGCTCCGGAGCCCGGCTCCAGGACATGTTGAAGGGGAGACAGTTCAGTGTAGAGGGATACATTTTCTGCATTGAGCCCTGATAGTGCTGAGTAAAGGTTAGTGAGTAAATCAAATCCACCTAGGTTGCTTAAGGTGTCTCTACTCTAGGACCCTTCACGGCCTGATACAGGTTTATAAGTTTTAGGGGAAAGATTTTAAAGTATCGTTTATTGTTCTTCCCTGATTACAAAAGAACTACATAGTAAAAATCTGGAAATGGTAGAAAACCAAAACCCTAGCCCACCACTGGGAAGTAATAACACTGAGCCCGTGAATTCCAGTCTTTCTATGGCCCCATGGTACTTTATTTTTAGCAGTTAAATGGTTAAGAAGAGAAACTCTAGAACCAAGTTGGAATTTCCGTTTCCTATATTTGCTAGCTGTATATTTGGGAGTAAGTGCTGTAAATCCACGAAGCCTCAGTTTCCTATAATAACAGTCCCTGGCTAAAGGGTTGCTTTGCAGATCACATAACCAGCAAACGGAGTCAGGAGCTGAGCCTGGCTGGTAAGTGTTCTATAATGCTTGCTTCTGTAATGAGTCCTTAGAAAGCTGTTTTATTAGGAGAACGGCATTCCTGCAGTTACTTAGCTATTTCCAACTCTCCTAAGTCAAAGTGACTTCCTTGTTGCGCTTCCAATGTCCACATCTGCTCTGAGTGAAGAGAAACTTGTCTGGATTGGGTTTATCTTCTCTTTTGGAGGTGTTGGTTTGTTTTGGGTTTTGTAGCCCTACGGGTTGAACTCAGGGCCTTGGGCGCGCTAAGTGCTCGTTCTACCGCTGAGCTCTACCCTCGCCTCGACTTGCATACCCAGGAGTGTCAAGTTGGAAAATCCACGGGAACTGCCTTAGCTCCCATCTCTTAGGGCTCCATTGCCTTAAAACAAATAATGAGCTGGTGTGGATGACGTATACTTGCAATCCTAGCTACTCAGGGGGCTGGAATCTGCGGATCAAGGTTCAAAACCAGCCAAGGCAAAAAAAAAAAAAAAAAAAGTCGGTGAGACTCTTATCTCCAGCAAGGTGTCAAAAAAAGACCAAAAGTGGAGCTATAGCTAAGGGAAAGAAAGCATCCAGGCTCTAAGTTCAAGCCCTAGTACCAGCAGAAAGCAGGGAGGGAGGGAGGGAGGGAGGGAGGAAGAGAGGGAGGGAGGGAAAGAGGGAGGGAAAGAAGGGCTACTGCCAGAGAAATCAATTTTAAAAGCACACCTTCTGAAAGGAAACACCAAGCTGTGCTTAGAAGAAGACAGACCTGTCAAAACAGAGCAAACATGGACTGTAAACCCTGCTCTTTCCTGCACGGAAGGTCTTGTACGGCGTGTAGACTAATCACTCCCTCACACCTATGGGCTCATACCAGGCCTCTGTCTGGGTCTTGCACAGCCTAGGGGAATCTTCAACCATTTTCCCTGCTGGTTTCCATAATCTTTTGATTGCTTTAGGGTTCCTGGATCTAAACTCTTAATTTGTTCTAAGTAATTACATTCAAGAATTGACCGTTGTTCCAAGCAATGAAAATGAAGGTTTTGTTTGGCCTATAGGCTCTGCTTTCAGGGCCAGATGCCAAGTCTCTGAGCAGGTCTGGGCATGAAGAAGGGACTAGAAGAAGGGACCTTTGTGGTCCAAAAGCTTGCACCTTTGAATGACTAGGAAAAAGATTTTATGGCATTCTGAGAGCCACAGACTTGACTGAATGTGCAAACTCAGCTTCAGACAGCTGTGAGACCTGGAGATTAACATTAGTCGAATAAAGAGAATGAAAACGGAGAGCAGGATGATGATAAAAGCGTTATGTTAACTTCCCATAAGTGTTTCTCCTCATGGTGCTGGAAACACAACAGAGGGATGGAAGCTCACCTATTCGAGCATTCACAAATTACCCTTAGCCCCAGGAGTAATTCCTTATTTAATGGTATTTTAAAAGATTGACATATCAAAAGGAAATAGCATCTTCTTTAAAAGATTGTGCATACTCAAATGGCTGTTAACTTCCTACACAATTATAAGCAAGCAGCGACTTCATTCAATCAGTAGATCATTTGATCAATATTTACAGGTATCTCATCAAATATTGGTTTCTTACTAGATTCGAAGAGAGTCAGGAGAATGCAGGCTGCCTGAGCTGAGCACAGGCCCCTCTTCAACGGCCATTTTCCACACAAGGATTATCAATAAACCCATCCTTGCCACATTGAAAACTGGCCTGTTGAAAATGGTAAAGTGATGTATAGCAGGGTAGGCCAAGAAAGGAAAAGGCAAAGCCCCCGGGCGGAAAGAGGGGCTGGAGTCAGCTGCTCTCTCCCAGTTCCTAACAAAGACGCTGTATTCAGGAGGTTCTGAGGTTTGTTATCATAGAGGGAGACAGCTGGGCTCCCCCAAACTCCATCAATTCCTTTCACACACACACACCCACACTTTGTGGGAGGCTGAACATGCACAGGAATACCAAGGTGCACCCCGCTTTTGCCCACTGTAGTTTCCCAGGTAGTCTTGGTAGATTTTATCTGAATGCATTTTCTATTGCCTTTGTCAGTTTTTAAATTTCTGTATGTGATTTTTCCATGGCTTCATAAAAACCTAGGCAAATGAAACGTGTCACATCTCGATGTGTCCTATTACAAGCAAAAGATACCCATTGTCTCCTCCCTCATCTCCACACCTAAGAAATAAAACTGACGACTCCCCGGAAACCAGGAACTGGACACCCGACAGCTCCTGAGACGGCTGGACAGGATTTGGGTAAAGCAACAGTGCCCTCTCGTGGCCACAATGAAGAATCACTAACAGAAGAGGGCGGCATTCGAAACCAACTTCCTCAAGGGTCTACACGCCCTAGTGGATTGTTTGGAGCAGTTCCTCATCTCTATTGACACAAAGGTCCTAAATTCTAATCAACAATGGCAGGTGTCGTCTGGGGTCCAGCCAGTCTACAAAGGAGGCCAGGCTTATCTTGCTAATCTGCAAGCAGAAGGCGCAGCAGGGTCATAGACTGAGAAAGTGCTCCCTAGTCTAGCCAGGGCCAGTTCCTTCTGCATACGACATTAACCCACCTTGTCCTGCCCACCTCAAGACAGGAACCTGTTTGCCCATGGAGATGATCTTGGTGCCAAGGACTAGAATCACTAATGCTTGTGTACTCTCATCACGTATTTGCATTGTAATTTTAGTCTTATTTAGACTCCACAGGGACCCTAAAACAATAAGGATTCACAAGGTGAATCCCCAGCCTGACGTGGTTTTCGTCCTATCAGAACTGAGTTTTAGGGCTGGGAATATGGCCTAGTGGCAAGAGTGCCTGCCTCCTATACATGAAGCCCTGGGTTCGATTCACAAGCACCACATATACAGAAAACAGCCAGAAGTGGCGCTGTGGCTCAAGTGGCAGAGTGCTAGCCTTGAGCAAGAAGAAGCCAGGGACAGTGCCCAGGTCCTGAGTCCAAGGCCCAGGACTGGCAAAAAAAAAAAAAAAAAGAACTGAGTTTTAACCACTGAACTTTCCAAAGAGCTGAGGGGCTGTTTTCCTGCCCTCTGGAATGTCCGCTTTGCCTAGCTGGCACACATCGTGGATTTATCAGAGGATCCGTGACCGGCTTGATTTCCTTCACTCCACGAGGACAGGTCTAATAAAGGTGCCACACATGAGAAGTTGGAACCAAGTGGCTGAGATTATGGCTTTAAAGAGTTCACTTTACCTTTCGCCGTAGTCAACTAAACATCTAAGCAGAGCATGCTTTCACTCCAGCACTCGTGTGCTCTAGACATTGGCACGCGTTTCACAGGCAAAGGGATGCCCTAATCAAGTTGCTCTTTCAAATTTACTTCAGACATGGGTTGTTCGTTTGTTTGCTTTTTGCTGTGGACTGAAGCACTGTTTCCTCAGCTGGGATCAAACCCCCAATAGTAAGAGAAGTGTCTTTTCCCCGTGTCACTGTCTGTAACTCGAGACCCAGAGAGCTTTCGGCACTCCCAACCTCTCAAAAAAAAAAAAAAGATCTGGGGAGAAAATGCCATGGAACACAAAGGAAGCCTTTAACTTCTTGGCTGAACCTAGCAACTGTGACATGTTTGCAAACACAAGCTCCACACGCTGCTAACACTTGAATCGTGATATTGGACAATGGTTTGCAGATGCAAGCAAGGGGGTCTGCTGGGAGGAAGACACAGGGCCTCCACAGCACCCGCCGGGGCTTTGTCCTTCTCAAAGAAGCCCAAGACTACCATTTCTAGAATGCATCCCCTGGGATCATTCCTAAGACATGCTTCCTGAACTAAACTTCAGAAGAGTCCAGGGGATGGCTGCCTTTCTTCTTGTAGCCCAGAACTATTAGATGATGCCTCAATTAAGATTTTTTTTTTTTTGACCAGTCCTGGGCCTTGAACTCAGGACCTGGGCACTGTCCCTGGCTTCTTTTTGCTCAAGGCTAGCACTCTGCCACTTGAGCCACAGCGCCACCGCTGGCCGTTTTCTATATATGTGGTGCTGGGGAATCGAACCCAGGGCTTCATATATACAAGGCAAGCACTCTTGCCACTAGGCCATATTCCCAGCCCTCAATTAAGAATTTTTACAAGTCAGTTGTGTGCTGCAGTGCACGCCTGTAATTTCAGCACTCTAGAGGCCAAGGCAGGAGAATCTTTAGTTCAAGACAAGCTTGAGGTGCATAATCAGAAGTGGTCTCAAACAAACAAACACCATTTTTTTAAAAGTCAACTACCCAAATCTGTCTTTAATGTGATCGTCAACATTGAAATGGCTTCATCTCTTACAATGACCTAAGGTGAACAATTTGGAATCATTTTCAAAAAGCGATACATGCTTCTCATGGAATAATATGACTTTATAGGGACGTTCCGTTTTTAAAGTGCTGTTATGCTTTGTCATCTTCAATTGTCCCAGAAAAGGGAGATTTCTTGGGCTGTCATGCTTGTACTCTGTTTCACTGATGAGAAACTGAGTTTATCATCAATAAATATCTTGCCTACCATCCCAAATTTGCCAAGTAGTTTCATGGCAGCCTAAACACAGATTTGGGGGGCCTTATAAGGTTGCCCCTGTCTTCCTACTACTGTGTCTAGTCCTTGCATCAGCACACAGTAGTAATGTAATAAAAATTTATCAAATGAGTAAACCAATAATTTTGTTTGTTTGCTGGTACTGGGACTTGAACTCAGGACTTGGGCACTCTGCCACTTGAGACACAGTTTATTTTTTTGGTGCTTGATTGGAGATCGGAATCTCATGGACTTTCCTGCGTAGGCTGGCTTTGAACAGTAATCCTCAGGTCTCAGCCTCTTGTCTAGCTAGAATTACAGACACGAGCCACCAGTGCCTGGTTCAACCAATGTTTTATCAGATGCACGAACAGTTCTTCCTATGACCTTGCAAAGAACTATGTAACTATGCTCATTAACCTCTACTTGCAAAAGCAGAGGAGCTTTTAACAAAATACTTTAGGTTTCTAGCTTGGAATAAACCCAAATGATTTGCCTTTATGTTACCTAGAAAATTTTTCATATCCAGAATATATTGTTTCATCTAAGTTTTAGGGATTAGCTCAAGAAATAAGATGCATTCAGAGAAATCACTCAAAACAAAATTCCCCTAAATCTCCAAATAAAGAACTAGCACTGACGTACAGTGAATAAACCTGTGCAAATAGCCCGGGCCTCCTTTGAAGCCCGGCTCTTCCCAGAGCCCAGCGCCATCTGTGTTTCCCCTCGAGATAAAAAGTGTGCAACCACCCAGGAGCAAGTCGTCCATAGAGAATTTATTTCTGTCACGTGATGATTAATCGGTCTGTATTCCTTGGTACTGGAAAAGATAAGACTTAGGTAATGGAAAACTAAAGCTTATCTCCCAGGTGGGAAAGGTCGGCAGCACGTAGTGGGTTATTCATTCCTGCAAGCCAGGACGAATGTTCTTGGCCTATGTAGGGAAGTCTAGTCACCAGCGCCATTTAAGACTGTCTTTATGCTAGACCAATTAGCATAGACTGTGAAAGTCTGTGTGTGTGTGTGTGTGTGTGTGTGTGTGTGTGTGTGTGAGTCATGTGTCCTGCCTGAGACCACACAGCTGTCAGTAGCAAAGCTGAGACTCTGCTGAAGTTACCTGTTGCATAAATATTCTCAAGTGAGATGGAGGATTTTAAAACAACAAAAAAAATCCTCCTGGAAAAAGAAAACATTAGAGTTGGCTAGTAGAGGCCCTTCAACAGCTGGTTCATCGCACACATTCAAGGCCACACACAGAAATGAAACCTGAACATAGCCAGTCTGGCTAAAAACACCAAAATTGTGAGACTCTATCTTCAGTTAACCAATAAAATGCCCGACTAAAGATGTGGCTCACGTGGTAGAGTACCAACTTAAAGCAAATGGGGGTACGGGACCCTACATCCAAGTCTTAGTACTGGCACCAAAATCATTTCGAAAGGCTCATAAATGCTTAGCTTAGTCTAAATCACAGTTTGTTTCCCTTTGCACTTGCCAGTCGTTGTAGAGTCACATTTTCTACTCAAGCTGGGTTCTCTGCACTCCCGTTTGCTGCTCCTTCCAGGGACGCACCCCCTCAGAGGAATCGCAGGCTTTCCTGGCCCGTTTCGAACTCAAGCTACTCCATCTCCTTCGGTGCCCTCAGCCCTGACTCCCCTACCTCCAGGACAGGCACTCCCACCCAGCTGACAGCCGGTCCCTGGCTTCCAGAAATGTCATCTGTGTGTGCAACCCGGAGCTCTGGCATGGCGAGGTGCTGAGGGGTCCAGTGGGCTCGCCTTGGCTGCACTTGGTGGGTGAGCTATGACGTTGCAGGGCTAGAAGCCCCAGTCCACACACCCCGCCACACTAGCAATATGGCGGCACTTCCTGTAAGGAAGAACATGGGTCTAGAGCACCTGCATTTGGATGTGGGCCCCCATTGCCACGTGACTGCGTCCACAATGTCCCCAGGCCTGGCAGCAAGCACTCCAGGAGGTGCTGTCGTCTATGCCAAGAAATAGGGCAAAGCAAGCATGTGCCTGTGGAATCCAACGTTTCGCCCTGCTCAGAAAGAGAGCTGAGCTGCGCCTTTAGCTCCTGTCTTTGTTAAGAGCAGGACCTGGGCCAGGTGCCTGTGGCTCAGGCCTGGAATTCTAACTACTCAGAAGGCTGAGAACTGAGGATCTTGGTTCAAGCCAGCAGGGGCAGGAAAGTCCATGCGACTCCCATCTCCAATGAACCACCGAAAAGCCAGAAGTGGAGCTGTGGCTCAAGGGATAGAGCATTGGCTGTGAGTACAGGGACAGCTCTCAGCCCTGAGTTAAAGCCCAGGACTGTCCCAAGAGAGGGAGGTGTAGAGGGGGAAGGAGAGGAGGGAGGGAAGAAAGGAGGGAGGGAGGGAGGGAGGGAGGGAGGGAGGGAGGGAGGGAGGGAGGGAGGGAGGGAGGGAGGGAGGGAGCAGAAACAGGAAGAGGCAAAGAGAAGGACAGCAGGACATGGACCCAGCAGATTGGAGGGTGGGCTCTAGCCACAGAGAAACCAAGCAAATGACAGGCTAGAGCTTTGGGTCATTGGTCAGTCTGGAGACTGAGTCCAATCAGGCGTCCAGTCCCTCAAGCCTATGTAATAGGGTCCCGAGAACAGTCCTGAGCACGGAGGTCCAGGCCATGGTAGTCCTCCCGGAAAGTCATCCGTGGACGTGGCCCGAGGATGACTGAAGGTTCACAGAAGAACTTGCCCAGCCCTGTGCCTCTCTTCCTCTAGCTGGTTTTCATCTCTGTTCGTGTCCTCTGTAACTCCGAGTACGATAGATTCCAGCAGGTTCTGCAAGTCCTTCTGTGCATCGCTGAACTCCGGGTAGGGTGGGCAGCCCCGAGCTGCAGCTTTGCACCTTGGGCCCCGGGCTTGCAGTCTGGCTACCTGTCCCCCGCACCAGGGGACTGCGGCTTCGGCAGCGAGAGAACCGCGTCCTTGGTACTAATTGAATATTTGCTTCAGTAAATCCCAACATACTTTACAGATATTGAATTCCAAATTATTTCCCAGTGCAGTATTAATTTTTGAACAGCATGAAGCCACCCGCCTAAGGCCTGTTAACGTTCTGCTCATAACAAACTGGAGAACAGAACATGCAATGCCTAGTCCCTCAGGCTACCCAGTAGACCATAATCGGGCCCAGGGACACATTAGCCTTAGAACATGCTAGAAAGCACACGATCCCCAGTGCAGGGCAAGTGGAGGTGCTGAATCCACAGGAAACAAAAGGAAATTATAGGAAGAGTGAACTAGGCCTGTTGCTAACTTCTTTGTCCTTCCTCTTCTCAACCAGCCAGTGCTTAGTCCTTCGGCAGGAATTGACACTGCTTTGTGGGGAGAGGAGCTGAATGTTCTCCCTCAACCCACTGGGATGAGACACAATGGAACTCCAATTTAAAATGTTTAGATTTGACATCATCCCTCTGAAGTGAAAGAAGAATCAATAATAGTCCCCTTTGCTCTACAGAGGCAAGTGAGAGTCATCGTCTATCTATAATTGTGGAATGGAGGAGGCAAGAGACCCAACAGAGATTACAGTCACTCAGCTAGAAGGAAAGGGAGCCGGGCACCAGTGGCTCACACCTGTCATCCTAACTACTCAGGAGGCTGAGATCTGAGGCTCAGGGTTCAAAGCCAGCCTAGGAAGGAAACTCTGTGAGACTCAAAAAAAGCCAGAAGTAGCCCTGTGGCTCAAGTGGTAAAGTGCTAGCCTTGAGCAAGAGAAGCACAGGGACATCACCCAGGCCCAGAGTTCAAGCCCCAGGACCAGCAAAAAGCAAAAAAAAGGAAAGGGAGAAGAGAGACCCTAATCTTTGTAAAAGAAACAGAAGGGGCATTTGTTCATGCCTGTGATCCTAGCTACTTAGGAGGCTTGGATCTGAGGATTATAATTCAAAGCTAGCCCTGGCAGAATAGTCCATGAAATTCTTACCTCTGATCAACTAGCAAAAAATGGGAAGTAGAGGTGTGGCTCAAGTGGTAGAGTGCCATCCTGGAATAAAAAAGCCAAGTGAAAGTACAAAGTCCTGAGTTCAAGCCCCAGTACTGGTGAAGAAAAGAAAAAACCTGATTGGACTCAGTCTCCAGACTGACCAATGACCCAAAGCTCTAGCCTGTCATTTGCTTGGTTTCTCTGTGGCTAGAGCCCACCCTCCAATCTGCTGGGTCCATGTCCTGCTGTCCTTCTCTTTGCCTCTTCCTGTTTCTGCTTCCTCTCTCCCTCCCTCCTTCCCTCCCTCCCTCCCTCCTCTCCTTTGGAGAAGGAGACAGGGGGAGGGGGAGATGAGGTCCAGAGACTCTCACAGCTTAGCCTACTCCCTGATTTTATTCAAAACCACACATTCACCACCAGACATTCAGCCCTGACTGATGAGTCGTGTCTGGTCTAAATCACCATAGCCATCATGATCCCTTCACTCCATCATCGATTTCCGACATCTCCGTCGGCCAGAAGTAGCTGTGTGGTGCTGTCTCAACATGGAGATAGTAAAAGGAGCCTGATAGGAAGTTTTAGGAAATGTGGGGTTTGTTTCTTCCTGTGACTGATGCCATTTCTTTTCTTCTTCTTCATGCTCCTAACGTACTCCTTGATGCTTGAGAATGCAGCCCCCGGCCTGTAGTCTTGAAGGACAAGGCAAGGAAATCAGAGCCGCTAGCCATGCCGTCATGAAGGGACTGGATCAAGCCCGTAGCTGCCCACCTCTAAACTTGGTCTGCTGGGAAAATTGCGAACTTGCGTGCTGAAGCTGCCATTAGCTATGTCTTCTCTTCTTAGGAGCAGCTGAACGCAACCCTAAGACACAATTTGTAGTCTAAGAAAACGCCTTTCCATTTTGAATTATTACATCAAAATACAGTGGCCTTTTGAACTGATAACATCACTGAAGAAACCTAACATACATTTTTCAAATTGTCCTCCAACTCATAGATTTCATCAAAGAGGCCTCTCGTCCTGGGGGAATCTACAAATTCAAATTTGAACGGCAGTAGGCCAGAGAAGCAATTACTTCCGGACTGAGATAAGGACTAGCTTGTGCAAAAGAGAAATCCAGAAGCTGGGAAATGCCGATGCAGCTGTACGCAGACAGCATCCCTTGGTAGAGAGAAAACGGCATCCAGAAATCACGTCTGCATGGTCTCCCCTCTTTATCCAAGAAAGACAGCGGCGGCAGAGGCAGCCACCGATTATCATGGGTGTTGATCGGGGGCCACTGAGAAATCTCTCCCTGACTCACAGGATGACAAACCCAGAGCAAGAGCAGTGGTCAACTGCACTTGTAACAACAAGTATTGATCAGATTTTCATACCACTGAACTGAATATACATTGGTATCTACTATCTTTTTTTTTTTTTTTTTCATTATTAAAAATTTAACTCAGGCCCTCAAATTTCCCAAGCAGGTGCTCTACAACTGGTTATTTTCCAGAGAGGCAGGGTCTCCTTCCTGCTGACTGACCTGGGCTTTGATCCTCCAACCTGTGCTCCCCCAAGATACTGGGGACGACAGACCTACGCCATTCCACCCAGTTGTCAGGCCTCCCCTGTAGCTGGGGTAGCAGGCGTGTGTGCCCGTGTGTTCCAGTGATTGCATCAGATGGGCTCTATTGGAGTTTCATGTTTGGCCAGCCTCAAACTTCAATTCCCACCTTCTATGTAGCTAACCTTATGGACTTGAGCCACTGTACTTGGCTACAGTCTACAATCCTTGACCTCAAGAGTTATCCTCCAAACAGAAAAAAAAAAAAATCAAAAGAAGCACAGAGGGATGGGAAATTATATTCATGAAAAGGGGAGGGGGTGCAGAGGGAACAAAAGTGGGAGAAAATGAGGGAGAGGGTAACAAGTTTGACAAGAAACGTTCTCACTACTTTACCTATGTAACTGTAACTCCTCTGTATATCACCTTGATGATAAAATTAAATTTTAAAAAAATATTCATGGAAAGGGCTAGGTGTGATGGTGCATCCTTCTGGAAGAGCAGGAGTTTAAGACCAGCCTATTTGGCTACTTTTGTGAGTTTAAGACTACTCTCAACGGGGCTGAGGATATGGCCTAGTGGCAAGAGTGCTTGTCTTGTATACATGAAGCCCTGGGTTCAATTCCTCAGCTCCACATATATAGAAAATGGCCAGAAGTGGCACTGTAGCTCAAGTGGCAGAGTGCTAGCCTTGAGCAAAAAGAAGCCAGGGACAGTGCTCAGGCCCTGAGTTCAAGGCCCAGGACTGGCAAAAAAAACTACTCTGAACTACCTAGTGGACATTGCCTCAGGAAAACAAGGTTAAAGGAAAGCGCTCGATGGTAGGAGTGCTTGCCTAGAATGTGAAAGGCCTTGGGTTTAACCCTTAACACTGTGTTTTCCTGGGACATTTAGTCCAACATTTCAATTAGGCAGAATTCTCTGGCAAGATGTCCACGCATATGCACAATAACTTACACATTTCAAGTGCTTTGTACGCCACACAACGACTTGCTAGTCGCCATGACAAGCCTATCTGATCCTATGACAACCTTATGGTTTGATAGAAACCAGTATCCCCTCCGTGATAGGCTTCTGTGGGAAGAACAAAGACTCGCTTTCAATCGACACTTAAAAGAGTGAACAAGTGCAGCGGTTGTACTCACGAGACACCGTGTTGAAAATGGATGATATAACTCATGGATGGCAGAGAGCGACGGAAGGGATGACATTGTCCAAAAAGAAGCGTACTCTCATGCTGAGTGCTGCAACTCATGCCAGAAATCCTAGCTAGCTACTCAGGAGGCTGAGATCTGATGATCAAGGTTCAAAGCCGGCCCTGCCAGAAAAGGCTATGAAACTCTTATCTTTAATAAACTTCTCAGACAAAAAAAAATAGAAGTGGTGTTGTGGCTCAAGTGGTAGAGTGCTAGTGTTGAGCAAAAGAAGCTTAGGGGCAGCACTCAGGGCCTGAGTTCAAGTCCCTATACCGGCACACACAAAAATAGTCTTTACCTGACTTACATAAAATTGTAATCCCTCTGTACAACCCCCTTATTATAACAAAAATCTATAAAATAAATTTACTTTTAACTGAATATAAAATGTGTAGCATTTGTTGAAAAGAATTGGAAAAGGCAGAAAAATGGAAGAAATGGAATTCCCCATACTTCAAATGTATCCTTGATTTTAAGCTTTTCTTTCATTCTTTGAGCTGGGCCTGCTATTTTTATATGGGCCTAATAATACTGAGTAGATAATTTTTCTGCTTTATTTAACCTAACAATATAACTTGAATATTTTCTTAGACTCTTATGGGATTCTTACAAAACGCCATGTTTAATGATTACACCATATAATTTGCTTAATCATTTCCAATCATTGAGACATTTCTTTGTCGATTTTGTTTGGATTCCCATCAATGCCATTAAGCAAAAAATGTAAATGAATGATGTCATTATAAAAATCTACCAAGCTAATCATTCTCCCTGTTATTGAAGTTCCATTCTAAGAAAAAGATCCGTGCATAAATATAAAGGATTTATGTTTAAGTCCTTTTTCTATAGCTAAAGCAATTTTTTTTCTAGGATAAATTACTGGAGACCGAACTACTTCATACAAGTAAAAACCGTTTTGTGCTTCACCCAAGGTCAGGAAAATCTGCTGTGTGTCCATATATATGTTCTCCTCCCCAGCACACAGAAAGAATGTGGAAAAACCTTCTCTTAGTTATAGGTTTAAAAAAAATCACTTCAGGGCAGGGAATATGGCCGAACAGCAAGATTGCTTGCCTCGTATACATGAAGCCCTGGGTTCGATTCCCCAGCACCACATATATAGAAAACAGCCAGAAGTGGCGTTGTAGCTCAAGAGGTAGAGTGCTAGCCTTGAGCAAAAAGAAGCCAGGGACAGTGCTCAGGCCCTGAGTCCAAGCCCAGGACTGGCCAAAAAAAAAAAAAATCACTTCATTGTGTGCTGTGTTCATTGATATATCTGATTGCCATTGGCTGAATGTCTTTGCAGAAATGTATAAGCCAGCTCAACTTCATCTTGGGAGAAAGATTTGGGAACAAAGTCACACCTCATTTTCCTGTGAAGAAACAAAAAGTCGCAGAATCTCCTCCACTGCCTCAAAGCTGCACAATGACTAGAAGGGCTGAAAGAGGAATCCAATCGAGGCCTTCGGAAGCCACCTCAGGAAGTTCCTCCTCCCCCACCCACCATATTGTTGACTTCTCAAATTGATCTGCAGTAGTTAATAATGCACATTTTAAGTGACAGGATCATGTTGTATTGCCCAGTCTGGCCCTGAACACATGGCTCAAGAAGTTCTCCTGCCTCAGCCTCCCAAGTAGCTGGGACTACAGGCATTGGCCAAGACACTATGCTGTTTTGGGGTTTTTTTTTTACGAGTCCTGGGCCTTGGACTCAGGGCTTGAGCACTGTCCCTGGCTTCTTTTTGCTCAAGGCTAGCACTCTGCCACTTGAGCCACAGCGCCACTTCGGGCCATTTTCTGTATATGTGGTGCTGAGGAATCGAACCCAGGGATTCATGTATACAAGGCAAGCACTCTTGCCACTAGGCCATATTCCCAGCCCCAAGACACTATGTTTTAAAATATATACTTAGCTTCTGTGCCGATGTATACTTGAGTAGACTGACGCTAGAGACTTACATGGACCTCCCTTACAAACCTAGAGTAAACAGTCTAACTACAGTTGGCTTGTTTCTAAATATGGACAGCCCAGCTTCTTTATCTAGGCTTATGACTTATTTGTGTTATGATGCAAGAGAACAGGCAAGCTAGAAACTGAGGATTTGTTTCCACATAGAATTATTTGAGTCCACAGCTTCAAAGTCAGGACAAGTTGTAGTTTACCATCATTGGAAACAGATAAGTACAGTATTGAGGCCAAAGACACCCAAAAGCTGAAATGATACCAGTGAATTCTCTGTGAAAGCAGGCCCATTTAAGGAAGATCTAGATAGGGGCTGGGGATTTTTTGCTCAGTGGAAGAACACTTGCCTAGGAAGTGCAAGGCCTTCAGCTCAGTCCTCAGCTCTGAAAAAAAGACAATCTAGACAGAGAACATCATCTCTGGTTCTTACTTCTAGAAGATAGAATATTGGGAAAGCTAGTAGTAGCCAGTAGCCTGTGGCTCGTGCCTGTAAACCTAGCTACTCAGGAGCCCGTGACAAATTTGATACTTTTATCTCCAATTAAGCAGCAACAAAACAAAACCAACAAACAACAACAACAACAACAAAAAGAACAGAACTAAAGGCATAGCTCAAGTAGCAGAGTGCTAGCCATGAGTGAAATAGCCAAATGAGAGCAGGAAGTTCTGTGTTCAAACCCTAGTACTGGCAAAGAAAGAAAAAGGGAGGGAAAGAGGAAGGGAGGGAGAGAGAGGGAGGGGAAAGAAAGAAAGAGAGGGAGAGAGGGAGGGAGGGAGGGAGGGAGGAAGGAAGAAGGAAGGAAGGAAGGAAGGAAGGAAGGAAGGAAGGAAGGAAGGAAGGAAGGAAGGAAGGGAAGGAAGGGAGGGAGGGAGGGAGGGAGGGAGGGAGGGAGGGAGGGAGGGAGGGAGGGAGCGAGGGAGGGAGGGAGGGGAAGGGAAGGGAGGGAGGAAAAGGAAGAGGAAGGAAAGAAGGAAGAAAGGAGGGAGGAGGGAGGGAAGATGGGACAGAAAGAAGGAAAAGGAAGTAAACGAAAGAAAAGAAATATTGAGTACGCGGTGCTAAGATGATCTTGCTAACCATTTAGAGAAAAATGCATTCTATTCTCCACTGCCTCCAAGATGCCAAGACCAGTTCTGGACATATTTGTATTAAATGTAAAACTGAATCAGGGAGAAAAAAAGTAAAAAAGAAAAACACTTTGAGAAAAGCCTCACTTGATAATCTGCTTTCAAACTGAGAAAACAGAAAAGCAAAGGAGAACTCCATAAAGGTAAACAATGGAAGAAAAAAAAAAAGGTGTAAAGCTTCTAAGCAAGCACTCAGAGAGGAAGAAAAGAGAGAAAAGCAAATCTGGCAAAACAAAATGTTCCAGCTCATCATCCAAGTAAAAAGACAAATATCCACCTAAGGAAAGCAGGGCCTTGGTGGCTCAAGCAGGTGAAGGTGGCAGTCTCTGCCATGAAGTGGCACTAAGGAGGACCTGAGGACTCCAGGAGATGGAGGGTCAGGTGCTTGCTGAGGTCTAACAGACATCATAACTTCCTCTAAACAAGGAACGACGTGTATAAATAAAGTCCAGCGGTAAACCGCAGGAGATGTGACCCATTAACTCAGCTTCTAGAAGAGGTCCAAGGGCCTCAAAAAGATCCTCACATGGATTTTTTATCAGGGACTAGTGAAAAGTTCTGGAAAATGAAGGCATCCTAAACTAAGAAAGTGGTTCAATAGAAATAAATCCATGCCACCACTCCCATACCTTAAAGAACTGCTTCATCAAAGGAAAAGCGTTCATGGAATTTGAAATGTGAAAGCAAGTGACACAGCATTTGCTTTTGAGAGTATGTATGCGGTTCTATAAAATGAAAAGTACAGAGCAAAAGGTGCCTATAATGGAATAAAATTGGAATTTTTTTTCTTTTAACCCAGACTAGCCTGGAACTCTAAATCCTCCAGCTTCAATCCCCTAAATGCTGATATTATAGATGTTACAACCATACTCTGTTTAGTTTAGAGATGCAAATTTTCTTTTTTTTTATTGTGCTGTTTCTCAAACATTACATATATAAAGATAATTGAATATATATATATATATATCCATGGGGGGTGGGGGGATATGCCTAGAATAATGTCCACCAGGCTACTATTTTATAAATCTCCCCCTACAAACACACACACATACACACACACTCTCACACACATACACACTCACGCACATATGTTAAAGACATCTTGTTGCAACCCTACACAGGACTATAAAAATGGAGACTGCACAGGGGGCTGAGCAGCTAAGCTTTCTTAATGAGAAGTTGGGAAGAAGTGAATAGCAAGTTTGATGAAATCATTTCTTCATGAAGCTGTAAAAATCACAGAAGACAGATAAGAACATAAACAACTGCAAGATCAAAGACGCTGTGGAATACATTCGCTAGAAAGAAGGAAAAAATTTATAGACTGAATTCCTTTTCTGAAGCCAGTTTCCTTCAAGTGTCCAGTTTAACGACTGTTAAAATTATATCCGCAATTTTCTGAGTGGTTCCCTTACTTTTCAAGTTTGTAAAGCTACACATCAACAATTCTCCATCAATGGGATAGCATCTCTCTCGGGAGCTCTTAAAGTATACCTTGCATTTTAGATGCAATAAAAGGCATGACTAAATATGCCTCTGTTCTTCATAATACAGAACTACCACATCTGGTCATTAAAAAAATGCATTATACAGAGTTGTACAAATGCCAGATACTTATTACAGAGAACTGTTTTATCCATTTAGCCTAATTTTCCAGATGTTTTATTACTTGGAGACAGGAGAGTGGTTGAAGCCGGTGATTGAAGCACATTTATTTCAAGGGGTTCCTCTGCAAGCCATAGGAAGCATTTGGGGGACAAGAAATTTACAACAGGCCACAAGGCAGAGCTTGAGGAGGGCTGCCATCTCATTGGGGTCACAAATAATCCCCACAAAGGACAAAGCTCCCTATTTTAAGAACTGCCAACTTCATTTGCAAAATCCGCCTCGGAGGCAAGCACTTAGTTATCATTTCACATGCAAATGTGTATACTTGTAATTGCAGCAATTTTCCTAATTGTAGGTCAAGTTGGCAGTGACATGGAAAGCAGCCCATTGGCTATAATTGTAGGCCTGATTGTCATTGTCTACAAGCTGGTAAAATTCTCCCTACCAGGAGTCTTGTCCTCATAAAGCAACAGGATCAGGTGACTGTCCCCACAACAAGGTTGCCCCCTCCCTTCTTTCCCCCCCAGCAATCAGAGCCTTAATGGGCCCTGCCTGCGTGGCAGAGAGGCAGCCTTGGGGCATAGGCAGAGCTGGCCCTGCACCCACAGAGATTGCTGCTAATTAGAAGGCACCTTGCTGTGGTCAATTCACTCCACCTGCCAGTCAACCTGCTGAAAGCAGAAGGAGGAGTTGGATGAGGGAGAGAACCTTGTTTAGCTTTACTTAGGAACATTTTTCAATTGTTATTGTTATGATAAAGGATGTACAAAGGGAGAGGTTACAGTTACATAAGTCAGATAAAGAGTGTCTTTCTTTTTGAACAATGTCACCCCTTCCCTTGCTCTCTCCTAGTTTTTCCCACCCATCTCCACCCACAAGTTGCATAGCTCATCTTCAACAGTGTCCAGTGAGCCACTGCTACATTTGTTCACTCTTTGTCCCTCTATTTCTGTGACCCCACCCCTTATCTTCCCAAAGACAGATAAATAAAAAAACAGGACAAAAAGAAAAGAACAAAGCAAAAACCCTATTGTTTCCACCCAGAGTTCATTTTGATAAATATTGTTTTATATTATCAGAGTCACTTTACTTTTGTGCAGTTAGCAGCTCTGCCGTTGCTTCACGCATGTGCAAGAAGAAGCTCTCGGGATGAGATGAAATGTGTGTTTAGGCCAAAGGACCACTTTGCCAACTCATGTAAGCCGTTGTCTACAAGCAAGTGTGGAGCAACTTGTTTTTTGGCTGTTTCTGTTCTCGTAAAGGCTGGTAATCTCTGATAGTAGCGCCAGTGCGATCTATCCCCAAGCAGTGTATGTGACAACAAAAGAGCCTGAGACCAAATTATGTCACATGTGCCAAAGTTTATTTTTTTTAATTTTATTTTTATTAATTAAATTTTGTTGGCAAGGTGTTGTGCAAAAGGGGTACAGTTACATAATAAGTGCCAAAGTTTATTGACAAGCAGCTATCAGCATTATTTGGTCCTCTCTTGTGAGTCCCCAAACAGTCCTACCTCTCAGGCATCCCAACGGCTCCTTGTCTGAGATATTCACTCCAGGGAGAATGATACTCAGTTTATTGGTGTGTTTTTTTTAGGAAGTTAATAGATGGTTTACTCAAAGCACTTGGTGTTTGAAACACTTCTGGAAGCCTTTAAGTGCAATACAAACCTGGAAAAAGATCTTTATGTACAATGATTCTTCAATTCACAAGCCTTTTTCATTGCATTGGAAATGGTTTTGTAGTTGCAGCACACACACAAAAAAAAGCTCTTGATGGAACTCTTTCCTATGGGTGCATGTTCTATCCAGCCAGAAAGGCTTATGTGAAAGGAGGGAGAACGGTATTCTGATGCAGCATTAGCCATTTCCTGGCTGGGTCACACAGAGGCCTTGGGAAGTGGGAGGAGACTGGGTCAAGGGAAGGTGCAGAGGTCAAGTGCTGCTCGGGGTGGAGGTGGGGGTGGGGGGGCGGGACTATTTCCGGTACTCATGTGTGTGAGAGCACTGAGTGCTCACAGTCTTTCTAGTCAGCCACACTTTTCAACTCACGCGTTACCAACTGCTCTAATAGATCCTTACGCTTATCCACCAACCCTCGGGTCCTTGGTTTCAAAACCAGTGTTGGATCCCTGCTTCTGCAGGTTATGTTCTTGGTTCAGGGGCTTCAGAGGCTGCTCTGCAGTGTGGGGGTGATTGGGGGTCCTCCAGTGCTGACTGCTCCATCCCATCACACTCTGAAATGCACTATATAAGACAGCACTGAAGGGGCTGGGAATGTGGCCTGGGGGTAGAGTGCTCGTCTCGTATACATGAAGCCCTGGGTTCAATTCCTCAGCACCACATATATGGAAAAAGCTGAAAGTGGCGCTGTGGCTGTAGCCCTGAGCAAAAAAAGCCAGGGACAGTGCTCAGGCCCTGAGTCCAGTCCCCAGGACTGGCAATAAATAAATAAATAAATTTTAAAAAAGGACAGCAGTGAGGATGAAGATATTGTCGGACCAATGCCCGCTAAAGGACCCATTAACTACAGTGTAACAGCAGAGTTTGAAAAAAAAGGGCCCAGAGAATGAAAGAAAAATTAACGAAAGGAGATGATGATTCATCTAAACCAATGACAAGAGAAGCATGGATGACTGAGCTTCCTCCAGAAATGAAAGATTTTGGTCTTGGGCCAAGGTCCTTTAAGAGAAGAGCCGATGGGCTGGGAATATGGCCTAGTGGCAAGAGTGCTTGCCTCGTATACATAAGGCCCTGGGTTCGATTCCTCAGCACCACATATACAGAAAATGGCCAGAAGTGGCGCTGTGGCTCAAGTGGCAGAGTGCTAGCCTTGAGCAAAAAGAAGCCAGGAACAGTGCTCAGGCCCTGAGTCAGTCAGGCTCTGAGGCCAGTCCTAGGACTGGCCAAAAAAAAAAAAAAGAGAGAAGAGCCGATAACAAATCTGGAAACCAATCAATCTGGACAGATACTCCAGCTGACAGGGCCAGGAAAGCGAAGCAAACACAGTAACCAAGGAAGTCATTGAGTAAGAAGGATGAAGACCACATACCATCAACAAGAGATAAGAAGTAGGCGGAGCAAGTGTCTTCATATAAGGAATCCAAAAGATCAGAATCTCCTATGGACCTTCATCGTAAAAAATTAAAAAATAAGGCTGCTGAAGATAAAAAACAAGCCCCAAGAGAGAATACTATTTGACCAGGATAAAGATCTTAAGGTCAATCGGTTTGGTGAAGCTCAGAAAGAAGCCCTAAGAAAGAAATCTAGAGAACTAAACAGCAGGCTTTCACATGGCAAAGTTTTTATAAGTAAGTATATTTCAGAAGTATGTGTTCTTACTTATCAAGTTGAAGCTTTCTGAATATTCTGTTGTCTACAATAATATGTGCTAAAATGTATTTCCTTGTATAATAAAGTAAATTAAATCCTATTTTTCTTTAGAATTAAGTTGTGATTGTTGAAAAGTCAGCCTTCTGGGATTGAAAATGTGAGTTCCTTGAAAAATAACCTTACCTTCATAATAACATGAGAAAGAGTTGTTAAAAATGCTAAAGCTGCCAGGCACTGGTGGCTCACACCTGTAATCATAGCTGCTCAGGAGGCTGAGAACTGAGGATTGTGGTTCAAAGCCAGCCTGGGCAAAAACATTTGTCAAACTCTTTAACTAACTACCAAAAGAGCTGGAGGTGGAGCTCTAATGATAGAGCGCTAGCCTTGAGGGGGAAAAGGCTTAGGGACAGTGCCCAGGCCCTGAGTTCAAGCCCCAAGACCAGCCCCAGAAACAAAAGGTAAAGAGAAAGGCCAGTGCAGAATGCCAGGAAGCGTGAGTCACCAAAGAAAATTGGAGGTTAGCTGGTAGGGTTCACGTTGAACAAGATGATAACTGGAAAGTGTCTGTTGCTTTGAAAGGCCCTCTATAAGTTTCCTTGAAACCATTACACCCATCCTTCATAGCCCAATCCAAGAAGAATTTGTGATAAGCAGTTGTATAAGGAACATGATTGTTTCTTCAAGTCCTTATAATTTGTAATTGTATGAAACCTAAATCACTGTTTATACGTGCTTTTTAAAGGAAAACATAAAGAAAGCTACACATGTTTTCCAACTCACCAAATTCTCCCATTCTTCTTACCTCAGGGGGATTTCTCTGTGCAATGAGAAAAAGTTGAAGAATACTGCCTGCCCACTTTTATACCTTTGTTCTGTGTGCGTTAATATTTGAGAATAATCTTTTCAGAAACAAATGCAAATGCACAAATTTACCTTTGTGTGTCTTTTAAGGTCATGTGAAACAAAGTCAATGTTTCTTAAGTAGAATAGAATATCTTTATGTGCCTTGGCTTCTGAGAAAACACAGACTTTTCTTCATACAATTATTTTGAGAGTCCTTCAGCACATTCTGTCCTTCCACATTCTGTCTCCCTCTCTCCCCCTCCCCTTCTCTCTCCTCCTTCTCCCCCTCCCCCTCCGCTCTCCCTCCCCCCTCTCCCTTAGAGAGCTGGAGGAGATCTACCAGATCACTCTGTCAGCCTCGGTCTTTGCATCAAATCTACCTAACGTGTCCCAAAGTGAGTGAGTGAGGCAGCTCTTGCAGTAGGTCTGTGAGTTTGAAATTGTTTGTTTCCCCCTCCAAAGCACAGCTGGAGGATGAATGCACATTTATTTTAAAACAGAGGGCATGAAGTTTTGCCCACTTTCTGCCACCAACTCTGTGTGCTTTGGTACTCAGAGGCTTTGTATTTGTTGTCTGGAGTTGTTTTGTTTGTTTCTAAGTTAGAAAGAAGACTCTGTGCTAAGAGGAAAGTATTTTGATTTGTCCAAGCATAGTGATAAGTGTTTGTAGGGATGGCAGTCTGAGGGACAGACAGGCCACTTACAATATTCTTGGTGTGAAGTCTGGGACTATCCTCATGATCGCACCAAAGCTACCTAGGATGGAGAACTTTACTTTGGGATGATCTTACTTTGCTCACTGATATACTTAAGTTTGTAGCTAATTTATTGGAGTTACATGGATAGACTTTTAGAAAGAAAGAAACTAATAGTCACTGAATAAAGAAATGGAAAACCTGTTATTATAACCATCCCAAAGGGTGTATTGAAAGTTTGTAGTGCTTTAAGTATTGCTCTTAAAATGTTCAACAGAAACCTTAGTAGTTAATCAACCCTAAATGTAAACTTTATAAATTATAGTTTCTGCTGATAAACTCCACTTGTTCTGCTAGTTTTGTGTTCTACTTTGATGAAGTACAATGTTTTAACAGAAAAGGATTCTGAGTGCAACTTCATAAAAATGGAGTACAATGTTCAAAATATAAAATAAAATGCACTGTATAAAGATCTGGGTCCTAGTGGCTCACCCCTGTAATCCTAGCTACTCAAGGGGCTGAAATCTGAGGATCCTAGTTCAAAGTCAGCCCATGGAGACAAATTCAAGAGACCCTTCTCTCCAATTCATCAGCCAAAAAAGCCAGAAGTAGAGGTTTAGCTCAAGGGGTAAGAGTGCCAGCCTTGAGCAAAAATTAGCTAAGTCAGAGCAAGAAGCCCTGAGTTCAAGCTCCAGTACTGACCCACACACGCACGCGCATACACACACACACACACACCAGATTATAGTATCATAAATCTCCATACAAGTTATATAACATCCACCACCCACAAAGGTGAGATGGCTCACTGCTCCATAGAAGGATGAAATCTGGCTTTCAAACATCCAGCCACAAGATGCCTTGATTGTGATCCACTTGGAGTCCATATTGCCTGGTGGGACAGAGAATGTCCACCAGCTACGTGTTTCTCCTAGTCATTACCTTTCACGGAGCTAGGTCAGAAAAAGGTCATATTTAATCCCTAACTTCCTTGCCAAGGCACCAAATATAGTACCAGAAATTTGGAGCAGTTAAGTTGACCTTGGAAAGAGAAGAATTCAGGCAGGATGTAAACATAGTAAAGGTGATAGGACAGTTTATTAGAAAAGAAATATGGCAGAGAAGGAACTTGAGCAGGGGGCAGTTGGCGGGCGGAGTGGGGGGTGGGGCAGACACCTGCCGTGAGAAGTCAGCCCTTCAGCCCATCTCGGCCACCTTGTTCCGGAGGTTGACCTTGGGTGAAGAAGGGAGAACTGGGGTCCTTGAAGATCCACCTGACTGGTAGCTCTCCTTCCTGTTTTCTATAAAATCCTGATGCCAAAGATTTAGGGTCTTGTTCTTATGTCATTCTTTTTCCTTCTGACTCCCTCCTTCTTTTGTGGCCCCTGCTCCACTCCCCTCACCCCAAATACCTTTCATGGTCAGGCAGTTTTGATTTATCAGCTTATCCTGCTGTCTGCAACTGGTGTAGGCCACAATTTCCTCACCACCTGCTGCTCTAACTCCTGTCACAGTGACTGATGTGTGTGTGTGTGTGTGTGTGTTCTCAGCTTCTTTGACATTCGATTTGGGTCAACTTCTCTCCAAAGTCATCCTATTTTCTTATAAGTACTTACATTTATTCAGGATTAAGGTGCTAGCTACCAGAGGAACTGTCTTCTCACATTCAGACTACAACGGCAGAAGCCATTCCTTTCTTTGCCATGTTCTGGACTTCAGCTGGCAGCCAGACAGGTGGGAAGGGTCCAGCCAGAGGTGGGCGGAGCCAGAGGTGGGGGGAGGGCATAGCTAGAGGTGGGTGGAGCCAGAGGTGGGGGGAGGGCATAGCTAGAGGTGGGCGGAGCCAGAGGTGGGGGAGGGCATCAGGAATCCTGACTCTGAGGATGCCGGGCAGTGCCCCTCTGTCCTCACTTTCCTTCTCCATAAAGCAGGCCAATCCTACCTACCTTGCAGCGTGTCGGAGGAGATGTAACATGCTGGCTCTAGACGTAGTGCGGCTGTCAAATGGAGCTTCATTGGTGCCCAGACTTCTGCTGTGAGAGGACCCTCTGAGAACCAAATTTGCAGAAGTCATAACCCTACAGGTAGGGTCAATTAAATATTGTAATTGTCCTTCATGCTGAGCAGTCTATACACGATCAGATGTGCCTCGTTTTCTTCTTACCTGCATGCATATCTGAGTGCAGCAAGAAAAGTTGAACACGTGTCTATATCTCTACCTAACTACTGTACTTACTTATTGGGACAAGTACCCTCTACTACTGCTACTAACTACTATTACTCCTATGTTTATTTTGTTGTGGTCTTCCTTCATAGAACAGATGGGGAATAAGAAATCCTCCTGCCTCAGCCTCCTGAGTGCCGGGTCTTGTTTTATTTGGCTGTACAGGGTATTGAGCTCTGGACCTTGCACTTGATAAGCAAGCATTTGACCATCTGACTCCTGCTTGCAGTTCTTCTGTTTCTAGTTTGTTTTTGAGACAAGGTCTCTTGCTTTTGTTTGGGCTATCTTCAGACCTGGACCCTTTTACCTCACACCTCTGATAGCCTGTTAGGCCGTCTCCTGCCAGAACCTCAGACCAGGGAGCTTTCCAAGTAGTAGAGATAACCGTGCTTGGCCTTTGCCACAATGTTTTTGCTCTCTCTCTCTCTCTCTCTCTCTCTCTCTCTCTCTCTCTCTCTCTCTCTCTCTCTCTCTCTCTCTCTCTCTCTGCCCATATTAAGAGTTTGAGGGGCTGGGGATATGGCCTAGTGGCAAGAGTGCCTGCCTCGGATACATGAGGCCCTAGGTTCAATTCCCCAGCACCACATATACAGAAAACGGCCAGAAGCGGCGCTGTGGCTCAAGTGGCAGAGTGCTAGCCTTGAGCGGGAAGAAGCCAGGGACAGTGCTCAGGCCCTGAGTCCAAGGCCCAGGACTGGCCAAAAAAAAAAAAGAGTTTGAACTCGTTGTGCTTCTTTCATTGGCATTCCACCATTCAAGCCGGGCCTCTATTCTTGTTTTTTGCTGGTTATTTTGGAAATGGAGCCTTGTGAGTTTTTCTGCCTATGCTAGTCTTGCAGCACTGCCATCCTCTGTATCTCAGACTCCTGAGCAGTTAGCATGATAGATATGAGCTGCTACAATGTATTCTTCTTGGGGTTTTTTTTTTTTTTTTGCTTGTTTATTTTTTAAGTTGAAAGAGCATGCTTTAATTTTGATGTGGAAGTTTAACAGATTTTTTTTTAAAGATTGTTTTCATTGTGAGCATGTCCCAACCTAAGAGAAGGACAGTCCTCTCTTTTCTAATGATTTAATAAATATTCACATCCAATTCCCTCTAGTTTTGGGTTTCTTTCACTTACCTCATTGATATACCTGGAATTAATCTGTGAAAGACTGAGATAATTATCTAAATTGATTTTCCCCCTAAGGAGCTCATCGATTGTGCCTCTGCTATTTATGGACAATCCTTCACCTCCTCCCTGATGTGTGACACTTCCTCCAGCATATATTAAATTCCTGAGTCTACCACTGTCTGCATGAAGACTATCAGCTTTGTATTATTGATCTGTTTGCCTCTTCACAAACCAGCATTGCTAAGCAAAGGAGAGGCCAAGGAACTGGACTGACGAGACAAAGGCCTGCCGGGCAGGAAGCCACCTGAGCCCAAGCAGGACAGAGGGAAAGGGTGCGTGCTCACCACAGCATGGAAAGTGAGCATGGCTCACTTTGACTAGACATAGGGAGAACTAGAACGAAAGGACTCCGGAAAAGAATGAAAAGAAAGCAAGGATGCAGAATGAGGCAAGCCAGGAGTCCCAAGTTCACAAGAACCATGTCCAATGCCAAAAGGAATGTGAAATTGTACAATTCTACTTCTGTCTTCAAATAGTCCTCACCCACAGTTTCATTTACCTATGGTCAACTAGAGTCCCAATATATTAAATAGAACATTCCGGAAAAATTCATAAATCGGTATCACTTGTGTTATAATGTAGTTATAACTGTTCGATTTTATTACTAGTTCATGTGAAGTGTTTGCTGTGCCTAATTTATAAATTAGATTTGATCATAGATAAACACATGTGAGAAAAACCATAAGGTTCAGTACCATGTGTGATTTCGGTTGCCCATTTGTCATCTTGTGATGATTTTCTTCGTCTTGGATAAGGGGGTACTTACACACAGAGACCTCGATGATAAGTCAACTAAAACGGGGGTGGCTGTGTCAAAAGAACACCACCAATGGTTGTGGTTCAAGACTCATAAAAGTAATAGGTGGCTCCTTATTCATCTTATCCAGATGTGGCCTCACCTTTGCAGAACCTCCTAGAGGACAAATGACCATCAACCGATAAACGCACAATCAAATTCCACACAATGGGGATACGCCCCAGTGCCAAGACAGAACTCACGACGACACGGATGGCTCTCAAAATAATGATCTGAGTAAAAGAGCCGGAGCTCTCCTCCAAAAAGGGACTCTCCGAGAGCAGATGAGTAGCTGTCTGCTAAGAGGTGAAGGGGGAGAGAGAGTGGTCGGCAGGAGTTAGTCATGAGTGATGAGAAATGCAAAGGGGATTGAAAATGGAGAATGAGATCCTAGAGGCTCAGGAAACACGGCCATTAATCTTTCTAATTTGGAGCTCACCCAGCCTTTGTGGCCACCAGGGTTAAATAAGTCATTTTATTTTTTTAAAAGTAATCCACCCATGTAAAGATTAATGGTGGGCTTCACTCCAGCCTGAAGTGGGTCAACAACAACAAAAAAGGTATTTAACTTACCTACCCTGACTAATAAAACTTTTACCTAGAAGTCAAATGTTAAGCTCACGCTGTCTATAATCCTAGCTACTCAGGGAGCTGAGATCTGAGGACTCTGGTTTGAAGCCAGCCCAAGCAGGAAAGTTCTGTGAGACTCCTACCTCCAATTAACCATTAAAGAGTGGGAAGTGGAACTGTGGCTTGATTCATAGAGCACTGGCCTTGAGCAAAGAATCTCAGGGACAGTGCCCAGGACTCAGGTCCCAGGACCAACACACACAAAAGTTAACTCAGTAATTTCCTATCCCCAGGGACTTGGGGACAGTGATGTCCCCTTGGCTGGTCCCAAGAAGGGACCTAGTGCTGCAGCCCATCTCTCACTTGACAGCCATCTTGGAATCCAAGATGGTTGGATACCTGCCAGGCATTAAAGACTTTTTAGTGTGTAAATTGGAACTTGTGCTCAAACTCAAGCCCTTGCACTACTGACTCTTAATATAACCAACTCTGCCTAGTCAATCCTGAGACAATAGACAAACTACCTGATATCACCTCGAATCCTGTCTATAAATGGTGACTATTGTTTGTGTTTTGTTTTGATTTGCTGTGATCATACTGGGGCTTGAACTCGGGGCCTGGGCACTATACCTTAACCTTTTCACGTAAGGCTGGTAGTCTATTCGTTGAGCCGCATCCCCACTTGTGGCTTTGAATCACAATTGTCAGATCTCAGCCTTCTGAATAGCTAAGGTTACAGGTCTGATCAAGCAGTGACTTGTGACTGTTTTCACTATGCAAATCTTCTCACCCCTGACTCCAATTCTCCTTATTCAACTTGAAGCCAACATCTGTACCCCTGAAGATGTACTGAAATTGTTACGGGATCCGGGGGAGATATCCCAAGTGGGACTCAAACCCACGTCCCTGTCCCTCCAGAGTCCAACACGCAGAGACAGTCTCAAACAAAAATAGATTTATTGGGGATGTAAACAGTACAAGAAATGTACCCAAGGCCTAACGTATGAAACTGCAACCTCTCTGTACATCACTTTGACAATAAATAAGAAAAACAAAAAGTGAACTGACCAGGCAGGGACATAGTACAGACCTGGGAGCTGACATGGCGACCCTGACGAGTTCTCAGACTGGGCTTATAAAGGCAAACACCACAATGCAAGTGGCCAAGCAAATTACACAATCCGTACAGTAAGCAGGGACTTTTCAGACAGTTTGGGTAGACAAAAACTGGCTGTTTCTTGACAGGGAAGTGGTTACTAAAGATAACACTTAAGCAACAAGCTAGTTCATTTTTTTTTCAATTCCCAAGGTCGGGGGAGCTCTCAGTGAATTCAAAATGGAGACAGTGTTGCTTCCCATGATGTCTTCCCATGGCAGCTCTGTAATAAATCTCCTTTCTTTGCCCTTCACCATGTCCATTTAGTTGGCCTATGGGGGTGAGCGGCTGGACCTAATGTGAGACTCCGGGACATTGGGCCTGGGAGTGTAAACACTTGGTTTCAAGAGTACTTCCATGCTTGTGGCTTATAAATGCTGGTGTGAAGTATGACTCACACTGTTTAGAATCGTTTGCAGTGCAGCAGCCTCTGAAGCAGCAGATCAGATTGAATGTCCCTTCATCAGGGACCAGAACCAATGCCAATCTCCAAGAAGACCCTCCCGCCTCTGCCTGCACCTGTTCACGTGGGTGGCTCCCTCTAGCACACCCTGCACTAGGTCGCCAGGGGCCTTCTGTTCACCAGCGAACCCCTCTCGCCTCCTGCGGCTATTGACGCCTCGAATTAAATCCCTTTCCCGTTACATTCCCCGCTTCGCTTGCCTCAGTCTCACAGTCAAATCGAGGAGGTGTGAAGAGAAAGAATGAAGAATGAATCTAAGGGAAAAGGAGGTGAAGACTCCCAATATGGAGATTTGGGGTTTAGAAGTCTTCAAAGTTGAGATCTTTGCATTTGGATACACCACAGCAGCCTCGGATCATGAAGACGTCGTTAGATGGATTCAGTTTGGTTTTGTGTGTTTTATTTTTAGCATCTTGGTACTTGGGTTGCTGTTAACAGACCCAATGAATGCTCAAATGATATGCATGTGATTCACGTCTAGAGGGCGGTGGAGTGCTGGAGAACAAGCGTGTGAGCTTCCACCGGGTGGCAGTGTTCAGCAGGTAAGGAAGTGGGAACGTTTCCATGGTGATTTTGAGCCAAGCAGGGGACAGGCTGGTGGTGGCCAAAGCAGATTGAACTCCGAGGCCCTGTCTTTCCTTGAGGAGACAGCGCTGCCTACACCTCCGTGCAAAGGGAGCCGTAACTGCAGCAACAGAATTCACGAGCAGCTCGGGATGACTTATGGCTATGCTGTGAGAGCAGAGAAACAAAGGGAAGATTCATGTTGGATACCAGAACTCTTTCCAGCCACAGACTGCTCACTTTTTTTTTTTTTTTTGGCAGAGTTAGTCTGGTATGATTACATCTCTTTCTAATCCCTAGGCTGTTGGTTCATCTCAGTGAACTGAGAACCTGAATGCCTCCCTAGACTCTGATCTACCTCCTAGCCTTCTAATCAGACAGGCCGGAAACTACATTTCCCAAGCTCCCTTGCTGCTGCACTGGCCCTGCTTCCAGTTTCAAGTAATAGATGTGATGACAGAAGGCATGAATTCAGAAATGCGTTAAGTAGAAACAGAGACAACACAGGGTAATCCTTTCGCGGGTTCAGATTGGAGACAGAGTGGTGTAATTTGAGAATTAGGATTGTAGCAGCAGCTTCTCCAATAACTATGAGCTTCCTGTCCATAACAGAAACCATTACTCAAGGAATTGCAGCCACAAACCAAATTCTAAAGCTGTCACAGCATTCTGTGAGCCACTGTGATGTTGTGTAGCGAATTCATTTTGTTAGAGCTAGCTGATACAAACTGGGCACCGGTAGCTGCTCAGGCGGCTGAGATCTGAGGGTCAGAGTTCTAAACCAGTCCAGTCAGGAAAGTGTGAGATTCTTATCTTCAATTAACCACCAAAAAACTGCATGTGGCTCAAGTGACAGAATGCTAGCCTTGAGCACAAAAGCTCAGGGACAGCAATCAGCCCAGAGTTCAAGCTCTACGACTGGCACCCACGAGTACACGCGCGCACACACACACACACACACACACACACACACACACACACACACGGAGTCCCTGAGTTCAAGCCTCAGTGCTGGAATAAATAACTATTAGCAGAAGTACAGAAGCATAGACTTGAGACTCACTCGAAGGAGAGTAACGAAAGTCTTATTGGGAACTGGAGAGAACGGAATCCTGTGTTAGAACAGAAAGCTTAGCAATACAGCAGCCTGCAGTAATACAGGAAGGGCGCATGGCTTTGCAGCGGCTTACCTGTACGGAATAGAATGGGACAGACACGATGTGTGTCACTTGTAAGATCAAGTTACGTAAAGGCACGGTGGGTTTCTCCTTTTCAGGCTTTCTCTTGAGTCACTTGCTCCGGAGGAAGCCAGCTGCCGTTCTGTACACAAAGCCCCTTGGAGAGGCTTCTGGGACGAGGGACTGAGGCCCTTAACCCAGAGCCAATGGAGAACTGGCTGCCTACCACGGGAGCTCAGAAGCGGATCTTCCAACACCAGCGGAGGCTCCAGAACACAGTCTTCAGGCTGAGGGGTGGAACTCGGTGGTGAAGGTATGCTTAGCACGTGTGAGATAATTGTTATCTTACTACTAAGTGGGTGCAACATGAATTTGCAGTTGAATATTGGACGGCCACATTTTGCCCTATTAGCCTTCAATTGACCTTAAAAATGGCAGTGAACATTCAATGTGTGTTAACTGAAAATTAAACGTATGACAGCTACAGATTAAATTCTTGTGAACTTTAAGAAGAGGGGAGAGTCGTCATGCGATCCTTGCTTTTACAGAAAAACCCGACTTTGTAGCGTTTCCTAAGGGGCGGTTATGAAGAGCAACTTGTCAGTTGAGATGTGTTAGCAGGGCTGATAGGGCCGAGCATGGGCCATGAACTGATTTCAAGAGTTGTCCTCAAGCCCTAGGTCTTTCCCAGTTCATCAGGAGAGGACCTGCCTGAGAAGAAATTGAGTGTAGAGAAAATGGGACTTCATAGTTACGTAAGGACAGGCAAGGGAGGGAACTAAGGACAGACATGGATCTGCCGATATCACTGGCTTGCATTTAATGCATTTCACGTCCAAATATTATACAAACAAACCTGCACAACTATTTAAGCGTCCCTCAAGAATGTGAACCGAGGGCCTCTGTTTCCTAGGCAGAAACTCTACAACTAGAGCCACACACTTAGTCCTGTTGAGCGGTCTTTGAATCACACTGTAATAATTTTCTAAGGAATTTAATTTAAAAATCGGATGCATCGTCATTTTACATTGTGCAGACATTGTAAGCTTTGGGGGGGAAATTTACACTTGGACAATGAATCATTTATTCCCAATTATCCTCTTTGCATCCCTTTTGTATTAACTTGGTCTAAGGCATCCTTTGATTGTTTTGTTTTGTTTTGTTTTTTAGTTTATTTTTTAATCCTCTCCTCATCTCAATTATTTGCTCCCCCAAGACTTTTTCTCTGCACCCCATCTAGAGAGGCATGTCTGTCCTATCAGCTATCTGGGAAGCAGAGACCAGAGGATCTTAGCGACCCAGGAAACATTAGGGAGGGATCTTATCTAAAAAATAAACGGGGCACCGCTGGGTTCGTAGGTCCCGGCTACCCAGAACCGCAACCCCAGGCCAGCCTGGGCCAAGGGAGGGCGGAGGGCGCGCGGCACACCCGGGGTCCCGGGGCTCGACGCGGCGGCGGGCGCCAGAGGCCCAGCCGCCCCAGCGGGAAGAGAGCAGCGACCCAGGGCCGTCAACTTCCCGGTGTCAAGCCGGGGGTGCCCCAAAGGGGGCCGCGGCGCAGGGCTGGCGTCCCAGTTCCCCACACCCCGCAATCGGAGGCGCGGCCTGCGCCCGGGGGTCCGGGGGTCCGGGGGCCCGGGGGTCCGGGGGTCCGGGAGGCGCGGCCTGCGCCCGGGGGTCCGGGGGTCCGGGGGCCCGGGGGTCCGGGGGTCCGGGGGCCCGGGGGTCCGGGGGTCCGGGGGTCCGGGGGTCCGGGGGTCCCGGGGCCCGGGGCCGTGCGTCCGCCCGGGGGTGCGCCGCGCAGCCGGGGCCGTCCGTCCGCCCGTCCGCCCGCCCGGGGAGCCGCCCGCCCGCCCGGGGAGCCGCCCGCGGCCGCGGAGGCGGAGTCGGGGGCGCGGCCGGCCGTCGCCTGACGCGCTCCTCCTCCTCCTCCTCCCCGGGGCCGGGCGGGCGGTGCGCGCCGCACAGTCTCCCGGAGCAGCCATGGAGCCGCGGCCCGCGCGCGCTCGGGGGCCCGGGCTGCCGCTGCCGCTGCGGGCGCTGGCGGCGGCGCTGCTGCTGGCGCAGGCGGGGCGGGCGGCGGGCGACCCGGGGCCGGCGCTGTGGCCCAGGCCGCTCTCGGTGAGCTCGTCCCCGCGCTCGCTGCGCCTCTCCCCGGAGAACTTCTACATCCGCCACGGCCTCAACTCCACGGCGGGCCCGTCCTGCTCGCTGCTGCAGGAGGCGTTCCGGCGGTGAGCAGCCCCCCGCCCCCCCACCCACCCCAGGCGGGGCCGGGGCGCGGGCTGGGCCTCCCGGGGAGCCGCGGACCCCGCAGCCCCCTCCTGACCTCGCGCGCGCGGGCGTGGGGAGCCGGGGCTCCGCGGCTGACACCGAGATGGGCCCGCGAGGACCAATGGGGCGGATGAAGGGGGGACTTCCTCCCCCGAGGGGACGGGGCTGCGGAGGGGCTTGGGAGGATGATGAACGCAGCGGGCCGGACTTACCTAGATACGCTTTGGGGGGGTGGGGGGGTGGGGACTCCCCAAAGTTGTCATTTACAAGCCAGGCTGTCCGTCGCTTTCCAAATGAACAATTAAGTTGGCAGAAGACCTTAAGTCCCAGCGCTATGGAAAATTCCTCCCTAGCCCCGGGTACGGCGGGAGATGAGCTTGTGAGGCCACCGGGGAGCCGATTCCCACGCAAACCCACGAGAGCCTGGGCTGTCAACGGTCACCAACACGGAGGATCTGGATCGAAAGCCACGACCCTCGGATAGGCAGGGGTTTTGCTGTGATTGTCACAGGGGCAGGGTATTTCCAACTTGGCAGATACTTGATTGGATGGCATTTAGCAAGCAAGTCTTGTCCTGTTTCTATTGGCCATCTACCCTTTCAGTTAACTGTTTTGGCTTTGATATCGGGAACTGGCCTTGGTATCAGGAACTGACAACAGGTGTTCACGTAGCACTGATGCAGGGGGTTAGTGCAGGGGGTAGAGCAAGTCACAAATGGGTTAAGCAAGCCGTTTACAGAAGCAGAATATTGCAGTCAGGCTAACCTAGTACCAACTTTAACAATTGCTACCATGTTTCCCATTACCACTAAGCAAGCATGAGCGGGCCAGAACAATCCAGTGCCCAATCGTAAGTAAACCAACCTGACAGTTACCATGGCATTTCTACTACTCTTCTGGTTATTTCTATAGTCTATGACTATGATCATTTTTACTGTCCGTTACCATGGTTGCTACCCAGGTACAGAGGGGAACAGGGGCTCCCTACGTTTTTAAAAGTCAAACTACAAGAAACTAGTCTCCCGGGTGGGGTGGGGATGCAGCCCTCTAGCATGGAGTCATCACCAGGGTTTAGAAGCTGTTATAATTTTAACACTAAAACTTATATTTAGTTACTCCGGTTTTCAGGTCAGCCCTAACAAGCTAATCTCAGTCTTTTCTAAGGGCCTGTTCCCAGGCGATTCGGCTGCTTTTCTGTTTGCTGCAATGGTCATGTGCTCTGCAGCTTCCTCTTTGCGCCTCCGTGTACTTCTCCGCTCTCCCAGCCCTAAAGGCCGCAGGGGGGTTTCACACGTAACCCACCCCAGGGAGGGGCTGGCAGGGTGCGTTTGGGGAGGTGTTGGGTTGAGCCACCTGCGGTCTCCTCTGTGAGGGACCTGTGTAGGTGGGACTGACCTGAAGGATTGTCGTTCGGTGCCGCTAGGCCTCCTTTCTCTCCCAGATTCAGTCTCTGCATCGAGGGATGATTATTGCTGCCGACTACTGTCTGCAGGACACCAAGTAGCTGGAGGAAATACTAAGCCAGATTCAAGAGAATGCTTAGGTTTGGGTGGGAGATGGCTCATTCTCTGCTGCCGTCTCCTCTTACCGCTGGGGTTTCAACTCAGTGCCTCAAACTCTTTCTTAGCTTTTTCCTACCAAAGCTCGTACTTGATCATTTGAGCCACCGCTTTTTGCCATGTGAGATCCTCTTGGATTTATCTGCCTGAGCTGGCATTGAACTTCGATCTTCAGATCTCAGCCTCCTGAGTAATCAAGATTACAAGTGTGAACCACTAGCCAGGTGCTTCTTTTTTGTCCAACAAATGCTCACCCTGTAATGCTTTGGTATTGAAACAGCTAACAGGTAGGGATGTTATGGGGACACAGTAAAATCAAAGGAAGGGATTGATTACCTTGCCGGGCCATCATGATTGTAATAGTTACTTGAAGAACATTTTTTTAAAGATCTTAACTAGGATTGTCAGTCTTACAACCCTACCAGAGTGGCTTTGGGACTCATTGTAAAATTGGATTTTCCTTCTGCTTGGTGATACAGTAACAAAGTATGGATGACATTAGTTAATGGGTAGATACGCAGGATTGAATCAGCTGGAAGCTAGCTCAGAAACAAGGCTTGGCATTTCGAGACTGGTGCAGATTAATTGCCCTAAGACTGTACTTAATAATCCCTGACCTGTGTGGGAAGCACTACTAATTGTACCTGGCATTGTTTGGAAGCAGGTGGTAAAACATTGCTAAGACTGGAAAGCATGCAGGTTGAGCTTGGGGCGAGCCCAGGGACCCAGGTTAGCTCAGAGGAAAACCATGATGGGCTTGAAATGATTTCTGGGTGTGGGGATATTTAGAAAACTCTAGGTGGAGAGAAGACAGACAGCCCAGGCCTCTTATGCGTCTTGTCTTTGTAAAGCCATCGGTTTACACCATATGAGGCCCTCATTTAAAAAAATGAATGAATAGCTTCCATGTATTACTTCATAAAAGGCTGGTCAACACTTTACTCAGCTCTCAGAGTAACTGGGGAACCAAACCCAGGGGTTGGCAAATGCCAGGCCAGTGCTTTACCATATCCATAGTTCCTTTACTTTCCTTCCAGGTCCTAACATAAACTGTATCATCTTAATTGTTTTTAAAGTACATGCTGACATGGTCTTAGTTTTCTTTACAGCTATCAAAGTCTTCCTGTGAGAAAGGCTCTTAGTACCGTCATCCCTTGTCTTCTCTCATAGGTTCACTTCCATAGACATCCCAACTCGATCTTCCCACCCCTTTGGAAAAGTACACGATGTTTTCTGTCTACATGGCATGTACAACCTCTGGCCTATCCAAAGTCAATAAAATATTTAAGCAGTTGCTTTGAAGCCTTTCTGATCTTTCATCTTCAGCATCTTTCGATTCTTATTTGCTGTCTTTTTTTTCTGTTCACTCCCCTTCTCCCCTAGACAAGGTCTCGCCATGAGTTAGTTCAAGCTGGCCTGGATCACTAGGGAACTAAGGCAGGTTTTAGATTCTCAATCCTTTTGCCTTAGCCTCCCAAGTGCTGGGATTACAGGAGTGAATCATCCTCCCTGGCCTGATTGCTAGTCCTTAACTGGGGCTTCATTGGAGTCACTTGGGAATATAAGTGGAAGTATTCAAACTTCTCAGGTGTGGGTTCTGTTGTCAGAAATCCTAATCTAGAGCTCTGTACACCAGTGTGTGTGTGTGTGTGTGTGTGTGTGTGTGTGTGAGAGAGAGAGAGAGAGAGAGAGCGAGAGAGAGAGAGAGAGTTTCCTGAGGCTTGAACTCAGGGCCTAGGTGATGTCCCTGAGCTTTTTTGCTCAAGACTAGTGCTCTAGCCCTTGAGCCACAGCTCTCTCCTGGCGTTTTGGTAGTTAATTGGAGATGAGCGTCTCATGGACTTTCTTACCTGGGCTGTTTTGAACTTCGATGTTCAGAGTTCAGCTTCCTGAGTAGCTAGGATGACAGGCGTGAGCCACCGGCACCTGGCTTTGGTTATCAGAAATGTTAAACTCCCAAAGCAATTCTGATGTACAGCTTAGGTACAAATTCCTAGTTCGACCCCACGTCGGAGGCACGGACTTGAAGTGACACGTGTGTTTAAAATCGGGTCAGAATGCACTGAAACTGGTTGACATTTTATTTCTGCCCACAGATATTATGACTATATTTTTGGCTTCCACAAGTGGCACCACGGCCACTTCAGAGTCCAGGCTGGGTCTCAGCTGGAGCAGCTTGTCGTCTCCATCGTCCTGGAGTCACAGTGTGATAGTTTTCCCAACGTATCTGCAGACGAGTCCTGTAAGTACCGCCTGCGCACAGCCACGGCCGGACCTCTAAGCACGGGAAGTGCTTAGACATGGGCCACTCAGGTAGAAATAAGCACTTCATGACTGGTTTTACAGCATTAAACAGTTAAACGTTTTACACAGATCTAAACCTTAACATGAATATGGAAAAACTACATGTGGATGGGTCCTGGACACAAGGTTTTTGTTGCTGTTTTTGCTGGTCCTAGGGCTTGGACTCAGGGCCTACACGCTGAGCTTTTTATTTTATTTTATTTTATTTCGCCAGTCCTGGGGCTTGGACTCGGGGCCTGAGCACTGTCTTTGGCTTCTTTTTGCTCAAGGCTAGCACTCTGCCACTTGAGCCACAGCGCCACTTCTGGCCGTTTTCTATATATGTGGTGCTGGGGAATCGAACCCAGGGCTTCATGTATGCGAGGCAAGCACTCTACCACTAGGCCACATTCCCAGCTTTTTTGCTCAAGGCGAGTGCTCTACCACTTTGAGCCATGGAGCCACTTCCAGTTTTCTGGTGGTTAATTGTAGGTAAGAGTCTCATGGCCTTTTCTGCCCCAGCTGACTTTGAACTGGGATCCTCAGATCTCAGCCTCCTGAATACCTAGGATGACAGGTGTCAGCCACCAGTGCCCAGCTTTTCTTTTTCTATTGCATGACTAATAATACCTCAGTCCTCACATCTCAGCCTCCAAAGTAGCTAAAATAACAGACATGAGCCACCACTGCCTGGTTAGGTAAGATTTAATAAATGGCTTCTTTGGTTTTTGTTCAATGTAGTGATCAGATACTCAGCTTCTAAGGATGGTATACCAAATAGGGTTTGCTCTCTGAATTGACACTGAGATGCCATTATCTTATCAAGGAAGCTTTGCTGTCTGTTATCAGGCAAGGCTGCTGACTTTTTGCCAGTTGTGAAATAAATTGCCTTGAGACTGCAGAGTTGCCATAGCTTATCTTCCAGTCTGCTCGCCTCGTCCTCTGCCTGGAAGGGAAGCTTTGTAGGGGTAGGGTAGGGCCTGTACCGGAGGTTGAATTTGTGAGCTCGGGTCCTCCTAGGTTGGCATTCTACACCTGGAGCCATGCTCCCAGTCCAAAAAACCTGTTGGAAAAAGTGATTGAGGACCCGGGGATGTGGCTTAGTGGTAGAGTGCGTGCTTAGCATTTGTCAAGCACTGGGTTTGATTCCTCAGCACCACAGAAACAGGACAAGCCAGAAGTGGTGCTCAAGTGGTAGAATGCCAGCTTTGAGCAGAAAGGTTAAGGGACAATGCCCACAAAATAGTTATCTAATTAACTAATAAAAACAGGTACATCCAGGCCCTGGTGGCTCGGGCCTATAATCCTTGCTACTCAGGAAGCTGAGATCTGAGGATCATGGTTTGAAACTTGGGATCCAGCCTTTGGACTTGACGCCCTTCCCCCAGCCCTGGGGAATGCAGAAGCAGGCTACTGGGTTCTTTGGGTCCGGAAGCAGAAGAACTGGCTTTGCACCCAGCCCCCAACTCTCTCCCCAGCCCAGGCGCCTCCCAGTCTCGCCCTGGCAGGGCACTTTCGAGTGACGTTAGCTCAAGGGGGTCATGTGACAGCTCTCAGCCTATCGGCGTCCTGGCCGATCGCCTTCTCTCGCTATCATTTCCCTTTACCCCCGCCTTAATAAATCAGATCGCTCTGGAAGCTTCTCCGAGACTCGCGTACGCCTGGCTTTTTTACCGGTAAGGAGGTGGGCGAGCGTTCTCGTTAGGCCGCCCGTGAGGTCAGTACTGACCCCTCCGCCCCATCCTGGCTATCTGCCGGCCGGGTGACCAGGAGAGAGGACGAGAAAAGGGGGTGGCAAGAGACCTAGCTGAGCCTTGATCCCCACACCGGGGGAGGCGACACGAGCCCGACAGAAACCACCCTGGACAGGAGCATCTATAAGAGTCTCATCTCTAGTTAACCAAGAAAAAACAAGAAGTCAGAAGTGGCACTGTGGCTGAAGGGATTAGCCTTGAGCACATAGGCTCAAAGAAGGACATTGCTCGGGCCCTGAGTTCAAGCCCCAGGACCAGCAAAAAAGAAATGAAAGAAATAAAAATCAAAATTCTATATCTATGTGCCTGTATATTTAGAAAACACTCTTATGATTGCTGTAAATGAGTCAGCTGCTCCATCCTAGCAGCCAGTCTTCCACTGTTGAAAAATCATCAGTACAGCACATCGAAGCTTTGTTGATGATGCTTTTCCATGACACTTCAAAGTCATAATGTGTCAGAGTGGTTTCTAAATGGTGACTGATGGATCAGTGAGCTCTAAATAGGTGAGAATTGTACATGGATGAAGAGAAGACGATTTTTCTTTTTGTCCGAGGCAGGGATTCGAACTCATGATCTGATGCTTTCACTTATCAGCTGATGCTCTACCACTGGAACTATTGCCTCCAACCCCAGGACATGAACATTATTAAGTTTTTGCCACTCCTGGGGCTTGGACTCAGCCTGAGCGCTGTCCCTGGCTTCCTTTGTTTGTTCAAGGCTAGCACTCTACCTCTTGAGCCACAGCGCCACTTCTGGATTTTTCTGTTTATATGGTGCTGAGGAATCGAACCCAGGGCTTCATGCATGCGAGGCAAGCACTCTACCACTAGGCCACCTTCTCAGTCCATGATTATTTTTATACCGCACTCACACTAGCAGTCTGTAGGCTGGCAGTTTGCTGTGTCCGCACTGTATTCTGATAGAGAAGCTATCCTGTCAGAAGACTGTCAGCAGAGCGGGTCACGTGATTGGAACATGTGACCTCCCTGCAGACTGTCCTGTGACAGTAGTCTGGGTGGTGGTAGTGGAGGGTGACGATTCAGTCCACAGGGCACAGCATAACATCATTAACCTCTCGTCCTGGAGTGTCTTCACCGTGGCAAAGTCTGCATTTGCCACACCTTTAGCTGTCACTCTGTGCCCTCCAGACCTTTCCTTTCTGTGGCTGACACCTCCATTTCCCAGCTCTCTCTCAAAGGCTAAACCCATTGGGGGCCACCCTTGGGAGAGTGTGATTTCAGAAACGTACAATCCGTGCCCAGGTCCTGAGTTCGAGCCCCAGGACTGGTTATAATAAAAACAAAACTACCCAAGGAACAGCTAGAGTTCCTTTCTTGATGGATGGGAGCTTTTTGTTTAGTGGGAAAAAGTCCCAGGGAGCTAGAGAGTAGGTCTTAAGGAAGGCAGGTTTGTCCAGAGGATACTGAGGCAAGGGGCCACGCTGCGGGAAGCAGTGGCGGGAGTACTCTGGTCGTTGAGGAGTTGGAGGTTTGAGTGGCCAGAGGAATTGTGGGCATTGCCGTGTTTGCAGGTCTGACCTCAAACCTCAGCTTAGCCGGGACTCTACTTTGTAGAGAGGCAATTGAAAAAAAAAAAAAAACGAGGAGCCAAGGAGATGATACTAACAGGCCCTCCTCGAACAGCTCTGCTGCCTGAGTTGTGGTACTGGGCTGCACGGACTCGAACACAAGAGCGGGGTGGGTAGGAGTGAGGCGGGAGGCGCTTCAGTGGACACACGTGGAGTTTAAGGAGTCTGCAGGACAGCTGGGTGGAGACAGACCAGAGGAAAGGGAAATGGATGGGCCGGGGATACCAACGATCGGTGCAGGAAATCTGTCATGTGTCACTGAAGGATGAACAAAGCCCACCTCTCCTCCATGCAGATACTCTACTCGTGCAAGAGCCAGTGGCTGTGCTCAAGGCCAACCGGGTTTGGGGAGCCCTGCGAGGTAAGTCCTATGCAGTTTCTTTGTTTCTGGTAAACTGGATGCTTTGTGAAATGAAGTCCAGCAATCAACGCTGCCCTAGACTCAACACAGGATGCAGTATTATAATTTTTAAATTTTTCTGTTGGTTGTGGGCCTTGAACTTAGGACTTGAGTACTGTGTCCCTGGGGTTTTCTGCTCAAAACTAGTGCTCAACCACTTGGAGCCACAGTTCCAATTCCAGTTTTCTAGTGATTAGAGGTAAGAGTCTCACAGACTTTCCTGCCCAGGCTGGCTTTGAACCTCAATCTTCAGATCTCATCCTCGGGAGTAGCTAGGATTCTAGGTGTGAGTCTCTAGTACCTGGCTCAGGATGCATTATTTATTTCCAAAGTTAGGTCCTACCTAATGCACACAGAAACCTCATTTGAACTTTTCCCAAATATATTCAAGGGTTGTAAGTTTTCTTCAGGGCAGTAATTAACTGATGCTCTTGGGGCTAGAATGTTCTAAGTGGCCCTGGACTGTTCTGCTTAGAAGATTCGGTTTCAGCTAGTGCTTCTTGCTGCCTTTAGTAGCAAGCATTTCTTCCCTAGTTTTAAATTCATGGAGATTCAGAGATATAATTAAGTTTATAGAAACTGTGTGAGAAGATTTATAGGCTGGGGGCTGGGAATATGGCCTAGTGGCAAGAGAGCTCGACTTGTATATATGAAGCCCTGGGTTCGAATCTCCAGCACCACATATCTAGAAAACGGCCAGAAGTGGCGCTGTGGCTCAAGTGGCAGAGTGCTAGCCTTGAGCAAAAAGGAAGCTAGGGACAGTGCTCAGGCCCTGAGTCCAAGGCCCAGGACTGGCCAAAAAAAAAAGATTTATAGGCTGTGGAGTTGGTTAAGGGCAGTTGACAGGGAGAAGTTTTGAAAGATTTCGCTGTGAATTTCAGGGTCTGACCTTCAGAGTTTAGCATAAGGACATTTGTTTTTGCTGCTCAAATGTTGCTTTTAGGGAGATAGATGTCACAATGACCTACAAATAGCAGAACTTTTTAAAAGGGAACTTTTAAAAAATGTGAGCTAGCCAAGAACAGTCATGTAATAAAAAATACAGAAGTCTTTGGACTTGATTCAAGTTGTTATCGAACACAGTCATTGTTATAGGTACACATATATATTCATATGCACACAGACACAGATACACACACACACACACACACACACACACACACACAGAGGTACTAGGGAACTGGGAATTGAATTCAGGGCCTTGAGTTTGCTCGGCAGGTACTCTCCCACTTGGTTTGTGCCTCTATCCCTTTCTTTTTTTAAAAACAAAGTCTTGCTTTTTTTGCTGGGGCTAGACTGAATCTCTCTCCTCCTGCTTATGCTTCGTGCATGGCTGGAATAGCAAGTGTATGCCACCATGCCCAGCTTTTGTATTGGTTCGAATATGTCTTGAGGACGTTTTCCTAGGGCTGGTCTTGAGTGGTAGCTCTCCTGACCCCCAGCCCTTGAGTAGCTAGGATTGCATATCCCACCATTCCCATCTTATCATAACATAAAAACCGTACGATTACCTTGACATTACTTCAAAAGAGAATATGAAAGCCTCTGTAGGTATTTATTATAAATGTGACTGCAATGATTATCATTTCGGTCATTGATATGCAATGTCATATAGTTGCTTTGTCTGCCTGTCTTTTTGGGTGTCTGTTAGGGAGAATAGATAGATTCTTATTGTTTGCCCCCTCCATACTAAAACGAGGAACTTAGAGTATGCAATGACTAGACTTGAGTCCAAAAAGTCTGTATTTGATCTTTACCAACATACTTTCAAAGTGATGTTCTCTAGTGTAGAATGCGTTACATAGCAGAGGATTCTGGTTATTCTTCTCAGGGAGGAGAGGAAGGGCATAGCAAAAGTGGCTTTGAACTGAGGTGTCAGTGTCTCACACCTGTAATCCTGGCTACTCAGGAGGCTGAGATCTGAGGATCATGGTTCAAAGCCAGCCAGGGCAGAAAATCTGTGAGACTCTTTATCTCCAATGAAATACCAAAAAATCTGGAAGTGAAGCTGTGGCTCAAGTGGTAGAGTGCTAGCCTTGAGCAAAATAGCTCAGGGAAAGCACCTAGGCCCCGAGTTCATGCCCCAGGAGCAGCACATACAAAATAAAGTCCCTGGCTATTACTGGTGGTTAAGAAGAATGGTAGTTATTGATAAAGTGAAGGCCAGTTAAAGGAATTAGCCTGTCATCTAGCATATCAGAGAACAATTCACTTGTGTAAAAGCTCATGATTTTACTGTGGGTGAAACATTCTTAAGTTGTAAGTTGGGCCTTACGTTGCAGTTTCATCTTAAGTTTGAATACCTTTCAAATTAATATTTGTAATATTTGATCATAGAAATTCTTAGAGCACTATGTATTTCTTAAGGAACTGGCACTGCTAAGTAATGGGACCGTAACTTCTTTAAAATTCAGCTTTGGTTTTTGAAAATATACTAGAGAATTTAAATATAGCACTCTATTTTAGAGGGATAGACCCAATACTGTATTTTATTTTTCTTTGGATTTGTCTGGAAAAAACTTTTATTCTGTCAATTTTATTGTTTTATAAATTGCTACAATCAATTTTACCTGTCGTAGGTTTGGAGACCTTTAGCCAGTTAATTTATCGCGATTCTTTTGGGACTGTAAGTATGATTATGATATTATTAAAAATTAATTCATAGACATATTACTATTAGAAAATATAGCCTGTTTAGCTACTACTCCCCAAAAGTTTCTATTCCCTAAATATTTATTTTTGGCTGACAAATCGCATGCTTTCTTTTTCTGCTAGTACTGAGGCTTGAACTCAGGGCCTCATGCTCTTATATAGCTTTTTTGTTCGAGGTTGGTGTTCTACCACCTCAGTCATAACCTCCACTTCTGGCTTTTTGCTTGTTAATTGGAGATAAGGGTCTTTTGGATATGTCTACCTGGGCTGGATTTGAACTTCCATCGTAAGATCTCAGCCTCCCGAGTAGCTAGGACAATAGATGTGAGCCACCAACACCTAGCAATTTCATGCTTTTTGGGGGGGTTGTTGTTCTCAATTTTTTATCCAGTATTTACTGGGATAGTTGTAGCCTTTATGGGGCTCAAGGTGAAAGAAAATTCTAAAACTAAATCAAAATTTCATTTTGTCTTCTAGTTTACCATCAATGAGTCCACAGTCACTGATTCTCCGAGGTTTCCTCATAGAGGAATTTTAATTGATACATCCAGGCACTACTTGTCAGTCAAGACTATTCTTAGAACTCTGGTAGGTGATGGTTTTATTCCAGTGCGTCTTCTGTTCTGCAGCTCTGCCCCCTAGTGGTGCTGCCTACGTTGGTTACTTGTGCTTCCATTTAGGTTGGAGCTGGAGGGCTGGTTGTTGTTCTACTAAGTAGGACTAGCATTGGGATTTTTCCCTTCTCTCCCTCTGTATGTGTTTCCTCAGCTGGAAGTGGGGGTTAGGGGAGCATCCTCCTGTTTCCACTTGGACAATCTCAGACAACATATGTAGCCAAGACAGTTAGAAGAGAAACAGGATTTTTGTGGTTGTGAATGTTTTGTTTTTGAGATAGAGTCCCAAAGCCAGGATAGGCTGTTGTTTGTATTTTTGTTGTTGTTTTTTGTCGGTAGTGGGGCTTGAACTCTGGGCCTGGGCGCTGTCCCTGAGCTCTTCGGCTCCAGGCTAGCACTCTACCACTTGAGCCACAGGGCCACTTCTGGTTTTCTGGTGGTTCCTTGGAGATAAAAGCCTCATGGACTTTCCTGCCCAGGCTGGCTTTGAGCCATGATCCTCAGATCTCAGCCTCCTGAGTAACTCGGATTACAGGCGTGAGCCATGTGCCAGCTAGGCTGATCTTGAACTCAAGGTCTCCCTGCCTTAATCTCGGGAGTGAGTGCTGGAAGTATGTGCATGCACTACCATATGTAGCAAGAGCGTTTACTGCCACTGGGCCTCTGGGTATTCTGATTTGTCAACTCCTACTAAGTGTCCTTTTTTTTTTGATAAATGTCCTAAGAAGGGGTCTAAGCATTACTTCCTACCTAGGGGAATGTTCCAGAATAATATGGAACCTCAGAGGTGGTAGAAGATAGGAAGAGAGTTGAGCATAGCTATTTTCTCCTAAAGACTGTGTAATGGGTCATCCCATCTCCTGTCAACTGACTGGAATCCTCTTTTACTTATTAACTGTATTATTTCTATTAAGAAATGTAAACATTTGTATATATATAGTATGTTACCAGCAAGAGCTATTAGGGAAGAGACCTAGTGACTATGTCCATTTTATCTTTTCCAGTGTTGCTTATTGATTTAGGAGTTCTTCCAGTTTGTGTTGTCTTCTGATGTGTCATGGATGTTTTCTATTTGCTTATAATTCCCCCACTGTTCTCAATACCACCGATGTTTAATACTAAATCCCACTAATAACACAGCTTCTAAACTCCCAGGCCTTACCTGTTTATCTTCTTCAGTCTGTACAGATCATTTTAATTTATTCTGTAGCTGTAGAAATTTTGTTTTTTTCTTTTTCTTTTGAGGTAATATCGGCACCATCCCGGGTGTGTGAGCCGCTTTGCAACCTCAGCAATCAGATCTCTGTCCTCAGTGGGAGGGAAGAGGGTTGAAGTTTTGATGGTCTGGCAGGTCATTTTTACCCCCTTACTGTTTTTTATTGTTGTTATTCCTTCAGGGCATACATTAAATCAATAGGGCAATGTGCCCAAATATTTCTCTGGGAGATTATATTGAGTTTTTTTGCATTTCTCAGGATTTATCACGTTTCAGAACCTATGGAAATTGTAGTCCTTGATATATAAATAGCAAATGCGTCATTTTCCTCCGTTGCATTCCCAGTCGCAATAGCAGTCAAGAACTATTTCTGGCCCTAGCACATCACTACGCCCTGGGAATCTCATCGGATACTGCGCTCCATAGAGCAATGTGGCAGCAGACTGCTTAGAATCTATAGGACCTATAGACCTTAGAATCTATAGAATCTCGGCTTCCTGAATAGGCACATGCCATGCAAACCATGTAGGATGAGGAATTCATGCTTTTGCTATTATTCTTTCTTCACCATCAAAATATCTATTTTTAAGGAAGCAGGTTTCTTGGAAGCAATCTCAGAGGTAGCCAGGTGCTGTGGGGTGTGGGTGTTTTCATCTTTCACCTGTTTGCTCGCAGGACGCCATGGCTTTCAATAAGCTGAACGTCCTTCACTGGCACATTGTTGATGACGAGTCTTTCCCCTATCAGAGCGTCAGTTTTCCTCATTTAAGTAGTGAGGTGAGTAATTCCTGTTTCTATGGGCTCTTTACAAAACCTTTGGTACAACTTCATCAGAAGGTTGCAGCTTAAGTGCTTTTTCTTAAAAAATAGAATCAAATTGTAAATGTTAGATATTCGTGGCTTAAAGCTTTTTGTTTACACGATAGCCTAGCATCGTAGATCCATAAATGGTTTTGTTATTGTTGTTATAAATGCTACTGTAGGGCTGGGGATATAGCCTAGTGGCAAGAGTGCCTGCCTCGGATACACGAGGCCCTAGGTTCGATTCCCCAGCACCACATATACAGAAAACGGCCAGAAGCGGCGCTGTGGCTCAAGTGGCAGAGTGCTAGCCTTGAGCGGGAAGAAGCCAGGGACAGTGCTCAGGCCCTGAGTCCAAGGCCCAGGACTGGCCAAAAAAAAAAATAAATAAAAAATAAATAAATAAATAAATAAATGCTACTGTAATTATTGTTGTAAACATTACATAATCTCCAGGAGATATATAATTTTAACAACTTAGTGAATATTTCATGAATAAGTAGGCTGACAGTGTATTTGTTTTAAACAACATTGTCTGGATTTTTTTTTTTTTTTGTCAGTTGTAGGGCTTGAACTCAGGGCCTGGGTGCTGTCCCTGAGCTCTTTTGCTGAAGGACAGTGCTCCACCACTTGAGCCACAGTGCCACTTCATAAACAACATTGTCTGGAAATGTATACATTACTATTTCTTTTTCTCTCTGAAGTCCCAATGAAGTAGGATCTTTTAGAGATGAACTTTTCCTGATAAAACATTGGTGGTCTCTATTAAATGTGTTCACATGGAATATGCTAGAACACTGGGGAGATCCTCACTGTCGCCTACTTTAGCTTCCTATAACACAAAGCAAGTAGCTGACACCCAGAGACGTTTCCACCTTGTGTGAAGCTGCTGTTAGGAAAGGTGAGAGTTGGAGCTTCCCAGAGCCTGAGCTTTACTGCCTGTGTCCCAGTGTTAAGTAATATGTTGTCGGTACTCACTACACACTGGTAGTTGGCTGTAGACTTGGTTAGATACAAATCTGCTATGAGAAGGGGAGGTGGAAGTCAAGAACTCTTTCAGAAGTTGACATTTATAACCTATACTTTGGGAAAGGTGCTAAAAACTCATTTTTTAAATTAGCCTATGTGAGTCATAGGAATGGTTTCATTGTGAAATTTCCATGCATGCATATAATGTACTCGATCAAACTCACCCTTAATCTATCTTCTCCCAACTCCTATCTCTCCTCCTTCCTTTTAAACATTTATGTTTTCATCATTCTATTTTCACAGTTGTGTGAAGTTCCTCGATTGTACTCACCCTCTTTTTACCCTTACCTGTTTGGCTCATTCCTACCTCCAAACAGACCCTTGATTTTAACTTGTGCCATTCAAGTGGGTTGTTCTGTTGTTGATGATGTGGTTAAGGCTAGAGTCTGCGTATGACAGAGAATATCAAATGTTTGTCTTTCCCACTCCATTTTCTTACTACTTTTTTCCATTCTACTCTATGGCTGAAGCAGTAGTGCCTTTTAATGGATCCTTAGCTTTAGTTACAATCAATTCTGAATTCTGAAGGTTCAACATCTTTAGGAACCATCAAGTCACTTAACGAGTATGGAGGAAATTTGAAGGCTGGAGTAAAGTGGCTTTGAAGGAAGAAAGCTGTGCAACAGAGGTGAACTTTGATTCTCCGGTGGGTAAGGGCAGTGTTTACAGAGGTGTCATTTTGGAGACATATTGCTTCTGTTTCACATCTGTTGCGATTCCATGCAACTGGAATAGCAGGATAACACACATTCTTGAAGTGGACGCCTAGAGGAGACAGCTCTACCAGCAAACCTGCGACTCATCCAGAGCGTTCTAATCATTTGTTGATACAATGCTTTGCCAAAAAGTCTCCAAGTGGCTCTCACCCTGGGGGTATGTGTAGGTTAGCAGCAGTGTCCTTTCTGTTTTGTATAGACTTCCTACTTGGAAACCGATGATGATGTATTTTAGAGGATGGTTGAATATTTATCACGACAGGAGAAAGAGCCAGATGTCAAAGTGCACATAGACCCGTTGCAGTTTCATGGACCAAGTTCACTTTGTACATTTGAACTGGACTGTTACAGGGAAGCTATTCTTTGTCTCATGTGTACACACCGAACGACGTCCGCATGGTACTTGAGTACGCCCGCCTGCGAGGGATTCGAGTCATTCCCGAGTTTGACACTCCTGGGCACACACAGTCGTGGGGAAAAGGTAACAAGTCTGTGTTTTGTAAGTTGTGGAAAGTACACACCTGAGGTTCTCTTATTTTATAGTTTGTTATTTGGCTATTTTGTTCTCGGGCTTTTGGGGGACAGCACTAAGGTTTGAACTCGGGGCCTTGTGCTCACTAGGTATTTTGTTGTTGGCTTGCGGGGGGGGGAGGGTGAGGCAGTACTGGGACTTGAACTCAGGATCTTGTGTTCTCCTCTAGCTTTTCCTCAAAGCTGGTGCTCTGACTTGAACCACACCTCCACATCTAGCTTTTTGCTGGTTAATTGGAGTTAAGAGTCTCAGGTTTGTCTGCCCAGGTTAGCTTCAAATGCTGATCCTCAGATCTCAGTTTCCAAGTAACTGGGATTAAAGGCATGAGCCCCCGTGGTATTTTATTCTTAACTGTAGTCTACACAATGGTAGCACTATTGACACTTGTAGTTCAATAATTATCGCATGTCTACTGTGAATAACTCACTATGTTTTGATACTGGCTAAGATATAAAAGCCTGAGGTCAGGGGGTGGGGAGAAGAAACCGTGATAACTGACTTTCTGAGCCAGAAGGTCTCATGGCTAACACTTGTGAGCGGTCAGGATGATAATTGATGGTTCTGACAGAGGGAAGAGCATGAAGAAAGGCATGTGAAAAGTGCGAGTCACAGTCAAGTACAGGGGTACAGCATGGCCGGCAGCAGGAGACTACAGTGAGAGCTTAGAGCCAGCTGTGAGGGCGGGCTTGCTGGAGCTTTAGACCCTGCCTTTGCCATTTAGAAACTAAATCTTGAGTGAGTTATGTAGCATTTCATTTTAAGCTTCCCCATCTGTAAAATGAGGCTGTTACTAGTAGCTCCCATGTGTTTTTTTGAGGATGAAATAATGAACACAAGGGATATAGAAAAGTACACAGCATTTATAATTGTGCAATACTTTGTGTTATCGTGGTAGGCAGGGGAATCATGACTTTGGAAAAGTCCATAATAGAAGACTGAAGGTGAGGCCTTCACCCCTGAAAACCAGCACAGAAGATTCTAAGCGGAGGAGTGATAAGATGGATTCACATTTTGTGAAGACCTTTGTGGAAGTGATCGATTGGGAAGAGAAGGAAGCAAAGTCCTAGAATTGGGGGGGATGGTATGGAAATGAATGGAGAGACATTCTTTTCCTTTTCTTTTGTTAGATGCTGGGCTTGAACTCAGGGCCTGAGCCTTGTCCTTGAGCCTCTAAGTGCTCAAGGCTAGCTAGCGCTCTACCACTTTAGCCACAGTTCCACTTCCTGGAGAGACATTCTGTAAATATAATTCATAGAACTTGGCCACTACTGACTCCAGGAGAAGCAATGACCTCCAGAGTTTGGTATGCCCTTCCCTAGAATTTGGCAACTAGAAACTAGAAAGAGAATTTACGGAATGAGAATTTGATTTTTGTTAGGTCATATCTGAACTACAGCTAGGATTTCCAGTTGAAGTGAGCAGAAAATTTGAGATATGGATTGAATCTCATGAAAAGGGGTTGGAGTAAGCTGAAGATCTGGGAATCATTTGAAGTGGGTAAAATCTCAGGGCTGGAAGTCATGCTTTTTCCTCTTGGAAGAAACTGCCGTAGTGCCTCTCAGTAAATAAGCTTATCTTTTCTGTATAAAATCCCTTAGAGCTTCAATAAAATAAAGTGCAGTTGGTCTAAGGTCGTTCTGACTTTATGATGGTGTTAATGTGATATGCATCCAACAGAAACCATACTTTGAATTTCGATCTTTTCCTATGCAAGTGTTAGGCGGTAGTGACACCCATTCAACAGAAATGGAACCTAGCAAGCCACAACCCCAGCCACCCACATGGTTACACACATAACAATGTATACTCTAAGGTGGGTGGTGGTGCTGAGCTATGGAACTTGGCAGTTGAGGGGTGTGTGTGTGTGTGTGTGTGTGTGTGTGTGTGTGTGTGTGTGATGCATTTTTGGCTAAATGATAGGTTCATAGTACTGTGGGGTTTATTGGGACCTAACACTGCCGTTAGGAAAGGAGCATTTGGGGCAGCGCCTCGTTTTTGTTCATGTTACCCTATTCTAAAAATGGATCTTTGTGCTTTCTCGTAGGTCAGAAAGACCTCCTCACTCCATGCTCCCTGTTCAGGAAGCCAGAACAAACTTTTGGGCCTATAAACCCTATTCTAAATACAACTTACACGTTCCTTAAGACATTTTTCAAAGAGATTAGTAATGTGTTTCCAGATGAGTTCATTCATTTGGGAGGAGATGAGGTGGAATTTCTCTGTTGGTATGATGATTCTAAACTCTGTATCTTTTTAACCCTATTGCACTGGCAGTGTAGAGATTAGGGATTCCGTGCAAAAAAAGAGCATTTGGACTATGATTGCTTATGAGGGTTCCAGCTGGACAACACAACTACTGAGGTGGTTGAGTTTGGGGAGAATGTACGTTTACATTTGGGTGGTGTGACCAAGTAAGACTAGTGGATGGGTTATCGTTTATTTTCCTGTTAACTAGCTTCGGGTGGTGTGACCCAGCGGTCACTCGATTTCAAAGCTCAAGACTCTAGCTGAATACAGAATCAAAGATGCACTTTTGTGATGTAGGAATACCTCAGCCAGGGTGGTGATGGGAAGGAGATGGGGGATAACAGTACTGAGCAAAGAGGTATGTAGTTACACTGGGAGGGGAGGGCGGGCAGCTGAGCCATTTCAGAGTGAAATGGTCAATCAGCACAACTGATGTTAGGGATAGGTACTGATTTCAATACTAGACCAGTAATTTTACTTGCTGTGTTTTTGTTTAAGGGCATCAAATCCCCAAATCCAAAGTTTCATGAAGACAAAAGGCTATGGCGGTGATTATGCCAAACTAGAATCTTTCTATATTAAAAAGTAAGTTATTTGAAAAAAACTGACTTATCAGTGCTTTTTTTTTTTAAATATTTTTTTGGCCAGTCCTGGGGCTTGAACTCAGGGCCTGAGCACTGTCCCTGGATTCTTTTTGCTCAAGGCTAGCACTCTGGCACTTGAGCCACCGCGCCACTTCTGGCCGTTTTCTATATATGTGGTGCTGGGGAATCGAACCCAGGGCTTCATGTATACAAGGCAAGCACTCTTGCCACGAGGCCATATTCCCAGCCCTTATCAATGCTTTTTTGTAAGTTACTTTATATTACTGTGCTTTTTTCCCCTCTCTCAACCTCTTTCCAAAGTGTAGATGTGAAAAGTGACTAAAGAAAGCCATGTGCTTGCACTCCATTCACCACTAACATGGTGGCTGCCGGTGGTTGGCAGTAACTGTTGAAATACAGAAAGGAAGTCAGTCATCTATTGTCAGAGTCCTGGCTTCTCTACCAAGCCTTTTCCACTGTCCAGTTGCCAGAAGAATTTCTCTTTTGTTATTTCCTAGAACATCCTTCCTGCCTTCTCTCCTCCCTTCCTTTCTTCTTTCTTTCCATTCCTCTTTCCTCCTTTTTTTTCCTTTCCTTTCCTTCCCTCCCTCCCTCCCTCCCTCCCTCCCTCCCTTCCTTCTTTTTTTCTTTAGTGCCAGTCCTGAGGCTTAAACTCAAGGACTGAGAGCCGTTCCTTAACGTTTTAACTCAAGGTTAGCACTCTATCACGTGAACCACAGCTCTACTTCCATCTTTTTGGTAGTTAATTGGAGATAAATCTCATGGACTTTCCTGCCCAGGGTGGCTTTGAACTGCAATCCTCAGAACTCATCTTCTGAGTGGCTCGGATTACAGGTGTGAGCCACCAGTACCTGATATTGCATAGCTTTTATACCTCTCAATTTTTATCCAAGTCTTGGATAAAAAATTTTAAAAAAAATGCTGCAGGTCTTAAACATGTTGTTAAAGTGAAATAACTGTTTTTCTCCCAACCCTAGGCTGCTGGATATTATTGCAGCTCTCAATAAGAGATCCATTGTCTGGCAAGAGGTTTTCGACAACAGAGCAAAGGTAAGAATGATGAAAAATGCATGTGATTCGGATGATAGAGGATCTGCTGTTTCCTCCTCCTCACCCTTTCTTTTCCCAGATCATTATTACTCATAAATTGAAGTGTTGTTTTTTTTTTTTTGCCAGTCCTGGGCTTGAACTCAGGGCCTGAGCACTGTCCCTGTCTTTTTTTGTTTTTTGCTCAAGGCTAGCACTCTGCCACTTGAGCCACAGCGCCACTTCCTGTTTTTTCTATATATATGGTGGTGAGGAATTGAACCCAGGGCTTCATGTATATGAGATGAGCACTTTACCACTAGGCCATATTCCCAGCCCCTTGAAGTTATTTTTCCCTCAGAAGGGTATAGTTGATCAAACAAACGAGTCTTGGTTCCTATTCAGGGTATTATATAGTAATATTGTCAATGTACACTTTTTTTTTAAATGCTGTGTTTTTTTCTGTGACACAATGAACATCTTTTATGTTCTGTGGGGCAAGGGAATTTGCGAGTCACCTGCTAGTATACTTTTCCAGAGGGGCTGGGACCCTCCTGATTCCAAAGCAAGCCAAGCATTCGTGTGGGAGCAAAGGCCCTACCGTTGAAGCTCAGCCTCAGCGCTGCAATGCCCGCCACGCGGCGTCCTGTGAGCGCACGTCACAGTATCCAGCTTTCAGAGGGGTGAAGCTGGGATTCGGTGATCAGCAGCGCACAGAACCAACTTTTAAAAAGAGCATGGCTATTCTTCTTTTCCTCTAGGATTTTAGGAAGTCGTGTTTTTAGCTAGCGATCATACCTTTGGATGGTGGATCCATCCGACGTGTTTGTGAGGTCTAATAATACGTATTGCGATTTACGTTCTAGCTAGAATGCTTGTCTTCCGTGGTATTTGCGAGGCCTAATACATGTAACTTTAATAGCTTCATCCAGGCACGATAGTTGAAGTGTGGAAAAGTGAGGATTATTTTGAAGAACTAAGGAAAGTCACGGCAGCTGGCTTTCCTGCAATCCTTTCTGCTCCGTGGTACTTAGATCTGATTAGCTATGGGCAAGATTGGAGAACATATTACAGCGTGGAGCCCTTGGATTTTCAGGGTAAGTGACAACCATTATTGCCTTGACTTGTTTTCTTCCTTAGCCTCCCCGTCAGGAAACTGAACCTACTGTTTTCCCTTTTGTTTCTTAATTTTATCTAAAAACAACAAAACCAAACACTTCAGAATTATTTTAAAGACTAAGATTGATCTAAGCAAAAAGAATTTAGAAGTAGATTCCCTTAGAGTCAACCTCCAGTTGTCACTGATCTGCTGTCTACGTTTGAAAGATGTTTGGCTGTGTTCAATTGTAGGGCACTTAGTAAAGTGGTAGTTTGGTTCTATGATTTCAAGGTGTGTAGTCCTTGGTATTCTTTTTTTTTTGGCCAGTCCTGGGGCTTGAACTCAGGGCCTGAGCACTGTCCCTGGCTTCTTCTTGCTCAAGGCTAGCACTCTGCCACTTGAGCCACAGTGCCACTTCTGGCTTTTTCTGTTTATGTGGTGCTGAGGAATCGAACCCAGGGCTTCATGCATGCTAGGCAAACACTCTACCACTAAGCCACATTCCCAGCCCCTTTCCTACTTTTTGTTGGGTAATCCTTGCACTTTTGATCCTCCTAATCTCAACCCCCTAATGACTACAGGCATGAGTCACTTTGCTTAGCTCCATCCAGTTTGTTGATTAGTCTTGAGTATAAAATTTGCTTTTGCCAGGAAAAGTTTTAAAACTTTAGTACTATTGAAAGTTGATGTAACTTTCTCTAGAAAGCATTCCATGAGGTTCAGACGAGATCAGGCGCGTTCAGGGTGGCATGGCCGTAGACTCCATGAGGTTCAGAAAGTCATGATTACTATAAAAAATAGTTATTAGTTGCACAGCCTTAAAAATACTAAGAGGTATAAATTGAAGGCAGGCATTATAGTAGTCATAACTCATTAAAATGAAACAAGTATGCAACCTGTATTTCTAGCATGTTATTGTCACTGGGGGAAAAGTGGATTCTGGTACGGAATAACTGTATAAAGCCAAAAGAAGCCAGGTGCCAGGGGCTCCTGCCTGTAATGTGAGCTCACTACTCAGGAGGCTGAGCTCTGAAGATAGCAGTTTGAAGCCAGCCTGTGCAGCAAAGTCCCTGAGATTTTTATCTCCAGTTACGGACCAAAAAGCTGGAAATAGATCTCCGCAGCTCACGTGGTACAGCGCTAACCTGGAGCAGAAAAGCTCAGGGACAGCACCCAGACCCTGAGTTCAAACCTCAGGTCCATCACAAGAAAAAAGAATTTTTACTTTTGGTCCACCACGTTGTGTGGACAAAAACCTGTGACCCATGGGTTAGGGGCGGCCCTAGTACCGACCCAGAAGGGCAGTGGTGTCCCTGTGGCCAGGCCTTGAGTGGCCTTGCTGACATCCTCTCAATGTTGTTACTGGAGGTTCTGAGAAGCAGAAACAGCTCGTCATGGGTGGAGAGGCCTGCCTGTGGGGAGAATATGTGGATTCAACCAACCTCACTCCAAGATTATGGTAAGGACCTGAGCATTTTGATTTAATTAAAATGTCTTGGTTGCAGGAAAGCACTAGGAATCACCCCCAGCATAGGGGTTTGATACTTATTTAAGGAACTTTGTTGTGCAATGGTGGTATTCACTAGATAACTGTGTTGAAAAAGATCTATACACCTTGTGTATCGGACGGGAGAAAGGGAAGAGGTGACATTGTCCAAAACGACCTGTACTTTTTACCTGACTTAGGTAACTGTAAACCCTTTGTAGCACACCTTTAGAGTCATTTAAAAATTAAATACAAAATGTAAAAAAGAAGCTATTTTTGGAGATGTGCTGTTTCCATTTTAGGCCTCGGGCAAGCGCTGTGGCTGAGAGACTCTGGAGCCCCAAGGGCAAGAACATCACCGAGGCCTACGCCAGGCTGGCGCGGCACCGCTGCCGGATGGTCAGGTAAGGACCCAGCCGCTGGCCGAGCGCAGGGTGGTAGCGAGGCCCCCGGATTCCTTGACCCAGCCCCACAGATGGGCCGCAAGTAGAAATGCGACCTAAAACATGGTGATTCGTTTGGAAAAACTGGGAATTGATTTTTGCGTGTCAAGTACCTGGGACTTGCCTCAGTGTCCCAGAGAGAGCTGTACAGTGTCAGGGAGCTCAGCGCTTAGGCCCTGCGCCACGGCTTCTGCTGATGTCCCCGCCCGCCCGCCCGCAGGCGCGGGATCGCTGCGCAGCCCCTCTTCAGTGGACACTGCAGCCACGAGGACACGTAGCGGCCGCGGACACGGCGCGGAGGACGCGGCGGCCACAGCCACGGCGCAGAGGGAAAGCCCACAGCCCGAGGACGGCAGGCGTCGTGCAATCACGTCCGCTAAGGTTGAGCCGCCCTGTTGAATAAAGTATTTTATTGATTGAACGTCTGTCTTGTTTCACGTTCCACGCGGGAGCCTGGAACTGTCCCGTGACGCAGGCTCATGACACACACCGCTGAGTCTCGACTCCCGCGGTAGCTTCCTAGGGACAGCTTCGGGCGCGTTCACTGTGCGCAAGGCGCACGTTCTATTCCTGCCCAGCACGGGCAGCGCGGCTGCTGCGGACGGTGGCAATGGTGTCTTTTGTCTAACTGCCTGCATGGGCTAGGATGGGAGGCGAGCACAAAGGCAGCCTGGCCCGGCCGTGGGCGGGAGGCTCAGGGGGCGCCGCCCCGCCGGCTGAGCAGCGCGCTCTGCTCCTGCGCGCTCATGGCTTCGTAAGAGGACAGCTGCAAGGCGAACGTGGCCGCGCCCGACGTCAGGGTCCGCAGCACGGTGGAATAGCCCTGAAACGAAATAGTGTCCGTGTGCCCCGGCGTCCACGCCAAGCCCCGTCTCCCCGGGAAGGCGGGGGTGGTGAGGGGGCCGCCGCTTCACGCGCCTCATCTCACCACCTCGTGGGGACACGTCGCGGGGGGCACCGGCAAGTGCGGGGAGGGCACACAGCCTGCGGCCCCAACCCCCCGCTTTCCTGCCGTCGGCGCTGCGCCTGGCCAAGGGCAAAAGCAGGTGGGAGGGAATGATGCGGGCTTCGAAACCATGGCAGACAGGGATGAAGCCCAGGGCAGTGTGGCCGCTCGGATGGAGGCTGCGCGGCCCTTGGCCGGGCAAAGCCCTCCCGCGCTGCCGTCCCGCGCTGCCGTCCCGCACTCCCTGGTGTCCCCGGGAAGTCCTCTCTACTCCTGGTGATCAGAACTTCACGTGTATTCTCTAAGTCAAAGCGCGGTGGCCTTCGGGTGTGAACGGCCACTTATTTCTGCTTGGTATGCTTAACTTCCGTATATTAAAAAACAAAAAAAGAACTGGGGATACTTAGAGGAGGACTCCACAGGCGGACCCCTCTCAGCAAGCGTGGACTGTTGATCCAGGGAGTATCAGGAAGTAGAAACATGTTTTGCTGGGAGGGAGGGCAGAAGGGTGTGTACAGGCGCGGAGGGAGGAAGAGTGAGCCAATGAAGTCACGGGATCCAACGTACATTACGTAAGAACTGAGCTGCAGAACTTGAGGGGAGGGGTGGGAGGAGGAAATGGAGGAGAATGGAGGGAGGGGTGACTTCATCAGAAAGCACTGTACTCACGGCCAGATTTATGGGCTTGTACAGCTACTACTGACGCCCAGAGTTGTACTATTATTACTAAGTAGTTGTACAAAGTACAATAATTTAAAAAACAGTATCCTCTTCAAATAAACAATACAAGTTCATTAGAAAACACACACACACACACACACACACACACACACACTTCAATTGCAATGTACCTACCATAATCTCTGCTAAGGGAACGAATCCAATCACAACTCTGTTGTCCTGGCGAGTCTGGATTTCCTGGATGTTGCCTCTTCTTTGGGCCAGGTCGGCCAGAACAGGGCTGAGGTGATCTCTAGTCACTGTCACTTCCAGATTCATCAGAGGCTCCAATACCTGCTTGTCAGCTTTCTTTAAAGCCTAAGCAGATTCAGAAATACTGTTAGCCTGGCTTTCATAAGTTGGAAATCAAATCCCAATTAAATAAGATTATTAGATTATAAGATTTCAATTAAAATAAGATTTCGAAAAACTGGAATACTGCCCATACTCCAAGCCTAGCGCTCTGCCTTTACTATCTCCTTCGAGATCATATTTTAGTAGAAGCGTCTTAATATTTGCTTACACTTACTAGCCATACACCCAAGAGGGCAACCCAGGAGGCAAATGGAGAGCTTTAAATAAACACCAAAAACATTCAACACAATAGAGCAGAAGCATACTTCCTATTTGAAATAACTTCTTCTTGCATAACATTTGACTTCAGAGGCTAAGAAAACATGCACATAAACGAACAGCCAGCGGCCAGTCCTGCCTGTAATCCTCCTACTCAGGAGGGTGAGCTCTGAGGACCGTGATTCAAAGTCAGCCAGGGAAATTATCTCCAATTTAAGCTCCAAAAAAGCTGTAAGGAGAGCTTGTAATTCAACCACAAAAACTCAGGGACAGCACCCAAGCCCCGAGCTCCAGCCCCAGTACCAACACAAAGACTGAAGAATAAAAAGAACAGGGAAGGGATGGGAGTGGTTGTACATGCCTAGAACCCCAGTTCCTGAGAGGCAGAGGTAGGAAGGAGCACTGAGAACCACTAGGTGCTCTTTTCTCTTCATCTTTTCCTTAAAAACACCGCCTGGCGGCGGAGCTTCGGAGGCATTTCCATGCCGCTCCCCCAACAATCCTGCCCGGCCTATAGCCCCATGGTGATTGGGTTATTCGCTATGGGCCCGCCGCAGGGTACTTAGTGTCTGAATACCCCGTAGCTCCCCAGTGAGCTCTACACTGAGCTCATCATTTTCTTCTCCAAACATTGTCCTGCCTTTTTATTTCTGCTACCGGCAGTCTCAGGCTTCCTTGTCTCTATTGCTGCCGTCCTAAGTTCAACACAGTCTGCTTCTCGCCCTACACTATGTCTTCCTTACTCCAATCACCCCTAAACTCTACATTTCAATTTTTAAATAATGTAGCCAGGCGCTGGTGGCTCACACCTGTCATCCTAGCTAGTCAGGAAGCTGAGATCTGAGGACTGTAGTTCAAAGCCAGCCCAAGCAGGAAAGTCCATGAGACTCTTAGCTCCAATTAACCACCAGAAAACCAGAAGTGGTGCTGTGGCTCAAGTGGTAGAGCGCTAGCCTTGAGCTGAAGAGCTCAGGAACAGCGCCCAGGCCAAGAGTTCAAGCCCCATGACCAGCAAAACAAAACAAAACACCCTTTATTCTCTGTTTTCAGAACGAATTCAAACTCCTTAACTGTATTTTTCAGAAGTTTTTCTACCAAAACCCCATTTTACTTTCCCAACACTACTTTTACTACTCCTAACTGCCATCCCATGCTGTAATGATATTCTTTTCTTTCTGTGCCTGCAATGCCCTTTTAGCATGTTCAAATCCCAGCTCTGAACTGTCTGCTTCTCCATGTTTACAGAACTCCACTCATTACATCCTTTGGCTATATTTGAAGCCCTTACAAAAATCATGAATTCCTGTATGTCAAGAATAATGAGATCTTACTACCGAAAAAATTTCTGCCCAGTGAGCTATAAGAACCACATATTAGATCAAAATAATAAAGTGCGAGAACTTCCACAAGAACATTCCCTTTAGGTCGAGTCGTGATGGCGCATGCCTGCAATTCCAACCGAGGATCACTGTCCACGGCGGACCTCACCTGAAAAACAGACTCAAGGGCAAAAGGACTAGGGGATGGCTCACGGGGAACAGTTCTTGCCTACCAAGTGCAAGGCTCTTGAGTTGAACACCCAGCACTATGAAAAACAAGACAAAATAATGCTCCCCACACCCCATCTAAATGTAAGCTCCCGTACAGCTGTTTCATGTCTTCTTCTTTCCCAAGGTTTGAACTCAGGGCCTGGGTGCCATTCCTGAGCCTTGATGTTCAAGGCTTAGTGCTCTACCACTTGAGCCATGGCTTTACTTCCATCTTTTTGGTGATTAATTGCAGGTAAGTCTTACAGTCTTTCCTGCCAAGGCTGACTTCCAACTGCAGTTCTCAGATCTCAGCCTTCAGAGTAGCTAGGATTACAGAAATAAGCCTGGGCAACTTAATGCTTTCTAATGTGATCTTACTAAAAAGCTAATTAACCAAATACTTACAACCTTGTTTTGTGTGTATGTGCCGATCCTGGGGCTTGAACTCAGGGCCAGGACACTGCTCCTGAGCATTTTTTTGTTTAAGGCTTCTGCTCTACCATCTGCGCCACAGCTCCATTTCTTACTCTTGTTAATGGGCGTCTCACAGACTTTCCTGCCTGGCCTGGCTTTGTACTGTGATCCTCGTTTTTCAGCCTCCTAGCTACAATCCTAACCAGGATTACAGGAGTAAGATACCAGTGCCCACCTTACAAACATTTTTTTAAAAGGCAGTATTCACAGTCTGGAAGTCAGTATATGGGGTTTGGGGTTAATTTAGATATACCACTTTTGGACTACTATTATTTCAATGTTTAAAATCAATTTAAAATTCTTTCTCTCTCATTTCAATGTTAAAACCAATTTAAAATTCTCTCTCTCTCTCTCTCTCTCCCTCTCCCTCACTCTGTCTAGCTAGGACTAGGGCTTGAACTCAGGGCCTTTCCCTCTTGCTTGGCTTTTTCCATTCAAGGCAGGTGCTCTATCACTTGAGCCACGCCTCCTCCTCCAGCTTTTGTTCCTGGTTAACTGGAAATCCGAGTCTCATGGATTTTTCTGCCTGCACTGACTCTGAACTGAGATTTTCAGCCTCCTGCGTAGGCGGGAGCCCAGGTGGGGTTTTGAAAACGTTTTCTTTTTTTGGGGGTTGTGAGGCTTGAACTCAGGTGCTGTCCCTGAGCTCTTTTGATCAAGGCCACTACCAGTCTGGTAGAGCAGTACTCTGAGCCACAGCTCTACTTCTTTAAAGTTCTTTAAATTGAATACTCTCAATAATATAGTTATGACTGTGACATGTCTAAGTCTATTTTTAGGTGAACAAATTTAAATCATTTTCTCAAAGCATGGGGTTTTTACTTAAAAAAAAAAGCTGGTAAAAAAAATTGCGAACTTAGGGTGGGGAAGAGGGATAAGAAAGAGTAACGAGGGGATGAACATTACCAAGATACAGACACGTGTACGGTAATGTCACAGACTCCTCACATTGTATAATTAATATGTGCTAATAAAAAATGTGAAAGAAGATGAATTTAGGGGTTGAGGTTTAGTCCTGTAATAGAGTACGGGCTCAGCGTTCATTCAGCCCTGGGTTCAATAAAATGAAAGTATGAATTTGAACTAATGGAAGCTACATTAAATTCAACCTTCTTAAGTCAGTGAGGAGTGTTTATGGATTCAAATAAAACAACAGAACTTCAGCCTTCAAAAAACAGTTCAACCATAAGCAGACAATTATAAGAGCAAGTATTATGGAAAATGAAGCATCTACGAAACTGGGCTACTGCGGTGCTGAGAATAACGCACTAATCAGCATGCAGCCGGCGACACTGCTGGCAGCTGACCAGCTCAGCTGAGTGATTGCAACAGGAAGCGAGGGTCCGTGGACATCCAAGGACATTTCTTGAGGTGATCACATGATTGATACTTCAGAGAGGGAAGATGTTTGTCCTGAACCTATTATCCAGTGGCTCTTACATGATTTCTTTATCTTTTTTTTTTTTTTTTTGGTCAGTGGTAGGCCTAGAACTCAGGGCCTGGGCACTGTCCTGAGCTCTTTTTTGCTCAAGGCTAGCACTCTACCACTTTGAGTCACAGTGTCACTTCTGGTTTCTCAGTGGTTAGTTGGAGATGACGGTCTCACAGGGACTTTTCTGCCCATGCTGGCTTTGAACAGTGCTCCGCAGATCTCAGCCTTCTCCTGAGTAGCTAGGATTACAGGCATGAGCCACCTGGCCTGGCTTATCCTGTTTCTTCTCTTTCTTTCTGTCTTTTTTTTTTTTTTTTTCCCCAGTCCTGGGGCTTGAACTCTGGCCAATATCCCTGAGCTTCCTTTGCTCAAGGCTAGTGCTCTACCACCTGAGCCACAGCACCACTTCTGGCTTTTTCTGTTTATGGGGCACTGAGGAATCAAACCCAGAGCTTCATGCATGCTAGGCAAGAACTCTACCACTAAGCCACCTTCCCAGCCCTTAATCTGGTTTCTTCACGAAAGCAATCTTACTTGAATGAACATGAACTCTAAAACTGGAACCAATATTATATCTTCAATATCCCTTAGATTATGGCTGAGGACCAAGCTAACATCAGCTCTTTTACTCATATCAGACTTGCCTTCAAGGCTGTATCTGGAATGAGAATATGGAGGCCACTAAGGAAATTTGCCTTTAATAGCAATGGGTATGACCAATATTTTCTAAAATCCTCTTTCAAACAGAAACCTTATGATTAAGAAAGGAAAGCTCGGAAAAAAAAAAAAGAAAGAAAGAAAGGAAAGCTCGGGCTGGGAATATGGCCTATACATGAAGCCCTGGGTTCGATTCCCCAGCACCACATATACAGAAAACGGCCAGAAGCGGCGCTGTGACTCAAGTGGCAGAGTGCTAGCCTTGAGGAAAAGGAAGCCAGGGACAGTGCTCAGGCCCTGAGTCCAAGGCCCAGGACTGGCAAAAAAAAAAAAAGAAAAAGAAAGAAAGAAAAGCTCCTCCATGATAAGAACTCTCAGTGGCTATACGACTGAGGAAGCAGGGACGTAAGGCTCTGTGAGTGCAGCTGCCTGGGAGCTCAGCAGTGCTACGCACAGCACAGTGGCCTCAAAGCAGAAGACGGGGTTAGCTCTATACCTTGTGTACACATCTTGAGACACAGGCAGAAACCATAGTTGTGGAGGTTCCAGGATGAACTGTCAGTGAATGTAAAGTAATTGCCACATCTTGAACTGGGGATCCAAGTAATGGTCCTGTGCAAGGGGGGAAAACCCACTCTATTAGGATTCTGTGTAGTGAGGAGTAGAAGCACAGAAAGGAGAAAACATTAGGAAAGATTGAGATAATCTGCAACACCTGGAATGATTAAGTGGCTGAGGGTGTAGCTGAGTAGTAGAGTAAATGCTTAGCATGCAAGAGATCCCGGGCCCAATCCCCAGTACACACACACAAACAAAAGAGAAGAAGGAAGTGCTCGAGGGGGGCCCTATGCTACCTCTTGCTGGAGGACTTACCTTGAAGGCACGCACTGTGGATTCCATTCTCAATAGCCTCCTGGGAGGCCTTCAGAAGGTCCTCACCGATGCTTGCGGCATACTCAATCACCGGCTGCACAGAGGGGGCTTCCGCTGGCCTTGCCTCCAGCCCCACAGTAACAAGATGCCGTTTGTCTCCTAACGTTCTATCTAGGGTATCTGAAAACAAATTGAGTGTGGTAGCTCAGAGCATTGTTCTGGAAAGCGGTCAAGGTACGGCAAGAGACAGAAATGAAACGAATAGACTCAATGTCTTGTAGAGGGTAAACTGGAATACTAACCGTAACGCTAAGTGCAGAATAAAGAAACAAAGCATCTTCCCCCATGTTTATCAGTGTGAAAAACTTGCTGAGTCACTTATTATTTTTGTTACAAGGTGTTGAGGCAGGTGATATGAAGATTATGCTTTTAAACTTTGCAAAGTATCTTTTGTGAGTGAAAATTCTCTTATTTATAAACATTTTATTAAAAATTACCACTGAAAGGATGAAACATTCAGAGTGCAAAAGGCTAATGAAAATCGAGGTCTTTACAAAACCTGCCAGTTCACAAACTATTAAATTGCATGTATTCTTTAGCATTATGTATAATTTCCTATTTATCTCCTTGTTTTCAAAAAGTACTACAATGTATTTTGTAAGACTAAAAACAGTAGTTCTTATTCGTTAATAACCAGTAGCTGTTATAGATATAGCTCCAAGACAAAGCTATGCTATACTTACATATACGGCCATGGAACACACTAATTCATGGTCAGATTCAAAGCTATTGATGCAGCCAGGCGCTGGTGGCGCATGCCTGTAATCGAAGCTACTCAGAAGGCTGAGATCTGAGGATCATGGTTCAAAGCCAGCCAGGGCAGTAAAGTCCCTGTGAGACTCTCATCTCCAATAAACTACTAAAAAAAGCTGGGGGCTAGGAATGTGGCTTAGTGGTAGAGTGCTTGCCTAGCATGCATGAAGCCCTGGATTTGAATCTTCAGCACCCCATAAACAGAAAAGGCCACAAGTGGCGCTGTGTAGAGTGCTAGCCTTGAGCAAAAAGAATCTCAGGTGGGGCTGGGGATATGGCCTAGTGGCAAGAGTGCTTGCCTCCTATACATGAGGCCCTGGGTTCAATTCCCCAGCACCACATATACAGAAAATGGCCAGAAGGGGCGCTGTGGCTCAAGCGGCAGAGTGCTAGCCTTGAGCAAAAAGAAGCCACTGACAGTGCTCAGGCCCTGAGTTCAAGCACCAGGACTGGCAAAAAGAAAAAGAAAAAAAAAAGCTGGAAGTGGCACTGTGGCTTAAATGGTAGAGTTTTTGCCTTGAACACAGAGGCTCAGGGACAGAGACAGGCCCTGAGTTCAAGCTCTAGGACCAGCAAAAATTAAAATTAAAAAAAAATCTATTAGCGGATTACAGTCTACAATTCTTCAAAAGTCCTTTTGAGCTCGCTTATATCATCAAATACTTTATTAAGGAATGTATGCAAAAAAGTGAAATTAAGTGAATATACATGGATTCTAAAACTACTAAAGAGATTGCCAGTACTAAGTAGCCTTCTGAAACAGTTACAGTTTTATCCTATGTAACTACTCCCATAATTTTCCTTACTTACATCCTATCTGCATGTATCCTTAAGTAACAGCTTCTACCTGCTTTGTTTTGCATTTGTTAGTCTATGTATTCTACAACTTGCCTTGTTGCTCCACATGCCTACGGGACATTCAGGCTATTCCAACTCCTGTCCTCCTCAACCCCTACAGCAGTGCTTGCCTTTCATCTTCTGCCAGTTATTATCTATGTGTTGTAAGTGTAGACTCATGAATTCATGTAACTCCCACTCCCCCAAAGGCCTCAAATTATTGTACTTGGTTGTCCTGGCAGTTAATCACCAGATGTGGCAGAGGGGCCTCTTAAAACCTGTTCCTGAAGCCAGGAGCTGGTGGCACACGCCTGTAATCCTAGCTACTCGGGAGGCTGAGATCTGAGGATCGTGGTTCAAAGCAGGAAAGTCCGTGAGACTCTTATCTGTACTTAACCACCAGAATGGCGCTGTGGCTCACGTGGTAGAGTGCAAGCCTTGAGCTGAAGAGCTCAGGGGACAGCGCCCAGGCCCAGAGTTCAAGCCGCATGACCGACAAAAACAAAACAAAAACCTGTTCCTGAGAGTCCTTAATGATACGCCTCCACTATGCTTTTTTGAGTATATTCTTTTCTCCATATGGCATAACGCTCCACAGACTCCTTGTTTATGATTTTTAAATCTATGAGCATGTAACTTGAGGTCATTCAGGTCATACTGGTTCTGTGTTACCTGTGGCATGAACTGAATTGAGGATGGTCTCTCGGTATGCCACCTGCAGTGGCCCCAGATAGGTCTCCAGGCCGTATTCCCTCTTGATCCGGTCATGGATGATCTCAATGTGCAACTCTCCCATGCCGCACAGGATGGTCTGGTTACATGTAGAGGAGGAACATAAATATAATGAAGACAAACACATTTATCATGGAATACCCTGTGGTAAAATGGTACTAATATATATTGAAGAGTTGTTTTTTTTATTTTTCCCATTGCAAAAGATCTTTTGAAAATCATATGTTATTATCTTTATGTAGTTGTACAAAGGGGTCACCATCCAACAATCAGTTTATAATTCCAATGTACCTTGATCAACGTCATTCCTTTCATTCTTCTCCCCTATCCCTCCTGATCCAAGCCCTCTTGGAAAGATAAATTTTGGTCATTGTTATTTGTTTAACATTTTGTTTGTTTTGAGACAGTTTTGTTTTTTTTAAATCAGTACCAGTATTTGAATTCAAGGTCTTGTACTTTCTAGGCAGGCACTCTACCATTTAAGCCATATTCTCCGTCTTTTTTTAGGTGTTTTGTTTTTTTTTAAAGATTGGGACTCATTTTTGTTTATTTTTTACCTGGGGGCATCCTCTTTCACTGATGCCTCAAGTGGTACTAGGATTAGCCATGCAGCACGTGTCTGGCTTGTTGAGATAGAGTCGCTGTGGTTTTTAATTTTTGTTTTTCCCTGGCTGAAGCTAGTTTTTGAATTATGATCCTCCTCCCACCACTTCTCAAATAGCTGAGATTACAGGCCTGAGCCACTATGCACAGCCATATATTTAAGTAAATTTTTGTTACTTTCATTTGCCCCTTCCCTCTCTGAGGAAGAACACAGTGCAAGGTATTCACTTTTGCTCTATCTTGCCACTATCTCTGTAATGTGCCCACAGAGAACTGGCCTTTGCCCTTGGCTACTGGGAGATGACATCAGGACCCCTAGAATGTCTTCTCTCATTGAAGTTGAGGAGTAGTCTACATATGCAAGGCTTAGTTATATTAGGGAATTAAGGAGAATTTGCTTACTTAGCTTTACAGTTAGTCAGTAACTTATATTATGAATCAAAATTACTTTTCCTTCCTGGAGCATAGAACAACTGTTTTAGATACATACATATAAACACTATCACAGAAAGACTTCTGGGATAAGAAGGAACATGCATACTTGTCCTGAGTCAGGATCTAGCTTCACTTTTAAACTGGGATCTTCACGCTGAAGACATTTCAAGGCATGATCCAAGTCTAGGGGACAAACAACAACTGTTATCTTTACATTCCATTTTCTAGATCACTTACTATGCTGTAATGGTGAAAAGAGATGAACATATAAACATATATATATGCATATATATGTGTTTGTTTTTTTTTTTTTGCTGGTCCTGGGTTTTGAACTCAGGGCCTAGGCACTGTCCCTGACTTCTTTTTGCTAGTACTCTACCTCTTGAACCACAGGGCCTCTTGTGGCTTTTTCTGTGTATGTGGTGCTGAGGAATCAAACCCAGGGCTTCATGCATGCAAGGCAAGCACTCTACCACTAGGCCACATTCCCAGCCCCAAATAAACACATTTTGAAAAAGAAAATTTCTGACATAAATGCTTTGTAGCCTTTAAAACAAAGTGACATGATAGTGATGGAAGGCTGTTACAGACTGAGTGACCTGGAAGGCACCTCTGGAATTAGGGAAAGATAAATATTTTTTAAAAAACAAACAGTAAGCAAAATCCTCAGGAAAAAGAATTCCAAATAGAGGGAATACAGTGCAAGGAACAATCTAGTCTTGGAAAAGTAGCAAGAAGGCCAATAGTCAGATCGAATGAGGAATAGCATCAAATGAGGAGACGGAACGAGGATATCATAGAAGGTCTTAAAGGCCATGGTGAGAAGTTCGAGTTTGCACTAGGGATTGAAGGGCCTTCAAAAGGACAGTAACATCGGGCACTGGTTGCTCATGCCTATAATCCTAGCTGTTCAGGAGGCTGAGATCTGAGGATTGAGGTTCAAAGCCAGCAGGGGCAAGAAAGTAAATCGATGAGACTCATTGCTAAATGGAAAGTGGCACTGTGGCTCAAGAGGTAGAGTGTTAGCTTTGAGCTGAAGAGCTCAGGGACAGTGCCCAGAGCCAGAGTTCAAGCCCCACGACCAAACAAACAAAAAGAGGACAGTAACATCATGTGACTATATTCTTCAAAAGCCAATCTTTGGAATCCCATAGACAGCACCATAAGAATAAGGACAAATATGAAATGAGAAAAAATAGTTAAGATATAAGAAAAATAAAGGAATTTATAAAATCCAAAGAATCTCTTAAGTAAAATACTAGATTTCCATAAGAAATGTTTACCAATAAATTCAGTGAAAATTTAATTCAATCACATAAAAATATTTTTGAGGGTATACTGTAACTTCTTAACATAAATTGTCAGAACACTAAAATTATTCACACCTGGCTGCGTAGCCATTGATGGGGGTTCGATGGTGCAGAAGAAAACAGGTTCTGGAATCTCTACCCCAGCCAATAGAAGCCTCTCGGCGTCACTGTTCGGTCTGTGCTTCTTTCCTCCCTCCCTTTCGGCTCGACGAGCTGCAGCCAAGGCGCTGGACTTGGATGAGACAAGAGTGTCTCCAGTAGCAGTCTGCAAGCAAACAAGACAGCTAAGACCTCAAGAGGCTGCAGCCAGCACTTCCCTTCCTTCCCCCAGGAACCCCCAGGCAAAAAACCCCAACAAAACCAATATGACAAAATACCCTTAATATAGGAAGAACTCGAATAAATCAAGATCAAGACAATTTTTTTTACTGTGGCACTTTCTTTTCATTAGAACTTAAGAAGAATAAATTCATAAAGCTCATTTTAAATTGGAAATTTGCTCACTTGACTAGAATAAGAACTCCATCCAAAATACTGCTTTAAATATTCTAACAATGAAACACACACACACATGTTCAAAATTCATTTGGTAAAACAAATGCATCTGCCTGAATTTTCAATCATAACAAGAACAGATTAAATAAAAGTCTACTTATGGTGTTTCAACACCAGGAAGATTTTTATTATAATTTGACAGGAAATAATTCACAAACTAAACTACCCAATCAGAATACCCTTGGTCATACAGAAATCCAAAGTGTCAGTGCAGAGTTTGGCTCTTCTTTAAAACTATAATTTCATTTTAATTTATTAACATCACAAAGTCCTGTGCCAGTTCTCTTCTCTGTAAAGACAGTCCTACCTAAGCAGTAATCCACACAAACCTGTGGCGATCCTTCCAAGGAACAGATCCTTCAAGGAACAGATACTTCAAACTAGAAGCCTAATATCCAAATTTCCAATATGGAAATTTCTCACTAAAAAATCCTGAAACTTGCATTTAACCATAAAGAGTTGAAAATGTTCAAAGTAGCAGTATTTACTCAATGTGAAATTTAAAATAAAATAAAAGAACTGCACTTGATTTAATCCACAAAAAAGAAATGCCCTTAGTTTTAACCCATCAAAAACAGATACGACATCAAGTATTTTCATGCACTCATCCTATGAGTATCTAGGCAATCTTTACTATGTGCAAGCCCTGAACAAAGGAAACAAAAACTCTTCCCCTGAAGGAGCCTTTGTTACTACCTAACCAATTATAAGGTAAAATTTTCTATAAAGAGAAAATCAGGGGGAAAAAAAAATAAGAATGAAACAATATTTTAAGTAAACTTACAGCATATATATGTATCCATAAAAAACAAGCTTTAAGTGGGATGCCAGTGGCTCACAGTCTATAATCAATCCTAGCCACACAAGAGGCTGAGATATAAGGATAACAGTTCAAAGCCAGCCCCGGTAGGAAAGACCATCACATTCTTATCTCTAATTAATCACCCGAAAGCTCTCACTCTAGTTTACTTGGATCTGACTATATGTGAATATAACCCCTCTTGGCTGTGGTCTGCTATAATTTATTTTTCTATCCATGAATGACATTCAGCCATGATGGATTGGATACAATATTTTCTATTCTTCTAATGATGGCTATTTCCATTGTTTGTGGACTTTTACTATTACAAAATACCTACATAAGAGTGATATTTAAATTATTATCATTCATTACAGAGATCATTTAGTTACTTACGTGTTTGAGCCCAACAGTCAGAGCAATGTTACCCGCGGTGAGTGAAGGAATTTCTACATGTTGGTCAGCAAATGGCAAGAGCAGACGACTCACTCTCTCCCTACAAAACCACCATAGATAGCTTTTCATTTTCAGCAAAGTGCTTTTGAAGAAATAAGTGCAGTTTTAGAAAATAATCTAAGCTTCTACTTACGTGCAGTTTCCATTAGCATTATGGATGGCCAGCTGGGGCTTCAATGTGCCGGAGTAAATGCGCATAAAAACCAGTGGTCCTCGCTGCTTGTCATGGAGAACTTTAAATGCCAGTGCACATAAGTCACCCCTGTACCACGGACTATAACATTAATGACACGTTACGGAAAGGCCTAGGAAACAGACTTTCTATATATCTACACAGATTACATCAGAATCACTGCAGAAATGTAACCTTCATAGCATCCCAAGATCCTTCATACCTTCAATAAAGCTAGCCAGATCTGCTCATGTATATCACTATCTCCTCCTCCATTGGCTAAATTACTAAATGGAGATATTACTACTAAGTCTTCAAAAGTAAAAATAATGGACTATCTTCAAATTATTGCCTCTATTTGCAAGTAACTTCATTGCTAAGAGCTCTCTCCTCAAAAAGTCTATCTGGGAATGCCATACCACTTCTCAAGAAAACTGCACAGGATGAACAAATGGCTACTTTTCAGTGACTGCCTTCACTCTTTGCTTTAGTCTTCATCCAGATACATAACCATAAAAACCTGTAGTAAGAACCTGAGCTTGTTTACACAGATCACATTCTTATAAAATGGTGTTTTTCAATTGGTGTTCACTGACAGGTTTTAGAAAGTTTTAATTTTCTTGAAATTGTCAAATTTTGTGTGTAGGTACATCTTTCTGAAGAAATACTATGTTTTCATTAGTCTCAAAGAATTCCACGATCCCTAGAAGGCAGGTCCTCTTGTCTGCATTTTACATTTTTTGTTGCTGTTGGTCGTGGGGCTTGAACTCTGGACCTGGGCACTGTCCCTGAGCTCTTCAGCTCTACCACTTTGAGACACAGCACCATTTCTGGTTTTTTTGGTGGTTAATTGGAGGTAACAGTCTCGGAGTTCCCTGCCTGGGCTGGCTTTGAACCACGATCCTCAGATCTCTGCTAGGTTTACAGGTATGAGCCACCGCCTCCCAGCTGCAACTTGGAATTTAAATCCAACATTGCTGAGCCTACATAATAGCTTCACTATGATGCCTTTCTACCTTAGAGATATGAAAAGTTATTAATGCCCTAGTTACCACAGGTAAAATCCATTTTTCTATTTTGCACAACGCTCATATATTTGACAATTATTACTTAAGTGCAAAGCTAACAGTGACAACAGAAATAAGACAACAGAAATAAGTGACTTTTCCAATGATTGCAAGGTAAGTCGAAATTATTTTACTTTCTCCATAATTGGATGCTTCTTTTATCTCCTTTGTCTCTTCTCTTTTATTTCTGCATCTCCAACATTGATTTTTTTTTTTTGAGGTGTGGTGGTGGCCCTGGGGTTTGAACTCAGGACTTTGTGCTTGTTAGGTAGGCATTCTACCACCCGAGTCACATCTCCAACCCAAATAATACACTTTGTAAACAGTAAACTTTCTTCATAGCTAAAAAGTATTTTGAGCTGATGAAATTTTCTGAAATGTAGATGAATGTTTAATAAATTAAACTAAGATGACAGGTTGAACACATTCAGACAAAAGCTATTCTCTATTTCCATCGGTAGACAAGATAAGCGACATCAGGTGGAAAATATCCCTTTCAAGAAAAATTACTACAGTCCATAATATATCATCTTCAAAGGCCTTTATATCACTGTTACTCCAAGTGGGTAGTGTAACTACTTCTCATGTAGCAAGGCCCACTGCAGGACTTCTACGTATGGGACGACGTACTTACAGAAATTCATACTCGCGCTCTTCAGGCGAAGGCAAGTACATGGTGACGGCATCCAGCAGGGGCTGAATGCCTTTGTTTTTCAGGGCACTTCCGCAAAGCACAGGCACTGCTGTCTGTGCCAGAGTCACTCTGTGTATCGCAGCCTGCAGCTGAGGCAAGAAAGCAGAGACGGCAAGCAAGTGTTTACTCTGTGTTGAGTGTACTGTTCTCTGCCAGGATGGCGCAAGTACGGGGCTTTCCAGAACCCTCCTAAAGCAGCACGCCTCAGTCATAATTTTCTTATAACACTAATTGCGACAGCTGGCATGTTTAGATATTATTATGTTAGATATTTATTAACTGTCTCTTGCTAATTTATTAGAACATAACATTCCCACAATATTGCAGTCAGCCCAACAAAAATATGACTAAACTAGAAAAGTTTAAGACATAATAGGTAATCAAAAGAAGGTGAATAAGTGAATTGATAATCTTGTGGTTCATCCGCAGTTTAACAGAGGAACTGGAAATAAAAGCCCAAGTTACAGTTATTATTCTAAAAAATAATTACTTCTACGACATCAAACAAAATCTGAAGGAAAACAAAAACTGAAATAGAAAACATTTAAAAAAGAGCAGGAAAATCAAGGTACTTGCAATCCTTCTGATTTTCCTGGTACATCTGTTTTACCTTAGATTACTTTCTTGGTAATTCTTAGGTTTATAAAGGAAAATAAACAATAAATTTGTCTAATTAATAGGGAGGGATATTTGTCAGATTCCTTGAGGAAATCTCATATTCAAATACTCTCAGTATTTCAATTGCCTCTTCTCAGGTTTAATTAATGTATAGTAAGTTTCTATTAAAAAGCTAAAACAAGTATAAAATCTTGAATGTGAAGGTTGAAAAATCAGAATGTAGAAGGATTAAAGAGTATAAATATGACTCAATATAAATGTAAAAGATTCCATGTCAGCTGGGAATGTGCCTTAGTGGTAGAGCACTTGGCTAGCATGTATGAAGCCCTGGGTTTGATTCCTTAGTACCACATAAACAGAAAAAGCCAGAAGTGGCACTATGGTTCAAGTAGGTAGAGTGCTAGCATTGAGCAAAAGAATTTGCTCAGGGACAGTGCTCAGACTCTGAGTTCAAGAAAGAAAGAGAAAGAAAGAAAGAGATCAATGTCTAATTTTGTAAAGTATATCTCAAAATAGTAAATCAGTGGCATTAGTACTTACATGAGTAACGACTAGCTTAATTTTTAATTTAATATATTCTAATAGTGTACACAGATAAAAAACCAAATTAGTAAAATTTTGTCAAAGCAACTGACTAATACAATTAATTACCTTTTCAGCTGGGAGCAAATCAAAATTTTCACTAAACTCTTCTAAAACCAACTCAGCAAATTCATCATCCAAATCTGCAACCTAAAGAGAAAAAGGCTTTAAATTCTTCCATGTACTTTCACAAGTATTAACTTTCCTGCATACCACCAATATGCATTATTTAAATATTTCAAGATAGCTATAGCCTTTACCTTATTATAACAGGCCCCCAAACTCCTCATACTTTTCAGAGTTTTCTCTCAAAGAAAAGGAAATTAGAAATTCAATAAAGTACTTTCCCTACCAAGATTATTTGAAAGAAATAAAAGAAAACATACAACTTGCAGCCAAGAGTGTCACAATAGGTTGCTGTTAGATACTTTGGGAGTTAATAAAATGTCATCTGGTGTCCCTCTGACATTCTAGTAGACCATATTTCCTAAGACAGTCAAAAATGAAAGAATTGATCTTACTGTAATCCCATTTCAGTGGAGGGGTATTATCATCATTTCAATTCTTTTCATAATTACCTCAAGAAAATAGAAGAATCTAGCAGATAATAATTTAGTAAAATAGTTTCAAAAGTTGATAGCTTAAGTTTAAGGGAGCAAAACATCCAAACTATAGTGGAAATACACCTAATTGTCCAGGAAAGTGGTACCTGTGAGGTCGATCCCAGCTCCTGGACTCAGCCTGCTCGCAAAGATTCGCACTGGCTACCTGTTCACTTTCAGTCACATTTTATCACCCCCTCTGCCTTTTACCCATGGAGCTAATATTAGAACCATCTCTCACGGCTGTTGTGAGGATACGTAACTAATTCCAACTACACTTTCCATCCTATTCAGACATAAAAAGTTGATGCTGGTCCCAAATAATATTCTCCAATGTAAAAATCAACTTAACTGTGGTAAAATACATCAAAGACAAAATTTATCATTGCAAGCATTTTAAACACAGTCCAGGAGCATGAAGCACAGCAATATTGCTGTGCTCAATAAGATTCTACTATATGTATATGGCATATTTTATCCACCTCTTGATGGGCAAGACACTTGGCTGGCTCACACACTTGGCTCTTGTGAATAACACTGTGGATGCACACGTATTTTTAAGACCCTGTTTTCCATTCTTGGGGGTTATGTATACAGAATTTATACAGTAATTCTATTTTCAACTTTCTAAAGAACCTCCATGTTTTTTCAATAGCGATGATACTACTATATTCTCACCAACAACATACAAGGTGATAATCTCTCTACATTCTCACCAATACTATTTTCAAGTTTTTATTTTTACTTTTGATAGTGCCTGGGTTTGAACTCAGGGCCTTGCGTTCGCTAGGCAGGCAATCCTTCACTTGAGCCAGATGTAAACACACATACACAACGATGGTGCTGCATATACTGGTGTTGGCTTAGTTATTCATTAAATATCCCATATGTAATTTTATATAAAATTTGGCAATAAACAATGCTCTTTGAAAGTTACTGGATATTTTGACAATTTTGAACTCAAAAGAATTTACTTGTTCAATTAAGGCGTTCCTTGCTTCAAGTGTCTCCTTCAGCAATCCAGGATCACTCCTTTCCGAGAGGGGTTTTCTCTCAAAGTCTTTTCCATCATCTGAATTAGAATTCCAAAGAAGTTTTTCTTTACTTATTACATCCACAATTCCTTTGAAAGTTTTGGCTTCACCAATTGGTAACTATAAGCAAAGTGACATTAGCATGATAAAACCGTCACTCACAGAGGACTACACTGATGACAAAACTCTATGCATACATTTCCCCCCAAATTGTTCACTGCCATTATAATCTATAGCAATTTTTATTGGTAGCCCAACTTCTTCCAAAAAGGTTTTGAGATTACTACAAAAATGTATATGACACAATAACAAATTGGTGAGGAACCTAAGAAGCTATGTTAATTAATCAATTTACCTGTAAAAGCAAAGGCTTTGCCTTTAACTTCTCTCTGATGCTTTCAACTGCATAGCTGAAACTGTAAAAAGCAAAGTAATCAGTCTAAAATATTTTAATCAGGATTAAAAGTATTCTCTAATGAAGGAAGGGGAAACATTGACCAAGAAGCAATGTACTCATAACCCGACTTATGGAATTACAGCCCCTTTGTACAACTACTTAATGATAACAATAAAAAAGTGTTCTCCAAAATAGCTTCTTTATTATTATCCAGGCTTATCAGTTAATGGCTTTATATGGGAGAGCATCCTGGATAAACCTGTTATCAGTAATTAAAAATCTACTATAATCCTGAATAAAAGATTAAGTTTACAGATGAAGGCTAAATGAGTTGATCAAGGTCACAAGGGTAATAAAGATTCAAATGCAAGTTTACACATGATTCAAGGGTTCTTCTACAGTTATATTTGCTATTACACAAGGTTACCACATTTCTTCCAAGGACCAGATTAGTTATTCTCTACGTACATCTTTTTTTTTTTTTTGGCCAGTCCTGGGGCTTGGACTCAAGGCCTGAGCACTGTCCCTGGCCTTTTTGCTCAAGGCTAGCACTCTGCCACTTGAGCCACAGCGCCACTTCTGGCCATTTTCTGTATATGTGGTGCTGGGGAATTGAACCCAGGGACTTATGTATAGGAGGCAAGCACTCTTGCCACTAGGCCATATCCCCAGCCCTCTACGTACATCTTTAGCACTATGCTGTGTGGCTCATTTCTATGGCTACCTATGCAACAATCATTTTTGGCACACAGGTGATTTATACCTACAGGAGGAGATCATTTTGGTCCCCATGTCCTGAGAACCAACCTGATATTCGGCTATCTCTACCCCCCCCCCACCCCCACCAATCACCACAGACATGTCACCCTACCACAGGAAAATCCAAACAGAAAGGTCAGGACTGGAGGTCAGCACGGTTTAGAGGCCTCTGTGCAATAATTAATCAAGACAAGAAGGAAATTGGGTAAGTGCAGGAAACTACTCTCTAGCTCTAGGAATTATGGGGGATAAGTAAACATTAGCAATACCAGGTACTATTCCTCTAGAGTTCCACAGATAACCAATATAATCAGTAAGATAGCACTTCATCAGAATCCGAGAATACATGATCCGGCCCTCTAAACGCAAGTGTAATCCACAAAAAGATCAAATGATGCTCACTTTGATAAACCAAAGACGTGGCGCATACCTTGCTCCAGTTTTGTCCATCTTGTTTAGAAAACAGATTCGAGGTATTTTGTGTCGGTCAGCTTGCCTCCACACTGTAAGAGTTTGGGCCTAAAGCAAAGAAGGGGAAAGGGGATCTCTCAATGTCAAGTATCATCAGGTGGGGCTTTCAATAACTGTATTACTATCCCAACGTCATGTTAAAAACGTTCAAATCTGCAGAGAAGCTGATAGGACAGTAAACAATGCCCAAATGTGAACATTTGACAAGATCTGCTTCACTGTCCCTACCAACATGTGTGTACGATGTGTGGCGAGCAGTGAGGCTCAAATCCCCACTTTCAGGGAAACTGACCCATGTCTCTACTGCTGCCCCACCATGCTTGCCGGGTCCATCTTCTTAGCTGTTCTAGCTAAGGTCCGAGCAGACCGCGCGTACAAGTAGAGGCCTACTCCTCCAGGACATGATTTCTCTGACATGATTCCCATTTGGCTCAGGGACTCCCTACAAGCATGGACAACCCTTCTATGGAGCTTTGGAACCGTCTGAGGTTCCGTCTAACCAATCCTTCCTTGCAATCCTCCACGGGCATGGGACCTGCCTTGTGATCCCAATGCTTCCCACCACTTCCGTCTCTCCTCTCCCTTGCTCAGTGCTCAGCAGCAGATGTTGTCACACTTGAACACACGAACGAGGGCTTTTTCCCGCGTAGCTAAACGTAGTTACTATACTCAGAAAACTTTATGTTTGACACAACATTTTTACCTAATAGTCCATGTTCAAATTTTCCTGATTTTTTCACGTTATTCTCTGTAACCTTCTTTCTGATCCAGGATCCAACTGAGAAGCGTGAGTCACACTTAGCTTTTTGGCCTCCTTTCCATTTTTTTTTACTTTTTTCCATTTTTTTACTATCATTTCCCAGACATGGTACTTACAAGACTTTTTTCCAGGGCTGGGAAAATGGCCTAGTAGCAAGAGTGCTTGCCTCCTACACAAGAAGCTCTCAGTTCAATTCCCCAGCACCACATATATGGAAAACAGCCAGAAGGGGCGCTGTGGCTCAGGTGGCAGAGTGCTAGCCTTGAGCAAGAAGAGGCCAGGGACAGTGCTCAGGCCCTGAGTTCAAGGCCTAGGACTGGCCAAAAAAAAAGACTTTTTCCAATTTCCACAAAGCTATGCTTAGTTTTGTTGTTATTGTTGTTTCCAGAAGGTTTCTCACTCAGATTTCTCTTATTGTCTCATGGCTACACGTGGACCAAACATTTTTGGGAGGAATAGAACACAGGAAACACAGTGTTCTTCTTGTTGCATTATACTATATCAATTTGTCCTAATTTTTAGACTAAAGATAGTATCATGGCCAACCACTGGTAGCCTGTGCCTATAATTCTAGCTACTCAGGAGGCTGAGACCTGAAGACTGGAATTGAAAGCCAACCCAGGAAGAAAAGTCTATGAGACTATGCATGACTCAAGCGGTACAATACCTTCTGTGAGCAAGAAGTGGAGTAGGAGCACAAAGTCTGGTTTTGTTTGTTTGTTTGGTTTTGGTTTTGATTTTACCAGTCCTGTGGCTTAAACTCAAGGCCTGGGCACTGTCCCTGACATTCTTTTGGTCACGGCTAGCACTCTACCACTGGAGCCACCGCTCTATTTCTGGCTGAAATGAGGACTTGAACCCAGGGCTTCATGCATGCAAGACAAGCACTCTACCACTAAGCCACATGTCCAGTCTGCTCAGCTTTTTTTTGTTTAGATGGTACTGAGGAATTGAACCCAGGGCTTCATGCATGCTAGGCACATGCCCAGCCCCAAACACAAGGTCTTAAAGGAGGCACTGAGTTCAAGCCGTGGCACCAGCATACACATAAGAGACACAAACACACATAGGTAAATATCACAATTAGTAATTTTAAGGTTAAAAGAAAATGGGTTCTAAATTCAGCATAAAGCCTGAGTTATAGGAAAGGAGGGCATAACTATCCCTTAAAAAAAAGAGAGCATACCTCCCTACACAAGTAATATAATTAATCCACTATCAAAATTTAACAACCTTTATACACATATGCACACACTTACACACCTCTTTATTTTGCCAGTGCTAGGGGTCAGATCCAGAGTCTCATGCACATAAGGAAAGTGATTCCTAGCCCAAGAACCTTGACAGAGGTTGTTGGTAGATAATTAGTCACAGGTCTCTTGTGTGTCTATATGTTGTTTTAAAAGACATCAACTTCCTCTATTCTGGCTTCCCCCCACCCCCCCCCCCCGCAAGGATCTAGGTCTATCAAACAGCTTTTAGTACTTCTATTCTCTAAGTACAAAATCCCTCATTTTATTGATTCTTTCCTTTCTCTCTCACTCTCTTTCCCTCTTCTTTCTTGCTCTCTCTCTCTTTTTGTGTCTGAGACTAGAACTTAAGCTTGGCATCTGATGCTTTAGCTCCTTGGCTGGTGGTCTCCCCCTTGAGCCCCACCTCCACCCCCAAAACTCCTCTTAATATTCTTCATGGCCCGTTGTCCCTAACTCTTTTCATGTCACCCTCTAGAAACCCAGAAACCAGAACAAGAAAATGCTAAAACAACTCTGGGACTAACAAGCTCTTTGTCTCTTACTCAGGAACCTTGTGTGTCCTGCCAGAAGCCAAGAAACTAGGGCAGACGAATGGGTTAGCTTCAAGTAACAGAAGTCCAGGCTCTTCACAGTTCTTGACACTAACTTTCATTATTTTCTACAGAGAAGCTAACATTTCTATCAAACATCTGAGATCATATTCTATATTAAATGTCAGCTTCCCAGAGAAATGGTGGGACAAAGGGTGAACCAAGTCAGAAGGGATACTCACTAGACACTACGTGGGAAATGAACTCTACAACTTGGGGGGCAGGGACGTCAGGAGGGGAAAAACTGGGAGAGAATAAGGGAGGGGGGTGACACTGTTTAAAAAAGAAATATACTCATTACCTGACCTATGTAACTGTAACCTCTCTGCACATCACCTTTACAATAAAATTTTTAAGAGGAAAAAAATAAAAATATATTTCAGCTTCCTTAAACCATAATTCCATATGGACTTACCAAATAAAGGATTACAATTATTTAATTCTAACACATCCTACATATACATACATATAAAGGTGTGTGTTTATGTATATTTACATACACATACATACATATACGTGTGTATACACACACATAGATACATATCAATCATGCTGTCTTTTCTGTCTTTTTTCATTTTGGCAATATTTTTACCTCTACACCAGCAGAGGCGTCAAATACAGCCACAGCCCCATCCAATACTCGCAAGCAGCGCTCAACCTCCAGGGTAAAATCCACATGACCTAAGAGAAGGACAAGGAATGCTTACAATCTTCTTAAAAACACTAACAATCATATGACCCAGAAGTTTCACTTCTGGTTATATACTCGAAGAGACATTTGTATACCCATGTTCACAGCAACATTATTTATCAACAAGTCAAAGCAACCCAAATATCCCTCAGTGGAGAAATAAATAAAAACCTGGTACAGACAGGCCCTCTATACCCATGGAGTTTGCAACTGCAGATTCAATCATGGATGGAAAACATTCAGAAAAAAAAAACCAAAAAACTATGTTCATACTAAACATGTACAGACTTTTTTCTTGTCATTCTCTGAACAATACAGTATCACAACTTTATATAGCATTTTAAGTAGACATTACAATCATGTGAGAAGATACACATAGTTAAATGCAAGCATATTCCCATCTTGTATAAGGGACTTGAGCATCTGCAGATTTTGGTATCCACAGAAGATCCTGGAACGCTATCCCTCACAGATACTGAGAGATAGCAATACATTAAAGGGAATATACCATGTTCTTTTCAGAGGAAGGAAATCTTGCCATATGCTACAACATGCATAAACCTTGAGGACTATGTGCTAAGTGAATCAAGACTATCACAGGACAAATGTGATATGATTCTATTTATATGAGGTACTTAAAGTAGTCAAGTTCGTGGATATATACATTGGAATGATGGTGGGATGAGGGGCAAAGTAGAGCAGTTGTTTAATAAAGCACAGCGTTTCAGTTCTGCAAAGTGAAAAACGTACTGCTCATCTGCTTCACAGTGATGTAGATATACTTAACATTACTGGATTTTATTTATATATATATATATATATATATATATATATATATATAGAGAGAGAGAGAGAGAGAGAGAGAGAGAGAGAGAGAGAGAGAGAGAGAGAGTGCGCAAGAGCGCTGTCCTGTGCTGGTGGCTCGCACCTGTCATCTAAGCTACTCAGGAAACTAAACTCTGATGACTGCAGCTCAAAGCCTGCCTGGGCAGAAAAGTCCACGGGACTCTTACCTCCAATGAGCTACCAAAAAGAGCTGGAAATAGAGTATGAAACACTAGCCTTGAGCTAAATAAATAAATAAATATAAATAAATAAATAAAAAGATTAAAAGCTCAGAAACAGCAGCACTCAGGCCCCAGGACTGGCACCAAAAAAAAAACACCAAACCCACAAAGGAATTCCAGGCCTGCTGGTGCACTCCTGTGAACCCAGCACCCAGTACTGGCGGGGGGGGGGGGGGGGGCGAGGGGGTACATGCAAGAGGACTGCAGGCTTGAGGCTACCCTGGGAAACTGAGTAAGACTCTATCTCACCTCTTTCCCCAAAAAAGTTTAGGATGACTAATTTTGTAATGTCTCAATAGCATAACGGCAAAAATAATAATACATCTCCCCCCAAATCCCACACAAACAAGCAAAACCCAAAGTCATGTAGCATCTCTGTATGGGTGAAACAGAAGCATACCTGGTGTATCAATTAGATTGACTCTATACCCCTTCCAATCAAAAGTGACGGCCGCTGACTGGATAGTGATGCCTCTTTCTCGCTCCTGAGCCATGAAATCTGTTACTGTGTCTCCATCATCAACATCTAATCAGGAAAAAGAGGACACAGTTTAGTTTAATAGCCAGAGCATTTCACTGGTTCTTGGAATCTAAATGACATGGTTTCATTTGCCTTAAGAAAAATATTTGCTCTACTATTTACAAAGCTTTTCTCAGGAAGATAAACAACTTTGTCATAAAAATGCTTTTTCTTAGACTAAGGCATGGCTCAAGTTGTAGAGTACTTACCTAGAAAAAACACAAGGCCTGGAGTTTTACCAAATACTAACTTTACTAAATCAGACGCTTCTTTCATTTTTTTTTTAATTTTGACCCTTACTACCCTTCTTTATCCTCCCTGATCCCTTGATAGGAGGCACAGTCATGCAATTTAAAAACACAAACTTAAATCCTAGCCTACTACTAAGTCACCCTTGATCTTGAGCAAGTCACTTAACTTAGTTTGGACAGGGAAATGAGATGGTATAGAGTACCTAGTCCAGGAGATGATAAATGCAGCAACACATAGTGAAATGAAAGAGGTAACTTAGAAATCAGACCATTATTTCAGGTACACAAATTGAAGTTATGAGAAAAAGACTTATCAGATATATGACAGAACACAGAAAGCCTAAAAATGTTGCATATTATGAGAAAAAGACTTATCAGACATATGACAGAACACAGAAAGCCTAAAAATGTTCCATATTATGTAATAGTGATCTTATGAGAAGTCAAGTGGTTATACATTTAGGAACCTATTCTCATGAAGATTCTAATCCGATGTTCTCTCCCCATAGAAATACTAAGTCTCAGTCACTTTTCAGGGGACAGAAAAATGGCTGCCAGTAGGCATACCATAAAGTAGACTCTGAGCCTTAATTTCCAAAGTAGGCAAGAGCTGTTATTTAAAAACAAAAGCAAACCACAAAAACAGAATAAAATGCTACTTAGGGATCCATATTTGCATGCTTAGTCAAATAGCCTAATTTTCATGTTACAGGTACAGAGGTAAATACCATTATAGTAAACTAAGGATGCTTTAGAAATGCTTTTAAAAAAATATTTTTCTCTTCCTACATGAGAATTTGAGGATTAACTTTCCAGTTCTTTTCTTCGAAGAGTGAGACAACACAAACCAATCATGTTGCTGGACAACAAACAACAAACTGAATGCTGATTGGCGATACATCCTTTGGGCTTTCCTGAGGAGGGCAGGCAGGTCCCTAAGTGCGACCTGAAAAGAGGACCGTGGAATTGTAACAACATATAGTCACTCCTGCAGAGCATCAGTCTCCTGCTAAGCCTGGGTGGCTTTTGCACAAAGAAGTACCTAAAGCTATTGGTAAGCTATGGTTCTTGTCCCATAACCTTCTGTGTACAGCAGTGCCAAGGAGGCCATTATGGTCTTAAGGTCTGCATGTTTAGTGCAGTCTTAAAAGACCCTTTGATGGATGTGGCAGCTACCTTGTCTTTAAGTTGTGGTTTAGACATCAGTGACTCCATGCCATAATCAAAGGTTCTTAATCAATTATTTTCCAGTGTTGCTTTTGATAATAGGGAGTGGGGATAGGAGGAATCCATTCTAACCTCCCAATGATCTTGTGTATCCAGAATAGTACAGTATTCTTTCTGTGGTGGTAGTTTTGCCTGCATCAATATGAGCCATAATTCCAATATTACGGATTCTGTTTAAAAAGGGAGGGGAAAAATGCATTGTTAGGTATATACTAATAAAATATAAAACCAAGATACATATGCTGTATAAATTCAAGCTGGTTAGTATTCTCTTAATTTATACAGTTACATAAAACCCAGAAAAAAGCCAGGCACCAGTGGCTCATGCCTGTAACACTAGCTACTGAGGAGGCTGTGATCTGAGAATCACGGTTACAACCCCAGGAGAAAGTCTGTGAAACTGACTCTTATGTCCAATTATTAATTATCATTTTTTTAAAAGCCAGGAGGGATGCTGTAGATCAAGCAATAAAGTGCTAGCCTTGAACAAAAGGAATGCAGGAACAGCTCTTAGGCAGGAGTTCAAGCCTCAGGACCAGCAAAACAAACAAAAAAAAAACCTGAAAAGCTGAAAACATATTTAGAGTTTATCATACCACATTACTCTGGAAAAACAGGTAAGCAACAAAAGCAAACAACAACAGCTGCAAAGCAACTACAATCTTGAGAGAATATCTCATATTCAGTTCTATGAGAAATGTGCTGTTAAAAATGTTTAGCATTAAACTGAGGAAAGAAAATAGCTTTTAAGACACACACTAACATCCATCTATAATTAGCTAAGGTAGAAAGCCACGGAAATTAAAAATTGACTAGTAATGCCCATTAGGGTAAACTCAGCAGTCTATGGGGAACAACAACACAGTATCAGCAAAAGTACTTACTTAGCTATAGGAGGGCTAATGATGGAATGCAGCGACTTAATATCATTTCCTATTAAGCCTAAAGGAAAGAGGGTTAAAATTGAAGTGTTAATTTTATGAAAATTCCTTTAATTTAGAAGTGGAAACATCTAAACTTAAAGATTACTAATTTCAAATAAAGCAAAATTCAAATAAAAAAACCTGACTTTATTTAAAATTCATTTCCCTACAATCTGTAAGGAAGAAGCTATATTTGATGGTAAAAGTTTTAAATAGCCAGACACCAGTGGCTCACACCTATAATCCCATTACTCAGGAGACTAACAATTAAGGATTGCAGCTCAAAGCTAGCTAGAGGAAACAAAAATCTTAGAAATGTTTATCTCCAATTAACCAGCAAAAAAACAAAAAACCCAAGACAACAACAACAACAACAAAAGTGGAGGCATGGCTCAAGCAGTTACACACACACACACACACAAAGTTTGTTTTATTTTTTATTTTTTTGCCAGTTCTGGGGCTTGAACTCAGGGCCTGGGCACTGGTCCTGAGCTGCTTTTTGCTCAAGGCTAGCACTCTACCACTTGAGCCACAATGCCACTTTTAGCTTTTTCTGTTTATATAGAACTGAGGAATCGAACCCAGGGCTTCATACATGCTAGGCAAGCACTCTACCACTAAACCACATTCCCAGTCCCACAAAAAAAAGCTTAAAACGCCAATTTCTAGGTCATATTCTCAGAAAAATACAGATTATCCCCAATCTCTGTCCTATTATTCTTCCAATTACAGAACTGTAAATTAGAATTCATGTTTATATTGATAGTAAGATACCAGTAAAATCTGAATTAAAAAATTTTAAGTCCACAGGCTGGGGATATGGCCTAGTGGCAAGAGTGCCTGCCTCATATACATGAGGCCCTGGGTTCGATTTTCCAGCACTACATACACAGAAAATGGCCAGAAGTGGCGCTGTGGCTCAAGTGGCAGAGTGCTAGCCTTGAGCAAAAAAGAAGCCAGGGACAGTGCTCAGGCCCTGAGTCCAAGCCCCAGGACTGGCCAAAAATAAAATAAATAAATAAATAAAATTTTAAGTCCACAGTTCAATGTACCTATATTTTCTAAATCTTGCAAGTTTAGAGTGATCCTCTAAACAGTTGATAACAAAATCTTGGTACAATTTGAAACTTACCTGCCCTTAGCAATCCCAGGACACAATACCTTTAAAGATGACCATCACAGAAAATAAACTATAATAATCTAAAACTTCTAAAAGATCAAGCACTATTTCTTTTTGAGACAAGGTCTTACTATATATCTCAGCCAACCTAGAATTTGCTATGTAGCTCAGGCTGTCCTCAATTTCTGCCCCAATCTCCAGAGTGCTAGGATTATAGGTGTGTTCTACTACACTCAGCCAAGCTTATATTTTTTCAAATATAAAACTATGTCTAGGGCTAGGAGTTTGGCTTAGTGTAGAGTGCTTGCCTAGCATGCATGAAGCCCTGGGTTCAATTCCTCAGTACCACATACACAGAAAAAGCTGGAAAGTGGTACTGTGGCTTAAGTGGCAGAGTGCTAGCCTTGAGCACAGAGAGGCTCAGGGACAGTGCCCAGGCCCTGAGTTCAAGCCCCAAAAATGGCCAAAACAAAAGTCCATAGTGTCCAATTCCATGTTTACCATAGATTTTACTAATAAGCAATATTAAAAGCACTATTAAATGCAATTATATTTGTAAATTTGATCTGTATCTTGTTGCTATTTAAACTAGGTTCTTCCATATTTCAGCTTTACATTATGCTTTAAAACCTTGTGACAGTCTAAAGATCAAAAGATAACCTATACCTTACAGCTAAAGTAACAAAGATAGAAAATAAAAACCTATATATTCACAACTAATGCAGTCCATTAAATCCCCATGTCCTTTCAAGTCAAGAACCAGTGAGTATTTTTAGTCCATCATTCTCATTTGACAAAGATGCTAATTTGAACAGCAATAGAATTAAACTGGTTTCATCCAGTCTACCATGCATTTGGTATCACAGGACACTAGGAATAATGTTTAACATATGTTGGCTTAGGAATAATTTGAAATTAAAATAGTTTGTTCCTGAGCCTGCCAGCTCCTAATAGCTATATATTAAAATAAATATTTAACCAAATTACTTCTAGAATTCAATTTTTTTCTAGGAAATTTCTACTGACAGAAAACATTTTGTATAAAACACAGCAATGAGGGGCTGGGGATATGGCCTAGTGGCAAGAGTGCCTGCCTCCTATACTTGAAGCCGTGGGTTCAATTTCCCAGCACCACATATACAGAAAATGGCCAGAAGTGGCGCTGTGACTCAAGTGGCAGAGTGCTAGCCTTGAGCAAAAAGAAGCCAGGGACAGTGCTCAGGTCCTGAGTTCAAGGCCCAGGACTGGCCAAAAAAAAAAAACAAAAACAAAAAACACAGCAATGAATTACAAAAAAAGTATTTTACAGCAAGAACATTCTTCAAGTGAACTCGTGTGTTAATTATTAGTCAGCACCTTCCTCCAGCAAGCTTGCCTTTGCCCAGCTCGTCAGTACGTCCAGCAGAGGAGGAACACAATCCCACTGCATCCTTCCCTCCTGGTATCCATTACAGTGACAATACCCTTACCCCCAAGAATCTCCAGAAAATGGCCAAGAAGAAGAACACAGTCAGAGGCCTCTGAAAAAAAGAGATTCTCCCAAACAAAAGAAAGTAAAATTAGAATCAAACATTTGTACCTGGTAAGGAACTGTAACTTCTCCCAAGAAGCATCCATGGCTTTGATCTTTTTAAACTTGCTCTTACACAGCAGCGTATAGTCTAATAAAGAGAAAACAAAATCTGACACTAGCTTGGCTTTTTCCCTCAAAGCTGGCGCCGTACCACTTGAGTCACAGCCCCACTTCTGGCTTTTTGCTGGCTACTTGGAGATATAAAGAGTCTCCAGTCTCAAGGATTTGTCTTAAAACCTTGATTCTTATAACTCAGTCTCCTGAGTAACTAGGATTGCAGATGAGAGCCGGCTTATTTTCAGGATTTTTAACAGCAGCTACCCATGAAAATCACCTGAAAGCTTCTTTAAAACTTAACAGTGGGGCCGGGCACTGGTGGCTCTCCCTTGTAATCCTAGCTACTCAGGAGGCTGAGATCTGAGGATCACAGTTTGAAGCCAGCCCAAGCAGGAAAGTCGTGAAACGCTTCCTACTCAGAAAAAGCTGGAAGTGGCACTGTGGCTCAAGTGGTAGAGCACTGGCCTTAAGCAAAAAGAAGCTCAGGGACAGTACCCGTGCCCTGAGTTCAAGCCCCAGGACCAGCAACACACACACAAAACCCATGGCAGTGGGGCAGAGAAAACTGACAGAGAGCAAGGGAAGGTGTAAGTAACATTATCAAAAAAGAAATGTACTTTATTACCTGACTTATGTAACTGCAACCCTTCTGTACATTACCTTTATATTAACAATTTTAAAAAATATATTTTAAAAAACCCATGGCAGTGGGGGAAGGGAAAGGAGAGCTGGGAGACATGGGAAGAAATTTTGTTAAGTCTCCAGTTGCCTCCAATGTCACCTCACAATGAGAATCACTGAGTTAGAGCAGGCCTATGTAAGACCAAGTCTACCTCCTACTCTGGCTGCTGCCCTTACCTTCTCACATTGGATATTCTCCATCCCAACCTATCCCTGGACTACTAGACCCACATTTACACCTGCCAACATGTGCAGACTATTTAGTGTATGTAATAACATCACAAGTGAAATATATAAATACATATTCTTATGAATGCTGCACAGTAGTAGAACTGATTTACAGACTAATGATCACAGATGTATCTTCTGAGTTAAAGGTTCTCCATGAGTTACTGCTAGAGGAGAAAAACCAGACAAGCCGTAGTCAGCCATTTAGCTGTAAATGATACACAGCATGGTTTAATTTGAGGATCTCTCTAATGTACACTGAAGATGTGACCATTTACAAAATCATTTACAGTATTTTCAAGGAGACTCAGGAATCAGGTTTAAAGATGGAGGTTATATTTCTGAAATATAGGACAAATTCCAAAGTGGCCAAACAATTGGTTCTCAACAGCTCTGCAGGAAAAGTCTGATTGATTCGGCAGTATTGGTATTTAAACTTAGAGCTTCCCACTTGCTGTGAAGGCACTCTAACACTTGAGAGACTCCACCTTCAGAAACACACCACCAGTACATTTTGCAGTGGTTATTTTCAAGGCAGAGTCTTGTTTTATGCTTGGGCCAGCTTGGACTGTGTTCTCCCTATTTGTGCTTCCCTTTGTAGTTGAGATAGCATATCACTGAGCCCAGTCATTATGCTTTCCCAACAGCTTGGAATGACAGGAGCTGTGCTCAGGCATTGATGAAGAGGAACTCTCTAGAACTCTTCTGCCTGGGCTGGCCTTGAACTGTGCAGCCTCTGTGTCCTAAGTAGCTAGGATAAAAGGCTTGAGTCATGTTGCCTTACAAAAAAAAGTTCTATTTTAAATCCTGACATTAACTTTTACAGGAGCTTTATTTCATAGAAGTCTCAACCTACAGACTTTAGTATATAAAGCTTATCTTCACAGTTTAAAGATGATCATTAAGTGCTGTCATTCTTAGAAAAGATATAGACCTCCAAAAACAACTGGTACTTTACACCTCATGAGAACAACATTGCATTTTGTCTGTTGGATTTTTTTTTCATTATTAAGGTAATTTCTTTTGACATTTGTTAAATTAAGAGAATTTCTTTTCAATAAATTTACCTTGAGGATAGCCAAAGGTTATTACTAAACTTAAATTTGAAGTAAAAATGTGATCATCTACAGTAGGACACTGGGAGTAAAATGAGGTTGTTAAAGTGCATTTAATTTTACAAGGAAAGCTTACTTGAATGTGCATACTAGGCATTTTCTGATGACTCACTGCAAATACCCACAAGTTGGTAAACATCTTGATCTTCTAAACTGTTTTCTAAAAAAGAAGAAAAACACAAAGGTATAAAAATTAAAATTGTGCATATGAATGAAGTATAGGAGCACAGTACTAAACCACTGTGTTAAGTAAGAAGCCATGTCTACTCTTCCTCTGAAACGTGCTATGTTCTTATTTAGAAAGACCTGTCATTTCATTTCCTAAATATATCTTGAATCCTTTCCTTCGTCATTCCAAAGTTCTGGCCTCATCACTTTCTGCAGTCACTACTGTAACAAACACTTGTCTTTTGCTCTAACACAATGTTGTTTATTGTATCAAGTCTACACCCCACCTGTGCTCAGAAAACACTGCAAAGATTTTGGAGTACAATTTAAAGTAATTCCTTGAACACGGTGCTGGTTACAAGAGCAGAAAAAGAGCCAGGCTAGGCAGTAGGGGCCAAGGCTCCTTCCCACAGGGGTTTTGCATACGTCACCATGGCCTTGAGCAGTCCTGTGTAGAACCCTTAGGTGTATCACTAAGGCCTTGAGCAATTAGGCATCATGCCGTGGCCTGTTACCCATGGAAGACTTGCAAGTGAACAAGAAACTGACTGGACCCCAGTCAGAGGAGTAAAGAGGTATGGAGGGCTTATGCAGGATGCATGAAGCCTGATTGGGTCTGGAGAATGATAGGACCCCTAAGCTGGCCAATGATCTTGAGTGTCACGCAGCTCTTTCCTAGAAACATCTTAGTAACTCCTACACAAAAGACCCCAGGGTGCATTCCCTTGGGACGCCCCTCATATGAGGGGAACAGGAGCTCCCATTATCCTTTTCTTCACTAAATCATTTTCTTGTTTTACTTCTCTCTCTTGGTCCAAGGATTCCTTCTTCAAGACCACAGAGATGTAGGGCCAGATCCCAGTGTTGCAGTGTTTTTTTCAGTATCAATTACAAGATGTATTTGGGTTTTAAAAATGCACTGAAACTTACAGTATGTGCATTTCTCTGTGACACTCCAGTAAAGACTTGTAAGCTTTTAAAGAGTACACCTAAGTATTAAGAGTCAGCGGATTTGCTGGACCTTACTTAAAATATCCAAGATGGGTCTTTCACCTATCACACCACAGGACTGGTGTGGGAATTAAACTCACAGATTTGACAAGAACTGTTTCTACTGTTGCCTCCTACCCATTAGGATTAAAGTACTGAACCGAAGACAACAATCGGGCGGGAATGTGGCCTAGTGGTAGACTGCTGGCCTCGCATACATGAAGCCCTGGGTTCGATTCCTCAGCACCACATAGATAGAAAAGGCCAGAAGGGGCGCTGTGGCTCAAGTGGCAGAGTGCTAGCCGACGCCAGGTTGTGGGGCTGGAGACCCGGGCCCCGTCTGTCAGTCGGTTCTCCAAGGCCGGCCGTGCACCGCGCAGCGTGTGGCCGCAAGCCCCCGGGGTCGCCGCAGCACCCACCTGGCACCGCGCCGCGCCCCGGGGCTGGCGTCTTCCGGCCGGGCTGTAGAGGAGGAGAGGCCTCGGGGTTCAGCCCGCCACGCCCGCCGCCACCCTCACACCTCCAGGACCGAGCGACGAGCACGGGGCTGCCCCGCGGTGCCTTCTCGGTCAGCCGGCCGGCCGCACTTCCGGCGGCCGCACTTCCGGCGGTGCACCGGACGCAGGCCTCCGACCAGCGACTTCCGCCTATCGGGTCGGAACGCCCGCTTCGCGCTCGCTGTGCCCACGGAAGGCTTAGGAGGCTGCTCTTTCCGGCCCCGAGCTGCGCGGTGGCGGCTGGCGAGAGCCGGGACCCCCGACGCTGAGCGCGCCCTTGTCCTCCGGGAACTGCGCCCGGCGGGCCCGCGGCTTCCGCCATGGTAAGGAGGCGGCCTCGGGCGCCGGGGCGGGAGGGAGAGGCCGGGGGACGCAGGCCGCGCCGTGGTGGGCACCGAGGGGCGTTTGCCAGGTACCCGGGGGGGCCCCCCGAGCGGGGCGCTTGCTGTCACCCGAGGGCCGAGCGGGGCGTAGGTCCGGGCCGGGACCGAGGGGAACGCGCGGGAGCACGCGGGAAACCGGCGGGTCCTTGCCGAAAGCACCTCCGCTTCTCTCCGGAAAGGCGCTCAGGGCTCGCCACCGAGCCCGGGCGGGGGCCGCGGGGGCCGGACGCCCGCCACCTCGCCACCTCGGTCCTCGTCACCTAGGCTGGTTCCCCGGGCCGTGCCTGACATGGCAGCCTTCCACTTTTGCGGCCTTCGTTTTGTGCCGGTCACGTAGCTTCAACTCCGGGCTGTCCCAGACTTTTTTATTTTTTGAGCTCCACTTCTGGCTTTCTGGTGGTCGGTCACCTGGAGATAAGAGTATCGTGGGCTGATGGGCCCTTGCTAAAGGATAAATCAAATGAATTTGTGGCTTCAGATCTCAGCTCCCCGAGTACCTAGGATTACAGAAGGTGTGAGCCACCGGCTCCCGACTGTGTTTGTGCGATCTTAAAAGTGCAACTATAGACCGGCCACATGTTTAAAATAAAGCAGCTTACTTAAAATACAAAAAGGGTTCTTACACATTACTGGTGAAATGCAAAATACATCCATTCTGGAAAACAGGCGTACAACTCTGTTGCAGCCTTATTCCTAAACACCCAAGGCTGCCGCGAACAACCCTTCATCTTTAAATAACATCCCTAGCAAATACTGACATATCCAACAAAGTAGGACAAGCCCCAAAGTCTCACACAAAATGAAAGAAACCAGATGCAAAAGGCTGTACACAACATAGATTGTTCACATTTCAGTCCGTGAAAGACAAAACCTTGAGGGGAAATAACAGATTGAGGATGAGGAAAGGTGATTGATTTCAAAATGGCACAAGGGGACTTTCTGAGTGATGAAATATTTTTGTTTATTGTAGTGGTCCGTCAAAACTTGACCCAAAATGGGCCAAGTTTCATTATGTGCAGATTATACTTCAATAAAACTGACATAAGGCCTGGGAATATGGCCTAGTGGTACAGTGCTTGCCTCGCATACATGAAGCCCTGGGTTCGATTCTTCAGTACCACATATATAGAAAAAGCCAGAAGTGGTGCTGTGGCTCACCCGGTAGAGTGCTAGCCTTGAGCAGAAAGAAGCCAAGGACAGTACTCAGGCCCTGAGTTGCAAGTCCCAGGACTGGCCAAAAAAAAAAAATCAAAAACACCTGATAATTTTCTTTTAATGGTTTAGGAATAATGTTTGAAATGCAGATTACCTTATGTAATGGTAAAATGAGATTTCTGTAGCCTGATCATCCTTTTTAGTTTAGTGAATAACTCACTGAGCTTATTACATATGTATACTTTTCATTTATCCAGGATGAGATTTTGTTTTATATCATGGGAATAGACTTAATAGTGCTACAGTCATTTAAGCAAGTGAGCATTTGGACAGTAGAGATCTTATCTGTGTACTGTCATAATTATAATTTTGTCACTAGTTTTAAAATTTCACAATTCTTAAATTATAGCCACAAAACGAATATATTGAATTACACCGTAAACGCTATGGATATCGTTTGGATTACCATGAGAAAAAAAGAAAGAAAGAAAGCCGAGAGGCTCATGAACGGTCAAAGAAGGCCAAAAAAATGATTGGCCTGAAGGCTAAGCTCTACCACAAACAGCGCCATGCTGAGAAAATACAAATGAAAAAGACGTAAGTGAGCCCACTCATTTCACCTAACAAGTTAACATCTGTTGGTAGGGGTTATCAGATAATCTTGAAATCTCTTTCCCTCCTGATAGCATCAAGATGCATGAAAAGAGAAACACCAAACAAAAGGATGATGAGAAGACTCCTCAGGGAGCAGTACCTGCCTATCTGCTGGACAGAGAAGGGCAGTCCCGAGCAAAAGTGCTGTCCAACATGATTAAACAAAAACGGAAAGAGAAAGCGGTAAGCAGTAAAATCCGAAGTCGCCTGCTTTGTCAAGTTCTGCGTTTTTCGTTCAGTTTCATTTCAAACATGAAGGGCAAGTGTTAGTCCCAATTTTTTAGCTAATAGTCTTCTTTTAAGTTTCTGTTTTATTAAATAATTCCTCCTCACCAGGTTTTAGAATGTAACGTTTTGTTTTTATTTCAAGTTGATATAGAAAGTCATTGTATGACACCAAAAGAAACCTTAGTGGTTATCTCCTAACCCTTTGTTTTTCAAGAGTAGAGTCCCAGAAGCTCTGTCATTCTTCATGGGTAGATAATTAAGAAATGGTGATGCTGCTTTTGAAACTGGTATCTTAGTCCTATGTCCAGAAGTTTTTCCAATGCTGTTTTGTGTGTATATAAAACTTCATATTACTGAGAGGAACAAAACATCCAGTAAGGGGTTTTCTTGCCAGGAGTCTAATCTGAAAATCCTTTTGAGGTACACTTGGCACGACCAGACTTGCGGTATGCTACTGGCTACTAGTAAGGACCTCACTATTTATAGAAGCTGCTGCTTTGTTGCAGATGGTTTTTATCTATAATAAGGCCTTAATATTTTTGGCTTTAGCACCTGGTCTTGCCATGATTTATCAACCTAGCTAGTTTTGTGTGATCATGGCTAAGAAGACTGCACATCTGAACAAAATTGAAACAAAGTTGTTGAATGTTAGGGGAAAAAAGTGAAACTACTACTTCATAGGAGCAGAACATGTTTGATTTATTTTCATGTCCTTTACTTCCAATATAAACTTGCATTTTTAGGGAAAGTGGGAAGTCCCTCTTCCCAAAGTTCGTGCCCAGGGAGAAACAGAAGTATTAAAAGTTATTCGTACAGGAAAGAGAAAAAAGAAGGCATGGAAGAGGATGGTTACTAAAGTCTGCTTTGTTGGAGATGGCTTTACAAGAAAGCCTCCTAAATATGAAAGGTTCATCAGACCAATGGTAAGTCCTTGGGAAGGGTGTGATGACTTAAATGTTAGTTCTTTTGTTAAAATTGATAAAGTTGATTAGAAGTTTCTAGAACTGTTTTAGTTTTTAAACATGTTAGACTAAAATCTCCATTTTCTGTATATAGTCACACTGTATATATCCAACATGCCTGACACTGCTAACTTCAAAACATTTGTCTTTGAGACCAATTAGAAAACTTCAGTAGTACTGTTGTGTCAATGACTCAGTTGGGTTGCAGTAAACAAATACCTTAATCCTTCTATCATTCAGTACATTGCCATCTGAAAGAGCTATGGAGATGTAAGAGTAGCTTTACTATGACAGCAGTGTAACTGTGCCCCCAAACTAATCCCTTATTCCCATTTGTCTCCCTCTTTGGGTAGAAAATATAATTGTATATTTTTATAGAATCTCTTCAGAGACTCAATTTCACTGCTAGGTATCTATTTGCTTAGAAAGAGAAAAAACAGGTAGTATTACTCAGTGCTCAACCTGAGTAACTTTTTGTGTATTTAAATATAAACAGTCATGCTTTTTTAAACAAAGTCATAATGGAGCCAAGCCATACGTTTTTGCATCAGATCTGTGGCCTACAGAGCCTAAAAGGTTTGCTATCTAGATCTTTACAGTAAGGATTCCCTTAGTTGTTGGGTTTTGTGTGTATGTGTGTGGCTTGAACTCTGAGAGGGTGGGTACTATCCCTGAGCTTTTTTGGCTCAAGGTTAGTATTCAGTCACTTGAGCCACAGCTCTACTTCCAGCTTTTTTTTTGTATTTAATTGGAGATAAGAATCACCCGGGCTCTCCTGCCCAGGCTAGTTCCAGCCATACTCCTCAGATCTGAGTCGCTGCAATTACAAATATGAACCACTCGACCTGGCTTCTCTGTCAGTATGTATGTGTGTCTGTCTGTAAAAATGTTAGTATTTTATCTGACAGTTTAAAATTTGACATTATTCAACCCATAGTTTAAGAAGATTGGAAAACAGGCAAAAAGTCTACTTGTTAACATTTTGGACTCAGACAAAAATTTTTGTTTTGACTTTCTAGGGCTTACGTTTCAAGAAGGCCCACGTAACACATCCTGAACTGAAAGCCACCTTTTGCCTGCCAATACTTGGTGTGAAAAAGAATCCCTCATCTCCACTTTATACAACTTTGGGTGTCATTACCAAAGGGACAGTCATTGAGGTGAACGTGAGTGAGCTGGGCCTAGTGACACAAGGAGGCAAAGTTATTTGGGGTAAGTGAATCTTTGAACATGAAACTGCTGCAGTCTGTAGTCCAAGTAGAAATTTGATTTTTTTTTTTAGGCTAGTATAAAATATTTTTTAATGTAGAAAAGCTAAATAAGTTGAAACTTGGTGTTAATCAAATGTAACTCTTTGTAGAAAAACATGAGTAAATTTTTAAAATTTAGTTAATTGGTTATAGTTATATAAGGCATACTAAAGTTCTGTTAGATTTGATGCTTTCCCATAATAAAATTTTAATAAGGGAAGCAGATGGAAAGTTGCATGGAAAAAAATAAATTCACTGTACATGAGGAAGAGAGGCCTACGTTGAACCTAAAGACAGTGTTTTCAGTAAGTAAAACTGAATGTTTCCATGTAGGTTTAACTTCTTTTCTCCATTTGCTTAATTTTATGCTTTTAGTGCCCAGATTTTTTTCTAAACTTGGATGTTCTCTGAAAAGGAAGACTACCTTGAATTTCTTGGATTATTGTCTCAGTGTCATGTTGAGGGACCTCAGGTTTTGAATAGGTTATAAAGTTTATTTGAAACTCTTTTTTAAACCCTGTAAGGACTGGGTATATTATAGATCAGTGGTAGAGAGCTTGCCATACATGTACAAGTCTCTGGGATTGATCCCTAACATTACTGTCACCACTCCCTCTCCCCACCAAAAACAGGACTGGCATTCGCTCAGCGTAGTATAGGGGACACCTGTAAGCCTAGCACTCAGGAAGTGGAGAGAGGATGATCCCAAGTTCTAGGCTATCCTGGGATACTTAGCCCTCATCTCAGAACACTGAAACCAAGTGCAGTGTATTTTCCAATGAGAGTCACAGGGGAAATACAGTGCTTACAGAATAGAGAAGACTGCTGTTGGAAAAACAGTATAAAGGTTGTATTGAAAGGAAGAGGTAACATTGTCCAAAAAGAAATATACTCATTACCTGACTTATGAAACTATCACCCCCTGTATATCACCTTTGTAGTAACTACAAAAAAGAAAAAAGGTTGTATTCAGAATACAAACTTGGCTTTTAAATGACATGAGTTTGTAAAACCTTAATTATCCTCTGTTCATTTCTTACGTATTAGGAGTGATAATTAAATATATCCCAAAGTAAGTAAAGGTTATGTTCTTTGACAAGTTGTTGGTAGCTAACATTCTTTGTTTTGGTTTTGTTTTCCTTAGGTAAATATGCCCAGGTTACCAATAATCCTGAAAATGATGGATGTATAAATGCGGTCTTACTGGTTTGACAGACATCTCATACAAGTAACTCCTTACAATTTTTGAAGACTACAAACCAATCAGGAAAACTACCATCACTGTGTTGTTTTTGAGTGCTATCAAACAGCCTTACTTAGCTGAAATTTAAAAAAAAAAAATAGTTACTAAATTATAAAAAAAATGTATTATAAAAATGGCCTATTTTTTACAAATTGGTATTTTTGGGGGGACTGTTAAGAGTTTACATGTTAATAAATTTGAATGACTGAAAAAGCAAACATATCAGTATCTTCGTGAAAGTGAGTATTCAGTGATGTAAGTCAACTATTACTCCTGGAAAAACTACCAAGGTATAGTTGAAAATACTCATAGGTGAATTCACACTTAGAAGTCAAAACTAGGAAATTCATTGGTTTTAACCTCATTGGTTCTTCACTGACCCCCAAAAAATGTAGCATTAAAACATGGCAATGTTTAAGTGTATAAAATATTTATACTAAAATGTCTGAAGGTACACCAACAAGAAAATCTCAGAACTTTAGAAATAGCTTAATACCTGTTGATTAGTCCTTACATACAGTTTGTCAGTGAACTAAAATGTAATGTTAGCACTTTCTATATCCTAAATATAGGGTAGTATACATACATACCTTGAGCATGGTATTGGTTTAGGTAACTCTAACTTAATTTATACTGATGTCCTGAAGTTTTACTTGCAGTTGCTTAGATAAAATGAAATGGTCATTTTAAGTGTGCCTTCACAGTACCACCAAGGTGACTGATAGTCCACTCAGTGTTTAAAACAAATTCAGTATCTAAACACATTTCGTAAGAAAAACTGGGAACAGAAGGGAAAGAATTTCAAAACAGACCAAAACACAGTAACAAAATATAGGTTTAATTACTTTTAAACTTAAAAAAAAAAAACTACCAAGGAAACAAAACTTCTCCAGTAAGACTTGCTACTCTGAATAAGACAACTTTTTCTTTTTTGGTAACCTGTATAAACATAAAAGTTTAGAACACACAGACACTTGGGAAGCTGACCCAGTATGGCCACCATTAGAAGACTGCATCTTTCTTACAATTAGATTTTCAGTTATCTTGCCTGTAATCAAAATGAGTAGTGGGCAGGTTAAGTTCTAAAGATGAGAGGAAAAAGTTGATTTCAGGTAATCACTGGATACCACAAAAATGAGCTTTGCTTTTGCTTATTTTTTTAGAACTCAAGCCATTGTCTAGTACAAAAGTTTTACCAGTATGAAAACAAGGGTAACATTTGTAACAAACCACACCCATGGACTGGATCACACCTGAAATACTATAGTGCTACTAGTAGACACAAAAAGCAAGAATTTGCTTCCAAAGTACTGTTCACAGATGAATAATTTTAGTATAAATTCTTTATTTACATTAAAATCTGTTTCAGCTTGCTGGTGTGACCAAATCTTAGAAGGTAAACCCAAAGAATAAAGCAGAACGTAAGAGCAGATATTTAGGTAAAGGCTCAATGCAATGCCATGATAAACTTTCAAGGTACTTTATAATAGTTACAAACCATTTTAGGTAGTGTTCTGGTAGTCTTTAGAAGTAAACCATGAATGACTAATCATCTGATTTGACTACTATCTATATGACTAGATAGTAAACAATGACTGTAGATACTCTTTACCATCTCTGCACTGAATGGAAATACCATGAATATAGACACATTTTAGGACTGACATTCTAAGCCATGCCATTTGATTATATTTTTTAAAAATCATAGTAGAACTCACCTTTATAAGTTGTAAAAGAGCTTTATAATAAGTTCTTAGACATTTCTGTGAGGTCTAGCAATTGAATAAACTGCTAATAACCATCTGCCTTATATTACACAAGGAATTATATATGTATGTACACAAGAAGTGAACTTCCTTCTCTGCAAAGAAGGCTTCTAAATAAAATACCAGTTCACAAAGGACTACATAGAATGTGACTGGACACACATTTAGACTGACTGGTTGAAATTACATTGCAGTCCTCTGTGATTCTGATGGTTTTTCCAATAAAGTATCTGGTTAAGTTTATTTAGGTTCCTATTGAGGTTTAATTCCTCTGTAAATTTTATATAACTTAATTACTGAGTATAAAAGTTAGGTTTTTCCATGTGACATAGGTTTTTCTTTGTAGGATCTATAAATCTTCAGCATTTTCTATCTGGACATGTAGCAGGCCAGACATAGTGGCCCATACTTGATAACGCTAGCATTTGAGAGGCTGAGACAGGAAGATGGAAAGTACAAAAACTAACCTGGACTACATAAACCATGTCTCAAGAAAAATAGGTAATAAAAGATTTCTTGTATGTTGAACAAAAAGACTTGAAATTGCTTAAAGTTACTGTGTAAACCAAATAAATTTAATAAGTTTACACTGTTAGTCCCCAGTGATGGTATATGAGCAAATATTTTTATAAACTCAAGAGAACCACTGACATGTCAAGAGTTGCCAGTAAATGCAATCTTTTTTAAAAGTATACTAGATTTAAAGAAAGCAACTTAAGGGGGCTGGGAATATGGCCTAGTGGCAAGAGTGCTTGATTCGTATACATGAAGCCTTGGGTTCAATTCCCCAGCACCACATAGATAGAAAACAGCCAGAAGTGGCGCTGTGGCTCAAGTGGCAGAGTGCTAGCCTTGAGCAAAAAGAAGCCAAGGACAGTGCTCAAGCCCAGTCCAAGGCCCAGGACTGGCAAGAAAAAAAAAAAAGCAATTTAAGGTAAAAAGTGGTAAAAAGAACAAGTAAAGTACCTAAAGAAGTCTATTTTAAGAAATGAAAAATATGGAAGTTTTCAGAATCTTTACTTGCCTAGATGTGATATTAACAAGTTTTTCAAAACGTATAAAGCAGCAGATTTTGTAGTTTCAGTCAGTCTTTTATTTACTTAGTCCTTATTGAGAAAACAAGTGACCAAAATGTTACCATTTTCACTTAGAACTGCCTCTGAACAACTACAGAAAATGGTAAATATAATAATTCTAGATGTTACATGAATGGCAGAATTGAGTTTGTCTGCTTAAATATTTTAACTAGATCTTTATTTTTAAAATCCAAAAATAAAATGTAATGGTAGCACAAAATGAATTCACTAAACACTGAGCAGACATTCAATATAAGCATATCACTTCAAACAAGGACAAAGTCATGTCTTCCTCATAACATTCTTCTTGTCCCAATACTGTAGCTTGAATTTTGCTTAGATTTTTGCTCAAGCCTGGTACCTCCACTTCCAGCTCTTTTGTTGATTAATTGGAGATAAGAGTCTCACAGACTTTTCTGTCCAAGCTGGCTTCAAAACTTGATCCTCAGATCTCAGCCTCCTGAGTAGCTAGGATAACACAGGCCCAGCCCAGCTATAACTTAACATTCACATCTGACTCAAGAACAAGTTAGTTCAAACATCTGAAGTGGTATGAAAACATTCTCCAAGTACAAACCATAGTACATGTATTATTTCAAAAAATCAGTTTTGAGATTCTTTTTGAGTTCTAAAGTAACTACTTTGTTCATTTAAAAATAAATTACCATACAGAAAAGCCAGTTGAGGAAAGGGATGTTTCCCCTCCACATTTCCCTAAGCAAATAAATGCTTTTGCTATGGCAACACAAAGCGCACACAATAAGCTAGCTTGCAACCAAAACCCTTGGAACAAATCTAGAGTGACAAGACCAAAGGGACAGCTCAATTTCCCTATTTCACTGACACTTTCATAACTATAGCGTCTAGGGCAGGTTTACCCCTTGCCATTGTAGGTCTAAGATTGTGGGGCGCAGTTCTATACCTACCCAAAAAATGGATACAAGGGTACAAACTGGCAAGCAGGAAGGCAGGCAGACCTGACCTGAGAATCACTCCATGAGTCAGAGGGGCAGATGAAATCTGAGGAGAAAATAAAACTATAGAATAAGGTCATAAGGAGGATTAGGAGAAAACTGCACATTTCTGAAATACAGATATTAAGGTAGGATCAAAAGTATACTCTAGGGCTGGGGATATGGTCTAGTGGCAAGAGTGCCTGCCTCGGATACACGAGGCCCTAGGTTCGATTCCCCAGCACCACATATACGGAAAACGGCCAGAAGCGGCGCTGTGGCTCAAGTGGCAGAGTGCTAGCCTTGAGCGGGAAGAAGCCAGGGACAGTGCTCAGGCCCTGAGTCCAAGGCCCAGGACTGGCGCAAAAAAAAAAAAAAAAAAAAAAAAAAAAGTATACTCTAGCTTAATTTATCTGCGAACAGGACCAGATAGTCAAGATAAACTATATCTAAATTCCCTTAGATGGAGTATTTACCAGATTAAAAGTAGAAGTACACTCTAAGCTTGTAAGCATCTGCAAATATGCAGACTTAAAAAAAATTACAGCAAACTAATACTTCCAATGGAGTTTGAATATTGTGCCCACGTGCCAGTTAAATCCCCAACAGTGGTGTTAATATCAGATCATAAAGGGTCAGAAGTAGATCTTAGGTATACCATTCCACAGCTACTGAAGTTGAAAGAAGAAACTGCCTACAATTAGGAAGCCAAAAACCAAAACATTGGCTTCATAAATCTCTGAACAAAAATTTTTTTTTTTTTTTTTTTTTGGCCAATCGTGGGCCTTGGACTCAGGGCCTGAGCACTGTCCCTGGCTTCTTTTTGCTCAAGGCTAGCACTCTGCCACTTGAGCCACAGCGCCGCTTCTGGCCGTTTTCTGTATATGTGGTGCTGGGGAATCGAACCTAGGGCCTCGTGTATCCGAGGCAGGCACTCTTGCCACTAGGCTATATCCCCAGCCCTCTGAACAAAATTTTTGTGCTCTCATTTAGTTGAGGTCATATGTATTCTAATTTATTGATGCTTGTTTTTGTTTAGGCATACCTACATTTTAAAGAATGAATTTTCATAGCTAAGGTAAAACTTCTTAGAACCCTCACCATGTTTTACTATTAAAACCCTTAATATAAAAGATTTCTGTGATCCTTACAAGAAATGAAAAACCTACGGTTTCACAACTTTTTAATTTATACTTATATATTTTTTAATATTAATGGTCAGATGTCCCACTTGCTAAAGAAAAATATAATATGATCTGGATTCCCAAAATTGAAACATGGTTAATAAAAATAAGAAATTATTATATATACAATATAGCCTGCAAAACTAAAAACCATGGTGAATCCTAGTTCCTAAAGGGAAGAGAAAAACTGCACTGTAAATAAGTTCAAATGGAAAATTTGGAAACTTTTGTCCTGTGCCCCATGCTGTTTATTAATTACCATGTTTAAAAACAACAATTATGTCACAAAGAAAAGGATTCATCATACGTATTTCTTCCTTCAGGTGAGCTTGGCTTTCTTCTTGGCAGGTCCTTTGTGCCCTTTGGCCTTCCTTCTTAAATTCCGCCGGTCGACCACAGGCACTTCCACCTCGATCTCCTCTGAGCTGCTATCTACAGCTTTTTCTGCTGACTGTGTGAACTGATCGAGTTGCTCAGAAGATGCTTCAGACTGCTCCTCTGACTGGTTCTTCTGTCCTGCATTCTGAGAGAATGGCACATCCTCAAGTTCTACCTCTATAAGAGAACTCTGAGGAAGAGCAGTAGACATTTCCTGGGGCTCAGACGCAACCTCCTCGCCCTGGTCTTCCAATGAGGAAGTCGTGTGCGGTGATAAGTTCTCAGAGACTGGCTCTTCAGAAACTTCTGTTACCACAGAGTTTGGAAAACCACTATCAGATCGTTCTTCACTGGAGATAGTAGCAACATTGTCTGAACTCCCCAAATGTGCTTTCTTTTTGGAAACTAGGGACAGTTTCTCTTCCGTGTGCCCCTTGTCATCAGATGAGCCTTGATCCATCAACGTTTCTGAGTCAGTTATATGTCGGGTCTGAAAACAAAATACGTGGTCAACAGGTAATCTTTCGCAACACAGTTCTGAACTGTATTATTCTCAGACACCAACATGCAATGACATTGAACTACAACGGAAAGAATTCAGTATACATTATTTTTTAACCACTTGGAATACAAATCAATGTTTTCAAAACCATCCCATGAAACATCAGTACTATATATTAGTGTAGAGAACAAAGCAATTATTTTACCTCAAAGAGTACTTAAGAAAAAAGGTTAAACTTCATATTGTCTTCAAAATCATGAATCAACCAGGCACTGGTGGCTGTGCTTGTGATCAGGAGGCTGAGATCTGAGGGTAGCAGTTCAAAGACAAGTTTGACAGGAAAATCTCTGAGACTCTTATCTCCAATTAACCACCAAAAAGCCAAAAGTGAAGCTGAAGCTTAAGTGATAAGAGTGGTAGCCTTGAGCAAAACAGCAGTTCTTGAGTTCAAGCTCCAGGACCCACACACACAAAAAAAATCATGAATCGTCTAAGTTCTTAGTTTCCTGATACTACTGGAAGCAAAAGCAAGAATACTCTGGAATATGTGTTTTCCTTCTAACTGACTGGTTTCACTAGATGATAAGTAAGGCAATGGAAGTTTTATTCACGGGTTTAGGTGAGATACTAATAAATGAATGCTATACAAAAAGTTATTGGCCTTAAATTGAAATATTCAAAAGCAACAAAAGTAAAGGGCTGGGGATATAGCCTAGTGGCAAGAGTGCCTGCCTCGGATACACGAGGCCCTAGGTTCGATTCCCCAGCACCACATATACAGAAAACGGCCAGAAGCGGCGCTGTGGCTCAAGTGGCAGAGTGCTAGCCTTGAGCGGGAAGAAGCCAGGGACAGTGCTCAGGCCCTGAGTCCAAGGCCCAGGACTGGCCAAAAAAAAAAAGCAACAAAAGTAAAGCTCTTTTTTTTGTTACTGTACCAAGTCTCTCTTTTCCAATAATCTAATCTGTCTAAACAAATCAGAATTACATTATGTAAGCAACAATACATCAAATAGTTGGCAAACTGTTTTATCCTTTGTTATTGTTGATTGTGCGGTTTGAACTCAGAGCCTGCGCGCTGTCCCTTGAGGTCTTCTGCTCAAGGCTATTGCTCCACTACTTTGAGCCACAGCTCCACTTATAGTTTTTGAGTGGTTAATTGGCGAAGAGTCTGACTTTTCTGCCTGTGACTTCAAACTGTGATCTTCTGATCTCAGCCTCCTGAGTAGCTAGGATTATAGGCATGAGCATTTCTTAGGTCTATAAGAAAAAATTCATTTCATTACCATAGAGTAGATTGAACTCCATGCATAGACCGATATGAATAAGGTTTACAAAGATCTGTGGAATGTTACTCATAACAGTGAATTTTCCCGAAGAACTGTTAAGGAGGAGGAAAATATATCAACTATACCTGCTATCTGCCAGTGGCATTGAAATTTGCATACTTCATAAAAACTGAGTTTACTCCAGCCTTACCTTATCCATTGCGGCAGCCTCAACAGGCTTTGAAGATTCTGCCACCAAGGGAACAAGATTTGTAGCATCTTCACCAGAATGAAAAGACTGTACTTTTAATTCTTCTTCTAAACCTTCACTAGTAGAATCTTCCTCTTCAGTTGTAAGTGAAGTCTTAAGATTATCATCCATTATCTCACCATTCATAGGTTCTAAATCAGGGTCCTATACCAGGAGGGAAAAGTCAGGACATAACTACAAGCTAGGTTGCTTGCTATACAAGCTAGGTCTCTTCCCAGGATGCTGTGATTGCTCAGGATGGATCTGAGATTCAGTGAAAAGATGCATCCCCTTCTTGCTCTTCCGTGTGTGTGTTTTATTTTTTGCCAATCCTGGGGCTTGAACTCAGGGCCTGAGCACTGTCCCTGGCTTCTTTTTCCTCAAGTCTAGCACTCTACCTCTTGAGTCACAGCGCCACTTTCAGCTTTTTCTGTGTATGTGGTGCTGAGGAATCAAACCCAGGGCTTCATGCATGCTAGGCAAGCACTCTACCAGTAAGTCACATTCCCAGCCCTTGCTCTTCCTTTTAAAGGGCAATCATGGGAGGAACATTTTCAGTCAAAAGGTACCAAAGGGAGTCTTTGACTTGATGTCAGCTCTAATTCAGGCAACACCAGCTGTTGGTCACCTAAAATCTTTGAGGCCTTTGCGAAGTGATAGTTCACCCTGCTAGAGGGAAGAAGCACTACCAGTGTTGTGGGAAGCTGGGAAGAGAGAGCCCCTAGCTCAGCCAGCTCACTGTCAGTCCAGGGCAATTTCTGAACATCTAGCTCTCTCCATTATATTCATTGGATCTAGTGTCAACTACTAATTAATTGAGTGACAGTTTAATACTCTAATGGTATTTTATCGCTGTTTTAAAAATTAGAAAACTGATGTAGTCAAGTGTTAAAAAAACACATTTAAGTGGGAAATATTGGATCCCTGAAAGCATATAAAGTTTTCCAAAAGAATAGTGAAATCAGAGACTTGTATATTTATATAATAAATGTTTTATACTACAGAAATTTTTCAGGCCAGACAGGATGTGTGCCTATGATTTGAATGTACAGGAAGCTAAGGCAGGAAGATTGTAAGTCTAAGGCCAACCTAGGCTATAAAGACCCTGTTTCAAAAATATTTTCCTATAATTATAGAAATTTATAACCGTTTTCTATAATTAATACATAGTTTAATGCTATCTGTCATAGTACACAAAACTGCACACAGAAGATAAATACTGTAAATTCATAAAAGGACCAACCACAGTCAGATAATGTTAGAAGGAAGAAAATGAGAAAGATACAGCAAAAACTTAAAAACATAGAATTTTAGTTATAAAAGTGAGAAGTAATGAAAGAAAGAAATGTCAGTCCTCCAGCTTTTAGACTTGAGAACCAAACAAATAGGAGAAGAAAGTCTATACAGAAGTGATTTTTTAAAAAATAGACTGAGTTCAAGCCCCAATACTGGCATTTAAAAAAGACATCAGTCCAAACAGAAATCTTTAGTAAACAAGTATAGATCAATATTAGAAATCTGGAGTTATTGACCATTCCTATATATGTACAATTTATTAACCTAGAAGTGTGTAAATGTGTTTAATTTCATGGCTTATTTTAAGTACCAGGTATTGAACTCAGGGCCTTGCACTATTGCTTTAGTGTTCTTGCTTATGGCTAATATCTACCACTTGAGTCTAACATTTTGTTCACTGGAAATGGAGTCATGGAGAGTTTTCTGCCATGCTAGCTTTCATCCAAGATCCTTTAGGTCTCAGCCTCTGAATTAGTTAGGACAACAGGCATGAGCCACAAGTACCTTGCCCAATGTATGCTTTGTAACCTTAGCTACAATTTATGTTTCGTTTTTTTTTCTAACAATATATAATTGATGAAAGTTAATTTATTGTTCTCCTAAACTTATTTGGTGAATGACTCATACCTTCACACCATCTTGTTTCTCCAGGCCAGTTTGGGTTTCTAGTGCAGGCCGTGCATCTTTGTCACTGATTTCATCATCAAATTCTGTCACTCGCTGCTCACATTCTTCCAGGAATTCTTCTGAGCTCTCTGAAGTGCGTGCAGTAGACTCCAGTCTACAAAAAAAAAAAAGAACACTATTCTTAGTTGTTCTATATAGTTTCAGGAATCATTTTCTTTTCTTTCTTTTACCTGGTATTGAACCCAGGGGCCTTGATTATGTTAGACAAGCACTGTAGCCTAAGCTAAATCCACCCAGCCCCATAGTTTATTTTTGAGACACAGACTCACTGTAGTGTCCCTGGCTAGCCTGGAACTCACTCACCGTGGAGTACCCAGCTAGCCTTAAATACGTGAAACACCTACCTCAGCCCCCTGGAATATTTTCCTAGGAAAGCAACATTTTAGAGGAGTAAGTGTCACAGAGTCAACAACTTTAGATTGCAGGTCTAAAATCAACCTTTAATCCTCTTACAAATCTGTTCTCTTCCAGACCACGCTCTTCAAGTCAATAACATCACCATTTTCTCAATCAGGTAAACTAAACCTCTCTTTTAATCTATTCATATCTGTTGGATTTTACCCTTCTGGAATAAAATCAAACCTCATTTTGCCTGGAACAATCTCATTTAGCAGATTTTGCCCCTAACTATGGATAGCAGTACAATTATTTATTTATATATACAGTATGAGGGGTCCAACCCAATACCATAAAAAATAAACAAAAAAGTTATCAGAATTACTAGGAAAAGTCTAACTTTATAATAAAATTTAAAATCTTGCTTAAGATTCAAAAGAAGACAGAGAATAAAAGTTTTGACCTCTGTTGATTCAGCTGACTGCCAGTTTCTCGAAGAACTACCTTATTTATAGTTATTACTAACTTACAAACTAAATCCAGTAACTCAATAAAACGGAGCAAGTATAAAACAAAATTGAGGGTTTAAACAACTGACTGAATTTCCACATTTCTAAAACTATACTGTCAAATTCAAAGCTGACAATAATGACCCATAATATCAAGAATGTTCCCTAGATTTTCACACTTGAACGATTCAACAGTGCATCTATGCCCTCTCTCACTAGCAATGCTCCTTGCAACAAGTTCTATGTAAGACCTAGTACTGGGAAGCCTGATAATAATACAAACAAACCCCTAACAAGGGCATTTGCTATACAAACAACAAAACAGCTGCTATCCTTATTACTAAATACTAATAGTATGAAGATTGGAAACAACATAAACAACTAGTTACTTGTTTATTGAAGCTGTAGGTAAAGGCTGGACAGTTTTCTCATCTTCACCTTGAGAACTACTAAATTCAGCATCTTGAAACCGCTTTCCTATCTTTGGCCGCTTTAGATGACCACTTCGAGTACGAGTGGAAACAGGTGTTTTATCATGGCCTGAGGGGGAAAAAATAGCAAAACTGCACTTAAATGATGCACTGAAAGGATTACCTACCAAAATGCACAGAAATCAAGAACTATACACATATCCTCACCTCAGAGTGCTTCTGCCCTCACATCAGGCTAATAAAACAATGTCAGTGTTTCTTCCTGAATTATAAAGTAGTCCAAACATACTCTTCATTATTACTATTGCCCTGAACTTTGCCACGTGTTTCTGCATTCTCAAGGATGGATATTCTCCCTCAATGGCTTAGGGAAATCGTGTGGACATGACAATCCCGATTTCACAGGTAAGGAACAAAAAAGATGAAGATCCCTGCATCCTTAAAGGTACACACACAATAAAACCAATGGTGGCATCTGAACCCTGGTCGGACATGAGAGCTGGCTAAATCTTCACTTCTTCTAAGTCTTGCTCACGCACACACATACACCTAGGTATTTCAAAAACTTACTGAGATCAGCTGAATTCCTTACCTTCAGAAGTGCTTGCAAAGGCATCTTTTAGAGAATCAATCTAAAATAGAGATATAAATTAATACCCAATATTTTAAACTATTTTTCTCTTTGTGAGTTTAATTCACCATTTCAAGGGGAGAAACATTACACTTTTTCAAACAGTACTATTTATGAAGAGACTGAAGTCTCAGTTATCATGAGCCTAAGAATGTATGTAAAGCATCTTTCCCAACGTTGCAGGCTTACACAGGTGTTTCAGTCCTCAGCCATCTGCTCTCCTCGCCTTTTTACCTACTACTTTCATGTCAACATCTATTGCTAGCCAATTTAAATATATAACTAAAGTCCCTTAATTCCAATCCTGATTTGCAAAGCAGTGTCTCCCAGTGGATGGGTCCATTTGATTTCACATTCAGCCCATCGCAAAACGAACCTTATCTTTCAATCCAGCACTACTTCCTATCAAGGTTAGTAGCAGTAACAATCAGTCACTAGCCAGAAACCATGAGGCAGAAACTGTTTTTGCCTATCCCTCATTGAATAAACCATAAAACCTACAAATTTTAACTGAAGAGTAGTTTTGGTTTTTTTTTTTCCAGAATTATCCTGTTCTTTGTATTGCAATTGTTTTAGTTCAAGACTTTCGTATCTTTAACCTACACTGCTGCAATGGCTCGTTCCTGGTCTGGCTATCCCTATCTCATCCCTTCCACTCTGATGACAGAGGATGCTTCCAAAATACAAACTGCGCTGCTACTTTCCTCAAAAATTTGAAAAAAAAAAAAAGCATTTAGTTCATCACTGTACATGATACAAGCTCACAAGCTCTGGACTTACTTTCATATTAAACTTGTTTTTTTTTTTTTTAACAATTGCTGGTTGTTGTGTGGTGTTGCTGTTTTTTTAACATGCTATCTTCTGAAATGCTGTAACAACCCCTATCACATAACTCCCATCTATCCTTTAAGACTGACTCCCCCAGCCATGTACCTCCCATCATTTGCTAGAATCATTGACTTAAAGCAAGTATTATGGAGTAGTATATTTATTTACTTATCTGTTTTCAACAGTGGATCAATTAGATTTCTATTTATCTATTTTCAACAGTGGTTCAATTAGTTTCCCCAATGATGTAAGAACCAATGTTTTCTATGACTAATGACTGGTCCATACCTATTCCACTATCCCACCATCCACACACATCAGTTTTAGTTTAAAAAAACCTTCTGAATGCAGTCTATGAGCCTACCACACCCAGGGTTTTAGTAAGTGTAGATGGTGGTATAGTTACTTCCTTGTTTAGGTTCTGTAAGTACATTTTTAAGAAATTATATACTTATGGGATATATATTGTGACATTTCAGTATGTATAATGAATGTGTACAATACTGGATAATAGTAATAGGCATATCCATAACCTCAAACATTTGCCATTTCTTATGTTGGGAACATTTGGATTCTCACTGTCAGTTTTCGTTTTAAAAAACCTTCTGAATGTCGTCTATGAGCCTGACATACCCAGATTTTTTGTTGTTTTGTTTTGCCAGTCCTGAGGCTTTAACTCAGGGCCTGAGCACTGTCTCTGGCTTCTTTTTGCTCAAGGCTAGCACTCTGCCAACTTGAGCCACAGCGCCACTTCTGGCCCTTTCTATATGTGGTGCTGAGGAATGGAACCCAGGGCTTCACATATACGAGGCGAGCACTCTTGCCACTAGCCCATATCCCCAGCCCATACCCAGGTTTTTAAATGGTCCCAATATAAAGAAATTTCTTTAAAATCTACTTATAGAACCTAAACAAGGGAGTAACTGATAAATGGTATGATTTTAAAATTTTGCCTTCTAGAAGAAGCCTTTATTCAACTAGAAAAGAAAAAAACAAAAGACACAAAAGGTGTAAGAGAAACACATGTCTTACTTTATGTATAAAATACAGAAAAGCAAATTAAATCACTTAAAAATAAATCATGTAGTTGAAATAGAACTGCTTCCTCAAGTAGTTACTCTTTTTTTTTTTTGGCCAGTCCTGGGCCTTGGACTCAGGGCCTGAGCTTCCTTTTGCTCAAGGCTAGCACTCTGCCACTTGAGCCACAGCGCCACTTCTGGCCATTTTCTGTATATGTGGTGCTGGGGAATCGAACCCAGGGCTTCATGTATACGAGGCGAGCCCTCTTGCCACTAGGCCATATCCCCAGCCCAAGTAGTTACTCTTAAGAAGGATATAAATACAAGACATAAAATTTTTCTTGAGCTAATTTAAAAGAATGTAAAAAATTTCTAAAATGAAAGTTTCATTTTGCTGTCAACTGAAGACACAGTATCACTATAATGTATTTTTAGTCAGATAACTTATTTTAAATTATTTGTCTTCATATTAAACCAAGTAAATGCTTTCATTACATTTATGCAGATTTTCTTCTTGAGTTTATCATAGCTGTCCAATATACAATGAATCTTTATATCTGAGGAATCTGGGCCATAATATATAAGAAAAGAAATTTAGTCTAAAGCTCTAAAAGCAGAAAAAAATTACAGTCTTTTTAAAAACTTCAACTCTTTATATGCAGTTGTGGTATTTATGTTTTTCTTAGAAACATAAAAAAAATTCACTCAAATAGACAGTCTTATGCTAATTAAATAAGCATAATAATAAGCACAAATAATTTCCTAGATATGTTCTCTGCATTATGCACTTATATAAGACTTTTTTCAATACTAAGAATATACTCAGACATGCATGTAAAAAATACAAATGCAAACAAGGAATTGATAGCTCATGTCTGTAATCCTAGCTACACAGGAGGCAGAGATCTGAGGATTTGAGATTCAAATCCAACCTGGGTAGGAGAAGACTCTCATCTTCAATTAACCAACAAAACAGTCTGATACAGAGTTATGGCTCAAGTAGTCAAGTGCCAGCCTTGAGCAAAAAAGCTAAGGGATTGGTGCCATGCCCTTAGTTCAAGCCCAGTACTGACACAAAAATAAATAAGTAAAAATACATAAATAAATAAAATGCAACTACAATAGATGCTTTCATGAACTAATAAACTCTATATAAAAACAGACTAGTGGAATCTTAATATTTTATATAATGTTAAGTACCATAAAATATGAATTCTGGTCTAGATCTGGTGTCCTGTGAGATCAACAGGACACCCAACATTTGCAAGGTATATTCATTCTACAAAGACCTAGCACATATAGTCTGAAACTTCCCATAAAAAACTCTTAATATTTCCCATAAAAACCTCATAATAACCTACTACAACTTCCACTTCTAGAAATTTCTATGTTCAGGGAAGTAACTATGTATGAACAAAAGACTCACCTAAAACTACAGTAACTTAGCCAGGCACCAGTGGCTCATGTCTGTCATCCTAGCTACTCAGGAGGCTGAGATCTGAGGACCAGGCCAGGGAAGGAAACTCCATGAGACTCTCTCCAATAAACTACTCAGAAAAAGCTGGAAGTGGCGCTGTGGTTCAAGTGGTAGAGCACTAGCATTGAGTACAAAAAAGCTCAGGGACAGCGCCCAGGCCCTGAGTTCAAGCTCCAGGACCAGCAAAATAAAATAAAATAAAAGTCAATAACTTAAGTGTCTAGCATCAAGAAAATAAATAATGATGTTTATGTGTAGTAATGTGCTGCTGTTTCACAAACATGTTTTAAAACAGCAAAGCAATAAATGCTCACAATAATACAAAAGAGAAAAACAGCTACAAATAGCATAACAGTATAAATACAAAACAAGTGTGTATAGACACATACTTTATAATATATAAGTGAATATATAAAAATTTCAATAGTATCTGTTTCTAAGTATTAGGATTACATATTTTTATTTCCTTTTATGCTATTTTATGTATACTGTCAATCATCTTTAATTCCCTATAATACTGTACATACCATTAGAATTATTTTTCAAAGAACATTAAGTCCTTGGTAATCAATTGGTAAAACAAAGCAAAACCAAAACCAAAACAAAGCTGGTCAGTTGAAATTACCTAAGTTAGGGCTGGGGATATGGCCTAGTGGCAAGAGTGCTTGCCTCATATACGCTCATATACGCCTGGGTTCAATTCCCCAGCACCACATATACAGAAAACGGCCAGAAGTGGCGCTGTGGCTCAAGTGGCAGAGTGCTAGCCTTGAGCAAAAAGAAGCCAGGGACAGTGCTCAGGCCCTGAGTCCAAGGCCCAGGACTGGCCCAAAAAAAAGAAAAAAAATTACCTGTTAGTGAATGAACTGTAACACTTAAAATTTAAATATGAACTAAATCCACATTAAGGAAATAGGAACATTATTTCCTACAATGAACATACAGTGTACCTACAGTTAGCTGCATCTCACTAGACTGATTGTCTTCAGCACCCGGTTCATATTCTGGATCTATTGCAAGAGCACATTCCCCGGACAGAGGCCTCTTGGCTTCATGTTGAGAAACTGCTGTGTGTGGAAAAAATTCTGAATTGTAAACCAATCAGTACTTGTTTTCATTGTAACATTGTTTGTATTGACTTTCATTAATATTTTGAAAAGTAGCCTAGACAGAAAGGACTGAAAAATCTTGGTGTGGATGTCCCCCTCACAATATATTATGAATACTTGCCATTATAAAGAGTCTTAAATAGGTACCTTCTGTATTCAGTGAAATTGAGGAGAGATGTTGGACATTAGGGTTACCTCTATTCTGCAGCAGCCTATTGTATACCATTTTAGTATTCTTTATTTTTGATCCAATTCCTACTGGGCTGTTACAACAAAAAATCCAAACAGGATTAAAGGGTCTGTTATTAGAAAGGTCACATCATAACACACTACCACTTGTGACTATTACCACCTGGGGAAGTGGTAAAGAGCCTGCCTAACAAGTAGATTCTGAGTTCAAACTCCAGTACTAACCCCCTCAAAAATAAAAAAGACAAACTGGGCACTGGTGGGTCATGACTGAAGTCCTATCTACACAGGAGGCTGAGATCTGCGGATTGTGGTTCAGAGTCAGCTCAGGAAAGAAAGTCTGTGAGACTCTTATCTCCAATAAACTATTGATAAAGCAGGAAGTGGTAGAGACCTAGCTAGCCTTAAGGGGAAAAAAAAAAATCTCAGGAGCAGTGCCCAGGCCCTAAGTTCAAGGCCCACAACTGGCAACAAAACAAAACAAAACAAAAAACACAGAAAAAAAGAAGACAGCATTATTATTAGATGCTGGTTTTTGAACTGGCATACGTTCAAACATAGTTACCTGTGATTTTAAGAGTCTCTCTCTGTAATGCTCTGGTAACTGGTATTCGCTGGTACCAGTTTCCAACACCTTCAACTTCCCAAAGGAGTTCATGGTCTCCTGGATACTTTTCAACGTATTGCTTGGAAGCTGAAAAACACATTTAGAATTTTCTAGAAATTTCAAATACCTAGTTATGTGAAAGAGAAAATATAAAGTAAGCTGCCCAACTAACTTAACAGAGCTAGTATAATCTTAATACCAAAACACTACCAATGGAATTTCAGAAAGTATACAACAGTAGTCTCATTTATGAATAAAAATCCTATAACATTTCAAATAAGATTTTTAACATTAATATAAAAAGTATACGTATAAAATTATTTCACTTGTAAGTGTAATAAATCTATATAGCCTAAGAAACTTTCATCATTAAAAAGAAACTATAAGTGGTAGAACCACTGTGAAAACAATTTGGCAGTTCCTTAAAATTTTCAACACATAATTTACAATTCCACTCTCAGGTATGTTCTCAAAAGAAAAATGGAGGGGCTGGGAATATGGCCTAGTGGCAAGAGTGCTTGCCTCCTACACATGAAGCTCTCGGTTCGATTCCCCAGCACCACATATATGGAAAACGGCCAGAAGGGGCGCTGTGGCTCAGGTGGCAGAGTGCTAGCCTTGAGCGGGAAGAAGCCAGGGACAGTGCTCAGGCCCTGAGTCGAAAGCCCAGGACTGGCCAAAAAAAAAAGAAAAATGGAAAAAAATCAAACAGATCTGTAAACCAATGTTCACAGAAACAACTCACAATAACCAAACATAGAAACTTATGTCCATCAACAGATGAACAAACAAAATAGGGTACAATCATGCACAGGAACAGTGTTTAGTGAAATATGCCAGGGCCAGAAGGACACTGTCTGATTCCACTTTTATGATGTAGCCAGAATACGAAAGTTGAAGAAGACCCAAATCAGGAAAGAGTTTACCAGAGGAATAGGGAAGGAAAAGAAGAGACATAATCAAGGCTGGGAATATGGCCTAATGGTAGAGTGCTTGCCTCGTATACATGAAGCCCTGGGTTCGATTCCCCAGCACCACATATATGGAAAAAGCCAGAAGTGGCGCTATGGCTCAAGTGCTCTAGCCTTGAGCAAAAAGAAGCCAGGGACAGTGCTCAGGCCCTGAGTCCAAGCCCCAGGACTGTGGCAAAAAAAAAAAAGAAAGGACATAATCATTTAGTGGGGTAGACAGTAATGTTGGGGTAAGAAAATCATTTCAGATATAAACAGTAACGACAAAAGTATAACTTGTAACACTGAAGTGGGTAAAAAAAAAAATTTTTTTTAGGAGACCCCAGGAGAAACACTGGAAATTGGTTACATCAAATTCTACACAGCAAAAGAAATAATCAACAGAGAAGAGGCAACCTAGTCCACTTACCTGTGTACATGAGAGAAGACAGTGGATAGCGCAATCCAAGTGCATCTTCTGTAAAGGAATCAACAAAATCCTCCAACATGAGAAGCCCACAATCTTTGCCTCTGTGTTTCTTTCTTACAAACATTGTATCAAGAACTGGCAGTTGGTAACTTTGGGTAACATATGAAGTACATAAGCTTCCTGCAGTAGTAAGAACAGAAAACCAGCAACTTTTCATATTGAAATATATAAACACTTAGTGACATGAGTTATTCTTTTCTAAAACCATTTAGTTTTTCTCGTACATAAAAAAAAAGTTCAGGAAATATGTAAGTTCCTTCTATAGCAAAGTATTTCCAGCTTTTATTACATATTATATTTATGTTTGATTATATATTGTAATATAGCTATGTGCTTATATATCACGTTATCATTTTATAAAACATATACTTGACTATGTATGATATATATTATCACTCCCTACAAGCAAGTAACTCTAAAATTCATCAACTTTCAAAATACCAGAATATTTCATTAGATACCAGAGTATCTAATGCCTATAAGAGATACATGAAATATTTAATTCCAACCTAACAACTAGAAATCCAAATGTTGTCTTACTTTTTCCCTAGTGTGTTCTGTCTTGTTCTATCTTCTTGACAATGGTAAAAAAAAAAAATGAATTTTTCTCCAAAGTTTTCAGAACTATGGTCTATGGGTTAGAAATAACTGGAAACATATGTCTTACCATTGGCTAAGTTAGCACTTTTTTTGGGGGTCCATGATGTTCATATATATATGTATGTATGTATGTATATATACATACAGATACATATATATACTCACACATACACACATATATACATATATAGGCATAAGTATATATACATACATAAACAAACATATATATTTAATGTTAAACAGGAGAAATAATTTCTACAGTCAGTATTTCTCTTCTTATTATATGACATGGTAATATATTTTTAAGAACATTGCTGGGTATTTGGGAATTGGCCATCTAAATAGAGGTCTTAGCTCATTTAATATGAGTTTGCTTTGTTTTTAGACAAATTCTTGTTATGCAGCACAAGAATTAACCTCAAATTTTTGCTATATAACACAGGGCTACACCCACCCACCCATATACTACCACACCCAATCCTTTATATGTCAAGATATTATCAATCGAGGGCACATGGCTTTCACTTTCCATTAATTTTATTAACTCAAAACCATCAGTCGATATTCTGCTCTTATTTGCCTCAAAGTAATTTCTTATTTTTAGATCATTCACATAATTTGGGGTTAAAAATCTTAATTCAAACATGAAACAATGGTAAGAGAACAAAGATCTCACAAATTAACTTTCACCAACATACTTTAATAACTCAATCGATATATTAAGATTTTTTTCTTTTTCAGTTCAACTAATAATTTGAATTATTTATGATCTAACTGGAGAATTTCAGTAACTTTTAGGAGTATCAATTTTTATGTAGAAATGGGTCATGTTATATAGTTAAATTTTGGATTTTAAGTGCTGACATGAATTCAGGACAGATCGTTATATGAACCTAACAATTTGCCACATGATTTAGCTAAATGTGACCATTATCAACTTGGGAATCAGAATTTTCTCTCTCTCTTTTTTTTAGGTGCACAACCAGTACTTAAAACTCAGTACAGTGGTGCCACCTTCACTCACTGGTTAGTGCTCTACTAAGTGAGCCACACCTCCACCCTCAGGATTTCCTCATAATTGTAGTAGTGACTAGGAAACTAAGAAACACTAAAAGCAACAGTAGCTCAAGTTCAAGCTACCAACCAAGAATGAGAAGAGAGGGCTGGGGATATGGCCTAGTGGCAAGAGTGCTTGTCTCGTATACATGAAGCCCTGGGTTCAATTCCCCAGCACCACATATATAGAAAACGCACAGAAGTGGCGCTGTGGCTCAAGTGGCAGAGTGCTAGCTAGCCTTGAGCAAAAACAAGCCAGGGACAGTGCTCAGGCCCTGAGTCCAAGGCCCAGGACTGGCAAAAAAAAAAAAAAAAAAAGAATGAGAAGAGAAAACAAATAGCTCAAGTTCTCAACACAAAATCTAAAGATCTATGTTTTATTTTTAAATCTAGTTTACATGTTGCAGATTCCATCAAAACAATACTTGTATTTAATTTTCAAGTTAGAAAATTAGACTTGTATTCAAAACACTTAAGGAACTCTTATACCTCAAAAAGGAAAAAAAAAAAAAGAGAAAGAAAAAAATTTATTTACAGACTCAATGTCGATTAGTGGTGTCCAGGGACCTCAGGGTAAGAGAAACGGGAAATGACAGCTATGGCTGCTAGTGGCTGTTGACAGTGGCTATTGTTTGCTTGAGGACAGAGAAAGGCAAAAAGAAACTTTGGGGCTGAAATATGGCTCAGGTGATAAGAGTGCCGGCCTTGCAAGCACAAACAAGGCGGCTCTGATTTCAAACCACAGTGTTTGCGGGGTGGGGGGGGGGGGGGGGAGCAGCAACTCTATATGAAATAGATTATGTTCCTATGTCCATTGTCTTGATTATGATATATGACAAAACAAGCTGCAAGTTTAAAATGTGCCAATTTTATGCATACGCATAATAAAACTGGAAAATATTTTTTTAAAGCTGGGCTGTTTATGTCAGTAAGACAGGCAAACAATTGTTGGTCATTGTATAATATTCACAGAAATGGAAAATGGGGCAATAACTCTGAAAGTTTGGAAATTCCTTTACAGATGAAACAGAGTTAGCACATGACCAGCAATTCCATTCCCATGTATATAGGCCAAAAGAAATGAAGATACAACATATGAACACTCAAAATTGAAAAATATTAGAAAGAACCCAAGTCTATCAACTAATGAAAGACAAAAAACAATAATACTTAATCATGAAAAGTAATTAAGGACTGATACATATTGTAATGTGGATGAGAACTGGGGGAAAAAAAAGCAGCAACAAGCCATATGTTGTATGATTCCACTATCTATTTGAACTATTCAGTTGATTCAAGGTTACCAAAGCCTGGGTACTTGCAACAGAGTGACTGCTACAGTGTAGAATTTCCACTTGGAGTGATAAAAACGGCGAAGACTGTTTATTCGTTTAGTACTGTATTCCTAAAATGGGAAACATTGTAAGAAGAAAGCTTCCCCATGCTTATAGATCACACCTGTAATCCCAGCTGCTCAGAAAGCTGAGATCTGAAGTCAAGATTCAAAACCAACCACTCAGACAAATCTGAGGGACCTTTATCTCTTGAGTAAGTAGTAGCAAAATCCTGTAATCAAGCACTAATCAGACTAGAAGGGAATGGAGTGTTTTGTTTTTTCCTTTGTGCCAATCCTGGGGATGCAAGAACTCAGGGCTTAGGAATTGGCCCTCACCTTCTGTTGCTGAAGGCTAATGCTCTGTTACTTGAGCCACAGCAATGGCACGGTTTTTAATTGATAGTTGTTAGGTCCTCTCCTTGAGGGCTCCATGTAGCAGCCCCTACCTCATTAAGTCTCCACCCAGTTACCTGGGTAACCTGCAGACCTGGAGGCAGTTACCACCCCTTTCCCTGAGGTCACATCCTAATTCACCTGGCCACACCCCTTGCCCCTGCCCTAGATATAAGGCAGGGCTGGGTGGGGGGCTCTCTCTATCTCTCCCTTCTCTCCGGCCATAGATCATCTTGGCCACAGGCCAGCAGTTCAGTAATAAACTTTCTCTCTTGCCTGAATACCGCGTGGCGTTCTCTTTTACCAACTACCTACTTTAAAAACCTAACATATATGTTGCTGTGACTCTGATGGGGCTTAAGAGTCAGGACAGGCAGAATTCCCCTCTACTTTTCTTCTTTTTCTGGGAGTATCCCAGTCCTGACGGCCCTTTTTCCGCGAACCGAACAGCTGCGAGACGCCACGTGGCACATTTCACTAATGCCATTCCTGGCCTCCACCTCCACCTCCACCCCACTTGTCTGCCCTGGTGAGTGAAACTGCTGCTGCTCCGGTTCTCTGCCGCTCCGTCCGCCGCTTCTGCCCGGTAAGCTCACCCACTCACCAGGCGCCTCCCTCCCGTGCTTTTGGGTTTTGCATCACAGTCACACCTGAGCTGGGACACTGCTAGCACGCCTCTTGACAGTGCAATGAGGCCTGCTCGAAATACTCGCTCAGATACAGTTTTTGCCACTGCAATGGTAATTGGTCAGAAGTCCCTTATATTCAGGCTCTCTCTCTCTCTTTCTCTTCCTTTTTCTCCCTCTCTCATCTTCCTGCTTACTTGCTTACTTTATAAAATTCCCAAGTCGTACCATCGTTGTGTGCCTTGCTCACAAAGCTGCCTCTTTTCACATTCCTCCAAAACTGAGGCTTGACCACCAATGTGCTTTGTCAGCAAAGATATCTAAAAGTTCTTTTCTCTAGCAATGACCATGTGGTGGACATTGGGTTTAACAGGCATCAGCTCAGGCGCCATTATGCCCTGCCACGTGTCCTCTGTCAGTGTGTTTGTGTCCTCCTGCCACCCCCCTCAACATGGCATCCCACTAGAGTTTATCAAAATATGGTTTCTCCATTTTATAATCTGAAAATTGTTGTTTGCTAGCAAAATTGTTTTTCTAACCGACCACATGGTTTTAAAATATTGGCAAAAAAAATGTCATTTACTATTGGAATTCCAAAAGAGTCTACTGCTGAAATTCATTTTTGCATGCTGTAAAACCTATGTGCACAGTGTGTATGTGTGTTCCCTGTGTGTATGTATGTGTAAACGTCATTTGTTAGTATGTCCATCTAGCCATATATCTGTGCTAAAACTCATCACATCTACTGAGTTTTGTCATTGCAGAATTCTGGCAAGTATTTGGTCAGTTCTTGACAAGGTACAGGTAAGCTCTAGTCCCCTTGGTCTCCTTGTTTTAATTGGAAATCAAAAAGGGCTTTTGTAGCAAAGACGTCTTGGATTACAGTTAGAAGCCAGCCCGGGCTGAAAATCTCTCTCACACTCCATCTCCCAACTAACCAGCGAAGAGCCAGGCTGGAAGCATGGCTGAAGAGACTTACCAGTCAAATGCTGGAAGTGGAGCTGTGGCTCAAGTGGTAGAGTACTAGCCTCGAGCAGAAGTGCTCAGGGACAGAGCCCAGGCCCTGAGTTCAAACCCCGTGAATGCCAATGGGGTCAAACCATCCCAGCAACAAGCACTTAGACCCCTGGGACTCAGCCAGTTCAGGGAACAAGAATCTTGGAGTGGAGTAAGAGGAAAATTGATCACATCCTAAATGGAGTCACTTTATCTCGCCCTTTCAAAATTAATCAGAGCTGGGGTATCAAGAAATAGTACCTTGGGCTGGGGATATGGCCTAGTGGCAAGAGTGCCTGCCTCATATACATGAGGCCCTGGGTTCGATTCCCCAGCACCACATATACAGAAAATGGCCAGAAGTGGCGCTGTGGCTCAAGTGGCAGAGTGCTAGCCTTGAGCAAAAAGAAGCCACTGACAGTGCTCAGGCCCTGAGTCCAAGCCCTAGGACTGGCCAAAAAAAAAAAAGAAATAGTACCTTGTCCATCTAATGTCCATACCTGAGTATAAGAACTAGCCAAGTCACCCAATTTTTAATTTTGTGCCCTAAACCCTTTCTTTTGCCTTAATATTTTTTTTGTCCAGCCCCTGCCTCATGAGACTTCTTCCAGGCTTCATTCAAGGACTAGCATCTACCACCAAGGGACCCTGCTGCTCGCCTTCTCCAGGAGAGGCCACATTTCTGCCTTTTACCCTTAATGCCGACGCCCCTTGCCAGCAGGAAGCAGCCAGAGAGAGTCTTCGTCCTTTTTCATAACTATTAAAAGGCTGGAATGTTAGGTCCTCTCTCTGAGGGCTCCATGTAGCTGCCCCCACCTCGTTAAGTCTCCACCCAGTTACCTGGGTAACCTGCAGACCTGGAGGCAGTTACCCTCCCTTTCCCTGAGGTCACATCCTAATTCACCTGGCCACACCCTTACCCCTGCCCTAGATATAAGGCAGGGCCGGGTGGCGGTCGCTCTCTCTCTCCCTTCTCTCCCTCCCTTCTCTCCGGCCATGGATCATCTTGGCCACAGGCCAGCAGTTCGGTAATAAACTTTTTCTCCTGCCTGAATACCGCGTGGCGTTCTCCTTTACAAGTTAAGATGCCTTCCAAAGGGCTATGAGACACTTCGGGTAGGATATTCCCTTAGAGCCAGTCTGAGCAACAAAACACTGACAGAGAAATTGCCTTGTATAAACTAAAGAATATAACAACTAGGCCTTATTTTATAAATCATAGCTCATACCAATCATTTAAAACAACCAAATGATACCTTTTAAGCAATACAATGAAAATTCTATGAAACCTTTTTATCACCATAGTGCATTAATATTTCTGAATATACTTAAATCACTGGCTCCATTTCAGTCACAAGAATAAAACTGTGTGTAAAAGAAGACCTGAAATATTTAGCATCATGTAACATTTAAAGTGATATATTTGTTATCTTATTCTCGTGGGGAAAATGACCTTTCTTTATCGAGTATCTGAACTCTCATCACAAATCTATGGTAATTATAGGATTAAAGCTATCAGAACCAGCCAGGACCCAGTGGCTCATACCTGTAAGCCTAGCTACTCAGGAGGCTGAGATATGAGGACAGATGTTTCAAGCCAGGCCAAGCAGAGAAGTCCCCATGAGACTCTTATCTCCAATAAACTACTCCGTGGCACTGTGGCTCAAATGATAGAGCGCCTTGAGCACAAAGAGGCTCAGGGACAGAGCCTAGGCCACAAGTTCAAGCCCCCGACCGGCAAAAAATAAATAAATAAATACAAGAGCTATCAACTGGTCTTCAAATCAACAGTGAGTTTGGTAAGCTCTTTAGATTGTACCTGATCAGAAAATTTAAGTTTGGAAGATTTATAATGGAAACAAGGAAGACTTTTTTTTTCCCATTATTCTAAGTGTGGCAGGCTTGGTGAAGGCACACCACGAGGCAGACTCTAAGCTTGGTGACCAAGCATGAAGTCTATCTTCCTAGGTAGCGGCTCTATGGAGCTGAATAAATGACGAGGGTAAAGCAGCTGCGCTAGTCTTGCATAGGTAGGGTAGCGGTGAGTTTCAGGACTTGATTAAATTAGAAACTTTCACCATTTCAAAGTCATTTCCATCTTCCAAATATATTAAAGCATTTTCTTTTTTCTGGTCATTAATAATCATTAATTTGTCAGGCCGAATCATATATGTAGGCCATGTGTACAGCCAGCTGTAGTAACAGAAGCAGGAATCAAATTAAACAACTTTTTTTTTTTTTGGCCAGTCCTGGGCCTTGGACTCAGGGCCAGAGCACTGTCCCTGGCTTCTTCCCGCTCAAGGCTAGCACTCTGCCACTTGAGCCACAGCGCCGCTTCTGGCCGTTTTCTGTATATGTGGTGCTGGGGAATCGAACCTAGGGCCTCCTGTATCCGAGGCAGGCACTCTTGCCACTAGGCTATATCCCCAGCCCAAATTAAACAACTTTTAAGTAACTGGGAGGGCATGCACAGGAGGAAAGACAAGTTTCTCTACATATATGAAAAATATCATCCTCTTTATCAAATGTTTAGTCTGGTTTTTTAAGACTTTCCTAACAACCGTGACACCTTTATAGGACAGTAATATTAAAACAGTACCAAAAACTACTAAATAGGAATACTACATAATATGCACCACATATTAACAAATACAGTTTGAATGTTTAACATGGAGATCACTTTTACCTTCCCTTTTGAAAACTCACCTGTAGGCTTAACTGAATAAAACCCAATGGCCTCTCCTTTCCTCCACAGAATCTTAGCATAATCAGTACTGCTATGACACAGGAATGGGATCTCATTTCTCTCCATTTCTTGTTTTCTATAAATAATTCGATTGAGAACATACAGAACCACTCTTTCCCCAAGAGTGCTCACCTACAACGAGAGTCAGACACGCAGGCACAGTAGTTAAAACGTTCAGCCATGAGGAAAGGCGATTCACCTGCTCCCGGAACCCACACCTCCTGCGGCCATTCACAGCATTCTGAATACAATAAATCTGTAAGCCATTTTATCATCATAGAGTTGATGCTAATCACTCGGGACAATAACAACCCATTTCCACAAGCACATTTTATGCATGGAATACTGACTCTCAGCAAACTCAAAACCAGGCAAAACAGGTTCCCAATGTACAAGGGGCCCAGCACCTCTACATTCTTCATGCTTTGATGCCCAGACCCAAGGTCTCCTCTTATTCTTAACTGCTATCCCACTACCTGTCCTGCTCTGACTCTCTGTGACCCCATTTCAGCTCACATTAAAAAAAGCTATCCTCTGAAGACTTCAAGAGCAATTACCTCATTTGATGAAGGAAACTATAATCATACCCTTGGGAAAGGGCATCTGTCTCTCCTTTTTCAGATGAACTGTTCTTTTAACAGCTTTGTCTTGGCTATAATTACAGGAATACCTTAGTTCCCCACCACCACTCCCACACCCCTTTGCTAGACCTGATGAACAAAGACTGTGTGACCTGGGCGAAGGCCAGACTTGGGGCAGTCACAGACTAGAAATACTTCACCTCCTACACACCAGAAACCCACGGTCACGGTGACCCACCAACATTCACAGCTTTTTCACGTTTGATAGCCATTCCCTAGAGATATCGTTAGTGCCAAAAAACAAGAGTCATGTTCATAAAGTCTACATTACCCAAGTACCTCTAAAAGAGGACAACCTCTGGGCTGGGAATATGGCCTAGTGGCAAGAGTGCTTGCCTCGTATACATGAAGCCCTGGGTTCAATTCCTCAGCACCACATATATAGAAAAAGCTGGAAGTGGCACTGTGGCTCAAGTGGCAGAGTGCTAGCCTTGAGCAAAAAGAAGCCAGGGACAGTGCTCAGGCCCTGAGTCCAAGCCCCAGGACTGGCAAAAAAAAAAAAAAATCTCTCCTTCTGATTTGTAGAGTAGCACACACTACTGCCAAAAGTATCCCTAGGAGGAGATCTCCCATACCAAGTAATGCACTAAACTTTGGCAGAGCTGACTAGCACTAACTGACAAGGTCATTCCTTCCTTTCATTCCTGATTAGCATAAAATTCTTCCTCAAACTGAGCTGCAATCCATTTCACTAAACACCATACTACGATGTTCTGCAGCCACACAGAAAACTGGTTATTTGAACATAGCCATGATGATCCTCTAAAGTTTACACCAAAACTAAACAGTGTAACAATGAAAGAAAAGGCAATCCCGCACAATGGAGTGCACATGCCATTCTGCTCCTTTGGAAATGCTCCAGATCCTTAACATCCCTCTTCAAGTCCGGCACACAGATATTATAATTGCAAACACTGAAGAGGTTGATGAGACAGTGGGGCTTTCAAGACGAATTCAGAGGATTTATCAATATATAAGGCAAAATGAAATAAGATTTATAACAAGTCACTTGTTCATGTGTTTATGAAGTGGTAATAGTTACTCCCTCCCAAGGGACTAACTTACTGACCAATTTTTCTTTAATGGCCAGAATAACAGTAGCTCAGAATATTCAAATTAATGCAATATCTGAGTCAGGCACTGGTGGCTCACATCTATAATCCTAGCTACTTAGGAGGCTGAGATCTAAAGACAACTATTCAAAGCCTGCCCAGTCAGGAAAGTCCTAGAGACTCTTGTCTTCATAAACCATAAAAAAGCAGGAAGAGGAGCTCAAGTGGTAGAGCACTAGGTGTGAGCAAAAAAGCTTAGGGACAGACCCTGTATGCAAGCCCCAAAACCACACACACACACACACACACACACACACACACACACACACACACGTCCAATATCCAGAAGGCATCCTGTTCGGATTAATTAACAAGATTTATGCTTCTGTTAACGAACAGCAGTGCCTCTCTAAGAAAGTCATTATTCTCTTTAGGAAAGATGCGCCTAATGCATCTCAACCAAGTGTCCTATACCTCAACTTACGCTGAAAATCATACTCTTCCAGAAGGAAGGTGTCCACACTTTTTAAACTTCGCTTTGACCCCTAAAATATTTTGCAACTCGGTTTCGATAAATTTCTTCCCTTATAGGCTATCTAACTGCTTCCCCTCCCACATCCCCCTGCACTGAAACTGGCTGGCTTCTACTCAATTACCAGCAGAGACCAGAAGCCTGTGCATCCTGAAGCCTGTGCATCTCGGCCCCACAACGTGGTTATTCCCTAGCCAAGTGTGCCAGGCCAGCACTAAAGGCTCAACCAACAAACCAGAGACAAGAGAAGCTCAGCAACCACGTGCACAAAAGTAGCCTTTGTGTAGGTGGATCCGAAAAATCAGAATCTCAAGTAGATAAAGGTAACCCTAGTTCAACTAAGCTGTAAGTTTGTTCCTCTCAGATCAGAAACATTTGGAATCATATAAAATAAGGGAAGCCCAACTTCAAGACTGGTTCATCGCAAGAATAAAATAGCAATGGTTAATATAGCCTGGTAATAATAAAATGGGGAAATAAACTATCCCATTTATAAGCAACACTGAATTAGAGGACCTTGTTACCTGCTTAAGCCCTTCTCTTGAAGGAAGAGATGTTTTCACAATATCATCAATGGCCCACCACTGATCAGCAAGGTAAAGTGCCACAGCTAAAACAGAATAAATGATAGTTAAATTTAAGTCTTAAGTTTTAGCATAAACAATTTTAACTATTTCGTAAGGCTTATATAGTCACTCTTAAATACATCTATGCCTTGTTTTCTTCATTTTTTGGATAGTACTGGGACTTGAACCCAAGCCTTTACCACAAGTGTTTTACTAAGCTACATATCCAGTCCTATACACATATTTTATACTGTATAAGACAATGTGGCACCATTTGTACAATTTTATTTTACTCACTAACCAATTAATTTAAAATGATATTTTTAAAAAAACAACTTCCTTCATGTAGCCACCTTCTTAATAAATTCCTGTTTGAAGAAAAACTCCTCAGTTAACAAAATCAAAGCAAAAAGGAGACCTGTAAGTGAATCCTCAGGTGCAAAAAGAGCAAGAATTTTCTGAGTCTGATCTCCACCATAGAGAGGTACAAAGCCTACATTTGAGAGGCTAATGGGAATCTGAAAGGACAATAGATTTAAAATTAGTAAAGTAGTTTTTAAAAAGAAGACAAAATGCTAAATATTTGCTTAAACTTTCCTTACATTTGTTTTAATTCTATAAGTAAATTTCACAGAACACAATATACCTAGTCTCTCAAAAAAGAGTAAAAAAAAAATACAGAAAGCAAACTCAGTCTTACTTTTTGGAACAACTGTGCTATCTGAGGCACTGGAAGTAAAAAATTATTTCAACAAACACTACTAAGCCCTAGACATACCACTAAATAAAACAAAAGCTATGATTGGCCCCCAAACCAACTGTAGTTTAGTATCTTTATCTGGACTACATGAGGAAGACATAATTTATTTTCTAGTAAAAGAAATCAGGCAAATTTATCTTTCAGTATGGTACATGCAATATTTTAACATATTTCTGCATTCATTAATTCAGTACTAATTCATTCTCAATCCATATTGAATAATTCAGAGAATTATAAAATATTGGTGCTAGAGAAGACTTGAAATCTTATATATCCACATCATCTCTAGAAAAAGAATATGAAGGCTAAAAAGATAAGAAATCTTCCTATTTTTATTTCACCGAGGAATTCAAATGATTCCAAGTCTAAGGGTTCATCATAACATATCTTGGATTACTAACTAGAAATTTTGATTTTACTATTTTCAAAAAGGGAAGAAAAGAGTCATGACACAATAATGATTTAAAATGTTTTCCTGATTTTTTAATTAAAAAAATTCACTCAAAAATTCTAAGTATAAACTAAATCTGAGTTAGTTCCAATTGTTAACAACTTTAGCATAACTAGTTAATTTTTTATAAATAATTTGAAAGGCAAACATTAAAGAATCATTTGTGGGATTTTTTGTTCTTTTTAAAAAACTAATCATGATGCTCTAATTATTCAACCAATATTAACACATTTTCCTTGACAGATTTCTAATAAAAGTTTCAAAACTGAGTAGCTAATACTAAAATGATTATTTAGGAAATAATGCAGATTTTATGCAGAAACTTGACTGAAAAGTTTAGCAAAAATCACTGCAGAATGCCTTACCGTAATACTGAGAAGAGATAAATATTCTGGGTTGTCAGGATCCCCACACCTTAAATCTGACATGTAATCTTCAGCAGAACTTTCTAATTCCTCATGACTGCAGTTATCCAGCAAATCCACAGGGAATGCCATCCTCTTTAACAAACAATATGAACAATGTGCTTCAGAGCAGGAAATGCCATCTTCCCTTACGCACAAAACTTTTGTGACTTTGCCATATTTCATTGTAGTAGGTTTTCTATTTCTCTATGTCAAGATAATTTAAGCCTGTTTATTTAATCAGATATGTAAAAACAAACGTTCTCTAACATAGTTAATCTGTATTTTAAAATGGTAATGAAATAAGAATTCATGAATTCTTTTTTCAATGATAGAAATACATATAATTATATAGGTGTAAGCCCATACTTATAGCCATATACATATAACTTCATATAACCCTCAACAGAAAAAAAAAAAACCTTTATAAAAGGACACAAAGCAAATTAGGTATGAGGGCTCACATCTGTAATCTTAGCTAATTAAGAGGCTGAAATTGGAAGGATCTGTTAGGTTTTTAAAGTAGGTAGCCGGTAAAGGAGAACGCCACGCGGTATTCAGGCAGGAAAGAAAGTTTATTACTGAACTGCTGGCCTGTGGCCAAGATGATCCACGGCCGGAGAGAAGGGAGAGAGAGAGAGGGGAGAGAGAGAGAGAGGGGGGAGAGAAGGGAGGGAGGGAGAGAGAGAGAGAGAGAGAGAGAGAGAGAGAGAGGAGAGAGAGAGAGAGAGGAGAGAGAGACCCCCACCCAGCCCTGCTTTATTTAGGGCAGGGGCAAGGGATGTGGCCAGGTGGATTAGGAGGTAACCTCAGGGAAAGGAGAAGTAACTGCCTCCAGGGCTGCAGGTTACCCAGGTAACTGGGTGGAAACTTAATGAGCTGGGGGCAGCTACATGGAGCCCTCAGGGAGAGGACCTAACAGGATCATAGTTCTAGGCGAGCCCAGGCAAAAACTTTTCCAAGAGTATGGTGACATATGCCTGTCATCTCAGTTATCACAAGAAGTATAAAACAGGAGGGTCATGTTATAGGCAAAGGCCCGGATAAAAGGGAGACCCTGTTTCAAAGTAAAGGGCTTAGGGAACTTTTTGAAATTGTGTAAATGTTCCACAACTGGGTTGTGGCAAAGAGTTGCACAGCCCTCTACATTTACTTTAAAACTAGGAGAGAGCAAGGGAAGGGATGACCGTGTCCAAAAAGAAATATATTCATTATTTGAGTTATATAACTGTAACACCTGACATCACCTTTTTTTCTTTTCTTTTCCTTTTTTTTTTTTTTTTGGCCAGTCCTGGGGCTTGAACTCAGGGCCTGAGCACTGTCCCTGGCTTCTTTTTGCTCAAGGCTAGCACTCTACCACTTGAGCCACCGCGCCACTTCTGGCTGTTTTCTGTATATGTGGTGCTGGGGAATCGAACCCAGGGCCTCATGTATACAAGGCGAGCACTCTTGCCACTAGGCCATATCCCCAGCCCTGACATCACCTTTATAATAACAATTTAAAAATAAACTTACTTTAAAAATTAGTCCTATAAACATACCTTTTTGCCAATAGTGGGCACTGCCCCTGAGCTTTTCCAGCTCAAGAGTAGGGCTCTACCACTTGAGCCACAGTTCTGCATCCTACAAATGTACTTTTTGATAGCTTTATATTGCACAACAGCAATGAGTGAACATTATGGTACATAAACTGTATCTCGTATTTAAACACCTTTAAAACAGTTATTCATTTCACTTATTGGAAGAATGTTTCAGAGTTTTTAGGCTTTATGGGGAAATACTGAAGGTTTTCCTATTATAGTCAAGAAAAATATAAACTCTATCATTATACAGTATTTCATGGGTATTGACCAAAGCACTTAGATAAGGGAAAACAATCACAGACATAACAGACGGAGGTGGGATAGGAGGATAGAACAATCCTTATTATTTGCAAATAGTAATGTACTGAACTGAAAAACTCAGGTATATGCAGACATCCACAAACCTCTCTTCAAAACCAGCTAAGAGGTCACCACACCTTGCTCCAGTCAGATGAAAGATACACGGCTCCCTAACCCAGGATAAAAGTCAGCACGGAATACTTAGCTACATTCCTAAGCCTATCACCCAGCCCTGCTTATAATCAAGTATCAAGAGGCAAACCAAACATAAAACTGAATGAAGACCAAGGTAGAAAAGGGAAAATTTACTACAGAGAGGCTGAGGTGTCACAGGATAACCTGGGCAGAGCAAAGCGTGGGCTACAAGAGGGGACCACTTGGCAGAATGTTCCATGACCTACTCACCAGCTATGCCAAAGTGTCTTCCAGGTTCCCCAACTGCTTCTTCACAGCCTGGTTCTCCCCTCCCACCATACACCCTGTAATAGGACGTAGCTGCCCCACTCGCAGAGCAATGCGGCTCTTAGGAACTGCTGCTATGCCACAGGACCTCTCTTGCCTCACTCCAGCAACTGTCCTGAACCTTATCAATAATGTAACACCACACAAGACTGGACGCAGGCAACGCGGGGTCTAGCTAGGGAAGACAGTAAACACAACAAGATAAACACTGAGAGAACACGAGGGCCAGAGACCAGAGAAGACCCGCTCACTCGCTGCAGACAGAGGCCCAGCTAGCATACTCTTTCCTCAACAAGGAAGAAATGCTGTCTTTTATTCTTTCCATTTCTCTTGTATAAATTTTTTGTTGGTAGTTTCTTCTACCTCCTTTTCCTTTTTAAAGATAACAAAGAGATCACATGACATAGATATGCCATGTGGGAGACAGGAGTGTTTCCCATGTCTTCCCACTTCCTCTGTCTGTTCCTTCCTTCTTTTTTTTTTTTTAATTCCATTTGTTCTATCCTTTTCTAATCACTGACTACATGGCCTTTCTCCATAGTAATTAAACTATATTCTCTAAAATGATTATTTCATTCACCTTCACCCCACATATTTCATCCCCCTTCTAATCTTCCTTTTGCTCCCATGTTTACTTTTCCTACTTAATTTTGAAATTCTACACCTATTTTTTTCTAAAGCTCTAGCATACTATATAAGAACGCTAGTGTTTTTTGGGTTTTTTTGTATACTGTACTATGTTACAGGGGATGTAGATGATATCTCTAATTTTTACTTCATGCAAATATCTACTTGGTTCTCAATTAGTGAATTTATTATTGCTGAGTTACACCCCCAGACTAAGGGCAAGAAATGGCACATCAACCTTATAGCTCAATCCTTCCTGAACATAAGAAAATAATTCAACTGATAGGCTTCAGTTGATTACAACCTCCAGTCAACACCTTGACTTCTGATAAGCAAGACTTACTTAACACACAAACACAAGAAATTTAAAAAGAGATTAAAATGAGCCCAGTGTAGGTGGCTCACATCTGTAATCCTAGTGACTCAGGAGGGTGAGATCTGAGGTTCACAGTTCAAAGCCAGCCAGGGCAGGAAAATCATGAGACTCATCTCCAATTAGCCACCAGGAAACTGGAAGGGGTGCTGTGGCTCAAAGTGGTAGAGTACTAGCTTTGAGCTGAAGACCTCAGGGGCAGCGCCCAGGCCCAGAGTTCAAGTCCCATGACAGACAAAAATAAATAAGTAAATAAAACAAGGCAATAGAACAAATCCCACATAAAGAGGTATCAATGATCATGAAATAAATGAAATAAAAAATACCGAACTCAAATGAATGGTGGTAAGAATGATCAACACATTAAGGACAAAGTCTACAAACACTTTAATGAATTAAAGGAGAATACATATAAGCAGTTAACTGAATTCAAAAAGATTGAAAATATACTGTATGAAGCTGGATGTCATAAGGAATACAAGATTTGAATGATAAATTCGGTACGGAAATCCTGAAAAAAATATCCAATTGAATGTCTGAAAATAAAAATCTCTGTTGAAAGCCTCTCCATAAACTAGATCAAATGGAAGACAGATTATCAGGGCCAGAAGATAAAATACATGTGTGATAAAAATCAGATAAAAAGAAACAAATGAAGTACAAATAAAGCACGCAAAACAACTGGATACCATTGAAAAACAAAGCCTGTGAAATGTAGGAATTGAAGAAAAGGTTACAGGTAAAGGCATGGAAAAATTACTCAATGAAGGAATACTAGAAATTTTCACAATATTGAGAAAGAAACTGTCACCCAAACAAGATGCTTTTAGGACACCAAACATTTATAAACCAAAACAGAACCATTCCACATATTACAGATAAAACATGAACTACATAGAGTAAGAAAATATATTGAAACCTAAAAGAAGAAAATGCCAAGTCACCAATAAGAAACAAACTCATCAAATTGACAGTTTTGGTGGTGGTGTTTTTTTTTTTTGCCAGTCCTGGGGCTTAAACTGGGGACCTGAGCACTGTCCCTGGTTTCCTTTTTGCTCATGGCTAACACTCTGCCACTTGAGCCACAGTGCCACTTCCAGCTTTTTCTGTTTATGTGGTGCTGAGGAATCGAACCCAGGGCTTCACGCATGCTAGGCAAGCACTCTACCACTAAGCCACATTTCCCAACCCCCACCCCTTTTTTTTTCTAAATGCCAGTCCTGGGGCTTGAACTTGGGGCCTAGGCACTGGCTCTAAGCTTTTTCACTCAAGGCTGGTGTTCTACGATTTGCACAACAGCTCTACTTCTGTCTTTTTGTGGCTAACTAGAGATGAGTCTCACAGACTTTCCTACCCAAGTGGCTTCAATCCCTGACCCTCAGCTCTCAGTCTCCTGAGCAGGGGGAGCCGCACAGGCCTGGAGAGAGCAGATTTCTTAAGCTCTGAAAGAAAGTAACTGCCAAATTACACTACTATACCCAGGAAGCTAACCTTCCCAATGGAAACAAAAACCGTCCACAAAAAACAAAAGCTAAAGCACTTCATGAGCACAAAACAAACAAAAAGGAATCCTACCCAGAGAGAAAAATAAATGCAACCATGAGTATACAGGAAAGAATAAGTTTACCAGATAAGTCAATGAGCAAACAAGAGGGTGAAATCAAGTACTATTTTTTAAAAAATCACTAAATGGAAGGGATTACTACATACCTTCATTAACAACTCTGAAGGTTAATGTTCTCAATCCTCAAAACTGGCTGGATGTGGTGACTCACACTCATAATCGCAGTCACTCAGGAGACAGACTGAGAGGATTAAGTCTCAGGCCAGTCAGGTAAAAAGTTAGTAAGACCTCAACTCAACCAACAATTGGCCACAGTAATGACAACTATGTGTGAAATGATAACAGGAAAATTGTGATGTTGGATGTCCTGAGGAGAAACACAAGACTGTATCCCAAAAATAGCTAAAGCAAAAAAGAGCACTAGTATAGAGCTTGTCTAGCAGGTACAAGGCAGAGAGTTCAAACTCCATTACTGTACCACAAAAACAAAAACAAAAAAAACCCTACCAGATTGGCAATCTACCTCACTGGCAAACAGACTTAAAGTGAAAGATTTGCTAAGCAAATGCAGCTCAGAAGCAAGCAGGAGTAGCTATCCTCATTATGTGACAAAGAAGATTTCAAACAAATATTAGAAGACATAAAGAAGTTCACTTCATATTGGTAAGGAAAATAATCCATCAAAAGGATATCACAATTTAAATGTATAAGCACTAACTACTGGCACACCTAATTTCATAAAGAAAACCCTACTAGGGCTGGGGATATGGCCTAGTGGCTAGAGTGCTTGCCTCGTATATATGAGGCCCTAGGTTCGATTCCCCAGCACCACATATACAGAAAATGGCCAGAAATGGCACTGTGGCTCAAGTGGCAGAGTGTTAGCCTTGAGCAAGAAGAAGCCAGGGACAGTGCTCAGGCCCTGAGTCCAAGCCCCAGGACTGGCCAAAAAAAAAAAAAAAAAAAAAAAAAAAAACCCTACTAGACATAAAAGCTCAGACAGAACCCAACTCCATAACAAGTGGGTGACTTCAATGTACTACTCTACTCATCAACAGCAGGCCAACCAGACAAAATAATCAACAAGAAACTTTAGAATGATACCATAGATCAAATGGATTTAATTAACAGAGAGCTATATAATAGTCTATCTCAAAAGCCACAGAATACACATTATTCTCAGCAGTCTATGAAACTTTCTTTAAAAAAACTGACCATATTTAAGTAAGTTTGAATAAATAAAATTGAAGTAGCCTCCTTAATTGTATCAGATGACAATGGAATAAAAGATGAAATCAAGAACAGTAGAAACTACAAAATACATTCAGATACACAGAGTCTAAACATTTTGAGTGATCAGTAAGTCATTGAAAAAATAAAGAAGGAAACTTTTTAATGCTTAGAATCAGCTAGATGCCAATGGCTTAGCTACAATCCTAGCTACTCAAGAGGCTGAGATGGGAGGATCTCCACTCAAAACCCGCCTAGGCAGGACCGCCCATGAGATGCTCATCTCTAATCAACTAACAAAAAGCTGGAAGTGATAGAATGATAGCCTTGGGCATAAAGAACTCAAGCCCTAAGTTCAAGCCCCAGGACTGGTACAAAAAAAAGTACAAATCATGGGAACCTTTGAGGCACTGCAAAAGGCAGTACACTAAGAGGAAAGTGGAGAGGCATGAGTGCCTACATTAAAAACTCAGAAAGCTATTAAATGAATAACATAATAAAGCACCTCAAGCTCAGAAAAACAGGAACAAACCACACAATCACAAGAATAAACTAATGAATAGAACAGGACATAAATATACATGCTAATGATTATAAATACATACACACAGATATATACACACATACTAAAGCCTATGGAACTGAATAGATGACAAGTGTGTCTATCAGTAGGTGGAAGTTTTATTTATCTGTTTGTTTAGTGCCGATCCTGGGGCTTGAACTCAGGAACTGGGCACTCTGTCCCTGAGCTTTTTTCTTTTGCTCAAGGCTAACATTCTACCAATTGAAGCACAGCTCCACCTCCAGCTCTTTGGGTAGTTAACTGGAGAAAAAAGTGTCACAGACCTTCCTGCCTAGGCTGGCTTGAAACTGCAATTCTCAGATCTGGGCCTAGGATTACAGACAGGCATTAGCCACCACATCCTGCCAAGAAAGACTTTTTCATAGTATTGTTTCACTTTGGAAGGGTAACGGGATTGTTTCACTTTGGAAGGGTAACGGGGCCGAGGGGGGGTGGCAAGTGAAGGGACAAAGGGTGAACAAATGTAGCAGTGGTCCTCACTAGACACTATGTTGAAAAAGAACAAACAAAAAGAAATGTACTCTTTACCTGACTTATATAACTATAACCCATTTATACATCACCTTTATAATAATAAAAAATAGTATTGTTTCATTGGTCTGATATCAATCAGTGTAATTTCCATTAACTCTTTACACCAACATGATTTCTGTGAGAAACACAAATGTTGTTGAGTCTATCAATTAATTTGTCCTTTTTATTGTTAGGTGGTATTTACCCACTCTGCTCATGGACAACTGGGCTGTTTCCAATATTATGTTAAAGCTGCTATAGGCAGTCTTGTAGGACTCTTATGGTGGATATACACACTCTTATTTTACTAGGTTTATACCACCAGGCTGATTAATCTTACTAAAAGTAAGTTGCATTCATCCTGGTGTGATGCAACAAGAAAATGTGACCCCAATAGAATGAATCCATTAGAGAAATGAGTTAAAGGATACCTTAAGTATAATGGCAGCTAGCCAAATTTAGAGTAATAGTTTCTTCAACAAGTACATGACATGTAGTAATAGTCATATAAAAGGAAAGAAACTTAAGGGGCAGATCAAACGCCTTGTGGAAAAAATTCTCTGATCGGTGTGCTCTTGAAATTTTCCATGATAAAAAGTGAAATAAGCCAGTGTGGTAGCACTCACTCAAAGAGGCTAAGGTCAGCCTCAAAACCAACCAACCAAACAATAAAGAAATAGACCCTATGAATTTCAAAAGAGATTAACCAGAAGTTTAGGTAAATAAAATGTTAGAGTTCTAAAAGTACCACAAGAGCCAGGCACTGGTGGCTCATGCCTATAATCCTACCTACTCAAAAGGCTGAGATCTGAGGATCACAGTTCAAAGCTAGCCACGGTAGGAAAGTCCAAAAAGTCTTATCTCCAATTAACCACCAGAAAACCGGAAGTGGAACTGTAGCTCAAAGTGGTAAAGCTATATAGCCTTGAGCCAAAGGAGCTCAGATATAGTCCCCAGGCCCCTGGTTCAAGCCCCATGACTTACCGAGAGAGAGAGAAAGAAAGAGACAGAGAGAGAGAGAGAGAGAGAGAGAGAGAGAGAGAGAGAGAGAGAGAGAGAGAGAGAGAGAGAGAGAAAAGAACCACAAAGTAGCCTGCTCCTTAGCTTAGGTAAATCTTTATATCTCAATCATAAACTTAACATGTAAAAACAAAACTAAGGAAATGCTGTATGTTCCATAGTTCAATTTAATGATTCTAACAATTAAAATTGAAGAGGACACTATAAACACAGAGCAAATAGTGAATGAAAAAAGCATTAATAGGAGGATACTAACTAGAGAATGCACCATCTTTCCTATTATAAACCAAATCCCATATATCCAAATATCTAAAGATTAATGAAGAAAAAATTTTAAGACATTTTTTATGTCATATTGTTGTGCCAAGTCGCAAGACCACCCCCAAGAAGACCACCGAGATTCAAACACTCCGAAATGCAAAAGCAAGGCAAGGCTTTATTTAACGAGCTGCCAACTCGGGCCTCGTCCTACCCACCGACACAGCAGAGGTTAGGAGGAAGCCCCGAGCTGTGATTACACAGGGCTTATAAAGGCAAAGAACAAGGTTACAACAATCAGCTGTGCAAGCAAGATTAGAACAGGTACAAATCTGATTGGCTCAGGGTTCGATTCTAAAATGGGGTTCACGTGGTGGGGCCTGACTTCAAAGTCTGGCACCTCATTTCCCCCTTTTTCTTTTTGGTACCTTGGGAGCCAATCATGGCTCCATTCTGTCCATTTCAATGGCTTGCATGTCTAGGGGATGATATAGAGGTAAGGCATGGGCCAGTAGGGCCAAAAGTAGTATCCGAAAATAACTCTGGTCCCTCGGTTTTAAAGGGGGGCTGATGGGTGAAGATCATCCATCTTCTGTAATTTCTTCAGGCTGACTCAGGGGCGTTGACCTTACCTAGCCAGGAACCTATAACCTTAGTCTCAGTCTAACTTTCTTTTCTTGAGGCGAAGGCAAAGCAGCTGAGTTGGGTGCTTGGAGACCTCCCATGTTCCATCACGGTAGTTGTCGTCCAGGGCAAAGGGGTCAGCTGGCCTGGCATGGAAGCAATGAACCCAAGTGGCGATGCCGTCTAGGGTCTCTTCCACCGTGGTTAATCTGTTGATTGGGGGCATTGGCAAGCTGACAGGCCTTTAACAGATCTCAATAAGGACACAACACAATCTCAGGTCTACAAGCTTTCTTTCCTAAACAGATGTATGAGCTTAAAATTCTTACTGCCAGTCAGGGCTTTGAGTAAATGCGGGGGGTGAGATTTTAATCTATCCTCTCATTTGACAAACTTACCCTTACTAACCACTATCACAGATGACTGGCAAATTCCTGCCCAGTAGACAGACATGGGCATTGGAAAGACATGCTTATGAACTATTCTTCTAGGACTTCCCGGCTTTAACTTTTGAAAGGCCAACAGTAGTGACTCTAGGATCTGACACTATCTCTGCCATCCAAGCAGTGGCTTACTGCCTCTGGATGCTCCATCACTTTTGTCCCAGGAGGAGTGACTTTCGACTTGGACTCAGGGCCTGAGTGCTGTCCCTCAGCTCTCCAGCTCAAGACTAGCACCGTACCACTTTTGAGCTCCACACCACTCCGTTCCCAGCACTCTGCTGGCTGATTAGAGACAAGTCTCTCACAGGGACCTTTCTTTGCCCGGGCTGGCTTTGAACCGCAGATTCAGATCAATGAGTCTTATAAGGGGCCACTTTACTCCAATTATAAGCAACAAGGTGGTCCACACAGAAGTAGTTTTTAAGCATGCTCTCTTACCTGGAACTTATTAAGGGTCAGTATTAGATCTCGACAAACTTGTAGGAATCACCTGTGTTTCTCTGTGGGCCTGCTGGAAACTGTTACAAAAAAACCTACAAAGAAGCTGGAATGGCAATTAAACATTTTGGTAGCCATAATTCTCCTTTTCTCACTTTGCAATAATTATTTAGGACAATTTTACTTCCAAATTCCTTATCTAGAAATGTATTCTTGATTTCCAAAGCCTTTCTAACACTAACACAACACTTTAGCTTTTATCTGCATCGGAAAAACTGAAGCTCACAGGCAATCTGAAACCAGGTGCTGCCCTTTGCTTACGGGCTGCTTGTTGCAAAAGAGCCTTTTTTTTTTTTTCAGTCCCAGTTACTGCATGGCATGAAGACCTTTGAATTTAAACTTAGTTTTGCATCATACTGCAGTCTTGAACATGTTCACACTCACACATGCACACACACATACAATTTCAAAAGATCTTAAAGCACGCAGAATAAGCATCGGCCATACATTTTCCAGTGGCAAGACATTTTGTCAATCTTACTCCTGCAACACGCACATTTTAAGACAAAACCTTTAATATATGATTTTAGCATTCTCCAGCCTCATTTTCCAGAGCTTCATAGCCTTAGTAAAATAGTTTTAGCATACCAAATAATTTTCTGCTTAAGAAGGCTGGGTGGGGGTCCCCCCAGAGTTCTTTCTGTGGACACTCACACTCTGATTGTGAACCATCGCCTGTACATCTTTCCAATGAGCTATGCAGGTTTGACACAAAAGACACTGTTAGACTTACAAACACAGAGATGACAGCGCAGCATGGTGAGGTCACTCCCTGCCACCTGTGGGTGGCTTGGGCTGGCCCTACGTCCACCCTTGTCGGCGGCTGCAGGTCAGGACTTGGGGCTGATGCGTCGGCAAGTTGACTGGGCAGGACCCTCTGGAGCGGAGGGCACAGCTGAAACATTTTCCTCAGAGTCCTTTTGTAGAGTTAACTGGGGTGGGGAATATGGAGCGGGAAACATTTCCTCCTCCATGTTTCCTCCCTGGAGGACAGGTGAGTACAATTTCTTCCTTCTTGGTTTCTCTCTTGTCTGGATGGCCCGAACGAGGGGTGTAGATTAGGTGTTGCAAAGTCCTGATCTTACCTATGTCAAAGCTCCCTCAATTCCCTCAAAGATGGGCCATTCTGACTTGCACAGGGTGATCCACTTTTCCTTCTTAAGCGCCACACCTTGGTTCTGAGCTATCTCCTTAACCTCCCTCCAGTGAGCTAGGATCAAGTCCAGGGGAGTGGAAGGAACGTTCCCAATCATCCGTTTGTCAGTCAGGCACAGTGCAAGAAAGAAACACACAAAAATAATCACAGGCACAAGGACCAGACAACACTTACAGACTTAGGGAGCCGCGGCTTACAGGTTTGACTGTGTCTCTCCTGCCCCTGTGAGGAGGCAGACCACACAATCTCACTGTGTCTCTCCTGCCCCTGTGAGGGGGCAGACCACACAGTCTTGAGGCTCTCTCTCTCCCATTCCTGTGTAGGAGCGGACCAGACAACCCCAAATATAGAGTGGACTAGACAGACACCCATTAGAAGGGCCTCTCGGTCCAGTCCTTCAGGTTCAGGGTGGTAGTGGGAAGCCTGAGCCCCCTGTGGAGGGCTTGAGGTGTCCCCCAGGACTGCCCATATGAGCATGTCCACTCCGGCTCGTCCTTCACTACCTACAGGTTCAGATTCAAGTGGCTGGCCTAAACAGAAAACAAAACTACAAATCACACAGACACAGACTCACAGAATGAACGGCCCTATTTTCTTACCTTCGGAGTCTGGGGTCTCGGGGTTTCTGGGGCTATCCCGGACGAAACCCCAAATGTTGTGCCAAGTCGCAAGACCACCCCCAAGAAGACCACCGAGATTCAAACACTCCGAAATGCAAAAGCAAGGCAAGGCTTTATTTAACGAGCTGCCAACTCGGGCCTCGTCCTACCCACCGACACAGCAGAGGTTAGGAGGAAGCCCCGAGCTGTGATTACACAGGGCTTATAAAGGCAAAGAACAAGGTTACAACAATCAGCTGTGCAAGCAAGATTAGAACAGGTACAAATCTGATTGGCTCAGGGTTCGATTCTAAAATGGGGTTCACGTGGTGGGGCCTGACTTCAAAGTCTGGCACCTCAATATCACTGATCAGATGAAATGCAATAGGGTTAATACCACAATATTCCCCTTAAGACAATTCACAAAATTCATTTAACTATTATCTAACAAAATAAGGTATGTATAAGTTTATTTGCTCAGAGTCATCATAATCTAAAGAGTAGAGTTTAAAATCAATATTTGAAAACTATTGCCAAAAACCTGATCTACAAAAAAACACCACATAAAAATAACAACAGCAGTACTGGGTACCAGTGGCTCACTTCTGTAAACCTAGCTATTCAAGAGTCTGAAATCTGAGAATCATGGTATAAGGCTAGCCCAGGAAGGCTAGCAAGAAATTGAAATTTGGAGCTGTGGCTCAAGTGGTAGCTCCAGTCTTGAATAAAAAAAGGTAAGGGAGAATGCCCTGGTCCTTAATTCACTCTGCAGCACCAAAAATATAAATTAAAAAAGAAAAAAAGGGCTGGGGATATGGCCTAGTGGCAAGAGAGCTTGCCTCGTATACATGAGGCCCTGGGTTCGATTCCCCAGCACCACATATACAGAAAATGGCCAGAAGTGGCGCTGTGGCTCAAGTGGCAGAGTGCTAGCCTTGAGCAAAAGGAAGCCAGGGACAGTGCTCAGGCCCTGAGTCCAAGGCCCAGGACTGGCCGAAAAAAAAAAGTTGAGAGGAAGGACACACTATTGACCAAACGAAAAAAGGTCCAATCAAACTGCAAGTTTATGGGTGATCTTTTCTTTTTCATGTTACTATGATAAGGTTTTTAAATACTTTAAATAATGTCACATTTAAAAATTCCAAATATGCATTTAAATTTTACAGCTGAAAATAAGAAAAGTAGGTCATCTGAACAAAACAAAAAAAATCTAAAGACTAGTTAAAATTTCAGGGTAGCAAGTTGCCACCCACTACTGTGCTGTACTAAGACTCACATACACAATGTGACTACCGTGCAGTATAAGACCCACATACATGATAAGCAGGTCTGTAGCTACAGGGCTGGATGCACAGGCCAGACAATTCCTCCAATCTACTCATCATTCCTCTATCCCAGTGTTATTCAAACTTCAATAATTTCTGTATTCATCTCAACATTTGCCTTTATTCCAAATGCCTTTACTCTTTTAAAAAATAACCGGCACACAGTCAGGCTCTGGTGGCTCATGCTTGTAATCCTAGCTATGCAGGAGACTGAGCTCTAAGGGTCATGGTTTGAAGCCAGCCTGGGTCCAAAGTCCAGAGATTCTTATCTCCAAACAAAAAAGCAACCCAAAAAGCCACAAGTGGAATTGTACCTTAACTAGCAGAGAGCTAGCCCTGGGCAAAAAGCTCAAGGATAGTGCTTAGGCCCTGAGCCTAAGCCCCAGGTCTGGGCTCAAAAACTGATTGATGGATGGATGGATGGATGGATAGATAGGATAAGGTAGTCATAGAAGATAGATGATCGATCTCACGCGCACACACACCATTGCTGTCTCCTTAAATCACAGAAAAAATATATGTACCAAAGGTATCATTTTAATCACTTTTATGTACAGTTCAATGGCAGTAAACTTACAATGTTGTACAAAAGCCAAAAAGTATCCATCTCCAAAACTTTCTTACATCAAACAGAAAATCTGTACCAATTAAACAGTAACTTTCCATTCCGCTTCTGAACAATCTGTTTTTCTGTCTTTATGAATTTAGATATTCTAAAACTCTTACAAATAGATTCAAACACAAACAGTCCTATTGTGTTTGCTTATTTCACTACACATGATGGTTTCAAGGTTGCCCATGTGATGATATGTATCAAAATGTGAACCTGCTTTTTGTAGAAACATTTTATCCATCATGAACTACTAAGATCCACAACCGGCTTGTCGAATTTATGTTAGATTTATGCATTCTCCTAATTGATATTAAAATGTCTATTTTAATTTAAATGTCCACCTCATCACCAGTGTTACATCAGCACAATGTAGACAATACTGCGGGACGCCATGGCCTCAATCCCTACAACCTCCAAAAACAAGATGGGAAGGAAGGAAGGGGAGGAAGGAAGGAAGGAAGGAAGGAAGGAAGGAAGGAAGGAAGGAAGGAAGGAAGGAAGGAAGGAAGGAAGGAAGGAAGGAAGGAAGGAAGGAAGGAAGGAAGGAAGGAAGGAAGGAAGGAAGGAAGGAAGGAAGGAAGGAAGGAAGGAAGGAAGGAAGGAAGGAAGGAAGGAAGGAAGGAAGGAAGGAAGGAAGGAAGGAAGGAAGGAAGGAAGGAAGGAAGGAAGGAAGGAAGGAAGGAAGGAAGGAAGGAAGGAAGGAAGGAAGGAAGGAAGGAAGGAAGGAAGGAAGGAAGGAAGGAAGGAAGGAAGGAGAGAGAGAGACAATGGAACAAAACATATTCTGTTCACTACAGATTTTCCTACAGATCAAAAACAAGTGAAACATAACTAAAGTACAAAACAGAACTCATTCTTCATTCTTAAACCTCCTTACATCAAATACTGCAAGTAGGAAAATAATTGTGGTGCTCATCTATACTGTTAGTCAACGATGATTTTATTTCTATGTAAAATTTTATTGACGTATAAAGCAATCCTATTTTCCAAGTCTGAAAATTTAGATACACTCAAATTCTCACACAGACAAGCACTGTGAAAAATAAAAGCTGTGAACGCAAGTTAAAAACAACCAAATCCATCAGTTTTCAATAAAAAACAAAACATCAATTCCAAAGGTGTATGCACACACATGCACCTTCTAAAATGTTTGCAAAACTTGACATTTGCGATGTTAAAATTTCATTAAATGTGAAGAGCAATTAAAGAATTAGGAATGATTATAGATCAGTAGCAGCAGGAAGTAATATGTACTGAGAGTGTCCATGTATCAGGCTTTATGTAACATCTAATGAGATACTCCTATTAGCTCCAGATTATCAATGAAGAAAGAAATTTACAGTTTAAAAGCCTTAACTAATATCATGCCACTAATGGGAATAAGAAAAAAAAATGAACCCTGGCAATGAAGTATAATGTATAGTTACATACAAAATAAAATGTTTATTTTATTTTCAAATTTTTATTATCAAACTGATGTACAGAGAGGTTACAGTTTTATACGTTAGGTATTGGATACATTACTTGTACTGTTGGTTACCTCGTCCCTCATACCTTCTCCCTCCTCCCCCTTTCCCTTCCCCCCATGAGGTGTTCAGTTCACTTACACCAGTTTTGCAAGTATTGCTTTTGTAGTTATTTTTTTTTTACCCTGTGTCTCTCAATTTTGGTGTTTAATTATTTTAATTCAGTATAAAAACAAAATATTTTGTCATGGTTATGTAACATTCCTTTTTATAAAATACTGTGACAATAAACTTACTATGGAATAATCTATTATACCAAAAATAGCACTGGAATTGAATTCTATGAGTTTGGTTCCTAGGTCTACTCATTTTATCTTTATGACCATAGGCAAGCTACTTACCCTCTTTAGGCTTCTGTATTCTCATTGGTAATGTGATGTAACTGGACAGGATAATCCTAAAGACCTTTTCACCCCCACAATCCTAAAGCTGTTTTTCAAATCTCAGTGATTTTAAGGCTATGTAAGTCAGTGCCTTATGGCGGTTTTGCCCTAGTTTAGAGAAGCCAACGGAAGAGCACCAGGTTCTGGAGAAAGATACATAGGCAGCTATGGGTAAGTCCACCAATTCTCCTCCTTTTTGTTGTTGTTAAGCTTCTGTTCTATGTTACATAACTTTAAAGCTGTCAGATCAAATTTTGTCAAGTACTTCATGCTTTACCCATGAGATAAACCAAAAAGCCTAACTAGATTCTACATGATTGAAAAAGCTTAATGTAGCTTTAAGCCAACTAGCTCATGAAAAAATTGACACAGAATGGACAGCGAAGTGTAAAAAGTGTCTTAACTAATTTATAAATTAAGCAAATGGTATGCTCATGACTCCCAGCAAACCTGTGTAAAAACATAACCATACTTCTTACGTAAGAGCTCAAATGCCCTCATCAGCACCTTTTCCCCTGAGTTTTATAGAACTGTTTGGAAAAGAAAATGATTTAAGAAAATACGAAAAAGAATTGGAAACAAATTCCTACTTCTGTAAGATTTCCTCTATTATCCCTGTTATCTACTGTTTATCAAGTATATTTGTGAAAGAGGGGAATGTATTCATATTCCATGATTTTCTTAGGTTTTATTGTCTGGGGGCTTTGGAGGATACAAGGATCTAAAACAAACATATATGCATTCATAGTGCTAAAAGATATCTCAAAGAATACACCCTCAGAGAAAATTAACTCACCCAATCCAAGTTATGATCCTATCTCTCAAGACTACTTCTATCATGGAGAACAGATGAGGTAGGAATCCAGGAAACATAATCAGCAAAGTCTTCAATATTTTACACAGAAAGCCATTCCTAATCTTATGTTTCCCCCTCTTCTCTCCCCCCACCCCCAGGAGCATTTCTTTCTCTTCCTATCCTAATATACAGGCCCTACACTACATCAGCTTAACCGATTGCTTATCTGCAACTCTTCTAGTCCAAGTCTAGATGCCTAGATGCATCCCATTCACCTCTGCTCCGAGAGCTAAGATTTTCATAATGACAAAATGAAATGATTGGAAAACAAACTGCTAAACTCCCCAAATCTCAGGTGGGTGAATAGTGTTTACCAATCTCTTCTTGTCCTTTGTGAAAGGAAAATGTTTAGTTATATATGAGTGAGGACTGCCTGTAAGTTTGGAGGCAATGGACAACAAGTTAACAAACCTCATACTGGTGCCTTCTTATTTAAAGCAGGAAGCAAAACATCTTTTGAAGTAATATCACTAATCCAATACTGCACATTGTGGCAAGATCTATTGTAAACAATTCACATAAATTCCCTGATACTTCTTTTTTTAATGCAAACCCATGAAGTACTTAAATCATTTTCACTTGGCAGATGAGGAAACTTAAGAAACAAAGCAGTACAAAGCAATTAGTAATCTGTTCAAGGACATACACAAGTAAGCAAGCTATACCATTAGTCCTAAGACTAATGGTTATCAGGTTAAGTCTTTTTTTTTTTTTTTTTTGGCCAGTCCTGGGGCTTGGACTCAGGGCCTGAGCACTGTCCCTGGCTTCTTCTTGCTCAAGGCTAGCACTCTGCCACTTGAGCCACAGCGCCACTTCTGGCCGTTTTCTGTATATATGGTGTTGGGGAACCGAACCCAGGGCCTCATGTATACGAGGCAAGCACTCTTGCCCACTAGGCCATATCCCCAGCCCTCAGGTTAAGTCTTAACAAGTATTCTTTCAAATTTTAAGTTTAATTCTCTCTTAATACAGTGCCAGATAACAATCATTGAGACGTGAAGGTACTTAGCAAGCGTTTGGTATGTTATAGCCTTTCAAAGGCAAAAGCTATTACTGCGACAAGATCTTGCAGGTGCAAAGGTAATTGGTATAAAACACAAGCGCTCTTAAGGCAAACTTGACAGTATTACTAGTTGTGTAATTATAAACAAATTACTTGAACATAGGAACATGCAGAAGTAAAGGGGTTTTTTTATTAAAGAACAAACTAATTGCTGAACACATATTAAAACGTTTGCATCTGTGCCAGGTGAAGTGACATTGTCTGTAGGCTAACATCACCAAGGAGGATACTTCAGACTATGAATTTGGACAACAAAGTTACACACACACACACACAGTTTGCATCTAAAAATGAAAATTTTAGAAGTCAATTATAATATGACACATGATCCACAATAGCTAATCCCATAATACAGACCAATTTAACAGTTTTCAAAGCTAAAATGCAAATAAATAAGCAGAAAGAATGAACACATAATTCATAAAACAAGAAAAATAAACTTCAGAAATGCTAAATTCTATTTTGAAGAAATCTATTTGCATATATTTTAAATGAATTAATTTGTCAATAACACCAGCATGGATTTACAAGGAAAAACCTGAAAGGGCATACACTGTACTATTAGCAGTATTTGTTAATACTGTGAAAAAAGGGTAGGGGTTAAGATTCCACTTGAAGCAAGCTTCTTGTAGTAGCTCACTTTGTAGAGAGAGCAGTCTTAGATGCATCTAACAGGCAAAACTTAGATTGCAGGCCAGCACTCTACCTCCAAGGCAGAATGTGAATGTGGGAGGTTGACCTTGGAGAAGCAAGGCAAGATACGCATGGCTGAAATGAAATTCTGTGTCAATTAAGATGTTTAAACTGGGGCTGGGAATATGGTCTAGTGGCAAGAGTGCTCACCTCGTATACATGAAGCCCTGGGTTCAATTCCCCAGCACCACATATATATAGCGCTGTGGTTCAAGCGGCAGAGTGCTAGCCTTGACCAAAAAGAAGCTAGGGACTGGGGCTGGGAATATGGCCTAGTGGCAAGAGCACTTGCCTTGTATACATTAAGCCCTGGGTTCGATTCCCCAGCACCACATATATAGAAAATGGCCAGAAGTGGCGCTGTGGCTCAAGTGCCAGAGTGCTAGCCTTAAGCAAAAAGAAGCCAGGGACAGTGCTCAGGCCCTGAGTCCAAGGCACAGGACTGGCAAAAAAAAAAAAAAGAAGCTAGGGACTGAGTCCAAGCCTCAGGACTGACAAAAAAAAAGATGCTTAAACTGTTCCAGACAGTAAGAACATAGAATACTAAATGTTCACATCCAGGAGTGGATACTAAATCCTTAACTTACTATTTCCACATCACAAGCACAATAGAAAGCTACTCACATTCCTCTAATACATTTGCAAAGTCTAACAATAAATTAACAGATGATTTTAAAAGGAAAAAGAAATAGCAAACTTGAAACTGAAGAACCAACCTGACCCCAGTGCATACTGTACACAATAAAGACAGGTAGCTCCACTATCTCATAACCCAAATTACTGAGTACTGCTTGTAATCTCAGAAGCAATTTACAAAAGCTCAGAAAATGAACTACTTAAATTACTATACCATGAAATTCTGTTTCAACATTAAATAAATGACCTAAAATTCTTTATTTTATACCTACCTTTTCTTTTTCTTGGTGCCAGTATTGGGGCTTGAACTCAAGGGCCTGGGTGCTGTCCTTTAGCTCTTTTTGTTCAAGGCTGGGCTCCACCACTTGAGCCAAACCTCTGCTTCTGGCTTTTTTGGTAGTTGAGAGTAAGAGTCTCATGGATTTTCCTGCCCAGGCTGGCTTCAAACTGTAACCCTCAGACCTCAGCCTCCTAAGTACCTAGTATTACAGGCTCCTGGGCTATACCGGGCTTCTTTCTTTAATACATATGACTTCTTAGGGCTTTATTAATGTTGTCCGGGATTTGACATAAACCTGAAGGCTACAGTTTTTGGCTTTTTTTTTTTAAAGATAGAACAACATGCTCAGTGTTGTAGGTATCTTTTATATAAAGCGTCAGAGGTGTGTCTCATTTGGAAACATGAAGATTAATGTTTTAAATCTAAAGAAAATATATTTACACCTCACAAAAGCAATAAAATGAAATACCATGCTTACTTTTGCCACACTACCACCACTAAACCCCATTCCCACACATTTTTACTAAACTACCAGGGTCACCAGCCTGCGGTGCTACTGGGAAAGTGATAGAAATGCCAGTAGCCAGCATTCAGCCGCTGGAGAAATCCTCTAAGCAACAGCTGGCAACAAGAGCAGTGCTCAGCAGTCAGCAGCAGCCAAGGTTACGGCTCTTGAGCCTTAGGTACTGGGACCGTTAGGCCTTTCTTTATAGCAGATAGTAGAGCAGCTCTCAAGCCTCGGGATCCTTCAGCTTCCAAGGCTAGGCAGCTCCCAGGAATTCTTCCAGCAACTGGGGCTTCCATTCTCTTGCACACTACCTTCCACAGTTCATACTTCCACTGCCCTTCCTCATGTCTGCTCCTTCATTTTCTTTTTTTTTTTTTTTTTTTTTTTTTTTTTGGCCAGTCCTGGGCTTGAACTCAGGGTCTGAGCACTGTCCCTGGCTTCTCTTTGCTCAAGGCTAGCACTCTGCCACTTGAGCCACAGCACCACTCTGGCTTTTCCTCTATATGTGGTGCTGAGGAATCAAACCCAGGGCTTCATATATATGACGCAAGCACTCTAGCCACTAGGCCGTATTCCCAGCCCTGCTCCTTCATTTTCTGACTTTCCACTGTCTTCAGCTGCCTTCTTGCAACTAATGTCACCCCTTGAGTTACCAGTTCAGCCTGTTCTGCTTAAGATAAAAATCACAAGAAAAAAAAAATCCAGCCAAATTGGACTTACTGGATCTAATGTTAAAACACCAGAGAACAGGGTATCTCCTGAATCAGGCAAGTTAACTGAAGAGCCTAGTTCTAGGGCCAGGAGAAAGGTGTGGCTTACAAACAGAAGAACAGTGTACCCATCACAGTACACATTCCAACCCTACAATTTGCTGGCTTCCTGCTGAGCTACTAAAGAGGGACCCTCCCATCCCATCTTGAGTTAGAAAAGCTGCAGGGTCATCTATAGTTTACCAAGACTCATCAGGCTTAGGGTGCTGCTTTCTAAGGCAGGTGCAGGCTGTATGAAGCACTGCTGACTTGGGCAAGCCTCCTGGATCAGGAAGAAAGTACAGTTAGAAAGTTATAGTGGCACTTGCAACTGGAATGTTCCCATGGGGTTGGTAAGAAGTCTGAAACATCCACACTACACAAGGGCAAGAGAAAACAGAAAACATCTGCTATTCAAAGCCCTAAGTGGCTGGCTCATTCACAAACGGGGGAAAGTGTTTTTGGGCTAAGCCCCAGCGGCGCATGCCTTTCATCCTAGCTACGCAAGAAGCTGAGATCTGAGGGTTATGGTTTGAAGTGAGCCCAGGAAGAAAAGCCTTTGGAACTCAATCATCAATGAATCGGCAAAAACGCTGCTCTGGAGGCATGGCTCAAGTAGCAGAGTGCCAGATGTGAACAAAACGCTAAGCAAGAGTTCAAAGCCTGAGTACTAGTACAAAACAAAATAAAACATTATAGGGTTCTTGCAATAAAGACTTTAATGCTCAACATTCTCAATAGCATTTAACAGTGCTTATCAACATTTAACAATGCTTAAGGGTACTTTCCTCCAGCTCCAGTGCCTAGAGAGTTTGGTTTCTCTATCTGTCAACTAGAGGGATACCTTTGAATGCAGATACTGGAACAGTAGTCCCTTTCTCTCTCCACTTCCTAACAACCAGTAAGTGAACAGCTTTGCTCTCCTATCATGATGGTGTCTCACCACTGGACTAAAGGCAGCAGAGTCTGAAAACTTCTGAAACTGTGAGCCAGAGTGAACCTTTTCTCTTTTTAAGCTGATTATCTCAGGCATTTTGTCACAGTGATCTAAAGCTGTCTAACACAATAACTAAGATTGTAACCAAGGGTTGATACTCCCTGCAGACCATCACATCAACAGAAAAGCAGCTGTCTCTGAACTATGGCCCCACCATTTTGTTCCTTTCTAGGCCTCTCCAACTCTACTTGGGAGCCAGAGCCTATGTACATACTTACAACTGCTACATTTTTACACACATGGGCTGTGTGTGTGTGTGTGTGTGTGTGTACTGGTTCCAGGGCTTGAACTCAGGGCCTAGGTACTAGCCTTGAGCTTTTTTGCTCAAGGATATTGCTCTACCACTTGAACCACAACTCCACTCCTGTTTGCTTTTTTAATAGTTAATTAGAGATAAGAGTCTCAAGTGTATTATTTTGGAGGGAGGGGAAGGTACTTGGGGTTGAACTCAGGGCCTGTACTTTCTAGGCAGGCACTCTACCACTGGAGTCTTCTTATTTTCATTATTTCTGGAACAAGATCTCACATTTGCCCAGGCTGCCCTGGACTGTGATTCTATTTGTTTCCCACATAGCTGGAATGACAGCACACAGCACTATATCCTCTTTTATTGAACAAGAGAGAGGGTCTCATTTTTGCCTAGGCTAACCACAAATGACAATCCTCTTGATCTCTGCCTTCTAAATAGCCAAGATTATACGCATGAGCCACTACATCCAACTATACATTTAAAATATACTTATCAAAGCTGGGTGCCAGTGTCTCAACGCTGTAATCCTTGCTACTCTGCAGGCTGAAATGTGAGGATCATGGCTTGAAGCCAGCCCAGGCAGAAAAGTCCCCATGAGACTCATCTCCAATTAACTGCTCAAAAACTGGAAGTGATGCTGCAGCTAAAGTGGTAGAGCGCTAGCCTTGAGCACAAAGAGGTTCAGGGACAGTGCCCAAGCCCTGAGTTCAAGCCCCAAGATGGACCAAAAAACATATATGTACGATTTTTCTTTAACTGTCTAGCCTACTAGATTCTACCTGTGATACATGGCTTTTTGAGCTTGGCTTATGTCACTCAACGTGATGATCTTCAGTTCCACTTACTTTTATGGCAAATGACACAATTTCATTTTTTTCTTTAATACTTAAAAGACGCTAAAGATTCTACCAATAAACTCCTAGATATAAAAAATACTTTGAGCAATCTATCAGGACACAAAAGTAACATACAGGGTGTTGGTGGCTCATGCTTGTAATCCTACCTACTCAGGAGGCTGAGATCTGAGGATCAGGGTTCAAAGCTGGCCTAGGCAGGAAAATATGAGACTCTTATCTCCAGTTTACCACCAGAAAACCAGAAGTGGTGCTGTGGCTCAAAGTGATAAAGCGCTAGCCTTCAGTGAAAAAGCTCAGGGACAGCACCCAGGCCCTGAGTTCAAGCCCCACAACCAACCAAACTAGATAGACACATACATACATACATACATACATCAATAGACATAGACACAGACAGATAGATATATAACTATAAATACAGATATACAATTATAGATATAGATCTCACCTTTTTTATGTACTAACAGTAAACAGAATGAGAAATAAATCAGGAAAAACAATTCTATTCACGAAAGCCTAAAACAAAAAAGTATAATTCCCAGGTATAAACTTAACTAAGCAGGAGAAGGATCTCTACAAAGAATACTACAAGGGCTGGGAATATGGCTTAGTGCTAGAGTGCTTGCCTAGCATGCATGAAGCCCTGGATTCAATTCCTCAGTACCACATAAACAGAAAAAGCCAGAATTGGCACTGTGGCTCACATGGTAGAGTGCTAGCCTTGAGCAACAGAAGCTCAGGCATAGTGCCCAAGCCCTGAGTTCAAGCCCCAGGACTGGAAAAAACAAAAGAATACTCGAAAAATTTGAAAAAAAAAAAATGAAGACACAAAAGATGAAAAGGCTTCCCAATGTTCATAGATTGGCCAAATTAGAATTGTGAAAATGGCAATAGATTCAATGCAATATCCATTTTTAAAAATCCCAATTCATTCTTTGCAGAAATTTAAAAAAAAATCTAAAACTCATATGAAAGCGTAAAAGACTCCAAATAGCAAAATAAATCCTGAGCAAAAAGCACACCACTAAAGGAACACAATACTAGCATCAAATTATACTACAGAGCCACAGTAACAAAAACAGCATGTTTCTATCCAGAAGCAGATATGAAGACCATAGAATAGAAGACTTGGAAATACAGCTATACAGCTACAACCAGCTCATTTTTTGAAAAGGGAGCTAAAAGCATACAGGGAAGAAAAGAGGGCCTTTTTAACAAAGGGTGCTGACAAAACTGGTTATCAACAAGCAAAAGACTAAAACTAGACCCCTATCTGATCAGGTAGAAAATGAACTCCAAATGGACCAAAGATCTTAATATAAGACTTGAAACCTTAAAACTACTATGGGAAAAACATCAGAAGATACAGGCATAGGTAATTATTTTCTAAAGAGGATTATGTTCAGCAAATAAAAGCAGGAAGGGACAATGTAATGCATTTAGTTTCTGTAAATAAAAACACAATAGACTTCAGAGACAACTAATAGAAAATCGTCGTCAGCTATTAATCCTTTGTCTGCTGTACTAGGAAGCATGTTTCTTCTAGAGAAGGTATATGATATGGAATCATTCGTTTGTAGAGAATTAACTGCTTAAATAGAAAAATGATGCATGTACTTAAAAGGATGACAGAAATGTCTACTTTCAAAAAATTCTAAGTGTTAAACCTTTAGTTCTCTCCATCGGTCCTTTGATAAATACCCCACCTTTACAGTAAAACCATGTGTACTTATTTTACTTTAATTTATAAAGTTAGACTTGACATATTTTGGAACCTAAAATCTACAGCCAAACTCTTTCCGTTTATGATGGTTCATTTAGGTCAATGTTGCTACTCACGTGAGCTATTTCTAAACTCCTCAAACCGATCCTCATCCTAAATTTAAAGAAGAAGCCACTATGACGACTATCCGCTTTCTGTGAAACACTGTCCTGTTTTCCTTTGCTTGTACTGGAAGTCTTAGCACAAATGGATGTTTTTCTAGGTTTCTCTCACCACGCCATTCCGTCTCTCCCCTTAAGCAAGCAAGGAGGGGGGGGGGGGAATAAGTAAAATGCTTGAGTCCAGCCTATTCAACACCAGTCACCCAAAGCCTCCCCTTTTGTAAATGCTCCAAAGACTGGGTTTGTAAGGGTAACCTGGCACATCCTACCAAAAAAAAAAAAAATTAAAACTGAAAATACCTGCACGACAACCAACCCCGACCCATTTTGGAGACTTCCTTCCAGTGCTATGCGTGCATTACGCAACAGCCACCATTCCAGATGTGAGTCCCTAATCCCTGTGTGCGGGGCAGGGATCCCTCCCGCCCGCCCGGGGTGGAACCCACTCACTCGGGGCCGGGGCGGTGCACCTGTGTGTAAGGAAAGCCCATTGAAGCGGACAGACAGACGGACAGACAGACAGAACCACCAAATTCTCTGGAATCCGAAATCGCGTCGTGCTGACAGTTCCCGGGAGAATCACAATATTTTGCACACGCGCGCACACGCACACCCCCCCCCCTTCCCCAGGTGCCTCATTGGGGTGTCGCGGAAGGCTCCCCCGGAGGAGGAGGAGGAGGAGGGGCCCTGCATCAGGTGGTTTTCCTCAGAACCTTCTCCTGCCGGGAAGCCCCCCCCCCATCCCCACAGTCTGGAGAGGAGGGGGGGGGTCCCCGCGAATGCGGCCCGGGCCTCGTCGTCTGCACAATGGACGGCCGGGGGACCGGGACCGGAACCCGACTGCGAAGGTCCGGCCCCGGGTGGCGGGGCCGGGAGGTGGCCGGGTGCTGGCGGGAGGCCCCGGGCTCGCCGGGCCCGGAGTCCGCACCCGCCCGCTTCCCCGAGCCTCGGCGCCCGGGGAAGGAGGGGGAAGGTGGGCAAGGTGGGAGGGCGGGGGGAGGGGGGCTTCGCGAACGCGGGGAGCGCGGAGGGGGCGGCGGCCCCGCGCACAAGATGGAGTCGCCGGCGCACCTGAGGCGCCCCCGGCCCGGCCGGACCCGCGCGCGCGGGCCGGGACCCCGCGGCCTCGCCGGCCTACGCCGGGCCCGGCGCGCCGCCCGCCCCGTGAGGAGGGCGCCGGGGCCCGGCCCGACGCGAGGCCGGCGCGGAACCCCCCGGCCCCCGGCCTCGCCCGGCGCCCCCCGGCGCGCGCCGGCCGCGCACTCACCTCCGCCGCGTCCCGGAGCCGCCGAGCCCGAGCCCGGAGGCGGAGCCGCGCGAATGAATGGAGCCGGCGGCCGCGGGCTCGCTCCCTCGCTCGCTCGCTCGCTGGCTGGCAGGCGACGCCCCGGCCCCCCCACGCCCGCCCCCAGCCGCGGACGCCCGCCCGCCCGGCGTGCCGCTCGCGGGGTCGGCGCAGCCCACCGTGCCCTCCGCCGGCGTGACGCACGAGCGCCGCCGCGCCCCCGGCTCCGCCGCGCCCGCGCCCCCCGCGAGGCCCCCCGCCGGCGCGCGCGGCCCGCACCCCGGCCACGCCCCCCACGCCGCCCGCGGGCAGGTGCGCGCCCGCCCCGCGCAGGGTGGGGGGGAGTCACGGGCGGCCCCCGCCACGCGACGGCCCGGCCCGGAGGACGCCCCGCATTAAAGGGTGACCTTGGCTTACGGATAAAAATAGAGGCCGGGGAGCCGCGGGGGCCCCGGCGCGGAGCGTGCGCGAGGCGCCCGGGTCACCCGTGGGGGATCCCGCCGGCCGAGCCCGCCCCAGCCCGCGCGGCCTGAAATCGCCCCCCCCACCCCCCGTGGGCGCGGCCATCCCGGCCTAGGAGCCCGGGAGGCCGAGGGCGCGGGCCGGCCGGGGGCCTGGGGTTCCGCCCCCCACCCACCCGCGCCCCACGCGTGTGCCCGCGAGCCGGGAGACCCCGCTGGGGAGGCGGGGGTGAGGGCACCATGCTCCCGCCCGCACCTCACCTGCCCCCGGATCTCACGTGCACAAACTGACCCTGACCTCCAAGAATGGCCTCTCCTCTCCCCTCCTCCCTCCCCCCACGTCCCTCCCCCCTTCCCTCCCTCTCCCCTCCCTCTTCACTCCCCCCCCCCCGTCCTTCCCCCACTTCCCTCCCCTCCTCCCTTCCCCCACTTCCCTCCCCCCGCCCTCCCCCCACTCCCCTCCCCTCTTCCCTCCATCCTCCCCCACCACCCAGGGCCAGGGAGAAAACCAAGCTTGCCCGCATTTCTATTCTGACAGCTTTTCCCCAAAGTATGCCTGACTTGGTTCAAATGATTTTTTTTTTTCAATTTAAAAAAGAAAAAGTGATGACAGACCATACTGGGTTTAGGTAATTGTTAACACTAGACAATGAATCCGTTCAAGAAACAGCACTAAATTGCAGCTCATCCGGATAAATTCGAAATCTGTGCCTTCCACTCATGTCGGGGAATACTTTGGTGATTGCTTTTGTAAGTAGGCCTTTTTTTATAACTCCGATTTTTTTTTAAATTATTTTATAAGTAGACCTTTCTGCCCTCAAGTTGCACGTCACAGCTGTTGTGTCTTAATGTGTAATTTTTAACCTGTAGCAAACTTAAATGTTACAGGTAAAATTGTTAACATTTGTGGTAGAATGGAACAACAGATTTGATTTCATTGGATTGTGAGTAGCTGAGTTTCTCTCTACGATTAATCATGAGTAAATGGAGTTACATATCTTTTGAATTTACATTTCTAGAGCTGTTTGTAAGTAGCAGTTCCCAGGGTAACCTCAAGCAGTTACCACATTGGGGAGATGGATTGATGGATTGGTTGTCCCTGGGACTGCCCTGCTGGTGTTGGAGTAAGATGTAACCAAGGTATGATGCTTATAATATTTGGAATGCCTAAATGGAACTGGCACTTTAGCTATTATTTTAGAAGACTGTGGGAACATGTGCCTCAGAAGCAAGCTCACAAATGGCTGGCCACTGATAATGAAGGGCCTAGAGGATTCCTATGGCAAGCATCTCCAGGCTGAGAAGTGCTGTGCTCTGTCCTCCCTCTGTGAGGGAAGAGATGAGGACCAAGCTTTCATGAAGACAATGGAACTTGATTCTCTTCTCTACTTGAAACATGACATCACTTTGAGAGAGAGGGGAAAAAAAATCACCATTTCTTTCCCTCTTTGGTTGAAATGTATAAAATCTTGCTTGTGTTAATGGGCAGAGAACTGAAAAAAAAATTTTTTTTATCAATTACTCTAAATGGATACCAGAGTATTTTAAAATATTTTTGAAGCTTTCATCTGAGGTTTTTTAGAGGTTATTGCTCTGGATTTTGTTATTGCATGTATGTGCTTGCTATAATGACTGGATTGTGGCATAAGTAGAAGAAAACATGCATGCTTTGAACCAGAATTCTATCCTGCCTTTATTTGATTGCATTTTTGCCTTAAAGCCCCAAAACATACAACATGCCCTGTAAAAGTGTTTTTTTGGCTTGGTTAAGGTCCAGTAAAATTTTTTGGCTTATACCGGGTTTTAAGCATTGGCTTACTCAGCTTGTTTGTTCTGCTGGTGATACACCACTTGAACCATGCCTCCAGTCCTTCTAGGAGATTTTCCTGGACATGAACAGAAAACTAAACCTTTTATTAGAGAGAAAGCATATCAGACTTCCTCTGACATATTTAAACAGATTTTATAATTGGTTGGATTTTGAAAAGTGCGCTTTCTTTTTATATCCTTTGGGGCTAATTGCTCTCCAACTTCTTTTATCAGGTTGCTTGGATACATTTTTAAAATATATACAAAACATATGTGTTTTTGTTTGTTTGTTTTGAGGGCTTCGTTTTGTTTTTTAAAGCATGGTCTTGCTATGTAGCCTATGCTAATGTTAAACTTACCATCTTCCTTCTACGGCCTCTCCAAAGCCAGGATGAGAGCTGGGGCCCTCCTTTTTGTTAGGTTTTTAAAGTAGGTAGCCGGTAAAGGAGAATGCCACACGGTATTCAGGCAGGAGAGAACATTTTTTACCGAACTGCTGGCCTGTGGCCGAGATGATCCATGGCCAGAGAGAAGGGAGAGAGAGAGGGAAGAAGAAGAGAGGAGAGAGCAGGGAGAACAGGGAGAACGGAGAGAAGGGGCAACCCCCACCCAGCCCTGCTTTAATTAGGGCAGGGGCAAGGGGTGTGGCTAGGTGGATTAGGATGTGACCTCAGGGAAAGGGGAGGTAACTGCCTCCAGGTCTGCAGGTTACCCAGGTAACTGGGTGGAGACTTAACGAGGTGGGGGCATCTGCATGTAGCCCTCAGGGAGAGGACCTTACATTCCAGCCTTTTAATAGTTATGAAAAAGGGTGAAGACTCTCTCTGGCTGCTTCCTGCTGGCAAGGGGCGTCGGCATTAGGGGTAAGAGGCAGAAATGTGGCCCCTCCTGGAGAAGGCGAGCAGCAGGGTCCCTTGGTGGTAGATGCTAGTCCTTGAATGAAGCCTGGAAGAAGTCTCATGAGGCAGGGGCTGGACAAAAAAAATATTAAGGCAAAAGGAAGGGTTTAGGGCACACAGTTAAAAATTGGATGACTTGGATAGTTCTCATACTCAGGTATGGACATTAGATGGACAAGCTACTATCTCTTGATCCCTGGCTGATTAATTTTGAAAGGGCGAGACAAAGTGACTCCATTTAGGATGTGACATCATTCTCCACTTACTCCACTCCAAAATACTTGTTCCCGGAACTGGCTGAGTCCCAGGGGTCTAGGTGCTTGTTGCTGGGATGGCTTGCCCCCATTGGCATTCATGGGGTTTGAACTCAGGGCCTGGGCACTGTCCCTGAGCACTTCTGCTCGATGCTAGTACTCTACCACTTGAGCCACAGCTCCACTTCCAGCATTTGGCTGGTAAGAGATAAGTCTCTTGAGCCATGCTTCCAGCCTGGCTCTTCGCTGGTTAGTTGGGAGTTTGAGAGATTTTCAGCCCGGGCTGGCTTCGAACTGTAATCCAAGGCGTCTTTGCCACAAAAGCCCTTTTTGATTTCCAATTCAAACAACAAGGAGACCAAGGTGACTAGAGCTTACTGTTAGGTTTTTAAAGTAGGTAGCCGGTAAAGGAGAACACCACGCGGTATTCAGGCAGGAGAGAAAGTTTATTACCGAACTGCTGGCCTGTGGCCAAGATGATCCATGGCCGGAGAGAAGGGAGAGAGGGAGAGAGAGACCCCCACCCAGCCCTGCTTTATTTAGGGCAGGGGCAAGGAATGTGGCCAGGTGGATTAGGAGGTGACCTCAGGGAAAGGGGAGGTAACTGCCTCCAGGTCTGCAGGTTACCCAGGTAACTGGGTGGAGACTTAATGAGGTGGGGGCACCTGCATGTAGCTCTCAGGGAGAGGACCTAACACTTACCTGTACCTTGTCAAGAACTGACCAAATACTTGCCAGAATTCTGCAATGACAAAACTCAGTAGATGTGATGAGTTTTAGCACAGATATATAGCTAGATGGACATACTAACAAATAACATTTACACAGACATACACACTTTGCACATAGGTTTTACAGCATGCAAAAATGAATTTCAGCAGTAGACTCTTTTGGAATTCCAATAGTAAATGACTTTTTTTTTTTGCCCAATATTTTAAAACCACGTGGCCGGTTAGAAAAACAATTTTTCTAGCAAACAACGATTTTCAGATTATAAAATGGAGAAACCATATTTTGATAAACTCTAGTGGGATGCCATGTTGAGGGGGGGTGGCAGGAGGACACAAACACACTAACAGAGAACAGGTAGCTTGGCATAATGGCACCTGAGCTGGTGCCTGTTAAACCCAATATCCACCCCGTGGTCAATGCTAGAGAAAAGAACTTTTAGATATCTTTGCTGACAAAGCACATTGGTGGTCAAGCCTCAGTTTTGGAGGTCTGTGAAAAGAGGCAGCTTTTGAGTAAGGCACACAACGATGGTACGACTTGGGAATTTTATACAATAAGCAAGTAAGCAGGAAGATGAGAGAGGGAGAAAAAGGAAGAGAAGGAGAGAGAGAGAGCCTGAATATAAGGGACTTCTGACCATTTACCATTGCAGTGGCAAAAACTGTATCTGAGCGAGTATTTCGAGCAGGCCTCATTGCACTGTCAAGAGGCGTGCTAGCAGTGTCCCGGCTCAGGTGTGACTGTGATGCAAAACCCAAAAAGCACGGGAGGGAGGCGCCTGGTGAGTGGATGAGCTTACCGGGCAGAAGCGGCAGACGGAGCGGCAGAGAACCCGAGCAGCAGCAGTTTCACTCACCAGGGCAGACAAGTGGTGTGGAGGTGGAGGTGGAGGTGGATGTGGAGGTCAGCAATGGTATTAGTGAAAAGTGCCGCGTGGCGTCTCGCAGCAGTTCGGTTCGTGGAAAAAGGGCCATCAGGACTGGGGATACTCCCAGAAAAAGAAGAAAAATAGAGGGGAATTCCGCCTGTCCTGACTCTTAAGCCCCATCAGAGTCACGCCACCATATATGTTAGGTTTTTAAAGTAGGTAGCCGGTAAAAGAGAACGCCACGCGGTATTCAGGCAAGAGAGAAAGTTTATTACCGAACTGCTGGCCTGTGGCCGAGATGATCCATGGCTGGAGAGAAGGGAGAGAGAGAGAGAAGAAGAAGAGAGGGGAGAGAAGGGAGAGAAGGGGCAACCCCCACCCAGCCCTGCTTTATTTAGGGCAGGGGCAAGGGGTGTGGCCAGGTGAATTAGGATGTGACCTCAGGGAAAGGGGAGGTAACTGCCTCCAGGTCTGCTGGTTACCCAGGTAACTGGGTGGAGACTTAATGAGGTGGGGCAGCTACATGGAGCCCTCAGGGAGAGGACCTTACACTTTTCATATTTATTGATTGATTGAAAAATAACATTTCCTCACAAAAGATTCACCACCATCGTTGACCCTGTCCTTCAAAGGGTAGAATTGATGATATCCATTACATGTATATATTTAAATTTCATAAAATCACAGAAAGATAGCTTAATGACAAAAGTCATCCAGGAATTTCTAGCTATGATCCAATCAGCTTAGTAAACTAATTCCATCAGCAATGGCAGTGGGTAGCTAAGAAAGCAAGCCTCCTGGCACTAAAAGAAGAAAAGGAACTCTATTTTCAAGGGCTTTGTTTTCTCCCTTGCTGTATAATAAAACGTCACAGAGATGCTTTCAGAATTTAAAGCAGTATTGTGATTATGTTTTCTGTGTCAAACAGAATATCTTCACATTTCAACTTCATATGTATTGGGAGGGGAAAAAAAGCTGAAGAACAAGAAAACAACAGATTTGTGAAGCCCAGTGACTTTGTTTCTTTGCATCTGATTTGGTTTAATATCGGGTAGAAATTTAAGAACCCAGGACTTTGGTAATGTGACTTTGAGCTTAAGAGAAATAACATGTTGCTAATAAAAATTACATACAGATTTATATCCAAAGAAGACACTACAAGTTACCTCGTCAATTGCCCTCTTTTTTCAGATAGAACCTATTTTTATTCCGAGTGGCAGTGTGCCCAGTTCAAACAGTTGTCTCCCCCTTAGGGCTGAGCTAGCCATTTGATCATTTTAGCCAATGAGATGTCAATGGAAGATTTTTAAGTATGGCTTCCAGTAAAGTTTTTTTTAATCAATAAAGATATATTCCACTGTCATATAATTTTATCACCATATGTTTATATCACCATAGCAAATACTTAAAGAACAGAAAAGCGTTTATAACTTTCATTTTTAATAAACAACTAGAAGGATCAGAATGTAGACAGGGACCCAAAAATTAGAGTATGGAGTCAGTATAGACAACAACCTGGCCATACATATCAGAAGTGAGGAAAATATGAATGTGTAACCTATAGTATCACCCCAGTAAATCATCAAAGGATCAAGTGATCTACTCTATTTTGGAAAGGAGAAAAAAAAACGGAGAGACGGGAACCGAGATGAACGTTCAAGGCCCACGAAGCACATCCCATTGGGAAAGGAGGCGTCCTGCCAGGGCTGAGGGAAGGCCAAGCTGCTTCCCCCACAGCCAGGCTGAAACAAAGCACAATGCCTCTCGATTTTTCAGCCTGGCCTTGGTCTGTGAATGCCCCAGTGGAACTGATTAGAGCCGAGGGACGGGGCGTGGAAACTGGCCTTCACGGTGGGGCCGGCTGCCTTGGCTTTACAGTGGTTCTCAAGCTTCAGGGTCACAACAGACATGTCTTGGGTCTTCTTCCCTTAAGGACGCCAGTCCAGAAGATCTAGAAGGCAGCTGACTAAAGAACCTGCATTCTATTTATTTTTAAGTTGTATTTTAAGTGAATACATAATGGATGCCTGCCTTTATGGGCTGTGAGGTGATGATCTGATTGATGAGAGTTGTGGATTACGAAATCTGTTAGAGCCTACCCACCATCTCACCCATTTGTCCTCTCTGTGATGAGGATACACCAGCTCCTCTCTTCCTGTTACTCATTCGTGCTGTTTATGGTCACTGTAGTGTGCACTAGCACATCAGAACTCATTCCTTCTGTCCAAGTGTAACAAATCTGAGCCCTTCACACACCAGCCCTTCTCAGCCTTAGTAACCAGTATTGTACTCTCTGCTTGTTTAGATTCAAATAGGAGTGAGGTCCTGTGATGTTTACCTTTTTGTGTTGGTTGATCTCACCTGAATACTGCTCAGTGAGTTTTTACTATGTAGAAACCTAGATAAATAAATGATGGTAGCTGTGAAACCAATAGCCATATAGCCCGAGTTCACATGTTGAAAAACTTGAATTCAGTGTCCCGGTTGTGATGATGTTAAGAAGTAAGATCTTGGGGCTGGATCTTATAGCCTAGTGGCAAGAGTGCCTGCCTCGGATACACGAGGCCCTAGGTTCGATTCCCCAGTACCACATATACAGAAAACAGCCAGAAGCGGCGCTGTGGCTCAAGTGGCAGAGTGCTAGCCTTGAGCGGGAAGAAGCCAGGGACGGTGCTCGGGCCCTGAGTCCAAGGCCCAGGACTGGCCAAAAAAAAAAAAAAGAAGTAAGATCTTTGGGAACTCAGAAAGATTAGAAGAGGTCATGAGGTTACCACCCTTATGAATGGGATTAGTGCCTTTCTGTGAATTGGATCAGACTTTGCTTCCCATGCTGGTACTCTGATCCTGGACTGATGGCTCCCAAAGTTGTGAGAAATGCATTGCTGTTGTTTGTGAGTCACCCAGTCTAGGATACGTTTTTTTCATTTTGGGGTTCTAGGGATAGTGAACCTTCTAAGCAAATGCCCAGCCACTGTCTAGTATTTTTGTGATAGCAGCATGAATAGGCTAAAACAACCACCAAAGTGAGATACAGAACATTTCCAGCAGCCTATCGGGCTCACTGTCTATTTCTCTTCCCCGTAACACCTCCACCTGAAGGGAACTATCATTCTGACATTTGATTTGGCTGATTTTGAACTTCATATACTGACTAATAGAATATGAACTCTTTTATGTCCGGCTTCTTTTGTTCCATATTATGTATGTAAGATTCATTTCATGTTGTTGAGTGTAGAAAAACCTACTTTTGCTTTCTAAGTGGTATGCCAGTGGTATAAAATAGCATGATGTATTTGCCCTTTTGTTGGGGGGCATCAGTCACCTCAAGATTGTTTGGCTTTTTTCTTATGAATTTTAGAATACACTTTTGCATTGCTTTAAATAGTTACACTTTTATACTCATTGGGTTGAATCTGTATATCTATTTGGAGAGTAACTGTCATATTAACATTTTTACAATTTTTTTCTCTTCCTCCTTTTCATAAATGTTTTATGGGTCTAGATTCTGCATAAAAGTCAGAACAAGCAATATTTGTCTTTGCCAGTTTGGCTGATTTTGTGTGTGTGTGTGTGTGTGTGTGTGTGTGTGTGTGTGTGTGTGTGTGTGTGCCAGTCCTGGGGCTTGAATTCAAGGCCTGGGTGCTGTCTCTGAGCTTCTTTTGCTCAAGGCTAGAGCACTTGAGCCACAGCTCCACTTCCAGCTTTTTTTTTTTTTTTGCCAGTCCTGGGCCTTGAACTCAAGGCCTGAGCACTGTCCCTGGCTTCTTTTTGCTCAAGGCTAGCACTTTGCCACTTGAGACACAGCACCACTTCTGGCCGTTTTCTGTATATATGGTGCTGAGGAATCGAACACAGGGCTTCATGTTTACGAGGCGAGCACTCTTGCCACTAGGTCATAGTGAAGTGCCAGACTTTGAAGTCAGGCCCCACTTTACCACATGAACCCCACTTTACCACGTGAACCTGAAATAAGCAGGCCCTGTGAGCAGACTCAGGACAAGCCCATTAGGGCCCAGTCGGTCTAGAACTCTAACTGCTGGGAATGCTTAATTCTGACCACCCCTAGAATCGAACCCTGAGCCAATCAGATTTGTACCTGTGTCCTAATCTTGCTTGCTTGAACACCTGATTGTTGTAACTTTGTTTTTTGCCTTTATAAGCCCTGTGTAATCGCAGCTCGGGCCTCCCTCCTAACCTCCGCTGTGTCGGTGGGTAGGACGAGGCCCGAGTTGCAGCTCGCTTAAATAAAGCTTTGCCTTGCTTTTGCATTTCAGAATGTCTGAGTCTCGGTGGTCTTCTTGGTGCTGGTTTCGTGACTTGGCACAGCAATAGTCCCAGGCAAACTTCCAGCTTTTTTAGTAGTTTTAATGGTAATGAAAGTCTCACAGACTTAACTGACCAAGTTGGTTTCCAATCGTGGTCCTCAGATCTCAGCCTTCTTTGTAGCTGGGATTACAGGCATGAGCTACTGGTACCCAGCTGGCTCATTTCCTTTAGCATGATGTCTTCCAGTTTCTTGTATGTTCCTACAAACAACAGATTTTCATTCTTCTTTATGGTTGAATGGTACTCTATTGTGTATACATACTACATTTTCTTTATCCGTCTAGTAACTGATGGATACTTAAGCTGATTCTATAGTTTGGCTTTTGTGAATGGCGCTGTAATAAACATGGATGTGTAGATACCTCTGTTGTATATTGACTTACATTCCTTTGGATATATGCCCAGGAGTAGTATAGCAGTTTCATATGGTACTTCTATAGTTTAGTTTTTTGAGGAACCTCCATAATGATTTCCATAGTGGCTATACTACTTTACATTCCTACCAATAATGTAGAAGGGTTCCTTTTCCAATATCCTCCTCATGAAAGATTTTCCCGTTTCTGGTCTCAGTTCAAGTTTGCCTTTGAGTGATTTCATACAGTCTTTCACTTCCTTCTGGTTCGGCTTCTTCTGTGAAGCTGTTTCTGGTGAGTGGCGATGTGTTCATGACAGTCTCCATACCAGGGATGACTGTGCTTTTGGTCCCTCAGCCCTCAGGCCTTTCATGGAGACATTTCCACTAAGTGAGTCATCAGAATCACTCTCTGTCCTACTGTCCCTGTCACCCTCTACCTTGCTCACTCTCTTATCTCCTGCATCTGGGGAATGTTGGAGAACAGCTCATCATGTCTGTTGAGCTCCCTTAGTGATGGTGGTGGCTAGAGGGACACCATAATAGTGCTAGCTTAGTATGAGCTGAGAGCTCAGAGCAAACATGTGGGGCTCAGAGGGGTGGGGGTGGGGGGTGGACAGGAAGAAGGAAAACCCTCCACCCTCCTACCTAGGACACATCCAGTCTCTTAACATTGCTTCCTCCTGTGCCTCCTCTGTTGCTTTTGTGATTGCCATTCTGACTGGGTGAGATGGACTCGGTGTTGAACATTTCTTCACGTATTTCTTGCCCATTTGTACTTGTTTTGAGAATTGCCTGTTTAATTCCTTACCCCTTCATTAACTAGATTGGTTGTCCATTTAGTATTTCATTTTGGGGTCTACAGATACAAACACACAAACATGATAATAATCCTTATTTTTTCTGATGAATAATAGCAGGTAAAGATTTTCTTATTCTTAGGTGGTTTTGATTCTGGCAGTTGTTTTCTGTGCTGTTTAATTGGATACAATCCCACTTGTCAAAGCTGAATTGGAGTCCTATTCAGAAAGGTATTGCCTCTGTCTCCATCTGCATGGGTCTTCCCTGAGTATTCCTCTAGTAGTTTCAAAGTTTCAGGCCTTACGTTTAGATCTTTGAGCTATTTTGAATTGATCTTTGTACATAGAGGGTGAGAGTTAGAGGTCTAGCTTCATTCTTCGACATGTAGATATCCAGTTTTCCTAGCAGCCTTTCTTTAAAAGGTATCATATTACCTTCTTCAAATTATACTACAGAACCATAGTAACAAAAACAGAAAGATACTGGCACCAAAATAGACATGCAGACCAAATATAATCGTAAAGAAGGTCTAGAAATGAGCCCAAGTAGTTACAACCACCTGAGTTTTTTTTTTATAAAAATGCCAAAAACACATTAGCATTTTTAAATCTTTCAATCCTTAAATACTGGTTTTTTTCCACTTATTGAGGTCTTATATTTATTAAAAATGGGCTTGTAGCATTCAGTGTACAAGACTTTCATGTCTTTAAATTGATTCTTAAATATTTTATTCTTTTTGTTGCTATTGTACAAAATATTGTATCCTTGGCTTAACTTACATTGTTAGTTAATTTTCATAGTTTGTTTTCATTGCTTCCATTGATTGTTCATCACTACTGGTATACAGAAATATAACAGATTGATGGATTCACCCTGTAACTTTGGTTACTCATTAGTTCAAATACCTTTACGTGTGTGTGTGTTTTTTCTATGTACAAAGTTGAGACACCTACAAACATAAATTTTATTTTCTTACTTCCCATCCTGATTTCTTTTATTTCTTTTTGGTACTTAATTGCCCTGGCTAGTATATCCAGTACCATGTTTAATAGGAGTGATGAAAGGAAGCATCTTTGTTTTGTCTCTGATCTGGGAGGAAAATTGTAGTCTTTCACCCAACTGAAGTCCGGTGCTAGCTGTGGGGTTTTCACAGATGTCCTTTGTTAGACTGACAAAATTCCTTTTCATCATATTTTGTTGAATATTTTTATGGTGAAAGACTGTTGGATTTTGTCAGATTTTTTTCTATCTTTTGAAATTATCCTGTGGCTTCATTTTACTTTGTTAGAATGGCATATTATATAATTAAGTTTCATGTATTAAATTAACCTTGAATATTTTGTGACTTAAATCCTTTTAGCACTGTAGCACATAAGAAGCCACAGTGTCACTTCTGGCTTTTTCTGAGTAGTTTATTAAAGATAAGAGTCTCAGAGACTTACCTTCCCTGGCTGGCTTCCAACTTTGATCCTCAGATCTCAGCCTTGTAAGTAGCTAGGATTACAGGTATGAGCCACTGGCGGCGACTTCTTCTTCTTCTTCTTCTTCTTCTTCTTCTTCTTCTTCTTCTTCTTCTTCTTCTTCTTCTTCTTCTCCTCCTCCTCCTCCTCCTCCTCCTCCTCCTCCTCCCCCTCCTCTCCCCCCTCCACCTCTTCTTCCTCCTCCTCCCCCTCCTCCCCCCTCCTGCCCCCTCCTCTCCCCCATCCTCCTCCTTTTCCTCCTCTTCCTCCTCCTTTTCTTTTTGCCAGTCCTGGGGGCTTGGACTCAGGGCCCGAGCACTGTCCCTGGCTTCTTTTTTTCTGCTCAAGGCTAGCACTCTACCACTTAGCTACAGCGCCACTCCTGGCTTTTTCTATATCTGTGGTGCTGAGGAATCGAACCCAGGGCTTCATGTATACGAGGCAAGCACTCTACCACTAGGCCATATTCCCAGCCCTATTATTCTTTTTTTTTTTTTTTTTTTTGCCAGTCCTGGGCCTTGGACTCAGGGCCTGAGCACTGTCCCTGGCTTCTTTTTGCTCAAGGCTAGCACTCTGCCACTTGAGTCACAGCGCCGCCACTTCTGGCCATTTTCTGTATATGTGGTGCTGGGGAATCGAACCCAGGGCTTCAACTATACGAGGCAAGCGCTCTTGCCACTAGGCCATATCCCCAGCCCCCTATTATTCTTTTTATATGATGCAGAAATTGTGTTTTCCAGTAGTTGATAAGAATTTTCACATACCTATGATCATAGGTTTTCTTTCTTGGTAGTTACATGTGTGTATTTTCATATACTTAAAATGTTTTAAAAAGTAGTAATGAACTCATGCCAAGATTTTTATTTTAGTAAATAGTGTAGTTGTTCTTTTATTGGCTTTACTTTTAGTTAACTTGAGGCAAATTAACCAACTGAAGTCATTAATGAATTAGTGATCTCCTGATTCAGCCTCCTGCGTTCTGGGATTACAGGTGTACAGTATCACACACAGCTCTGGAAGTGTTTTATTGATACTAAACTATGGTGGCAATAGCCAACTATGTATTAGGTGCTGCTAATTTGTACCATTCACTTTTCATTACCACTGCTTACATCCTTCCCTTATAGGCTTTAAAACTTTTTTTTTTTTTTGCCAGTCCTGGGGCTTGAACTCAGGGCCTGAGCACTGTCCCTGGCTTCTTTTTGCTCAAGGCTAGCACTCTACCACTTGAGCCACAGCGCCACTTCTGGCCGTTTTCTGTATATGTGGTGCTGGGGAATCGAACCCAGGGCCTCATGTATACAAGGCAAGCACTCTTGCCACTAGGCCATATCCCCAGCCCCAGGCTTTAAAACTTTTGACATATTGATAGATGTAAAATGTGTTTTGCAAAATGCTCTTTAAAGTATATTTGAGTGTATGTTGTTCTAGCAACAATAAGATTAAGAATATATTCAGTCAGGTGCAGTAGCTCACACCTGTACTACTAGCTACTTACATAGCATAGGTGTATATATTATAATACTATGTATTATGATATATAATACATGTTATATAATATAACACATAATTACAGTATATTACGTGTAATAATATAATATACTATATATTATATACGTGTGTCAGGACCTCAAGGATCCCTTTTCCCCTGTCTCCCGGGGAAATGCCTGAACCCCAGAAACTATGAAAGAGCACTCGGCCTTATCTTCCGCCAGCAGAAGGCAAAGGCGTACCCTCATGGATTGCACTAAATTGAGGAAAGGTTGCTGATGCCTCCCCTCCCCCCGGTCCCCTCACATTTCAGGAACAGCAGCGGAAGAAGACATCAGGGAGACGCCTGGATGTTTGAATGGATCTCAAAGGATTTAATTGGGAGGGGGTTTATATAGCGGTAATGGCGGGAAAGGAGGGGGGACTGGCCAAAGGGCCACTCATAGGCTAAAGACCGTGTTCATCAGGTGATGTCACGAAACTTCCTTTGTGGGCTGGACAACCCCTATCATGGTGGCAGGCAAGTGTTTGCCTCCCCCAGGGGCGGGGTCTTCTCTTCCGGTGGAGGCCGGAAGGTGGGAGGGGCTAGCTTTAACACTGTCCCAGGGCTGGGGGATGGGCAGCGTCTCAGGAGCTCTTGTCGCCCTTCCCCCATTAAGGCCAAAACTGAGTCCCCAACATGCGTGTATAATAACTCAAGACTCTATTGGATGCTGAGTGCTGGGGGCTCACGCCTGTAATCCTAGCTACTCAAGAGGCTGAGATCTGAGGATTGTGGTTCAAAGCTAGCCAGGGCAGGAAAATCTGTGAGACTCTTATCTCCAGTAGAAATCCTGAGAAAAAGCTGGAAGTGGCACTGTGGCGTAAGTGGTAGAACACTCATCTTGAGCAAAAAGAAGCTCAAGGGTAGTACCCAGGACCTTAGTTCAAGCTCCGAGACTGGCACACATGAAAGAAAGGAAAGAAGAAAGGAAGGAAGAAGGACTCTATTTGAAAAATAACTAAAGAAAAAAAAAAGAGTGAAGACCATGTTTTTGTTTAGTGGCCATTTGGGTTTATATTTCTACCTATTGTGAAGTGCCAGACTTTGAAGTCAGGCCCCATTTTACCACGTGAACCCCATTTTAGAATCGAACCCTGAGCCAATCAGATTTGTACCTGTGTCCTAATCTTGCTTGCTTGAACACCTGATTGTTGTAACTTTGTTTTTTGCCTTTATAAGCCCTGTGTAATCACAGCTCAAGGTTCCGTCCTAACCTCTGCTGTGTTGGTGGGTAGGACGAGGCCCGAGTTGCAGCTCGCTTGAATAAAGCCTTGCCTTGCTTTTGCATTTCGGAATGTCTGAGTCTTGGTGGTCTTCTTGGTGGTAGTTTCGCGACTTGGCACAACAATTGACTGTCTAATTCTTATAAGGGAGCACATATATGTGTATACGAAGTATATTTTAAATATTAATAAATTTGTAATCATTGTTTAAAATTATAGTAAGGTATAAATGCAAAACGGCAGAAACACATGATTTGACAAATGTGTGAGAAAAGTCTACAAAACATGATGGAATTGAAGCAAAAATCAAGCTCCAAGGTGGGAATGGGAAGACATGAAGCCCTGCTGGGACTTTGGAGGAAATGGACCAGATAAGCAGCCAGTTGGTCAAGCGAGACTGAGATCAGCCAATCTCTGGGAAGTCTTTGATCTTCCTGTGACAAAGACTTCAAGGTAATGAATGCCCTCGGACTAAACTCAGTGAACTGGGTCAGGAAAGGGACAACCTTGATCTTACCGGCATCACCTGAGGAATTTGCAAATATAAGGACCCAGCCAGGTGCTGCTGGTTCAGGAAGCTGAGAACGGGAAGATGGAGGTTCAAATCCAGCTTGAGAAGAAAACTCCAAGACTATCTCCAATGAATCAGCAAAATACTGGTCTAGAAGGTATGGCTCAAGTGGTAGAGCATTAGCCATGCTCAAGAAAGCCAAGGGAGAATATGAGGCCCTGAGTTCAAGGCTCAGTACTAGCATCAATAAAATAAACTACAAAGTAATTTAAAATAAAATAAAGGAGCTAGGTTGTACCTCACACCAATTATATCCATATCTCAGATTCTTACAGACAGGGAAGGTTAAAATTCCACAAAGTAAATGTTGATATGCAAAACATCAAACAATACTGATTAGGAAAGTAAGATTTTTGTTGTTGTTCCTGTTGCGAGCTTTGAGCCACAGCTCCACTTCCAGGTTTCTGGAGGTTAATTGGAGGAACGAGTCTCTTACCCCTGCTTGTTCCAAACTGCAATCCTTAGATCTCAGCTTCCTCAGTAGCTAGGATCACAGGCATGAGCAAGTAAGATATTTTAAAAGTATTCATTTATTGCAAGTGTTTATAGTCTTTAGCTATGGTGCAATTAAGAAACATTCTAGAGTTATGATAATTGATATCAAAAGAGTGGGCAAGGAAATTGTAGGAAGAGTCTTTTGCTTTTGTTTGTTCTTTTTTTTTTTTTTAATTTTGTTCTTGTTTGGGGGGAAGGGAGAATTATATCATGTTCCCTGGCCCAGAACTCCCCTTGCTCAAAAGTGACCCTCCCGCGTCCCTCTCCTGAGTAGCTGGCATGACAGGTACACAGCATGACGCCCCTCTTGCAGAAGTGCTCCATCTCTGAGCTGGTGCTCACGCCTCCCAGCCACCCAGAAGTGCTCCATCTCTGAGCTGGTGCTCACGCCTCCCAGCCACTCAGAAGTGCTCCATCTCTGAGCTGGTGCTCACGCCTCCTAGCCACTCAGAAGGCTAAGGTGGGGAAGATCCAAGTTTGAAGCCAGGATGGGCAGAAAAATCCATGCTTCATCTTCAAAATAATCATCAAAACTATGGCGTGCTAAGTCTTTGTTTTTTTAAGTGTGAGTTTTATTTTTAAAAAAAAGGCTAAATAACACTTCTTACATTCAATGTTGCTTCAGTTCAGTTAAGATATACAAATAATAAGAAATCGCACCAGACAAAAAAGGCCTAATAGCCTTGAAGAACTGAAGTTTATGTTTTTATTCAGGAGCTAACTTGAACAAGAAAGCCAGGGATGGGGACATTTTAAAGGAAGACCAGAGTGCTAACACAGAGGAAACTGGAGGGTCAAACCTTACAAGGAGTACATCTGGTTCCCACCTCAGTGCCTTTTGCTCCGAGACCTGCTGCCCCTCCATCCCGATCTCCAGCCGTGCCCAGTTCCCCCTCCTGCGGCCCCACGCGCTGGCTAAACAGTCACACCTCCAGATTTCTACCACACACTGCACGTTTTATCAACATTGTGAAATTGGTCACCCTGATGCTGTTTTAACAGTCTAAATTGTTATACTCAGACAATTTTTTCTTGTTTTGTTTTTTGCTGTCCTGGGGCTTGGACTCAGGGCCTGAGCACTGTCCCTGGCTTCTTTTTGCTCCAGGCTAGCACTCTGCCGCTTGAGCCACAGCGCCACTTCCGGCTTTTTCTATAGATGTGGTGCTGAGGAATCGAACCCAGGGCTTCATGTACACGAGGCAAGCGCTCTACCACTAGGCCATATCCCCAGCCCCACTCAGACAGTTTTATATCACCAAATTAATGATGCTCTTGGTGCCAAATTCAAACAATACTAAAACATACAAACTAGGAAGTGAAAGTCCTCTCTGTAATCCAGCCCAGGCTGCCATCATGGTTTATAAAGATTGGAGAAGCGTCTATGCAGTTTGCCCATCTGTCTGTTTCTTTTTTTAAAAAAAATTGTCATTATAAAGGTGATGTACAGAGGGATTAGAGTTCCTTAAGTGAAGAGCACATTTCTTTCTGGACAGCCTCACCCCTTCCCTTGCTCTCAGTGTCTCCTCTCCATCCCCACCTTCAAGTTGTGCAGTGCGTTTTCAACAGTGCCTAGGAGGACCGCTGCTGCGTTTGTTCATCCTCTGTCCCGACATTTCCCCTCCCCCCCCATGTCCTCCCAAAGACAAGCCAACAAGACAAAAGGAAAATAAAACAAAAACAGCAGCAAAGAAAGAAAAACACACCCTCATTTCCATTTCCTGGAGTTCAGTTTGATTATTTTGAACGATGAGATGCACACAGGCATTGCACCTTGTCTGTTTCCAATAACCAGGAGAACCATTCTCTCTGTAACAGTATACTACATGCAAGCACGCATGTAACACACAGCATATGTTACACTCGTGTACACGCATCTCCATCAGAGTATACACATAGACGTATGCATATTCACACATGTGTATGTCACACAGCACATCGTGTACGAGTTTACATACTCAGTTTATCGGAATACACTGAGCAATTGTACTGGGGCAGGTATTTACCTATGCATTGGAAAATGTACGGCTGTTAACTGCCCCGTGTCTAGTTATCTGCACACGCAGCTGTATGTTTACGTGGGGGAGCTGGGTGCTGACAGGGGTGTGGTCTTGATTCTGGGGTGAAGCACTCCCTAGACCGCCTCCTTTCTCGGCTGCGGCTCACATGGCCGGCTCAGGGCGTGATCCTCACTCGCTGCCCGGAGCCCTGGGCGCTCCTTCTCCGCCACCTCCATCTTCAGCCACCGCGGCCGAAGGACTCTAGTTCTCCAAGGGGTTTCACAGCGGGAGGAGCAAGAGGAAGAGTGCTCCTCCTGGGCACTTGCTTCCACACTAGAATCCTCTCAGCCTTTTCTGTTGTCCGATTAGCCCGTCAACGTAGTTGTTGCTGCAGCCACTTGGGAAAGATGTTCAGGGAAGCAGAGCCACAGGCCGAGTGTCACCAAAGCAGAGGCAAAAGGCGGCGCTTGACTTGGTGCTCCCTCCTCCCACTACCCAGAGACAGAGTCCCATTAGGACTTAGCCCTGCTGCTGCGGCTGCTGCCACCGAGGTCACACCGAGAGTGCATCACCTGCCCTTGGTTCTTGCACACGCCTGGCAGTGTCACACTTCCAGGATTCTTAGATAGGTGCGTGCCCAACCCTGGAATGTCCTCGACGGCCGCCACCCTCGGGGGAGACTTGAACTCAGCTGATCCAAGGTTATGTTTTCTATAAGAAGAACTTAGCCGTTGCCCGCCCCACCTACTGATTCCAAAGTAAGGTCATCACGGAATAAAACAAGCAAACCACGTATGACGTGGTTTAGGTTCATCCTCTGGACAGGAAACACAAGCAGTTATATTTAAATATGTGGCTGCCGCATGGAGAAATTTGACCCTTAATAAAAAGGGGGAGGGTGGCTCACGTCTGTAATCCTAGCTACTCAGGAGGCTGAGATGTGAGGATCAGTGTTCAAAGCCAGCCCAGGCAGGAAAGTCCCTGAGACTCTAGATCTGTGGCTCAAGGGGCAGAATGCCCCTGGGTGCTGCCCCTGCTCTAGGCCGGGGCTCTGCCACTTTGAGCCACAGCTCCACTTCCGGCTTTTCGATGGTTAGTTGGAAATTAGAGTCTCACGGGCTCTCCTGCCTGGGCTCAGCCTCCTGGGCAGCTAGGATCACAGGCGTGAGCCACCTGGCAGAACTTCTTATTTTCTAAGTATAGGACCACTGACTCATAGTGCAAGAGGCTGATGGCCTTTACCAGACAAGGAAAATTGTTCTTCAGAAGTGTTGTGCTGTTCATGCTGCGATCAGTGCACTAATGACCTGCTCATCTGCACTCACACCGTCTCTAAGGCTGATAAGCTAAATGCAATGGAGATGCTGCCTCATTGTGGCTCTACCGTGCGTTTCTCTGATTCCTACTGATTCCACAGCCTTTTGTGTTTATTGACCATTTGAGTTTCCTGTTCCTTTGCCTATTTCTCTGTTTGTTTTTTCATATTCTAAGTATTGTTTTGCAGGAAGTGTGTGTGTGTGTGTGTGTGTGTGTGTGTGTGTGTGTGTGTATGTCTGTGTGATTCTCTTGATCCGTGGCTTGTTTTTGTTTTACCTTTTTTTTTTTTAGAGAGGGGTTGGTGCTTGAACTCAGGGCCTGGGTGCTGACTCTAGCATTGTTTTACTTTTTAAAAACTTGTGTTGTTTAAAAGAAGTATTCTTTGGGGCTGGGAATATGGCCTAGTGGCAAGAGTGCTTGCCCCGCATACATGAAGCCCTGGGTTCGATTCCCCAGCACCACATGTACAGAAAATGGCCAGAAGCGGCGCTGTGGCTCAAGTGGCAGAGTGCTAGCCTTGAGCAAAAAGAAGCCAGGGACAGGGCTCAGGCCCTGAGTCCAAGGCCCAGGACTGGTAAAAAAATAAATAAATAAATAAAAAGTATTCTTTGTCAAAACTAAGACCAGGAAGTGGAAACATGTTGGTGAAGGAGTGTGTACAGGCAGGGCACGGGAATGAAGGGAGGAAGGGTGAGCAAATACAGTCATTACCTTCCATGTACACTATGTAAAAAGTGACCTATGTAACTTGAGGGTCGGGAAGGGAGGGGGAAACTTGGGAGGATGAAAGAAGAGGTGACATCGACACAGAAGCGTTGTACTTATAACCTGGCTTACAGAATTGCAATCCCTTTGTAAAGCTACTTAATAACAACAATAACGAATAAAAAAATCATTGGTGCATCTCAGCTTCCTCGTCTGTAAAATTAAAATCATACTATCAAACAAGTGACCATATTGTAAAGTACTTAAAACAGTGTCTGAATGGTGCCTCGGGCTGGTCAAAACAGAAAGTACCACCATACCCACTCTCCCTCAAATAAAATAAAACGTAGTGCTTAGCGTGTAGGAAGCACTATCAAATTAAGACCACTTACATTTTTTTTTTTCCGTTTTCTTTCCTTGGCTTCCTTTTTCCACATGTCTGTTCAGTGAACTGAGGCGATTTGCTGTCCTATGAAATAAAACCTCCCACATCGCATTAACTAAGCATTACGGTCATCTTGCCATGTCTCTTCTTCCTAATCAAAATCACTTCCTGGCCTCTCTGTGCTCAATTAGCCCTTTCCGCTCTATTGGAGACATTGTCATACTTGTTGGGAAAGTTTTACCACTACCAAATGAGTAGCAGTCACTATTCAATGAACATGCTGGCAAAGACAGAGCAGTGCTGTCCCAAGTCATGGAGATCAAGATGGGCCGTAAGCCACCAAGCTTCACAGGACAGCTTGAATAACTAAAGAAAATGCTGGGAAATTTTCCAAAGCTACTTCCTAGAGAAATGTCCTGCTTAGCCTAGACCGGGAGTCCTGCGGCTCCCTTCCACGCGGACTCCAGGGGTTCTCTGCCAGGCCATTCCAGCCTTTGGCTTAGTTCCTGACTTCTTGCTTCCTGGGAATTTACAAAGAAGAATGTTTACACTCCTTAGAGAACCGGTAGCATTTTATGCTGTTCAATTTATCACCGAAATCTAATTCAATGAAGTGGTACCCCAGGAAGATTACCTTTAGTTTCCAAAATGTTTCTAGTCATGAAATCCTTACTCAAAGAGCCAGAGAGACTTTGGTAATTCTGTGTGTGTGTGTGTGTGTGTGTGTGTGTGTGTGTGTGTGTGTTCTCAAAAGAATGAGTATATTCCTTTCTTTCTAAAAGTGAAATGTATATTTAATAAAATACAGAAGAACCTCTTTTTCTTTGACCAAGAAGTTCAACTCCCAGTTTAGTTGTATTTTTTTTTGTCTTTTCTTTTTTTGGTACTGGGGACCAAACCCCAAACCCAGGACATTGCACTTGCTAGGTAAGTACTTTACCACCGAGCTACATCCCAGCCCCAATTCCCAGTTTCAATTTATACCTTGAAGCCATCGTTATCGGCTTTCTGTACCATTGCAACCAGGCTACTGTGCTGTATTCTCCTTAGTACTAGTCTTCCTGTTGTAGCCATATTGTTCTGTAGGACTCATATGGTTCATAGTCATGTGATTCATGCTTGCTATTCAAGATACAATCCCTATTTATCAGACCAGAAAACGGAGGCTCCGAATCCTAGACAGCTGATTCCCTTCCACGTAGAGGTCATTGGTTAAGTGACTTGCCAATTGCCGTTTAGTTAGTAACCAGCAGTGCCAGCATATGGTTCTAGTATACATTAACTCTGAAGTCTTTCCCATTATATTCAAGTGTTTCTTGCTTTCAATTTTCCTTCTTTGCCTCACTGTCCAGTTCTATAAGCTTCAAATTCAGTTTAATTTGTTTCAAACCAAAGATCCCTGCTCTGAGTCCCCAGTGTCAATAAAGACCTTGCAACTCTTTCCCCTGTATTCAAGCTATTTCAGCCACTGTACTTCAGACCCCTGACTGCCCATCCCTGTCGGTAGGGCTGGATTTGTGTGTCCAGGGCTGCAGTATACAACTACCCAACAAGTGCCGTAAGCGGGAGGTCTTGGCGCCATGCCCAAAGAGAGCTCATTAGTAGGGGATAGCATTCCAACAATACTCAGGGCCAAGAAATTAGATCAAAATGCAGGGAAGGAAGCCAAAGTTGGCTGGTCAGTTTGCCAAGCTGGAAGTTCTTGGACACCGTTTTAAACCAAGGGAGAGAAGCCAGGCGAAAGGGGGAGACAGACCCATGATGGAAATGAAAGAAGCAGTGAGGAGGAAGCATGAAAGGGATCCCCACACGTCTCTCTGGGAGAGCTATATCTTCCATGATGGGAGGCTTATGCCTGTGGATGGTAGATGTTCAACATAGGTCTTAATGAAATGACCTGTCCCATATTCCCCAGAAGCAACTAGTTGTATCTAATTTAACTTTTCTTTTAAAAAGCTGGCATATATCTTCATATTTCCCGATAATGTATTTTTATTACTTTTTGATGTATCCCTTAGAATCTGTTAATTTGTAACTAAATACTTGATGATTTAGTCTGTTAGCACCTCCCACTCGCCCTCCACTTCTCCCCAGTATAAAAAAACTCCAGAGAAGCTGGGCACCAGTAGCTCACGCCTATAATCCCGGCTGCTCAGGAGGCTGAGATCTGAAGATCGCAGTTCAAAGCTAGAGCAAGCAGGGAACTCTGTGACACTCTTTGTCTCCAATAAACTACTCAAAAGAGCCAGAAATGGCTCAAGTGGTAAGGTGCTTGCCTTGAGCGAAAGAAGCTCAGGTAGAGCACCTAGGCCCAGATTTCAAGCCCCAGCACTGGCCAAAAAAAGAAAAATCCAGAGAAATCAGTAGTCACCTTATCACTGTGACTATATTTAGGTCTCAGTGCTTATCTTATTCATTATATATTATCACATAATATTTTCTAGAATTAATGGTTTTTAAAAGTCTGTCTTATGTGAATGTACCTATAATATTTTCCCAAATGGCCTATCTTCTTTGGAAAATACTTTCAGTAGGTTTTTTCTTTTCATCTTTTTGGTATGCCTTCCAAGAGTATTAAGAAATCTTTCATATCTATTTGTTTTTTCTAGAAGCTTCTCCGGTACCACCACACCACTGTCAGGTTGCAGCCAAACCTTAGGGCACAGCTTGTAGGAGGCTCCAAGACAGGAAAGTGTCTTATTCTATCCTCACACTTAGCTCGTGGTTTGACTTGGTAACTTTAAAGGTATTACTCTAGTATTGTCTACCACTGGCAGTATAAATCATGTGACCTCTGATTTTCATTATTTTGCACATAATCTGTTTTGTCACTCTGCAAGGTTTTAAGATTGCCTCCTTGTTTTCTTTTTGGTCCATCATAGGGTTCGGCAGGGCCTGGACACTGTCCTTGAGCTTTTTTGGCTCAAGGCTAGGGCTCTACTACTTTGAGTCTAGCTCCACTTCTGGTTTTCTGGTGGTTCATTGGAGATAAGAGTCTCATGGGGACTTACCTGCCCAGACTGGCTTCAAACCACCATCCTTGGATCTCAGCCTCCTTAGTAGCTAGGACTACAGACTTACACCACCGGTGCCCAGCGAGATTGCCTCTTTATTTGCTGCCCTGGAAATTTTTCTTCTATTTCTCCATAGAAAATTGCCAGTCTCAGATTTTCTCTATAATTCTTGATCTCCTGGCTAGATTCTTTATGCCCATTATGTAGTCACGTTTTTTGATGTTGTTTGTGTAATCTCTTTTTGTCCCACTGTCTGGGAGATAATGGCTTCTTATTAAATGTTTGGTTTGGGGCATGCTGTTTTCTGACTATTCTTTTATAATCTCTTTTACAACATTCTACCCTTCATGAATATAAATTTTTCTATTACTTTCCCCCAAAATATTATTTACCAGCTGGTTTTGTTTTCTCTTACTCTTTTTTTTTGTGCCAATCCTGGGGCTTGAACTCAGGGCCTGAGCACTGTCTCTGGCTTCTTTTTGTTCAAGGCTAGCACTCTACAACTTGAGCCATAGCGCCACTTCCAGCTTTTTCTATATATGTGGTGCTGAGGAATTGAACCCAGAGCTTCATCTATACGAGGCAAGCACTGTACCACTAGGCCATATTCCCAGCCTTCTCTTACTGTTGATTGCTTCCATCAAGTTCCTTTGCTGTCTTCTTTTTGTATGTTTTGTTCTACCTTTTCATACTGGAGGTTTTTAATCACATGCTTTTTGTTAGGTAAATATAGAGAAATCAGACAATGCCATTTAAATGTCTATATGAATTGTGACCTGAAAACCAGGACAAAAGGTAAATAAGAATAATATAAAGATATAGTGTAGGGATAGAAAAAACATGTTACCTTCCCTCAGGCACGAGATCATGGCTGACACTCCTATAGCAAAAGACAGATGATCAAGAGAAAAGCATGGATGGGCTGGGGATATAGCCTAGTGGCAAGAGTGCCTGCCTCAGATACATGAGGCCCTAGGTTCGATTCCCCAGCACCACATATACAGAAAACGGCCAGAAGTGGCGCTGTGGCTCAAGTGGCAGAGTGCTAGCCTTGAGCGGGAAGAAGCCAGGGACAGTGCTCAGGCCCTGAGTCCAAGGCCCAGGACTGGCCAAAAAAAAAAAAAAAAAGAGAGAAAAGCATGGCAGATGGACTAAATGCAAGTTTTCTAAGATATAGAGCCTTCAGAAAGAAATACTCAAAGACTAAGGGAAAACTTTTTGGATAGTTTTGTTGAAGAATGGATGACCATGCCAAGACATGACAGGACAGAAAGGAGAGGGGCCGATGTGAACAGATTGTTCGCCAGCAAGGCCTGTGGGCTCAGATTCTTCTTGGTCTCTCCGTGTGACATTCTTTCTTCTTAGTCCCCCTGGAATGAGAGTGTAATAACTAGACAAAACGCGCAATAGAAGCCCTATTATGTCCAGCTCTTACGGGGAAAGTTTGAGTAGCAGTTCCCAGTCTTATGGCTGTTGTTGGATGAAAGGTTTCTATAACTCAGCTTAGAAAGAAGAATTTTTAGCTCCTGTCACTTGTATTGGGAGAGGGAAGGGAGCACGGGGATAAAAGGCAGGAAGAAGTCAGAAAGATTTGCTTCCAAGACCCTTTCGGTGACCTTCAATTAAAAGTACTCAGGCCATATTGGAGGGTCCTAGTAGTAGGAAAAATCTTATGCAATTGCAATAGCATAACTCTGTGTGTGTGTATGTGTGTGTGTGTGTGTGTGTGTGTGTGTGTGTGTGTGTGTGTGTGTGTGTGCTGGTACTGGGGCTTGAACTCAGGGCCTAGATGCTGTCCCATCATTGTATTGTTCAAGGCTAGTGCACTACCACTTGAGCCACAGCTCCAGTTGAAGCTTTTTTTTTTTTCCACTGATTAGTTGGATATAAAAGTCTCAAGACTTACCCTCCAAAGCCAGCTTTGAACTACGATCACTCTGCCTCCTGAGAAGCTAGAATTACAGGCATGTACCACTAGTTGGTTGATTGGAGGTACGAGTCATGGACTTTGCTGCCCGGGCTGACTTTGAACCATAATCTCCAGATCTCAGCTCTGAGTAACTAGGACCTGGCTTGATTTGCTTTTGAGGGAGGCATCTTTTCATAAAGTTATGGGGAAGGAAGCACTTAATGGATCCCATAACAGTTTAGACACACAGAACTGTGTGTAATAAATCTGTGAGTAAGGGCTGGGGATATAGCCTAGCGGCAAGAGTGCCTGCCTCGGATACACGAGGCCCTAGGTTCGATTCCCCAGCACCACATATACAGAAAACGACCAGAAGCGGCGCTGTGGCTCAAGTGGCAGAGTGCTAGCCTTGAGCAAAAAGAAGCCAGGGACAGTGCTCAGGCCCTGAGTCCAAGGCCCAGGACTGGCAAAAAAAATAAATAAATAAATATAAATAAATAAATAAATAAATAAATAAATCTGTGAGTAAGGTGGGCTGACAGTAGGGTAGAATTGAACAGTACAAACTGGATGCTGGTGGACCTGAGGATCACACTTCAAAGCCAGCCCAGGCAGAAAAGTCCATGACTCTTATCTCCAATTAACCACAAAAAAAGCCAGAGTGAAGTTGTTGCTCAACTAGGAGAGCACTAGCCTTGAGCACAAAAGCTCAAGGACAGTGGCCAGGCCCAGAGTTGAGGCCCCAGACCACAAAAAAAGAAAAAGAAAAAAAATGCACAGTACAGAGCTGGGTATGGCTCAGAGACCTTGCAGAAGGCCCACTGTTGCAGCCCAAGTAGGAAAAGTGCTAGGAAGCAAGGGCACACCTTTCTAGAAATTTCTAGAAATGCTATTCTAGAAAGAATAACACATCTAGAAATTGCTGGTGTGCATCTGCTTTTCCCAAAGTGTCACAGCCACCTCTAAGAGTTAGGAAGACAGAAAGCACAGATACTCAGCAAAGGATTTGTTGTGGTGGGCTTGTTTTGTGTTTTTCCATAGGGAAGGCAAGGAGAAGGCCATGTGGGTTACAGTTGGACTGTGGCGGTGTCTCAGGGCCTGGGCTTTAAGCACGCGGGGAGTGAAGCGCGCAACGTTACCATCACGGCACTGCACGTGCTGAGGTTGTTCTGTTTTCTTAGTTAGTGATGCTAATCTCTTGCTATGCCTAGGGGGTGAGGAGATACTTGGCCCTCGGGATCAGGCAACCTTCCTCTGAGCTGATGTCCTCCTCTCCTCTCCCCTCCCCTCCCCTCCCCTCCCCTCCCCTCCCCTCCCCTCCCCTCCCCTCCCCTCCTCTCCTCTCCCCTCCCCTCCCCTCCCCTCCCCTCCCCTCCCCTCCCCTCCCCTCCCCTCCCCTCCCCTCCCCTCCCCTCCCCTCCCCTCCCCTCCCCTCCCCTCCCCTCCCCTCCCCTCCCCTCCCCTCCCCTCCCCTCCCCTCCTCTCCTCTCTTCTCTCCCTGTTGCAAATCTCAGTGCTCCAGCCGCCCTGCAGGGATTGGAGCTGATGATACAGTTGAGGTCCGCACTCAGCTCTACGTGCTCCTTGCTTGGATTGTTGGGCCTCTTTTCTTCCAAACTCCACCCCAGTTTCTCCTCAGACTTCTATACCCTAACCATGAAACCACAGGCCCCGAGCTGTCTTCATGGGTGGTTGTCACAGGTGTGAGCTCTGTCGGGCTAGGGAAAGCCTTGGCTTTGGCTTACATTACATTCTCAATTCCTGGGACACACAGCAGCTAACATTCACTTGTGAGTTAAAAGAAAATAAAACCTATCATTCTGTGGTTAAATATGAAGTCATAAACATGTGCTGAGTGAATAAATGACTAAAGGGCATCCTAGACAATAAGCAGTTATGTTCCTTTTGAACTATGAGAAGAGCTATATGCAATAAGAAGCATGAGGCTCTGGGAGCTCTTGGTGGGGAGGGAGGGAGGGCAGGTTTGGGGGAGCAAACCACTGTCCACACTAGCTTTCTGGAGACTGAGCTACACCCTCTCATTCTCTTCAAGTTTTGGTAATAAGAGATATCTTGTTCTTTTTATCATTCCTCCCCAAAGAAGAACAAAATCCTGTCATTTATTTTAAAAACTGGATAGAACTGGAGGACATTATGTTAAGTGAAATAAGCCAGACACAGGAAGACAAGCTCTATGTGTTTGGGGGGGGGGTGTAGAAGGGAGTTAGATAGAAGAAGTCGGGCTGGGGATATGGCCTAGTGGCAAGAGTGCTTGCCCCGTATACATGAGGCCCTGGGTTCAATTCCCCAGCACCACATATATAGAAAATGGCCAGAAGTGGCGCTGTGGCTCAAGTGGCAGAGTGCTAGCCTTGAGCAAAAAGAAGCCAGGGACAGTGCTCAGGCCCTGAGTCCAAGCCCCAGGACTGGCCAAAAAAAAAAAAATATATATATATATATATATTTATATATATATATATATATATATATATATATATGAAGTCACTTCTGGTGTCCTACAGAGCAGTTGGGGGAGGGGGAGCTACTATAATTCTGATAGCATGTTATATCTTTTATGAAGATGGAGGAGACAGGAGTAAGGAGGCACCAAGCTTTGGATAACAAAGGGAGGCAAATGATTGCCAGTTCACAGTGTGTGTGTGTGTGTGTGTGTGTGTGTGTGTTGAAATATCAGCCTGCCTTCCATCAATATGTACAATTATTATACGATAATAGAAAATGAGCCAAATTTAAAAGAGAAAGATAACTTACAGGGAAAATGAAAAGCAACCTCAATTTATCACGGGAGAAATGCAGTGAAGAGTCTTGTGCGAAACATTTACTGAGAGTGAACTGGAGGAGTCACTGTCCTGTGATGAAGTCGGGTCAAGGGTTCCGAGCTCTAGACTTGCCAGGATTCAAGTCCAGTAAATCTCCGGGTTTAGCTATAATCTCTGTGTGCTTGGCGCCCTCTGGTGGTAAGGACACACACTTCCTCAGCACTTCAACGGCCTCAAGCATTTGGGGAATTAAGAACACATCCTAACATCATAGGAGAGAAAAAAAAATCCAACTTATATTATTAAATGAATCTAATATGAAAATTGCAAGAGAACAAAATCATCGTACTTGTAAGTTATTTCAGGAGCAAAAAAATCATCAAATAGTTTTCAGTATGCCTTAGTCTTTAAATATCATGTAGATTATGTGTGTGTGTGTGCGTGCGTGTGTGCATGTATGTGTATGCGTGCCAGTCCTGGGATTTGAACTCAGGGCTTGGGCACTGTCCCTTAGTTTCTTTTGTTCAAGGTTAGCATTCTACCACTTGAGCCACAACTCCACTTAGAATTTTTTTGGTAGTTAATTGGAGGTAAGAGTCTCATGGACTTTCCTACTCGGGCTAGGTTCAAATGCAATCGTCAGATCCCATTTTTCTGGGTAGCTAGGATTACAGGCATGACCCACAGGCACTCAGCCATTGTCTTTAACTTGGACCAGTTGTAGATTGCTATAGGCTTCCTAGGATTTAGCATTCCAGTTTACTATATATACTTTTGGAGGTGTCCCATCTCTTCTCTTTGTTGATAAAGCTTTTACTACCATCCTGTTCTAGCTTCTTGAATGAAGATCTTCCCTTTTTTGCATAACCCCTATTTGGGAATTTCTGAATTCCTTTTATTTATTTATTTATTTTTATTTTTATTTATTTATTTTTTTTGCCAGTCCTGGGCCTTGGACTCAGGGCCTGAGCACTGTCCCTGGCTTCTTCCCGCTCAAGGCTAGCACTCTGCCACCTGAGCCACAGCGCCCCTTCTGGCCGTTTTCCATATATGTGGTGCTGGGGAACCGAACCGAGAGCTTCATGTGTAGGAGGCAGGCACTCTCGCCACTAGGCGATATTCCCAGCCCCCTTTTAAATTTTCTTGAAGAGTTATTATAGTCATCGGACACCTGCTTTTCAGAGAAATGTCCTCAAATTGTTCACACTTGGAAAATAACAAAAGTATTATCCTTCAAATTCATAACATGAGTAAAAGGCTTCTCTTTATTTTCAGTGGGTTTCGCTTTTGCCTCATTTTTTTTTTCTTGGAGAAATTTATCATGCAAGAAAATCAGAAGTTTGCTGTTTTTTTTGTTTTATTTCAATGGAAACTTCTTTCATGTTTTTCACAACAGCCTATTTCCTTGCTTGTTAGAAGCCACTAGGAAGAATGCCTGGTCCTAACCTTCAACTTGGGACTTATAACTCTTATGTCTACTATGGATTATTTTCTTGAGTTTTCAAAATCCTGTGGCCAGCCATATATACCTATGTATACATATGCATATGTGTGTATATGTTTATATGCCCATTTCTGTTTAATTGAGAAATATTGCACATTTGTCTAACTATATGTAGTATTTAGGATTCCTTCCTAATTCTTTTTGAACAGGAATTGTCTAAATTTTCTTAGCTCCTCTCTGGTTTCCTTACAGGAGATCATCTAATAATGATATGCAGCCATTTTCTTTACCTTCTCTCCATACTAGACCATCTGCAACAGTGCTCTGACTCATCCCTGATGGTCTCTGAGATATGTAGACTATACATCAGAATTCTAAGTTACTTTAAGCATTTTTTATAGACTTGATCCTATTGGGAAGTTTAATGTCTTCTTCCTTATCTTGAAAGTGGGTCTCTTCCCTGAGGTTCATAATTCTTTGAAAACTTGATACTGTTTCATCTGAACAATTAGCAAGACAATTAAAAGAAGTGAAGGTGAGCTGTTTAAGAAATTGAAAATCATTTGCAAACGATGTTAATTCGTTGTGAATTTCAGTTGCTCTGTATCAATTGAAATGTTGTGCTCTTTTCCCTGTGTATGTGGTGGTGGTTCTATTTTTCTCCAATAAAACTTTTATTTAAAAAAGAAAGAACACATCCTAAAAATTTAGAAAAACAGATGGGCAACACACAGGTATTTTTTCAATATCTCTAGTAATTTAAAAATTATGTGTATGTATTTTAAAGAAGCCTTTTAAAAAGGCTATCCTTTGCCAAAAATGAAGAAAATAGAGCTTGTTATATTCTTATAGGGTGTGCAAATTGACAAGTGGTATAATGTTTGTGAGTTGGGTGTGTTTTTTTGAGGAAATTTAGTCATTAAAGTTGCTCTAAAACATTCGCATTTGTTGAGTTAGAAATAGACAGGCCTTGAACTCAGGGCCTCTTGGTTACTATGCTGCTTACTGCTAGTGCTCTGCCCCTTGAGTGAACCAAGTCTCCAATCCAGCTTTTTGCTGGTTAACTGGAGATGGAGTCTCATAGATTTCTCTGCTTGGGCTTCCAAACTCATTCCTCTCGGTCTCAGTCTCCTGGGTAGTTAAGATTACTGGTATGAACCCCTGGCACCCGACCACGGGCATATTCTTATTAGAAAATATTCGTCTAGACTTCAAATATTTAAAGATAGAGCCAAACGATATGTATTAAGCCTATTCTTTCTCACGGTATCTTTCAGCTATAAATCTAGGCTAACATTTACAATTCAGACTCACTTAAAATAGGAAGTTTTATTTAGGAAAAGATGAGTGTTTGAAACAAAAAGAAAGCATGCATGTTGCTGACCATTTCATTCAGACACCTCCTTTTAGAGTAAATATGTTATTTCTACCCAGGAAGACCAGGAAGCGTGATGAGGTCGGCCCCTTCCTGTCTAGAGAGGAAACCAAGCGCAGCACACCCTTGGCACCTGCTCACGACTTCGCTAGGCCCTTGGGGACCTGTCCCGCTCACCTTCACGAAGCTGGAAACAAGCAAAGCGGGGCCTTTGCAGACCTAAAGCAGCACGGTCGCAGAACAACTCTCTAGACCGCATTTCACGCATTTTCAGTAGAACACTAAAAGTTGCACTAAAAGTCCTTCAAAAAATTCAGATTTTTTAAGTTAAAATACTATATACCCCCATATTCATACATACTCAAAATAAAACATCCAAATATATATATATATATATAAAAGCTTGTCTTCCCACTTTAGTAGCCAGTTATTGACAGTCTAAGAATATCTTATTCAAACAAAAAGGGAATACAATACCCTCTCTATAAACTGTCTCATGATAAGATATTTAAAAAGTGGGTTCATTTGAGGGAAAAAAAAAAGAGTGAATACAAATACCTATCCGACCCCCATTAATAAAACACAAATGTGATATACTATATATCTACTCACTGGGGCAAGATTAGTCAATTTTGTGTTACTGACATGAAATACCTAAGGTAATTAACTTCTAAAGAGAAAAAGGCTCGCCATTCTGAAAGTTCTAGTTTGAGAGTGAGTATTCCACTGTTCCGTGCCTCTTGATGACAGAATAATGATAACACAAATTGTTCAATTCAAGAGCCGAGAAACAAGGCCCAGTCTGTCAGCCTCACTACTTGGGAGGTGGAGGCTGAGCGATTGTGGTTTGAGGGCAACCCAGGCGTACAAAGTTCATGAGACTCCACTCAACCAACGCCTGGTGTAATGGTACTCACTTGGGATGACACTAGAACACAATAGCTGGGCACCGTGGCGTAAATTTGCCATCTCAGTGACAAAGGGGAGCACAAACAGGAGTTTTGCAGACAAGGCTGGCCTGGGCATAAAGCTAGACCCTATGTAGAAAGTAACCACTGAAAATAGGGATAGTGAGGCCACTCAAGGGGTAGAACTCCCACTTAGCAAGCACATAGGCCCTGAGTTCAAATCCCAGTACATCTTTAACCCACCCCACCCCCCAAAAAAAAATCCCAGCTAGGAAGCATATAAGGAAGGTTCAAAGGGGTCCTGTGCTTCCCTTTGTGGGTATGTCTCCTGTGACCCAAGGACCTGCTACAGGGCTCCATCTCTCAAATGTGTCCCCATCTTCCCATCTCTCCATCCTGGGACTAGGCCTTAACACTTTGGGGTCACTCATTCAAACCACAGCAGGGACCATGTGAGTATTTTTTTTTAAATCTGGTAAGACAGATGGCCCTGGAAACAACCTGAGAATTAATCACAGGACAAGCCCACCTTTCCGGTAAGCCTTCAACAAAGCGGTGGGATTCGGTGTGACGTGACCGCGCCTGCCTGGCAGGCTGGCTTCAGACAAGGAAGGCGTTGTGTCGCTCCTCCATCTCAGAGAGCTGCCGAGTGGCACCTTGTCCAGAGCGACGCCAGGGCTTGGAGAGCAGGAAGAGTCAGGGTTCAGGCAATGTTGGGGCACCGGGCCATAGGGTTTGGGTGGAAGAGGGCAACAACAGATGGGGAGAGGCTCTGACAAGGACACGTTGTATGTGTTTGCTTCCAGGTGGAACTGCCCAGGTCCTGGGGCCCCTGGGATTCTCGCAGGCAGGGTGGCGAGCTGCTGGGTAACGGTTGAACTTGGAGGGGTGGGGGAAGAGCTGTTCTCCGGGAGATTCTTCACGCAGGAATGATGGCTCGAAACCCCGAGCATCCCCCCTGGTCTCCTTCCTACCACACAGTGGTGGTCTGAGGCTCAGGGTCTGAAAGCACGGAGTTGGCAGCCCAGTGCCCACGTCCCTCCGACTCCACCAGGGCGGATCTCTCTCACACACATCTGGGGGGATACCACTGGGCTTAGGCATTTGTTGTTTCTGGGGGCACAAACTGGAGGACTTCGGGAACCAGTGGGAACCTGCCCAGCGTGGGCTGCAAAGGTCCTTGAAACCAGGAGAAGCTTCGGGTACACAAAGGGAAGCGTCTAAAGGGAGGCCAGCCCCGAAGTGAACAACAACTTAAGACAGACCCTGCCCTATCGATAGCGTATCTATATCTATATCTATAAGATAGAGAGATAGAAGCACTGCTCTATACATATCAACAGCCTACACAGCTGGGGGCTCATGTCTATAATCCTAGCTTCTCAGGAGGCTGAAATCTGAGGATCATGGTTTGAAGCCCGCTAAGGCATACAAACCTGAAAGATTATTTTCTCCAATTAGTCAGCAAAAACCACAACAGGAGATGTGGTTCAGAGATGGAGCACCAGGGGCCTGGGAATATGACCTGGTGGTAGAGTGCTCGCCCCGTATACATGAAGCCCTAGGTTTGATTCCTCAGGCCAGAAGTGGCGCTGTGTCTCAAGTGGCAGAGTGCTAACCTTGAGCAAAAAGAAGCCAGGGACAGTGCTCAGGCCCTGAGTTCAAGCCCCAGGACTGGCAAAAAAAAAATTTTTTTTTAAAGAGATAGAGCACACTAGCTCTGAGTGAAAGAGCTGAGTGAAAGAAAGAAACCCTGAGTTCAAGATTCAAGCCTTAGTGCCAACACACACACAGACACACATGTGTGCACACACACACACACGTTCCACATTTTTTTTTTTTTGCCAGCCCTGGGGCTTGAACTCAGGGCCTGAGCACTGTCCCTGGCTTCTTTTTGCTCAAGGCTAGCACTCTGCCACTTGAGCCACAGCGCCCCTTCTGGCCATTCTCTGTATATGTGGTACTGGGGAATTGAACCCAGGGCTTCATGTGTACGAGGCAAGCACTCTTGCCACTAGGCCATATCCCCAGCCCATGTTCCACATTCTTATCCATAAAGGCAGTGCCAGTCAAAAGACCATCTCACCCAACTCCTGCCAAGCCTCCAGTCTTAGGGTGTCTATCATATAAAATACAAACAAAATTGCTGCTGAGGATGCTAGATGGGGTGGTGAGTTGGTGAGAATGTGTGAAATCCCTGTGGAAATCAGTGTGGAGATTCCTCACAAAATAGAACTACCAAATGGTCCTACGAAATCATCCCTGACATGATGGAAGACTTCATTCTACTTTGCCAGCAGAGGGGCCTCCCAATGGTCTGACACAAATCTATGAAGACGTGCTTTTTCCTTAATCCTAGCTACTCAGGGGGCTGAGATCTGCGGACCGTGGTTCACAGTGAATCTGGGCAAGAAAGTCTATGAAATGCTTATCTCCAATTAACCACCAGAAAACTAGAAGAGGAGCTGTGGCTCAAAGTGGTAGAATGCTGGCCTTGACCAAAAGAGCTCAGGAACAGCACCCAAGCTCTGAGTTCAAGTCCCAGACCATAAAGAAAAGGAAAGATGGACACTTTTTGTTAAGTAGAATTTCTTTTAATATGAGAACAGGTCTAAGTATTCATTTTCTTTATGAACATCAGCTAATTTTTTTTTTTTTTTTGGCCAGTCCTGGGCCTTGGACTCAGGGCCTGAGCACTGTCCCTGGCTTCTTCTTCCCGCTCAAGGCTAGCACTCCGCCACTTGAGCCACAGCGCCGCTTCTGGCCGTTTTCTGTATATGTGGTGCTGGGGAATCGAACCTAGGGCCTCGTGTATCCGAGGCAGGCACTCTTGCCACTAGGCTATATCCCCAGCCCCTAATTTTTTTTTTGCCTAGAAAATAAATCCCCAACAGCCTTACTACTATTGAAATCATCCAATATCTATCTATCTACCTATCTCTCATCTATTTTTGTAGTATATATACATCTATATCTATATCTCTATATCTGTATCTATATATCTATATATATATATAGTGGGAAAACTATAGTATATATTGGCTTCAGTACTACTCTTAGTCTCAGGCATCCACCAGGGAATTTGGGCCATAGTCACAGTTCATTTTCAGGAGTTTGTGTCGCTGTTACTGCTTTGTTGCCTCTGAGAACAATCTGCCTTCTGCTTCTTTATAGACACAAACGCAACAGAGACCAACCGGCGTGGTATGCAGTACTGAAGTTTTACTAACTCCGCACACCTTGGAAGGTTCTGCAAATAATCAAATATTGTGGAGACAGCAACCTCGGGCACTAAAAGAAGAAATAGCAGAAAGATTTGTAGGTCACATGGAACGTTTCCACCACTAGATGGAGCTAGCTGAAAGCAATGTCTGGTTTCCAGGGTTTGGCAGGGTGAGATTTCTGCATAACCATATAGAAGACATTCCTGACCTATCACCATGGCTTACTTTATTTCTTAATGCGCTTCCCTCTATGACATATAAATCTTAAAAACAGAAAGAGAAATTTTCCTAAAATATCAACCAATTATCATTTTCCAGCTATTCAACTGACTTACATTTTCATTGAAAAATAGTTAGGCGATCCTGTGTCTATATTGATCTAGCTATATCTATCGATGTACCTATCATGAAGCTTCTTGCTTAAGAAGAATTTGACATTAGAACCCAGGAGGACCCTTGTAGACACAATTCAACCCAAAATGTTCAGATTTACTGCAAGTCAGAATCTTATCATGAGCTGGTCAACCTTTTCTGCGGATACATAGAGCGTGGTCGGAGTTCCTCCTTTCCAGCATGAAGGCATGCAGAGATGGACGTGCTTGTGCTCCTCTAAATCTGACTCACAGAACGGTGGCAGGCTGTAGCCTTTCCAGCTATAGCCTGCTGCTCCTCATGGTGAAGGCCTACACTCTGATATGGTAAGTCACCATTGACGCCATCCGCGTAATGTCAGTGCTTCCATCACCATTACTACCCATGGCTTTCCTTAGCAACTATTTTCTTGTGTGACTTTCAGTCAAAATAAACAGTTTAAAGCAAGCTCCGGAGCTGGTATCGAAGTTCATGATAGGCTATACACATACTTGATTTAGACCATGATACAACAATGGTTGAGTTCTCATAAAAGCCCAGGTTTCAATCTTTTCTTGAAAAAGTGAAAAACTAAAGACCTGGAAACGTTGACCCCAAGTAACGATCCGGGATTGACTTTTTGTTCTCCTTCTGGAAAGGGAGACATGGTCCCAGCCAGGTTGCTAGCTCTCTGGCTTTCTTGGCTCTCTGGGCATTGGAATTAAGACCTTTTAGAACTTTCTGTATTATAAGCTAGATGCACATGGCTCATACTTAGAATCCTAGCTACTCGGGAGGCTGAGAGTTGAGGATTCAGATTTGAAACCAGCCTGGGTAGAAAAGTCTATGAAACTATTAACTACAGTTAACTAGCAAGAAGTCAGAAGTAGAGGTATGGATCAAGTGGTAGAGCACCAGCTTTGAGCAAAAAAAAAATAGCACCGGCCCAGGCTGTTGAGTTCAAAGGCCAGTACTGGCACGCACACATACACACTTGCACACACATACACACACACACACACACACGCACGCACACGAATCCTCTCCCCTGGCAGTAATCTGCAAAGCTTTCCCTGAAGATCCATGTATCTTGTTATACTCTTCATTGCTCTTTATTTTTCTACTCTCATTATTTTCACTTATATGTACCAACCCTTGTCAACAATAGCATGATATTGATGCTTTTTATGGCACAATTGCTACAAATATGAAAACAAAAGCTCTTAATCAAAATCTTCATTTTGATTCACTCTTTGCCTATACTTCATGCAAACAATTAATTTATTGTGTCCCATATACAAGCTAAGAAATGCTCTCATCTTAAAAAAAAAATCTGTATTTAAAAAGAACTCCTTGGCTGGCGTTGGTGGCTGGAACCTACCATCCTAGTTACTCAGGAGGCTGAGAGCTGATCCTGCCAGCCCAGGTAGGAAAGTCTAGAGACGCTTAGCTTCAATTCACCATCAAAACAGCCAGAAGTGGGTTTGTGACTTAAATGGTAGAGCACTAGCCTTGAGCAAAAAAGCTCAGGGTCAGTGTCCAGGCTCTTAGTTCAAGCCCCAGGACCCACATTTTTAAAAAAAGGAATTACTGCTATTAATAATAAAAATTAACATTTCCGGGGCTGGGGATATGGCCTAGTGGCAAGAGTGCTTGCCCAGTATACATGAGGCCCTGGGTTCAATTCCCCAGCACCACATATATAGAAAACGGCCAGAAGAGGCGCTGTGGCTCAAGTGGCAGAGTGCTAGCCTTGAGCAAAAAGAAGCCAGGGACAGTGCTCAGGCCCTGAGTCCAAGGCCCAGGAATGGCAAAAAAAAAAATAAATAAATAAATAACATTTCCATGGTAGTCTATGCTTCTCAAGAAATATTTCCTTTGAATTAGTTCACCTTAATGTCCATGGGTTTCTGGTAGATTTGAATTTACTAAATGTTAAATCTGAATAATTTAAAGCTACGGGGATCATTATGATCTATCCTTCATAGACTTTGCTTTGCCTTTATGAAGACCTGTTAGAATCAGTCTGAGAAACAGGTACAGCTCCATGTGCTCTTGAGTACACACCCAGCCCTCCACTGGGTAGACGTCCAGCTTTCCCACTTGATTCACTTCTGACCTTCTTCTTTATATATTCTCCCCACTCTCAACGCAAAAAAAAGAAAGGAAAAACAAATAGCCCCCTCCCCAACCCAGCACCTTGCTTTCACTTTGGGCAAACAATACCACCGTTTCAGGTTCCAGTATGCATGGCCATACTTTGCTCTTCTTTGCTTTTGAAATGATATATGTTTCTTAAAAAAAAAATCTTTTGATTTTAGTTTCTTTGGTTTTGAGTCTTTGTTAGAGCGGTTACTGCGCTTTCTAGGTCAATGTCAGCACCTTGTCAATGGCTTACCAGTGGAGTTCTGTGCTTCTCTCGAGCAAGGTAGGCAAATTGTGTTGTATTGTAAAACTCAGCGTAATTCCGGCACAGGAAAACCAAAGCAGTAAAGGTTATGTGCACAGCCCTGTGGACTTTGTTCTCCTACGTGGCCTGTCTCCACCGCTCCACCAGACCTGTTCCTAGATAACCACTAATTACCTAGTTTCTGATACGTTCTTCAAATGTTTATTTATGCAGTCGTACAGCAAACTAGGAGATTTTTTTTATTAGCACATATAAAGCTGCTTTCTTTTTTCTAACGTGGTAAGTTTTATATCATCCAACTTTAGTACCTGTTTTTTAATTCATTACTGATTCTTCTATTTTATTTTTTTAAATAGAGCTTTGATAAGAAGCCCTGCCTGGCCTGAAACTTGCTACATAGCCCACAGTGGCTTCAAACTCATGATTCCTCCTACCTTTGCCTCCAAATGCTGGGATTTCAGGCCTGAACCAGTATGCCTGGCTTTCTTGCTTTAAGAATTAAGAGTGTCCATCAGCTTTTTGGAACTCTGATGTGATAAAAATGCCTTGAATGTGAGATTTAATCGCTACTCTTAGAGCCGTTCTGCCATTTCACACACTAGCCAACAGAACGTAGCTTCTTTCTCTGAAGTTATTAGGCTGTGTGATTTTTTTTTTTTTTTTTGCCAGTCCTGGGCCTTGGACTCAGGGCCTGAGCACTGTCCCTGGCTTCTTCCCGCTCAAGGCTAGCACTCTGCCACTTGAGCCACAGCGCCGCTTCTGGCCGTTTTCTGTATATGTGGTGCTGGGGAATCGAACCTAGGGCCTCGTGTATCCGAGGCAGGCACTCTTGCCACTAGGCTATATACCCAGCCCAGGCTGTGTGATTTTGACTTCTTGATTTTTGAACTGAACAGAACTGGGAGTGTTTGTGCATTCCTAGAGGAGCAATACTTAATTTTCCACTGAATGACCTGTTGGGAATATGGCAGATTGTAGAAACAGATCTTTTTGAAAGGAGGCTGGCTCAAAACTGCTCAGATGTTTTTTTGTTTTGTTTTGTTTTGTTTTGTTTTCTGTTTGCAAGTTGTGGAAAACCCAATTTGAATTTACCTGATACAAACATAAAGTTATTGACTCATATGTCCAAACTAGACACCTGCAGGATACTTGAATGTAGCCGAGAGTCTCTGAATGCTTCTCGTCTTTGCTTCTCTTTTTGCTTCATCAGCCTCAAGCTGAATCTGTCAAGTCAGCTTCTCCCAAAGGACAGGAAATCCAACCACCTATACCTCCCAGATACACCCCCCCATTGCAGATACCTGAGAAGATCTGTCATAATGATCTTGTTACAAATTCAAAATGATCTAAGAATGCCTAGGATTGAGCCAGATTTTAGAATATGCTCAGCCAAGACCAATTATTCATTCACAGAGGGTGGGGTGCTACAATCATGATTGGTAGTTTATAGCAGGTGCTGTCCATGCCCACAGCTCTTTAACTTTACCTGAAAGAGACTAGAAGATCGCTGTTGTACTTGTTTCTCTGTCTGAAAGCGCTCTCTGATTCTGAGGCATGCCCAGCTCTATGTGGAGCAGATCAGAAATGCAAAGAATCAATGCGCTTTCAGAAACTTTAAAAAATGGCAGTTGGGTACTGTGGGATAATTATCCCAGCTTATTGCCTCCTGGTGTGACAATCCTAAAGTAGAAATACCCCACCTCTTCCTGTCTCAATTCGCTGCTCCTTCACCATGGGTGTCGGTCAGCTTGTCATCAGTGTGACGGCTGGGTGCTTGGTGGCTCGTGTCGGTAATCCTTTCTACTTAGGAAGCTGCGATCTAAAGATCACGGTTTGAAGTCCACTGGGCAGACAATCTGAGTGTGTTATCTCCAAGTAACCACCAAAGGGCAGAAGTGAAGGTGTGGCTCAAGTGGTAGAGTGCTAGACTTGAGCAAGCAAAAGAACCACACAAGAGCACCAAGTCCCGAGCACCAGTACCACACACATGTAAATTTTATTTGGGTTCATGAATTCTGAGGTTTCAGCCCATGATTTGTTGGCCTGTTGAATTGGGGTTGGTGAGATGGTCGATCATGGAGGGCAGCATGTGGAAGAGCAAAATTGTTCACCTCATGGCATCTGAGAAGCGAAGAGAGAGGAACAGAAAGGACGCACGGTCTCAATATCACCTGCAAAACGCACAGCAATCACCGGACTTCCTTTCCTCAGGCCTGAAGTCATTACATTTGTGTAACTCTGACAAAAACATGGGAGGGAACAACTTAAAAGAGGAAAATGTGTTGTGGGTCACAATTTGAGAGGATTCAGCCCATGTTTGCTTGGCCCACTGTTGTTCTTAGGAGAGTAGAGGGGTGCAGTCTACTCATCACATTGGTGCTGAATGGATGGAACTCTGCATTCCCTTACTTATGATATAGTAGCCCGCTGTCTTTAGGATTTCAAGCCCATTGCAGAAGACATCTCAAGTGCATGAGGATTTAAAAATATACCATATATAAATTCTTAGCGAAAATATTCACTCAAATACACATTTCAACCCTTTGACTAGTGACGTAAAGTCAAGAACTCCAGACTGGAGAAGTCAAGGGACATTTATTGTTCTCAATACTGCATTTGCAGGTCAGTGGGTTTCCTGCTCAGAAAGCATTCTCGTTCTCCTACTCCATCTGAAGAGGTGGCAGGGAGGCATGTGAAAGGTGGGCCTTCTCAGAAACGAGAACCCCAGGCTATCCGAAGTTGGGAGGGCGCATGCGCCGCCTCTTCTGAAGGGTGCACCTGTGCATACCAAGGAAGGGGTGGTTTCTTTTCATTTCCAGTTGCAGAGGATTCTGTCCATGCTCCCCTGGCCTCCTATGTTCAAGTGCAGCATGGTGGTAGGGGTGACGCAGTGGTCGGGTATAATCTCCAGATTATTTCTTTGTTTGTTACTTGTTATTTTTGTTTGTTTGTTGTCACTCATGAGGCTTGAAGTCAGGGCCTGGGCGCTGTCCTTGAGCTCTTTTTACTCAAGGCTAGCAGCACTTTCCCACTTTCAGCCACAGTGCCACTTCTAGTTTTCTGGAGGTTCATTGGACATAAAAGTCTCAAGGGGACTTTCCTGCCTGGGTTGGCTTTGAACTGTGACCCTCAGATCTCCACCTCCTGAAGAGCTAGGATTCCAGGTGTGAGCCACCGTTGCTTGGCTCCAGCTGGGTCTTATCCATGTTTCCCGCACCTTCCCAAATAGTGCCACGAGCCGGGGATGGAGCATTCCACATCCGAGCTCACAAGAGCTGCTCAGATTCAAACTACAGGTGCTCTTGAGACTTCTTCCAAGGAGTGTCTAGGTAGAAAGGAGAAAGGAATGGGAGAGAGGAACTGGGGAGGAAAGAGGAAGGGAAAGGAAAGGGAGGAGAGGGGAAAGGAAGTAGAAGAGGAGAGAGAGAATCCTTTTTCTTTGTCATTCTTGCCCTCCGACCTGCTTCGTTAAATAAAATGTCTTGTAGCGGCAACAATGTGAGACTCAACACCACCTAATTAAAATATTCCTGATAGAATCATTATCTCAATTTTCCAACTCCTGCTGTAACAACAGAAACAACTATTGATAAATGACAGCACTGTTTCTGAGTACCTACCATGTACCATCCAGCCTATGAGGTTTACAGTCAGTATCTGAGTTTTGATTGGCCCGGAAGGATAGATATTATAGGTTGAGTATTCCTAGTCTGGAAATGTGAGCAGAAAAATTTAGAGCATGCTAGGTCTGAAATTTTTGAGTACAGATATGATGGCACCAATGGAACCCCCCCCCCCAACCTAATTGGTCAAGTTACAGTCAAAATGTAGGTTTACTAGAAAACTATATAAAATTGCCTCCAGGATATACATGTAAGGCATATAGGAAACCTAATGAATTTCATGTTTCAACAAGATATCTCCTTGTGTACACGGAAATATTCTAAAATCTAAAACAATTCATAATCCAAAATACATTTGGTCTCAAGCATCTAAAGTAAGAATCCTCAAGGTGTGCCTTCCTCCATTTTACAAATGAGGGCGCTATGTCTCAAAACCAAAGAAGCATCCTTCGAGCCACCAGAATAGAGATGACGTCTGTTCAGTTTGGCCTTGATATTCATGGTCCCTGGATTTCCCAGTTCCTCCCTGAGCTCTGCTTCCTCTCAGCTTGCCAGGCAGGGAAGGCAGTTAAAGAAGAGAGTGTTAGGGGCTGGGAATATGGCCTAGTGACAAGAGTGCTTGCCTCATATACATGAGGCCCTGGGTTCGATTCTGCAGCACCACATATATAGAAAATGGCCAGAAGTGGTGCCGTGGCTCAAGTGGCAGAGTGCTAGCCTTGAGCAAAAAGAAGCCAGGGACAGTGCTCAGGCCCTGAGTCCAAGGCCCAGGACTGGCAAAAAATAAAAAAGAAGAGAGTGTTAGTATTTATCTCAGCTGGTTGACTCCTTCCTAGTCAGGGTTTCCAAGTGACTTAGGAACTTAGGAGCCATTAAGTCAGAAAATTCCATTTGTAGACAATCTTTCTTTGCCAATAACCCACAGCTCTTCCTAGACCCTTTCTAGCCATGAAACCATTATTGTCCCTAATGTAGAGTTGTACCAAGAGGCCATCTGTTCAACCAGGAGCTGCTGTCATTTCTGTGATCCTTTATTGGCCATGACCTGAGTAACAGCAATTGCATTTGACGATGGGAGATGGGATTCTGGCTTTGAGGGACCATGTATATTTACATTACTTGCCACAGAAAAAGGAATTTCAACATTACAATTCCCTTAAGAGGTGTGTGTGGGGGCAAAGGATGTTTCCTAAAGATACCCACCTTTCCCTGGAACCCTGGAGTCTGTAATCTTCCATGGTAAAAAAATCTCTGCAGATGTGGTCAAGTTATGGACTTGGTGGTGGGGGAGATTAATTTGGATTGTCTGCTGGGCTTGTTGCAAGCCCAATTCTTTCAAGGAAAGGGGGATGTAGAAAAGGCAGAGGAGATGTGATAGCAAATACAGAGATTGGAGTGGTGGGCTTGATGACAGAGGCCATGAGCTAGGGGAGGTGAGAGGCCTCTGGAAGCTGGGAAAGGCCAGGCAACAGAAGACAAGCATTGCTCTAGCAGCTCCCAAGCAACGCAGCCCTGCACACCCCTTGATTTTAACCTGGTGAGATTCAAGTCTGACTCTGAACTGACTTCCAGACTGTAAGTTAATTAGTGTGTGTGTGTGTGTGTGTGTGTGTGTGTGTGTGTGTGTGTGTACACCCATCCTAGGACTTGAACTCAAGGCCTGGATGCTTCAGCTTTTCTGCTCAAGGATAGCACTCTACCCCTTGAGGTACAGCTCCACTTCTGGCTTTTTGGTAGTTTATTAGAGATAAAAATCTCATGGATTCTCAGGTCTCAGCCTCCAGGGTAGTTAGGATTTCAAGCATGAGCCACTGGCGCTCAGCTTGGTTTCTGTTGTTTTAAGGCAGTAAGCTTGTGGTACTATACGGTTTATTAAAGTAGGTAGCTGGTGAAAGAGAACACCATGCGGTATTCAGGCAGGAGAGGAAAGTTTACTCCCACATTGCTGGCCTGTGGCCAAGATGATGCCTGGCAGGAGCGGAGGGCGGGTCCTTCAATGGAGGCCATTGCCAGAAGGCCCTCCACGGCCAGTTCCGTATTAGGACTACAAGCCAGCAACAATAGAAATGTCCTACGTTCAGCTGTTGTTGGTGCTTCTGGAAAACAAGCTATGTCTGCTGCTGCTAGGGAGCTCCTTGGCTTTCTTGAGTCAGCCAGAGTCAACCCAACTGCTTCAGTACTACAGGAAACAATTGGAAAAAGTGCGACTGGGCTCAGGAGAGACTTGCGCGGTGACCGGCCCTTGGCTGAGGCTGAGCGAGCTGCCCGGCTGCTGGGTACCACCCTGGGTTGAGCACAATTAGAGAGCAGGACACACAGCGTAGACTTCATTTTCTGCGGATCACTTTTGAAACTGGCTTGCTCATTAATGACATCCAGTGCCTCTATGCCAGCCAGCAGGAGGACTTAATTACCCTTCCCACTGCTACTGGAAGCCCATGCATATTCCCCTGTGGAAACATTTACCACACCACAGATTCAACTGATATTTGCCCATTTCTCTCATCTCCTGGAAATCTGAAAGAATTAAACAGTTCCAGCTGGTTAAGCCTAAGATCTCTGTGGGAGGACTTCAACTTGCCAATAAATTCTGTGTGGCACAGGTGCAGATATGAGACCATTTTTAGATTCTTGAACTCCTCTGAGCTCTGGGCTAGCTCCTTCCACAGCTCAGGAAGTAACCCTTCGCTGACTCTGTTCCCTGAACTGGGTTTATGGGATGGTCATGATGCTATTAAATTGCAAATGAGGCATCTGGGCTTTAAGCATTGGAAAACATCCTGCACTCTCCTAATGCTTGTCAAGATATCAGAATTTAACATCCAACAAATCACCAGAGGGAGATACAGTAAGATTTTGGCATTTCCAGTTTATTAACAGAAATAGATTTCACTCTCCCTTCCAACATAGTCCCTGAGTTCTTCAAATGTTCTTTCCTTACGGAAAGCTACTCAACCCAGTGCTTCTGTGGACACAGCGGGCTGTAGGCCTAGATCTAGGAGCTTCCCACATTATGCAGTGTTTCAGACATTCACATATGTATTATTTTACTGGTAGGAAGACTACAAGGTGAACTCCAATGAAAATTTAACTTTGAGGGAGCTATTCTCGCTAGACATGTCACTTAAACCATAGTCTAAGTTGGCACCGGTTTAGCTCTTGCAATAAGCAAATGCTAAGGCAGAGCGCGTTGGGGTGGCCTTGGAGTAAAGCGAGAGTGAACTGGCAGAGCTGATCCCTCCCAGCCCCACCCGGCAGGAGGAGGGGCGAAGCGGGCTCCAGACAGAGAGGACACGGGGTACTTGGCAGAAATGCCCAGGCCCTCATGATTCTGACCACTGGGCTGGGCTGTGCTCACGAGGAGCCTGGCTTCTTTTCAAGTGCCACAGCACTGGGCTGGAGGTCACCCACTGCCTGCCTTCTCATAGCTAAAGGACAAGTTTACAGCCAGTCGGGGACAACTCGTATCATAGAGGGTAGAAAGCAAGCAGCACTAAGTAGCAACATGAAGAGACCGGGGCAGAGAAAAATCACTCCCAAGGACATGACCTACTTCCTCCAACGAGGTCCCCCCTTCACCATCCCACCACCTCTAAACTTGGAATCCATCAATGGACGAAACCATTAAGTCAGAAACCTTGAGATCTCATCTCTGGAAACACTCTCACATCCCACACCCAGAGTAATTCTTTATCTTCTAGGTCAAGTAAATTGAAGATCCAGAAGAACTATCATACCCAACAAAGGCCTGGCTACTCAAATTCCCTCCACCTCTCTCCACCAGTCAGGAAAGAGAAGGCACGCAAATGGAAGTTCTAGCTTTTGTGGCTTGCTTTAAGGTAGAGGTCTTCTAGTTGCCGTAACCTACCTGAAGAAGAGGAATTCTAACTCCTCTGACTTGCTTTAGAAGGGAAATGGAGGAAGTGAAAGGAAGGTGAGAGAAGGTCAGAGAGAGGATCTCATTTCCGGAGAGGCAGAAATAAAGTCTACCTCCATCCTCTTCGGCTGGATTAGAGCCATCCTTGCTGGGTTAGAGACTTAAACTGGTGTAAGACAGAAGAATAGGGACAAAATCCTCCTCACTGTTTCATTCAAGTTCCACATGGCCCAGGATCTTCATAGACAAATGAAAACCCAAGCTCCGTGCCCATGGCTCATGCCTAGAATTCTAGCTACTCATGAGGCTATGATCTGAGGATTGTGGTTCGAAAGCAGCCCAGGCAGGAAAGTCTGTGAGACTCATCTCCAATGAACCACCAGAAAGCCGGAAGTGGTGCTGTGGCTCAAAGTGGTAGAGTGCTAGCCTTGAGCAAAAAAGCTCAAGTGCAGTGCATAGGCCTTCAGTTCAAGCTCCACAACCAACAACAGAAAGCAAGCAAGAGAGAGAGAAAAAGAGAGAGAGAGAGAGGGGAGGGAGGGAGGGAGGGAGGGAGGGAGGAAGGAAGGAAGGAAGGAAGGAAGGAAGGAGAGAGAGGAAAGAAGGAAGGAAGAAAGGAAAGAAGGAAAGAAAGAAAGAAAAAGAAAGAAAGAAAGAAAGAAAAAGAAAGGAAGAAAGCAAGCAAGAAATGGCCCAAATAAGAAGTTAGAATGTTGTACTTATCCTGGTTTGGACAAGGATTATGTTTTGAAGCAGTAACTGAGTTGTGTAGGAGGCTTTAAAAATAGTCATTTCAATAAGGCTTATATAGGACTCTCTTGGTCTCAACCTCTTGTCCTTGGTGGTAAGGAAGCTGCCTTTTTTTTCTGCTGTCAGGAGAGTACCTTTCTCACAGGAATTTCTTCTGCTGCTTTTAAGAAACAGTGCAGTTCAAAGTGATCTTCTTGTACTTGCTGGCTTCTAAGTGTTTCTGGTTTAATTAAGATTGTCAGTGTGTCAGAACGGCATATTTTCATCTTCTACTTCTGAGGCTTTTCCAGCCTCCTTCAGTTCAAAATATTCTGCAAGCCTTGGGATTTTTCTATTCTGAGCTCAATACTTCTTAATTAAATATAGCGATGACCATGTAAAATCTTGTATTATGTTTGTAGGATTAACATGTAGGCATTAGAAAATAAAGGCTTTTACATTTGTTTTCTTTATGTTTGCTACATGTCAATAGCTTTGAGGCTTTCAAGTTTTGAGTGGTAGTGATCTATTTGGAAGTCATAAAACTAATGCAGTGGTCTTGACCAGGGTTAAAGAGGAAAAGCAGGAGGAGAAAGAGAAAGAAACTACCCAAGTACAGTTTTGAAGTTTGTTTCCAGTACAAGCTGTGGGGAGGTACTGAGTTGTGATGAACGGACTTCGGACTTGGAATGGACAGAAATGTATCAGGAGGTTGAAACTGAAACTCCAGAGAGGAGAACAAGTGAGGAAAGAAATCCAGTTCCACATGCGAATACTTAGCAGTACAGAGGGGATAGAAAAGGAAATAAAAATGACTACATCCAAGTTCATGTTCTGACACCAAACTTGTACTGCCTGGGTTAATGGAGGTGGCTGCCCCATTGACCATTAATGGATATAGTATTCATACTTAGAGCCTACTTACTTGTCGGCTTCAGAAAGAACAGCTTTCATTCCAGGGCTTCTGACAACTTTACTTCCACCCCCATCTGCCTGTACTTCCTGTCCAGGCAGCCTTACTCTGGGCTTAAGTAACTGGATGGACTGTCCTCCTGGGCAATGCCTACAGTTAGTGCTTCTCAGTTAATTCAACTGAGGTTAAGTCTCACTATCTAATAAAACACTAGCAAGAGCTACCTTGGAGAGAGCCAGTGACTTTGGTATATAACCTGATGTACTACTAAATACACAGGGCAAGTGTGCAATGGGCTGTTCTGGATGGCCTGTAGAAATGCTGGCCGTAAATATGAAGACAGGCTTGCTAGAGGTCAGAGGTCAGAGGTCAGGGGGAATCTGAGTTATTGAGTCGTGGGGACCTCAAGCCATTAGCTGCAGTCAAAGGTCAGTCCTGCTGACTATGACTAATTGATGAGCCAGCACTCTGCTAGGAATCCTTTACTGAACCCCAGTCCCGTGTCCACCATTGTACTGCCTGAGAGCATTTTGAGGGGATATATTGGAAGAATAGGGGGTCCATGTGAAAAGAAGAGGCCGGCAAAGTTCACAAATACAAGCGTGAGAGTCAGCATTGCATGGTAGGTGAACTCAACTCCGGTCCTTAAAACATTCACCGAAAATTTAAAAAAAAAAAAAAGAAGGGAAATACACAGTTAGCGTCTTCATGGTTTTTCTTCTTTTTATGAGAGCACAGAAAGGAAAATAATCTATTCACTCTGCAGAGGATACTATAGAATAGAAAATGCATCTACCTGGAGAAATTGTACCATAGACGTTGTAGCAATGGAGAGCTCATTTGCGCGTTCACTCTCTTTCTTCTATTAGGGCCTTGTCCCCAAGGGCCCCAAGAGCTGCCTCCCAGCCCGCACTCCAGAGCTCTCCTAACTATCTGACTGCACAGCTCACGGGGCCCCAGCTCTACGCTGACCCACCCATTTTCGGGAGTAATCAAGATGCTGCCAAAGCAGCCAAGCCTTTGGTTCCCTGGCACATTTAAAACCTTTATAAAGGAGAAAATATTCCAAATGTACTGTAGCCTTCCTTATTATGGAAGATAGAGTCCAAGACCACTAATGGATGACAGAAACAGTAGGCACTAGCAACTCCACATGGACTGTGTTCTTCCCATACATATGTGCATAGGATCGTATTTAATTTTGCGTGTGTTGGTCCTGGGGCTTGAACTCAGATCTCAGCCCCCTGAGTAGCTAGGATTACACGTGTGCTTCACGGGCACTTGCAAACATTTAATCTTTAAAACAGGACCAGTCAGAAACTGATAATAGTCATTAATAGTGGAGTAGAATAATTACAGTGAAACTATATTAGAAATTAGGTGAATGTGGTCTGTCTCAGGACATCTGACTCTACTCAGCTCTTAAACTTCCTGTGATGACAAGAAACGGCGTGGTTCCTACTAAATGACAAGAGTCACAGGTGAGTGACACAAGCATTGTCACATAGCAGTAGAGTATTGATACTCTTCTGGTGCTACAGCAAACTTACAAACTGTGTATTTCTGGAATTCTCCATGTAATATTTTTAGATTACACTTGACCACAGGTAGCTAAAACCACAGAAATTGTAAGTATAATGGAGGTGGGGGAGATCTCTGTAAACCATTCCCTTTGGGGAATCATCTTTCTTTTCCTTCTTCTCTCTCTACATTTACACATCCTGACCTCCTTCTTCACAAGCTCCCTCAGAAATGAGGACATTTGTTGCAGACTGGGTTCTAATAACTATGTTTTAGAATTTTAATTTTAATGGGTTGGAGAATTAGAAAGATTATGGATATCCTAAAATGGACAGGACCTCGATGTTTACCTTCTCCCTTAGTCTTGGAGTAAAAATGATATTCACTGCATAAGTCTTGATTAAGATCCTAGATGTCACAGAGTGAGCAACGGGCCAGGACTTTCTATTTAGTGGTGATTTCAGTCATATGGTAATCAAACTCCAACTCCCTCCAACATGGTGTTTCTTCTTTGCTGGGTCAAATGGTCTATTAAAATACCTGGCGACAGTGAGCCACTGCTCAGAGTCAGGGTGACACTCTCCAGGGGTTTCTTAGTAGTCATGCTGCGATATAAGAACAGGGCCAGCGGGCTTGGGTTCTTCCATCCCCCTCCGAGGTGAAAGCCTGCGGGAGAGCACAGGACAGCAGAGAAACTGCACAGCCAGCATCTTGGTGCAAAGAGCTTCTGAGTGCTCAGAAAACATCCGGGTCTTAGGATGCTCTGCTCTGTAAAAGGATCACTGCTAAGGTCAAATGACTCGACCTACCATCAGTCATGAATGCAGTGGCTCCACCAGAAATAGAACCTGCCCAGGACTCCTGAAACGCAGGCAGGAATTTCCAACACCCCACACTAGGGAGCGGGAGGAGAATGTCACCCGGGGAGTCCTTGCCCAGCTGGCCTCTAGGGCCAGTGGCTTTTGCAACCTAGAGTGTGTCCCCATCGCTCTCAAACCCACCTCAACTCCGAAAGCACCCACGGGAGGCTGTGATTGCTAAGGAGAGGCAGAACAGGCTGGTGTTTTTGCTCCGTGGAAGAGGTCTGGCCAGGATGTCGTAAACTGCGGGGACCAATCAGCCGGTGGACGCAAAGCTGGGCTCCCGAGCGACAGCTGCTGTCCACAGGACAAGGACGCGTGTGGGCTTTGCCGGGGTTCCCGCTGGCCGGGGCGCACAGCGCCGCAGAGCTGGCCTCTGGGGGTGGCCGTCCAGTTATTGGTCGGATCAGAAGCACACAAAGGGCAGAGTATAGCGGTGACTAAGATGTTGTCGAAAATGCCTCAAATGTCCACCCCCACTCTTGTGCTGGCCATCACTTTTCACCCGGGGGGATGTTGGCTGTTCCCTCCACTTCTTTCTGCCTCTGTTTCTTCATCGGTGCAATGCGATGGCAAGAGCACCTGCTTCCTGGGGCCCGTTCATTAGGGCTGGATGCACTAATGTGAGCAAAACACTTAGTACCTGCCTTGCCAAAAGCATTTTGCTGTCTTGTGTCTACTCAAAGAGCCGGTAGGCAAGCCTTAAAAATAATGGCAATCAACAAGGGACTGCTGGCGAATGTTTAACCAGCAGCTTTCCGGGAAACAATGCTTTGGTTTGTAATGCTTGCTGATGTTCATGGTATAAATATTACCTCCATGGCAGATTTCAGGCTACCAGTGTGGTGTCTGTCACCGTATGCAGAGAAGGGCAATTCTGCCATCTCACGTGTGGCCAGGTATAACACGAAAGATGCTAGCTGAGGTGAAAAAATGTGAAATACAAAATGATCAATCATTATGTAAGAACGAGTTGTGCGCAGGAAAAGAATTCAAGGGAATGTGCCAAATATTAACTGAGTATAATTGTGTTAGAGTGGTATAAACATTGTTAGCTCCCAAATATATGTTACTCTTTTCTTTAAAGTACTTACATGAATGTTGAGTTAAGTAAACACAATACAAATGTATGTGATAGGAAATTTCAAATATATAGAAGAGTACAAATTTTAAATGTACAGAATACTGTGTTAATTAGATTCCATTATTGCCATTTTCCCAATCTTCTTTCATTTTAATTGAGTTTTTTTATTTCATTTTTTCTAGAGACCATATAGTTTTACCCGAAATATTCCATTATAATACCTAAGGCATTTAAATATCTGACTACCAAAGTATTATCACAAAAATATAATCAATTCAACTTTAAAAATATTTTTATTATCTTTAAATAATTGTACGAAGGAATTGCCCTTCAATGAAGCACTTTATGAGTACAGTGCATCTTGATCAATGCCTCATTATCATCTTATACTCAGTCCACATTTAAATTTCCCCAATTGGCAAAGAGATCTTTTATGATTTGATTCTTTGAGTCAGGGTTCAACTATGACATTGAATTGTTATTCTTTTACGTTTTAAAAATGCTAGAAGTTATCGTTTCTCTGTCTTCCATGCGGATCATTGGTCTGGTAGGAGGTCCACATTGTAGATGGGGCTGTTTCCTTGGGCTTCCTTGTCCTGCTGGTCGCCACGGTTCCACGGTTCCTGAGCGGCGGGGTGGATTCCGGGTGGATTCAGGACGGTGGGCGGCGTCAGGTACCACTTCCTACCGCGCCACATTCTGAAGCACAGCTTGGCTGGCTGTGCCACTCTAGAGGTGCTAAGATTGCTTTGTGCAATGCATTAAGACCAAAAGCAACTAGGAGAAGATAATCGAAATAATGAAAATGCCAGACACAGAATGAGCTGATTTCAGTGGAACATCATACAAGGTCTACCATGAACGCCTTCGGCCCCACTGAACTTTCTACTGCTCTGTTCCGGCTCATCACAACAGCCTCCAAGTGCCCTTTTACCTGGTCTCAACTCCCTCCTCCAGTCATCCTTCCTACCGCCGCCGCAGGGCCATTTCCCCCTTCTGGTTAGACTTTACAGAGGCTTACTGCGGTCTACTGGATAAACATCTTCATTGGCAACGGAAGGAGCTTCATGGTCTAGCTGTGCCTGACGTCCTCCCTTCCTCTCTGACACACCTTCTCACCTTCTTCTCCCTTCCTGTGAGTCATGTTGTCTTCCAGCGCCGCACCCATGGAGAGCCCGGGGAGGTCACTTTGGTACAGCCCTTCTTTACAACTCCGAATCCCTCCCTGTGGTTAGTTCCCTCCCTAAAATGCCCTGCCTTCCTTGTAGTTGCCAGTTTTACACCCACCCTCTGGAAGGTCTGTGGAAAGGGATTTTGACCTCCCTATCTGTTTATAAATAGTCCTTCTCTGTTTCCTCAGAAGGCCTCAAGAGTAGCTCAACCTTTTCCCTTTTGGTGGATGCCCCTGAGCACTGGGACACTCACTGCAGGTGCTCAGTTGACTTGTGTTCCGCAAATTAATTTTAAAAAGGAAGCAGTAGCCAGCGCCAGTAATCATGCCTCAGCTCAGGGGCCTGAGATCTGAGGATCATGGTTTGAAGCTAGCCTGGATAGGAAAGTCCATCAGACTCTTAGCTCCAATCACCACCAAAAAGACAGAAATGGAGCGGTGGCTCAATTGGTAGAGTGTTAGAACTGAGCACAAAAGCCCAGGGACAGCACTCTCTTCAAGAGACAGGCCCTGAGTTCAAGCACCAAGACCAGCACATGCACACAGACACAGACAGACACACACATACACAAGCATGCTCACAAGCAAGCACTATAGGAATGACAGAAAACCTGCCGGCTAAGCGAACAATCACACATGAAAGATTGCCGAGTGTTAACATGCAGAGTGGCCATATCTAAAATGGAGTTCTAAAATGGAGTACTTTGTTCCGACTTCATCCTTATCTCTGCTCTGCTCAAGAGTTTTAGCCTTTCAAGAGATCAGGTTGACTCACAGTTTCACCCTTTTGCAGTGCATATCAGTTTCATCGCTTGTAAAATGGAGATGATAAGGGGAAAGTATCCTTTGGATCAAGTCTGCAGAATGACAGAGAAGACAGATGGGTAGATTCATGAATGACCTTTAGCTTTGTTTGATTTGCAAAGATAAGGAAAACCCAACCTGAGCTAGTTCTTGCAAATGTCTCAACTAAAGTAAACAATAACTGAACCCAACCAATCAGAAGCAGCCAAAAGAACATGTGTGTGTGTGTGTGTGTGTGTGTGTGTGTGTGTGTGTGTGTGTGTGTACTTTCTGGTGGGGATTGGCCAAATAAACAACTAGATAAATGTAAGCCATCAAGTATTTTGTTTTAACACTGCTGTGTTTGTCCTGCCAAAGCCTCATCCGGTTCCCTTGATGAAGCCCCTGAATCTCTTCCAGTATGCAATTGCCTGACTGACCAATCGCTATTTGCTTAAAGAAGATCTAAGTTCTGCTTGTGCCACAATATGTTTTCACAATAGTATCCATCATAAAGCTGGTTTTGAGGACTCAATGACTCCATGTACCAAAAGTGCTTCAACTCATGCCTAGAACATAGGAATGTCTATGCGCATGCTTGCTATCCATACCTTGGCCTAGGTCTTAAGGTCTTTTCTTCGTGACTGGCTCTGCAAAGGTACAGTTTGCATCTTAGTAAAGCTAGTCCTCTCCACAACACGCAGCCTAAAGCTTTAGAGGATGCATAGATGGTACGGAAGCAGCAGGCTGTGGTTCAGGGTGGTAGTTAGTGAAGGTGGTACTTCGGAGTCAGGCTGCTGGGGTTCCATTCCACTTCCAAAAGGATCACAGTTTGACCTTGAGGCCACAGGTGAAAGGCTACATACCTCTAGTTCCTTGTCTGCAAAATGATGATTTTGACATGAGTCTGTTGTGATGGTATGTGAGTGAGATCGTTCATGTAAAGCTCTTAGCACCGTTTGTGGCATATAGGAACTATTCAATGCCCATGATTTGCTTTTTCTTTCCTTGAAATCCACATCTTACCATGGTTTTTAAATAAACGTATTTTAGCTAGGTGCCAGTGGTTCATGCCTGTAATCCTAGCTACTCAGGAGACTGAGAGGTTTGAAGCCAGCCTGTTCAGGAAAATCTAGGAGATTCTTGTCTCCAAAAAGGGAAACCTGGAAATGAAGATGTGCCATCTTTGAGTGAAAAGCTAAGGGAGATTATCTTTGTCCTAAGTTCAAGCCCTACTATAGGAATAAAAAAATTATACATACATAAGCACACATATATACATGCATGCATACATACATACTGCCAATCATGTATATGTACTTAGATAAATAAGGTGATTAGAATTCTACCCCTTCACCAGAATAAATGACTTCTATTTCTTTCATTGACTATATTCAGCATAGCCTCTCTTTTTGTTTTTTGCCAGTCCTGGGGGCTTGCACTCAGGGCCTGAGCACTGTCCCTGGCTTCTTTTTGCTCAAGGCTAGCACTCTGCCACTTGAGCCACAGCGCCACTTCTGGCCTTTTCTATATATGTGGTGCTGAGGAATCGAACCCAGGTCTTCATGTATACGAGGCAAGCACTCTACCACTAGGCCACATTCCCAGCTGAGCATATCCTGTCTTGCTAATCCATATAAAAACAGTAGCAACCAAGTCATTGAAGTCCAAGGATGGCACTCATCCAAGGAACGCAGGACGAATGTTCTTAGTAACTCACTTACCAGACAGAAGAAGCTGAGAATCCCTCAAGGACTGTGACTTTATAGCGAAGGAGCTAACAACAGCTAAGACAGAGCTTAAATAAAGTTTCAGAGATGGTTCTAAACGCCCGGCAGATGGGTTTCTAGAAGGTCAGGCTAGCTGACCATCTTCTGAAAGAGCACCTGCAAATGGAACAAGGCTCACTTAGCAAACAGATTAGAGAAGTCGGCCTGGATCCCAGTGTCCTCAGAGTAAGGGCCCCAGAGAAGTAGGAAGTGGATAGACTTGAGGAGGGATCGCCTCCCAGGGCTCCTGTCCTCTCGGTGAGCCATTATATTCTCCTGAAGGTTTATCTTGACTATGGGAATGTACACTCCCACCCATCCCATCGTCAGTCTGTGTGCATAGGACTGAGCCAGGACACGGGGAAGGGCTTGGAGTCCAGGGTGAGCGTGCCCTTCCTCAGCTCTATGAAAAGCCTCCGGGATCAGATCCTTCAATCATTCCTTCCACAAATATTTGTCATTGAGCACTTATAATGTGTCATACTCTACCCAATAACCCGAGGACAGTCATGATGAGACCTGAATAGGAGTCCTTGTTCTTACAGAGCCCGTCGTTTACATGGGGACACGAGCAAGAATGGAGTCATTTACACACCTGTAAAATTCCATCAGGGGCAAGAACTGTAAGACAGAGCACTCAATGTGTGACTCGTGGAAGGGGGAAGTGCTCTGTTTTGGGAGGTGAGGAAGGCTTCCGGGAGGCCTAGACTTACCTGACAGCTAAAGAACGAGAAGAGAGGACAGTGTCCTGGGAGACTAGAACAACTCAGGGCAGGCAGGCAGGGAGCCCGGCACATCCTGGACTAAAAGCAGATCGGTGCGACCTCTAAGGCTGCCGTTTCTTAGTTCTGAAATAACGGCGATGTTGCACGATGGCATCCGCCTCTGAACTGTCAAACAGGGAACATACGCGGGCAAAAGGGACTTGCTTCCATGAAAGCTGCATTAAATGTTTCAGCAAGGGAGAACCCCACCCACTGCTTTCAAAACATGCCACAGAATTAGGCGTAGAAGTGACGACTGTAAATCTGAGGGATTAAAACGATGGAATCTAAGGATTATGTCGTTAGAAGGGTTTGGTGTTTAAAGTTCCTGCTTCTCTCTAAAGAGGCAACTTCACTCTGGGCTGGTGACTCACCTGTAATCCTAGTTACTCAGCAAACTGAGATCTGAGAATCAAATGTTGAAGCTTGTCTAGGCAGAAAAATCCCAAGCACTCATATCTACAATTAACCAGCAAAAAGCTGGAAGCAAAAGGGTGGTTTAAGTGGTAGAGCACCAGGGAAAAAAAGGTGGAGGAAAAAGCTGAATGAAAGTGCAAGGTCCTGAGTTCAAGCCTCAGTATACCGCCCCCCCCCCGCCACTCACAGAGAGAGAGAGAGAGAGAGAGAGAGAGAGCGAGCCTGCTCAAGAACACATCTTAGGCATAGACTGGGTAATGTTTTAAAAAACAGGAAAAAAAGCAAAGAACTGATAAAACAGAAAACTTAATAACGGTTGTCATTTACTTGCCAGACTGATTTTCAGAGTAACAGAGCATCAGCCAGGGGAATAAAACCAAGGCAGGATCGTTTAAAGACAAATGATTAACACTGGGCGTCCTGACCCCAGAAGACAGGCGGGTGTAGCAGCAGAAAGGGCAGCGAGTTGGGGCTCACGCCTGTAATCCTAACTCCTCAGGAAGCTGTGATCTGAGGACGGAGGTTCCAAGCCAGCCCTGGCAGAAAAGTCTGTGAGACTGCGATCACCAATACAGCATTCAAAGCCAGAAGTAGAGGTCTGGCTCAAGTGGTAGAGCACTTGCCTTGAGCAAAAGACCCTCAAAAGCTCAGGGCCAGTATCCAGGCCCTGAGTTCAAGGCATTGCATCTGCACAAAAGAAATTAAAAAAAAAAAAAGTTCAGGGAAGTACTTATGGGTCATTAGCATCTGGGTTTTTTTTGTTTTTTTTGTTTTTTTTTTTTTGGCCAGTCCTGGGCCTTGGACTCAGGGCCTGAGCACCGTCCCTGGCTTCTTTTGCACTCTGCCACCTGAGCCACAGCACCGCTTCTGGCCGTTTTCTGTATATGTGGTGCTGGGGAATCGAACCCAGGGCCTCATGTATACGAGTCGCCACTAGGCCATATCCCCAGCCCCGGTCATTAGCATCTGATACATTTCTTTGCCATTGATTTCCACCCATCACAAGTCAGTGTGCGTGCAGTGCGCACCGAGGGGGAGCAGCCTGGCATCTGGTTACCATTTTCAGAGGACTGGAATCCGCTGCCTATGCCCCCTGGCAGGCCGATACGTCTGTGTGCAGTAATAAAGCTCTTAGTCGAGAGACTTCTGATTCCCTGGGTGATAAGAGCCTCCCAGTGTGTGTGTGTGGGGGGAAGGGGGGGGGAATCATTGGCTGGTCTGCCCTCCTCCCGGCTCATTGACTGGCTAGAGTGCTCAGCGCCGCATTCCTGCCGAGCCCCCTGTGATGGTCTTGCTCGTCCCTGCCTTGTTCTCTCAGACACAAGTGCGCAGCCCTGCCCCTCGCAGCGGATGCGCCCGGGAGAGGCAGCCCCGGTGGAATGGACCGCGCTCTTTCCGGTTGCCTCCTCTGAGAAGACGTGATGACGCCTGATGGCGAAGCTGCTGATGTTCGGAGGACACAGAGGTGGAAACCAAGTATCAGCCCAGGCTGAGGCGCCTTTCCCCCACCCCCCACCTCCCTGCCCTTGCACCCCGCGGGTGGCCCGCCCGCTTGAGAGTCTGTCTAGTGCACCTGTGCACCTGCACACGGCCGCTGGCCCCGTGGGAGCCGTGGCTGAAGGCGGGGAAGGGAGGATTGAGGGGTTTGCTCACGCAGACCTAACCTCTTGGAGCCTAAAATTCACATCCATCGGAATAAATATGGTGTCCTGCTGGGCAAATACAGCTTCAGAGCAGACCCCTTAGCATTCCTTCTAAGCCATAAGGTGGCCTCTGGATTTCTTCTGGAAAGGAATTCTGACCCTAGGGACAAGCTAGCACAAGATTCTCAGAAATCTTCAAGTTACTATGTGTGTTGCCACTCTCTTGTCCAATATTTGGTTCTTCTTCAAGCCTAGGTAGCATATGGAAGATGGCACTTCTCAGTGACCTGTAGTAAGACAGAGCCATGTGGCATCTTGCGACCATCAGTATAATAACACACATCATTTCCAGGATGAGACAACATGATCTCCCAAGATACTTGTTCTCTTCACTAAGGACATCATAGAGAAGTTCTTGCGCTGAGCTAGAAAGCCCCAAAGCTTGTAGCATCCTGAAAAACTCAGTTATCCTCCCAAGGCAATTGTGCTTGGAAGCTGCCTTTACCTACAAAGTACATTGGATGACAAAGAAAAGTTTGGTTGTTATGTTATTATTTGTTCCTGCAACATAACTTAGGCCATATACACTAACAGAAGAAGAAGCTTTCAATAGAGTACTTGCCAATTCTCCCTCAATCTTGTTCTTCCTCTCATCCAGCCAGATTCTATCGTCCAAGCTAGTCTGCTTTCTTCTAATCCTCTCCCAGAGCCTCGGACTCTTTTATACTTCGGATATAGTGTCCTCTCAAATGGTTCATGTGTTGGGAGCTGGTAGAAATATTCTGAGAGGTTCTAGAAACTTTAGAAGGTATGACCCAACTGGAGGAAGTAGGTGTGTTATTAGGGTGTGTTGTCCTGGACACTTCCTGTTTGTACCTCTGTTTCCTGCCTGCTCTGAGGTGAAGAACACCTTCCTCCATCCAGTCCTACCACCACGATGTTCTGCTCAAGCACACGGGCCAAACTGACTGTGCCTTCTGAAGCCACGAGCCCAGATAAGCCATTCCTCCCTAAGTCATGCTCCTCTGTACGGTGGTCTCAGTGACAGGAAAGCTGACACACGCAGGTACGTAACCAACCACCCAAGCCGCAGGACTCTATGGACCCAAGAATCTTTCGTGTGCCTACCTTTGCCCAAGCAGAAAATTCTTCTGAGAATTATCCAATTACTTCATAAAACGAAGATTTTTACAGTGTCATTTAGTCTGGGTACCTAGAGAAGAACATGTTTGACTCTCGTCACTTTACTTATACTTTACCTGGATCTGAGAGGTAGATCAAGTTTGTCTTTATCACGGGACAGTAAGACTTGCTTTCCCTTTCCCCTCTAAAAGTACTTGTAGAACTCTGAATGCTGATGTAAAGATAGTCACTTTTTTCTCAGTTATACATTTATAAAGGTAAGTTTCATGCTTAGTGATAAGGTAGCCATCTGTGACTATCATTGTTGAACCTTGGGCTTGGGGACTCCTGTTTAAGTTAAGATGAAATAATAGGAACCAGATACCCTTCTGCCTAAAATGAGCACAAGGAGGACAAAATAGCTGGGCGCCAGCAGCTCATGCTTGTAATCCTAGCTACTCGAGGAGGCTGAGATCTGAGGATGTTGGTTGGAAACCAAGCCTGGGAAGGAAAGTCTATGAGACTCTTATCTCCAATAAATTACTCAGAAAAAGCCAGAGGCGGGTCTGTGGCTCAAGAGTATATACTAACCTTGAGCAAAAGAAGCTCAGAGACAGCACTCAGGCTCAGGGTTCAAACCCCAGGACAGGGGAAAAAATTATAGAAGAGGATCAGAACACACCACCTCCAAAATAGGACTGAAGAAAGTCTGACTCTGCCACCCTGACAGTTGCTTCTTTGATAAAATTTGAGCACTTTATTTGAGAAATTAAGGACTTCAAGAGCCCTGTAAAGCTGCCCTTTTTAAAACATTTAAAAATTGTTAGTATAAAGGTGATATTCATAAGGGTTACAGTTACAGAGTCAGGTACTTTTATCACTGTTTTTGCACGCTATACACTTTGTCTTGCATATACGTTTATCTGATTTGGGGAGGGGAGGGGAAAGCACAAAAATGGGACAACAGCTGATACTCACCAGACACTGTATTGGAAATGAACTGTACAACTTGGGAGAAAGGGGAGACAGGAGGGGAAAAACTGGGAGAGAATGAAGGAGAGGTGACACTGTTCACAAGAATGTGTACTCATTACCTGACTTATGTAACTGTAACCCCTCTGTACATCACCTTTACAATAAAATTTAAAAATAAAAGAAATTAAAAAGAGTACATTTCTTTTTGGACAATGTCACCCCTTCCCTCGCTCTCTCCTAGTTTTTCCCTCCTGCGCCCACCCACAAGTTGTATAGTTCATTTTCAACATCGTGTCCAGTGCGTGGCTCTATTTGCTTAACCTTTGTCCCTCCATTTCTGTGTCTCCCTTTATACTCCCAAAGACATATAAATGAACAAACAGGACAAAGAAACACAGCAAAAAAAAAAAATCTGTTGTTTGCATTTCCTGGCATTCATGCTGGTGAGTATTATTTTGGGTGATCGGATGCGAATAGGCGTTGTGCCTTGCTGCTCCTCTCCTGAGTGTCCTCCTTTGGTCTCGCGTGTGTGATGCCTACAGACCTGCATAATTTCACACGTCACAGTGTAGTTTAGATCTAGCTTCTGCATCTGAGGGAAAGCACGCGCCGTTCGTCCCTCGGAGCCTGGCTTACCTCACTTAACGTGCTTTGTTCTAGGCCCATCCATTTCCCTGCAAATGATATAACACCACTCTTTCTAATGGCTGTGGAAAATTCCATGGTGTGTGGGTACCACTCGTCTACTGTAAGGGAAATTTACATCCTTAAAGGAAATCTCTATGAGTGATCTAGCTACATCAGGAAGAGGATGCGTTTGTTGCCTGGAGAGACCTGTCTGTGTAGGACCAGATCACCTTCATGCATTATACATTCCGCCCCTCCCCCGCTACTTTACATCACTGTCTTCATCGTCCCAGGACCCCCCAGCCCTGTTCCTTTCAGCAGCTCAGGATGCTATTACAAAGTTCAGCGACCTCCCTCAAATCCCATACCCAGGCCCTTGCCATGCTGGACAAGCACGCTACCACACAGGCTTCTGCCACAGGAACCACAGCTCCACTTCTTTTTGCTTTAAGTTCTTTTTCAGATGGAGTCTCGGGTTTTTTTTTTTCTTTTATTTTGTTCTTTGGCTGGAGCCAGCCTTGAAACAAGATCTTCTTACCTATGTCTCCTGCATGGCTGGAATTACAAGTGTGCATTACCATGTGTGGCCTGTTTTATTTTGATGGGTCTCGTTAACTAGTTAGTCCTGACTGGCCTCAAATTATGATTGTCCCCATCTCTGTCTCCCAAAGAGCTGGGATTACTGGCATGAGGTCACTGTGCCCAAGTGAGTCTCATGTTTTTGTGAGACTCCTGTGTGTATATTCATAAATTCACTTGGTTTTTCTCCTGATACTATGTATGGTCAATTTCATTTATAGCCCATCCAAAAGAACCTGAAGTCTCAGCCTGAGTTAAAAGATTAATTTTTTTTTTTTTAAGCTCAGCTCTAGTGGCTCACACTTACAGTCCTAGTTACACAGGAGGCTGAGATCTGAGGATTGAGGTTCAAAGCCAGCCGGGGCAGGAAAGTCTGTGAGACTCTCATCGCCAATTAGCCATCAGAAAACTGGAAGTGGAGCTGTGCCTAAAAGCAGTAGAGTGCTAGCTTTGAGTAGAAGAACTCAGGGACAGTGCCCAGGCCCTGAGGCCAAGCTGAACCATACATATATTTCCCTCCGCTCATTCTTCTCTTCGATTTTCTCCCTACTCTCTGCTCCATTTCTCAGTGACTAACTGTATGTAGGGTTAGTTAAATTGCTCCAGCTCTTTCTTGTGCATTGTGGGAAAGGTCACATTGACAGGGTTGCTAGTTGGCAGGGAAGTTATGAAGTGGAGACTGGATCTTCCAGAAACCAGACACACAGACCTTCAAACAATGAGCCTCTGAACCCGGTCCACCTTTCTTCCACTCTGGACTGAGATAAGACTTCCGTGTTCCAGAGCCGGTCACTTCTCAAGACCATTGAATTAGCCTGGTGCCCACCCGCCCCGAGACAGAGGGAACGTCCCCCCAAAAAGATGCTCTCAGCCTTCACTTTTAAGAATTAAGTGTGAAAAATAGTGGGGTTTTTTTATGACATTTTCATACTTTTATACTATTTAATTCAATTATATCCCTCCTCCCATTGTTCTCTCTTATCCTCCTTCCCAGTCCTGTTGCAGGCCTTACCCCTGACCTAGGACTACACCACCAGATTCATAGCTTTTTTTTTTTTTTTTCCAATCCTGGGCCTTGGACTCAGGGCCTGAGCACTGTCCCTGGCTTCTTTTGCTCAAGGCTAGCACTCTACCACTTGAGCCACAGCGCCACTTCTGGTCTTTTCTGTGTATGTGGTGCTGAGGAATCGAACCCAGGACTTCATGCATGCTAGGCAAGCACTCTACACTAAGCCGCCTTCCCAGCCTCCTATATCTTTTTCTTTAAGTCTAACTTTACAAACGGTCATACAAAATAATATTTATTTACATGAACACCAGGAAATGGAAACAAGAGGGTTTTTCTTTTGTTTCTCTCTCTCTCTCTCTCTCTCTCTCTCTCTCTCTCTCTCTCTCTCTTTGCTGCTTTTCTTGTCTCTATATGTCTTTAGGAGCACAATGGGAGGCATAGAAATGGAGGGTCGAAGGGTGAAGAAGCACAGCAACGGTCTTCACTGGACGCCGTGTTGAACATGAACTATACAACTTGTGGGTGGGAGGGAAGGGGGACACTGGGAGGGAGTTAGGGAAGGGGTGACGTAGCCCAAAAGGAAATGGACTCTTTGCCTCACTTATGTAACAAACCCTCTGGTGGGTTTTTTTTTTCTTTTAGCATTTTCAAGTAAAAACATGTCTAGATTTAGCATATGACAGAAAATGGTATTTGTCTTTCTGAGTCTTCTATTTTGCTTACTATGAAAACTTTCTAGTTGCTCCAATTTTCCTGCAGTTGACATGATTTCACTCTTCTTTGTGGCAGAATAAAACTCCACTATATGAAAATGTGTGTGTGTGTGTGTGTGTGTGTGTGTTCCCCATTTTATCCATCCATTCATTTGTTGAACGACACCTGGTCAGGCTGTTGTGGCTAGGGCTGGGATAAACGTGGGTGTGAATATGTCTCTACTGTAGATCAGCTCTGGTACCTTTCACCATGTGCCTAGGAATGTGCAGTTTTCCTTGGTCGCCAGGAAAAACGGACACAAGCGTTAGCAACCCTTCTTCTAACGCGTCCACTTGTTGCTAATAAAATTGATTTTTCATGAAACTACATAAGGAATTCAATTGAAAAAGGAGTTGTTTTTTAAGTAACAAATAATGTTGGAAATTGATGCTGGAACAATTGAACATGCATGTAGAAAAAGAAGTGGAGTCTGATCCATACTTCAGATTGCCTACAAAAACCAACTCAATTCACAGACATAAATTTAGTAAAATTGAAAACGACAAGACAATGGGGGGGAGGTGCTGGGAATATGGCCTAGTGGTAGAGTGCTCGCCTCATATACATGAAGCCCTGGGTTTGATTCCTCAGGAACACAGATATAGAAAAAAGCTGGAAGTGGCGTTGTGGCTCAAGTGGCAGAGTGCTAGCCTTGAGCAAAAAAAAATAAATAAATAAAAAAGAAGCCAGGGACAGTGCTCAGGCCCTGAGTTTATGCCCCAGGACTGGCAACAAAAACAAAAACAGATAAACTCAATAAAGACAATAGAAAACTTTTAACTTTGGGTCAAAGGTTGTTAGTTACTTTGGAAGGCTAGCTCAAGAATGAATTGAAAAAAATAGAATTCTAAAGAACAAACTACAAAGTGCATATGCATATGATAAAATTTTCTCAATCTCTCTCCAATGCCTTTCACCATTTTTTCATTCAGTGAGAGAAGGAATTAAATTTAACTTTTCTTTGCGAGCATAGTAAAGCTTATAAGATAAAACTAAACAGAAAAGGTTTTGTGGTTACGATAGTAAAAGAACCATGCATTAAAAAAAATTGACAAATGAAATTCTATTAATTAAAAGCCTACCTTATACTGGGAGCTAACATCTGATAAAGAATAATTTATAACTCCTAAAACTTGATTACAATAGGCAACAGCCTGATGCATGCAAAAGAAAATTCCAGCAAAAAGTAGGACAACTCTTGGGAAGGAAGAATGTGTACTGAAATAAGTACACAGAGAGATGTCAACATCAAAGCACATTAAATGCACATTGAAGCCAAGTGAGAATCACTGGACACTTTCCGGAATGGCCAAAGAGGAATGGATGAGTATACTAAGGGTTGACCAGAAGGCAGAACTGGAATTCTCAGGCACTGCTGATAGGATTGCAGAATGGTAGATGACACAATTTGGAGGGTTTTGTTGTTGTTTTTTTTTTTTAAAAAAAAGAATTAAATGTTTATTTTCCATAGGATCCATTCTGCCCACTCCTAGATATTTAAGAGCAAAGGAAATATAAGTGCCTGCATCAACCTTCACCCAGATGTTCACATCAACTGTACTGGCAGCAGCCAAACCCCAGGAATGACCCACGCACTTTCCAGTGGATAAACCAGTTTCGCTTTGTGATAAAACGAGACACTGCACCGTATACGCTGTTGCTGGCCATTTCGGCCTGGGCGAACGCCGGCCTCGAGATGTTGCGCAGTGGGCACCGTGGGGCACTGAGCTGGTGGAGGGCAGCGAGGGGCGCTGCACCGGGCCCGGGTCGCTCACGACGGGCGGGCGGGCGGGCATATCCACGCATGCTTCCCAACGTAGAAAGGTCGGCAGCCTCCAAGTAGAGAAACATCTGTACCGACGGAAAGCAGCTTCCTTGCCCGAAGAATACGAGGAACCGAGTACAAAGGAGACATGAGGGATCTTTGGGGCGTAAGAGGTATGCTCACCATTTTGACTGGTGTGTTGCTTTCATGTAGACAAGAGTCAAGCTTTATCAGATTTTCTGCTTGCTATAAGTACTTTGCTCTGTGTCAATTAAACTCCTTTCAAGCTATTTCAAAAAGAAGACGAGAAAGATAAGATCTTTGACATTGCTGAACCTCTACATCAATGGACTGCCTATCTCCAAATCTTTTGATTATGGAAATAATTCTATATAATTAGGTCACAGCAAGTCATTTTCCCTAGAACTTGCAGTCAGAAGCATAATTCTCTGCAACATCTCATAACAATAATCACAGAATGTTAAAGTTTGAGGTCAGGCTAGACCAGCCCAAGTCTCTCTTGTACTCTTCATTTTTAAAAACTAGGTTAGGGAACAGACACTCAAAAGACATGTGGGGATTTGCCCCATACTGCCCAAGAACAACAGTGTCTGGACTCCTCAAGTTGTGCTCTTTCCCAACATGTCCTTCCATAGCTTTTTATTTATTTATTTATTTTGCCAGTCCTGGGGCTTGAACTCAGGGCCTGAGCACCGTCCCTGGCTTCTTTTTGCTCAAGGCTAGCACTCTGCCACTTGAACCACAGCGCCACTTCTGGCTTTTTCTGTTTATGAGGCAATGCATCAAACCCAGGGCTTCATGTAGGCGAGGCCAGCACTCTACCACTAGGCCATATTCCCAGCCCCTGTGGCTTATTTTTTCAGGTTTTAGACTTCTAAAGTTTATCTCCTTCAAACAGCAAAGAGAAAAAAAATCCAGAGTGGAATTTACTGCTTCTGCGGGCAATTACCTAGGGGAACTCTTGTATGTTTAATGAATACAGCAACAGAGCCCGAGGGCAGAGAGGAGAAAAGAGATTATTTTTCTCCTACAGTCACAAAACCAGCATTAAACCGTGGTTTCTTGAGGAAAGGAAAGAAAAAGCACTTTTTGTCTTACATAATGCTGTGAGAGCTTGTTGGGCTTCGGCCTGTTTGTGTAAGGACTGCTCTCTGTGTGTGCATATTTGTATGCTTGTGTCCCCATGTGCATTTGTGTGTGTCTTTGCACCCATGTGCACATGTGTCTATGCATGTCTGTGTTTGGGCACATGCGTGTGTTTGAGTATGTGAGGATACGCGTACGTGAACTTATCACGATGTTTCCCGGGACATTGTCACATTCAAAGTGAAGTTAACAAAATTCAGTCGTTTATGTAAGTTGACATTTTTTAAGTGACTTTTTTTTATATCTGCAATTAAATTTGGTTTAGGTTAGGCTTACTCACAAGGAACTGAAAGGTTGTTTTATTCCTGAAATGTTCCCATTTTGAGCAACAGCCAAGCAACAAAAATTGTCGTTGAGACAAAATAAGAAGTTAATATCCCTGAGTCATGAATAACTGAACCCTTTCCAGTCTCATGAGCTACTAATATCCTCCATGCCCATAGGGCTGAAAAAATGCCATGGTACTTGTTAAATTCTAGTAAGGAAGATTTTATTCAAGACCATCGTGATAGGTGCAGGAGCTGCTGTTGTTAGTCATGGGGCTTGAACATGGGTCACAGGTGCTGTCACCTGAGCCACAGTGCCACTTCCAGTTTTCTGGTGGTTTATTGGAGGTAACTCTCGTGGACTTTCCTGCCTGGGCTGGCTTTGAACCGTGGTCCTCAGATCTCAGCCTCCTGAGAAGATAGGATTATAGATGTGAGCCACTGGCACCCAGCTATCATGAGGTCTCTCAGTTAAAGAGACACTGACTTTAAATGCCGCAGGAGCAGGGTGGATGCCGGTGGATAAACACGGACAGAGTAAAGGAGACTCAGCGAAACAGGTCTCCCAAGCTTCTCACTGAAAACAGGCCCGTGTGATGCAGACAGCACCGGAGAATGGTGGTAGAAGATAAGACCAGAGGGTGATCAGATATGAAAGGTCAGGGTTCTTTGCTTAGTTAGGGTTCTTTGCTAACACCAGATCTTTCAAAGAAGTGCACTACTGGACTACACAACTTTCATAAACCTGACTAAAATTTGGCGGAACAATGATATGGTGAGAATGTAATTATCCAACAATACGTGAACACCTGGGAGCAAAAACTCCAGGGAAGGGCTTTCTCTGAATTTCCCTGAGCCACCCAATACCATCCCTGACAAAGAGGAACACACTCACCTTGAAATCTCATCACTGAAATTAAATTCAAAGCACACACAAAGAGACTGAAAACCAACTGCCACACCTAGAGCACAGAGGAACGTAGCTGAATATTGTTTGTTCTCCAGGCTCATTCTTGCTCCTTTAATTTGTTTATAGCCCCTCCAAAATTTCCTACAATCCTCTACTTACGTATGGTACAATGGAGGTATTCAAGCCTCAACTTCTGGCCTTTCTTTGACTCTTCTGTTCTGTCTATATGTTTGTTTGTTTTTTAATAAAGAACGATTCTCTCTGAGAAAGAAACGAAAGCAAGAAGGGCTGGGAACGTGAGTCAAATAGAAGAATACCTACCTAGCAAAGGTGAAGCCTGGAGTGTAAAACCCAGTCATGAAAAAAGTGTAACTAGATAAGTGTAGCTGCCTGGGGTTGCTGCCTCAAAGATGCTAAAGTGCAGCCTCTCTCCCTCGTGGCCATTCACTTCTAGCTGCATACAACGGTGGCTCTTCCTTCTGTCCTCACAACACGTGTATCTGCCTCCTACAACTCAGGAGGGCCTTTCCCCAGACATTCTGGAAGGCCATTCCTTTCCAGTGCCGTCTTGCCCACGTGTCAGTCTCTGTCTGCCAGTCTGTGGGAGGAAGGAAGGCTAATTTGGCAGTGGGCAGATAATGGCTGGCCTAAAGGGCAATGACCCTGAGCAGACGTTGGACAGTTTTACCATGCCTCTGTGGCTCCTCTCTCTCCTGGCTTCCTCCGTTCCCATTCTTCAAGTTCCCCAGTTGCCTTTGTTGGCGTTGAAGGCGAGTCCACTCACCGGGGCGGCCCTCTTCCCTACCGCAGAGGAGGAGCACGGTTCGAGTCGTCCTTCTGCGTGATGCCTGGCTTTGTTGAGGACTCCCTCACAGTCAAGAGTGGCCACAGGACACTTACCTGACCCGCAAGATAGACACCGAGAGTCTCTGGGAAAGCCTCTCCCCCCCCCCCCCCCAGCATCTCATGCTTCCACCTGCTTCTAACACGAGCCCAGGACCCCCGGAGCAGACGCGGGGGGAGATGGTAGAACGAGCGCGGGGAAGCTCCGTCACAGCACGGCTTAAAAGGGAACTCAGGCTTTGTGCTTCCACTCTTGCAGTTCCCTCTTCTGCTTTAGTGGCATCCGAGCCCATGTCCACTCTCGGAAGGGTTCGGCACGCCTGTGACCCAATCCTCCCGGTCCCCAGTCCTCGGAGATCTACCCACCAACGATCGAGCTCCCCACAGCTTCGATTTCTCCTGCTGGTAAAAACACGGTTTTGCTTTTTGTTTTGTTTTGTTTTCTGAGACAGGGGTCTCCCTGTGTAGTCCAGGCTGGCCTTGAACTCCTAAGACTCCTGTATCTGTTTCTCAGTGCTGGGATTCTAGGTAAACACGATCGCATCTGGTAACATACGCTAACAAATTTTAAGTTAGCATTTTAACTTACAGTGTTTTCACCAGTTTGGACTAGAATAGAGTGGTTTGCTTATAGACATAGGTAAGGGCTGCGTGGTGGTGGGGGGAGGGGAGGGGGGAGGGGCCACACCGAAGGGCATCTGTGCCAATCTCTGCTAACGTGCTTCCCGTGCTCTCTGTCAGCCTGGTGAGAGGGCATAGATCTGCCTGCTTCTAGATGAAAATGACTTTCCTTATCCTCTTAGCAGCACGAGCCTAAAACCCGAGGCAAAGCAAAGGTTCGGAGAAGTGGCATCTGGCCAGCCCATTCAGGAACGGTAATTACTCACTTTTCCCCAGCCCTGGGGAGTCTGCAGTATCGATCTCGTGAATCGGTTTGCCTGGGATTTTTATCCTGGGATTACTCCTGATATGCTTTTGAACCACTTAACTCCCTTTTAGAAATTCAAATCCTCTTGACTCAGAGGCTGGAGAGCTATACATTTGAAAGGAACTCAGACCATTCATCAACTTACTAATGAGTCAGATGTTCTGGACAAGTGAAGTTTATTCATTTCAATAAAATATGTAATTAAGCTGGATGTGGGGCTGCCTGCCCATAATCCCTGAGCCTAGGCCATTGAAGCAGGAAGACCGTAAGTTCAAAGCCAAGCCTGGCTGCCTAGTGAGACTCTGCCTCAGAAACAAATCACATATTTTATACTCTCCACGGGTTAGGAATTGTTCTGGCCACGGTAGAAATCCTGCAATTAACAAAACAAAACCGCAAGCCTCCTTGCAATGGTGCTTCGGCTCTGTGGGATGGGAAACGAGGGGTCACAGAGCAACAAAACCTGAGGAGCCAGGAGGGGTGCAGGCTGCCTAAACTGAGGGCTGGCCAGGAGGCCGAGACGGCCACGAGATGGAGGGACTAGCTTGTCAGATGGGGGGGCGGGGGTCACGCAAGCTTCTCAGATTCACAGACATCTGAGCTGAGACTGAAATGCAGCGAGAGGTGAAGTCATGTGGACTCGGGGGTGGATAGAGTTTCGGGCAGGGCACACAGTGACCACAACTGCCCTCAAGGCAGGCCCACCTCAACTGTACCTTTGGGGTTTTCATACCCGGAGGGGACTGAGTGACACCACGGAGGAGACAAGGCCACCCTAGGAGGAATCGATGACGCGCAGTTCCCCAAAGGAGAGGCGATGCCACGCCCGGCCAGGCTGCGTGGAGAAGCCGAGGCAGGAGGAGGAGCACAGGTGGCGTTTCTGGAGGAAGGGGAAGCACGGCGGGGGCCAGGGCGTGGGGCTGGCTAGCTGGAATAACACCCGTGGCGTTGGGGTGAGGGGAGATGGCTCTAGTTGCTCAGTTCCTGACTCCGTCTCAGTAACCCTTCCAGAACCTGCTTCCTGTGACCTGAAGCCCTCCCCCGGGCTGCCTGCTCTTTCCACCCCCTCCAGAGAGCACCGGCCTGTGGGCTAAGCTTGGGCCTTGGAAGGGACATTTCAGGTCCCGACACCACTCTATGGAGTCTGGAAATGGAGAGTGTGGTTCACAGTGGAAATAGAAACAGCGATGGGCGAGGACTGGTGAGAACACAGAACAGGATCGCACAGGGTCTGGAAGACTGGGTTAGAATTCCTAGCGTGTGCGAGCTGGGGGTGACTGGGATGGGGGGGAATTCTTCCCCACACCGTGTAACAGGCCATCCATCGAGCGTCTAGAGTGACAGCTACACCTGAGCAGCCGCCCCGTGTTCTCAGTTTTTAATATTCCTACCTATTTCTTGATTTCTTTTTGGCTCAAACCCTTTGGTAACTTCAACAAATGATCAGTAAGTTTGACTAATTCCAGCATGTAAAAAAAATATGTTTTGCCTTTTGCTTCAAATCCATTTTTTCAGTTACTGTCCCAAGAAAAGTAACAGCAAAAGGGAAAAAACCCAACAACAGTAGGAAATGCACTCACGCTCCTGAACTTTCTAGCACTAGATGCACGTCACCCAAGCCATCAAGGAGCGGTCATTCGTTTTGCTTGGTCATTCCACTTCCATCTCATGGAAGGAGGTTTCGTGAGATGGGTCCCAGCTTCTCATGCTCAAGGACAAGTTGAGGTTTATCCTGCGAGCCTACAACGCTTTCTAAAATGCTGAAGAAGCTGTCCTGGAGCCAGGCAGAAGACCAACTGAACTCCTGCGTTTATGTGTCTTCAGCACAATTGAAACCACAGCAATAACTCAAATGCAAGGAACTGGACCGGCAAGAATTCACGTTTGAGTGTTGGGAAGGGCAAAACGTTTCTGTCCTCTGGCTTCTTCCTAGCTGATTTAGTTTGCCCAGAGCTGCAGCATGGAGTCAGGGCCTGGGGGGAGCGGTGCTTTGCAGGGCCCGCTGCTGCTGAAGACATGGCAGGTGCTGAGGGTTCCGTTCATCCAGCACCTCTTGGCTGGGAACTTGCTGAGCACCTGATTCTCACAGGACCTGGCGCTGGGTGCGGGTAGCCGGGGCCCTGCCCTTGTAATGTGTAAACCCAGCAGACACTGATATTTCAAAAAGTAAAGCACAACTCCGGATGACTCTTATAATGACAAGTTATGGTAAGTGATATAAGGAAAGGCAAAGAGAGGGGAATATAGTTTAGACCACAGAGGAAGTATTCAGGAAGCCCCAGGTTGTGTGATGCTTGTGCTTGAACTCGGGGCTTATGTGGTAGGCAAATACTCAACCACTTGGGCTACACCCTCAGCCGACACAGGGCCTTTCTGCTTTCTGAAGATCTGTTGTTGCATGATACATACCCTAAATTGAATGGCATAAAACAATAATACTAAATTGTACTAAATATTATATTAAATATTTTATTATACTACCTATTTATATTATACTCAATATTTCTGTCAGTTCGAAACATAAACGGGCCTGGTGGGAACGGCTTATCTGTTCCATACTATTAAGGACTCAGCCAGGTTGTCTTGAATATCTGGAGCTAACTCACATGACTGGAGGGAGGCTGGCATCATTTGATGTTCGTCACTCACATTGCTGGTGTTAAAAGATACATTCAGGGCTGGGGATATGGCCTAGTGGCAAGAGTGCTTGCCTCCTATACATGAGTCCCTGGGTTCGATTCCTCAGCACCACATATACAGAAGCCAGAAGTGGCGCTGTGACTAAAGTGGCAGAGTGCTGGCCTTGAGCAAAAAAGAAGCCAGGGACAGTGCTCAGGCCCTGAGTCCAAGGCCCAGGACTGGCCAAAAAAAAAAAAAAAAGACAAGTTAGCAGAACACCATAGTTTATTTTAGTGGGCAATATATGTATATGCAGCGGAACTTAATGATGAGTGATGGTGAGATTGACTAGTTTCATCTTTCTGAACTATCACTTGGGTTTTATTTCCACAAATCTAAGGATGTCCTTCTATTGTTCTCTCACTTCTATTGCTCTCTCGCTCTGACCTTGGGGTTGGGGGCAGTATCTGTTGATTCCCACTATGCGACATCGCTTCTCGGCCTTTTGGCTAAGATCAAGTGATTCCCACGATGAGCGATGATCGTGATGTTGTCCACCCAAATCCACACGCCTAGCCCTACACGTGCAGCCTTTCCTTAGTCAATTCCTCCCTCTGGTAGGCGTTTGAATAGTCTAGGAGCCTGCTGGCCTCGTGTAGCTCATGTGCCCACTACTTAGACCCATCACTGCCATTGTGAGGTCAGCCTAGAACATGTGACCCCTCTTCCCTATCGCCAGGGAGACTGTTTCCTAAAGACTTTTCAACTTCTGGGGGTTAAACCCAGGCTCTCTGCTTAGGCTAAGTGCTCTACTACTTGAACCACAGGGACAGCCCTTACGTTTTCTCTCTCTCTCTGTGTGTGTGTGTGTGTGTGTGTGTGTGTGTGTGTGTGTGTGTGTGTCTATATGCCAGTCCTGGCTTGAACTCAGGACCCAAGCACTGTCCCTGAGCTTTTTCTTTTTTTTCTGCCAGTCCTGGGGCTTGAACTCAGGGCCTGAGCACTGTCCCTGGCTTCTTTTTGCTCAAGGCTAGCACTCTGCCCCTTGAGCCACAGCGCCACTTCTGGCCATTTTCTGTATATGTGGTGCTGGGGAATTGAACCCAGGGCCTCATGTATACGAGTCAAGCACTCTTGCCACTAGGCCATATCCCCAGCCCCCCCCCCTTTTTTTTTTTTTTGCTTAAGGCTAGTGCTCTACCATTTGAGCCACACATCTACTACCTTTTGTTTTTCCTGTTTAATTGGAGATGAGAGTCTCATGGACTTTCCTGCCTGGGCTAGCTTTGAACCTCAATTTTCAGATCTCAGCCTCTTGAGAAACTAGGATTACAAGCCAGAGCCCTAGCTCCCAGTTTGTGTTCTGTTTTTTAAGGTAAGATGTCACAGTTGGTTGCTAGTGGCATGTGTCTATAGTCTCCACTACTCAGGAGGCTGAGATCAAAGCATCATGGTTCAAAAACGAGACAGAAAAATCTTTGAGATTTTTTTTTTTTTTGGCCAGTCCTGGGGCTTGGACTCAGGGCCTGAGCACTGTCCCTGGCTTCTTTTTGCTCAAGGCTAGCACTCTGCCACTTGAGCCACAGCGCCGCTTCTGGCCGTTTTCTGTATATGTGGTGCTGGGGAATCGAACCTAGGGCCTCGTGTATCCGAGGCAGGCACTCTTGCCACTAGGCTATATCCCCAGCCCACTCTTTGAGATTTTTTGAGTTCAAGCCCCTAAAGATAGACAAGAGCTCACTAGGTTAGTCTAGGCTGGTCTTGAACTTTTTAGTTTTCCTGCCTCAACCTCCCCAATAACTGGAAATGCAGGCATGTACCACTATGTCCCACTTTGTTTTCTGAAGATTGAGGGGAGGAAGACTGGTGGCTAAGTAGACAGAAATAATAGCCACCCTTATAAGCTTTCCACTAGCTATTAGGTTACAAGCAGTCTTTGATCACAGATAGGTGCTTTTCCTTCCCTGTTGTTTAATTATTTTTGATCCTGCATTTTAAAGTTTAAAGGGTTGATTGCAAAAAAAAAAAAAAGTTAGCGTTCTCAAACCCCTTCTCTCTTCCCACTGCCATAGGAAATTCTTTTCACACCTCTGAACTATTGCCTTTGGTTTTTATGCTCACAAATCTGAAGATGTTCTTCTATTGCTCCATGTGAATTTTGGGCTTAGGGCTATCTCTATTGATTCCCAATATCAGAGACGATCTTCATGTTTTCTGCACACATCCATACTCTCTATCTGGCCAACTTCCCAGGAAATTATATCAGTTTCAGGTTAATTAGATCAATATATAACCTTTATGCAATTTGGCTCAATTGCATTTCTAGATGAATTACAGTTGAATGTTTTATTCCTGGAATTCATAATTGCTTTTCCGTGGAAATTCAGTTCACAATTCTCTAGTGGTCTAATCTGCCTCAAAACAAACACATTGTGATTTGTGAAGCCCTCCGTCCCTAGCTTCCGGAAGAACTCTCTGAGGCCTTCTGCTTCAGTCCAGCCTGTCCCGGATGTGGTTCCTGGGGGCCTCTGGACATCGAGGTACCCCTTTCAACACGGATTCCCACCACGAGTAGTGAACTTTCCTATGAGATTGCATTCATTATAGCCTTAACTGACAAATAACACCGTGAAGACAAAAGTAATTCATGAGCAAAAACCATTGCAATGAGTCTTTCTTGTTGCAAATTAAAACAATGTTACAGGAAATGCTCTTTAAAAAAAAAAATGGAGCCAGGGCTCAGTGGTGGAGTGGTCAGCCAAGCAAGGAGGAGGAGGTAACAACTTCAATATGAGAGGGCGCAGATCTATATTTGACACTAACATTCCTCTAATGTTTTGAATCAGTGAAGAGTTAGAATGGGATGACTGCATGTTTTAATCTTTAAAAACTTTATTTTAGGACTGTCGCATTGAAATGGTCATGAAAAGAATTCCAGCGAGGCAAAGGCTATCTTACTAGCAAACACGTTTATGGAATTACATAAAGGTCTGCACATAATTTCTAGCACCCCCCAAATCCACTTGTTTGTATGGAACATGGGATGCTAGCCCACATTCTGAACAAGGCGAGCAATGGCTATCACTTTAGGCGGCACTTAGGATTATGGAAATAGATCAACTCTAGTCATTTGGCCAACAAAGAGATTTTCACCTCTTCATCAACACACAGAGAGCATGTGAGACCCATAACGGGACATAGTTCTTGACTTTAGACCATTGCGTCTAAGTATCTGGAGCTACTTATTTTTAAATAACACAACTTGGTGCTTTCTAAATACTAACTTAGCCTAGGGTTGGAGAAATAATTTTCAGCAGCGAGATCCTGGTAGAAAATTTCAAATTGTGATCCAGAAGAGCCTCTGAGAACTTGAGGAGCAGAATGCTGCCCCGCCCAACCACCACCACCACCACCATAGAGGACTTGGGGGGCAGAGGGGAGCAACCTGCGTATTGACAAGCCTGCCACGTAATTCTGACCAAGTGACATCAGGTTGTTTCGATGCACTCCAAGCTTTGAAAACTAGTGTCCTGAAAGAACAGTGTATACATTGGGTATCAGGTTGAGCTCTGAGTAATAGAGACCTGTGGTAACCGTAGCTTAAGGGACATATCAGGTTGTTTTTTTCCATAAAAGGAGACTGGAAATATCAGTCTTGAGTGGTTCCGATGTCATATGTTTACTTTATCTCTGCCACAAACCTTTCATGCTCATGGTTTTGAAATACTGATAAAATTTCAGCTATTACAAGAATTCTAGACATCAGGAAAACTTTTTTAAAAAAGGCAGGAGAAGGGAGATAAGAGAGTAATAGAGGTCATGATACGATCAAAGTACATTATTTGCATATATTTCCATGCATGGCAGAGTGAAATCCCTTTGTACAATTATTATATGCTAAAAAGAAAAAAGAAAGGAGAAGATCGGGGAGGTTGGAAAAGAAACTGATACGAGCTCCTTTGCCAGCCCATTCTCACACACACTCGGGGATTGTTGCTTACAAGTCATTGTAAGCAACCGAAAGGGAGGTTGAGAACTAATCACTCTCCAAACAAAACCCAGGAGAATGGCTACTGGAAGAGCTAGCAGCCTCTAATAGAATGGAGTCACTTAGAACTAATTCAGCAGTGATACTCACTATACACTATGTTGAAAATAAACTATACAACTTTTGGGGAAGAGGGTTCAGGAAGGAAAAAAATGGCAAGAAAATGAGGGAAGAGGTGACACTGTTAAAAAGAAAATGTATTCAATACCTGACCTGTAACTTGCAAACTGTAACCCCTCTGTACATCATCTTTACAATAAAAAGAAACTTCAAGAAGTTGAGTTGGACTGGGAATATGGCCTAGTGGTAGAGTGCTTGCCTCACATACATGAAGCCCTGGGTTCAATTCCTCAGCACCACATATATAGAAAAAGCCAGAGGTGGCGCTGTGGCTCAAGTGGCAGAGTGCTAGCCTTGAGCAAAAAGAAGCCAGGGACAGTGCTCAGGCCCTGAGTTCAAGCCCCAGGACTAGAAAAATAAAAGGTAAGTCTTTGAGAATAGTATTTTGAAATAGCCCTTTTTGAACCATGCATTAAAAAACTTCTCTGGGGGCTGGGAATGTGGCTTAGTGGTAGAGTGCTTGCCTAGCATGCATGAAACCCTGGGTTCGATTCCTCAGTACCACATAAACAGAAAAAGCCAGAAGTGGCGCTGTGGCTCAACTGGGAGAACACTAGCCTTGAGCAAAAGAAACTCAGGGACAGTGCCCAGGCCCAGAGTTGAAGGCCCAGGACTGGCAAAAAACAAAAACAAGAACTTCTTTGGTCTGCTAGATGAAAGTCCACATTCTTGAGGGCAAAGGTCTTTGCTTGAGAGTCAGAATGCCATCTGTCAAAATAAATGCATACAATTTGCTTCACGTACGTAGAGTCTGGGGTAAGTACACATCAACCAATTACCCTATACAGTTCCTTGAGAGGGCTATTTGTTAACACATACAAAAAGCAGCCAGCAATGAAAAGACCATTCATTTTAGGATTGTCATTTCTTTCTTGGAAATGTGTCTTAACCAAGTAGTAGTTGAAAGGAAGAAGGGCTGAGCACTTGTAATTCCAGTTCCACACTTGTAATTCCAGTTCCTTGGGAGGTGGTGATAGGAGGATAGTGATTTGAGGCTAGCCTGGACAAAAATGATGAGGACCATATTCCCCCAACTGAAAAATAAATAGAAGCAAAAGGGTTGGTGGTGCTGGCTCAAGTGGTAGAGTGCTTTGTGCAAGTCCCTGAGTTCAGACCATAGTACTGAGAAAAAATACAACTGTCCTAAAATAAAGCAAACGCTGAGGAAATGATGGTATGAGCATTACATAGCTATAAAGAGCAGGTGGCAACGTGTCAAAGTGATTGTTGAATATATTCTATTTTCCAGTGAGGGAAGGAGCTGGAATAAAAAGCTGAAACTGTCCTATTGAGGACTAACTTCCCTAAAGTAATCAAGCAAACAATATTACCTGATATTAATTGTGGAAGAGAAAATCAACCTGAAGAATGAAGACCGGTAAATGCTGGAAGATTTGTTTGAGACATTGTCAAATCAATCAAACTTAGGTCCCTGTGCCCATATTCTGAGAATAATACACCTGCTGAATCTTTCTTTCCTTCTTTCTTTTCTTCCTTCTTTCTTTTCTTCCTTCCTTCCTTTCCTTTTTATGCTGCTACTAGGACTTGACCTGAGGGCTTTGTACTCCCTTTGGCTTTTTTTTTTTTCTCAAGCCTAGTGCTCTACCACTTGAGCCACACCTCCACGTTTGGCTTTTTTCTGGATAATTGGAGATAGGAATCTCACAGATTTTCCTCCCCAGATAGGCTTTGAACTGAAATCCTCAGATCTCAACCTCCTGCGTAGCTAGAATTTCAAGTATGAGCCACCAGTGCCCAGCCTGAATTTCTTTTACATGAAAGTGAAATTCATTCTGCTCCTCACATATTAGGCAAGTGTCACAGCAGCAGTTTTACAGAGGACCAGCACAGCCAGAGTCAGGAAATCTCATAGGATCACACTTTATTTTACATTAGCAGAGACCTGACATCTACTAAAAGCATAACTAAAGGAAATGAAACACAAATCAACTTAAAACTTATATAATGGGAAATTTATTACTAATATGGTAGCAAGAGGAGATCTAGATAGTATTTGATAAAAATATTTGAAAGTTCTCATTAAATTAACAAACACAAAAACAGATATAACACACATAGGACACATTCAGTTCACATTCCCACACTGTCATTGTAAGTTCCCTTGGAATATGTCTCTATTTGTATGCATATACATACACATATATATGTACATGCATGAACTTCACATTATAGGAGGCAAGAAAAATCTTCAACTTGAAATATCTTACTTAAAATAAACAAAACAATCAATATAGCAGCAATGCTTGCCTTTAAATACATAGACTATTATCATAGACTGTTCACATACTATAGATACATCCCAGTAGCTCTTTTGTTATTCTTGAATGCCCATATAAAACAAACTCCAAAGTCCTGGTTTCAGCTCTACGTATGTTAGAGTTCTACATTTAATAAATACTACACAAAGAATAATTGTAAAACACAAGATGGCAGAACATTCTCAGACAAGAAGCAAGTCAGGGAGAATCAGGGTGGAAGGCAAACAGGGAGCCTGCAGGAGCCCCAGGGTAAGAGTGCGATCAGACCAGCTCCCTGAAAGTCTAGGGGCCGAGGCCAGAGAAAGGTGTCCCTGGGGAAAAGAAGGCACTGTCCCCTCTTCACCATCCGCTCGAACGTGGCACTAAAGGCATGAGCAATTTGGGACACTTCCCAAGGGAGGAGGACATAGAAGCATTCCCCACCAGGAAGCAAAACACAGAGTCAGGAGGTTCATGGTTACATGTCAACATTGACCTCTATTTCCATGGCCCAAAGTACAAAAACAGATCTCAAGTCAGGCGCCAGTGGCTTAGCCTATAATCCTAGCTACTCAGGAGGCTGAGAGGTGAGGACCAAGATCTGAAGCCAGCCTTGGCAGGAGAAGTCCATGAGCCTCATCTCCCATTAACCAGCACAAAGCCACAAGCGGAGCTGTGGCTCAAGTGGTAGAGTACCAGCCTCGAGGGACAGGGCTCTGAGATCAAGCCCCAGTGCTGGCACAAGCATGAACACGCGCGGGCATACACACACACACGCGCGCGCACACACACACACACAATCAATAGGTCTTTGTATATTTAATTCTGGATTTAATTGTCTTTAATTCTGGGTGGTAGGAAAAGTATTTCAATTCCCATCTCAAATCTAAGCGATTCAATCACCTTGCTGGTGCTTGTTGGATTCCAGAAGCCTAGCGGTGGGGCTTGCCTCAGACCTGGATCTGGCTGCAGTTTCCCTGCATCTGTGACCTCCTTTCCTCTTTCAAAGGGCTTTCAGAAAAGGTAAAATGGTTCACTCTCACTATGGGGGTGGACCCAAGTTTGCCTTCTACTATTATTACCGTCTGATGTTTCAAGATGTGGCCCCATTTTCCAACCACTCCCATGCTATGTCAATTGATTCTCACAGGAAGCTCTGAGAAAGCCCAGAGGCCAGCAAATTGCTCATGGCCACCAGAGAACTGAGGCTTCTGGGGGGAGAGAGCATGACTTAGTTTCTCCACAGGGTCCTCTGCAGAACAGGTCTCTCTGAAATGGTCACTCGCTTGGCAAGAGTTGTTTTTGTAAAGGATAATTTGGAGAGGGTTAAGAAAACAGAGCGGAAGAAGGAATTAAAGAAAGGGAGCGACAGTACCCTTGCCAGTTGGTACTGTGAACTTTTTTTTTTTTTTTTTTTTTTTTTGGCCAGTCCTGGGCCTTGGACTCAGGGCCTGAGCACTGTCCCTGGCTTCTTCCCGCTCAAGGCTAGCACTCTGCCACTTGAGCCACAGCGCCGCATCTGGCCATTTTCTGTATATGTGGTGCTGGGGAATCGAACCTAGGGCCTCGTGTATCCGAGGCAGGCACTCTTGCCACTAGGCTATATCCCCAGCCCGGTACTGTGAACTTTTAAACAAGCACAATGCATTGCACGTGAAGAGCACGAAAATGTGAAATAGGTTTAAATACTTCAAGTTTCTTAATGGTCTTATTTTTGGCCTTGATAACTACATCTTTAAGTAGTTCCTGAAGCTGACATCAGAACTTAAGGAATTTTTACTTGGGAGTTCAGCGATTTCCTAGGGGACCAGTGAAAATGTTACAGCCTGTTCTCAGGACCCCACCTCAAAAAATATGGTTACTGTGGTGGCTGTACATGTACATGGTTGTGTATATAGTAATTCTCTTAGGTGTGGGGTTTGTATCATATCAGCCATAAATATTCCTCCTGTATCCTTAGGAAAGTTCACATTTTTTTCTCTTTGGTGCTATGAGAAGAACTTTCATCATGTTAAATTCGCAATCCAGCTTGACATGTGTCAGAAAAAAATTAGATGACCATAATAATTAGCTCATACATCTGTCATATTTCACACAACTTTCCTAAGAAAATTTAGAGACTTGGTGGTTACATAAAATAAAATTATCCTGTTCTATAGGAAGTGATCTATTATAATTTTTTTAAATCCTTACTTATAATGATAACCTATGAAAAGGAAGGTGTAGGCTTAAGGTGCTGATTTGTGACACTTCAAACTATTCCTCAGTTCTTACTTTGCAGCAGAAAATGTGATTTAAAGAAGCAGTTGCAAGCCGGGTATGGTGGTGCGTGCCTGTAATTCCAGCACTTAGGAGGTTAAGGCAAGACTTGGAGGCCAGTTTGTACTACATAGTAAGAACCTGTCTCGGTAAAAGAAAAGAAAAATACCAGTTGAATCACAAACGAAAACCATTCATTACATCATTGTGTAATACACAAAGAAGTTGAATAGACTCCTTTACTTCTCTTCAGGCACTGCCTGTACCAGCTCACCTGCCTGCCCATCCACGCCTCCTTCCCTGACCATCCATCCATAGCAAATGCGACCCTGAGTCCCCGCAGCCCTGCACTGAACAGATGAGGCACCAAGAGGTAAATTATACTTTGGCAAGCAGGCAATTGGGACAATTCTTTGGGCTTCGCTGAGGTAGTGGAGTCTCTCTGCCAAATATCAAAAGTTCAGAAACATCCAGAGACCCGAAGACAGGTGAGTGCTTGTCCTTACTACACCCTGTTCCCACATGGGGGGTTTGTATGATTACCACATATTTCAAAGGCTTCCTCAGTGGAATCCTTGCGGTTATGTGGGAAACAGAAAGATATTAAGGTCGCCATTGGGCAACTCGTTGCAACTCAAATTTATTTCTTCATGCTATCTTAAAAAAAAAAAGTGATGCCCAGTTAGGTCTATAAATATGTGACGACTGATTGGATGGTTAGATCTCTGATTTAGCTTAGTGAGATTACAAGCCAACACACACATTAAAAAAAAATATCTCGGCCAGGTGCTGGTGGCTCATGCCTGAAATCCTAGCTAATGAAGAGGTTGAGATCTGAAGATCGTGGTTCAATTCCAGCGCAGGTAGAAAAGCCCATGAGACTTTATCTCCAATTCACCAGCAAGAAGCCAGAAACGGAGCCATGGATCAAGTGGTAGAAAGCCAGCCTTGAGCAAAAAGGCTAAGGGACAGCTCCCAGACCCTGAGTTTAAGTTCTAGTACTGGCAAACACACACACACACACACACACACACACACACACACTCAGTGAACTGTGGGCTCATGTCATTAAAGTCTGGATGACTTTGCTTAGTTGATGAGATTGTAGACAACTTTCAATCGCAGGGATGGACTTCAAGTGGTACTGACATGGTATTCCTTTCACTGCGCGTTAACTCTGTATATCAGACAGTCTTATACCCTGTATGATTTTATCACAATGATGCCATCATCCGATTTTCATTCACAAATAACTTTTCTGAGGACAAACTGATCCATTCTCTCTGTTGTTCTTCAAGCTTTTCTGCCAAACATTTAAGCAAGATGGGGTCCACCTTAGAATCAAACTTATTAGCAAACCAATGTCCATCTTTCATAAGCCACCTCAGCTCTGCAGCTCCATAAATACACACACTTCGAAGGTGGGAACCAGTACAACTGGGGTAGAAAAAGCCTTCATAATAATTCCACTTGACAAGGCGAGTCTTACTTTGTAGGTCCGATACATCCTGGGCAGACCTGGAAATCCCCCCAGGTATTCCTGGCACCCGGATTAAGGTAGCCCAGAAATGCTCGTCAGGAGAGTATGTATCTTTAGACCAGGCAAAAAAGTCTTCAATGAGGGAGTTGTTGGAAATATACTTAACAAATGCTTGACTTAAAACAAAATAGGCACTGCCAACAAATATTTCAATGTCATGAGGGGGTGCCTCTTTGGTCTTGTTTGTCTTTATTGGTAGCTTTATATATTCATAAGGCACATTTCTGAGCTCATGGTGATAAGTGAATCTCTCCACTTTACCGTTAGGGGGTTTCACCGTCTCTAACATATTTGCTCCATTGAGTTTCTTTAATTCAGATACTAATTCAAAATTTGATTTCAGGGGAAAATCTTGTCCACACAGGTTGATGACATATTTCCATTGAACTGAAGACTTAAGAAGGTCTGATAAGCAATTCAAATCAGCTTGGAGCCTGGAAATGTGGGCATATTCCACCGTCTCTAATTTGGAAGCAATGAAAATATTGGAGAAGCACTTAGCTAAGTTGTTCATGGCAACTTTGAAGGTATCAGGAGACTTGAGGTCATAATGGATGCAGTAAACGTTGTGTTGGTTGTATATAGCACGGATGAGCCTCTCAACCATAATTGCATCTTTATGGACGACTAAAGAATAGGCTATTGGGAAGCTCTTCTCCTCCCTGGAAACGAGCTTTTCATGGTACCTTCTTAGGCTCCGATAAAGGTCACAATTGCTGGTCATTGCCACAACATCGTCATCCTCCAAGTCGATAATGTCTAGTCTTCTTATTTCCAGACTCTTACCAATTTCCAGCGGCTCCTGTTCGTAGATCCCTGAACAGTTCACCTCATATCTGACTTCATCCTTAATGTGGCTGTACCGGTTTCTTACAAAAGGTGAAGTACTTAGGGAGTACTCAACCAAGTATATGCCTCTCTGAGGAAACAAGAGTCTTCCCACGTTTAGAAGCTTTAGCAGGGAGAACAGCCATAGGGTTAAAAACAAGATGAAAACTTTCTGCTGTAGTGTGTATTTAAAGCAACATTTGAATGTCTTCATTCTGCAACAGGAGAAAGGAATAGCAAATACTAATTAGTGAATGAATGAATGAAGGGATATTAAGAAAAAAAATCAGTTCTTCCAAAATTTATGGATGCCTATGAATGGCCCAGTAGAATGTTAGGTACAAAGATAAATACAGCAAGATTCTTGCCCATAAAAAATAGCCAGAAATAAGGAAATTGAAATATAAGAGTTGATGATTTTGTTTTTTGCTATTTGGTGTTAACGAAACTTTTGAAGGACGTTGGCTACCAGATGGAATAGAAGGCAAACTCTTAAAGTTAAAAAGTTTCTCCTTGTTGTGAGGGATTGGCTGCAGAACCCTCATGATAGAAAAATCCACAGATGCCAAGTCCTTTAGATAAGGCTCAGTATTTGCATATAATCTATGCATGACCTATCTGTATACTTAAAATCCTCTCTCGATACTTCAACACATTACTTATTCGTGTCAATTTAGCATAGCACTTGGTGTATGGTAAATGCAAGTTATGCTTTTTAAAACTTGCTAGAATTCTCTTTTCTAAGTAATTTTGACCCCTGGTTGATTGAATCTCCAGAGGAGGTATCCATAGATCTGAAGGGAAGACTGTGTATGAGTCTTATGTAATTTGCATTTCTTCTTAGCATATGTGAGGCGGAATCGCTGTGATTTGAGCAGAGGTGGAAAGAAGTAGCTGTATCCAAAGGTATCAGACACACAAATGGCTTGGCTGAGGCCAAAAGGAATCTCTAAGAGGACTCAGCCTCCAGATCCTGTTAGATGGAGTCCAGCCTGGGGCCTGCTGAGCTGGTGCTGGGCAGGAGGCCAGGGCTGCCTGCCCAGACTGGGAAGGTTGCAGGGAGCCTAGGGGAGGGAGGGAGGGAGGCACGGTTAGAAGTCCTCCATCCAGAAGTGCTCGTGAATATTCCTTAGCTTCTCTGGGCAGGGACCAGAGTGAGTTTCAACTGGGACGTCCTAGGTACATGGCTTGCGGGAGGGGGGGAGGGAGGCTCTTTTCTTCCTCCCCAAGCAACAACTGCAAGGAGGAATGTGTGACTGGTCTTTGATGTCTTTGAAAGAAGCCGTCCTTCAAGGCCCCAGGACCAGGTCTGAAGCCCTTCACCTGCTTAGCCATGGCGGCAAAATCCTCCAAGGGAAAGCCTGCCTTTCCACTCGTCAGAAATAAGATGGGAAAGCACAGCGTTCTGTGGTGGGAATAAGGTTCTGTGGACTCTTAAAAGGAACCCTTGGACTTCCCCCAACAGTCTGGGGAAGCCAGCACAATAGCCCGGGGCCCTGATCCAGAGGCCACCCTGGGGGGTGGGGGGGAGGGAGTTCCATCACAGCTTCCCTCTCCCTCCGAAGGGCCTGGGCAGGACGCCGTCCCTGGACTCTACAGGGCTATGGCAGGACCTCAAGCTGGCCCCATGGAAACCCGCTCGCCACGCGGCCTGGCTTCTCCGCTGGTTCCCTCTCTGCCGAAGACTCAAGCAGGAACCAGGCAGGCCTGTAGCTAGCATGCAGGAGTGTTTCAACATGAGGAATTGCCCCAGGGAGAAGGGGTTTTTTCCCCCTTCCACCTGCACAGACGAAGGAATTGCCTTGTGGAGTGGATGGCTACACAGACACAAGTTTCCTAGTGATGATGAAAATGAAACGGGAAAAGAAAGTCCTGCAAAGTGTGGTGGCCAGAGGTCGGGTGAAATACAGTCTGCAGTCCTCCCACGGAGGACCACTCCTTAGTAAGATCCCAGCAGGGAGGCTGCACTCCTGCCAAACCATCTTCTTCCCGAGCTCTCCAGGGATGGTGGGAGCCTCCACCCAACGCCGAGAAGCGCAGACATGCGCAGCCCAGTGCCAGGAATCCCATCCAAGGCCAAACGGCCACAGCCACCCGCAGCTTTCCAGCAACCTCTGCCTAACTTGGCAACCTGAGAGTGGAATGCTCCCTTTCCAGGGAAAGACAAAAACAAACACCAAGCACGGGAGGCAGGAGTCTGGGGGAGAAAGGTAGAGGGTGGTTTTGATTCAGGACCAAGTGCTGGATTTCCAGTTGATCACACAAGCTGTGGTCAGTTGTGTGGCACTGGGAAAGAGAAGAACATGGCTGGGGTTCAGGACACCCCACAACTGGCACCGGGCAGTGACTGTAACCAACCTAACTACCCCTTCCCTCTTTTCTTGCTTCAAAATGATTAGAAAGTCCATTCCTTCTTTCTTTCCTTTCTTCCTCCCTTCTTCCCTCTTCCCCCCTCCCTCCCTTCTTTCCTTCCTTCCTTCCTTTTGATGCTGGGTCTGGGGTTTGAACTCAGGGTGCTATCCCTGAGCTGTATTTGCTTTAAGGCTAGCACGATACCACTTAGAGCCACAGCTCCACATCTGGTTTGTTGGTAGTTTATTGGAGATAAGAGTCTCATGGATTTTCCCGTCCAGGCTAGCTTTGAACTCTAATCCTCAGATCTCAGCCTCTTGAGTATCTAGGGTTACAGGCGTGAGGCACTGGAGCCTGGATTGAAAGTCTGTTACCCATAGGAAGACCTAGGCTCAGCACACCCATGAGGCTTTTTTGTTTCCCTGGGCCCAATTTGTCTGACTCCAGTCTCGGAGCTTTTCCAGTACACTACACAGGACTTGCTGACTTTAGTGTTTAGATAATTCTATGTAAATAACATTACGAAACTGACCGTCGCCATCACTCTTCCGATTAAAGCAGGAGGTGGCAGTGCCCCATAGAAAGACAAGTCTACTGAAAAACCTCAGGTGCTAAGCAGGAAAGGAGGCCACATATGGTCCTTCCTGCCCAGATTCGGCCAGGCGTCTGAATGGCGGTCCCTGCTTTCAACTCTGAGATGGCCTGCGTAGCACTTGGACTATGGACGGGTGCCCTAACGTCTCTACATCTCTGCGACCCCAAGGTTAAAGTCACTATGGTAGCTAGATGAAGTCACACAGGCAAAATGTCATCTGTGCCTTCCTTTTCCTCCGTTTCCTAATGTCCCATGAACTCGTCAAATCACCCTACTACTGCTACTCAGGACTTACAAATCCTGCCCAGACCTACGGTTTATTGTCTTTATTTGCTTGGCAGTGCTGGAGATCCAATCGCCAGGGCCTTGGGCAAGTGCTTAGCAAGTGCTTTACCGCTAAGCCACACCTCTAAGGCTTCCGTCATCCTCCTTTCCTCCCCCCAAAGTCTCAACATAAATAAATCCAGTATTTTGGAATCAGTGCCTGCCTGCCTCCATCTCAAGCTCTTGGTTAGTTTCCTATCATCATTATTCATGTAAACTTGCTCAATAGTTATTCTAGATACTATTGTATGAATTCTGTATGCTATAACTCAATCCCTTCCACACATTGGTGATGTGGAAAGTGCGCTTTTTTTTTTCTTTTTGCCCCTCCTGGGGCTTGAACTCAGGGCCTGAGCACTGTCCCTGGCTTCTTTTTGCTCAAGGCTAGCACTCTGCCACTAGAGCCACAGCACCACTTCTGGCTTTTTCTATATATGTGGTGCTGAGGAAATTACACTGTTTAAGTTCTCCTTTGCACCTACGATATTTCACTTAACACATGGGTACATACTTGCATAGCACCCAACACACTTACTATAAGATAATTCTATTAGTCTACAAGCCAATTCTGGTTTCCACAGACGAAGGAAAAACATGCAACCTTTGTCTCTCTGGGCCTGACTTTTCCACTTTACCTATTTTTTCCAGGTCTTTAAAGTGCTTTAGTTAGAATTTGAACCCAGAGTCTTATTCTAGAAATGCATCTGGCTCGCTATGCAAACCTACCTCTTGCAATATAAAGTACAACGTCTCCATATTTCTCAAAATAGCTCGGCCCTTGGCTAGTTTCCTCACTATCTTATCTAACCATGCTAAAGCCAAACTGAAGAGAACACCCTGTGTTGTAGCCCTGAAACCTCCCATGCAGATGAGGAGGCAATCTGCACGGAGTGCTGGCCAAGGGGAAATCGGGGATGAGTCACATTTTCCCCATAGGCTGATGCTGGGACCTGTCAAAGAGCTGAGGAAGCCTTAGTCAACCGTTAGCCAAGGGGGTCCATTAAAGACAAGCAAGCCAATCCATCCTTGGGGATTCTGCTACCCGTGGCTTGGCTCATCTCCTAAAACCAGGGACTTGCTGATTCGTTCCTTCTCATAGCTATCTGTGACACACTTCAGGCGGCCTTGACAACGCCTCATTACTTTAGGAAACTGGGTGAAATCACTTTGTAGGTGGACAATAGTTCCTCAATGGACTGCCTGCAAGTTTTGAAGCTTTGTCTTACTATGTCACGTTTGAAAAATGACTTGGAAATGTTTGGTTTCTTTCAGAAGTCTTATAGTGAAGAATCACCATTTAAGGAGAGTAATATAAAAATAGGCTTACTTTAAAAAAAAAAACACAAAAAGAAGGATGATAAGAGCCCAATAATCCTGATTCAGTTGCACTAAAGAAGGTGTTTATCCTGCAAAAACTTGGTTCCTTGAGGACACGGGCTCTCCCTTGATGACTTGCTCCTGAAACTGACTGTGGTTTGGATGAACACCATTAGGTGGGAGGATGACTCAATCCAGGTGCATTGTTTTTTCAACACCCCCATAGAACCCCAAGGGTTGTGCAAAGGAATAGAAGGACATGTTTCTCAGTGACCTTACATTCTGGTTGTTCTGGAATGAAGACTGAAAAGGCAAAATACTTTTCACATTGCCACTGAGTAAACACGGCAACTATGTCACGCACAAGATCTGCTCCACTGGGTCAATAATATCATGCAAAAGGAATCAAGAAGCCCTTGAATAGTCAGAGATTTCAATCTCCACAAGGAAAAAATGGTTTCCATTCTCTACTTACAAAAGCAAACATTTTCTTTTTCTTTTTTAAATCATGAATCCAGAAGTCTTAGAAGGATAAAGCTTGACAATGTTCCATCCCTTGGTCATGCCATTCTGTGGAGAGCCTTGTCCCTCTGCTTTGAATAAATACATCTTCTCCCCCTCTTCTATTGGCTTGCCTTTTAACGGCAGCCACACAATACAAGTGTTGACGTGTTTCTTTTATTTCACAACGTATTGTGGACCAGGCCTATCCTAAACTGGGTCTGTAAGTTGTTTAGAGAGTAAACATTTTCTAACAAGTAAACATGCTTTTGAGCAGGAAGAAAATTTCTAGAACTTCTACACCAGTGCTTAATTAATCAGCCCACAGCTCTCTCTCCCTCTCTCTCTCTCTCTCTCTCTCTCTCTCTCTCTCTCACACACACACACACACACACACACACACACACACACACACACACACAGCGCCTAGAAGTAAAAACTTGAAGCTGCAAGCGTGATTTCAGTCTATATTGCTTCACCATTCCTGGGACGCTGGGAACACATTTCTCTTACTACATGTGTTTTAGTCTTTTAACAAGCAATACCAAGACTGGTGTTTTGGAGGCCGAGCAGTCTAAGATCACTGTACAGCTGAATATTTTGGTGAAGTCTTCCTCTAGGCTTCCCAGACAGAGCTTTCTTGCTGCGTCCTCACACAGTGGAATGCATAAGGGCACAAGCATACAAGGAGTGAACATTTCTCTCATAGCTTTTTTTTTTTGCCAGTCCTGGGGCTTGAACTCAGGGCCTGAGCACTGTCCCTGGCTTCCTTATGCTCAAGGCTAGCACTCTGCCACTTGAGTCACAGCGCCACTTCTGGCCATTTTCTGTATATGTGGTGCTGGGGAATGGATCCCAGGGATTCATTCATGCATGCTAGGCAAGTACGCTACCGCTAAGCCACATTCCCAGTCCCTTCATAGCTCTTTAGACAGTCACTAATTCCACTCATGACGGCTCTTCCCTTGAACCTTCATCACCTCCTAAAGGCTTATCACATTCATCATATGAATTTTAGGAGGACATATTGAAATCATAGCATATGAGTTCACCCAACTGCTGTCCATCAAAGGACTAGACAAAGGAAGGGTGCTCCCCTCCCCTCCATACAGCTCTGGTCAAGGTCAACAAAAGAGTTCCTGTTTTCAGTCTAGGGACTAACCCAGCTTAAAGATCTATGTTGCTTGATTACATTATCTCATTCTGTTTGATAAATCTACTGAGTAGATAGGATTATTAGCCCCACTTATCAGACTGAGAAACTGACTCTATCTCATGTGATATAGAAAGCAAACCCAAGGAGCTTGAATTTTTCGATTATGGTCCAGTTTCAGAGCCTTCACCGTGAAGCAGAACTTGAGACCACCTCTCCAATCTGAGAAGCAGAATCCCCTTGGCTACGTATCCAAAATGTATTTCCGATCCACCTGCTTCTTCCCCCTCTGGGAATTCCTGTGATCCAGATCAACATCAACACGTGCCCAGATATGAACTCACTACCTATTTGGGCTTCCTTTCATTTGGGCTTCTTCTTCTAGTTTTCTCTGTATTGTAGCTGAAATGGTTTTTAAACATAAGTCAGTACCAGCACACATGTACATGTATACACACACACACACACACACACACATACACACACACACAGAAATAGAAAATAGAAAATAGAAAATAGAAAAAAAAGAATGGTTTCTTGGAAAAATTGAGAATCAATATGTTGCTAGTTTTATGTTTCTAGAACAGCACATCCATTATTCCTGTCATTCTGACATTCTAATTATTATTTGCTTTTCACTATTTGACAACACTCTTTTGTTAAAGAAAGTTGTCACTGAAGTTTCAGAGTTTCTCCTGGAGTTTGTTATGCAGACACATACTTATCTACAATTTTGAGAGACAGGAAGATAATTTGTCTAGTTCGTCCTGAGAATTGTTGTTCTCCAGTATGCTCAATACTTTTTGGTTTTTTTTGGACAGATTGATCACCGAAGAATGTTTTTCAAAGGCAGGCAAGCCATTCCATTCAGACCTTCCATAGCGTTTGTACCGCCGCGTGTTGCAGACGGTGCTAACTTCTCTAGTTCAATACCCTTGGGTGGTAGAGGGTCTTCTCCAGGGGGTGCGAGAAGGCAGCGGCTCAGGACCAATGTTGTCTGTCACCCTTACAGACCATGGAACCCCTCAGCCACACTGGAGATTCTGCAGCAGTGAGACACACAATATGGACCCCCAGATAGCGCCGGTCACTTTGCAGTGCTGTCACTCAGACCATACATACATCAGGTGACACTGCCCACTGAGCTCCCCAGAGGACCTGATACCATCCATAACTTTCCGTCTAGCAGTTTGCAAGTCCAAACAGTACAGCCATCAACTTCCTTAGATAAAGGATCGCTTTATCTGCAAGACTGTGAGAAGCAGGCTTCCATGAAGAAGCTGGACATGAAAACAACACCTCCACCACCTGTAATTCTTCCAGCTCGAACTTTACTGGCTCCTGTCAGGTTTGAGGAGAGTCACAGGGGTCTGACAGGTTGCATCAGGGTTTATTTACCCTGGAACATGTGGGAAATCTGGGCTACAGGTTGTAGCCCAAAAGTGCAGGATTCGGGCAGCTTTTTTTTAGTCACATCAGCTGGGCTGTGGGATTCATCTTGTGGGTCCACAGGGCAAACACCGAAAGCTGATGGTGCGTGCATGTGGTTGGCAGGCTAGGTGGATGTCGAGAAGTGTTTGGCAGAAAGTAGTAAATGTAGGCAACAATGAAAACTTTTCATTTACAGTAATACTTTGAGATACAAATATTAATTATTATTGGGAGAAAACATTTAAAATCCCCGAAGAGTAGATTCCAACGAGACCTAATGCCCTTTAAATTTTAGCTGGATGAAAATACTGTGTGCATTATTTCCCCTTTTTAGAAAAAAAAAGGATTACAAAAGGAGATGATGAGTGCACTGGATCTTTATCCCCAAAGCTTTGTCCAACAGTGGTTTTGTTCTTGCTCGTGTTCCTTCCTCTCTTCTGTCCAGCTCACTTAGCTTAGCACAAAAGATGAAAGCAAAATATACTTTATGCTTCATGTTCCAAATCTAAAATGTGAGTTGAGAATATTATGGCTTATTTCCCGCCCCCCCACAAAGTAGAAAAAACGAAATTGACAAATGTATGACTACTTTTTTAAAATGTATATTTACAAGTAGACTTTACCCAAAAATCTACAGATGCAATTTTTTTCCTTTCCTGAAATCTCTGAAAGTATTTGTTTTGATTTTTAGGGCTTATTCTATATTTTATCCTGAACAATCTTTGAAAGTTTTGTAGCCATCTGAAGAGCAATGGACCGCTGATTTCTACATGTACATTTGAAGTAGGGCCTCTGGTGTCCTTAAGTAATTACATCACAGGGGCAGCATAGGCTAAACAGATGTGAATCCATGGTATTGATAACAGAAATGGCTTACAGCCAAGCTACACTGCTCCTGAATGGACACATTCAGCACAAGAGATTATTCATTAGTTTGGTGAGTTCTGTCAAACAAATGAACACACATACACAAAACCAGAAACTCAAGACCGTCATCCCAAAAGTCCAATCTAGAAATGCTTCCAGGAAGGTCTGAAGCTGGCATTCCCTACAAGGATGCAATCCCCAAATGGTTTCAATTTAAACAGCAGGTCTCAACATACAGGTTAATCTAATAAGTAATTAGAGAGATTGCTTAGCTTACTAAATGTCTAAGCTAGTTTACACACCATCTGTCTAGAAAGCAGGAGAACCAGACCCCAGATTTTCCAATGAGCTGTGATGTTAAAGCAGTGTGTTTCCGAATCCAGGACAGACAGAGCACTGAGATGAGATTCAGGACCAGACCTGCAGAGATGGCTGGCAGATTGCACTTGCCTTCTAAAGTCCTACGTTGTTGGTGACAGAAAAGTACTCTTTCAAAGATGTCCTGCCCAACTTCCACTGTAGAGAAGGTGGCAGTAAAATGGATTTCTGGGAAAAGGTGGGTTTTTTTTTTTGTTGCTGTTCTTTTTTTGCCAGTCCTGGGCCTTGGACTCAGGGCCTGAGCACTGTCCCTGGCTTCTTTTTGCTCAAGGCTAGCACTCTGCCCCTTGAGCCACAGCGCCACTTCTGACCGTTTTCTATATATGTGGTGCTGAGGAATCGAACCCAGGGCTTCATGTATACGAGGCCAGCACTCTTGCCACTAGGCCATATTCCCAGCCCCTCTGGGAAAAGTTTTTTAAAAGAAAGATTTTGGGAGGGGGTCGGGGGAAGGAGGGAGGAGGTAACAAACAGTACAAGAAATGTATCCAATGCCTAACATATGAAACTGTAACCTCTCTGTACCTCAGTTTGATAATAAAAATTTTAAAAAAATAAAAGAAAGATTTTGAGTACAACATTTTATCATATTTTCTCTTTCTTCCACCTTCCTGCCCAGAACGCTAACACGATGGCTGGAGCTATGGCGGTTATCTTGGAGCTTTGAAGTTCAGACCGAGACATGGCTGAAGAGCTCAGCTCCTGATTCCTCAAGCAGTAGCAAACAGCCTTGTGAATTTCTGTTCCACGAAGAAACACAAACCCTTCCATGTTTAGGCAAGGTGCATTTTGAAACATGGCCACAGGAAAAGGGTAATGCTTACAGACACACGCACACACACACACACACACACACACACACGAGCAAAATTAAATCTAAAGCGGATTACAGTGTCTACATGCATAAAAGTACAATCCTGTTTATAGACAAGTGCAAAAATATGCCTCCGAGATGCTGAACTTCTCCTCTAGCTATATCTGGAGGCAGATGGAGGTTTTTGGTAAGCATCTGAACGAAGACAGCTGGCCAGATTTACCAAATTAACTGTGACGCTGGCAAGAGTTGCAGGCTGTTCACCAGGCCTCTGCCAGGCACCTCTCAGGCCTCCTGTGTGTGGCATCTCGCCACCGAGAGGCGTAGGCTGCAGTCTCCCAATGTCCTCTCCCAGGTGTTGGCTTCCTGAGAGCTTCTTACGTAACAGGGACTTCAGAGCCCATTTCCAAGAAAAAAGATGACAGTACTGTGTAGCTCCTGACTCAAAACACGCTGACAATTCTAAGCCATCAAGGGTCCCCCTTTGACTCATTTCCCTTCCTCCTGACCCCCTTCCTCTCCTCTCTGCCACACACACATTCACACCCTCCTTTCCCCCTCCCTTACTCTTGTATATTCCTATGAGCTTGGAAGTTGAAGCCAGTGGTGAGCCAGTCATGGTAGTGCATATCTATGACCTTTCTAGCTGAGTATCACTGACCAGGCATGGTTCTGCAGGACAGGGCCTTGTGCTCAAAGGACAACTGCCCCAGCATGCAGAGATGGTCTCTGGGAAGCAACGGCCACAGGTATCCATTGGACAGGCAAGCCAAAGGCTTCCAGGCTCCTCTGGGCAGAGGAGCTAACGTGTGCCTATTGCTCTGTCCTTACGCTCTACCTGCAGCTTGAAGGTTTTGTTGTGAGTCATGTTATAAGGAGCGTCCTGTGGAAGAGTCTCTGTTGTACCCCGACTCAACAGCCCCCGAGTAAATGGAATAGAAACCCTTTTAAAGTTCCTGCCTTGAGATTCAGACGTGTTTTTGGTCATGTGTAGTCTAGTGTTTTTTTTTTCATTATGTATGTCATCATTAAAGGTTTTGTTAATATGTATCAACCATACTTAGGAATGCGATTTCTCCATACACACAGGCCTCCCGAACCTCAGGAGGGCTCTGTGTTAGAGAGATCCAACTGGAAAATCACCTGAGGAGCCAGAGAACGGCAGTGAGAGTCTCGGGGCTTCTGAACACAACCCGAGTCCCAGCCGTTTTTCTTACAGAGAGACTCTGAATTTGTTTGCAGAGAAATTTTCCCAAAAGACAAGTCCCTAGGTAGCTCTTGGCATGTCTTTCGTTTGGTATTTTCCTTGCCATGGTGTTGACTTATTTTCCTCCTTTCTTAGGCTCTCCTCTCCATTCTCCACCCCTCCTTTCAGTTCTCCACGAGCCTCACCCTCCTGGTAATGCTTTTTCACGTTCCAGTCTTTGCAACTGTGTTCCATTCTGCATAGCATTCCACGCCTCTCTCTTGACCCATGCTATGCCTCCGCTGAAAAGAGGGCAGGCTGGTGGCTGGAAAGGCCAAAGGCTCAGGGAACCTGTAGGGTGAGCCCCTCCTCAGTCCACAAAGGTGGAATGTCAGGGCGGGGGCAGGAGGGGGGAGGCCAACAGCACAACTATCTCAAATACACCACAATGACACAGGGAATCAGAAGGAAGAGAAAAGGGAAGCTTGGCTGGCACAGAGCTTTCCTGGGTGCTGTCCTTCCCGGTCCTGGCAGAATTCCCTGCCCTCTCTTGCAGTCTGACACGCTGCTCCTTCCTGGGCTGTGTAGATCTTGTAGCTACCAGGAGAAATGCCAGGGTTTTACAGAGCCTAGGAAACAAGTCTAATCCATCCAGGAACCGACAGGCTGACAAGACAGGTCAGAGACAGCCAATATGGGATTCCTGTGCACAATAAGCAAATAGAAGTCTTATCATCCAGGACAGGAGGGCTCAAGTGGTAGAGTGCTTGTCTAACAAGTACAAAGTCTGAGTTCAAACTACAGTACAAACAAAACGAACAAAAAAACAAAAAAAAACACCAGACCTAGTTCAAAGAGACTATATCATCTATTTCCCCTTAACAAGATCAGGGAAGATGAGAAACCCTGGAAACTCACTAGAGAAGAGAGGGGAAGGAGAAGTAAAAAAGAGCAAGAGAATGAAAAGCAACGAGAGAGGTAGAAACAGCGCACGCGTGTGAAGGAGCTAAAAATGTGCTACCCTCAAATATAGTAGTCTACTGTGATTTAAGATACTTCAAAAGAAAAAGGCAAGGTCATTGTGACCTTCCTATTATTTCGTAAAAGCAGATGACATTGCCATGTAAAGTGAACAAGTCTTATTCTTGCCTTTGAGACGAATACTGAGGCTGTCCGGGCTGTGTGTCCTTCTCCCTGGCCACTCCCACCCGGTTCACCGCACAGCGCAAGCCCCTTATGTCTTTTCCATGTTTTACCATGGTTTTCCAACACAGTATGAAGGTGGTCTTTGGGTTTTCATTCCCTTAACAGGTTCCTTTGTCACAAAAATGCATCCATTTGTAGGCTCTTTCTCCTGGTGATCTTTCTTAATCAATGTAATTTTCAAGCCCATCCAAAAAAGAAAACCCTCTCAGGGTAAAGAGGAAAATCAGGTCCACCTACCAAGAAAAGTTATTTGACATTCCAGGAAACTTCCTCATCACCAGGTACTCTTTGGTTTTGTTTGTTGTTTTTTCGATCATGGAAAGGGAGCTCATGACATCGGAAGAGTTCCCCAGCACCGAGGGAGAGACCTCTTGAAACAGCATGGATTTAGGGGCTCTGAAATTTCATTTCATTGGGACTGGCCAGGGACGAAGAAAGATGTCAGTGGACCATGCTGAACTCTTGCCCTTGTCACACCCTAGCAATCATCCACTCCAAGCATTCTTGCCACGAAGCTATTCTGCCTTTTGCTTTGTGAAATTTGGTTTTGGCATGTGCAATTATCTAATTATACCCCTCGAGGAATCATGTTAAGAGCACAATTCACGTGTGTTTTAGAGATAAATGGCAGCTGCCCAGCTAAGTGTAGCCCCTTGCACAAACTTGAGTCTTAAAGCAGAAAGCAGAAATCCCAAGGCACAAATTTTGCTTTCTAAGTTTCTAGATTTACCTCAACCTTACTATTAAAACAACAACAACAGCAACAATGGAAACTCACCTTTGTTATCATCTACTTCACCCCACTCCTCCAACAAACTACAAGCTGATAGTATAAACAATCTAAGGAGAAGCCAACCATCTTCACAGTTCCAGACCACACACTCTCTGTCAGGACTGACACCATGGTGGGGCTGGAGAACAGGAGTCTAGAAAGAGAAGAGAAGCCTCACGAGGAATCCTTTAGAAGAGCAGCGATTCAAATGTGACTGATGACAGGACGCCTGGCCATTACTCTTCCCATGCTAGCCCCACAGGACTGCAAAACAGGCTCTGATTTTGAGAAGGGCCTCTAATAAAGAGGCTCACAGTATCTTTAATTCTTTGGCCTGGACCCCAAAGGTGGGATTCATTGATATATTGATTGATAGAAATAGGATCCGGACAGATTGTCAGACTTGGAGCTAGTAAGATGAAATTCAACAGAGACAAATGCAAAGACTAACAACACTTCAATCCAAAAAATTAGCAGCCCTCATACCAGATTTATGAGTGTGGTTGAACAGGAGCATCTGTAGAGGGTGGATTAGTATCTGGGCTGACTGTGCATTTGGCATGAATTACCATTTGTTTGGTATAAGCTTGCTAAAGAGTGAAAAGGAAGGGAGGGAGGGAGGGAGGGAGAGAGGAAGGGAGGGAGGGAGGGAGGGAGGGAGGGAAAAGGAAGATAAGAAAGGAAAGAAGGAAGAAAGAAAAGAAAGGAAGGAAAGAAGGAAAGATAAGAAAGGAAGGAAGGAAACAGGAAAGATAAGAAAGGAAAAAAGGAGTAAAACAAAACTAGCATGGTCCTGGAGGGCAGGAGGCCCATAACGCTTCAGGCTAAAGCTTCCCATCAGGCTGGACCTGGGGACTGGAGAAGCCCCGGCCTGCCTCTGCCCTGCTTTGCTCTGCTCTGCTCTGACCTGAGCGGGCACCCTAATGAATTGGTTCAGGTCTTGGTTCAACTGTCCCCTTCCTTGGCCAGTCACTGATGGAAGCCAAGACACAGAGGGAGAAGCTGGAGGGGAAAGAGGAAGGTGAGGGGTTAGGAAGTGAACAACTGAGAAGAACGAAAGCTGTTCCAACAATTTAAAGAATATAAGAAAATAAAAATAGAATTAAAATGGCTGGGCCCATCTCCAGAGGTTCTCATTCAGCTCTTCTGGGTGGTCCTGGAATCTGCCTTTCTAACAAATTCCCAAGTGGCACCGCTGCAGCTGGTCCAGAAATCAGGTTTTGAGAACCTCTGCTCTAAGGAACAGAATTCTAGTTTATTTCTTCACTTGTTTTTTTTATTTGATACTCTCTATTCCCAAGATTTTACTAAGGTGCTGGCCTCTTTCCCAGTAAGTCCAAATTAGGGAGAATTTATTGGTTTTAAAGTCTCATATATTTAGATTTAGAATTCTACAAATTCATAAGTTAGCAGAAATTCAACCTTCATTTCTGACCCTTCGCATTTGAGCTTCCTAAGCAGACTTCTGTTTCTGCTTCTGCTACATTTTTTCTAGCATTTTATATAATAGGACTTCCCTCTAGCCTTCTCCTTTCCGACTATGTTCAAGGGATGAAGATCTGACCTGCTTTTTACCAAACACCTGACTCCCTCATCTTCCGAAAGAGGAAATGCGGGTCCAATCCTTGACCCCACGGTCCACACGGAGCCCGCCATTCCCAGGGTACTATTAGTGTGGAGAGAGCTGCATTCAATTCCCCCATACTCCCAACCCTACTAGGAAAATTACCAGCATATGGAAATGCATATCAAATGACATGCAAAACAATGCAAATTAATGCCAAACACACAACTCTAAATTACTTGGGTAAAGTCTGAAGGCCCCACCACTGATGTTAACTGCCTTGCTCTACCACACTCCGGGAAGCAGTGACTGGATCTTTTATTACAATCCATCTCATGCTTCACACAGCGCTGGCACTTGGTGACATGAGAAGCAGAAGAGGTAAAAGGGATCCTAGTCTTAACTTGCTACTCTTTGGCTCCAAGGCCTTCGCTAAGTCTCACAATTCTCCAGGCCTCAGATTCGCCATCAGAAAATGACAGGTATATCATGAAAATGACATCATCAAAACAAGGCCAGTAGCACCAGGGCTCAGTGGCATTTGCTGTGTACCACTCACTGTGTGTGTAAGATGTGCTTACACACCTCTTACAGCAGCACCTGAGACGATGCATGCAGCCTGTACTTTACGCGTAGTGCCCTATCAGAGACCTGGGAACTTGGAAAGGCCAGGATAGGAGGTAAGGAGTGACACTGTCAGGGACCAGAACACCCCAGTCTCTGTACCATCATACATCCGTCAAGATACTGTTTCTGTTAAGATGTTGACAGTTCGTAGTATATGAAATCTGATTTCAAAATATCATCCCAAATTGTTTTTATCTGATGTCCAGTGGGGGGAGGGAGGGAGGTGTTTCCAGCTATCCTGTAGTTCAACTTCTTTCAACCTGCTCTGTCCTCTTCCCATTGAAGTATCTTGCACCAGCCACCCCTCGGGCTGCGCTCTCTCTCTGGAGCTGCTCTGGGGCCTTGGCTACCATGGCTATTACATCTACCACCGGGTGATGAAGGAGGGCTTCCCTCCGCGCTCATTCCCATGCACAAGCACAGGTTCTTGAGATGCATGCACTCATTAAAAGTATTTCAAGGGATCTCATAATAAGGCAAGGCTCACAAGGGGAGAGTTTTAGCAGGAATTTAGGGAGAGATTCTTTTTAAAAAGAAACATTTCTTTCTCACTATATAGGAAAGAGTAGTGCAGACTACCAGATCTGTGGTCTTTAGACTTCCCTAACTGGGAGAATATCCAAGATCAGGTCGTCTAGCAACACCTAATCCTTAGACAATGGCTCTAGGCATCTAAAATGGGTGAGACCCACCCAGAACTCAGAAGTCTTCAGGACTTCCTTTTGTCAGACACGACTTCAATTCGGTTCTCTTTACTCCTTTAAGGAGCTTTGCAGCTTTTCACCATTCCAAAGAAGGCAGGGACAGATAGCCCTTCTAAATCCACATGTTCTAGTAATTGGACAAATAAAAGGAGGTGGTTAGAAGGGAGTGAACTGCTTTTTAAAAAAATATTATATTTGAGGAGGTGTCATTTACCAAAGCAGTTTATGGATATAATGCATCTTGATCAGTGTCACGCTTTTTGCTTTCGTGTGTGTGTGTGTGTGTGTGTGTGTGTGTGTGTGCACGCGTGCACCTGTCCTAGAGCTTGAACTCAGGGCATGGGCGCTGTCCTGAGCTTTTGTGCTTTAGGCTAGCAATCTACCACTCGATCCGCAGCTCCACTTCTGGCTTCTTTTGGTGGTTAACTGGAGATAAGAGTCTCATGGATGGACTACCTGGGCTGGCTTTGAACTGAGATCCTCAGATCTCAGCCTCCTGAGTAGCTAGGATTATCAGCATGAGCCACAGCATCCAACTTAGTCTGGCGCTTTTAATATTTGTTTAAACTAATATATAATGCCCCATGTCTCCTCATCTATCTATCCTGCCCCCCCCATCTACTTGTCCATACCAGACTTCAAACGCCACCTCGAATGTACAGCTGGTGCCAGCTTTGGAGAGGCGGCCATGGCCTGCTCCATCTGGCCACATGGGGATGAAGACCCACATGAGCTTTCCACACCAATCCCAAGCCATCGTGGCCGCCAGCTCAGTCTCTGGGGCCTTAGGACTCAGCCTGACCTACTGTAGCGGCTCCTCACGGTTCCCGTCCAGCAGCTTAGGTGTCTGCGTGTTCATTTGCTTTTGCATGGTTTCTCACCACGTTGCCCGGCCTCAAGCATGTAGTGCATCACTGCCCCTGACTTGCTTAGCTTCTCGTCTCCAGCTTGTGAGGATCACACTTTCAGGTGTGACACTGTCCTGAGGGTCCATCCAAAGGATGTCCCCGAGACCTGTCTGGCCATCTGGCCCTAGGCCCCACTGGCCTTGCCTGGTGTCCTTCTTCTCTGTCCTTTCACATTATTCTGGATGTTTCCATTCAGTGCTCTCTGCTCTGGTCCAAGGGCACAGCATTCCTTGTGTGTGGAACGGCTCCCCTACCTCCCCAATCTCATCTTTTCGCCATCCTCCAACTGCCCTATGGAGGCCTTGCGTGCACCCCACAAAGATAAGCTACAGCCGGGTCACAGTAAGGGGTCAACACCTAGGACGGTTGAATTAACTCTTCCACCTTGCGTTTCTCAATTGTATTACCTGCCTTGGGGTGGGGTGGCGGGGAGGAATCCTTTCCAGATGATTCTGTGTCTATTGTAGCAGGTGGTGCCAGGAAAAGCCTGCTCACTGGGTCATTCTCCCAACACCAAAGGCTCCTCAGAGCAAAGGCACAATCGGCACTGTCACAGCCACTGCCCGCAGGCCCAGCTCCCCTACCCCCAATGACTAAAGGTCTTTCCAAATCTGTTGGGAAAGTATTTATGGCCTGCCTAGGTTGAAGGTAATTCCCGTGGTGGCAACTCTTGACTGCTGCCTAGTTATGCCTTTTCTGCCTACCTTTGTGCAGGTGTGGCATTCAGCAAGTGATTATAAATCTTGTTCTCCCCCTAAGGGAGCGCGCACCTTCCCTCCCTTCCAGCTTCTCCAGAACTCCCAAGGAAACTCTCCTTGCAGTCCCCTTCCTGGGAAACCCAGGGTGCCTGCCATACAGCGCTGTTCTTTGGCTACTCTTCTCTCCTAACACTTGTCAATGGGGAATTCAACATCGTAATTGACATCTTAATTCTCTCACAGAATTGGATCCTGACAGCCCGGCCGGGTAGGAGCAGCTCTCTGCAATAATTCACTCAGGAAGACTCCACTTCCTCCAGACACTGTCAGCAAAAGCTGCCACAGGACCGTTGGCCCCTGGATGTCCTAGGTTGACAGATGGCCTAGGATAAGGGCGTGTTTCATGTATGCAAGACCCAAAGGAGTGATTTGGACGTCCAGCAAACGGTGGGAGGGGTCCCCCATCTCCTTTGATCATGTGGTTCTTTGCCCTTCGTTTGCAATGAATGGTAAAATGGGGGGGGGGAGCCACTTACCCACTTGACGCCCGGGTATCTGGGTATCTTGCTGACCTTTGAACGCCTGCCCCCGCCCCTCGCACCGTGATCCCCGGGAAAGGCCTCGCTGGGGCTCCGGGAGTCCCCGAGGGTTCGGCTCCGGTCCCGGGGCTGCCCGGGTCCGCGCCACCGCCACTTTGCGGGGTCGGTTCCACCGGGCTCTGCGGCAGGAACACTCGACCTCACGACGCGCCACGCGTGTCCCCGCAGAGGGCGCGGCCTGGGACGCGTGGCCCGCGGCTCGATCCCCCTCAGCCCTCCCCCCCCGCGCCGACCCAAAGAACCCCGCGAGGACGCTCCCCACCCCCGGCCGGCTCGGGAGCCCCCCCCATCTCCCTCCCTCCCGGAGCCCGGGGGCCGCCAGCTTCCCGCAAAGCGCGCGTCCAGGGGCGCGCTCCCACCCCGGGGGGGGGGGTGTGGGGAGGACGTGGCCGCCCCGCGCCCGCCCGCAGCCCCGCTCCGCCCCGCGCCCGCAGCCCGGCGCCCGGGAACTTTGCCGCGTCCCGCCCGCCCGCCCGCGCCCACTCGCCGGCCGGCCGCGAAGTTGCGGCGGCGGCTGCGGGGCGCGCGCCCGGGGGGCGCCCGGCCCGTGACGGCCGAGCCCCGCCTCAGCCCCGCACGGCCCCGGGGGCCCCGCTCCCGCACCCAGGGGACGCGGCGCCCGAGTTTCCCCGGGGAAAGTGAAAGTCGCCGGGGGGACGCGGCTGCCGGGGGGAGCGGGCGAGCTCCGCACGTGGGGTCCCCGCGTCCGCCGAGGCCGCCCCCGCGCCCCGCGCCGCCCCGCGCATCCGCCGCCCCGCCCCCCCCCCGGCCGTCGCCAGGTTCGAGTCCCACCCGCGGAGGGGAAGCTGCGGGGCCGGCCCCGGCCGCACTCACGCTGCGCCTCGCGGCGGCCGTCGCCCGCCCGGGCGTCCCGCGCGCGGCTCCCCGGGGAAGGTCCGTCCGCGCCGCGGCGTGGGGAGCCGCAGCCCGGGCCCCGGTGAGGAGGACGCCGAGTCGCTCTTCCATCGGCGCCCGGAGGGCTGAGGGCGGGGGCCCGTGGGTGCGGTATCCGGCTCCCCCCGCCCCCGCCCGCCCCTCGGGGCGGCCGAACACCTCAGGGAAGGAGGCGCAGCCCGCGGAGCCCGGGGGGGGGGGGGCGGGGGCGGGTCCGTCCTCCCGGCGCGCACGCACCGACTTGGGCCAGCCCGGGAGCGCCGGGTGCTCGCCGGGGGGCGCGCGGGGCGGCGAGGGCACCGCGCCCCGACGACCCCGGGGACGCGGGGGGGGGGGGGGAGGCGGGAACCGAGCCACCGTCCGGTCCGCGCTCCACGCTCACCGGGGCACCAAGGGCAGCTCGGCACTGCCCGCCCCCTCCTCTCCTCTCCCCCCCAGGGCCTCCCGCACCCCTTCCCCCCTGTCTTCCCTTCTTTGCCCCCCTCTTCCCCCCTCTCCCTCCCTCCCCCAGCCCTGGTGCGGCCGCCGCTCCACGGCTTCACCCTCCGCTCCGCCGCCGGCTTCTCCGGTGATGGATTCCTGGGAGGTTGGAGGGAAGCCCTGCCGGCCCGGACGGCTTGGAGCCACCGTCCTCGAACCTCGGCCTCCCGTGCAGCCGCCTGGGCTCCTCTCCTCCGCCCCCCTCCACTTTCTCCTTCTCCTACCCCACCCCGTGCCAGTCCTGAGGCTTGAACTCAGGGCCCGGGGCTGTTCCTGAGCTCCATCCCTCACCCCCCCACCCCCCCACCAGGCGGCTAGCCCTCTACCTCTTGAGCCACGGCGGCGCCACTTTGGGCTTTTTCTCTACATGCGGGGCTGAGGAATCATGTATGCAAGGCAAGCGCTCTACCGCTAGGCCAGACTCCCAGCCCCCGTAATCCCCACATTTCAGCCTCTGAATACCTAGGATTATAGGTGTGAGCCTGGCGCTTTCCTCCTCCTCCTCCACTTCCTCCTCTCTCTCTCTCTCTCTCTCTCATCCTCCTCCTCCTCTCCCCTCCTCTCTCCCCTCTCTCTCTCTCTCTCTCATCCTCCTCCTCTCTCTCTTTCTCTCTCTCATTCTCTCTGTCTCTGTCTTTTTAGGATCTTGTTCCAAACAAGCCACCCAAGTCCTCTAAGAGCGAGAGCGGGTTGTCTTCTTTTGTCAACCGAGTTCACATTTTGCCCTTCCCAGGTCTCCCTCCGCCGCACATGAAGAAAAGGAAGGAAAGGAAGACAAGGGAGAGGGGAAGTAATGGGGGCGAAGGAGAGGGAGGAGTGGGCTGAGAAGAAAAAGAGGACTTCTACTCTCTCTCCTGTGTGCTGTTTCTAAACCACTAAGTGATCCAATCACCACTATTTATTTTTATTCTTATTTTACAAGTGGCGGGTGGGATAAATGACTTTGGTTTCTTATGGACAGGAGAGGGTCTGCAGGGTATGCATGTTCTTAACCACAAGCCAACCCAGGCCTGTAGGATGGGAATTCAAAAGAACACCAGCCGTCGTCCGCTCCGGCCTGGGAACCTCCTAGTTAGCTCAAACGAGGCATTTTAGGAAGCGCTCACACCTATCCTGTCTCTCAGGTCAGTTTCCAGTGTCATGGCAGAAAGTGAATATCCGTTGGCTCACATGTTCTGCTGTCTCCACCACTCAGATCACCCATTCTGCCTAAAGCAAACCATGGCCACCACACTGGACCCTTACAGACACCTTCAACCTAACGTTTATAAACCTAGTTTTGGAACGCTTGATATTCAGGTCAGATCCAGCTTCTTTGCTTTCCTCATAATTTGTTGCTTTCAAATACCGTCCCCCACCCCCCATCCTCTTAAATCATTGGTGGGACCAGCCCCTCAGGCCTCCTGAAAGTAGACTGCCCAAGACTGGATGGTGGGGGACAGTGGCCCCCAGAAGGGCCGCTCACATATTAAGCATATGGTGTCCATTGCAGTCTCCATTTCTGTATTTCTGCTCTAGTGCTGTCATAGCATACTACACTGGGCGACTTAATACGATGCAATGTATTCACTGGCAGGCCTGTGCTCTAGTGAAGGCTCTAGTGAAGAATCCTCAACTTCTTCCTGAGAGCCAACAACCAGTGGTGTGCCTTGACTTTCAGCAACAGCACTCTAACTCGGCCTTTGTAGTTACATGGGCTTCTGTCTTGCGTTCCTTCCTGTCTCTGAATTTTATTTTGTTAAGGACAGACACCAGCTTTGGAATTCTGGGCACATCCTAATCCAGTGTAATCTCCTCTTAATTATATCCGCAAAGATCCTGTTTCCAAAGAGGATCACATCTCAGGTTCCAAGTGGACATGCATTTTGAGGGGGGAGGGGGGAAGATTCTAACCATGTACAATTCCCCCAAATCAGAAAATGTATTTCTTGTGATGAGGATGCTAAGAGGTATAAATTACAGCTCCTGCCCTCAAAGAAATTCTTAGCTTCTGGAGTAGGTTTTGCACTTAGGACACGGACAACTAAGAAAAGAGATGGTAAAAACCAATAGACAAGGGAGCAAATGGCAACCCATAGATGGAAACTCAACTGTGCTCAAGGAATTTAGCCCACGGGACAATCACTAGGTGAAGGTGTTCCAAGCACATTGGTGAAGAAAACATCAGGGAAAGCAAATATAAGGCCAGGTCCCAGCATATCAAGACTGTAATCTTAGCTACTCAGGAGGCCCGAGAGCCCAAGGATCATGGTTCAAAGCCAGCTTGAGCAGAAAAGTCCATGAGACTGCATCTCTAAAAATAACCAGCAAAAAGCAGTGCTGAGGCATGACTTAGGTGATAGAGCACCAGCTGAGCAGATTTGAGGCCCTGAGTTTAAGCCAGAGTAGTACCAAAGAAGTATGTGTATATATATATATATATACACACACAAAATGTATACACACAAATAAGGAATATATATGACATATACAAGGAATATATATATATATAGACATAGAGAAGATACACATATATCACAAAATCTCTCTCTCAAGATATATCTATCTATATCTATCACAAGGTCTATTAAGAGCACAGCTCCTCCAGGAATATGGTGGAGGGGGTGATTTGTTTAAAGTACACTGTGTGCATACATGGAAATATCACAGTGAAACTCCCTTATATTAGAAATGAATCTTAACTGAAAAAAAAATAGCATATCTCCAAGCAGGAGGCGGTGTCTGGCCCAGCCTTGTGTCTGAAGTTTCCTGTAGAAATGAGAAGTTGAAGGAATGACAATGACTACCATACCACATACACAAACATGACTGATTTAGTTTACTGTACTAAGTCTGCGATGCCTCAGTAATTAACATTTCTTAGAACACTTTCCAGTGTAGCTTGGTAGATCCCCCAGCACTATAAGACTTATTTTTTAAAAAAGTACTCTCTCAGTAACTGCATTAGATTTTTATGATAGTTCTAAGCAATGTCAGAAAAAGTAACATCTTCTAATAATTAGTTTCCTACGGCTTAAAGAGGCCACATGACTTTCCTAGGTTAAAGAGCAATGGTAGGGTTGGGAAGAAGCCTATTAGTCTAGCTATTCAGGAATTTTTTCACCCAGTGATGTTGCCTCCTGGATCAACTTTCCAGTTCTAATTGTATTACTCTTTCCTATATGATCCAAGGAAAACATCTGGAGAAAAGGGCACTACTCCAAGAAGTGGAAAGCCTTCTGAAGAGTGAGGAGTTCCAAACTGAACCAGGATAAACCTTCCCCAGGTGTCTGAAGGGGGTTCCCTAATCCTCCTGAAGATTTTCAGTGTACTGAAGGATTTCTCTTTGGCCTTCAGAGACTTAATAGGATTCAGTGTCCTTCCGCAGAACTCAGATAAAAAATTAGAGAAACAGAGGCTGGTGTTGGCTCGAAGTTAAAGGGAAATGGAGTACAAAAGTCAAAAAATTGTATCAGAATGGCATGCCAGTAGAAATTGGTACTCAAATCTCAGTGGCTAATCTCACTAAGGCAGAGTCATAACCATGACTAAATCATGGCATATTTCCAGGACTTCCTGATTAGAACCTGGAACTAAGTATGACTAGCAGGAAAGGAGAAAGGCTAGCCTTAGCAAAGGCTAGCAAAGTGATTGCATTTATTTGCGTGGATTTTCCTTTACTTCCCAAGCAGGCAACTGGCTGGGTCCTCTGCTGGCAGGATCCTTAAGATTCATATATTTAAGATTGAAATGTTTTTATTCTAGTGTGAGTCACTGAGCTCTGGCTTGTGATAAGTGCTACACTGGTTGCTATGGTAGAATACTAAAATATACAAGACAGTCCCTGACCTTAAGAAAATCCCAATGTAATTTAGGAGTCATGAGACAGAAAATAAGAATTATGGGGCTGGGAATATGGCCTCTTGGCAAGAGTGCTTGCCTTGTATACATGAAGCCCTATGTTCGATTCTCCAGCACCACATATATAGAAAATGGCCAGAAGTGGCGCTGTGGCTCAAGTGGCAGAGTGCTGCCCTTGAGCAAAAAGAAGCCAGGGACAGTGCTCAGGTCCTGAGTTCAAGACCCAGGACTGGCCAAAAAAAAAAAAAAGAAAATAAGAATTACATGTTGCAATAAAATTCAGAAGCAGTTTATTATCACTGTTTTCTGTTCAGATGCAACCTTTCATCAAGGGCTCTCCCTGGCCACCTTTAATTTTATTCAACATCTATTATTATTATTATTATTATTCAGTGTATGTGTACACACATGCATGCCAGAACTAGGGCTTGAAATTCAAGAGCCTTATGCTCTTGCTTTAGCCTTTTTGCTCAAGGCTGGCATTCTATCACTTGAGCCACAGCCCCAATTCTGGCTTTTGGGTGGTTAAGAGAATCTCAGGAGCTTTCCTTCCCAGGGCTGGCTTTAAACCATGATCCTCAGATTTTAATCTCCTGAGTAGCTAGGATTATAGGTATGAGCCTATGCCTAGCTTGCCTATTTTGTCCTTTATCATGATGGACACATTAAATCAAGCTAATTTTGGCTTGAGTATGCCTCTGTGAACTAAGTCTTAATGTAATGAACTGTAATTTAAGTGTGTAAACACCTTAGAATTTGCCTTTGTAATAAGTAGCTGAGTCTCAACCAATCATAGCAGCTGAATTTCAGCGCATCACGTGCAACCAATATGCTTCAACCTTGTTCAAATAGCGTCAACCTGCGATCGACCCAGCTGAAAGTACATCACTTCTCTACATCACTCCTTTCCTTTGCCTATAACCTGTACATGTGGTAGGTGGCAGCCTTTTTTTCCCCTACACTATTACCCGATTCTAGAATATCAAGCAAAAGGCAATTAAGATCTTCAAAACTCTGTTGGAATAATGGTGAACGTTTGTTATTGCAACACTTGGGAATCAGAGGCAAAAGGATACTGAGCTTGAGGCCAGTATGGGTTACACAGTAAGACCCTGTCTCAAAAAATACATGCAAAACGAATTTTTTTTTGTAATTTTGTCTTTTCACAGACACTTTTCTCTATCTGAAATTAGATTGTTGGCTCCCTGAGGACATGAATGTTGCATTCTCTGGTGTATTCCTAGTACAGAATATGCTGGCACATATTTGGTGCTCATTACGTATTTCTGAAATGAAAGAATAAAGAAAATACACATTAATCAACTGAAAACAAGACTGAAGCCCCGGATTACTGATTTCATAGAAGTGTAGAATAGTGACCACTAGAAGTTATGAAGGGGAGGGAGCATGGGACAGAAAGAGATTGGAAGCATTAACCAAAATACAATTAGATAGGAAGAATAAATTCTAGCATTACATATCACCACTGGTTGACTAGAGTTTGTAACAAATATTACTTTATAAAAAAAAAAAACTAGAAGAGCAAAGTGGGATGGTTCCCAACAGAAATTATAAGGCCATGGTATGCTAATTATCCTAGTTTGATTAAACCTTGTATATACAAATCAAAAGTAGCATAACAATCCACATAGATATGTACATTTATGAAAGGTGAAAAAAGACTTGAACTAATGTCATGTTTGCCACATTCACATAATAAAACTCATCTAGGAACTTGTCAATTTTCTTTCTAGAGAATTCTGATTCAGTAGGGCTGGAAAAGAGCTTAGAAATCTATATTTAAGGAGGTACCAGTAACTCATTTAGTGCGACAGTTCAGGAAACATGGAATTAATTTAGTGATTGCGGGTGGGCGAGAAAAGCCAAGTGAAAGGAGATGGAATCATTTGGAAAGATTAAAAACTGCTGAGACACAGACCAGTGGAGTTCGAATCACTGGGGTGGGCCCAGATTGGCCCTGTTGCCTGCACACTCCCTTTTCCTATCCTGCGCCCTCAACCAAAGGCAGGCCTAGAAGAGACCAAGGGGAAATTCATGTACGGTTTACATTACTTGCTGTGGTGTGTTATAAATCTTTCCCCTTTACTATCACAGCTAGCTGTCAGTAAGGCCTGTTCCACACAGCTGGGCAGGAGTCTGTGGGAAAATGACCAGGTGGGGTGAGGTTACATGAGGCAGAGAGCTACAGGAGGTGGTGACAGCACTAGTGGCTGAGACCCAAGGACGGAAGGCCCAAAGCCCAAGCTGATTAGCATGCTAAGGGACAATTCCATAGAGAAACAGCTGTAGTGGGGGAACATGAGCAAGGGTAGAGAGATGGGTGGAAGCACCTACAGCAGGGGACTAGGAGAGGTTACCCTCTAGGTATAGAATCTCAAGCCATCCTATTTGGCTTCTGAGGAAAAAGAAGGCCCGTGTTTCTACAGGCTACAGGTTTCTGGGCCTGCAGTATCCCATAGAAAGTTATTTGTGGCACAGAGCTGGACTCTTCCAAATTTAGTTGTGGGCTCTTTTTGTAAATCCAGCATGACTCTAGCCTCTGGCAAAGAGCCAACGTTTTCTTGAGCTTTTTCATTCCATCAGTAGCGACTTGGAGGCCATTTTTAGACAAAAATAACACAGTTTTTGGTTTGTTGTGTTGCATTATTCCATGAGTTACTGTGTAGGTAATAATGAACAGAGAATAAGAAGGCTGTGCTTAGGTAACTGGCAAAGCTCACCCACCAGTTTGGCAACGTGTTTTACCACTTCCTTGCCTCCAGCTTTGAAGGACTCACGCAACTTCGTATCTCAGTCAAACTGCCATACGTCACGGAACTTAAGACAGCTAAAAACAAATGCTACCTGCTTCCCCCATCTATACAGCAGCAGAACTGGCATGGCAGCTTCAAATGTTTGTATCCACTAATTCTGCCTTAGAACCCTTACAAAGTAGCTAAAATGAGAGATTATGAATTTAAAATATGTCCAAGGAATTTAGAGGTTAGCTATGAATCCTATAACTTGGGATTAAACTGAGTCCCTTATTAGCAGATTTGACATTGCCTCAAATTCTGCTCCTCTTAAGAGACATAAGGAAATATAGTTTAAAAAGAAACCACATTCCTTGCATTTTAAATGTTTGATATATGTTTTTCACAAGTATAGGATGCGAGCGAGAATCCAAGAAATGGGTGTGAAGGTTAAGTGCTATTAGCATTCAACAGAACCACCAAATCCCTTGAAATGCAGGCCCTAAGGGTACATACATACATTTCAAACAGAATAAAAATAATAAAAACAAAATTATATATTAAAAACAACCAGAGCAAAGAGGGCTGAAGTGTGGCTCCAGTAATAGAAATAACAAGCACAAAGCCTTTAAACTCCAGTGCACCTCCAAAACTGTTTTTCTAAAAGTCTGAACAGAAAGCAAACACACATAGTATAAATTTCAAAAGTTGTCAAAGGATACATGTAGTCAAAAAGAAATAGCCCTTTCTTCTTAGTTCTCTGGCTCTATCATTTCTGCAGTTAACTTTAACACGTTTTAAAAAAAATATATTTGAAAGATATTTTATTAATATTTTAGACATTTAAAATAACAGAACATCCAAAATATACAATACCCTTAGTGCAGCTAAAATAAGAGATCCATATTCCTCCTCACTACAATTCTAGCAACAAAGAAGAAACAAAATATGGCACCAAATCAGAAAGCATTTGAAGTTGAACATACACACTTACACAATTACACACTTGTAATTCCAGTACTGGGGAGGCTTAGGCAGGAAGATGTGAATTAGAGACCAGCCTGAGCTACATAGCAAGTTCCAGAAAATCCTAGACTATCTACTGTGACTTTGTCAAATAAATAAATAAATAAATAAATAAATAAATAAATAAATAAATAAATAAATGAGGGAGGGAGGGAGAGAAGGAAGGGAGGGAGGAAGGAAGGAAGGAAGGAAGGAAGGAAGGAAGGAAGGGAGGGAGGGAGGGAGGGAGGGAGGGAGGGAGGGAGGGAGGGAGGGAGGGAAGGAGAGAGAGAGAGAGGAAGGGAGGGAGAGGAAAAAAGGGAGAAGGAGAGGAAGGGAGGAAAGAAGGGAGGGAGGGAGGGAGGAAAGAAGGGAGAGAGGAAGAGAGGAAGGGAGGAAAGAAGGGAGGGAGGAAAGGAGGGAGGAAGGGAGGAAGATGAAGGGGGAAAAAGCAAGCTTTTTGGAGGAGCTTGGATAATAAAGTCAAGAATACTTTGGTTTGCAATCAGTTTGAGATGACTGGTAAGAAAAGCTCTTTTGAAAAAGACATTAGAGATGAAGAAGAGGATCCACCTGGAGCTGAGGAACCAGACCCCGGCCGCCGTTCGAGAACTTGTCTTGGACAATTGCAAATCAAATGATGGAAAATTGAAGGCTTAACAGCTGAATTTGTGAACTTAAGAGTTCCTCAGTTTAACGAATGTAAACTTGATTGCAGTTTCAAATCTCCCCAAGCTACCTAAATTGAAAAAGCTTGAGCTCAGTGAAAATAGAATCATGGGAGGTCTGGACATGTTTGCAGAAAAGCTTGCAAATCTCACACATCTAAACTTAAGTGGAAATAAACTGAAAGAGATCAGCACATTGGAACCTTTGAAAAAGTTAAGACTGTCTGAAAAACCTGGATCTGTTCAACTGTGAGGTCACTAACCTGAATGACTACCGAGAGAGTGTCTTCAAGCTCCTGCCCCAGCTGACCTACCTGGATGGCTACGACAGAGATGACCAGGAGGCCCCAGACTCAGATGTAGAAGTAGATGGTGTGGATGAAGGGGAGGATGAAGAAGGAGAAGATGAGGAGGATGTAGAGCATGAAGACGGTGAGGAGGAAGACTTTGATGAAGAAGAGGATGAAGATGAAGATATAGAAGGGGAAGAAGATGAAGATGAAGTCAGTGGTGAGGAAGAAGAATTTGCAGATGATGGAGAAGTCGATGAAGATGAAGAAGATGAGGAAGCAAGTGGGAAAGGTGTATTAGTGAAAAGAAAGCAAGACAGCCAATATGTTTTAACCCATAAATGCCTTTATTTCAATGTCCAAAAAATTATATTTTTATGACAATAAACAGAAATAAACCATTAACACCGAAACTAGCACATAAGCTAACATAAACCCACCAAAGACGGAAAAAACTAAACATACAAACAAATGCCTACTGATTCAGAAAGCAAGGCTTTAGAAGGTCAGTTCCTCACATTCCGCATAGAACCTCCAGTGTTGGGCCATCACGTGGCACGGGAGAAATTCTTGCTCGCTGATTGAAAGTATCTCTTTTATTTGCAGGTAATGAGGGATGTTTTTTACTGACTCTCTGGAAGTACCTGTTTAAAGATTTATGAAGAGATTTAAAACTAACTGTTGTGAAGTAAGATTTAAAGTTAGTTATTGCAAATCTTAGAATCTAGTCATGTGTCGATGAGAGCACACTTAATAGGTCTTCTGAGCTGGATATTTTCACTTCTTCCATTTTTTTTTGTACCTGTATAAAGCAGCAACACTAACTGTGAGAGAGAGAGAGAGAGAGGCCTTTTTTCAGGGTAAGGTAACAGCAGGAAATGGATGAGAAAAGCTTTTGACAGCAGTGGAACAACCCACGTGGTGCCTCAACTTCCAGTTGTGAAGACTAATGAAATTTTGCATATGTAATAACTTACCAACTGCCCTCCCTGCACATAGCAAATACTCAATAAATATCAGCTGTTATTAATATTATCATTATTCATTACTGAAAAGAGTTATCCTACAAACGTTAGGGATGGGGAACATTTCCACAGAAGATTTTAAATATTTAGATTTATTTAATCAAATTGATCTTAATTTTTCACTTAAATATTATCATTTATATTAGACTTCTTCTCCACAAGATAATGACCCCTGGTTACAACCTGAAAACTCAATGCATCCACTGTAATCATTCCTATAACTTCTTTAGGCAAGTGTGTGCAAATACTTCCACAGGATTGCTATTCAAAGGCAAAATGACTAAGTTGAAGGGTATGTACACATTTTAAAGTACAAAAGGTTCTACCAGCATGCCCTTTCAAAGACATTCTTTTATATTACCACCAAATGTATGTGAGTACCTAGAAGAGTACTTGTTCTCTTCTCCATATCCTACCAACACTGAATATTATCATTTGAAATGTCACTCTGGTAGTTAAAATTGCATTATTTTTATTGGTGTCTTACTGATTACTATTTATCATGAACATCTTTTGTAGACAATGGCCTTTAAATTCCTAGGAACAGGAAAGTGCTTATTAAAGATTTCTGTCTACATTGATTTGATCTGATAATAATCAGAGGATGACATTAATTAGGTCAAGAGTTGAATTGCTGAATGAATCAATTCTGATCTGAACTGTATTCCTTAATTCATTGGTAACTTTTACTGGAATGAAAATAAATCTTTCCTCTTTATAATGTATTGCTATGGACATTTTTTATAGTAACAGTGAGTTGATTAATACACTGTCCTGTAATTCAATTCAATTCTAACTACCAAGAGTTAAAATTAGACCCCATAAATGGAAGGACTCAGTCTCACAAGGCCCACACTTCAGATACCAGGTTTAAGTAACGGGTATTGGGTTACTTATACTTCTGACTTGACTACAAATTGCAACTAATGAGAAATACTACAATAACTCACAAAACTCAGCAAAATACTTTACTTGCTAATACCAGCTTGTTATAAAGGGTAAAACTTGGAATAGCAGAATAGAAGAGACATGTCAAAGAAAGACCTTTCATGTCTTCTATAGGCAAGCCACTTTCCCAACTTCTCAATGTATTTACCACCTAGAAGCTTTCTAACTCCTGTCACGAAGTGCTTTTTATGAAGGGTTCATTACCCAGGCAAGCTTGAGTAAATCACTGGCCACTAGTGTTAGCTCCTGGGAGGCTGAAGAATAAGACTAAATGTTCTAAGCTTCCAGATCAAGGCTCAGTCTTTTGGCGACCCACCCCCATCCAGAAAGCTATCTAGGCATCAGCAAAAAGTTCCACGGGTTTTAGGAACTCTTTGCCAATCCAACTAAAAGCATAATGATTTTTTAAACAATATTTCAAAAGATGGTAAAAACATATCCTTTTTAGTTGGGTGCCAGTGGCTCATTCCTGTACTCCTAGCTTCTCAGGAGGCTGAGATTTGAGGATCATGGTTCAAAGCCAGCCCAGGCAGAAAAGTCCTTGCCACTCTTATCTCTTTAACCAGCAAAAAGCCAGAAGTGGATCTGTGGCTCACGCACTAGAGTGCTAGCACTGAGTGAAAAAAGCTGGTCTTTAGATAAATAGTACATGGTCCCTGAGTTCAAGCCCTAGTACCAGTACACACCAGAAAAAAATCCTACTTGTGTTGCAAAAAAAAAAATAAAATTCAATTATGAATTTTAGTATAAAAGTCAATGACTTTTTTCTAAAAGAGATTCTAAAGGGTAAATATAATAGTGAATCATGGCAATATTTGATATCTAAAAGCAGATTGACAATTTGATATAGCTTTACATTGATATGATCAGAAACCATAGGTGAAAACTATAGCATCATCAAGAAAGAGTCCTGATAACGACACATAAGTTTAAAACTATTTAAGCTTTCATTCTTTGGGGGGAAACGAAAATCTAATAGGAGCTTTCTTAAACTGAATTGGGCATGGCATATTTGGTTTTACATGTAAAGTGTTCAGGATTTTATGCATTAAGTTGTACAGAGTAAGTTTAGAAGTTGCTATGTGACCTAATGTACATACAGAAACCTAGCAGAAGGGCTGAGACATGGCATACTCTCAACGAATACTTAAGTTTTGTTTTCTCTTTCCTCCCATATAAATATCTGTAGTCTCAAATTTATAAGTTAGGTTAAAGGAATATTAATCATGATGTCAAAGTGAAAATAAGACTAAAACAATGAAAAAGAATCAAGAATTGTAAATAAGAGCTGAAATAAAGTCTTGTTCTCTTATCAGGAACCCATCTTCCTTAGAGTTTTATTCTTAACCACATAAAACAGAAGCACAAGTGAAAGTTTATTCTCCGTTACATACTTTTGCAGAGAAAGGAAACAATAACAGCAGTGAAATGAACGACAGATTAGTAGGTCACAGATCACTGCATTAAAACCTGGAAAATCATGTTTTGGTTTTTCTTGGGAAAGCATGTTCTATTTTCAAGTGGATAAATTATGTTAGGTCTCCATGGAATACAAAAGTAAGATGCTATGGTTGTTGGCTTTGGAAAAAAGTTCACTATATATATATATATAATTTATATTATCTATGCCTCTCTCTCTCTCTCTCTCTCTCTCTCTCACACACACACACACACACACACACACACACACACCCCACATCCAGCTAAATGTTAATGTGTTTGACTAGCCTGGCCCAATCGTGACAAGGAACTTAAGTACATAAAATTGGCTTTCCAAGTAAAAAAGTAGAATGTGATCTACCGTAGCAGAATATTTTTCAAATAACTGTGAAAGTATGTCCATGTATTTATATAAAATGATCAAAAATTATGTAGAAGTTTGAGATTTTTTTTAGTTTATTCTGAAATATTAGCAAGGATTTTCTTAACAATACAAAAATTACTTGTATATGCCTAGAATCTTTGGGAAACTACACAGCAACTTGGTATCCCTCATTGTCTCTGGGAAGAGGGGTAGGAATGACTTCACTGTATACCTTTTGAATTTTGGACCATGCACATATATTATCTATTCAAAAATAAAGTTCTCAAATCGGAAAATAATAACACAGAAGTGGCACTACAGCCAAGTAGACATGAAGGAGAAAGTTGTGAAATTCCAGGGAAATGGCACCACAGATTCATAGCATTTAAAAATTTCAAAGGACTTTAGAAATCATAGATGTTTCAGGAGTCTCAATGACAAAATTTTGTTTCAAAGGTTTGTGTTTTTATGTTTAAAACTCTTAATTACAAACAACATGCACCCTCAGATATGTTCACACACCGCATCTCAACATTAGAGTTCATCAGTACATTGACTTATCTATGCAATTGTTTCTCTGTGTGTGTAAAAATCAAAAGAAAGTTTTTCATCATATCTGATTCATTGAATAAAGTCTTAAATGATCATACTAAGAATGTTTTAAGGTACTATAGTCAGGATTTCTCCATATCATCAATCTAAGATGATATGTAAATAAACTGGATATTAAGGCTGCTACTTATTTTATACAATGTTAATATATACCATCTGCTATATATATATATATATCTCACATCATCTGGTATATACCATCAGGTTATTGGGCTTTATCCCAACATTTGATTAAGCAGATCTGTACTCAGCATTAGAAATCTAAGGTCATGGGGCTGGGGATATAGCCTACTGGCAAGAGTGCCTGCCTTGGATACACGAGGCCCTAGGTTCGATTCCCCAGCACCACATATACAGAAAACGGCCAGAAGCGGCGCTGTGGCTCAAGTGGCAGAGTGCTAGCCTTGAGCGGGAAGAAGCCAGGGACAGTGCTCAGGCCCTGAGTCCAAGGCCCAGGACTGGCCAAAAAAAAAGAAATCTAAGGTCATGAATTACTACAAGAAAGAACTCCATCCAGTTTCTTAAAGCCTTTAGCTTCTCCGTGATTATTGCTGACACCTGATCTAGATCAGGGTTTCTCGGAAAAGCACTGCTGAAGATATCTTAGAAAATTAGGGTGGGAGAAAAATGAGGGAGGAGGGAACAAGTTTGACAAGAAATGCACTCACTACCTTACGAATGTAACTGAAACCCCTCTGTACATCACCTTGACAATAAAATTAAATTAAAAAAAGAAAACTAAGGAAAACGTATTCTACCATGAAGCTCATATTTTAGACAAAGCAGGATTCTAAGAGGTATAGGGTGTGTTAGGTACAAAATTAAGATCTTAAAAAAAAGTAATTTCAATTACAGGAGCTTGGTTTAAGGAAAGGAACAATCCCAGGAAGCCCCAGGGTAGTAAGCTGTTCATAAAAATCCAATTTGTGGGCTGGGAATATGGCCTAGTGGAAGAGTGCTTGGCTTGCATACATGAAGCCCTGGGCTTGATTCCTCAGCACCACATATATAGAAAGAGCCAGAAGTGGCGCTGTGGCTCAAGTGGCAGAGTGCTAGCCTTGAGCAAAAAGAAGCAGGGACAGTGCTCAGTGCTGAGTTCAAGCCCCAGGACTGGCAAAAAAAAAAATCTATTTACTCTTGACCTTGATTATCACACTATGATCATTTTCTGTTTGACACCACTTCTCTAATTGTTGCCTAACTGATAGGCAGTAAGGACACTGGAGTAAAAGTAGGAGTGCTATTGAAGAAGAGGTACCATAACATCATTTTATGGTTGTTTTTTTCTTTGTAATTGTGTTCTAAAAATTGTGATCTTTTCAAGGACTACAACAGAATCTGTTGTTCATTGGAGATAATATCTTCTTTAGTCTCTCAGAATAAAAAGATTTATTTTAATATCTATTTTTAGAAAAACATGTAAAGCTAACCAAATCAAATTTTTAGAAAGAAATAAGTCTTTACTTTTGCTTTACTGTAAAAAATAAATAAATAAACCACCCAAAGCAATTACAGAAGAGTTTCAGAGAAAGAAATTGTGAGGAATGGTGCCATTTCTCAAATTCCCATAAAATCAACTGTGGTTAGAAAAAAAAGAATGTGAAGGAATAGTTAATTGTAATAGTTAATTTTGAATTTCACCTTAATGGAAAAAAAAGACAAAGGCAATTATTTTTACTAGGTTAGGATATAATCATCCCACAACTAAGAAATGGGCTATACATACCTGAAAGACAAGGCTCTTGTTGAAGTACCACATTTGGTTCTGAAGATAAAGGTACTTCCTCAGAAGCATATTTTAAAAGCTCCTTTCCAAGGTAAGTTACCTACACACAATTAAAAAACAGAACTTAAGAAAATCATGCATTTTGTAGGCTGTAAATAGACCCATCTCTTGAAAATTATGATGTTAGAAAAATACTGATTGATACCGATTGTCATACAACAAATTACAACTCATAGTCATGTCTAGCCCACTACCCACCTTTCCTTCCTTCCTTCCTTCCTTCCTTCCTTCCTTCCTTCCTTCCTTCCTTCCTTCCTTCCTTCCTTCCCTTTCTTCCTTTCTCCCTTCTTTCCTTCTTTCTTCCTCTCCCCCTCCTTCTCTCCTCTCTTCCCTATTTTTTCTTTTTATGAAAAAAATTGAAATACAGTGATATACAATCATTAACATCACTGGCTTTTATGCTAGATGATAATTGAGTTATGACAGGGACAATGTGCCCATGAAGCTTATTTATTATCTACTCCTTTACAGAAAAAATGGTTGGGTTGATCTTTTTTGTAGCATTAATAGTCTCATGGATTCATTTGTTTAACAATCTAAAGTCGAGCACTGTCTAATTTGTAACTTAAAAAATTATTACAATAAATGTAAACCATAAAAGTAATGGTACTTTTCAAGAAATCAAATGTTTCACTGATTAGACTACTAACATTTTAGGTCTATGCATCCATTAAAAATGTGCTTGTAACTTTGCATATTATTATCAGATCAGAGATTACAAATGCCTATACATGACAGGGAAGGGATGACGCAAACTGGCAAATACCTGCCAGAACCCAAGATCTTTGGGTTTTCTACTCTTAGGTGTAAGACAAACCTAATAATATACCCTCAGAGGGTTTGTTCACTATGGGCAAAACCTCAAATCCCAAACTGACCTTCCTTTGGGATGCTTTCCTATAATCAATAAACCTTAGTAATGATCCTTCTCTAGGATTAAAGATTTGATTTCGAATTTCTATGCTCCTATTCCTGTCACTCTTATTCCACTTAAATGATTTAATGTGTTCTGTTTTCATCAAACCATAGCTTCTTGAGGACATGGCCTATATCATATTTATTTTTATTCCTTCAGCACTTCATATTGTGCGGAGTAAGATTCTTATTTCTCAACCCTTAAACAAAGTCTTACATTCCAAGCCTCAATTTGTGCATTTGAAAGTACCTCCAGCTTATTAAATTATTAAGATAATGCCTAAAAAGCATTTGGCATACCATCTGGCACATCCTGAGTGCTCAATAAATGCTCATCAAATTCTTTAGCGTGAGAATGTATAGGGTATAGGTACTCTTTTGGCTGAACCTAATGACCAAAATCTGATAAAGGAAATGGGACCTGTCCTGCCAATTCTTCCTGATTTTGCTATGGAAAGGAAAGGTCACAGAATGCCATTTGTCATTCCTCCAAATAACCAATACTGGAAACAATGGATTTAATATCTGTTATATCCTGACAAAGTCCAACACGCAATATACTCATATAAAGGGCAGGCTAGTATGTTTGTACCCTATTTCATACTTTAAAAAGTATATGTTTATCAGTTATTTCTGAGTTATATAAAGTGGTAATTAAAATATAGCAGCTGACATATGCCACAAGAGGTAATTCAGACAGACAAAAACACAGTTTAAAACAAGGTACTTCTTTTTTTTTTAATTTTCCTTTCCTTATTGTCAAAATGATGTACAGAGGGGTTATAGTTTTATACTAAGTAAGGCAGTGCATACATTTCTTAGGGAAAACAAGTGTTTCTTTTCTTTGGCAAGGGGGAAGTTGGTACTGAGGTTTGAACTCAGGGACTTAGGCAGGCACTCTATCACTTGAGCCACACGTCCAGCCCTTTTAATTTTGGTTAATTTTGAGATAAGTCTGGCTTTTGGCCTGGGCCACCTGGACTGTAATCCTGCTACCTACATTTCCCCGCAAAGCTAGGAATTCAGGCATGTGCCACCAGGTTCAGCTTTTTCTACTGAGGAGGATTTGGGTGGCAGTAAAGATTCCAAGACTAAGAGCAAAGAATAATACCAAAACACTCTAGATAAGTTATTTTGCACTTTCTTATGTATAAAGTTGGTAGAAACTTATTTTTCTTTGTATCATTTAAATACATTTTGTTTTAGTAAATGAACTGTGTATAAAATATTTAAGCTGTTAAAACTATTTTTAGAAAGTATTTTTAATTTCAGCAAGTTTGGTTACTTGTTGCATGACTATTAACACAGCTGACTTTTTGTGTCAGTGTAATGCGTATTTTTTGTCCTGTTATTAACTTGTAAGCCCTAGTAATGGCCAATTATTTGTACAGCAATGGAAGTAAACTGAAGATACTGGCTAAGACTGGACTGACTGTGGACTTTTGTACTATATTACAGAATCCAATATCTGTTTTCTGGTGGTTCCTATCTAGTATGCAACCTGTGGTCTCTATTGTTCATTCTATATCTGTCTGATGCAGAAAGGTAGAGTAACACAATGACAATACATGATTAAATGCAGTAGTCTAGGTACTGAAGTATTTTTTTCATTTCAAATAAATACCTATTAAAAAAGATTCGAAGACTAAAGAGCAAGGAAGGAGAGCTGCAGTCAGTTGTACAACTAGGCTCACAGGAATTTTGGCAAATAGAGTTGTGGGAGAAAGCATGTAACATATCAAAGAAAGGACACATATGAGAACAAAAACTACTTCGGTTATCTTCCAGATTTCTTTTTTTTTTTTTTTTTTTTTGCCAGTCCTGGGCTTGGACTCAGGGCCTGAGTGCTGTCCCTGGCTTCTTTTTGCTCAAGGCTAGCACTCTGCCACTTGAGCCACAGCACCACTTCTGGCCTTTTCTGTTTATGTGGTTCTGAGGAATAGAACCCAGGGTTTCATGTATACCAAGTAAGCACTCTTGCCACTAGGCCATATTCCCAGCCCCTCTTCCATATTACTTTTAAAAGATGTCTTATTCTAAAAACAATGTGTATTTGCATTTGAGTATGAGTTAAAGATAAATTTAAGACTAACCTACCTTACTCCAAGCATAATTCCAGGTCACAGAAATGTCATCTCCCAGAAGATCCTTGAGCCAGGTAACTGGGCTTTGATAAATCTGACCATTTTCTACCTTAAGTTTACCACTCAATAAAATACTAGCTTTGTGGATAGTCTCCTGAAATAAAAAATAAAATAAAAATTAAGAAAAAAATTGCTTAAATGTGTGAACTTCTGCTCCTGACCATGATGAAACAATATACACAAGATTTACACCTGCCATAACCAAAAACTGACAAAAATATATAAAACAATAGTTTACAAAATGCCAAATATCAGGCCATAAAGTGGCCTCCCTTAAGTGGGAGAATTTACTGTGAAGAGCCCTACATTGCTCCAACGTACTGCCTTGAGAGTTTCCAGGTCATGGTACAATGAAAGAGAATCTTTGCAAAGCCTGGGGATTCCTTGAGTGTAGGCAACAGAGCTAAGTGTCTAAAGACAAAAGGAGGTGAACTCAGGGCCTGGGCACTGTCCCTGAGCTTTCTTGCTCAAGGTTAGCACTCTGCCACTTGAGCCACAGCTCCACTTCCAAGTTTTGGTGGTTAATTGGAGATAAGAGTCTAAATAGACTTTGCTTCTCAGGTTGGCTTTAACCATGATCCTCAGATCTCAGCCTCCTCAGTAGCTAGAATGACAGGCATGAGCCACTGGTGATAGCTTTTACTCCACTTTTATGCATATGTGATAATATTTCAATTGAGTGAGATTTACCCAAACCTCAGGTCATTCTTTGGTTTGAAATTGAGTTTCTATCAAAGATGAATTTGTATTTACCATTTTAGGAGATATCACAGCATAGCAGTAATTACTGAAATTTTGGACCTAATGACAATTCCAGTTTATTTTTATTTTGCTTTAAGTCCTTTTTGCAACAATTGACTGGTTCTGGTTGAGAATCTACATATGCTTGTGACTAAAATGTATCAGGGTGATTCTAGAAGTATGATTCCACTTGCTAATAATATAATGGTGTAGCTTCCCATTCTGGAAGACTAGCCAGATCCTATTTCCCTAAATGCTTGTATTATGTTACAGCAATATTATCATAAAATTTGCATGATATTAAATAATAGAATACCTGTGTTTTGAATTCCAGAATGTTATTTCCTGGCTTAATTCTTCCTAGTAATATCAAATCTTTTATCTGCATATTTCTCTTTTTAGGAGTTGTGGTATAGTTTAAAGGCTTTTTTATAGTATGCTGATTGCCAGACCCAGAAGTAGGAGAGATCTGGGTGTTATCTGCACGTGGAACAGCAGAAGAGAGCTTTTTATGATATGGCTTCATCTGATGCAGAGCATCAGTGTCTAGGGCAACATTCCTTTGCTGTGTCGGGGACTCTGATACCCTTCCAGGTAGCTGGTGGGGAGCTGTTTTTCTGTTTCTTCTTTCTGGATCACATTGGGAAGTGTCATAGTTGCTGTCAACAGCTGATGGGCAGACATTATTTTGAGAAAGTACACTTGTGTACTCTGAAATATTTAATGTGCCATATTTTATGGCAGGAGTATACAATCCATGATCTTTGGTTGTACCTTCTGTAAGATCATTTTCTTTTTGTGGATATTCTGTTTGGGCAATTAAAGCAACTGTTTGGGATGGTAATTCAATCTTATCAGTGCGATCTAAACATCTGGGTTTTGATAAGTCATCTAATGTACAATTATTGACAATTTGTTTAGAATTCCTCTCATTTCCAGAAAATTCTTCCTCTCTCACTGCTTCTAGGTTTAGACAAGTGTTAGCATTTTGGCTATTATTCCAAGTTTCCAGAGGCAATGATGTTTCTTGCATGCTTCCACAAGCAGGGTTGACAGGAGAAGGTGAATCAGATTGGAGACGCACTAAATTTCCCCAACTGGTAAGCTCTTTGTTGTACTTTTCACTGGAGATGTCTGAACTAGATGACCACTTCTTTAAGGAAAACGTCACATTCTTATAGTTCTGAATTCTCTGTCTGATTGTCTTCTGTCTTTTTGCTGCAAGCAAAAGGCTCTTCTGTCTTGTGGCCAAGTTGGCTAGTTGTTCTCTCAAGGCTCCGTGCTTAAATGACTCTATAGATACTCTATAGAATAAAAAATAAAAACAGAACAAGGGAAAATATAAATACAATAGAAAATTTTCTATAGCAGTCATTTACAAATTAAAGACACTCTAGCCAGGTGCCAGTAGTTCATACCTATAATCTAGTTACTCAAGAGGCTTAGACCTGATGATCGTAGTTCAAAGCCAGCTCAGGCAGGAAAGTCCATGAGACACTTATCTCCAATTAACCAGCTAAAAAAGCTGAGCGGGACATCTGATTTCAGCCTTCTATATAGCTAGAAATACATGTACACACCAATTTACCCAGCTACTGGCTGAGTAGGGGCTTCACGTATATACTTGAGGTGGCCTCAAGCTTTAATTTTCACCTCAGCCTCCCAAGAAGCTAGGTGAGCCACAAGCACCCAGATCAAGACCTTCATTTTTTTTTTTAAAAAAAAACACTATTCAAAAATTATCTTCAAGTAGTTGTACAAAGGAATTGCCATTCAACAAAGCAGTTCATAAATACAATGTATCTTGAATAATAAGACCACTGATTTTTTAAGCAGGGTTGGCTTATCTGCTTAAAGTGGAAAGACATATTAGGAAGTAAAACTTTGGAGTAAATTCCATTTAGGTTCCCTTAATAAAAGAACTAGATTGTTTTATGAATAATCACACCTTAACTAGATCTGAGAAATGTTAGTCCATTAAGTAATTACTTATGATTGTACTCTGAACCTGCACCTTAGGTAATTAGTTTAATTGTACTTTGAACCTGTTCCTAGACACTTTCAAGTTGGGAGGAACTACCCAGACAAGAATAATCCTGTGCATTTTCTCAAAGCCAAATTTCTCAGGATCTTGATGACTAAGGAAGAAGAAATGACCTTCAAGATATTGAATACTTTGTTTCCACAAGCTCTCAAACTGTTTTGGCTCAGGATCTATTTACAACCTTAAAAATTATTGAGGAATTGGAAGGACTGTTATTTGCGTATGGATTATAACTGTCATTTATAGTTTACTGGTTTATAAATTAAACCTAAGAAAGTTGCCAGGCACCAGTGGCTCTTGCCTGTAATCCTAGCTTCTCAGGAGGCTGAGATCTGAGAATTGTGGTTTGAAGCCAGCATGGACAGAAAAGTCGCCATGAGATGCTTATCTCCAGTTAACTACTCAGAGACTAGAAGTGTGGCTCCGAGACTAGAAGTGTGGCTCCAAGTGGTAGAGTGCTTTCCTCGAGCAAGAGATCTCAGGGACTATACGTCCAAGCTCTGAGTTCAAGCTCCACAACTTAAAAAAAAAAAAAAAGAGAAAAAAAAAAGCTAAGAAAGTTATAGACTTGTTTTGGTGGTAAAGATTCCTGAATTCAAGGCTTTGCAAAGCAATCACATGTTCTATCTACCATCTGAGACAAGCCCCCCTGGCCCACCTTTTTGCTTTTATTATCTCTCAAATAGGGTCTCATTTAAGGCCTAGGTCAGTCTGGATTATGATCCAATTTATGCTTCTCACTTAGCTGGGCTAACAAGCATGCGTCACTATGCTCAGGTTTTTTGGTTGAGATAGGGTCTTTTGCCCAGACTGGCCTCAAATCATGATCCTTCTGAATAGCTAGGATTACAGGTTTGGATCACCACACCCAACTTAAGAGTTTTAAAACACAAGAATATATAAGTAGATCAGGTGATTTCTGAAACATTCTACTTTATGCTTATTATTATGACATAATTTCAACTTCATAGACGCCAAGAAATGGTTTCAAGTACTTGCTAGGGGTCACCAGATCACACTTTAAGAGCTCTGTTTTACAGAAAAATGATCTTGCCAAAGATATCTTGCCATTCTTATAAAAACATAGAGTTGTTGGTATTGAACTCCCAATGGGCTTTATGTTAAAAGTACTAGTATATGTAAGTGGAAAAGTAACAACAAGAAGAAATCAGATTAGCGGAGGAGAGGCCAGGTGGCAAATTGTAAATGTGACTCTGACTGAGAAAAACAAATAACAAAGAAGAGGCAATGTTCTAAAGAGAAAGGAAGAGCATTAGAAATTGCACAAGATTTTGAAAACAACACAGAAACAGAAAGCAAAAGAGAAATGCAAAGCAGTCCCAAACTCCATCCCCAGCTCCCCAGGAATGAAAAGACCTGAAGACACAGCAACACAGACTTCCAAATGTAGCATTAAGTCCACATTACCTGCAAAACTTAAACACAGTTCAGGATTTGGTGAGACTTACTACTCCATTGTGGAAGGCTAGCTTTGGCAAAAAAAAATTAAAAAGACATTTCGCTACTGTCCTTACACAGCTATAGCAAGACAGCATTTTGAGATGGAGACCTAAGACCAAACTACTCTGGGAACATTTTGAAAACCAGGACTAAACAAGACCCAGGGAGTCTTAGAATGCCCTGATACATTGATGTGGTGGAAGACAACCATGAGAGGAGGTTTTGGAGAGGAACAGGATCTGATATGATCCTCTGTAAGGAGAAACAATGGGGACTTCAGGCAGTGACAGGAATAGTGGTAGAGACTTTGCCCTTCTTAGTTATTAGGAACAAGTCTTATTGCCTGAGAATCATGGCAGAAATAAAGAACTGAGTTCATGGCTAGTATAGTAATTGGTTTCCAAGACCCACTTCCTGGTTTTATGTGTTGGCCTACAACTGTGTTGGAAAGTCCTAAGCCCAGCCTTTCCTCTAAATCATGTGACTTCTGCAACCTATCCCCCACTGGGGAAATGAGTTGCTGGGCAGCCTCTGAAAGCACTAGACCTGTATGCTGGTGATGGTTTACTATTACCAGGCAGGACTGAGAACCCTGAGTCTAAGCTCTTTGAACCATGTGACAGTCATAGCTTTCTCCTCCAAAAAGGAATGTGAATTGCTGGGCAGCATCTGAAAGCACTAAGAGCTGCCGCTGGGAACAGCTTCCCAGAAAGGGTCTGTTGCCAGGAAGGCCTCAAACTTCTGAGCCAATGCTCTTTGAACAATGTGAGTTCCACAAACTTTTCTCCATGAAGAGAGAGGTAAACTGGGCAGAGTCTGAAAGCACTGAGACCAGCAGGAAAAGTGCCTCAATTCCTCAGTTCTCCCCATGCTAGAACAGAAGTTAGTGTCTGCCTCCCACATTCTCTGGCATATTTGGGGCACACATTTAGGTTTGGGAGTTTGTCACCCCTCAGAATGCAAACTGGGAGGCTTGTGGAACAAATGTGAACCTGCTTGGCCAATAGCCTGTAAAGTGCCCTGTTGCCAACAATGGTTACCAGCATACAAAGAAGCGAAAGCACCCCACAGCAAACAACCAACCATCTAACAGAGACTCCAGCCAGTTTACCTCAGTTTGAGCAGGGCTCAGTTTGAGCAGGGCTGAGGATCAGGACAAGTGCCCTGAAGCAGAGGGCACTGATTGGCTGCAGAGCCCTATATCCAAACGAGTAGTAAGAAATGTTACCTCGGACTGTCCATCATGGACATTATGAATACTTCTAGTGAAGGATTCGAGGTGATTAAAATCTCCAAGCAACCACTTAGCATCAGATGTGCAAATTCAAATATAGAAACATAAGAAATGTTTAAAAAACAAGGAAATATGACTCTTCTAAAACTCAACAACTCCTTAGCAAAATAACAATAAACAAAATCTTAAAGAAGTGAAAAATTGATTATAAAAATGATAAGAAAAATTAAAGAATACATAGAGCCTGAGTGAATACTAAGAGACCACAAGTAAAGACAATACAGGACATGGGGAATTCAATAAGGATATACAAAAATAAAATTAAAATTATGGAATGAAAAGTTCAGCTAAGGCAAATAAAAACCTCAAGGTGTACATGAAGGCTTATAATTATAATCTTAGTGACACAGGAAGGCATAGGTAGAAGCAGCACTGTAAACTAATGCTAATATCAGCACAAAGTGTAAAATTCTATTTAAAAAAGAATCAAAGCCAGGGGTTGAAAGTGTGGTTCTGCTGGCAGAATGCTAGCCAAGGAGCAAAAGTAGCAGGTAGGGAGTTCCAAGTCCCAGTCATGGACCTAAAAAAAGGAAAGAAAAGGAAAGAAGGAGCCAAAATAGGATGTGGGAGGAGTCTGAGGACATAGGTCAAGTGGTAAACCCATATGCCTGGCAAGTATCATGTCCTAAGTTCAAACCCTAGTACCAACCCCTACCCCTCAAAAACGAAAACAAAACCACCTAGGTTAAAAGCCTGTTTAGTAGACTGGATCAAGTTGAGGACATACTATCAGGGACTAAAGAAAGGTGTTCTAGAACATTCAGATAAAGGGAAAAAATTAAGAATTTCAAAAATATCATTCAAGACTGTGTAAACCACCTTTAAAAGAACAAACTTATGAACCATGAGTATAGAGAAGAAGGCACACAAACCAAAGGCTTAAAAACATATTCAGTAAGTTAATAGCTGAAAACATTCCAAACTTTGAAAAAGAGATGATCATGCAGGTATAGGAGGCTTTTAAGATTTCAAACATACAAGATAAGAACCTTTCCAAGATATATTATTATTACAGCCTAAGGAATACAGAACAAGGAAAGAATATTAAAAGTTGCAAGGAAGAAGCACCAAATCACGTAACAAGACAACCTACCAAAAGAACAGTAGATTTCTCAATAGAAACTTTAAAAGGAAGAAAGGCATAGAATGTTGTATTCAAGTCCTGAAAGAAAACAATTGCCTACTTAGATGGTTATAGTCAGTAAAGTTACCTTTCATAACTAAAGGAGAAATTAAAACTATCCATGATAAACAAAAATGAAAAGTTCATGACCACTAAACAGCATTGTAGAAGATACTTTAAATGATCCTATACACAGAAGAGGAAGATAAACACAACCATGAAAATATGGGAAGGAATAAGTCACTAGATGAGTCAGCAAATAAGAAAAAGGAAAGCATCAAATACTACAAAAATAATAAAATGATAGGAATTACAATTTACTTTTCAATTACAACTGACAGTCTCTTTCTCCAATGAAAACACACAGATTGACCATTGGATTAAAACAAGACCATACCATGGACATTACTGGCAAAGACAAACATACACTTAAAATGAAAGGTTAGGATAAGCTTTTCTAAGCAAATAGAGCCTGAAGGTAAGCAGGAGTAGCTATACTCATACCTGACAAATCAGACTTCATATAAACATATGTAAGAAGAAAAAAAAGGTCATTTTACATAGACAAAATGAACAGAATATAATAACTGTAAGCATACGACGCACCAACCATGGGCACACCCAATTTTTTAAATAAAGAAAACAATAATGGACTTGAAAGTTCAGATACATCTACACTAATAGTAGGTTAACATTAATGCTATACTCTCAACATCAGATAGGTTAGCAAAACAAAAACTCAACAAAGAAAGCTCAGAATTAAAATTCTACTCTAAATCAAATGGACTTAAGAGAAATCTACAGAACATTTCACCCATCAGCTGCAGAATGCACATTCTTCTCAGCTGTTCATGGAACTTTCTCCAAAACAGACATAAAGCAAATCTTAACAAATTTAAGAAAATAACTTTGTAAATTATATCAGACCACAATGGAATAAAACTAGAAATCAACAGCAAGAGAAATGTCTAGTGGTCATATTCAAAATGGGGGTGGGGTGGGTGAATTTAAATATCCTATAATTAATTGGAAAAAAAAAAGCATAACATGCCAGAAACATTGTTATCCAGCAGAAGCAATGCTAAAAAAGAAGTTCAGTTGGGTACCAGTGGCTCATGCCTATAATCCTAACTGCTCAAGAAGCTGCTATCTGAGGATCACAGTTTGAAGCCTGCCTGGGTGGGAATGTCCTTGAGATTCTTAACTTCAATAAACTACAAGTCCTATGTGTATCTGTAGCTTCTATTATTGATGATGTTCTTGTATCACCTTCCTGTGGTTGTACCTACACTATCTCTGTAATCTTATCTGAGTATATTGGAAACCGTATATACTGGTATTGGAAGTAGGAAATTGAAAGGGAATACCAAATTTGAGAGACACAGGGTAAAAAAAGACAAACAACTACAAAAGCAATACTTGCAAAACTGTTTGGTGTAAGTGAACTGAACACCTCTGTGGGGGGGGGGAAGGGAAAGGGGGAGGAGGGAGGGGGGTATGAGGGACAAGGTAACAAACTGTACAAGAAATGTATCCAGTGCCTAACGTATGAAACTGTAACTTTTCTGTACATCAGTTTGATAATAAAAATTTGAGAAAAAAAAAAGCTAGGGGCTGGGGATATGGCCTAGTGGCAAGAGCACTTGCCTCTAATACATGAAGCCCTTGGTTCGATTCCCCAGCACCACATATACAGAAAATGGCCAGAAGTGGCGCTGCGGCTCAAGTGGCAGAGTGCTAGCCTTGAGCAAAAAGAAGCCAGGGACAGTGCTCAGACCCTGAGTGCAAGGCCCAGCACTGGCAAAAAAAAAAAAAAAAAAGCTGGATATGGTTCTGTGGCTTAAGGAGTAAGTAGAGTAAAGTTGAGTGAAAAAGCTCAGTGACAGTGCCTAGGCCCTGAGTTCAAGCCCTAAGACTGACATACACATAAAAATAGCTTATAGCTTTTTATTTCTTACATTTAAAAAAATAAAAAAATCTGAAATAAGTAACCTAGTGATACACTTTAGATTCTTGGAAGAACAAAAACAAGCCAAACTCCAAATCAGCAGATGCAAGGAAATAATGACGATCAGGGCAGAAACTAAAAAAATTCACACTAAAAGAACAATACAAAGCATCAATTCAACAATTATTTTTTCTCTGAAAGGATAAACAAGATCAATAAATGTTTAATCAATCAAAAGAAACAGGAAAAAGTCCAAAATTAACAAAATTAGAAATGAGAAACAGAAGAGTAGGATACAGTTCAATATTATATATAATACTTGTCTAACAAGTATGATTCTGAGTGTTAAAAAAGGACACAAAAATGAAATAAGAAATGGAATATCTAACAAATATCAATAAAGGTTAAGAGATAACTGGGGAATACTTTGAAATTTTAATACACTAGAAAATATAAAAGAAATGCATAAAGTTCTAGATGTATATGATATATCAAAATCAAGCCAACAAGATATAAACTACCTAAACATATCTATAGCAAGTTATGGAAATAAGTGGTTTATCGTTGCTGTTATTCTCAACATACCATGTGAAATTATGCCCTTTTTCTTTTGTATTTTATTCCTCAGGGTTTTACCCCTGATGTCACTATAACTGAGTTTGGTACCCTGGGTATTGTATATACATTTATCGGAACTAGGGAAGGGAAGGGGAACATCAAAATGAAGAGACAAAGGGTAAAAGGAAAACCAATGTAACAGCAATACTTACAAGACAATATTCTGTAAACCAACTGTACAACTGGGGAGGAAGGATTTGGGGAGGGGGGAAGGTGGGAGAAAATGAGGGAGGAAGTAACAAGGTTGATGAGAAATATACTCATTGCTTTACGTATGAAGCTATAACCTCTCTGCACATCACTTTGACAATTAATTAATTAATAATAAAAAAGAACATCAATGATTCTGAAACTACCCCATGAAATGCAAAGATAAAGAGTATGAACCCAGTTTTACCTTTATGCCAAAACTCCATAAGGACACAACAAGAAAAGTAAAATATAGACCAATTTCCTTGGTGAATATAGAAATGACAATTCTCAATAAACTCTTACTAAGCCAAACTCAAAAACGCATTAAAGGGGCTGGGAATATGGCCTAGTGGCAAGAGTGCTTGTCTCGTATACATGAAGACCTGGGTTCGATTCCACAGCACCACATATATAGAAAACGCACAGAAGTGGCGCTGTGGCTCAAGTGGCAGAGTGCTAACCTTGAGCAAAAAGAAGCCAGGGACAGTGCTCAGGCCCTGAGGCCAAGGCCCAGAACTGGCAAAAAACAACAATAACAAAAGAACACAACACATTAAAAATTTCATATGCCATGATGAGATTGTTTTCATTCTAAGGATTCAAGGATGGATTAACATATACAAATTATTGCCTGAAATACAGCACATAAACAGTACCAAGAACAAAATAACATATGACCTTCTCAACAAATGCAGACAAAGCCTTTGACAAATGTCAACATCCCTTCATGATAAAAAGCCTTTTAGAGGCTGGGGATATAGCCTAGTGGCAAGAGTGCCTGCCTCGGATACACGAGGCCCTAGGTTCGATTCCCCAGCACCACATATACAGAAAACGGCCAGAAGTGGCGCTGTGGCTCAAGTGGCAGAGTGCTAGCCTTGAGCAGGAAGAAGCCAGGGACAGTGCTCAGGCCCTGAGTCCAAGGCCCAGGACTGGCCAAAAAAAAAGCCTTTTAGAAGAAGAGGAATGCACATAAAAAAAAAGCTATACAGGGGCTGGGGATATAGCCTAGTGGCAAGAGTGTCTGCCTCGGATACGCGAGGCCCTGGGTTCGATTCCCCAGCACCACATATACAGAAAACGGCCAGAAGTGGCGCTGTGGCTCAAGTGGCAGAGTGCTTGCCTTGAGCAAAAAGAAGCCAGGGACAGTGCTCAGGCCCTGAGTCCAAGGCCCAGGACTGGCCAAAAAAAAAGCTATACAGGATAAATCAATTTCTAAAATAATTTTAAATGAGGAAAAACTAAAACCATTTTTACTGAAGCACTATATATAATCCTTTAGATTCTTAGCCAGAATAAGGCGGCAGTAGAAATAAATAATAGAGATACAAATAGATTGAAGTCAAATTATCTCTATTTGCAGGTGGTGCAATCCCATATTTAAAGGACTCCTAAAGAATCCACTGAACAACTCTTAGGACTTAAATATTTTTGTCAAACTAGCAAGATATAAACCCAACAAGAATCAGAAGCTAACTTATATACCAATTATGACTGGGCCATGAAAGAAATCAAGAAAACAATCCTATTCACATTAGCCTCAAATTAAATACCTAGGGATGACCTACCCATGGGGAAAAACAATGAAAATTATAGAACTTTAAAGAAATTTAAGAAGGCACAGTAAAATGGAATGACCTTCTAATATTGTGAAAGTGACTATAATACAGAAAATAGTTTACAGATTCAATGCAATCACCATCAAAATCCCAATAATATTTTTCACAGAAATAGAAAAATCAATCCTAAAATTCATATAGAAGCACAATTGACCCCAAATAGCCAAAGCAATCCTGAATAAAAGCACAGTAATGCTGGAGGTATAATATTTGCCTTCAACTTATAGTATAGCACTGTACTAACCAAAATACATGCTATTGGCACAAAAGCAAACATAGACTCATAGAACAGAAGATCCAGAAGTAAGCCTACATGATTATAGCATTTTGATCCTCAACGAAGGGGACAAAACTGTCTGCTGGAAATAAAAAAGCCTCTTTATAGGGAAACTGGATATCCAAATGTAAACTAGACCCCCTTCACTCTACACAAAAATCAATTTAAAATGTATGGAAGATCTTAATATAAGACCTAAAACTTTGAAACTACTACAATAAAAAATAGAGAAAATATTTGAAGATAGAGGCACAAGCAACAACTTTCTAAATAGGACTCCAACTGCCCAGGAAATAAGGGCAAGGACTGATAAATGGGATTGTATAAAATTAAAAGATTCTGAACAGCAAAGGAAACAACTCTCAGAATCAATAGAAAACCTACAGAAAGGGAGAAAACATTTGCCAGCTATTCATTGAATAATTCATTGGATTAATATCCAGAACATATAAAGAACACCCAAAATTAAACACCAAAAAAATAAGTAATCTAAGTAAGAAATGGGCATACAAATTAAACAAATGGGCCTCAAAAGAAGTACAAGTTTATTTGGCCAGTTAATACATAAAGAAATGTTCAACATTATTAGACATGAAAGAAATGCAAGTCAATGATTATGAGTTTTTTTGTCTTACTCCCATCACCTAGAAAACAAAAACCAAGAACTATTTATGACTGTATGGGGAAAAAAGAAACCTTTATACATTTTTAATAGAAATATAAACTAGTTCGGTTCCTGTGGAAATAGTATAGAAGTTTTCAAGAAACTAAAAATAGAACTACTGAATAATCTTACTATACTACTTCTAGGCATACAACTGAAGAAACACAATATAACAGTCAGCATACAATATATACACCATGTATATAGTACCATTATTCACACAAGCCAAAATATGGTATTAGTCTAGGTACTCAACAATAGATGAATATATAAAGATGTAGTATATATGCACATAAAGTATTTTAGCCATTAGGAAATACACAATTATACCATTTGCAGAAAAATGGAGAGAACTGGATACCATCAAATTAAGCAAAATAAGCCAGACTGAAAAGAGCAATACTGCATGTTCTCTCCCATATGGGATCTAGACAAAAATAAAAAGGAGGAGAAGGAAGATGTTAATATTAGTGCAAAACAACTGCTTAGAGAGTGAATCCCAAATCCCATAGGAGAGAAGAAAGCAAAGGACAGGGTAATGGGAATGATTATATAATCAAAGTACTCTACATATGGATGAAAATAATATAGTGGAGTTTGTTAAAAATTGATTTAAGCACTGGGCGCCAGTGGCTCAGACCTATCATCCTAGCTACTCAGGAGGCTGAGATCTGAGTTTCGCAGTTTGAAGCCAGCCAAGGTAGGAAAGACCCCATGAGACTCTTATCCCCAATTAACCACTCAAAAACCAGAAGTAGAGTTGTGGTAGAGCATTAACCTTCGGCAAAAGAGCTCAGGGACAATGCCCAGGCCCTGAGTTCAAGCCCCACAGCTGACCCAAAAAAAAAGGTTTAAAACAGGTGAGGGGAGACAAGAGTAATAGAGAATTTAAAGTATACTATATGGATATATGGGAATGTCACAATGAAATTCCTTTGTACAATTAGTATATACTAAGTAAAATCTTAAAACTCCTATTAGCAAAGTGACAGCATAAAATGCACCAAGTTGGGGTAAGAAGAAAGAAAACTAATATCACATTTAAAACTATGTGAAACAAGGAATTTAGACAAAAAACAAAGATGTTCTCTATAGTTTACTCATATCAGGAAATGAAATCTTACCTTTTTATTAATATAGATTGCACACCTAAAACCCCAGTTGATTAGGATATTTCATAAATCCCAGGAATACTGGTTAACCATAGGATAGTAAAGGAAAACTGAAGCTAGAGGAAGCTATAAAGTCCTCTAAAATATATACTCTAGACAATTATTATCGTAGGTCATAAAACCTCAGTTGCCTGATATTACCAGGAAAATAAATTAAGGAAAAAATGCTATTTATTCACCAAAGAGAAAGAAATAATGGATATAAGAGATTTATAAATAAAAAGTCAGAAAGTGATTTTCAAATAACATTTAAAATCTAGTAGATATCAAATGATTCTAAGATAAGAATATAAAGGAAATATTTGGGAAAATGTAAGTACAGAATAGGAAGCATATGTAACAAAATCATAAAAAAACTAATAAAAAATCCAAATAAAATATTTTTTCTTAAAAAACAATGTAAAATAAAAAACAATGTAAATATAGATATAGCCAGTATTTACAAGGTAAGTTAGAAGTATACAAAAAAACACAAATAAAACTCATTAATTAATTGCTTAGGTCATTTGTAATTATAAAAAGAAAAAAAAATTAATGCAGAAAATTTGAAATGTGCCAAAGAAAGAAATGTATCTGGTGTGACTCATGACGCGAAAAGCTTTCATATACTTCTTTACTATAGAGAACTTTTTAAGATAGTAAACTTCTTTTCTGAATGTTTTAAGTGGGAGGTCTTCCAGTTACTGAGATCTCAGAGTGAGTAGTAAGCCCTGGACCTTTTCTCTGCCTGTCCTGCACTCTGGCTTTGAAGTATATAGAGTTATTATACTACCACTATCCCATATTATGTGTTGTCTTGCCACAGGCCCACTAAGAATCACTTCAAAGTTCCCTCTACCTCTCAAAAGTGCCAAGCTGAGAATTAATCTTTTAACATCTGGGCCTTTGGGGGATAAGTTTCAACTATAGCACCACTCTAGCCCACTCTAGCTAGAAATGGATAAATCCTAGAAACTGTAAAGCATTCCTTTTGTTTTTACTTACCTGTATTTTTTGGCCAGATCATCCCTTTCTGCTTTCTGTTTGGCAAGTATATTATCCATCACCTCTTTTATCTCTAACATCTTTTCAATGTATAGTTCTACAAACATAGTAAGAAAATAAAGTTAGCAATTTAAAGGATAACAAATGTTAATTTTTTTCACACACAACAACACATCATTATCTACCTATTTCCCCAATATTAATGACCTAGATATAAAAGTCAAAGTTTTATCTAATTATGTTATTCTAAAGAAGTGTTCTGAGGCATACAAGCTAGCATATTGTACTAAGAAAGCACAAGCCAGTCAAAATTCTATTTCTGCTGTATCATTAAGTTCTAGGAGCCTGGATCAGTCATGTTATATTTATCTATCCTTCCCTCCCCTAGGCTTTTTGTCATATCATCATCTAAACATATCACCAGTACTAGCTTATCTATAATAAAGGTACTGAATGTCTCAAGTTATTTAATATAGAGGCACTTTTAAAAACAACTGCACAAACTACTGAATCATATTATTGGCTCTTAATGTGATGCTTTAAATACTTTCACACAAAAAGGTATTTTTTCAGCCACTGTGAGGTTTATACATACCTTAAGAAGTTGACAAAGTAGCAACACTGTATTTATGAAATAATCATACCTATTTACCTGCATACATGTTTACCTGCATCATCTGGGTTTCTTATCTCAAACTCTAGCAAGTTTTCTTGTTTTTCTTCTATATCTTGTAGAATATCAGAAATGGTCTGATGCTGTCAGGTTAGAACATTAGGAACTTTATTGTGGATGGGTAGATGTATTCTCTGACATGGTAGTGACACACAGTAAATCACTGTTGCTAAAATGTTTATTTCTCCTTATGTTCAAAATGTATTCATGTTTTATGCAACCTTTCTTGTATAAATATTGCAGACTTTAAAAAAGTACACTTAAACATATCTTGATTTATATAGCAGATTTCCACGGAAATAGAATTAAGAGTAGAAACCACATAAGGAATCAGAATTTCTCACTTCTGTTAAAATTATAAACATTACAGAAAAAAAATCCAGTACATAATACTCAAGACATATATACAACAAGTATGAGTATCATTGTACACTGTTTAGAAATTCAAAACACTCATCTCTCAAAAACTTACAAAGAGGATTTAATTCCACCGCTTGTCAGTTCCAGTGTTTCTCCCGGGATGCCTTTAATTCACTCTGCTCAGACCCCTCTCTTATGAGTTTCATGGAGTGATCTTCAGAACCAGATTGCCTCGGTGGAAATCTTAGCCCACCTCTTCCTAGCTGGGTGACTACACCAAGTTACTTACTCTCTTTGCATTTGAACCGAGTAATATATACACATATGAATGTGTGTATATAAAGATATATATTACATTATACATAGTGTGAGGATATATATGATATGCAATATACCATATATTATACATTACATAATATATAATGCTAAGAACTGTGACAGAACAATAAATATGGATTGTTATATAAAATCTCATGAACAAAACCTGACTAATCTTATTTCTCTTCTTCAGAATTACTTGAGAATTTTTGTTACATAGTTTTGCACAAATATATATATATAGTCATATACATATTTCTTTATCAAGGTAATAAAGTCTTATAGCAAACATGGCCTTTATATTCATGTATGCTTTTCAAATTCTGAGTACATAGCTGTTGATTAATAAATGAGGATTGATGAACTGATTCACCTATCCTTTCATAAACTTTCAACTTATGTTCATTTTTTAAATGTTTAGGTCCTCAAAGCACTACATATTCAGAAAAGGCCAGAAATGGCGCTATGGCTCAAGTGGTAGAGTGCTAGCCTTGAGCAAAAAGAAGCCAGGGACAGTGCTCAGGCCCTGAGTTCAAGCCCCAGCACTGGCAACATAAATAAATAAATAAATAAATAAATAAATACATACATACATACATACATACATACATACATACATACTTTTTTTAGCACCTGCAAAAGAAGCTCTATGAAACTGACCCCAATAGTTTAATTCTCAGCAAACTGACCTTGGCCACTACACATGGTTGTTTGTTTTTTTTATTATTCCTGATGTTAGCACCTAGTCTCTTTTCACAATAAATTTGTGACCATCAGAAGATATTAATTTACATACATGGCATTAGGCCTACACAGCTACCACAGGTTTTCTCCTCTCTTTACATTATGTTATTAATACAATTCTACATTGGTTCCACAGGAACTTCAGTAGTTTCTTGCCAGTCCCACAGCTAGTACTGCTACCACAGCAGTCTCTCTGGTGTATGGCCACAGCCCCTTCTCCTGGGCTGCCTCACTTCCATGGTCTTTTCTATGTAGTATTTATCCTGGATAGTATGGGGACTGAGTGAGTGAAGATACACTATGATGGTGGCAGTGTCTATAGGACAAGAGTGGCATACAATTCAAGTTGAAAGGACAGAGCTAATCTATTGTGCTGTGTTTGATGAACTTCACTGAGTTAATCATACAGCCCATCTCCTTGGCTCCTTTTCAAGCATGCTACCTTATTTTCTATGACAATCTGTTTTTCAACCAATGTGTCTTTAAATGGGAAAGAATACTGTCAGTAGCCATGGCTAGCAGCCTCAAAGAATGGCATTTTCTAGGGTGAAGATTAAAAGAATTTCAATTTTACTCACCATAGGAAGACTTTCTCTTCTTTTTGCTTGGTGGGAGGAGGAAGGTGGCTCAAAAGTTTTGTCTTTATCACAATATTCTCTACATCTTTTTAACGGGGCAGCAGGAATTTCTTCTTTAAAAAATGAAGTTAGAAAAAAAAGGTTTAAAATTTGACCTTCATTTGTTCAGTTACAAGAGGGACAGGGATATGAAGGACAAATTAAGTCTACACATAATGTCTCAATGTTAGATATCAACTCATTACTGTTTTCATGATAACATTTACTGAGCATTTACCATATGCTAGATGGCAAACACTTCTTGTGAATCATCATATTTAATCATCATATGAACCCTTCCATGTAGGTAGTTCATTTTTCAGAAGAAAGTAATGCTTCACACAAGTTCAAGTGAATATTGAATGTCATATGGCCTTGGTATTGAAACTAGAATCTTATCAGACTTCAAGTCCAAGCCTTTTAGCACTATAAACTGTAATTCATTGTTCTGAGTTCTCAATTGTTTATACATAAGACACAATCAAAATATGGGAGTAGATAACAGCACTTTATGACAGAATCCTAATCATTCAAAATGCAACATTTTTGTGCCTAGCTATGCTCAGCTAAGTCATAGAACTTGAACTTTCAGGTGTGGATGGGGAGACAGAGACAGACAGAGACAGGAGAGAGAGAGAGAGAGAGAGAGAGAGAGAGAGAGAGAGAGAGAGAGAGAGAGAGTGAGTTACCATATGATAGAAGGTTGTAGAAAAAAGAAAAAAATTAGCAGTCTTGAACTTAATACGTTACATAGTAACTATCCTTGGTTCTGATCAATCATATCTATCAGTACTTCATTTCTTGAAATTCAATGGTTGGTGAGGAGGGTGGTAGACTTGGGGAAAAGCACAAGACAGAAGTTGTTGTTGTTGTTGTTCTTCTTCTTCTTCTTCTTCTTTTTTTTTTTTTTGCCAGTCCTGGGGCTTGTACTCAGGGCCTGAGCACTGTCCCTGGCTTCTGCTCAAGACTAGCACTCTGCCGCTTGAGCCACAGCGCCACTTCTGGCTGTTTTCTATATATATGGTGCTGAGGAATTGAACCCAGGGCTTCATGTATACAAGGCAAGCACTCTTGCCACTAGGCCATATTCCCAGCTCATAAGACAGAAGTTTTAATCTCAACATTCTCTCTCATAGCAATAGTAGATATGTCTGAGTTTCTTCTGTAATTCAAGGCTCAAGCATGGGAAGGGAGAAAGGAAGAACACTTCTTTCTCTTAAGCACTTAATAAAATTGAAATCATTGCTAAAAATGACTAATAAATTTTGCCTATCTATACACTCCATGAATTATTCTTTCATCTATGGTATGTACTATACATATCTATACAAATATGGTCTTGAAAAGTTGAGAATATAATGAATTATTAAGTATTAATTAGTATGAATCAAATTTTAAAGAAGATCTTAGTTGCAAAAGACTTTAGTATAATGTTATCTTTTCCATTCTTATTATATGCACACTAGTCTGCTTGGTTTCAACTATATCTCTATCTCAAACCCAATGGCAGGAAAGGAAGAAAAGGGAGGAAAGGAAGAGAATGGGAAAGGGGAAAGTGGGGGGAAGGAAAGAAGGAAGGAAGAAAGAATAGTAGGCAATAATAGATAACTATTAGGATCATGTGATCTATATATTAAACCAAATTTGAAAATGTTAATTTCTAAAAAAAGAAAGCTTTTCAGGGTTTAATGGACATAGAAACTCAGTCTACAGTTATGAGACAATTTATACCATATGTGTGAACATTTAATTTTCTAAACAGAGGTATACACTTGTGTAAAATACCAAGCAAGATTGATATACATACCAGTGACCATAGCACTACTCTCACTTCTATCATTGGTCTCAATAACATCATAAGATTTCAGTAATTCTTTCATTTTTTCATTATCTGCTTCATCAAAAGCAGTCTTCTCTCTCTGATCTCTTTTATTAGGGTCTGCTCCATGTTGTAGTAGTATCTCAGCTGCCTACAAATAGGTAGTATTTCAAGGCTATCTCTAGATGTATCTTTCATATCAACAAACCAACACAAAATACTAGAAGTTATCAAAAATGGCTTTCAAACTATGTTAAAGAACAATTTTAACTTAGTTTGGTACAACAACTGTAAACTGATCAATAGATTTGGCCTTACTAACCCTCATAATAGAAACCCAAAATACAATTACATAAAATATAATACAATCCCTTCGCTGCAGTAAGAGGTATGGTTCGTAAGATTTTAAAACTACTGCCACAGTAATTACTAAAAAAAACAACAACAAAACAAGTACTGCCACTTTGTAATTCCAGAAAGTTTCTCAACCAAAAGAGAAATTGCAGTTCCACTACTAGTCATTCCTTACAGCCTCTAATTCCTGTATCCACTATTCTATTATGATTTTATGGATTTGCTTATTGTGGACATTTCATTTGAGTAGGAAAATATAATACATGGCCTTTCGTATCTGGTTTCTTTTACTTACCACAATATTTACAAGGTTCTTTCACACTGTAGAATATATCAATACTTTACTTTTATGGATTAATAATATTCCATTCAAATATATCACATTTTTATATGTTCATCAACTGATAGAAAGTTTGGTTGTTTCTACTTTCTAGCTATTTTATGATAACATGAAATTCCTCTAAGAGTTTTTAAATGAACACATTTTCAATTTTCTTGAATACATACTTAGGAGTAAAACTGATAGGCTATATGGTAACTCTCTGTTTAACTATTTGAAGAACTGCTAAAATGTTTCCTACTAGCAGTGTTTAAGGATCCCAATTTATCTATATCCTTGTAAATATAACCTTTATTTTAAAAGATTTTTTTTCCTGAATATAAAATTCTAGGTTTTTAAGTTTTCAACCATCCTATTGTATCTCCAGATGAAGAAATAGGTAGAGATGGCAGAAAGCAAGTCCGAAACAAAATGATAGAAAATGAACTGGAACAAAAAATGATATGTTAATAAAGACAAGGGATGAGTGAGGTTGGAAGGACAGGGAAGAATGATAAAAGGGGTAACACTGATCAAGATGCACTGTACTCATTAACTGTTGAATGGTAACCCCTCTGTACACCTACTTTAAGATAATAAAATATTAATTTAAACAGATTTTAAAAGTTAAAAAATAAGAAAAATGGTCTAGTGTGACCAGAAGTGGCGCTGTGACAGTGGCAGAGTGCTAGCCTTGAGCAAAAAGAAGCCAGGGACAGTGCTCAGGCCCTGAGTCCAAGGCCCAGGACTGGCCAAAAAAAAAAATAATAATAAATAAGAAAAATATTGGCAATAAAAGCTTGAGAGATCTCTTCTCAATGGAGATCTGGACAGTGTGGCCCTGGCCTGTTATCCTAGCTACCAGGAAGCCTAACTGGTAGATACTGCCCAGGTTTTAGCCCAGGCAGGAAGCAAGACTCTCAAAATTAACAAGTAGAGCTTGGGAGCCAGTGGCTCATACCTGTAATTATAGCTACTCAGGAGGCTAAGATATGGGGAATCATTGTTCAAAACCAACCTGGGCAGAAAAATCCAAGACTCACTTTCTCCTTAAAATAATCATCATAAAATAGTTCCGGAGGCATATTTCAAGTGCTAGAGTCCCAGCTAAGCAAGCAAGCAAGCTGAGTAGGCATGTCAAGTGAGTGTAAGACCAAGTTTAAATTCTACTATTGCCAACAAACAACACTACATAAAAACAAAATCAGGGCTGAAAGTGTGGCTCAGCAGTAAGAAGAGTACCTTCTTAGCAAGTGTGAGGTACCTGAGTTTAAACCCCAGAAACACCAAAAAAAAAAAAAATACACCCACATATATACTCACCTTCATTTAATTTATATGCTTATAATTATAAATAATCTCACCTTCATTTAAAATATATTTCTCCTTAAAATAAGCATATAAACAGTCTAGGAATAGTTGTGGAAGCCTTTAACCTATAGTGCTCAGGATGTGAACACAGGAGAATCTTGGAGTTCAAGGTCAGCACAAATAAACAAACACATAAATATAATAAAGGGCTAGTTATGAAACTCAGGAGTACTTGCCTACCATGCATGAGTTGCTGTGTTTGACCACCTATATAGCCAGAAACTAATTCATAAATGAAAAGAAAGGCAAAAAGACATAGAAAGTTACTCCCAACTTTGATTACATCTCCATTTGCACAAATAGAGACATAAAAGAACCTCTATATCAAAGATCAAAAAAGTGGAGCTCATGAGCTGAATCCGGCCTGCTGTCTGATCTTTTAAGGTTTTATTATAGCACAGTGACACTCACATATTGTCCATTACCATTTATACACTACAACAGCAGTCAGACAGACACAACAGACTGTGTCACAGACTCAGAAATCTGAAGTGTTTAAAACTAACCCTTTACAGAAAATACTGCCAACCCCTATTCTAGATCAGAGCTGCCCAATGGCGTTTTCTGTGATGATGAAAATGTTGTAATCTATATTGTCCAATACAGCTATTGTTTAAGACATGTAGGTAGTAGTCACTTGAAATGTAGCTACTGCACCAAGGAACTGATTTTTAATTAACTTGAAGTTATCTAAATTTAAAACAGCTACATGTGTCTAGACTCTGATAATTCAATATAACACAGCTCAAGACTAAATTCTTCATTTCCAAGATAAAGACACAAATAATGGCATAGCTCAGTCTTGAATCCCAGTTGTTCACTATTTCAGGATTTTATTCTCCAGACTAAGTTCTCCTTTTGTTATCTCTTATAGTTTTGTAATCATCACATATATTTTTACATAGCTGAGTAATTACATTCTCAGCTCCCTGAAGGTACAACAATGCTGTGACGGAAGACTGAGTCTTCAAAAATAGGTAAAATTTCACAAACTAAAACCACTTATTACATGTGGCACACACATGTAACCCTTGATCTTAGGAGGCTGAGAAAGAAAAACCATATTGAGACCAACTTGAGCTACATAGAGAACCTGTCTCAAAATAAAACATCACAAAGCCACACAAAACAAAGCAAAGCAAGACAAAAAGATCACCTATAAAACTGGGCCCAATTGAACATCTCTCCTTGCTAACTGGTATGGCATCTCATCTATCAATCAGTATCTTTCTCTTGGTCTTTGGTCAGTTTATCACTGGTCACTAATATCAATAGTCAACAACAGAAATATTTTTTAACTTTATTAGAAAATATAATGAAAAGATACATGATTTCCTGAGTTCATATATTAAAATAATGTTGGGGAAGTATCTGGAATACCTATAAAGCACTGGTGACTAGGAAAATGATGATTTCCTTATTCTGACAGCTAGCAGGACTTTCAGCCTAAAAAAATTAAATCACAAGGGTATGATTATGAAAGGATTAATAATAAAACATAAGTAGAGAAAACTTGCGATGTTTCTTAAGAATTTGTTTTTTTGGTCATAGAGCTTGAACTCGGGTCCTGGGTGCTGTCTCTGAGCTTTTTTGCTCAAGGCTAGAACTCTACCACTTTGAGCTGCAGTACCACATCCAGTTTTCTGGTAGTTAATTGAAGATAAGAGTCTCTCAACTTTCCTTCCTGGGTTGGCTTCCAACTGAAATCTCAGCGTCCTGAGTAGTTAAGATTACAGGCATGAGCCACTGGTGCCCAGTGTGTCTCTTAAGATTTTAATAAAAGATCTCCCATGAAATTGTTCTGTGAAACTCAATATAAGATGATTCATGTGCTGCTACATAATTTTGCCAAAAAAATAAAAAAAGAAATACCACATGTTATTCAGTCTTTTTCTGTTTAAGAAATTAGTATGTAGGGGCTGGGAATGTGGCTTAGCAGTAGAGTGCTTGCCTAGCATGCATGAAGCCCTGGGTTTGATTCCTCGGTACCACATAAACCAAAAAAGCTGGAAGTGAGGCTGTGGCTCAAGTGGTAGAGTGCTAGCTTTGAGCAAAAGAAGCTCAGGGACAGTGGCCAGGCTCTGAGTTCAAGCCCCAGGAGTAGCAAAAAAATAGTATGTTTAAAGTAAAACTTAAATACAGACAGCACTCAACTTATGATGGGTCATACATCTCAATATGCCCATCATGAGGCTAAGCATAATGTAATCTCAGCACTAGGGAGAGTAAGGCAGGAGGACTGAGAGACCAGGGTAGCCTGGACTACATAGTGCATTCCTATCTCAAAAACAAACAGCTTTGTGCTGTGGTTCAGGCCTATAACTCTAGCTAGTCAGGAGGCTGCGATCTGAGGACCATGGTTCAAAGCCAGCCCAGACAGGCAAGTTCATGATACTCTTATTTCCAATAAACCATCAGAAAACCAGAAGTGGAGCTGAGACTCAAAGTGGTAGAGCACTAGCCTTGAGGACAAAAGCTCAGAGGGTAGTGTCCAGGCCCTGAGTTCAAGGCCTACAAACAAAACAAATTTTTTTTAAATGGAACAGTAACAAAAAATCAAACAAGTAAAATCAATGTACCTATGGTAAGCTGAAAACAACCTAAGTCAAAAAATATATTTAATGCACTTAACCTACTGAACATCATAACTTAATTGCTAAAATACACTATAATATACAGTATTGTTATTTAGTCTCATCATTCTTTAGTGGGCTGTGAATGTGGCTTGCTGTTGCTAACCACCAGCAAAAGAGTATCCTACTACATATTGCCAGTTAAGGGAAAGAGTAAAATTCAAAATAGTAATATATTTTCTATTGAATGCATAGATCTTATACCATCATAAAGTTGAAAAATTTCAAGTTGCAAACAATCTGTATGATGTTAACACAGCAGGTTAGAAAGTTTACTTGCAAGGTTGAACTTTAAAATCTGTGAACAAAGATGGTAAGCAGTTCCTTTCAATTTATACAAAACTTTATTTGATAAGAGTAGCTGGTTTGATAAGGGCACTGGTGGCTCATGCCTTTATCTAGCTACTCAGGAGGCTGAGATCTAAGGAGCATGGTTTGAAGCCAGCCAGGAAAGTCCAATAAACTACTCAGAAAAGTCTGGAAGTGGCACTTTGGCTTAAGTGGTAGAGCATTAGTCTTGAGCAAAATAAACTCAGGGACAGAATCCTGGCCCTGAGTTCAAGCCCCAGGACTGGCACACACATGTAAAAAAGCAGTAACTCACGATACTTGAACTGTCTATACAAACAACACAACTTATGCTTTTGGGGGGTCTATTATATTGGCATGTGCTAGCAGAGGTTGAGTACAATTTTTACAAAATCACCAGCACTGAGCCCCTAACGGGAATCCCTGAGCAGAAACATCACATATACATGCATATGTTTTGTTGCTGAGGGAGGGTAAGCTCTGGTTGACCAGTCATAAGGAAGGAAGCACAAGAAAGATTTTACACAGATAACCCCTGGATTCCACCTGTCTTTTTTCTTACAATCCAGCAGTGCATCATTACCACATTGCTGTAGTAGATTTTACCATATGTAACTATATACCAAGTTCTAGCTCCAAATGTAGAGATGACATTGGTGATCTCAACACAATATAAATTAGAAATTTTAACTTTTATTAATTTTTCAAGATGATATGCAAAAATCAGATTTTTTCCCACTATGAAATTTTGACTGTTATTTAAGTAACTTTATATTAACTGGCATTTTCTTTGCACACATAATTAGTAGGTTCATCACTTTAATGATTATTTCTGTTTGCTTTCTTTCATTTCAGGGGCAGCACAACCTTGGAAAATGTACCTATTATTTCCCCTACATTAAATATCTTAAAGTAACTGATTCATTTCGGTCAAAAGAGCCACAATGAACATTAAACCTACCCACTTTGGTCTTGTTCTTAGTCAGTAGTTCATGTTTCTTTTCTCTATAAATTATAAGCTCAAACCACTATTCTTTCAACATGACTACACTTAGGATGAAAGTAGTAAAATATTCTCACAAAATTAAATAAAAGTGACTAGGCTGTTAAAAATGGAGAAAAGAAGATAATAAATGCTTATAAGGAACCAAAAGATTTTATATAACCACCACTTATTTTAAATTGCTATTAATGCTAACAGTTTCCTTAAATATTTTTTCAAAACTAATTATTACTCTAAGGCCTATGCTGCTTATTGATAAAAATAAGTTCCTCCCTAACTTTGGCAAACAAAAGATAAGATTAATAATTTTAGGAGTTTTAGGTCCAGATTTGAAATCCAGTGTCACTGAAATAATAACCCGTTATCTTCTCTTATAAGATTTTTACTATGATTATCTAATAAAGAAAAACAAAGAAAGATATCTCAAGCCCACTGAGAATTTCTAAGTGAAAAAAAAAAAGGTACCTAGGCCAGATTTGGTGATGCACAACTGTAATACCAGTTAAGGTAGAATTATCTTAAATTTGAAGCCAACTTGGGCTATATAGCAAAACTCTGTGTTAAAATTCAAAACTAAAACCACCTGTCATATATATAATGACTATAATTGTATTCTTATGCAAAATAACAAATAATTTTATACAACTAAATTGGAATATATTAGATTCATAAAATGCATTTTCTTCTCACTTATGTGATAGAAAATGGAAAAATAATTCATTAAAATATATATTGATTATTAAAAATATATACACAATATGGTATCTTCATTTAAAAGTTGAAGTCTTAAAATAATTTGTTGAGCCTGATGTTGGTGGCTCACGCCTATAATCCTAGCTATTCAGGAGGCTGAGATGTGAGGATCGCAGCTCACTGCCAGCTTGGGAAGGAAAGTCCATGAAACTCTTTATCAGTGAACTACCAAAAAAAAGCCAGAAGTAAAGATGTGGCTGAAATGGTAGAACATTGGTCTTGAGCACAAAAGCTCAAGGACAGCACCCAGGCCCTGAGTTTAAGCCCCATGACTGACACTAAATAAATAAAATAGAATCATTTGTTGACTTATCAATCAACTACTTTAAAATATCTCCATTTTCTTCACTCATTTTCCTAAAAGGCATAATTAGAACCCAGTCCAATATGAACTGTACCTTTAAGTGATTGCCTGCTACAGCATCATGTAAGGGCAGAATTCCATTTACATTTTCACAATTTACATTAGCACCAGCTTTTAATAATTCTATAATTATATCCTTATATCCCTTATTAGATGCTTCATGAAGTGGTGTCCAACCTAAAAGAGGGGAAAAAAAGGAAAACAAACTGCTCCCAATCAATCAACATTCATGTAGTATTTTTGTTACTATAATTTTACATGATTGAAGTTAATATCTATATTGGTAACATATGTCTAAATTCTAAGTAGTGAATAAGAAATAATATGGAAAATGGCCTTAAAATGTGTGACTCTCATTTTTAAAACAAACTGATTTAATTACAATGTTGTTGATACAGTTGTCAAAACAGAAGAGTCACAGAATGTAAAATATAATAGAACTAAACACTAATCTCTTCTGATTTTTAAATGTCTGGATTTTATATTTGTATTTGTGCATTGTTATGTTTTACTTTAAAATGACACCTGATTCAATCAACCTTTGAGTTTTTCTCTCTGGATTTCTTTTTTTTTTTTTTTTTTTGCCAGTCCTGGGCCTTTGACTCAGGGCCTGAGCACTGTCCCTGGCTTCTTTTTGCTCAAGGCTAGCACTCTGCCACTTGAGCCACAGCACCACTTCTGACCCTTTTCTATATATGTGGTGCTTGAGAATCAAACCCAGGGCTTCATGTATATGAGGCAAGCACTCTTGCCACTAGGTCATATTCCCAGCCCCTCTCTGGAATTCTTAATTCTTAATTCTTTTAGCATAAACAAAATGTCAGAGGATCACTTTTTTAAAACAAAAGCTGAGAATTAAAAAGGAGGGAAAAGAAATAGTGAAAGGGAGTAGGTAGAAGGAACAAGAAAATAGGAACATTTTGCATTATTTTCAAAGTTAGACAATGGAATAAAGGCTCCCAAGAGAAAGATTTAACTTTCTTTTTACTCCTACTTTTACTCACCTATGAAAGTGCTCTCAAATGAAGGTAAAAAAAACTTTTTCAAAAGAGAAAGTTCTTTTAGCAATAATAAGTCTTCCATTGCAAGAAAAATACATAGCTGGGCATTGGTGGCTCACACCTGTAATCCTAACTCCTCAAGAGACTGAGATCTAAGGATCAAGGTCTATAGCCAGACTGGACAGGAAAGTCCGTGAGATTCTTACTTCCAATTAACTACCCCAAAACTGGAAGTGGAGCTCTGGATCAAGTGGTAGAGGACTAGCCTAGAGCACAAATGCTCAAGGATAGTGCCCACAACCTGAGATCAAGCCCCATGACCGAATGTATATGATTTATGCATATATATATGATTGTGATAGAAAAGAAAATGCATATTTCAGTGAGTCAAACTGTAAAAGTATTAAGTTAAAATGATCCAAACCTTCATTATCTCTTAGATTCACATCCATTCCAGATTCTATTAGAGCTTTCACATGGGACAAATTTCCTCTTCCGGCAGCCAAATGAAGTTGACTTTTCCCTTTTATACAACTCCTAGTAATTCTGGTTGTTTTTATTTCTGTAAATTTATCAACCAAAACTGAGGTTTATTTTGTGCCAATTGGTGATTACAAAGAATCTCAGAAAATATTTAACAACTTTCTCAAAATATAGTCTAAGCATGATGCATCACACCAAATTAATGTTAATTAACATTAATATTAACAATGCTCTTATTGTTTTAAAGCATACCTTGTGAAGAAATTATAGCACCTCTAAGCACATTACTTTGCATTGATTCAAGAAGGTGGTTAGCCAAGCACTTGATGAGAACTTACTAAGAACAAAGAGGCTCATCTCCATTTCTATACTCACCTCTCTCATGGTGGTCCTTTAGCTATGAGTAAAATTTTTCTTAAAAAATTTATATTATTATAAAAATCCTCTTGCAGCCAAGGCATGGGGTATATTCTATAATCTAAGCACTGAAGAAGCTGAGGCAGGGGTTATCACAAGTTCAGGAGAGCAGGGACTAGCAAAACCCTGTCCCAGAAGAACAAAATAAAATCCTATTTCTACAGTTACCTTTATTGCCACAAGAGTGTTTCTCTATCTCACAAGGTACCAAAGATCAAACTGTGGCCTTTTTTGTTCTCTATTTTTTCTTTCATAAAAAACTAATCATACAATTATCATTGTTCAAATATTCCATTTTTACAAAATCTTTTCAGTATTAGACTTAATTTTAAACTAAAAGTAACAATCATATTTTTCCTTCATTTTCTCCCTAGCCCTGATAAAATGTCAGTAGAAGTTATTTTTAAAATATCATATACATAGAGGTAGAAACAATAGAGGACAAAATTGAGAAACTGTAAAGTCACTGACAAAGAGTAAACTGACTCCAATTCAGGTGCCTGCAAGGAGAATTACAGGAAAGAGCCCATCTGATCCCACGTACTCGACACTTGGGATGATTAGGAATTAGGAGTCATCAGGAACCATGGAAAGCATGCATTGCAGAATGGGCTAGAAACAGACTGATTAAAAGCTTATATATAGTAAAGTTCAACCTTTAAATTCCTTTTGCAACAACCCTTCTTACCCCAAAGTTAGGAACCTGGAGCTTTATTTTTCAAAGTAACTGAATCTCTGAAGAGTCAAGACTTAAGACTTAAGCAAAATAGAGGGTTAGAGTAATAGGGAAAGAAAAGTTAATTGAATCAGCACTTTCAGTAAACTTGCTAGAAATGCAGATTCTTAAGTCCAACCAGACCTAACTCTGGAGGGGTCCTAAGGATTCCCACTTGTTGTTCTAGGGCTTGAACTCAGGGTCTGGGCACTGTCCCTGAGCTTTATTGCTAGAGGCTAACTTTACCACTTGATCCACAGACCCAGTCCTATCTTTTTTGGTGGTTAATCAGAGATAAGAGTCTCATGGACTTTTGTGTCTGAGATTTGAACCATGATCTTTATATCTTAGTAGCTAGGATTACAGGGATGAGCCACCCGCACCTGGCAGAATTTAGGCTTTCATGTAATCTCCCTCCCTTCTTAAGAGATTTGTTTCTAATCCAACAGAATATTTCAACACTGAATTTACTGCATTTCCTTTTTTTTATGTTATAGGAGACTAACAGTTTCTGTTCTGCTGGTCTTCAGCTTAAATGGTTTCATGAAGCAAGGAACCATGTTATAGAAACCCATGAAGAAAAAAGTAAGATAGATAGCCACCAACTAACAGACAGGAACCATTGCCCTTAAAAAGTGGATCTTTCACTAGTCCAGTCTCCACATGAAACTTCAATCTTGGACAGCACCTTGATGGAGGACTATTAAAACATGGTAAGTGGTTTAGAAACTATGAAGCCATGCACTGGTGGCTCAGGCATATAATCCTAGTAATTTAGGAGGCTGAAATCTAAGGATTGCAGTTTGAAGCCCAGGCAGAACTGATTCTTTTCTCTAATTAAAACACCAAAAAAGCCGGAAGTGGCACTATGGCTTGAACATCAGCTCAAGCATGAGCCTTGAGTGAAATAGCTCAGGGACAACACTGAGGCCCTGAGTTCAAGCCTGAGAACCAGTACTAAAAAAAAAAACCAACAACAAACAAACAAGCAAACAACAACCAACCTATTAGATAATAGTGTGTGTTGTTTTAAAATGATTAAGTTCATAACAACTTATTATGCAGCAATAGAGACAACTACTACACCTACTGAATCAGACTCTCTAAAGGTAAGACCCATCATCTTTTTTTTTTTAAACAAACTTTCCAAATGATTCTGAGGCAAGCTAAAGTTTGAGAATCACTGCATGAGACCCTTCTTGCCCTACTTTAGGGTAAGAGGGGAAAAAAAGAGTACAGAAGATTCTATAAAAATGGATTTGGTGGTTATGTGAATGTAATATTTTTTCTTATCATCAGATGATTTTTTTCACAAGTTCTAGGAGGTAGGAAATGGAAATGTTTAGAGAGCATCAGCTTCAGTTTACACAAAAGGGGGAAAATGAGGGTCGGTAAACATGTTTAATACAGCTTTCTTTCTACCTTTGTTAACAGGCAATAGATAAATCCATTTCCAGTGACAAATGTTTAATCTGAAATCATTCAGGTTATTATCCATCAAAGAAATAGCTATAAGAATCATCAGAGGAGAGTTACCTTGTGCATACTTCCAAATATACATAACTCATTCATGTGACAAAAAGAAACTAACCACCATGCCTCTTTAATTGTCCTTATGAACTAACAGGAAGTAGCTAAGAAACTGAAGACAATGTTCCCACTGTTTCCTACTCTGTGTGTGTGTGTGTGTGTGTGTGTGTGTCATATTGATAGTGGTGGGGACTGAACGCAGCATGTTTGATGGGCAAGTGTTCTACTACTCCACTGAATATCCATTGAATATTCTTGATTCTCTGCTGTTTACCCCTTCTAGCATATCAAGCAATTAGAAGTCATAGCTAGAAATATGACAAGGATATGCTTGAAGACTATAAAACTCTCAAGTGGTACCTTAACAACACTACAATCAAAATTATTTTGCAACTTAATGATTTTTAAAAGGAGCAGTTAAACTTAAGGTTCAGAAATTCTTTTGTGGCATTGACTACTGGGCTTGATTACAAAATTTTTGCCTGAACAATTATACAAACCTTGGGTGAAGGTAGATTTCAAGAAACTTTGTCGTTTTCTGAAATTCTGTCCTTTTTTGTTTTGGGGGATATTAAGAGGCCTGTGGATTTCTGGATCTATTTTTTCTTTTTCTGCCTCACAATTTTCCATAATGCTCTCATCTCTGTTAATATTATCTGTTAACTCTTCATCTAAAGTACAAACATACAGTATCAGTGTTGCAGTTCTAACAGGTTATATAACATAAAATCTGTCTCAAGTTGAACTGTTTAAGAGAACAGAAGTCTTTAATGTGCTTCTTATATAAGAAACGTGATGCTTTTTTGTTTATAATTCTGGTGGGAATACAATGCATAGTTGAAATCAACAGAGCCAGTAATTTTTTGCTATGAAATATGGGGTTACCTGACACTAAATAAGTGGACAATAAAAATGAATAGATATACTATTCATTAGCTTTGCTACTAGCCGTTTAGTAACCATCTTTGACAATAACAATATGACGTTCAAAGCAAATGCTTTTATTTTACCCCTCTCTTTAAAAGCATCCCCAATCATGACCCAGCTTGCCTCATTCTTGTCAGACTGAACACTGGTTAGGTTGAAAATTTCTAGAAAATAAGTCTATATGAAATATGTATAAACTGAACAACACGACTAATACCTGGTTTATGAGAACTTTCCTTTTCTTCTTTTTGATTACATTGTGAAATATTAGTCAATTCTTTATTCATCTTGTCAATGGAATGGAAATCTGTGCTATTCATTGGCTCATTTTCTGGAAGGTCTTGTCTCCTCTTTTCAACTTCAGATATTTCTATTGCTTCAGAATCAACGACTATAGGGAAAAATGTATTTGAAGAACTTGTTTTTTGGTCTTTGATATTGTAATTGCTTTTAGTATCTTGTTTTTCTTCCATACATAGTTTTACTACATTATGTGTATCTGTTTGATTATTGAGAAGATTTAGTTCTGCATCTTGTTTCTCTTCCACATTATGTACATCTGTTTGACTCATTAAAGGAGTTGCTTCTCGGGAGCTAGTATCCTGAGGCTTTTTTAATTGCTCCACGTGACAATTCAAATTTGAAAGTTCCAGTGTTGAAGGCATTCTTGTACAAGCCAGGGCAATTTCCTCAGGATTGCAATATGAGTGACCAGAAGAAAACCCATAAACGTGTTGTTCATAATTTGCAACACACTGTTCAGAAATAATGGTGTCATCTGAATCACAGAAATTAACAGCTTCCTGTTGTGACAGTGTGGTTAGGTTTCCTGCTTTTAACTCATTTTCCTGTGAAAAATGGTCCTCAGAAGGTAAAAACTGTTGAGAATCCATTTCTTCACTATTTGTTATGTTTTCTTCATACTTATGGTGGTTTTTGCATTCTACCTTTTTAGATGTTACAGTTTCCTCAGAAGTACTGCTATCACTATCAAAATGTTCCTTTATGAAGGACAAGAAAGAATTTTCCCACTGATTAAAAGTATAATTTTTTTGAACTGGGTTATTACTATTTTCCTGAGACTTGTAAGGGCTACTGTGTTGTTTTTGGTGAGCACAAAGCTGCTGGTCTGCAGTAACAAATGGTAACTTGATTTCTTTATGTGATGGAAGTCCTGAAACAGCTTCTCTTTGGTCAATGGGTTCTAATTCTAAAAATTTCATTTCTTGACTACTGGATAAATCCAGGTTGTATGTCTGTGTCTCTTTGGAAGCTGAACAAGCCTCAATATTGTTGACTAATCCACCTTTTAGACTTGACAAAGTTGGGCTGAAAAGTTCACATGAGTCTTGTGGAGAATCACTGAAGGTTTGGAGGACATGCTGCTGGTGACTAACCGATTCGTTTATTCTCCTGGAAGAAGTGACAGCTCTTGCTTGTCTTGAATTGTAGTCTCCATCATCTGCTTGAGTCTTGTGATGTAAGTCTCTTCTTCCTCTACTTTTAGACACATTGGTGCTGGTATCTTTGACACTGTGGAGGGTGCGCTTTCTTAATTCTCGAGTGTATATTGGGTTAACAGAGGATTGTTTAGGTTTAGATCTGCCAAACTTTGTGGCTGTAGAATTGTTTTTGTAATGTTTATATATGTATTCATTACTTATAGGCAAACCCTTATTTCCTTCTTTATTGATTTCTTCATGTTCTGGCTTATATCTGCTGGAATTTTCATTAGAAACGGACTCAGAGCAAGTTTTTGAACTGAATTTTGGTTTCTAAAGAAACAAAATATAAAGTTAACTTTAATTTCCAACTTTAACTTTTACATTTTCAAGTTAATATAGATATTTAGCATATCAACTTATTGTTCTATTTAATTTTATAATTTGAGTCTAACCACAGGGCTGCTGGAATATATTCAATTTGGAATTTCACAAGAGTAAACTATGTACAAGAAACTCAAATGTGATGGGCTTAGACTCAGTATGTATGCTAATATTTATTTCCTGCTGTATATTTAAAATATTTTACTAGCATATTAGTACTATTAGTTTTGCTAAATATAATTTAAAATTTTTAAATGGCTTAGTTTTTTTAGCTAACCAGACCAGTTTCCTTTACAACAAAACTTTTTGAAAATGCTTTAGAAAGATTCTTCTCCCCAACTGTATATAGAGTTTCTTCCATTGCTATTTGGGAGAACAGTGCAGGGAGAGAAGTGATTTAAAAGCTAGAAGACAGATATCCTCCTAAATTGGTCTACATGGAAAGCTTATTGCTGCAAAATTAAAATGGGAACACTGCTTCCTCTCACGGCACTCAAGTACCAGATGACAAGTAAATGTTCATTATGTAAAGTTTTGAAAGAATAGACTGACATATTTGATTTTTAGACTGTGCTTAATCCAGAAGAAATTCAACATGATGGATAAACTTTATGAAGAAGAAAAGAAAGGAAATAGCTAACAATATATTATTGTCTCCAGGTATACAACATTTACTCAATTCTTTTCCGACTAACAGCCTAGAACCTTTTCATCTTCATGTAATTCCAAAATGTCGTAAAACCAAAATGAAGCCACTGTTCCTAATAAATGGTACAGCATTCTAGCAGTTCCGTTTCCATATAAAAATTACAATATTGCTAAACATAGATAATACCTTGTGCTGGTGTACATCCTCTACATCTACTTGGTGAGTGCCATTACAGTAAGCTGTAAACAAAAACAAAACATTAAACAGCTTCTAGAGGTCACATAGTAGAAAATCAAGTAGAATAAGTAGAAGTTTATCTATTAGAAATCAAATATTATACTGAGAGTTAGTGTAACAGTTCTATAGGAAAAACAAAATAAACACAGTGAAGAACTAAAATTGAAGAACAGCACTGAAATAATTATTTTTATTTTCCCCACAGATCCATCTAGATATGACCTCTTCAGCTAGGCTATACAAGCTACTTCTACAAAGCAAAATAATTCTTCCATAATTAATTATCGTTTCCTACTGTGTGTGTCTAATAAGGTTGTAATTTGAATGCTTCCTTCTATTCAAGGCAAAACATAGACATAGGTTCAATGACATTGTGAATGCATATGCAACAAAAGATATTTCGAAAAGAAGCACAGGTTAATAATAAAAAGAATTTACTTTAGTATACCTTTCATTGCTTCCTTTAAATACTGAAGGCAAAATTAAAACTACTTATATGTGCATTTACCCAAAAAATGATTTTAAAAACCCTGGAAATAATGCCTTGAATGCAGGAAATAGTAACTGAATATTTGAAAGAAGAAAGAATACATGAATATTTCATATGTAACTCATTAAAAATCAAATTTCCATCTGGGCACTGGTGGCTCACATCTGTAATGCTTGATATTCAGGAGTCTGAGATCTAAGGATCACGGTTTGAAGCTAGCTTGGGCAGGAAACCCATATGACTCTTATCTCTAGTAAAACTACCAAAGTAAAAAAGCCCAAAGTGGAGCTGTGGTTCAGGGGTAGAGCACTTGTCTTGAGCCAAAAAGCTAAGGGACAGTAAGTACCTAGGCCCTGAGTTCAAACTCCCACGGGCTTGCTTACACACACACACACACACACACACACACACACACACACACTTCTTTGAATGTAAGTTCAAGATGTAAAAAATTAAAATAAAGCAATTTAATTTATTTCTTGGGAATAAATTTCATAATAAACTGCTCAAAAAAGACAGACATGTTGCTGTGGCTCAAGTAGCTCACCTTGAGCAAAAGAAGCTCAGGAACAAAGTCCACATGCCTGGAGTTTGAGCCACAGGAGCAGGGAAAAAAAAAAAGTCATGGCTTTTTGGTGGTTAATTGAAGATAAGAGTCTCACAGACTTTCCTGCCCAGGCTGGCTTTGAACCACAATCCTCAGTGCTCAGCCTCTTGAGTAGTTGGGATTACAGGGATGAGCCACTGGCACCTGGCTTTCAATTGGAACTTAAAAGCGAATACTCTGTGTAAATATACAGATTCTTCAAGGGAACAATTTCACACTTGCAATGAAAATTAGGCTGATAAGCATTTAAACTTTAGAAATTTCAAAATCTGGTAAAATGTGATATGACCCATCTTAGCAAATTCTCTTACAAAGTAAATTTGAGAACTAAGTTCAAAGAGAAAAGTGTCCTTTTCATAAAGGAAATTCTCTGTGTACATATAGAAGTGGGCATTAGTGAACGTGGGGTTCAGGATTTGGAGAAAGGGTTAGACTTCTGGAAAAAGCACTTCTGGAAGTACAAAATAATGCATGTCATCATAAAATAGGGAAGCTAAGATATTGCAAATACCATCAAAGCAAAAAGAATTAAATGTCTAAACTTTTGCCAACTAGACATTTGCAATTTTTCATATGACTAGAAATGTAAATATCATTGCTTTAATAATCTACTTCAATGTGTTTTAATAGACCTGGCCTCTACAAATTACCGTCTCTTTTGTCTTCTGGCGTGATTTACCTTCAGGGGTGGGGAACCTCTGGCTTGCAGATGTGCAAGGCTTGTGAAATCACTCAGTATATGATGAGACAAACATGTGTGTTTCTCATGATCCATGTATAGCCATCTGCCTGTATTGATAATTTTACATGATCCTCAAATGATATTCTAAGTATCCAAATGGCCCATGGCAGATAAAAGGTTCCCCACCCACGTGTGAGACTTATGCTCTAAAGAAATATTAACTAACTACTTCTCAGTGAAAGCTGAGCACCATGGCATGTTCCTGTAGACCCAGCTATTCTGGAAGCTAAGTAGAAGGATTATCTTGAGTTCAGGAGTTTGAGACCAGCTTGAGTAATATAGTAAGACTTGCATCTCCAAAAATAATCAGTGAAGTTATCTCTTTATTTTAAAGGTAGGGTATTTGATGTAGGCCTTAGTCCTTAGTAGCATGCAAGCAACTACATTACTTGAGCAAGTAATTGATTAAAATAATTGACTAAAAAATAGCAAAATAGATGTTATTCCTAAAGGAAAACAAGTCTCATGACCAATAGTCAGACTGCTATATTGCCCTTAATTTTCAGTAGCAGACACACCTTACAATAATTGGAAAACTTTTTTATATTAAGAACATCCCAGACGGAAAGGGCATACATTTAAATTTTTATTTTTCAAAAATTTCTCCCACTATAGTTATCAAAGGGCTGTGATGATAGTCACCACTAACTATCACACACACACACACACACACACACACACACACACATCTGCTCTTATCCTCTTGGACTTGAAGAGATCTACTATATTTTTTTCAATGTATTCTCATAGAGCCTCATCATTTCTTTATAACACACTTCATTGTAATTGTCAAATCAGTTTCTTATTCATTTTGTATAATTAGGCTCTAGTAATAGGTAGTATTTGACACATAGCAAGCCTTGACAATGAATTAGTGAACTGCTATAGAAAATAGATCAGTTCCAACAATGGGCATTGTTTTGCCTGCCTAGCATTCATCCTGACAGGCAGCTAGTATACATACTGGTTCTTGCTGCCTAGATTCCAGAGCTACTCTTACTCTTGTTGTTTTCAAGGTCTGGATCTTCAGCCTTTTCTTTAATTACTCAGCTGTCTTGCCAAGACACTCCCTTTTCCCTTCAAGATACACTTACCTTGTATCTAAAAAATTATTTGCTACCAAATAATTTTTTTCTTTTCTTTTGGTACTGGGGATTGAACTCAGGGTCTCATGCTTGGTAAATAGATGCTCTGCCACTTGAGCCATGCCTCCAGCCTCTTTTTGTGTTAGTTATTTTTGAGATATGGTCTCATTTTATGCCTAAGCTTGCTGGGCTGTGATCTTCCTACTTGTGCTTTCTCATGTTGCTCAGTATGAAAGGCACATATCACTATGCCTAGCCATAGTTCTTTTCCAATAGCTGAGATAACAGGCATATACCACCAGGTCTAGCCATTGGTTAAGACTGAGTCTCTTAAATTTTTTTGCCTAGAATCGGGATCCCATGATTTCCACCTCCTCATTAGCTAGGGCTATAAGATTCAGCCATCATGGCCATATGCAAATAACAAATTCTTACAATATAAATGAACAGTTGTGTCAAATGACTAATATAACAGGTATAGATCTATCATTTGTCTATTATTTGTTCTGGTTAGAATCAAACTTAAGTATAGTTGCTAATTACAATACTTGTAAGGCAACTCATCTTGTATCTGGAACTGTGATTAGACTAAACTTTTCTGTGCACAAAGGAGAAAATCCAAGAGTAGAAGCCTCTGTTGTTAAAGATAATTATACTCAAAAGTCTTTGAGTGAAATAGCTTGTGGGAAAATTTTTGTTAACAATATAGTATATACTTGGTGCTGGTGTCCCATACCTGTAATCTAACTACTCAGGAGGCTGAGATCTGACAATCATGGTTCAAAGACAGCCTGGGCAGAAAAAGGCCATCTCTGACTAATCAGGAAGAAGCCAGAGTGAAGGTTTGGCTCAAGTGGTAGAGTGCCATACCTGCATGAAAAAGCCAAGCAAGAGTGAAGTTCTCAGTACAAGCCCCAGCACTGAAAAAAAAAGAGTAAAACAAAATATAGTTTAAGGAAAGTAAAGTAGCACCTACACATCTCTTGAATGGAAAGAATCTGTTTTGTTTCCACTTCAGAAGACTAACACACTATTTTTTTCATCAAATGGCTATCATGTACATAGTAATTTTATATTCACCAGGAGACAAAACAGAAATCCTTTCCTTCATGAACTTTAGATTCTACAGAGAGAAGATGGAAAACAATAAATAAGTCAAATGCTTAATGTACTAGAAAATTTAAAGTCAATTGCCTAATGAATCAATAGATAAAATGTTATGGAAGAAGGCAAAATAGAGCAATACAGAAGAGACTAGAGGGGTTGGGAAGGTGGCTTAGTGGTAGAGTGCTTGCCTAGCATGCATGAAGCCCTGGGTTTGATTCCTCAATATCACATAAACAGAAAATGCTGGAAGTGGTGTTGTGGATCAAGTGGTTGAGTGCTAGCCTTAAGCAAAAAGAAGCTCAGGGACAGTGCGTAGGCTCTGAGTTCAAGCGGGGGGGGGGGGGGAGGAAGAAGAGGAGGAGGAGGAAGGAGGAGGAAGAAGGAAGGAGGAGGAAGAGGAGGAGGGGGTGGAGGAAGATGAAGAAGGAAGGAGGAGGAAGAGGAGAAGGGGGGTGGAGGAAGAGGAAGAAGGAAGGAGGGAGGAGGAAGGAACAAAGGAGGAGTAGGAAGGAGGAAGGAGGAGGAAGAAAAAGGAAGGAGGAGGAAGGAAGGAGGAAGAGGAGGAAAGAGGAGGAGGAAGGAGGAAAGAAGAGGAGGAAGGAGGAGGAGGAAGGAGGAAAGAGGAGGAAGAAGGAAGGAGGAGGAAGAAGGAAGAAGGAAGGAAGAGGAAGGAAGAAGAAAGAAGGAGGAGGAGGAAGAGGAAGAAGGAGGAGAAGGAAGAGGAAGAAGAAGGAAGGAGGAAGAAGGAGGAGGAGGAGGAGGAGGAGGAAGGAAGAGGAGGAAGAGAAAGGAAGAAGCACACACGGAGACTGGAGTGCCCCAAAATATGGCCATAACTTTTTGACAGTTTATTCAAGGGACAGGGTTTAAATTTCTTCCAAGTGACCAATTTCTAACAAAAATAATATGGTAAAACTGATGTTATCTCACTTCAAATCTTAAGCTATGAAAAGACTGGGTATTATTGGGTTCCTTCTCTCTGTAAGGTTATCTGCAGGTTGTCAGCAGCATTACAGAAAAGTTCAAGTATCAAGGAACAGAGACTTGCTAACAACTATGTGAGTGACAAGAGTGATTTTTCCCACCCTAGTCTAACCTTGAGAAGGCTACAACCTATGGGATTTCCTAATCTAGAATCACTCAACTACTACTCCTAGATTCCTGTTCCCCCAAAACTGTACAAGACAATAAATGCTTATTTTTTAAGCAATTTCACCTTAAGGTAACTGTTGCATAGCCATAGATAAATAATTCAGTGAGGATATGATTTTGGTACCCTAGATATTGTAGATATGCCTACCTGATCTAGGGAAGGGAAAGAAAAATGAGGGTGTAAGATATCACAAGAAATGTATTCACTGCCTCATTATGTAACTGTACACCTTTGCACAACACCTTGTCAATAAAATTTAATTTAAAAAATAATAATTCAGTGAGGGCAGGAAGGGGCTATTGAACTATTAAGTTACTGTACGTCTCAATGAGAAGGTGACATCTGAACGTAAAGGTGGTAAAGGAGGCACATCTGAGGAACAGCAAGGAAGGAGTATGACTGTAATTGAGTAATGGAAGTAGAGAGTGATGAGGGAATGAGGCTGACAGTAGTGTGGCCAACTGATACAAAACGGAAACTACTGTGAGGATACTGACTTCTAGATTAAGGGCAGAGCTAGTGCAAGATTTTGAGCAGAAGAGTATGGTAGTGTCATTAGAAACAGCAATAACAAAATCTAATAAATGTCTTATAAGGAGTCCAAGGAATATGCCATGTATTTAAATTAATTTCTATATTATTTATTCTATTTTATTATTATCTTTTTGCCAGTCCTGGCGCTTGAACTCAGGGCCTGAGCCCTGTCCCTGGCTTCTTTTTGCTCAAGGCTAGCACTCTGCCACTTGAACCACAGTGCTATTTCTGGCCTTTTCTATATATGTGGTGCTGAGGAATCGAACCTAGGGCTGCATGTATGCGAGGCAAGAACTCTTGCCACTAGGCCGTATTCTCAGCCACAATTTCTATATTATTTTTAAATAATATTTTATTCATAAATACAGATAAAATTATTTTCTAGTTCAACTTAACACAAGGTGAACAGAAAGTAAAAAGACAGCCTTTTCAAAAGGCTCTTAGTAAATGGAGATATAGAGTCTGGCTAAATTCATGGAAATTATTACAATCAAATATAATTCCTATCTAATCATACAATTCAAAGAACTGTTAGGAAAAGAGTACAAGTTTATAAAACATGTATTAACTATCTTAGTCTACAGCTAGGGAAAAAGAGTTACCTTTTCTCATTTAGAGTGCTTCTCTTATATGACTTTGCATACAAGTTAGTATACTTTATTAAAAGACTGGAACAAAAATAAATATATTTTCTCAAACCATATGTGATACTTCTTGCATATAATCTCAGGACTTGGGAGGGAAGCAGGAGGATTTTGAGTTCAAGTCAATCTAGGCTATATAGCAAGTTCAATATGAACCTGAACTACATAGTAAAACCCTGACTCAAAACAAAGTTATATGAAAAATAATTGAGTTTCTGTACTTTGAAATTCAGTTTTTGTAAGTTTATATCAACTTTATGAACAGCTATAACATGGTTGTTCAATCTTACCTGATTTAAGACATTTTTGACGTTCAGGAATATATTTCTCAAGGAGATGCTTCATACGTGAATCTTTGGCCTGATCTAAAGGACACTTTCCATTGTCACTTCTAAATAATGGATCCGCTCCATTCAGAAGCAGTAATTCTGCCACCTAGAAAAAGATTATTTGTGTAAAGGCGTCTAGAAAAAGGTGCAAGATTGTAAATGTGTGCTAGCACCACAACTCTATGCAATACCAATCTTTTCCTGTTATTTTAAATTTTATTTAAAGGTGATGCACAGAGAGGTTACAGTTAGGTAAGTTGGGTAATGAGTACATTTTCTTTTGAGCAGTATCATCCGTTCCCTCATTCTCTCCCAGTTTTCCCCTCCTGCCTTTCCTTCCCCTGAAGTTACATAGTTAATTCCAACATGGTCGTGGGTTTCACTGCTGAATTGGTTCACCCTTTCTCCCACCACTTGTGTACTTTACCCTCACCTCCTCAAATCACATAAACTTATACACAACACAAAGGGCTCAGAAATTGAAACCACTGACAGAAGGGAATAAACCAAAGAAAAAAAGAAAAAAAATGAAAAGAACCACAAACAGTACAATAAAAAAAAATCTTGTTTCCATTTCTTGGAGTTCATTTTGATAAGCATCATTTTATATGATCATAAGCACATAGCCATTAAACCCTTGTGATCCTCTCCTAAGAATATCTTCCTTTGATCTCACTGTGTAAATGTTTAGACTACTGCTTAATTGATCATGTTTAGGTGTAAATATTTATCTTTTACTATCCCATGGGTTTACTTGTAGATGTATAGGTACATTCTAATTATTACATATGAGGGAAACCATGCAGCCAATGTTTCTTTATCTTTTGCTAGTCCTGGGGCTTGAACTCCAGGCCTGAGCACTGTCCCTGGCTTCTTTTTGCTCAGGGCTAGCACTCTACCACTTGAGCCACAGCGCCACTTCCGGCTTTTTCTGTTTATGTGGTGCTGAGGAATAGAACCTAAGGCTTCATGTATACAAGGCAAGCACTCTACCACTAGGCCATATCCCCAGCCCCTAGCCTATGTTTCTTTGGGTCTGGCTTAGGATAATTTTTTTCCAAGTCTTTTCATTTCCTTATGAATGAGGCAATGTCATTCTTTCTGATGGAAGTATAGAATTCCATCGTGTATGTATACCACACTTTCTTGACCCTTTCATCCATTGAGGGGCATCTGAGTTGGTCCTCAATGTAAGACCAGAATATTAAATATTAAAGGAAGGGATAGGGGAAACACTAAAACTCCTTGGTACAGATCAAAACTTCCTAAGATCCAGAATCACAACAAATCAAGGAAAGACTAGATAAATGGGATTGCATCAAACTGAAGAGTTTCTGTGTGGCAAAGGACATAGCAAGATAACTAGAAAACCCACAGAATCAGAGAATATCTTTACTAGCTATGCATTAGACATATACTCAGAGCTCAAAAAATTAAACCTCCCAATCTTTCTTTAAACAACAGATTCTAGGATTATTTGTAACACCTTTGCTACTGCTTCCTAATTTGCTGAATATAAGAATGTCTTATTTAAAAGACTCAAAGAGAGAAAAGAAGGAAAAAAGAAAAAATATAAGAGATAGGGAGAAGGGTGTTTCTGTCTGCTCAATCTATGCACATCTAATTTTCACCTTACCTGAAGTATTTTATTTGAAATGTGTGCATCATCAGATGCATACATATGCCATAGGTGATGAAAGGTAATAACAGCACTTTTAAAGTTATAAATGAAGAACAAAAACACTTTTCCAGCAAAACAATGTAATTTACTAAAGTGCATTGCACTGGAAACTTGGCTAATCCCAAGCTCTGCCATCTTAAATTTATTTACTTTATAACACTTTCATCACCTAAAGACTTTATGGTTATATAGTCTACATAATGAAAGTGATACAAAAAATTCAACTCTGAAAATATGAGACTTGAATTCTAACTGGAAATGCTGTAATATGTCTAGAAGAGAAAAAAATCTTATATAATACACCAATATGAGCCAAATCTTTAAAAAATTTTAAAACTTCACAATATGAAAATTCTGCTTTCAAACTACTTTATAAGGGCATCTCATTCTAGATAGAGAAACAAGGCAATAGTAGATACATACATTTATCTTCATATTTTGTTCAGTAAATAAAATGTAGTCAGAGTATATGGCTTGTTTTCAAGAAAAGAACTGTTATAGAAAGGTAACCAAAACAGCTATATTGTTTAACTCTTCATTTCGTGTCAAATAAGACATGAGAGCAACTGGGAACAATGGAGCATTAGAAAAGGAAAGGCAAAAAGGGAAAGACAGATACTAGAGCTGTATACTTCTTTGGAAATCTGGTTGGTGGCTCCCAAGGACTCAATGCCTAACTTTGGAAACAAATAGTTTTAGGCAACAAATAGTCTGTTTCTCTGGTACATAGACATATGGTACTAATTTCCTCTGGGATCAAATTCAGGACTTTATACAAGCTAGGCAAGTACTTTACCATTCAGTTACATCTCTATCACCTAATATTAGGAATTCTTAGATCTGCTAATATATCCTATAACTTTAAAATGTTCTTTGCTCACCAAAGGGAAGTAAACAAATGACTTTCATCAAGTTTTTCCACCCTTACTTTAATTTTCACTTAGGTTTTGTAATATTTAAGTGTTGCTACCTACCAAATACTCCAAAACTTGGTGGTTTTAAACAGTAATAAACATGTATAGTTTCATGGTTTCCGTGAGTCAGTAGTTGAAGATTAGCATAAGCACATGGTTCTATCTGAAGGTTTCTCATAAGGTTATATATATTCAGGATATTGACTATGATTGCGAGTCAGGATATTGATTGTGATGACACTGTGAAGAACTGCACTAGGCCTCTGGTAGAGGTAAGGAAGCCTCTGTGTTAAGCATTTCTTTTGGAAATATAAAAAGCAGATTTTCCTGAGTTCATTTGATTACATATCCTTCCTAACCTAGGACTTCTGAATCTAGAAGAAACTTCTAATAATTGTCATTAGTAATAAAATATCTTCCTAGACTGCAAGTGTACCTAGTATGTGCTAAGTCCTTGGTTGGAACTCTAGAAGGAAAGAAGAGAGAAGCAAGGAAGGAGGAGAAGAAAAGAAGGGGAGGAAGAGAAACAGGAGGAAGAAGTGGAGGAGGAAGACCAAAAAAAAGGAAGAGGAGGAAGTAGGGGGAGGAGAAATAACCTTAGATACTTTTAATAAGTGCCTTATCCCTGGCAAGGCAGTAGTCCTGGACCAAAAAAAATGTAGGAAGCTCAGAGCATATGAGGCTTTTGAGGATATAATCTTACTTAATGTTACAATTTATTGTAGCTATTATTCACCAGTTTGAATGAATTATAGAACTTTGATATTTTAAGCAGTGGGACAGCAATAAAATGTCTTAAAATTGATTTGAACAACATGTTACAAAGACTATATGCCATGATCAAGTTGATTTTATTCCAAAGATACAGGAATGGTTCAACATCAGGAGATGCAATACAAGACATAAATAGAGTTTCATTAAGCCCATAGTTTTCTTGTAATTTAAGTATAACTTTTAGCTTGCTTTTTGGATACCATTTAATTTTGGGGAGGCATATTTTCACAAATTCAAGAGCAAATAAATACTCAGCAGATCACATGATGGTTTAAACACAAGCAATAATATCACTGGACTAAATGAGAACTTCTCCACACTCCTCAATTGAGCTATGCAATAAACACACAGAAATGAATTTTGTTTTGTTTTTTTGCCAGTCCTGGGGCTTGGGCTCAGGGCCCGAGCACTGTCCCTGGCTTCTCTGCTCAAGGCTATTGGCTCTACCACTTGAGCCACAGCGCCACGCCTGGCTTTTTCTATACATGTGGTGCTGAAGAATCGAACCCAGGGCTTCATGCATGTTAGGCAAGCACTCTACCACTAGGCCACATTCCCAGCCCTAAATTTTTGTTTTTGAAATTTCTTTTCACTTTTCTTTTGTCAGTCATGGAGCTTGAACTCAAGGCCTGGGCGCAGTCCCTGAGCTTTTTTGCTTATGGTTAGTGCTCTTCCTCTTACACCACAGTCCCACTTCCAGTTTTCTAGTGGTTAACTGAAGATAAGAGTTTCATGGTAGGGGTTGTCCAGCCCACAAAGGAAGTCCCATGACATCACTTGAGGGGCAGCCCAGTCAGCCAATCAGTCAGTCACCCCAAGTCCTTCCCCTTCCGCCTTTGTCATCATAATAAATTCCTCCCGCCCACCCTCTGGAGGCTGAGACCCGTTCAACCATCAAAAAAAAGAGTTTCATGGACTTTCTTGCCTGGTATGGCTTCAAACCATGATCCTCAGAGCTCAGCCTCCTGAGTAGCTAGGACTACAGGTATGAGCCATTCTTTAGAGTTTTAAAAATTTGTAATTGTTTTTGCAGTGCTTGATCAAAACCACATGTAATAAATCTGAGAATAATGCAAACTATATACTACAAAGCCATAGTAATTTTTTAAATCATGCAACTGGCACAAAACAGGTGTATACCAATAGAATACAATAGAGATGTAGAAATAAGCTGATGCAGCAATAACCATCTGATCCTCAACAAAGATACCAAAAACATACACTGGAAAAAAGATAGCCTCTTCAACAAATGGCTCTAGAAAAACTAATTATCCACATATAGGGCACTGAATCCCCAACTCTCACCTTATTCAAACTCAATTCTAAATGGATCAAAGATCTTAAGGTAAGACCTGAAAGTTGAAATCTACCAGGGGAAAACACTTCAGTCTATAAGCATAGATTATGACTTTCTGAACAGGACTCTAATAGCTTAGAAGATGAGCAAGAACAGACAAGTTGAAGTACATCAAATTAAAAAGCTTTTGTACAGCAGAGAAACAATTACAAGAGTTAAGAGACAGCTTACAGAATGAGAGAAAACCCCGAGAAGGGAGTAATATGAAGAATATGTAAAGAACTAAAAAAATTAGACACCAAAACAACACATGCCTTAATAGATAGATGAATGAGCTGAAGAGTTTCAAAAGAAGTATAAGTAGTTAATAAGTACACAGGAAAAAGTTTGGCAAAAAATGCTTGAAAAAAATCAGGAGTACAAAAAAAAAAATCAGGAGTACCCTATAAAGTGTTGCTGGGAATGTAAACTAGGGCAGCTACTATAAAATATTTTCTTAGGCAACTGAAAATGGAACTATCATATGATCATGTTAAACCACTACTTGGTAAATACTCAAAGGAACCAAAATTAGCATATAATAAAGATATATGCACATTTGTATTTTTTCTGAAATACAATTCACAATAGCCAAGTCATGAAATCTACTAGATACTCATCAACAGAAGACTCCACAGAGAAAATGTGGTATATATAAACAATGGAATATTGTTCAGTTATAAAGAATGAAATTATGTCATTTGTAGGGAAATTGATAAAACAGGATGTTATGTGAAGAAAAATAGCCATACCCAAATAAATAAATGTTTTCTCTCATTTGTGGAATGTGGATTTACAAAGGACATGGGGGTTAGGTGCCAGTGGTTCATGACTATAATCCTTGCAATTTGAAAGGTTAAGAATGAGAAGGTCACAGTCGGAGGCCAGCCCAGGCAGAATAAGATGCATTCTCAACCCATATCTGGACACAATGGCATTTGATCACCATCCCAAACTATATATTAAAGGCTGAAACTGAGATGCAGATCCAGGCCAGTCCAGGCCAAAAAAAAAAAAGCCAAGCCTCTTCCTTAGTGGAGGACAGTGGAACACTGCAGAGCACCCACAATCCCAACAACAACAGGAAACCTAAAGCAGGTAGATTGCAGCTCAGACACACAGCAAAGCAGAAGTGGCACCTTACTTCAAAAGTAACTACTCAGGAGGCTGAGTTATGAGGATTGCAGTTGTTCAAAGCTAGCCCATGCAGGAAAGTCCATGAGACTCTCATCTCCAATTAACCATCCAGTGTGGCTCAAAATGATAGAGTGCTAGCTTTGAGCAGAAAAGCTCAGGGATGGTGCCCAGGCCCTGAGTTCAAGCTCCATAACCAAAAACAACAACAAAATAATAACAAGCAAATAATAGGCCTTGGGGCATGGCTCAAATGGTAGCAAGCATTCAACAGCCTACCAATCATAAGGCCCTGAACTCAAAGTATGATTAAAAAGAAGAAGAGAGACATGAAAGTGACAGGGATTATTGGAGGAGAATGGTTATAAATAGGAACAGGGATGACAGGAAGTAATGGGGGAAAAAAAGAAAAATTGATCAAAGTACATTATAAGCCCACATAAAGTGTCATAATGAAAACAGTGTACAATTTATTGCATACAAATGAAAAATGGCATTAGGCACAATAAATCTATCACATGATAAAATTTTGTTCTAAATTGTAAATATTCACTAGCATAATGAAGTCAAACTAGAATTCTTGCATATTTTTCTATTTTATTAGCAGGTATTTAGTAGTTGAGAATACTGTGTATGTTCTATGAAACAAAAGCATTAAAATACCTTATGATGTCCATTTATTACAGCATCATGGAGAGGAGTGATCTGGTGCATTCCTTTGGTATTTACATCAGCTCCTCCTTTTAAGAGTTCACTTGCTATCTGGTAAAATCCTCCAAGACTAGCTTCATGAAGTGCTGTCCAACCTATTACACACACACACAAAATGACATTTGCTTATATTTGGCATCTTGATGTTTTGTGCTTGTCCTTAAAAGAACAATTCTAATTGTAGATTATTTCTTTAAATATATTTTGGTTTTATGAGACATATACCATCACCATGAAAGTACCCTGTGTTATTTGGAGAAAAAAGAAATATATATATATATGAGAAGGCGGGCACCAGTGGCTCATGCCTATAATACTAGCTAATCAAGAAGCTGAGATCTGAGGTTTGAAGTTCGAGGGCAGCCAGGGCAGGAAAGTCTGTGACACTCTTATCTCCAATTAACCACCAAAAAACCAGAAGTGGAGCTGTGGCTCAAAGTGATAGAGTGCTAGCTTTGAGTGAAAAAGCTCAGGGACAGCACCCAGGCTCCAAGTTCAAGCCCCACGACCAAAGGAAAATAAAAAGTTTAACCCCAATCCTGTTATGAGGAATATTAAAAAAAGTCAAACATTTAAAGCACTCTTGACCTAACCAAATAAAAAAACATATACTATCAACTAATACAAAATACTACTTTCAGGTTAGCTTTCTGCAGGGAAGAAAGTGAAAAGCTTTATTTATTTATTTATTTATTTTTGGCCAGTCCTGGGGCTTGGACTCAGGGCCTGAGCACTGTCCCTGGCTTCCTTTTGCTCAAGGCTAGCACTCTACCACATGAGCCACAGCGCCACTTCTGGCCATTTTCTGTATATGTGGTGCTGGGGAATCGAACCCAGGGCCAGAGGCAAGCACTCTTGCCACTAGGCCATATCCCCAGCCCAAAAGCTTTATTTTTAATTCAAGATACTTCCACTAAAATACTCAGCTAGTGCTTTCTTCAGAAATACACGCAGCTGGTGTGAGTATCTCACACCTATAACCCTAGCTACTCAGGAGGCTGAGATCTGAAGATCAAGGTTGGAAACCTGACAGGTGCTAGTGGCTTATGACTATACTCAGAGCTACTCAAGGGGTTCAAGATTGATCGTTTGCAATTCAAACTCATCCCAAAGAAAAAAATCTGTGAGACTCTTACTTTCAACTAATAGACAAAAAGCTAGAAGTGGAGATATGGCTCAAGTGGTAGAGTACCCGCAGATTTTACAGTTTTTGTTTGGTTTTGGTTTTTTGCCAGTCCTGGGGCTTGAACTCAGGGCCTGAGCACTGTCCCTGGCTTCTTTTTGCTCAAGGCTAGCACTCTGCCACTTGAGCCACAGCACGACTTCTGGCTTTTTCTATATATGTGGTGCTGAGAAATCAAACCCAGGGCTTCATGTATATGAGACGAGCACTTTACCACTAGGCCAAATTCTCAGCCCAGATTTTACAGTTTTATAAACTGAGAAAGTCTAGAAATAAAAAATAAAAATACAGATACATAAATGTACCCTCTGGCTGGCTATTCAGTACATTATGCTATTCAGTACATTAAGTAAATATTTTAAAGAATCATTCTTCTCTAGAAGAGTATGTCAAATTCTCACTACAAGGAAATACCAGAAACATAGTCTTAGAGAAAGACTGCGCCACACTCAACTTTCTCTACCTCATACTTTATTTTCTTCATTTCCCTGGCAATTATTACTCCTGCAATATACCCACCATTTTATCATAAAATTTCACTGAACCACTGGCTTCTTACCATATTTTTAACTTGATTTCTCCTTCATATAAGATTAACTCTCATACTAACAATGACCATGCAAAACCAGCCTCATTCTTGCTTCTTTATAATGCCATGGTCCACCTGGCATAATCTTTAAAGGAAAAAAGTATAATACTTTTCTCTAATCAAATACCTCCCTAACCTTATCATCTTCCCTGAGAGGCAATGGTTAAAGAGCATCTTAAGTAGGAAAATGATCAGAATCCCTTCTTTGAGACTTGCTTTAGGACCACTTTGTTATACTTTCTTAACGGCAATTGAGCTAAAACTATAAGCCACTCTCAAGACAACTGGGAGGGTAACCCTAACTTACCAGCATAACATGGCTGATTAACATTTCCACCCTTTTTTATATAATGACGAACAAGGTGAACATCGTTATCTAGAACAGCCTTATATACTAAGTTCTCTCCAAAAATGTTTCTTCGGTTTATGCTAGAAATAGGCTTTTTATTCATCATTATATTTTCTGAAACAAGAAAATAAATAAAGAGAAAACAATCTTCATTTGAATATCAGTAGGAATAGAATATAGAAAATCTAGTCTATATACATTATAAAATGCATTATGTATTATAAAAGCATATTTTATCATTAATGCAATCATAATATTATCTATATACAAAAGGGAAAAGAGATTTTTTTTAATATTTCTAGTAAAGTTAAAATCATGATACATAGTGTGTACACTAATTAAAACTCCACCAAAAGTGCATATGTGAGAAAACTAACAAATTATTTTTGGGGGTTTTTTGTTTGTTCTTTTGCCAGTGCTGGGGCTTGGGACTCAGGGCCTAAGCACTGTCCCTGGCTTCTTTTTGCTCAAGGCTAGCACTCTACCACTTAAGCCACAGCGTCACTTCTAGCTTTTTCTACATATGTGGTGCTGAGGAATCGAACCCAGGGCTTGTCTATACGAGGCAAGCACTCTACCACTAGGCCATATTCCCAACCCCTGAAGCACTTTTGATATTTGAAATTGGGAAATACTGGAAATGATGTTCTAGTTTATACTAAGTATCAATTTTCTATTGTGCCACCTAAAATATTGAAACCCTTCCTGTAATGTCCCAAATCCTGTCATCTCTGGAAGATAATATTTATATTGATTTCCTAAATTTTAGGATAATTTCGATGACAATATTTTCAATTTTGGTCTATCAAACCTGCTCGATCTTAAGCCCTCATAAAAAGCAACTAAGGGGCTGGGAATATGGCCTAGTAACTAAGTATTGCAGCATCTTTCTTAATAAACCAAAAATTTAGCTACGCTACACTCCCGGTTGATCTCCTATAAAACAAACATACCTCCTGAGCATTTGAGCCTACCTTCCTTCTTGTTTTAATATTCACCTTGCATTGGATTAAGGAAAATGAAAACTTCAGTTTCTTAATAGAGAAATATACATAAACAAGCTATTATTTTCGACCTTCCTTCTTATGCCCCAGAACAAAGTCCACCATGTGTGTTTACCCAGAAGCAGTCCTGCTTATTCCAAACGTGTCTATCTCAGCTGTACTTGCTATTATAACTATCTAATTTATTAAAAGTAACAAACTGGAGTTCATTTTGATAAGGATTATTTTGTACAATCAGATACATATAGGCTTTGTGCCTTTCTGTTCTCCTCAGAGTATCCTCCTGTGGTCTATGTGTGAATGCCTAGAAAATAACCAAATGAGAAGCAATAAAACATTTTGCAATGAAAACTAAGTTGTGGAAGACATTCACTTTCAGATACAAATAAGTAACTGCTGAGATGTCTTCCAAGGATTAAACAACTAGAAAACTAAAAATCTGTAAGGGGGAACTATTATCAAACACTGGAAAACTAGTATTGACAACAATCAGGTGAATCCTAAAATCACTGTGGCATCATGTCTGGATGCACTTTCTATAGCATAGTGCAAATGCAGGGGCAGGGCAGAAGATCCTACTGAAATGAAGAGACTGAGACCAGTGTGGGAAGCTCTGGTGACTAAAATTTGTAAGAAGTGCCAGAGGTGAGAGACTAAAGACACCAAAACTCTACATAATAGGATCCTTGACTCATTATCTTAATAATACACTGTTCGAGTGAAAGAATGAGTTTCTATGAAGCTGGACAAGAATTTCTGAGGAAATATAGCAATTGTCAAAGCTCACACAGGGCGAGGATGCACTCACCTTCCCACTAGCCTAAGTGGGAACTTAAAAGAAACTCTTGCTGGACAGGCCTATAATCCTAGATATTCAGGAACATGAGATTGGGAGGATAAAGTTTCAATGTCAGTCCAGAGGGAGATTGAGTGAGTGTAGGGGGCTTCTAGGATCCCATCAACCAATAAAAAGCTAGGCGTGGTAGTACATGCCTGTCATCCCAGCTACGCAGAAAATGTAGATAGGAGGATACTGGTTCAGGCAAGCCTAAGAATAAATGCAAGACCCTATTAAAAAATCATGAAAGCAAAAAGGACTGTAGGTATGGTCAAGTGGTAGATCGCCTTCATGTAAAGCACACAGCCTTGGAATTAGATCCCAGTATTGCCCAAAATAAAACATTCAGGCCAGTTGTGGTAGTGCAAATCTCATTTATGCTATCAATGAGCTGTGTGATAAATCCAAAATTGCCAACTCTGAAACTCAATTTCACCAATAGTAAAATGAGAAACCTGAGATAGTGTATAAATTTTTTAAGTTTTTAAATTATCTTTAATTAGTTGTAAATTACCATTCAACATATCAATTTGTAAGTACAATGCATTTTGATCAATATCACCACTTTTATCATTCTTTTCCATCCCTTCCAACACAACCTCAATCTCTGTTTTTTTTTCTACCAGAGTTCTTTCTAGAAAATTACTTAGAGAAAAGGAGAAATACTGAAAATTTTCCTCACCTTTTTTTATTTCAAGTCGTTCATTTTTCCTGATGTGTTCAGCCTTGGATCTTGATGAATGGTTATTCACCCCTTTACCATCCATCCTTAAAGCAAGATGCTTCTCTCTTTTTAAAAAAGTAATAATTGAAAATTTGTTATATTTTCTAAAATTCTACACAGAATATCATATCAAATTTATTAAAAATTTAAAACTCAGAGGTATTTTACGAAGCTGTTCTTAAATGACAAGATGATTTTAAATGTGGAAATGGGTCCTGAATAAACTGAATTCTGCAACAAACATGTCCACGTTTCATGGCTTTTAAAACTTTCCTGATGCTTCTTTCTCTGTATGTAGTCATTTATAAATGTGAATATTCTGAACCTCCTGAACTCCCCCAAGCTGGAATACCATTATTTATCCTTTTCACTTCACACGGAAAAGGAGTAAGAATCTTTGCAAGAAAAAAAGGTCTTGGTATGTGGTATGGCACCGAACAAAACTGAAAAGAAAGGGGCAAAATAAAATGATAAGGCTTCTTACTAAGGGTAGTTATCCATTAGCTCTGGAGAAAAAGATATAATTTGATAGCATACCTGAAATTCTCAGTTGAAGATTTATTATTTATTCGCTCCTCAGAGCTAAGTATTTTTGGTAAAATCTTTTCTGGTGATTTACACATAGTGTCTCTACGTTTTGCCTCTCTGCTTACTTTCAGTTTTTCCAGTCTAGATGATCTCCTTAACACACATGGAGTTTCCTGTTTAGGTATATTTTCCACAGGACTTGAATTCCCCATATTATTTAGTGGCTCACCAGAGGTGATAGTTGAATGAGCAAAAGTTTGCAATCCAATTAGATTTGGATCTTCTACTGTCTGTAAATATATAAATCCATCCACAAATAATTCCAACACTGAAAAAAATTGAAATTAAGTTTTATCTTGTCCTTTGATAAAACATTTAACTTCTAGAAGTATAATTTATAAGCACATGTGAAAGTAATAAAAATTTTATAACATTTAACATAATAAAGGGCAGTGTAGCTGTAAAAGCTTAAGAAGTAGATAAGTAAAAGTTATTTTGAGCCAAGAGCCAGTGACTCATATCTAAAATTCTAGTTACTTAAGAGGCTGAGATCAGAAGGATTAGAGTTTAAGGTCAGCCTGGGCATACATGCAAGATTCTGTCTCAACCAATAGCTGGGTGCAGTGGCGTGCCCCCGTCTTCCTAGACACATGAGAGGATGTGCTCTGGAGGACCAAGGTTTCAGGACTGTGCAGGCAACAAGATGTTTGTGAAGGGGCTAGGAATATGGCCTAGTGGCAAGAGTGCTTGCCTTGTATACATGAAGCCCTGGGTTTGATTCCTCAGCACCACATATATAGAAAATGGCCAGAAGTGGCGCTGTGGCTCAAGTGGTAGAGTGCTAGCCTTGAGCAAAAAGAAACCAGGGACAGTGCTCAGGCCCTGAGTCCAAGCCCCAGGACTGGCAAGAAAAAAAAAAAAAAAAGATGTTTGTGAAATTCCATCTCCAAAGATGTTTGACGTGGTGTACACTGGTCATCCTGGTTAGGATAAGAAGCATAAAATAGGTGGGTTGCAATACAAGCACAGGCTTGGGCTATTTTTGAGATCCAGTGCAAATAAAAAAAAAAGAAAGAAAAAAAAGGTCTGAAGCCAAGGCTTGGTCATAGGCTGCCTGTGCAGCAAGCACAAGGCTCTTGAGTTTAATCCCCCGTACTTGGGGCAGGAGGTGTGGGGGGGGGGTCAGATAGATTCAAGGAAAAGAAAATCTAAAGTCATTCTATTGCTTAAATTTTGTAGGAAATAGGTATCATAAATTGAGTTCATAAAAACACAAAGTACTATAGTAGGCCAGATCAATGACCTACTCAGCTGAGTATTTTGTTTCTTGACAGCAGCAGTAAGTGACATTTTATGAAACAATATGGTATATAATTTCCCTAACACTGACTTTGAAACGCCACCAGAATGCCAGGCACTGTCATCCTAGCTGCGCAGGAAGCTGCGATCTGAAGATCATGGTTCAAGCTAGCCCAGACACACCAAAAAAGCATGAAGTGAAGCTGAGGCTCGTGTGCCAGAGTGCTAAGCTTGAGCACAAAAGCCCAGGGACAGTGCCCAGGTCCTGAGTTCAAGCCCCAGGATGAACACATATGCAAAAAAAGATCACCAGTATATCATGAATTATCTAACTTCCTCTTAATAACCTACTATGAATTTAATTTCTATGACGGTATTTATTATTTTACACACATCATGTAAGCATTCCTGGACATACTTATATACTCAGCCTATGAAGATTCTTAGGGTACAAGTTATCACAGCAGAGGAAAGTATTTAACTTGATCTAAATAAATCGTCTTTCTAAATTTAAAAGCATTTTCTTATTTTATTTGGAAACTTTCTAAGTTTGTGCTTACTTTATTAATATGAATCATAATTTACGATAGTTTACTTAGATTCCTTCTTCTCAGACTAGAACACTACAATATTTATTCTTCATCCCTATCTCCATGATAAGACCTCTTTTTCTGGATTTTATTTTAGTCCTATTACATCTGTATGAGACTTATTGACCAGAAATGCATGAAGTATTACTCCATATATATGTTATCTCTAAATCTTCCCAAGGATATATTTCTATATATTTTCATAATAGCCAAAAGAAAAGAAAGAAAATAATCCAAATAACTATCACTAGAAAATTGGTTAAATAAATTAAACTGTTTTAAACATTACTACCAGTCAGAAAGTTAAGAGAATTTAACTATCAAAGTAACTACTAACTTACGTATCAATCAACAAGTTAAAATATTTAAGTAGTACTATGTTTCCTAGCACTAAGAGATAATTTAACCTCCCAAGAGATGGGACTCAGACATATGCCTCCAAACTGAGTTTCGAATTTTATAAGAAGTATGTAAACTGTCAACATGAAAAGGGAACCTGACCCCTGCTAGGCCACTACAGTGGCTCCAGGCTTAATACTACAGAAAATTTAAACTCCAAGAGTTATGCCTGGCACTTTTCTCTGACACAGAAAGTAAGGTTCTGCTTAAACATAATTTTCCCTTGCTTAGTAAATCACATATATCATATGTCCAGCTACAAATATATACAAGAGAAAAAGAGAGGAAGAAGGAGGGAGGGAGGGGGAGAGAGAGAGAGAGAGAGAGAGGAGAGAGATCCCATATCTATTCTACTCTGAGGTGACAGAACATTCTGGTTTTAAAAAAAATGCTTTCCTTCCTACATGCAAGCAAGCCAATAACTTCTCAGATCTGTTGGGGAAAAGAATCAATTTAAACTTCTTAATTCCTTGAAAAAACTCTTACCTAAGAATTTCTAAAAAGATCACTGTGCTATAAAGTATCTTCTAGATGACTCTAGAATAAAATATTTAAACTTAACAAAATGAAGATCTGTTAAAAAATCACTATGAGGGCTGGGAATATGGCCTAGTGGCAAGAGTGCTTGCTTTGTATACATGAAGCCCTGGGTTCGATTCCCCAGCACCACCTATATAGAAAATGGCCACAGGTGGCGCTGTGGCTCAAGTGGCAGAGTGCTAGCCTTGAGCAAAAAGGAAGCCAGGGACAGTGCTAAGGCCCTGAGTTCAAGGCCCAGTATTGGCCAAAAAAAAAAAAAAATCACTATGAAAGGAAAAATCAGATGTATTACTTATACCTACTTGTTCCACTGATAGACTGTTGTCCTGCAGCCTAGCTAAACTGGAACCTAGTTCAAATGGAGAACAAAGGGAGTCAAAATTTCCTTCCGTTACTTGTGTACAATCTTCATCCATCTGAGACAAATCAGGCTCTACTTCAAGACATTCATTTCCACCAAGTCTGCCACCTTGCTCTTTTCTGTGACAGCTGGGTCCCACTTTGGCTTCTGACAATGTGTTGATGGCTGCCAACAACTCAGCTGGCAATTCATCATCCTTTGTGTTTTCCAGTAAATCTCTGCAGCATGCTGGTAAGGCATTAGTAGGTACTGATACGGAACCTGGGCAGTCACTCAATGGATTCAACTCCCCCAAATCCAAATCCTTCATTATTTCCAACAGTCTTTCTTCTTTAATGCCTTCTGATGCTAACATGTTTTCTAAGGCAGACACAAAAGTCTCAACTGAGCTTTCGTCATCCATGTATTCTTTAGAGGTCATGGTCAATGTGACTTCCTGCTCTTGTTGAGAAGATGTATTTGGTGCTGGTAAGATCTTCTCTATTAGCGATTTCTCCTTTACAGCAGCCATATCAGAATCTATAAAAACAGTACTTGAGGAAAGGCTAATTTCAGGCAAATCTCTATCTTCACTTGGTTCCTGTGTATTTCAAACAGAAATTTTACTACAGCAAATACAAAAAAATTCATTGTTTTATAACATTTTTTGTGTGAATTGTCCTCAAAAAAGGTCTTATCAATTGTCTTCCTCATCCATTAATAAAAGTATTTCCTGTTACTTTCCTATACCAAGTTACTAATGATTGTACTTAATAGTGAACCAAGAGTAAGACTGGCTGGGTCATATTCACAGATCGTCAGTTATTTTATTCAATTAAGTTTAAGTTATCTATTCTGTTACAAGGAAAAAAGATGCTGCCGATAAATTAACAGATGATCTCAAAACTTCACAGCAGTTAATGATTAAAAAATTCTTTCTTTCTTTTTTTTGGCCAGTCCTGGGGCTTGGACTCAGGGCCTGAGCACTGTCCCTGGCTTCTTCTTGCTCAAGGCTAGCACTCTGCCACTTGAGCCACAAAAAAATTCTTTCTTATCACTTCTGCACAGCAAAGGACATAGCTTGCAAGATAAATAGAAAGCAGATTAGGAGAAGATCTTTATCGGCCATACAACAGACAAAGGCCTCATATCTAAAATATATGTAGAACTCAAAAAAATTAAATTCCTCCAAAACAAATTCTCAAAGAACTAACTGCCCCCTCAATAAATGTGCTAAAGACCTAAAAAGAGACTTCTCTGAAGAGGAAATGAGAATGGCCAAGAGACACATGAAGAAGTGCTCAACGTTACTGGCCATAAAAGAAGTGCAAATCAAACAACACTGAGATTCTACCTTACCCCAGTAAGAACATCCATTATCAGGAAAACAAATAATAACAAATGCTGGAAGGAATGAGGCCAAAAGGCAACTCTAGTACACTGTTGGTGGGAGTGTAAATTTGTTCAACCACTCTGGAAAGCAGTATGGAGGTTCCTCAGAAGGATAAACATAGAGCTCCCCTACAACCCAGCAGCCCCACTTCTGGGCATCTATCCAAAAGATTACAAGCAAGACCACACTAAAGCCACCATCACACCTATGTTCATTGCAGCACAATTTGTCATCACTAAAATATAGAACCAACCCAGATGTCCCTCTGTAGATGAGTGGATCAAGAAAATGTGGTACATATACACAACGGAATTCTATGCCTCTATTAGAAAGAATAACATTGCCCCATTCGTAAGGAAATGGAAGGACTTGGAAAAAATCATACTAAGAGAAGTGAACCAGACCCAAAGAAACAAAGATATTATGGTTTCCCTCATTGGGGATAATTAGTACACATCTAGGATAGTCCTAGCAGAAGATCACAATAGCTCAATAGTTATGTCCATATGAACGCATAAGATGATGCTAAGCGAAATGAACTCCAAGTAATGGAAACAAGTGGTACATCATTGTTGTTGTTATTTTCAACAAGCCATGTGAAATTATGCCTTTCTTCTTTTGTATTTCTTTCTGGTGGTTTTACCCCTGATATCACTGTAATTGATTTTAGTACCCTAGATATTGTATATATATGTATTGGAACTAGGGAAGGGAAAGAGAATACCAAAATCAAGAGACAAAGGATAAAAAGACAAGCCAATGCAACAGCAATACTTACAAAACTATGTAGTGTAAACCAACTGTACAACCCATGGTGGGGAGAGGAAAATGGGCAGGGAGAGGTGGGGGAAAATGAGGGAGGAGGTGACAAGTTGGATAAGAAATGTACTCACTGCCTTACACATGAAACTATAACCCCTCTGGACATAACTTTGACAATAAAGAAATGAAAACAATTTTCTGGTCAAATATTCCTAGTTTTATAAAATTATTAGCTAGAAATAAAATTGATGTCATGCCACCTTATTTTCTATCACTTAGTGAATAAGTAAAGGTGAATTAAGTGATCAAAGGACAGGAGGCCGGATGCAAAGGTAGAAAAAATAAGTGCAATTCTGTGTAAAATTTACAATTTCTAAGTTATAAATTAATGGCTCCGAGTAGTATCGTCATATAACATAAAATTTACATTTCTAAGTGACTTATTTTTCAAAGACATGAGGAGATTATATCTGCTTTCACGATGTTTCCAATGCTCAAAATATTTAGAATATCCCCTTTGAAATTGCTTTTGAAATCAGGTGACAAGCCATTTGAGAAAATAATGTACTTTAAAGGTAGTTAAATATGTTCCAATAATTAAAAAAAAACTGTTCATTTTCATGACAATACATAGCAGAATAAGTTTCAATGCCTTTGCCTGCATCCAGAAAACCAAATCCATCATGTTTCAGCCTTTTAATATTCTGTTCTGATGTGAATAAAGTTAACATATTTTAATTTTCTTTCCTATAACAATTAATCTCCTCTGTATAGCATATAGAGCTTAAGAAGATGTATCTGATTTTAGTAATGCCAATTACAATTTACTTAGAAAGACAAATTTAGAAGGAATTCAAGGAACAGATCCTATCCATTCTACCTATTGTTTACGTCACATCTGAAGATCTTTCTATTGTAAAACCTTATGTCTGTTAAATTCAAGGCACTGAGTACTGACAATAAACAATGCATGGAGCCTATTGTCTTGAAAAATAAGTTTTTAAAGAGAAGGAAAGAAATGGAAAGTGTCCATGATTGTTATAAAAGTGTTTGGTGAACCAAAATCAAACAAGCTGCTTTACCGTGGGGACTTTTCAGATTATGTATGTTGTAAATCTCTAAGGAAACATTAGGGTACAGCGTTCTCTAAGCTTTTTCTTCTAATAAAATATTTCTCTCAGATGATCTATTAATGTCAGAGTGCTAATGACTAGGAAATATTGGTGAAAATGGAATGCTACTGAGAAAGCAATAGCATCAGTCAGTATTACCAAAGTCATCTGAAACAGACCCAAAGACAAGAAATTAAAAATTTGGGAAGAAGCAAAAGAAAGAATATGTATTTATCCAGTAGACAGACACCATGAATCAGTATTTCTCTTAGTCCTCACAAGAACTCTATAAAGCATATATTAGTGCGGCAATAGGAAATATGTAAGGTACAAATAAGACGAAATAATATACGGTAGGGCTGGCCTATAAAGGTCCTTAACTGCTCATTTTCCCTAAGGATAGTGTGAGTCAACTGTGGACAGAGCCAGTTGTATAGTATTATGGTTCCCACAGAACCAAGTAGAAAGCAAAGAAAAAGTAAATACCTCATACAGATTAGCAACCAGAAGAAAAAGCAGTATTTCTCCTGAAATATATGTATTTTTTTAAACAGAGTAACAGACAACCAATAGAAGGAATTTTTCCACATCATCTATACAAAGTAAGATATTTCCACATGTTTTGGTCAGTGACTTTACAGTATGTCTCTAAAACCAAGCAATTACTAAATAAACATAAAAAGGTCTAGGAAAGACCTATCAGAGGATCTCAACAGCTATGTACATATGATTATATAAGATGGCTAAGCAAAATGAACTCCAAGAGATGGAAACGGGAGGATTTTACTGTTGTCATTATGTTTAATGTACTAGATGAATTTCCTTTGGCGTACCCCCTGTGGTTACTATATATGATTCTGGTACACTGGATATTGCATATATGCTTATCTGAACTAGAGAAGGGAAAGAAAAATGAGGGAGGGTCTAACAAGTAAGACAAGAAATGTACTCACTGCCTTATTATGTAACTGTACCTGCTCTGTACATCACCTTGTCAATAAAATTTAATTTAAAAAACAAAGAAACAACACCAAATAAACAACAACAGAGTAACAGACAACCAATAGAAGGAATTTTACCACATCATCTATACAAAGAAAGATATTCTTCTAGATAAAAGATATTCTTCTAGCTAAAGAATAGAAGATTTAATGTGGTAGGTAAGAAACAGAAATCAAGAAAGTACTACTACTCTAAACATAAGAAAAACTGAATATAGGAGCAATATTTCAGTTGAATAAATTTTTATTTAACTAAAATGGTTTGGTCACATTACTTCCTAGAAGTAGGTCTTTATGTGCTTGGGGCTTTAACTTAAAGCACATTTAAAAAAATATATCAATGTCTAAGACCTACATAGCTATATAGCTACCAACCTTTTCTGGGCATAACAAAATTTCAGTATTTTCAGCTTCAGGTCCTAAAAAAGAAAAATATGCCTTTATTCTACTTTTATTAAAATACTAAAAAATCCTTATTCACATTTTATAATAATGTAACTTGAATTCCCCTAGACAATTCAAATGACATATTATATATTTTAAGTATGTCAATTTATTGATATAGTATTATTATGTAACAAATGAAATTAAACAATGTTCCAAATACTTAAAAATATTTTATATGGCTCATGCTTGTAATCCTAGCTACCCATAAGGCTGAGATCTGAGGATTGTGGTTCAAAGCTAGCCAAGGCAGGAAAGTCTTTAAGATTCATATCCAATTGTCACCAAAAAGCAGAAAATAGAGCTTTCAAGTACTAGAGTGCTAGCTTGAACACAAAAACTCAGGCCTTGTATCCAGGCATAAGTTCAAGCACCAGGATTGGCACAAAAGAAGATGAAGAAGAAGGAGGGAGGATGGAGGGAAGGTGGAGGAGGAAGAAGAGGAAGAAGAGGAGGAAGGAAGGGAGGGAGGGAGGGAGGGAGGGAGGGAGGAAGGGAGGGAGGAAGGAAGGGAGGGAGGGAGGAAGGGAGGAAAGGAGGAAGGGAGGGAGGGAGGGAGGGAGGGAGGGAGGGAGGGAGGGAGGGAGGGAGGGAGGGAGGAAAAGAAAAGCAGAAGCAGGAGAGGTGGAGGAGGAAGAAGACGAAGGGGGGGAGGAAGAAAGAAGATCTAGGAGTCACCTAACTTCTAACAGCACAAAACATACCTGGCTCCAGATAGCTCAAAATCCTTCAAATAGCACCCCATGAAAAAAGCATTTGACTATTAAGTTATCAAGTTTCCCCTGATGACTGAGTCTGCCATGAAGACAGAAGAAAACAACCCATTCTATTCATTCAGGATGTCCCAGGCCTACAATTATGTGAAGCCAACCAATTAATTTTACTTAGAAAACCTGAAACATATCAAAGGTTAGATTTTGTAACATATTATGTGATTCCAGAATGCCATCTTTAAGCTTTATTTGACAAGTGTTGCTAAAAGCTTTAGTCTTTTTATTATATAGTAACTTGTTCTGCTAATATTGTCGCAAACTTATACCTTCTATTAGCATTTATTTTTCTGGTTGTGGGGCTTGAATTCTGGGCCTGAGCTCTTCAGATCAAGGCTAGCACTCTACCACTTGAGCCACAACATCACTTCTGGTTTTCTGGTGGTTAATTGGAGATACAAGTCTCACGGACTTTCCTGCCTGAGCTGGCTTTGAACCATGATCCTCAGATCTCAGCCTCCTGAGTAGCCAGGATTACAGGCATGAGCCACTGGAGCCCGGGCATTAGCATTCTTATTTCCTAAGAGGTAAGGGATCTAGACTCTAGAAAAGTATCCTTAGTTGGATATCACTTATTTGTTATCTTGGAACATAGTTAGATGTCACTTCTTACATGATTTCATGTCACTGTTGGTCCTTCCTTTTCTTGGTACAATTCTTACCTTTTCCAAGATAATTTACTCGTAGTTTATCACTTTTCTTCTTTTTGAACTTACATAGTGATAAACAAAAACTCCTATCCTTTATAAAGAGCTTTATGAGTTTATCTTGAAATTTTTTCATCTATCTTTGTAACCTTTTCTTATAATACAAGGTTTCATTGATTATATTCACTTCTGAGGAGCAGGAGCAAGTAAAGGTAACTCAAAAAGAAAGGGTTTTTCTCCAATTTAGGTAGAACTAAGGTAAAACTGGTCCATGTTACTGCCAGTCAAGAAAGGCAAGACATATATATTAGTGATGGTATGAACAAAGAAAACAAACTTGTTCATATTTTTGCTCCAAAAATCATACATAAAAAAGGTCAGACATTTGAACTAGCAGATACTTACGGCAACTTACTTATTCCTCGATGGGCCATTCAAGCAGAATGGTTCAAGATTAACAGCAACACTAATTTCTTATTTTAAAGAGGTATAACAGACCAACCAACCTATATGGATAAATCCATATCCAAGTCTTAAAGTATTAGAGAAAGACAAATTTTCTGTATATTTCTCCTCATGAAAACATACCTCCAATGTTCTGCTGGTGCAATGAAAGCCCAGACTGGGAAAATGACAAATTGGACATTGGAAATTCTTCTCTAGTCCTAAAAAAAAGTCAATCAACTGATTTTTAAAAATCACCTTTTAAATGGAAAGAAAACATTATTTGTCATTCAAATATAATTTACCGTATTTTTTATCACCAAAAGAGCTTTCCAAATAAAACTTCTGCTACACCATTCCGGAATTATTACCAATTTATTAACATTTATATTTCAAATGACTGCAAAATTAAGTGAGCTGAAAAAAATGAGTGAACTTAAAGAACATAAATAAGTGAATTACATTTACATCTAAAAGCAGCTTTGGAGTTGGCTGTCTATCTACAGAAGCAGCAGAATCAGGGAAAAATTGGTTCTGAAGTATGCAGCTTAGAGATTACATCCTCAAGCAAGTCCAAAAATACAGCAAAGCTTCATATAACTTTTTTTTTTTTTTTTTGCCAGTCCTTGGGCTTGAACTTAACGCCTGAGCACTGTCCCTGGCTTCCTTTTGCTCAAGGCTAGTGCTCTACCACTTGAGCTACAGTGCCACTTCTGGCCTTTTCTGTTTATGTGGTGCTGAGGAATCAAACCCAGGGCTTCATGTATGCGAGGCAAGCACTCTACCACTAGGATATACTCCTAGCCCCTATATAACTTTAAAAAAAAATTTACTTATAGCTAAGTGCCAGTGATCTCAGGAGGCTGAGATCTGAGGATTGTGGGCAAGAAAAGTCTGTGACACTCTTATCTCTAATAAACTACTCAGAAAAAGCCAGAAGTGCTGTGGCTCGAAAGGTAGAGTGCTAGTATTGAGCAAAAGAAGACCAGGGACAGCACCCAGGCCCAGAGTTCAAGCAGTTTTCTGGCTCAGAGTCAGGGTTATGTACCCGTTGTCTTCCACAAGAAGTAAAAGTGGTGGAAGGGCTCCAGGCTCTTTTCCCTCTTCCAGTACGAGTCTCCCTTCTCAGGCAGGAGAAAAGGGTTCCGCCCAAGCACTCTGTCACCACCAGTGCTGGTCTCCCATGGAAGGGGTCCTTGGTGGGGTACTCATGGTTCCTGCTGTTGGTTTTGAACTAACTGGCAGTGTTGTGGTGAAAGTTTTCTTCATCTGGATGTGGCGGTCTCATGTTCCTGATGAGTAACTCTGGATCTTAAGGTGTATTGCTGTTTGCACTGGTTGGAGGCGCAGCATGACCGTGGGGGTGGCATTGCAGCTTAGAGGCTCTGCAGGCACAGGATGGGGGTGGGGAGAAGACACTTGGCAGTGTATGTTAGGGATAAGTTCTTCCTTGTTCTTGCTATTCCACTTATATTTTCCTTATTATTGTTCTCTTGAGGTGAAGTGCCTGCCTAAATCTTTGTTTGATCAGAGAGAGCTAGGGTGATTCCCTGTTGCTACTCTCCCAACTCCCAGAAATCTTGGGACTATTATTTTATAATAATAGTTCTCAAAGTTTTTGATCTTTGGATTCCTTGACACTGTTAAAAATTACTGAGGATCCTATTTCCTAGAGGGAAGGACACAGAGAATGTGGTAGAAGGGGTCAAATCCATTTTCCAAAATTCTAATGTGAAAGCTTGAATCTTTTTCATTGGCAACATCACTATCAGCTATTTTCCTTAAACTGACTAGTTTGTTTTACTCGTTTTCAAGAAAACTTCTACCGTATAATAAATATTATTTCGAGTTTTAAAAAATGTCAAAAGATTTTACTTACCAATGCTTACAACTCCAAGAAGTACACCTCTGCTTTCTTCCAGACTACTTCACAAGTCAATATATACACACATAAGTGCTTTAAGCATACTTACCACTTTACCATACAGACTGTTAAACAGATAAATACTCAAAAGTGGATACTTATTTTTAAAAAGGTAACATTTCTACTTCTCAAACATACTCTTAAATAAAACTAGCTATTTTTTTAAACAGGTAGAAAAGAGCAGTACAAAACACACACACACACACACACACACACACACACATACACCAAACAGGATAGCTACTAGTATTGTGTGGTACTACTGACAGGATTCCTATTAAGGCTCTAGCATTTTTACTACCATTGCTTTGCAAGTATCATTACAAATATACACACCATGAAAGAGCCCCCCCTCAAAAAAATATTTATTTAGCATTGCTTTAAAAAGGATTTTGAAGCCGGGTACTAGTGGCTCATGCTTATAATCCTAGCTACTCAGGAGACTGAGATCTGAGAATTGTAGTTCAAAGCCAACCCTGGCAGAAAAGTCCAGTGAGATTCTTATCTCCAATAAACTACTTAGAAAAAAAATGGAAGTGGTGCTGTGGCTTAAGCGGTAAAACACTAGCTTTGAACACAAAAAGGCTCGGGGACAGCACCCAAGCCCCAATTTCGAGTCCCGGAACTGGCAAAAAAAAAAAAAAAAAAAAAAAAGATTTCCTCACATTCCCTTAATGAATCTCAGGAATCAAGTCCATGGACCAAACACTGAGAACCAATGGTTTGCTTTTTTTTTTTTTTTTTAAGTAGTATAGGGGCTTAAATTCAGAGCTTCACGTTTGCTAAAGTGTCCTACCACATGAGCCACTATGGTAGCCCCTTTTTGCTTTGGTATTTTCAAGATATTATGTCATTTTATGTTCCATCTAGACTGTGATCCTCCAATCAGTGCTTCCCTCCATCACTGGAATGACAGGGACGAAACAGTTGCCAGCAACTGTGTCTCCGCTGTAACTTGAAATGGCAGGTGTGCACCACCCTACCCAGACGCTGGTTGAGAGGGAGTCTCACAAACTATGCTTGAGATGGCCTCAATCTCAATTTCTCACCTCCACCTCCCAAGTAGCTAAGAGTACAGACATCAAGGACCACTGTTTGAAAGGGACCTAAAAAATAGTCTCTTAAAGGATAACAGTTAACACTGTCTAATTTTAATAAGCCCTACAATTCCTATGCTATACTATATGATCACCTTTTACATAAATTTAAGAGAATGAATTAACTTACCTTCATCTGATTCAACTTTCTTTTGAAATGAAATTTATCTGGATTTTGTAAGCAACATATATTTATTTATAATATACAGAACATTTAGTTAATATATACAACTCTAAAATTCTTAAGAAAATTAATACTAATTTTAGACTTGAAATATAACCAAAAACAACCCTAATACAATGAGCCAAAATTTAGTATACTTACTGTAGTAGATCTTGGCTTAGTGTTGTTTCATCTTGATGTTGCTAGGAAGAAAAATAATTTTTTACAACTGATGAACATTAATGCAAGAAACTGAAAATTAATATTTAAGATAATTATTGCATTATACTTTCTTAGTTTCGTGTGTGTGTTTGTGTGTGTGTGTGTGTGTGCGTGTGTGTGCCTAGATGCTACCCCTGCACATTTTTGCTCAAGGCTAGCATTCTACCACTTGAACTTCAGCCAAACTTCTGGCTTTTTTTTTTGGTAGTTAATTGGAAATAAGAGTCTTATAGACTTTCCTGCCCAGATTGGTTTCAAATAGCAATCCTCAGATCTCAGCTTTCTGAATAGCTAGAATTACAGGTTTGAGCCACTGTTACCAGCTTATTTTCTTTTTATCATGACAAAAACCAACATTTACCATCTTAACCAGATTATATTACAGTTCTATGGCTCTAGATAAAACACAATTTGTGAAACTATCACTACCTTCATTTCTAAATTTTTTTAAAAAACTAACCTAAAACTAAAACTAATCTAAAACTCCAAATTAATTTCCTCATCCATAGCAACCACAATTCTACTTTTTGTCTCTCTGGATTTGACTGCCCAAGGAACATCATTTAAGAAGAAACATAAAACTGTCATTTTTTAAAATTTGGAACAGTATCTTCAAGGTTTTTCCATGCTACAGTGATTTTTTAAGGCTGAATAATTTTCCATTGAAATTAAGTACATTTGCAATGAACAATGAACCTGACACTACAATACTTCTTCAAGTACCTGTCTATACTTATGTATACACTCAAAAATGTAGTTGATATATCATATTATTGTAAGTCTATGTTTAAGTTTTTGAAGAAATATCATACTATTTTCCAGTGGCTATATTATTTACCTGTAAAACACCAAATTCACCTCATCTTAGTCAACATTATTTTTTTATTGTAAAGGTGATGTACAGAGAGGTTACAGTCACACATCAGGTAATGAGTACATTTCTTTTTGAACAGCGTGACTTCTTCCTTCATTTTCTCCCAGTTTTTTCCTATTTGACCCCCTCCCCCACAAGTTGAATAGTTCATTTTCAACATAGTGTCTGGTGAGTATCACTGCTGCATTAGTTCACCCTTTGTCCCCATTTTTCTGCTCCTTATCCTCCCCAAACAGAAAAACTTACATACAAGACAAAAAGTACAGAAATCAAAAAGCTGTACACACTGCCCTACTATGTAACTGTACCCTTTCTGCACAACACCTTGTCAAAAATTTTTTGTTTAGGGCTGGGAATATGGCTTAGTGGCAAGAGTGCTTGCCTCCTACACATGAAGCTCTGGGTTCAATTCCCCAGCACCACATATTTGGAAAACGGCCAGAAGGGGCGCTGTCAGGTGGCAGAGTGCTAGCCTTGAGCGGGAAGAAGCCAGGGATGGTGCTCAGGCCCTGAGTCCAAGGCCCAGGACTAGCAAAAAAAAAAAAAAAAAAGAAAAGAAATCAGGGGCTGGGGATATGGCCTACTGGCAAGCGTGCTTGCCTCGTATACATGAAGCCCTGGGTTCAATTCCCCAGCACCACATATATAGAAAATGGCCAGAAGTGGCGCTGTGGCTCAAGTGGCAGAGTGCTAGCCTTGAGCAAAAAGAAGCCAGGGACAGTGCTCAGGCCCTGAGTCCAAGCCCCAGGACTGGCCAAAAAAAAAAAACCACACACACACAAAAAAAGAAATCTAAAAGCAACAAAGGCAGGAGTGGGGGCAGGGAGGGAAGTAAAATAACAAAAACCTTCTTCCATTTCTTGGAGTTCATTTCAATAAACATCATAGCTATTAAGCTTTTGTGAGATCCTCTCCTAAGAATATCCTCCTTTAGTCTCACTGTGTGAATATTTAGAGTCCTGTTTAATTTGTCATGTCTAAGTGTAATTTTTGTCTTTTACCATCTATTGTGTTTACTTGTAGATGTATAGGCATGTTCTAGTTACTACAAATAAGGGAAAGTATGCATCCTATGTTTCTTTGTGTCAGGCTTACTTCACTTAATATTTTTCCAGGTCTTTCCATTTCCTTGCAAATGGTACAATATCATTTCTTCTGATGGATTAGTAGGATTTTGTTGGTTTGGGTGCTTGAACTCAGTGCCTGGGCACTGTCTCTGAGCTCTTTTTTGCTCCAGGCTAGTGCTCTACCACTTTGAGCCAAACTTCTACTTCCAGTTTTCTAGTGTTCAGTTGGAGATAAAAGTCTCACATACTTTCCTGCCCAGGCTGGCTTTGAACTGTGATCCTCAAATCTCAGCCTCCTGATTAGCTAGGATTACAGAAACCAGCCACCAATGCCTGGCCAGTCAACACTTCCTATTTCCCATTTTCTTTTATAATAGCATACCAGTGGCTGTGAAATGAGGTATCTATGTGGTTTACTTTGCATTTCCCTAATGCTAAGCGATGCTGGACATCTTTCCATGTACTTATTGATTGTTTATACTCAGTAAACTGCCTTGTTTGTGTACTTACCACACAGTTTGTTAGACAAGCACAGTCAAAAATAAATAAATGAATAAAATCCAAAGAAATTTAAAAATAAAAAATTTTACTTCCTACACATGCATTACAAAGCTCAGTTATTACAGAGGTTTTAAGTTAACATCAGTTGTGTTTAAATCATTGTGTGACATAAGTATTTCTCCACCATAAAATACTTAAATGTAACTCAAATCAAGCAATGCCCATGATTAATTTAAGAGATAAAGTAAAATATTTTATATTTGTTGAAAGGACACCATGTCTTTATACTAAACTGCATCTTGAGCAATCAGTTTTTCCTCAATTGCATTCTCCTTAGAAACATATAACTATGGATATCAACTGCCTACCTTCTCCAGTGAAGTACCTATTAAAATACTTTGCTTGTTTTTATTGGGTTATTTCTTGTCACTTCACTGTAAGAAATATTTATATATTCTAGATATTAATCTCTTATCCAGGCACAATTTGCAAATATTTTCTCCCATTCCATAAGCTGATTTTTTACTCCTGTTGATAGTATACTCTGACCAAAATGTTTTTTATTTTTATTATGTTTAACTTATTCATGTTTTATTTGGTTCCCTATAAACCTTAAGAGGAAAAGAAAATGTTTTCACTCTGTTGTAATATTGAGGAGCCATTCTTATCAAGTTCTAAGATCTAATACTTTCCCCTTTGTTTCCATTTTAAGACTTCATAATATATTGGCCTTCATTGTTTTAAAAGAAATCCATGCCTTAAATGCATTATCAGTATTAAAATTCTCTAGGAAAAGATCGTTCTTTGGAGGTCCTCTGTATTTGTTTCTATGATCAGTAATAAAACTACCTCAAATAAGCCAGGCACTAGTGGCTCATGCCAGTAATTCTACCTACTCAAGAGGCTGAGATATGAGGATCACAGTGCAAAGCCAATCTGGGTAGGAAAGGCTATGAAATGGTTAGCGCCAATTAACTACCAAAAAAAGCTGGAAGTGGCTTAAGTGGTAGAATACTAGCCTTCAGCAATCTGAGGTCAATCTCTTAAGCTGAGTCATGGATTACTGGTATACCTAGAAGCTGGATGAGTTCCAATAGCCCTAGTTCTCCATGAAATATCCTAGGTTTTATATGAACTATAGTGAAATCTTAATCACTAGTATTCAGTGTTTCACTTGATATATTGTTGATAATATTTGCTTAGCATATCTTTTTTCCAACCAACGTACCCAAATGTATTTATTTACATAGCATTTTAAATTTTTCTAACTATCCAGATGATTGCCTTTAGATTATTTCACATAGACAAATGATACTATCTGTACAATGCTTGAGTATTATTAAATACTGAATAGCCTGACTATCCCATTCCCTAGTATCTCAAAATGACTTTAACACATTACTTAACATTTGAATTAGAACTGCCTTCACTCCAGTAAAGCAAGTGCTAAAGCTCTCTTTTCACGTCATTTCTCTCCAAAAATAGTCCTAATCTACTTGCAACTTCTAGGCAGAAAGAACCATTTGGGAACTAAGGATTAAATCAGACCAGGATCAATTAATGAGTCAGAAAAAAAGATACCAATGGCATTAGTGATAAGCTCAGTTGTCAACGTGTTCTTATGTTTTGAAAAATCACCCTGCAGTTGGCAGAATCTTCTAATTATTCATAATACACAAAAGGAGGAAAGCGGAAGTATTTTAAATAATCTCTCTAAAATAAATGTTGGATTGAAGAAATAGACTTATAAAGAAAGAGGTAAAGGAATAAGGTGCCAGTAGCTCATGCTTGTAATCCTAAATACTCAGAAAGCTGAGATCTGAGGGTCAGAGTTCAAAGCCATCCCAGACAGGAAAGTCCCTGAGATTCTTAGCTTCAAATAACCACCAAAAAGCTGGAAGAGGAGCTGCAGTGCTCAGGTCCTGAGTTCAAGCCCCAGCACTGGCACGAAAAAAGAAAGAGAATAAAAGGTAAAAAGAATCATTACAGAATTATCATTGGTAATATCATACTTTGAGAGATATATTTACAATTTTAATATATATGTATTTGATAAACACATGACATACCTGTAATACTGTATCTGCACTAAGAATGGGCATTATCTTATTTTTATTTGTTTGCTCTTGTAAGTCTTTTCTGAATTTTGGCTCAAGTTTAATCTCAGGAGAAAGCATGCCTAGAAGGAAATACAATCATAAATCATATTTCAGGGATAATATCTATCAAGAGCTAACACATGTACATCCCTTAACAACAAATTTATTTTTAGATAGCTATTCTAAGGAAATAAATAACTAATCAGTAATACTAAATATTAGGACATTCATATTTAATAGCATTGAGATATAACATAAATATTACTCATGCACTAAATAAGGAATATAATGTATATAGCAGGTAGCAACTGAAAAGTGCCTTTGGTGTAGCACTTGTATGTCAACAGCTGAGGAGATTCTGGCACCCTATAGCTGATGGAAACCCAAGGAAGGAGTCAGACTGAGAACAATAATTACCTTAGTTTGAAAGAAAGTGGTGGAGCAGATGGTTTGTTGTGTAATTCAAAGTTAAAAGGCACATTCTGGACTGGGAATGTGGCTTAGTGGTACAGTGCTTGCCTAGCATGCATGAAGCCCTGGGTTTGATTTCTCTTTACCATATAAACAGAAAAAGCTGGAAGTAGAACTGTGGCTCAAGTGGTAGAACGCTAGCCTTGAGCCCAGAGAGGCTCAGGGATAGAGCTCAGGCCCTGAGCTCAAGCCCCAGGTCAGGCAAAAAAAAAAAGGCACTTTCCACTTAGTCAATCCAAGAAGCCTATTGGATCCGCAAATGAAACAAATAAGATTTGACAAGCCGCCAATCAATGAGACAGACACAGAAACGCTGGTACAAATCAAGGATAAAGACACTACTGCTAGTGTCTACTTACAAGAAAACTTGCTTGTTGGGCACCAAGTTTTAGCAAGTTTCTTGTTACTAAGGAGGCTAAGATCTGAGGACCGTGGTTCAAAGCTAGTCTGAGCAAGAAAGTCTGTGACACTATTATCTCCAATTAACCACTAGAAAACTGGAAGTGAAGCTGTGGCTTAAACTGGTAGAGTGCTAGCCTTGAGCAAAGAGAAGCCAGAGACAGTGGGACATTGCTTAGGCCCTAATTCAAGCCCCAGGACAGTGGTGGAGTGGGAGGAAAAGCAATAAAAATTAGCTGGGTACTGGTAGCTCATATTTGTAATCCTAGCTACTCAGGAGGCTGAGATCTGAGAATCATAGCTCAAAGCCAGCCAGGCATTAGTGGAGCTGTGACTCAAGTGTTAGAGTGCTAGCTTTGAGCAAAAAAGCTCAGGTACAGTGTCCAGATCCTAAGTTCCCAGGGCTAGCATGCACGTACACACACACACACACACACACACACACACACACACACACACCTAATTTATTAAAAAGTTATTGTCCACTTTTATAAATGGACAAGTTTTAGAGTTAAGCTAGAGATTTGGGAGAAATTAACTATCCAGATACCACTTCAAAACTGGGCCCTTTCTAAAAGTCTTAATCTATCTTCTGGAAGCTATAGTTCCCATTGTTGTCTCTATTGCAATAGATCTTAATAGTCCTTGGAACCTACTACAAATGTCTACAAGAAACTTTGTGCAAGCTAGAAACTGAGGTGCATACTTTGAAATCTCAGCTGCTGTGGAAGTAGAGGCAGGAAGATCCCAAGTTCAATGGCATCCCATAAAAAATGTTTGTAAGTCACTAGCTCAAAAACAAAATGAAAACAAAAGAGCTAAGTAGAGAGTGCTTGCTTAGCAAGTATACAATTCTGGGTTCAATTCCCCATTACACAAGAAGAAACTAACTTTATAATGCTGAAATATAAGACTAAATACAAAAAGCAGAGCTGATGATATGGCTGAAATAGTAAAGCACCTAAGCCTAGAAAGCATGACTAGAAAGACTGAGTTCAATCCCCACTACTGCCAAAAAATGAAAACATAGGACAATCATCTATTGTGTATGTACTAGTGGGAGAGGGACAGATGAACAGAGAGAAGGAGGGGAAATATATTCAAAATACTTTATGAACATGAGTGAAGACTAAGATAACTTGATAAGACTAGTTTGGGAAGGAGGAAGGAAAATAAGGGAGGAGATGATTATTATCATGATGCATTGTATACATAAATGGACATGTTAAAATGGACAAGTTAATTGATGCTAATTTTTTTTAAAGCAGCAGTTAATTACATGACCAAACTGATATAATAGTAAAGAGAATTTTTCTCACCTTGGCACATTCCATTCATACCAGGATGACGACTGAACACAGATCTAGAAGATATGTCTTGATCAAAGAGCAACCTTTCAAATAACAAAAACAAAAAAGGCACAGATTATTATGTATCTGAAACAAAACCTAATATTTAACTGTCATTTTTATCATACCTGAACTTGATAAAATTCTCAATTTTATACTACTTTTAATACTTATATTTCAAGGTATTATTTCAGAACTGTATATTTAAACTGAAACTTGGTTCAAGAAGAAAAATATAGTCATGTTCATTTTTACAAATATTGTTATTAATTTGGGTATTTGGCAGTAAGGAATAACTAGCAATAGTTTTAACACCGGTGAAATTAAATCACTGAGGAACCCTTATTTTAAATTTGTTTGTTTGTTTTTTACCAGTCCTGGGCCTTGGACTCAGGGCCTGAGCACTGTCCCTGGCTTCTTTTTGCTCAAGGCTAGTAGCACTCTGCCACTTGAGCCACAGCACCACTTCTGGCAGTTTTCTGTATATGTGGTGCTGGGGAATCAAACCCAGGGCTTCATGTATTAGAGGCAAGCACTCTTGCCACTAGGCCATATCCACAGCCCCTTATTTTAAATTTTTTACTCCATACTTCTCTATACCATGAATAAGTTGAGATTAAAAACTCACGGGCTACCCTCAACAAGTGGGCTAAAGACTTACAAAGAAACTTCTCTGATGAGGAAATGAGAATGGCCAATAGACATATGAAAAAATGCTCTACATCACTGGCCATAAAGGAAATGCAAATCAAAACAACATTGAGATTCCATCTCACCCCAGCAAGAATGTCATATATCAAGAAAACTAATAATAACAATTGTTGGAGGGGATGTGGCCAAAAGGGAACCCTACTTCATTGTTGGTGGGAATGTAAACTGGTTCAGCCACTCTGGCAAGCAGTATGGAGATTCCTCAGAAGGCTCAATATAGAACTCCCCTATGACCCAGCAGCCCCACTGTTGGGTATCTATCCAAAAGCCCACAAACAAAATCACAGTAATGCCACCAGCACAACAATGTTCATCGCAGCACAATTTGTCATAGCGAGAAGCTGGAACCAACCCAGATGCCCCTCCATAGATGAATGGATCAGGAAAATGTGGTACATATACACAATGGAATTTTATGCCTCTATCAGAAAGAATGACATTGTTCCATTTGTAAGGAAATGGAAGGACTTGGAAAAAGTTATACTAAGTGAAGTGAGCCAGACCCAAAGAAACATGGACTCTATGGCCTCCCTTATTGGGAATAATTAGTACAGGTTTAGGCAAGCCATAGCAGAGGTTCACAAGGCCCAATAGCTATACCCTTAGGAACACATAAGATGATGCTAAGTGAAATGAACTCCATGTTATGGAAACAATTGATATATCACAGTTGTAACTACTTTCAACGTCCTAGGTGTATGTGTAGTTTCTATTATTGATGATGCTCTTGTATCACCTTCCTATGGTTGTACCTACACTATCTCTGTAATCTTATCTGAGTATATTGGAAATCGTGTTTACTGGTATTGGAAGTAGGAAATTGAAAGGGAATACCAAATTTGAGAGACACAGGGTAAAAAAAGAAAAATAACGACAAAAGCAATACTTGCAAAACTGTCTGGTGTAAGTGAACTGAACACTGGGGGGGGGGGGGGGAAAGGGGGGAGGGAGGGGGGCATGAGGGACAAGGTAACAAACAGTACAAGAAATGTATCCAATGCCCAACGTATGATACTGTAACCTCTCTGTACATCAGTTTGACAATAAAAATTTGAGAAAAAAAAAAAAAAAAAAACTCACGGGCTAGGAAAATGGCCTAGTGGCAAGAGTGCTTGCCTTGTATACATGAAGCCTTGGGTTCAATTCCCCAGCACCACGTATATAGAAAAGGCCAGAAGTGGCGCTGTGGCTCAAGTGGCAGAGTGCTAGCCTTGAGCAAAACAAAGCCAGGGAGAGTGCTCAGGCCCTGAGTCCAAGGCCCGGGACTGCCCCAAAAAAACCTCAGCTTACCTGAGTATATATATTTTCATAACATATAGGCAGAAAATTCTTTGAATTTTTATAATGTATTTCTTACTGTTATTACTATACTTGAGACAGTACTGAAGAGACAAAGAAAAAAGACACATGAAGCAGCCCTGGTGGCTCATGCCTATAATCCTAGCTACTCAGGAGGCTGAAATCTGAGGATCATGGTTCAAAGCCAGCTCAGGCAGGAAAGGCCACAAGGTTCTCAGCTCCAGGTAACCACCAGAAAACCAGAAGTGGAGCTGTGTATCAAAGTGATAGAGCATGAATCTGGAGCAGAAAAGCTCAGGGACAGTGCCCAGGCCCTGAATTCAAACCCCATGACTGAATTCAAACCCCATGACTGACAAGGAAGGAAGGAAGGAAGGAAGGAAGGAAGGAAGGAAGGAAGGAAGGAAGGCAGGCAGGCAGGCAGGCACATGACCCATGGCCCTCAATAATCTCCAAACCTAATGAGGGATACAGACTAAAAAATAGCTGTGACTCAAAGCAGTGAGTATACTTAGAAAACGTAAATATTTATATTTTTGTTTAAAAAATCATCAAAGAGATAGGTGTAGTGTTCAAGCCTGTAGTTTAGGTTCTTATGGGTAAGGGATGAACCTTGAATACAATATGCTAATTGAAATAAACCAGACAACAAGGGACACACACTACGTGATTTCACTTATATGAGATATTCTAGAGTAGTTAAATTAAGGGACAGACTGTAAAATGGTAGCTTCCATGGGTACGGGGAAAAGGAAATAAGGAGTTAGTATTTAATAGGCACACAATGTCACTTTGGGAAGATTAAAAGGTTCTAGAGACAGTGATAATGGTTGTAGAACAATGTGGAAGTATTCAATGCCACTAAAACATGTACTTAAAATGGTTAAAATGATCAGTTCGGGCTGGGGATATAGCCTAGTGGCAAGAGTGCCTGCCTCGGATACACGAGGCCCTAGGTTCAATTCCCCAGTACCACATATACAGAAAACGGCCAGAAGCGGCGCTGTGGCTCAAGTGGCAGAGTGCTAGCCTTGAGCGGGAAGAAGCCAGGGACAGTGCTTAGGCCCTGAGTCAAGGCCCAGGACTGGCCAAAAAAAAAAAATGATCAGTTCATCTAACATACAATTTATCACAATAAATATTGAAATTAAAATAATTTTCAGGACCTACTAGTGCAACAGCAAGTCATCTGTACTTAGGCATGAAAACATAGTTTGGTACTAAGGGCTTTTGGTTTCCTTACTTGCTCAAGTTCATTTTTACTTTATTAGCACAACTCTGCCCCCTGCTGGTCACCCAAAGGATTACAGTTAATTCTAGACAATTCATTTCATATAGAAACCTTTCAGTATGCAACTCTAAAATACTCTTAATCTTTCAAAATAACCATAATTATTATATGTAAATAAATAATTCCTTAATATTATTTAGCTTTCAGTTTGTGATAAGCAGCTTCTAAAGCAGTGCCTAGTATGCATTCGCTTCTGAGTTGTACGCATTGGTTTTTATGTCTTTTGAGTCTCTTAAAAAGCTGTAAATTTGGCTGGGCACCTGTTATCATAGCTACTCAGGAAACTGAGATCTAAGAATAGAGGTTTGAAGCCTGCCCAGACAGAAAAGTCTGTGTGACTCTTAGCTACAATTAATCAGCAAAAAGCTGGAATTGGAGGTGTAGCTTAAGCAACAGAGCACCAGCCTTGAGTGATAAATTTACACAAGGTTTTAAAAACTCCATTTTTCACTTAAACATTTGTAATATCATTAAAATTCTTCCCTATTCTATTAGGAATTTATATATTCATCATAAAGATACCTTGTAATTTAAGCTTTATAATAGGTCAGTTTACCTTATTGATGGATTTTTATTTTTTGGCAGTACTGGGGTTTGAATGCAGGGCTCTGTGCTTGCTGGACAAGGGTCCTATTCCCTGAGTCACATTTCCAGCCCTTTGCACTGTAGTTATTTTTGAAATGGCAACTTGCTTTTGTCTTGGGCCTACATGAACCATGATCCTCCAATTTATACTTCCTACTGCAGCTGGACTGACAGGCAGGTGGTACCATGACCAGATTGTTTTGTTGAGGTGATGTCTTGTGACCTGTTTTGCAAGATGAACTGGAACCATGATCCTCCTAATTTCAACCACAAAACAGGTGAGAGGGTTGTACCACTATGCCCAGGTACTGGCTGAGATGGCTCGAGAATGTTTTGCCTAGGCTGTCCTTAAACTGTGATACTCCCAATCCCTACCTCCTGAGTAGCTATGATTACAATTATGCACTACTACCATCCAAGTCATATGTTAATTACATGTGATTTTACCCAAGCCTGGTGAAAAATAAAAATACATTTGAAAAACAATTTTTTTTGGCCAGTCCTGGGCCTTGGACTCAGGGCCTGAGCACTGTCCCTGGCTTCTTCCCGCTCAAGGCTAGCACTCTGCCACTTGAGCCACAGCGCCGCTTCTGGCCGTTTTCTGTATATGTGGTGCTGGGGAATCGAACCTAGGGCCTCGTGTATCCGAGGCAGGCACTCTTGCCACTAGGCTATATCCCCAGCCCCTGAAAAACAATTTTTTATAAAATTCTTCCTTAGGGCTGTAATATGTCCTAGTGGTAGAGTGCTTGCCTAGGATGTATGAAGCTCTGGGTTCGATTCCTTAGTACCACACACACAGAAAAAAAGCCAGAAGTGGCACTGTGGCTCACGTGGCAGAGTGTTAGCCTTGAGCAAAAAGAAGCCAGGGACAGTGCTCAGGCCCTGAGTCCAAGCCCCAGAACTGGCAAAAAAAAAAAAATCTTCCTTATGCATTACTCAGCTCACTTGCCAGAATTTTGTCAAACACAAGTCTTAGTAATCATAAAGCCTAAGGAGGACCATCTGCACTGTAGTACAAATTTTTGAGGCAACAGTAGGACCAAATCTAGGCTTTCAAGTGCCTTTTCATACAATATTAACACATGACATCCTGAATCTTTGAAAGTCTTACTCCCAAAGGTCACCAAACTCTCAGTTCTTAGCAAAAAGATCTAAGTAATTACAACATTTCTTAAGGCTTACTTAGCTATAGTCAACTGTGTAACATTCTGTCTGCTAGAGATTTCTGCCATACCAGGGCCTTAGTTTCCTATGGGAGCTTGTACATGAAAGACAGTTAAAATGAACTACATACAGCTAAGCAAGAGGATGAAGAAGAAAGAAAATCAAAACCACTACCATTCTGCCCCACCTCTATTTAATCTTTGATTTTATTTTGATGCCAATGAAAGAATATTAATTTTTAACCTTGGGCTATGAGGGCTGAAAGAATGTTTCCTTGACACTGCAGGAAACTGTTTAAAAATAAATCAGAGTGGAATAATGATTGGGCTAACAAAACAGGCCACTCATTACAACTGAAAACTGTGGAAGGGTTGGGAATATGACCTAGTGGCAAGAGTGCTTGCCTTGAATACATGAAGCCCTGGCTTCGATTCCTCAGCACCACATATACAGAAAAGGCCAGAAGTGGCACTGTGGCTCAAGTGGCAGAGTGCTGGTAGCCTTGAGCAAAAAAGAAGTCAGAGTCAGTGCTCAGGCCCTGAGTTTAAGCCCCAGTACTGGCAAAAATTAAAAAAAAAACTGTGGAAACATTTTTAAAGCTACCTGGAAATAAGAAAAGTAAATTAATAAGTGGATTGAAGACCAAAGTTGCAATGAGAATAGCTACCTATAATGGGAAAGTCCAATTGTATTTTTGTTTTGATTTTTGGTCTGTTTTGTCTGTCAGGTTGGTTCAAGGCCTAATCCTAGGCCTACATAGTGAATGAAAGGAGGAAGAGAGAGAGGACAGAACATGAATTTATACAAATTCAAGAAGATAAGTGAATGCCAAAGACAAACACAAAGAAAATCATGCCCAGACATATCATAAACTGTTGAGAATCAAGCCAGGCAAAAAAAAAAAAAAACCAAGATTTTTAAAAAATTAAGAGGGGGAAAAAACGATACCTTCCATATGAAAGAACAATAATTCAAATGCAGTTGACTATAAAGGGGTAAGACTTTTTTAGAGTTATTGAACTGTTACAAATCTTAATTGTGGTGGTTGCTCTGAGATTTCATGCATTTGTTAAAACACTTCCTTTGTGTCAAAAAGAGCAAATACTACTGCATAAAAGAACCAAAACCCTTCACATCCTTCCTTGCCCCCCATCTAATTAACCACATCCCACCAAATTTATTTTCTAAAGATTTCTCTAGTTTTCCCGTTTCCCTCCAGACCTACTGTCTCTTACTAGGCAAGCACTCTTCATTTCTGTCTATAACTACTGATGATCCCTAACCTCTACAGAATTGTTTTGGTAGAGTGCTTGCCACATATATAGAAAAAGCCAGAAGTGGCGCTGTGGCTCTTGTGGTAGAGTGCTAGCCTTGTGAGAAAAAAAAAAAAAAGCCAGGGACAGTGCTCACACCCTGAGTTCAAGCCCTAAGACTGGCAAAAAAAAGGGGGGGGGGTTCCTGTTCAAATTATACCAGCTGTAAATGGAAAGTTTGTTAGAAATTTAGAATCTTAACCCCTACCCTGGAACTCCTGAATTAGAATCCACAATTTAACAGGATTCCAGACTGAATCATGAGCATATTAAAATCCAAAAGTTTTACTAAGGCATATCAGACCACGGAAATCTTCTACTAAAAGCCTCTTCATAAGGACTCCAAGTAGAGATCATAAGATGTTTGAGGCTTTGTGATCACACCCTACCTTTCCTTTTCACCACTCTTTACCCCATCTTTGATGATTCCATAAGGCTTAACTGTAAATCCCAAACAGATGACCATGATGTTGCGCCTGTCTCTAGAACTTTACTCACCCAATTCCTGCACCAAGAACCCAACCTCTTTCTCGTCTGGAAAACTACTAACCCATCTTCAAGCTTCTACTCAGAAGTCAACCCAGAGCAAAACTCTTTGAGACCCAGGACTGAAGGAACCGCAGCCCTTCTGGTCTTTCTACAGCATTTGGAATATACCTCCATCCCTGGATTTCCCACATCATACTGAAATTATCTGCTGGAGTCTTTTTCCTGACCTGATGTTTTCTCAGAGGTAGTGGCATCATCCTTTTGATTCCCCCCCCCCTCCACTCCCCACGGGGGGGGGGGGGCTCTACTTCTGGCTTGGTTAGGCACCTGTTTCCTCAACATGCATTTTCCTGAGAGAAGTTCAATTAAGCATCTGAAGCTGGGGGAGGCAAAAATTCATTTGAGGAGCTCACTCCTGCGCTATCTGCCTGTGCAGAAGGACTCGGGGCGCTGGTCTGGGAAAGAGGCATGGCTTTTCTGCCCTGCTAATGTCACACAGCCACGTGCTGTGAACTTTATCTGTTCCCTAGCTGGGGTAGGGGGGCCAACGGGGGTGGTGTTGGCTCAACTGCAGTTTCTTCACGCGGCCGACTCCCCAAGGCCTCGCCCCGCCGGCAAGGGGGCACCCACGTCCCCCCTCGACCCCGAGGGCCTGCAGGGGTCCCACGCTCGGCCCCCGAGTGAGTGGTCACCTTCTCCACGGCAGTTCCTCGTCTTCTGGGTCGCTGTCGGTCACGGACCCCTCAATCACCGTTTCGTCGCTGTCCCAGTCCAGGGCCTGCGCACCTCCTTCCGCCCTCGCCTCACACGCGGGGTCTTCTTCTCTCCTCCCTTTCAAGCTCTCCATCCCGGAGCTTCCCTTTCCCGCAAGCAAGGGGACGCTTTGCGCTTTGCGGGGTGCACCAAGTTAGGAACTCCAAAGGGCAAAGTTCAAGGCAAAAGCCGGGCCTCGCCGGGCAGGGGAGGGGGGCGGGCTGGGTCGGACCCTGAGGAGGCCCGCGAGCGAGCGAGCGAGCGAGCGAAGGCCGCACGGCCGGCGGCGGCGGCGGCGGCGTCGTCGTCGTCGTCGTCCGGCGAGCAGGAGGTCGACCGGCTCTTCCCGCCCGCCGGCAGGGAGCAGCCGAGCCTCGCGCGCACACACGCACGCACGCACGTCAGAGCCGCGCGCCGCGGCGGCCCCGCCCCCCCGGCGCCGCGGCCGGAAGTGGCGCCGCGCCGCGCCGCGCCGGCTCCCGCGCGCTCTTCTGGGCTTTGGGCTTCCGGCTGCCTTCGGCGGGTGGCGAGGGTTGCGCAGGTTCCGCCGTGCGGAAGGCCCAGCCGGCATCTCATCCCCTGCGCTCCACCTGGGGAGCCCGGATCCCGCCTGCCCTCTGTGGCCTGGCCGTCGGCCCGGCCTTCCGAAGACACCGAGAGCGACTGGGCGGGCCCTGGAGCGCCTCCTCGCCCCTTCTCCCCTCGGACGCTTCTCGGAGGTTTTGTGTCTCACCAGAGCCTTTAGGTTAGCAATCTAATCGACGCATGCCCCCCTCTAGCTCTGGAATACAGATTGTGTAGGTAAGGTGGGTAAGGCCCTGTCTCAAGTGTGTGTGTGCGCGCGCGCATGCCTGCTCAGTACTGGGCGTGCATGAGCGTTTGTGCGCATGCCCAGTACTGGGACTTCAACTCAAGCTCTCTCCCTTCTAGTCTGGCAATCTACCGCTTAAGCCACCCCCCCCCTTTTTTTTTTTTCTGGTTACTTGTAGATAAGAACCGCTTGGATTTGTATGCGCATGGATTGGCTTCTGTCCTCATGTCTCACTGTCCAGAATGCCTAAGTAATGAGTCACCAGAACCTATGACCCCTGCTGTCAGTTTTTGTAATAGTGGTACAGTGGATATTTACAGGTTTGGCTAGTCTTAACCGGTTTTACAGAAATGAAAAAAAAAAGATTGCTAATGCTTAGTATTGGAAATGAAGAAGAGAAGAGAATAGTTCGATCTCTCCTTTTGGAGTGTTTGGCAATATCTATCCAAACGTTTCCCTTGTACACACCCTTAGAGACAGCCTTTTTGCTTTTAAGAGCTTATTCCTGTATTATTACATTTGCACCAATTATAACTTTAGAAGGGTGGAAGGAAACACTAATCCCTCTCAGCTGGGGATTTTGCTGTAGATGATCCCTTGTCATTGCAAAGAATGAAATACACTTATATATTTGAACAGATTTAGGTGGGTTGCATTATTAGCACAAAAGCCAAAGCTCGGGCTAGGAATATGGCCCTGTGGTAAAGTGCTCCCTCGTATGCATGAAGCCCTGGGTTCGACTCAAAAAGCTGTAAGTGGTGCTGTGGCTCAAGTGGTAGAGTGCTAGCCTTGAGCAAAAAGAAACCAGGGACAGTGCTCAGGCCCTGAGTCCAAGCCCCAGGACTGGCAAAAAAAAAAAAAAATTTTTTTTTTCTTTATAAATTCAGTCTAGCCTAAGTGTTTTTAGAAGACTTCAGTGGTGCACTCTACTAACTTCTTTCATGTTCCCACACCACTCATTCACTGGCTTGCTCACATCAGCTTTCAGCCTTATGGCCTCCATTCATAGCCAAGTGCTCTGTACAGCTGCACCATTTTGTATCTTTCACATCATATATTTTACTGTACCTTTTCTGTTCAGAGACACACGTCCTTACTATTGTAATTAATTCCTACAGCACAGTCATCTGCTAAACAGGTTTGTGCCTGAAAGTAACAAGCTATACCACATAGCCTTGGTATATAGTAGGTTATATTTATTATCTGGGCTTGTGGAAGTATACACTCTGATGTTCACACATGGTGAAATCACCTAATGATGCATTTCTCAGAATGTATCCCCAACATTAAGCAACATAAAGCTGTATAAAGATTGACCATCATGATTTAGGCACCAAATATCATAGAGCTAAAACTGGCTCTTCATTTAGTAGTGCCTCCTAGCAAATGAAAAAATAATATGATTTCTTCATGGAAGGTCAAAGTTGAGGTCTATTCATTTGCAAGCTAGTTACATGAGTAAGAAGCAGTAGTCAATGTTGGCAGAAGCAATGTGATTGCAGTGTGCATATATATATTCCTATTAGAGTAGATATTACTTAGATTTGTCATTTCCTCTGGTATTAATTTCACCTTACGCTTCTCTGCTCTCCTCTAGGCTTCTGTCTTTACATGTGTTTCGCAACATGATGCCTGTATGGCTGACTAAAGGACTCACTGTCCTCCAAGGAATACTCTCAGAGATCAAAGACTTGTAAAATGTATTCCCCATACTATGATTTCTTCCAGGTTCTTCTTTACCACATAGCTAACCACAGACTCTGACCTCACCAGCCTGGCCTGTGTAGAGGACAGAAAGAGGAAGAGAAGGAGGCAGGAAAGTTCCTACCTGTTATCATGGTATCGGGGTCTGCTGGAGCCAGCTCCTGCTAGTTTTTCAGAACAACTGTCTGATTTTCAGCCATTTCAAAATCACTACTCTATCAAAGTACATAAACTCATAATTAAACTACTTCTTAAGGAGTAATGCAAAAGATACTAAAATCTCGTCATTTCTAGTAATTTTGCTATGTTTGATTTTTTTTTAATTGGCAGCAGTAAGTTTTGAACTGAAAGCTTTGTGCTTACAAGGCAAGGCACTCTACCACTTCAACCATATCCCTAGCCCTTAATACTTTTTTTTGCTGGTCCTGAAGCTTGGACTCAGGGTCTGAGCACTATCCCTGAGTTTTTTTTTGCTCAAGGCTGGTGCTCTACCACTTGAGCCACAGCACCACTTCTGGCTTTTTTGGTAGTTTACTAGAGAGAAGAGTTTCACAAACTTTCATGCAAGGGCTGGCTTTGAGCCATGATCCTTAGATCTCAACCTCCTGAGTAGCTAGGATTAAGGGGTGAGCCGCCAGGTGCCTGGCCCTTGTTACATCTTATTACAAGGTCAGTAGAGAAATAGAATTAAGAAAGAAGAAATAATAAAGTACAGAGTAAGTATTAATATTCATTTATTTATATGACTGAATCTTGTAATGCTGGGAAGCAGGTCAAATTTTAGTCAGTCTTCTGATCCTCATTCTATGTTCACTTGTGTACTCCCTTGAAAACTCCAGATTTTGCACACACACAAAAAAAACTTTGATAAGTCAATTGAGCAAAACCTCCCAACTCCGAATATCTGCTTACCATCAATATCTACTTAGGTTCCTCATTTTCCACCTTCCTTGAGGTGATGGCTGATGTTATTGCCCTGTCTTCAGCTACAGTCCTGTTACGTCCATTTAACCAGGATCTTCTGATGCTTTACCTTGTAATAAGTTTTCATCCACGGACTTCCACATTGCATCATGGCTATCAATTCCTATCTGCCAATGTTGATGAGCCTGTACTCTTCTCTGCTGTAATGTTTCATATTCCCACAGACATTTTCTTGGAAAATGTCTTCCTTCCACAATGCCTTAACAAGTGTCATCCATTCATTCTTTAGCACCTTCTACCCCCCTCTCTAGCTGATACATTGTTAAACATTTACCAGTGTTCTCCTGAGTGGCATTGATCTACAAAAGCTTTGCACCCCTAAGGTCCAGCATTTTTTTAAAGTTAACTCTCCCCTATGTGTTTTTGTAACACCTTTGGAGACCTGACCCACCAGTAGTAATCCCTTGCCTTCAGTTTCTTGTTCTGGAGAATTTACCCTGTTCCTATGATCTCTCATTTCATCTTCAGAATACAGAGAACAGAAGTCCACCCCTACCTTCTCAGCAGGGGACTGTTTGCCCTCTGGACTACCCTTTGGACAGGATTTCATCAGACTGGTTCTCTCCTGAACATATCCTGTACCTAGCTTGTAAGAAACGTTTTAGCCAGGTATGATGACTCATGCCTGTAATCCTAGCTCCAAAATCAGATCATATTCTGAGGCCAATTCAGGCAAAAATAGTTTTAAAAAAAAATCTCATCTCAACCAATATATAATTTGGCAAGTTGTCAATCCTATCATCCCAGTCATGTGGGAAGTGGAAATAGGAGTATCAAAGTTTGGGCTGGCCCAGGCAAAAAAGCAAAGCTTTATTTTAAAAAAGTAACAAAAGCATGAAAGTCTGGGGTGTGGCTCAAGAGATAGGTTGCCCACCTAGCAAGTAAGTGCAAAGCCTTGAGTTCAAATCCAGTACTATAAAAATAAAATAAGAGAAATGACATTTTATGCTTGAATAAATTTTAGTAATACTCAGAGATCATTCCCTTTACCAACAAAGCCAAACATTTAATATTCTCAGTGTAGATGATGGCTATTGGCCAGCTCATATTGAACTCTTACAGGGGGGGCGTCAGTCTCACAACTGATTATAGTCTATGACAGCAATCATTTTGGAGTGCCTTATTCAAAACTTCTAATTTAGCACAAGAAGATACCTTTTTAAAATCAGGATAAGAAAAGACTTCTTAAAAAACAAGGAAAAACTTAATGCATTAAATTCCCACACACAAAAAAAGGAAAGACCAAAGGGTTATGTAACAGTAAAATCAATAACTTCTATTTATACAAAGACACTTTGCACTTTCCCAATGAAAGTAGAAAAAAACCTGACAGGGCAATCAAGACAAAAAAACCCTACCCATCACAAATACTGTGATCAAAAATATCTACGTCTCAAAAAGTATCCTAAAGGCATAGTCACTGTGGTTCCTGCCTATAGTCCTAGCTGCTCAGGAAGCTGAGATCTGAAGATCATGGTTCAAAGCCAGCCAGGGCAGGAAAGTCCATGAGACACTTATCTCCAATTAACCACCTAAAAACCAGAAGTGGAGCTGTGGCTCAAAGTGGTAAAGCACTAGCCTTGAACAAAAAATCTCGGGGGCTGGGAATATGGCCTACTGGTAAAGTGCTTGCCTCGTATACATGAAGCCCTGGGTTCGATTCCTCAGCGCCACATATATAGAAAAGGCGAGAAGAAGTGCTGTGACTCAAGTGGTAGAGTGCTAGCCTTGAGCAAAAAGAAGCCAGGGACAGTGCTCAGGCCCTGAGTTCAAGCCCCAGGACTGGCAAAAAAAACAAAAACAAAAACTCAGGGATAGAACCTCTGAGTTCAAGCCCAATGACAGACCAAAAACAAAACAAACAAAAACCTCTAAAGTTTAGAGTCACAATTTCAAAAAAGATTAAAATCTTAACTACTGAAATTCTGAAAGCCAATCTCCCCAAAACTAATTTTCTTTAAAACAACATCAGTAACAACAAAGTCTATATAAGGGATAGAAAGCTGAATTCTGGAAAATACGTCAATGGTGAAAACTTCAGCCTGAAAATATGACATTTGTCTGCATTGGCATTCCTTCTAGTAAATGAAATTACAGGAGCTTTAATTAATTAAAGCCACATCTGCCTGTAATAGTCTGGGAAGTTACAGATTGCTCAAAAATAAGACAGTGGCTGGGCATTACAGACTCATGCTAGCTACTCAGGTGGCAGAGATCAGAGGATTGTGGCTTAAAACCAGTCTTGGGAAAGAAAGACTGTGAGACTCTTTTATTTCCAATTATCCACCAAAAACTGGAAGTGGAGCTGTGGTTCAAGTGGTAGACTACCAGCCTTTGGCAAAAAAGGTAAGGGACAGTGCCCAGGCCCTGAGTTAAAGCCCTGGTACTGGCAGGAAAAAAAAGAGGAAGAGGAGGAAGAGAGGGATAAAGAGGAAGAGGAGGAGATGGAAGTTACACAACTGCATTGCTGTTTGTTTAATCATCAATATATAGTCTATATGGCACAAAGGATGGATTTCCACCTACCTCAACAACATGGAAACATGGCAAATATGACGGGAAAGTTTACTACACAATGCTCATGTTGTTTTGTATGGAATCACAGAAGATTTCAAAAAGAACACCACCACATGGGAAAGGTGAATGGATTTCCCAAGAACAAGCATCTTTTGAAAGAGAAAAATGTAGCTCAGCAACTGATGCAGGGCTTCAAAATGCACATGAAAGCTGGACAGGTCTTATAGACAACTTCTAGAATTGCCTGTAACTTGTTTCTGTCAATGTTAGCCAGCATTGCTTCTTGGGACAGAATATAGGAGATAATAGATTTCCTTGCAGTCTCAGAATTTTCAGTCTCTGGTCAGTTGGCTCACCTAGTTTCAGGACTATTGTAAGGCAGTGGGAAGGACATGGCACAGCAAAGCCGCTTAACTCATGACAGCCTGGGAACAAAAAGAGAAGGAGGAAGAGATTGGGAAAGAAACTTTCAAGAGATCACCTCCAAAGATCAACTTCCTCTAATTAGGCCCTACCTCCTAAAGTCTCCACTACTTCCCAATAGCTCATTAAACTATGAATCACAAATGGATTGATGCATTCAGCCCTTGGGATCTAATCACCTCCCAAAGGCCCCAGTTCCCAACACTGCAATACTGGAGACCACATCTTCCATACTTGAGCTTCTGGAGGGACATTTCAGATCCAAAGTAAAGCAGAATACTTCTTAGTAAACCAGATTAATGTTCACAAATTATCACACAGCTTCTTATCATGGTCATCTTACACAGAGTTCACACATCTAATAATGATAGGAAAGTAATCACACTTGATAAATAATGTGCATGAACTATAAAAGGTAATATACCATGGGCTAGAAATATGGCCTAGTGGTAGAGTGCTTGCCTTGCATACATAAAGCGGGTTTGATCCCACAGCACCACATATATAGAAAAAAGCCAAAGGTGGCGCTGTGGCTCAAGTGGTAGAGTGTTACCCTTGAGCAAAAAGAAGCCAGGGACAGTGCTCAGGCCCTGAGGACTCCACGTTATGGAAACAAGTGTTATATCATTGGTGAAATTATTTTGAACATCCCATGTGAAACTGTACCCTTTTTTTTCCCTCTCATAGTCCCTTCTGGTGGTTTTATGCCCCCACTATCACTGTATCTCATCTTAGTACCCTGGATACTATATTTACATGTATTAGAACTAGGGAAGGGAAAGGGAATACCAAAATCGAGAGACAAAGGATAAAAAGACAATTCCAAAAGCAATACGTACAAAACCATGTGATGTAAACCAACTGTACAACTCATAGGGGGAGATGGAAAAGGGGAGGGGGGAGGTAAGTTGAACAAGAAATGTACTCACTGCCTTACATATGAATCTGTAACCCCTCTGTACTTTGACAATAAAGGGGGAATAAAGCTAATATACCTTTTCATGTGTTAAAATTTTCCTTTTTAATTTTTTGCCTTCTACCGCCTTTTCCCTTTTCGTCAATTTTTTTGTAATTCATTACCTTATATATATAATAATCTACCCATCATTTCCAATACTAAAAGTGTAAATTATGTAAAACTTTTGGAGAATACTAATCCATTTGATGTCTTCTTTTTTTTTTTTTTTTACAAATTTGACTCGGTGAGACTACATTATAACCAGGATTACTTTATATGTAATCATTGCATATACATAAAAAAGATTAAAACTTCCTCAGTAAATGTAGATGTACCTTCTTTTCACATTAATATTTGTAAAAGATGAAATTTCTCAAGAATTTAGCTCATACGGCAACTATTTATGCAGTGATAACTCATAGTAGCTTTTTTGTTTGTTTTCACAGTACTTGCAGTTGAACCAAGGACTTGAATTTTCTGAGTAAGGTGCTAGTGATGTTCTTCATCACTATGGTTAGGCATTGTATGCACCAACTTTATAAATGTAGACATCTGAAATGCCACAATGGACGACCTATTCTTTAGATAAATTCAATCAAAAGCCAAGATGAGAACAATGGAGATAATAACTCAGTGATAGAGCATTTACCTATCATGTGCAAAGCTCTGAATTGAGATACAGCACTGCAAAAGCAAACACATCATCTGACTATTGTGGCATTTAGCTGTAATTCCAGCTCCTTGGTAGGGATGGACATGGGCAAAATTATGGAGACTCTATCTGAAAAATAAAAAGCCAAAAGAACTAGGAGTATAGCTCAAGTGGTAGGGTACCTGTCTACTAAGTGTGAGGCCCTAAGTTTAAACCCCAGTCTAATCCCTCCCAAAAGTATAAGTAAATAAATTGACATGATAATGCATAGTTATCATCATGGTTATCATGTACTTGAGAGGCTAAGTCAGAAGGCTCATGAGTTTGCGGCCAGCCTAGACAAGACTATGTAGCAAGATTTAAAAAAAAAAAAAAATCTCTCTCAAACAAGGGAGAGAAAAGGAGAGAGAGAGAAGGGAGAATAGAGAAGGAGATAGGGACAGAAGGAAGGAAGCAATCAACGAAGAAGGAAATAAAGAAAATAATTTATTTTTTCCAGAATTATATTTTGGGGCTTTGGATCTTTCTGGATTTCAGATTTGGGGAATTTTGATCTTTCTGGATTTCAACATTCAGGATTATGGTGCTTTAGATCGCATCTTTGGAGATTTTGACCCACATTGATTACTGAGATGTATATTTTTTGGCAGTTGGTCATAAATAAAAGTTTGAAAATAGTACTATTATGACCTTCCAAAGTCCCAGTCTCTTGTATGCTGCATTCAGAATTACGTTCCTAGAATTCTCATTTGCCTTTCTGCTTTTATACTTATGGACATTCAATAATCCTGTTGTTTTGGGCACCAAAACCACAGAGGATATTTTGCTACAAATTCAAATTACTCAGGCCTCTTCCTAGATCTACCAAATACACATGTGTGGGTAGGGCTCAGGAATCTGTGCATTAAACAAAGACATTAAAGCCTAAGAAGGTCTGAGCCCTGCTAATTTAATTTTAATTGGTTGCTTGTGGTTGGTTTGGGGAGAAGTTTTGTGGTTCTGGGATTGAACCCAGGATCTCACACATTCTAGGCAAACATTCTACCACAGAACTATACTCTCAGCCCTGATAATTTAAGTATAACCAAAATAGGACCCACATCCATTGACTGTAGTCATAGGCACTGTTAGAAACAAGATAAAGATGTTTCTGTCAGAGGTGGCTGGGAGAAAGTCGGAAAATTGAGATTGGAAATAGGGCAATTTAATGATCATCTACACCAAACCTCGTGTCCTACAGTTGTAATGGGTCTTGGTCAAGTTGAATATTTCCTTGGTTTAAGCAATAGATCTTGATAACAATAAGCATTCAGTTTCCATTTGCTCTAGCATTGACCTTTTATAGTAGAGGCCCTATGATGATCATGTTTCTGAGTGTAGAAAAACTAGAGCCTCAAGGAATTAATGTAGAAATACCAAAAGGATTATTCAAATTTGGTTCAAGGAAAGGCATCAAAAATAGAGGACAATTCTACCCTAGGATAAGGAGAAATCTGCACATAATTGAGCCTTTGAGAGAGTGAATCTAGTGTGTGTGTGTGTGTGTGTGTGTGTATGTGTGTGTGTGTGTTTCCAGAGTATTTTCATTGGGCTCACTGTATTAATACAGTTTGGTTGGTTGGTTGGTTGGTTGGTTTTTTTGTCAGTCATGGGGCTTGAACTCTGGGCCTGGGCAATATCTCTGAGCTCTTCAGCTCAAGGCTAGCACTATACCACTTGAACCACATTGCCACTTCCTTAATACAGTTTTAATTATTCACATAGTTATTTCAGCAAAGCACCTAAAAATGAGCTTTAATTTGTCAAGAAAGTTTAAGTATATGGGATAGGGCATCAGTAACTCCTGTTTTTTTGTAAGCATTTCATATAGTTTATGTCAGACAAACAAAACTCTAATCTAAAGGTGGAAAAGTTGAAGGGGGGGAAACAGGTATATATTATAAAGGTAAAGGCAGTTGTCCAACTGCCATTTCAACACAAATTTGTCCATTTGTATGATGCTTGAAAGATTTATAGCATGATAAAGGAAGTAAGCAGCAGTGATATGACAGGACTATTTGTACTGTGTTTTATCTGGTGCCAACTGATGGTGAAACCCACCTTCTTCGAGTCATGCCAAGTAGAACCCAGGTAATATGATTTCAAAGAGATATGCTCTACTTAGCTCCCTTGGGTATCGTGTGTGTATGGTTTTTCTTCCATGCATTTAAATCCATCTCAAGTCATCTGGGAACCCTTTGTCTGCCTTACCTGTGAGTTGAAGGATCCTAGGCCACCATCCACATAGCCTACTCTATGTGGCTTTCTACTCCAAGGTTCTGTGGCCTTCTAAGACTCCTGACATTAACTGCATAGATGTCCCAACCACAAGCTCTCTCTCACGGACACTCCACCAACTGTTTCTTCACCCTCTAAGGAGGTTTTATAAACTTGAGAGGCTTGGAGGTCAAAGCAGCACCTCTCTTCCACAAGTCCTTGGACAAAGTCACGTCAATGCAGTGCCTGAGAATTTCAAAATCACTCCCCAACAGGCTACATCCTTTTAGATCATCCTTTGCTCTTTAGGTTGAGGGTGAGAGGCTTTGTTTTTATTTTCAAAATTCTTTATTTTCTCAAGGCCTTCTGTGCTATGACAAGAGGACTTGATTAAACTTGCAAATCATGAACATATCCTCTCATTTGGGATCTGTCTTTGGATGGAATTTCTGAAAGAAGTTGAAGAGTGAAGGCATTGCTTGGTGGAAAGCTATCAGATGGCTGGATGGGAGAAAATCCTAAAGGTATATCCTGGGAACATTCTTAAGATATAGATAAAGATGACACCATTTATTGGCCAATTGCTTTACAAATACCTTACAACATCCTTGTAAGGAAAATCACCTGACTGAATCAGCTAAGGAAAAGGGCTCAAAGAAGTTAAGCAATATGCTCAGAGGCATAAAGATCGGAAGAGGGAAAGAGGGAGGGAGTGGGGAGGGAGGGAGAGAGACAGGAAGAGGGTGTGGTTTCTTAGGGTGATGCCAGGTCATCTCTAGTGCCTGTTGTCTTACAAGCTCATCACTGCCAGATCAGGACTTTTCAAAGTAAAGGGTTCTGGCAAAGCAAAGTAGCTGAGATCCAATGGATCAAAATTGTACTTTAGGGCTGGGAATGGGGCATAGTGGTAGAGTGCTTGCCTAGCATGCATGAAACCCTGGGTTCGATCCTCAGCACCACATAAACAGAAAAGGCTGGAAGTGGTGCTGTGGCTCAAGTGGTACAGTACTAGCCTTGAGCAAAAGAAGCCAGGGACAGGTGCTCAGGCCCTGAGTCTAAGCCCCAGGACTGGCAAACAAAAACAAAATTTTACTTTACTGTTCCTTTTTAGGGAGCAGCAGGAGCAGGACACCTGAGGGAAAGGGAAGGTTACAGAGACTTGGGTTCTTCTCTCGCTCGCTCGCTCGCTCGCTTTGTGTGTGTGTGTGTGTGTGTGTGTGTGTGTAAATATGAAGCATGCCAAAATGTCATGCTACAGGGAATTGTTTCTTGAGCCCAATACTAACCTACTATTTTGAAGTCTCTCCCTAGCAAAATTATTTTAGAAGTAAGTAAAGCTCAGATGCTGCTTACCCAAGCCCACTCTATGTGGGTTTTGAATTTTTCCTACATAGCCTTGTTTTGAGACTTGAGAAGCAGAAAGTGGTAGAAGTGTACTATTTCAGAGCCTGCAATGTGGATTGACAAATAGGGACAAAAATCACTTTTAGAATCTATCCAATTCCAATGTTTCTCTTTTGATTTCATTATGTCTTATTCAGTAATATAAGCAATGCACACAAATGTACACAAGGACTAGAGAAGAGTTTGACAAGATAAATCATGTCACTGAACAGCTTTTTCCTGTCTCAAGTTTCCATAATAAGTTTCTTTGAGATACATACATGTATCTCAAAGAAATGTGCGTGTGTGTGCGCGCGCGCGCGTGATTCCTTGATTGTTTTAATTTTTCTCTAAGGGAAACATTCTGTTAGACCAAGAGTAAATAATTCCTTTCTTGCTAAGTCATTTGAAAATTAGCCTGCTAACTGGGTGCTGGTGGCCCATGCCTGTTACCCTAGCTACTCAGGAGGCTGGGATCTGAAAATTACTGTTTGAAGCCATCCTGGGCAGGAAAGTCTGTGAGATTCTTGTTTCTAATTAACCACCAAAAAGCCAGAAGTGGAACTGTGATTCAAGTGGTAGAGTCCCAGCCTTGAGCAAAAGAGCCCAGGCCCTGAGTTCAAGCCCCATAATGGGTACACACAGAGAAATTAGCCTGCTATATTTAATCACACACTTAATTAACTCATTCCTCATGTAATGGCTGGAACTGCTTTCTTTGCTGAGGCAGGTGATGTTAGCTGGTACTGGTGGATGCTGTTAAAGTCAGTAATCTGATCAGAGACAGTTTTCTAAGATAAAGAAACACCATAAAACAACTTTACTTTGAAGCTAACAACCATTCCGCAGCAACCACTCTGCATTCTTTCATAAGCTCTCCGCTGTATATGAGACCTCACCTTTTTTGTAATTAATTCACTCACTACATAATGACCTAAATAATGTTGTCTCTATCCCAAGGCCTAGTGAAAGCAGCTTGTTGTGATTCCAGACTCAGGTGAAGAGCACTGATTTTATTCAAATGCATTTGGGCCTCCTCATTCATTGAATCCAGCATGCTTTTTAGCATGACACTCCAGATTGGCTTCTGTCCTTAAGGCTAATGAATGCATCATTATAAACTAGGCACACAGGTTTGTCCTTGACTTCAACAACAACAGCAAAACCCATCATTTGACTTTTTTGTTTAGAAAGATCAACACTGCATTGAGTTTTCTTTGTAATCAACATTTGTAAGATGTCACACACTTAAGTTTTAATAACTATCCAGTGTGTGTGTCAACCATGATGTTGTAATCCTATATTTTGGACCTGGAACATAACCACATTCGTGACATCAACTCTTGAGATCTTTTTCTGTGTAATTCCACAACTTAAATCTGAGATTCATTTTTGTGAAGATTGTTGATCATGCTTGTGGACAAAAGTTGGAGTGGAGTTGTGAACCAAGAGGTCAATAACGTCTCGGTCAATTATTGGAAGCAACACTGTTGTCATGAGGAATCACCTTATTGCATCTCATTATTATCAGATCACGTTATTACAATGTGATAACAGTTTCACAACATGTACACTGCTGGCCTGACTTCACACTGACTGCCCTTTGGATTACCAAACTACAGATAGATAGGTCTTGAGTAGCCAACGAGAAACAAACATGTTTGTCTTGTCCTGTACAGTGTGTTCTGTCTATCCCATAATGGACATTGCTTGCTTGTCCCTCAAAATTTACCTCATTATTATCACTTAATATAAATTTATGTTGGTATGGTTTTAAATACCACCTGAGGTTGCTTTGGCAGGGCTGGACCTAATGATTTCAAGGGCCTTAAACAGCCAGAGGGCCAGACATTTCCCAGCCTTGTGTTAAGACCCTGGTTTTCCTTCTGTGGGTCTCACTTTCTTAATCTATAAGTCAGAACTCAGTATGCATCCCTGACTACCTCACAAAATGGTTGTGAAACTTAAGAGAAAATGAAGTTAACACGGGGATTTGAGGGACCCCAATAAAAGACATTTCTTGCCGGGTGCAAGTGGCTCACACCTGTAATCCTAGCTGCTATGCTGAGATTTGAGGATCATGGTTCAAAGCCAGCCCAGTTTATCTCCAATAAACTACTCAGAAAAATCAGGAAGTGATGCCATAGTTCAAGTGGTAGAGCACTAGCCTTGAACACAAAGAGACTCAGGGCAGCACCCAGACCCTGAATTCAGGCCCAGGACCACCACCACACCAACAACAAAAAAAAATTCTGCTTCTTTAATCATGTTTTGAATAATTGAAGAATAAGACTAAGAAATATATGAGAAAAGTTACCAATCCCTCCCATTTTTATTGTGATGCAGGGATCAAACACAGTGGTCTGCACATATTAGGCATTTTACTACTGAGCTACATCCACACCCTAATACTAGCTTTTGTAATGATAAAGGTAGTACTGGAAAAATGGCTTATATCTGCTAGCAAATACCCCACCAAAACACTGGAATCCTATAGTCTCTCTCCTCCCTCATAACCTCCCCAACAGTAAATATGTGGATTGAAGAAAAAGGATAGAATGTAACTGATTATAACCAGTAACTGAATGTAACTGATTATGTAACTGCTTATAACCCATAACCATTTATGCTTCTCTATCCTACCATGTTATGAGGTCATTTCATCTCTGAACAAAGCAAAGGACAGAAAAGCAAAAGTATTATACTAGTAAAAGTATTATACTAGTAAATTATTTCCCTCACTTCCTCAACCATCTATCTGCACACACACACACACACTCCATATACAAATAAGAAATTTTAATTATGCAAACTCTGAAAATATTCTACAATGTGATTTTTGTGTTTATTTGGCTAGGTTGTTGGAAATTACACAGAACTCCAGAGAGGGAAATTTTGAATATGAACAGAGAAACAGCTTTATTTTGCATACCAAATTAGTAAAGGACAGCCTGTCTATTATAATTACAGAAAGCCTCATTACTAGCATTCATATTACATTAAAGATATGGTTGAAATAAAATAAGACTTAATGAAAGTAGTTGTCGCATCTGAGTGATAATCATATTCATTTGTAGGCTGTAAGCATAAATGGAAATATTGACTTAAGTTTTAACAATCAATATTATTTTTGCAACATCAAACCTGTTATTTAGATTCCCTTTTCCTATTGACAGTTCATTACTGCATTATATCTGCATTTCAGTAACTATAGTTATTCATACCAATGACATGTGACAAAGAACATCAATAACGGCAGTTCCCTTGTCCACAAATTTGCCTTATTTCTGTGTCCTTCTTCCATGAGAACTTTGAGATGACCCTTAATCAATGCCTGCTGTGGTATTTCAGTCCTTATAAAATGCCTTGCTCTGAGTATGAGCTGAACTTCATTGAGTGGTGCCTACTTCTGATGGGTAAGCTAAAACAAAGTACTAGACATCTTTTCAGCACTGGGCCTTTTGCTCTCTTGCTCATTCTGATGATATTTTGAAATGCCTGTAGAAAGACTTATGTGGCAAGAGATTGAAGAAAACTTCCTGCCAACAGCTTTTGAGAAACTGAGGCTTCAGACTAACAGTCAGAGAGGAACTGAATCTTTCCAACAACCACATGGCCAAGTTTGGAAGTGCCTCTTTCTATCCAAATCATCAAAAAACGGTCAGCCAACTACCACCTTGACTGTGGCATTGTGAAAGCAATCTGAAATAGAAGTCCCAATATCATTACAAGGGCTGCAAATGAGTAGATAGCAGCTGCCTTCCTTCGTCTCTTAACATACTGTTTACAAAAACAGTTCGGTTCATTTCCAAGGCACTATACATTACATAAGAAGTGTTTGAGGTATAGTACGTGATGATCTGTCCTGGAGGATTACAGAGACCCTAGATGAGAATGATCCCAGCTCAAAGAGCTGACATCTGTGAACAAGACTAGGTTAGGTAACTCCAAAACTCCAGAGGCAAATATTAGCCAGTGTGAACCCAGAGTCACCTTTAAAGTAGTCAAGCATAATTCAGAAGAGATTCCATTATTTAATCCAGATATTTGGAGGACATTAATAGGACTCACAAAGACTCTTCTCAACTTCTCAGTTCCTCATATCCTGAGAAATTGCTAGAACTTCTCACAGCAAATTTCCAAATACCTTTTTGAAGCCTAGTTCTGAATAATTTGTATTTGTTCTCACTCCACAGATCCACTGTTTCCTTTATTGTGAGATGGCCGCATTTATTATTTTTAGTACAATTGCATTGTCACATAAAGTTAGGTAAGGAATTTTCTACTTGTGGCATCTTATTGACACTTAAAAAGTTTCGGGTTGTAGAGCAGCTCAGATTTTCAAAATTTTGGGTGCTCAACTTGTATGTAGAAATGGCATAGATAAATAGCTTGGTAACATGTTTCCTGATCTATGGAACAGGAAAAAAATCCAAATCTAGTGGCCAGAGACCAGTTTAGGTTTGTTTGTTTGTTGCCAGTCCTGGGGCTTGGACTCAGGGCTGAGCACTATCCCTGGCTTCTTTTTGCTCAAGGCTAGCACTCTGCCACTTGAGCCACAGAGCCACTTCTGGCTTTTTCTATATATGTGGTACTGAGGAATGGAACTCAGAGCTTATGAGTGCTAGGCAAGCACTCTACTGCTAAGCCACATTCCCAGCCCCCAGTTTAGGTTATCTTAATGGAAACCTATTATCTCATCTACTTTCCAGATGTAAGTTAGTTCATAGACTCAGAACCCTTTTTTTTTTTTCTTGTTTTTTGCCAGTCCTGGGCCTTGGACTCAGGGCCTGAGCACTGTCCCTAGCTTCTTTTTTTTTTTTTTGCTCAAGGCTAGCACCCTGCCACTTGAGCCACAGTGCCTCTTCCGGATTTTTTTCTATATATGTGGTGCTGAGGAATTGAACCCAGGGTTTCATGTATACGATGCAAGCACTCTTGCCACTAGGCCATATTCCCAGCCCCGACTCAGAACCCTTGATTGAAGGGTTGTCCACCTTTCCTGAAGGAAAGGTATTGCCTCCAGATTTAGAAGTATGCACTCTAAATCCTTCCATCAAGATTTTCTTAAAAGAACTTTGTGACTACAGTGACTGTACTGGTAAGTAATAAACACATAGACATTTCAGGGACTCATAGATACAACTCTAAAACATTAATTCCTAGAGCCCCAAATACCACTGAAGGCCACTGATCAAAGTGAGATGTAGAAGCATTCACACATATGATCAAAGGAGCCTTGGCTCAAGTTCAATCAAAGCGTGCTCAGCAGTTCCACAGTTCTACTATGTGGTATTTCCCTAGTTCCTGAAAACACTTCTTACATTGGCCTTTTAACCTGAGAAGAGAAGATCATTAAAAATAAAAAGCATATCTTATATGCATATATGGAAATATCACAATGAAAGCCCTCTGTACATGAATGTATACTGAAAGAAAGAGAGAGGGAGAGAGAGAATAAGGTCAAATCCTTACAACGTCTTGTTTCTATAGTGGAATAAACAAAGGCAATAAAATGCTTCATTTTCGAACAATGCATAGGTTAGTAATATCACTTAACTGTTTGGCCAATGAAATCAGCTCATAAATCTCAGAAAATGAGGATTGTCACCAACCTGCACAGGTGGCTAATCCAACTCCAGTTGCAGCTACTTTCCTAGGAGTAGCACGTTCAGCAGGACAATCCAGTAGAGCTGCTTCAGCCTTGAATCTAGCTCCTGACAAATGCTGGCTTTCTCATCTACACAGAGCAGCAGAAGCACTTTGCTTTTATCTGGAGGATATGCCTTCTCTTGCCTTATGACTGTGCTAGCTTTCTTATTCTTGGCCAAAATTAGCAGAGATCTTGCTTTTTAAAAAAATTTTATAACACATGGCACTCATCTACCATATTGTGTCTATTGATATGATTGATGTATAGGAAGCAGCAAATTCTTTAGATGTCTTTTTTTAAAAAAGCATTTTTGAAGTGTGGGGCATGTGTCAAGTGGTAGAGCAGTTGCTAAGTAAGCATGAGACCCTGATTTCACACCCTAGTACTGCTCCACACACACACACCCAAAATGAGCTGTGGTATGACTCAGAGTGCTTGCCTGACATGTGTAAGGCCCTGAATCTGTGGGGGGAAATACGGCATTTTGACCCAAAGGTTATCTTCTGGATGCTAACTCCTGTGACAGTTCAGAGGCCTGCCTTCTCAGTAACTTAGAACTTATTACCAGGACATTCAAAGTGCCAAGTGCAGCTATGTGTGGAGTATTTTGCAACACTTTTCCAGGGGTTGGAATAAATCCATTATCTCTTTTATGTATATAGTAATTAACTCTTTTGAGAAATAACCCCCCAGGCTTGCTGTTCAGTTTAGGAGGACACTAAATACTTAACCAAAGGCCTTGATTAGTCACTTGTGGTTTTGAAATCTGAGTTTGAATTTACTGTAAGGAAGTAAATACTATCTTACCTGTAAAAACATAGCTGTTCAACAGTAACCTATTATTAAGTGAAGTAACATACAACTACGAATGGTCAATGTTGAAGAATTATACCCTAGTAACTATTTCGGATTTCTTTTAAAAGATTGCACCAGAATCCTCATTGATATTAGAGTTTTAATGAGGAGAGATTTTACACTTTTTGCTGATAAAATTGAAGACACTGAGTTATTTTCCTTGGGTGCCACAATTGGAAGCCTGAAATGAAGCTGGGTAGACTAGGGAAAAATGAGAAATTCCCCCTCAAAACTTAAGATACCTTCCTTATCTCAAGGATAAGGATCTGTTTTATGGAAGGATGCTTTCCTGCCTGGAAGAATTGCCTCAAAACATCCAGAAACTCAGAAAGTAATGATTACAGCTAAGATGAAACACCTATCTTGGAAACTTTGAAGTCATACTCCCTGCATTTACCATATAAATACCCCTAGCAGCCAAAGTATGTCTCTCTCTATATATATCTATATAGAGATATCTATATATCTATATATCTATATCTATATATATATATATATATATCTTTGTGAGAGCACCCCCTTGCCCTTCTGCTTGTCTATTTGCCTGCTTTTTGTCTGTTTCTCTGCCTGCCTGCTTGTTTACTTACTGAATAAAGCTCTGCCAAATTTTCTTACCGTCATGACCTGATCAGAAATTCTTATTCTGTGATCCAGGTCAAGTACCCTAAGTGAAGAGTTCCTGTCTTTAAAGGAAAACTTCACTAATCCTCACCTGCATTTGGTGACATAAATGGCAACCATGAAGGGATTGTAGGAGGTGGAAATTCTCTAATTTGCTTTCAGAACATCCACAGGTAAGAAAATTGGCTTGAGTTTTATGGCTTTCCTCTTTTTCTTTTTTTTTTCCATCCTCTTTGCTCTCTTCATCTATTTGCCACTTTTTTGCAAGTACTAACCCACAAAAACTCTTAAATTTGCCTTCATATTTTGTTTTAGGATTGGTTTAGTGAAGTTATTGTGGAGTATTTGTTCAGATTTTTCCATTTTTCATATAGATACAGCTCTAGGGATTTGCTTTACCTTTTCTTTTTTTTTTCCAGGCACGAGAGAAAAGTTTATTACTGAACTGCTGGCCTGTGGCCAAGATGATCCATGGCCAGAGAGAAGGGAGAGAAGGGGCCACCCCCACCCCACCCCTGGCTCATCTAGGCCAGGAGCAGGGGGTATGGCCAGGTGGATTAGGATTTGACCGCATGGAAAGGGGAGGTAACTGCCTCCAGGTCTGCTGGTTACCCAGGTAACTGTGTGGGGACTTAATGAGGTGGGGGCATCTACATGGAGCCTTCCAGGGACTGCCCTTACATTCCAGCCTTTTAATAGTTATGAAAAAAGACGAAGACTCTCTCTGGCTGCTTCCTGTTGGCAAGGGGCATTAGCATTAGGGGTAAAAGGCAGAAATGCGGCCCCTCCTGGAGAAGGTGAGCAGCAGGGTCTCTTAGTGGTAGATGCCAGTCTTTGAATGAAGCCTGGAAGAAGTCTCATGAGGCAGGGGCTGGACAAAAAAAAAAAATAATAATAATAATAATAATAATAGAGCGAAAGGAAGGGTTTAGGGACAAAACTACAAAATTGGATGACTTGGCTAGTTCTGATACTCAGGTATGGACATTATATGGACAAGGTACTATCTCTTGATTCCCTGGCCCTGACTAATTTTGAAAGGGCGAGATAAAGTGACTCCATTTAGGATGTGACATCATTCTCCTCTCCATGATCCTTGTTCCCGGAACTGGCTGAGTCCCAGGGGTCTAGGTGCTTGTTACTGGGATGGCTTGCCCCCGTTGGCATTCATGGCTTATGAACTCAGGGCCTGGGCACTGTCTCTGATTACTTCTGCTCGAGGCTAGTACTCTACCACTTGAGCCAAAGCTCCACTTCCAGCATTTGGCTGGTAAGAGAAAAGTCTCTTGAGCCATGCTTCCAGCCTGGCTCTTCGCTGGTTAGTTGGGAGATGGAGTTTGAAAGAGATTTTCTGCCCTGGCTGGCTTCGAACTGCAATCCAAGACGTCTTTGCCACAAAAGCCCTTTTTTTATTTCCAATTAAAGCAACAAAGAGACCAAGGGGACTAGAGCTTACCTGTACCTTGTCAAGAATTGACCCACCAATACTTGCCAGAATTCTACAATGACAAAACTCAGTAGATGTGATGAGTTTTAGCACAGATATATAGCTAGATAGACATATAACGAATGGCATACTGGTTTTACATCAGTGTTTAAGTCACAGCCAACAACTGTATGCCAATTTAACAATCTTTGTCTTGTATGAATTTAAGACATACCCATACTATATTCTTCCTACACTGTTTCTTCAATTCCCTTTTCTAAGACTTCACTAACAAATGACGTTGACATATACATACTCACATGGAACACACGTACACACTGTGTGAATAGGTTTTACAGCATGCAAAAATGAATTTCAGCAGTAGACTATTTTGGAATTTCAATAGTACATGACATTTTTTGCCCAATATTTTAGAACCACGTGGTTGGTTAGAAAAACAATTTTGCTAGCAAACAGAAATTTTCAGATTATAAAATGGAGAAACCATATTTTGATAAACTCCAGTGGGATGCCATGTTGGGAGGGGTGGCAGGAGGACACAAACACACTGACAGAGGACACATGGCATGGCATAATGGCGCCTGAGCTGGTGCCTGTTAAACCCAATATCCACCACGTGGTCAATGCTAGAGAAAAGAACTTTTAGATATCTTTGCTGACAAAGCACATTGGTGGTCAAGCCTCAGTTTCAAAGGCCTGTGAAAAGAGGCTGCTTTGTGAGCAAGGCACATTATCAGAATGGTACAACTTGGAGCTTTATAAAGTAAGCAAGCAAGCAGGCAGATGAGAGAGGGAGAAAAAGGAAGAGAAAGAGGAAAAGAGAGAACGCCTGAATAGAAGTAACTCCTGACCGTTTACCATTGCAGCAGCAAAAATTGTATCTGTGGGAGTATTTTGAGCAGGCCCCATTGCACTGTCAAGAGGCGTGCTAGCAGTTTCCTTGCCTGGGTGTTGACTGGGATGCAAAAACCCAAAAAGCACGGGAGGGAGGCGCCTGGTGAGTGGATGAGCTTACCGGGCAGAAGCGGCAGAAGCAGCAGAAGCAGCAGATGGAGCAGCAGAGAACCCGAGCAGCAGCAGTTTCACTCACCAGGGCAGACAGTGGTGTGGAGGTGGAGGTGGAGGTGGGTGTGGAGGTCAGCAATGGTATTAGTGAAAAGTCCCACGTGGCGTCTCGCAGCAGTTCGGTTTGTGGAAAACGGGCGGTCAGGACTGGGGATACTCCCAGAAAAAGAGAAAAATAGAGGGGAATTCTGCCTGTCCTGACTCTTAAGCCCCATCCGAGTCTCGGCACCATATATGTTAGGTTTTTAAAGTAGGTAGCCGGTAAAGGAGAACACCACGCAGTATTCAGGCAGGAGAGAAAAGTTTGTTACCGAACTGCTGTCCTGTGGTTGAGATGACCCATGGCTGGAGAGAAGGGAGAGAAGGGCGGGATTTGCCTTACCTTTAGCAGCGATTGTGATCTGTACTGATTTCATTTAAGGGATAAGACTGAGACTGCTCAATTCTTTATGGGCTAAATGGTTGATGTATGACTGCTTTTACATAGAAATTGTCTTCTTTCAAACTTTGCTTGGTGAAAAGAAAGATAGAAGTACAGACTGATGTGTAAAGTGCTGTGTTTTAAAAATGGGTGAAAAACAGTAAGGTCACTGCTCCCATGAAAAAAAAGAAAGAGGGAAAAAGAATTCGGTAGAGACTATAAGATTAATTTTTAGCCTATGTGGAGTCCTGGATAAATGACCTTCGCGATAAAATGGGGTTGCTAGACACAATATTAAAATAAAGATTCTGGGTCTAACTGATGTCATCATGGCGACATGGTAAATGGTAGGACATTTCCAAAAACTCTTGGAGGTGATGGGCATGCCTAAAATTCCTAGAGCCAGGGTCAGGGACTTGGACAGTAGTTTACCGGACTGCCAGACCTATACCATGAACTCGAGAGACTCTGGAATAGAGCACCCTGTAACCCTGCCCTCCAACCATGACTCTGTTTGGACCCCAAGTATCTTAGCTGCCATTGTGTACCATGTGTCATGTTTCCTGACTCAGGTCACCATGGTGTCTCTCTTCTGCTCTCCATTAGAGCTGATCTGGTTTATTGAGGTTGTTTTTCTACTCTTTCTTTACTATCCTCCTGGCTCAGTTTCCTGAGAGTATTAAAGTCAAGTGTTCAAATGTCAATTCATGTTCAGATGTGCCATCCTAACAAAGATGCCTAAATATATTCTTTTGGGCTATGTATTTGGGCTATGTAGGTCTTGGTTGTTAGCATTTCCCTAGCCTCAGGGCCTCAGCTCCTCCCACTAGCCCCCAGATCCACCCATACCTAGTGAGCCACTCCTACTCACTACCTACCTACTTCCCTTTTACCCCCAGAGAGAGAAGCTGCTACCTGGATAAGGTGCAGACGCTATGTAGCTCCCTCTCCCACAGGAAGTATGGCCCCACTAATAAACCTCCTTATGAAACAGAGAAAATGTTCAACATCCCTGGTAGTAAAGGAAATGCAAATAAAAACAACCCTGAGATACCACCTCACTCCAGTTAGAATGGCCTATACTCTGAACTCAGGAAACAACAAATGCTGGAGGGGGTGCGGGGAAAGAGGAGCCCTTCTCCACTGTTGGTGGGAGTGCAAATTAGTACAACCACTTTGGGGAACAGTATTGTGGTTCCTCAAAAAACTCAGCATAGACATACCCTATGACCCAGCCATACCACTCCTAGGCATCTATCCTGAACACCAGGTCTCAGAATATAAAAAAGACATCTGGGGCCAGGAATATGGCCTAGTGGCAAGAGTGCTTGCCTCGTATACATGAAGTCCTGGGTTCGATTCCCCAGTACCACATGTATAGAAAATGGCCAGAAGTGGTGCTGTGACTCAAGTGGCAGAGTGCTAGCCTTGAGCAAAAAGAAGCCAGGGACAGTACTCAGGCCCTGAGTCCAAGGCCCAGGACTGGCAAAATAAATAAAAATAAAAAATGAAAAAAATTAAGAAAAGATATCTGCACATCCATGTTTATCGGTGCACAATTCACAGTAGCCAAAATATGGAAACAACCCAGATCCCCCTCTACAGATGAATGGATCCAAATAATGTGGTACCTATACACAATGGAATACTACATAGCGATTAGAAATGATAATATACTGGTATTCGCAGGGAAATGGTCAGAACTTGAGCAAATAATGTTGAGCGAGACAAGCCTAGAACACAGAGAACAAAGGGGCATGATCTCCCTGATATATGACTGTTGGGGGGCGGGGTGGACAGTAGAGACCAGGTCTGTGAAACAAAACACTTCCTGTCAAATGGTATTTCCACAGGTTTGGGTCAGCGACCTTACATTATGTATCTAAAACCAAACAACTACTAAACATAAAAAGGTCTAAAATAGACCTATCAGCGGATCACAATAGCTCAATAGCTATGTGTATATGAACATGTAAGACAAGGATAAGCAAACTCTATTTTTGACGTTATATTTAAAGTCCTAGGTGAATTTCCTTTGGCATACACCACGTGGCTACTGTATATGATTTTGGTATACTGGATATTGTATATATGCCTACCTGATCTAGGGGAGGGAAAGAAAAACGAGGGTGTAAGATATCACAAGAAATGTACTCACTGCCCTATTATGTAACTGTACCCCTTTTGCACAACACCTTGTCAACAAAATTTAATTAATAATAACAAAAATATGTAATAAATATATAAACCTCCTTATGAACCTTCTTCTCCTGTCTGTGATTAGCTCTGCAAGGTTCCCTGGGATGGCCGGGACAAATCCTTTCATTGGTGCTGAATCAGGATAGGTTCCCTGGTGGATTTGCTCCCCCATTTCTGGGGGGTCCAAGCTGCCCCCGGGATCTGTTCTGCTGTCCTAAGCCCACCCAGGGAATCACCGAGGTAACTTCTCCTGACCAAGCACTCTACTTCCATCCACCACCATGACAGATTTGAACCTCCAACCAGGGTGAGTGACCATTAACTAGGGGCTTGGATCTGATTTTCCGGTTTACCGTAGGGCCACAGGGCCATGGCTTCAGAGCCACGCTAGACAGGCTTCAGAGCCACACAAAGAGAACAGAAAAAAAAATCTTGGTGCCACGTTCCAAGCCCCACTCCAGGTGACCGGAGCATCAGAGGTTGGTCCTGGACAAGCAATCGGGGTGACAACTTCATCGCTGATTGTCTCCTACATTTCAGCTGACCAGAGTAATACCGAGGACGCTTGGTATTTAAGTCCTCAGCTCCCCTAATCACTTACCATGGTAGGGGCACAATCTAACATTCCTCAGGACTCTCAACAGTGGCCAAAAGCTGCTCAAGTTGAGCCCAGTCTTACAAATTGGGAACTCCATGTGGCCCCTTCATGGGACCTCTGATATTTCACAGGACATAACTTATATGAGTACTCGGGCAGATGGAGTTCTCTCTCTCTCTCTCTCTCTCTCTCTCTCTCTCTCTCTCTCTCTCTCTCTCTCTCTCTCTCTCTCTGCCTCTCACTAAACTCTACCTGCCTGTGATATAGGATGGGTGGTACTAGCTTCCAAATGTACCGATATTTGTTTAACATCTGCTTTGAAAGACAAAGAAAGGTTTTCTGTTCTTGTTATTGATGTTTGTTAAGCTTGGAGATTCGGTTAAATTCTGCTTGTTGTTGGCTAAATCCTAAGTTTTCTTCTAGCACTGACCACGTGGTGGACATGGAATTGGTTTTAACAAGCGCCACCTTGGTTCCATCAAGGTTCCCCAAATACTTTTGGAGGTGGAAGCCCACCCATCCCCCAGGCAATGGGCATGCCAAATTCCTTGAGGCAGGGCCTGGATGTAGGGAGTCAAGCTCCTGGTAATCCTGCCCCCCACCTTGAACTCTGTAACTGCTGCCTTGCAGTTCAAATGCTGAAGGTGAAGATGTCTTGCTGTGAGCCTGCTAAGGCTCTGGCCAGCTTTGCCACCATTATGCCATGCCACGTGTTTGTGTTCTGTTCATGCCTATCTCCTGGGTTTCCTCGCCATATAATTTGTGAAAATTTTTGTTTGCGGGAAAAGTTTTTGTTTTCTAACTGACCACGTGGTTCTAAAATATGGGCAAAATAATATCATTTTGCCCAGAAAACTTACATGGCCAATTTAAAAGAAAAAATTCTAAGTGCGCCCCAAAGCTTGTACACAATCTGTCTGTCTGTTGGTAAAGCATGTAAAAACTGGCATCATGGTTTCAAAATTACTTGCTTTTGACTACTGTTTTGACTTACTTTAAGTCTTGTGTTAAACTTTTCTTTGCAGCCTGTGGGTGGAGTCATGGTGCACCAGACTCCAAGCCAAAGGAAAAAACCCGGGTTTTAAACCCAAACTGATCATGTTTGGGTACAAGCAAATGTGTCTAAGAAAAACTCCAAAAGGTTCAAATATACAGCACGTGGTACAAGTACAATGATGTAAAACCAGTGTGTTATTCTTTATGTCCATCTGTGCGCTAAAAGTCAAGTGTACTTCTGATCCTGACAATTCTTTGGTATAGACTAAGATTTTGCTTCTCCATTTTTCTCCCCTGTGCTCTCATAAACTCTTTAAGATCAAGGGACCAGAGTCATTTTGGAACGAGTGTGCAAATGTGGCTGCTAACCTCGATTTTCCTGACCCAGGATTGATATCTTGCTTTATAGGATGCAGGTCGACATGTGTGCTATCTGCGAGGACTGTGGCGGTCTGTGGCTACAGGAAGCGGCCTCCACAGTCTGCTCCCAAACTGCCTGGTTTCACTACTAGTGATTCCTTATTCTCTCTCTCTCTCTTGCATGGAAAACTGCTCAGGGAATCTAGGAGTCACTGGTGGTCTTCCTGTGAAGATTTTGAGAGGCCCAGAGTGCTCCTGCCCTGGCTCTTCCCCTCCCCGCCAAGGTTAGAGTTGGGTTTATAGCAGGCCTATTATGACAGAGTTGCAACCGAGACTTACTACAAGGTTATAAGCATCAGAGTTGTGTTTGTTGGCCACAGGGTTGCATTGGGGTAGCATTGGTGTCTTCCCTCTCCATGTTTCAGAAACTGTCGTGGCTGCTGCAGAGAGCAGACTTGGTTGGCCTTTGGTCTGTGAGGATTTTGTGACTAGGAAGATGGTTAAAGGCCCAAGCCTTCTAAAATCTTTTTAAACTTGTCACCCTGCTTAAACCAGTAGGGCACCAGCCTACAAAAGCCAGAGTACTCAGAGTAAGCAACCAGGGAATACTGAGAGATTTCAAATGTCTTTAACCAGTCTGTGTAGAAATTTGCAGGCAACCCAGCATTCTATCCAGGGGACTCTGAGAGATGCCACTACAGCCTTGCCCAGATCCAATCCATCTCTCCTGCCTGCCTCCATTACACATGACTAACGAAGCCTGCTGATTCAGGATGGAAGACACAGCCACTTCGGATCCACTGAAGCTGAGACTTTTACATTCTCCTGACCCCTTGCCCTCTTGATTGTTATTCATTTGTGTAATCTTCCACCTGCCAGTAAGGTTAAATGATATGATATGATTTGATGGCACATTCAGTCTGCTGTTCTCTAAGTGTTACAGCAGAACTCTGGCAAGTATTTGTTGGTAAATTCTCAACAAGTTACAGGTAAGTTCTACTCCTATTGTTCTCCTGTTGCTTTAATTGGAAATAAAATGGGCTTTTATGGCTAAGACTCCTTGGATTGCAGTTCGAAGCCAGCCCGGGCAGAGAAAAAAAAATCCCTCTAAAACTCCATCTCCCAACTAACCAGCAAAGAGCCAGACTGGAAGCTTGGCTCAAGAGAACCAGCCAAATGCTGAAAGCAGCACCGTGGCTCAAGTGGTAGAGCACTAGCCTCGAGCAGAAGTGCTCAGGGACAGTGCCCAGGCCTTGAGTTCAAACCCCGTGAATGCCAACTGGGACAAGCTATCCAAGCAATGAGCACCTAGACCTTCAGGACGAGGTCAGTCCTGACAACGAGGAACCATGGAGAGGAGTAAGAGGAATAAGTCTCATCTTAAATGGAGTCAATTTAAACTTGCCCTTTCAAAATTAATCAGAGCTGGGAGATCAAGAGGAATAGTTATTTACCCACCTAATGTCCATACCTGTCCATTTTCCATCTGGACAGAAACTTGCATTCTTGCCTTTGTTACTTGCTATTTATATATATGTATATATATTTGCCTTTGACTGGTTACTCCCGTCCAGTCCACTATCCCTAAACACTCCCTTTCTGCCCCCAGTCCAGTTATTCCTCCTTCCTTGTAATGAGCCACAATTGGGTTTATGTTCCAAATGGAACTTTTCTGGCTGGTGCCCAGGGTGTGTTCTCCCATGTCGTTCATGTTAACTGGTCCTGTGAACTTGTCAGCCTTTTGCCTCACCTTTTCAAGAGTCTCTTTTAACAGGATAACATCCCTCACCCAGGACGCCACCTGGGAACTTGCAGTTCAAGGCCATCCTCTTACTACACTGCTGTGCCCAGCATAGATCTGGACCCTGAAGACCCCAGCCCCAGGGACTCCTTGATGTGCCCAAGCTGCAGGAGGTAGCCAGAGGAGACCATGACACCCATTGGCCCTGATAACCATTCTCGTGGAAATGATGAGGACTTTTACCAACCAAACTGTCAAATACTTCTTGGATGGTACCAGGCCAAATGACGAATCAGGGACCCCTGACTACTTCGCCCCTTTACAGCAGGAAGTAGCTCCAGAAGAAACAACCTCCACCCATATTCCTGGCCTGGTACCCCTCCTCTCTTATTAATAAACAACAAATGGGGGAATATTAGCATTTCCCTACCCTCAGGTCCTCAGCTCCTCCCACTAGCCCCCAGATCCACCCATACCTGATGAGCCACTGCTACTCACTACCTACCTACTACCCCTTTACCTCCCCAGAGAGAGAAGCTGCCACCTGGATAAGGTGCAGACGCCATGTAGCTCCCTCTCCCGTGGGAACTATGGCCCCACTAATAAACCTTCTTATGAACCTTCTTCTCCTGTCTGTGACTATCTCCGCATGGTCCTCTGGGATGGCTGGGACAGATACTTTCATTGGTTATCTGTGAAAAATTTTGTTTATTGGCAAAAGTATTTGCTTTTAAATTTTTTATTTTCTAACACTGACCACATGGTTCTATCACTGGGCAAAGTAATTTAATTTGCCACTGGAATTCCAGAGAACTTACACAGCCAATTTTCATTTTCAAAATCTAAATGTGCCTTAACTTTGTACACAAGTGTATATATGTTTGTGCATGTGTGTCAGTGTAAAGTTGTCTAGGAAAATCTAGTATGTTAATATATAAAGCTGTTAGCACTATAACCAAGAGTTATCTGGCTTAAAAAGTAAAATAAATTTATTTAGAACTTAGGGGTTTTTTTTTATTTCAGTCCTCTCCACTATTAGAAATTGGGAGTAAATGTCATAAATTTAAGTGTAAAGGTTTTCTTTTGTCACCGTCAAAGACATTGTCCATCCTGTCTGTGGCTAAAACTGCAATAGTTTCTATCTCAAGAAGAAATCAAGAAAAAAAAAGTTGCAGTTCATGTAGCCTGGGAAGGGGTGAGGATAAACTGGCAAAGCTAGTTTCACTTCAGCAACTGTGGGGATGCCCAAAGGAAAGAGATTGCCACCCCCCCCAAGCTAGGGACACCCTCCTGCCAGGTTGTGACAAGGCTGTATGTGGGAGAAGGGATTCCCATGTGTGTGAGTAAGGGGACACCCTCTCACCAGAATATAACAATGCTCTTTCACCAGGACATGGAAAAATAGGATACGGGTACCCATCTTCGTGGGGTAAGGATGAACTGTCAGGAAAGGCAGAGTTCATGCAGCCCCTGTGATCAGCAGGATCTAAGGCATAGTCCATAAAGGTACTTCTATTTTGTTTCTTTTTCTTTTTCCTACAAATGGGCACAGAAAACCTGACTATTGGTAATGAGATGAGTATTCCTAAAAACTCCTCCTTGAGCTGTATTAAAAAGTTGAAAAAAGCCTTTTTAAAAATGAGAGTTTAAGAGAGAAAGATGGCGCCGAAAGAATAGGGAGGCACCCCGACTCGCACCAACTGAATAGCGAGCTGGGAACTCCAACACCCAACACCCCACCAAGAACCCAGCAAAACCAGCAGCCAGAAGCAGTGGAGAAACGCAGGAAAACAAAAAGGAGCAAAAAAGAAGAACCGAAAACCTACACGGAGCCGGAGATTCACCGGGGCACCCTCCCCCCACCAGCCGGCCCTGGCCCAAACAGGGTCAGGCTGGGAAAGGGAAACCCGGCGATCGGCAGACAGGCTGCCAGGAGCACAGAATCCATATAGCGGGAGACCCCATGGACACAAGGCAGGGTGCGGACCAAGACACACACCGGCAGCGACGAGAAGTTCGGGTCCACACCGGGTTCGGACAAGGGAACCCAGCGCGGCAGAAAGAGGGAACGGGGGAGCCACCACGACACTTCGCCAACCCCTGGAGGGCCAACGGCGGTGCGGGACACACACACAAAGCAGCAAAAGTGAGTCCCCCATAATCCCTTCCCCCAACGGGAGACCCAAGCCCGACAAAGAAGCTAGATCTCCCTCCCTCCCCCTCCCCACTCCCGTGGGAACAAAGACCCCCAAATCAGGCGGGAAGCTCCCATCAGGCGCTGGGAAGCCAGTCTAGCAGGGGAAGGGCGGAACAGCCCCAAGCCCCCACAGGTTCCTGAACTGGCAGAACCGGCCCCGTCCCCTTCCCAACAGGGGCCGGGGACGGCCGGCAGGGCAAGCCCCACCCGAGGCGCCTGGACCTTGCGGACTCTTACAACTAAAATCACAGGCGCTGGTGGGCAATACCAGCCCAGCAGGGTCACCTGAGCCTGATCACGTCCCCCCCCCTCGCAGCGGAGGCGAGGTCTGAGGGTGCCAAGCCACACCCGGACAGTCGATCCCACTGGGCCCCACACATACTGCCTCCCCCCCCAACGGACTCGCGGGAGGGCGCAAGCACAACCCAACAACCCAGGGCTCGCTCTGGGAGGCAGACCCCGCTAAAGTGCCTGTTGTAGGGGACTCACAGTGCACAGGAGGGCAGGGCCCCAGCGAAAGCGCCCGCTCTAGTAGGCGTGCCCTGCACTGGTGGGCGGGGCCACAGCGACAGCACCTGCTGCCGTAGACACACAGAAGGGAGGGAAGATTTACACAGACCTCCAGATGCGCAAATCACAAAGAAACATAACTCAGTTCATCAAAGGACAAGCCAACTCGCCAGCTCCAAAAAGCAGCACGACTGAAGAGGAGATGGAGAATAAAAAAGCAAATGAGGCCATGTTAACAGGAATGATCGAAAGCGTCAGAAATGAAATCAGAAAACAATTCCAGGAGTTTAGAGCGGAAATCTGGAAGGACACCCAGGAAGCCAAGAAAGAAATGGAAGCAGGGGCTGGGGATATAGCCTAGTGGCAAGAGTGCCTGCCTCGGATACACGAGGCCCTAGGTTCGATTCCCCAGCACCACATATACAGAAAACGGCCAGAAGCGGCGCTGTGGCTCAAGTGGCAGAGTGCTAGCCTTGAGCGGGAAGAAGCCAGGGACAGTGCTCAGGCCCTGAGTCCAAGGCCCAGGACTGGCCAAAAAAAAAAAAGAAATGGAAGCAAAACTGGATACAATGCAAGCCTCATTTAAAGAAATGGAAGCAAAAATGGATACAATGCAAGCCGCCTTTAAAGAAAATCTCCACACCCTGAGAATTGAAATGCATGAAAAAATAGATTTAAAATACAACTCTTTAAAGGAAGAAATTTCCACGATCAGAGCTGATATGACAACCATGAATAGCTCTCTGACATCCATAAACTCCGCAATTGAAACCATAACACAAAGAGTTGACCATATGGAATCCAGAATCTCTCGCCTGGACGATGAAGCAGCTGACAACAACCAGAAAATGACCACACTCCAAGAAAAGGTGAAGCTTCAGGGAAGATTACTCCAGGAACTAATGGACAAAGACAAGAGATATAATCTGCGCATAATTGGAATAGAAGAAGGAGCCGAATATCAGAGCAGAGGGCTTAATCATGTTCTCAATAAAGTTATTGCAGAAAACTTCCCCAATCTCACAGGGGACCCCATCCAGGTAACCGAAGCCTATAGGACACCTGGCAGGCCAGACCCCAGGAAAACCACCCCAAGGCACATAATATTCAAGACTACAGACCTCAAGATTAAAGAGCAAATTCTGAATTCAGCCAAAGCGAAGAAGGAAACTTTTTTCAATGGGAAGAGGATTCGAATAACATCCGACTTATCCACACAAACTTACCAAGCTCGAAGTGAGTGGAAGAACACCATCCAAGTACTTCAGAATAACAATTTACAACCTCGGATCAAATATCCAGCGAAACTGGAGTTCACATTCGAAGGGAGAACCAGATCTTTCCACACCAAAGAGGAGCTAAAGGAGTATGTGAATAAAAAACCAGCCCTACAGCGAATATTAACAGGGGAAGCCCACCCAACAGAGATCGTAAAAGACACACAGACAGAATCAGAAAGAAACTTCAATAGCCAAAGTCCAGCAGAAAGACCAGCTCACTAAAGACAAGAAGAAAAAAAAAAAAACAGGAAAAAACAGCCCAACAAGAAAATGGAAGGAGAAAAAACACCCTTATCCTTGATCTCTTTAAATATAAATGGCTTAAACTCCCCGATTAAGAGGAGCAGACTGGCAGAATGGATCCGCAAACAAAAAATTGACATCTGCTGTCTACAAGAGACCCACCTTACAGCAAGGGACAAAAACAGGCTTCGAATGAAAGGATGGAGCAAGATCTACCAAGCAAATGCACCCACCAAAACGGCAGGTGTAGCCATTCTGATCTCAGACAAGCTGGACTTCTCTTTAAAGTCCACTCAAAAAGACAAAGAAGGACACTACATATTAATACAAGGAAAAATCCAGAATCAAGACATCACGGTGATAAATGTATACTCACCGAACAAAAGAGGCCCGACATATGTCAAGCAAATTCTCACAGAATTACAGAGCAAGATAGATGCAAACACAATCGTAGTGGGTGACTTTAATACTCCTCTCTCTCCAAGAGACAGATCCAACACCCAGAGGATTAGTAAGGGAGCTGAGGACCTAAATAACACCATTTCCCAAATGGACCTAACAGACCTATATAGAACCTTCCACCCTACAGAGACCCAATACACCTTCTTTTCAGCAGCCCATGGATCATATTCCAAAATAGACCACGTCATAGCCCACACAAAGAACCTCAGCAAATACAAAAGTATTGACATCATCCCATGTATTATATCTGATCACAGTGGATTAAAGGTAACCCTCAACAACAAAGTATACCACAGAGCCTATACACACTCTTGGAGGCTAAACCCCATGCTGCTATCCAACACTTGGGCCACAGATCAAATTAAAGATGAAATCAACGAATTCATAAGCCACAATGACAAAGAAAACACATCACAAAGAAACCTATGGGACACAGCTAAGGCAGTACTGAGGGGCAAGATCATTGCACTCAGCACCCACATTAAAAGAATGGAAGCAGAGCAGGTGAATACCCTCACGATGAAACTGAAACAACTGGAGAAACAAGAAATGACAGAATATAAAACGACTAGGAGGGGAGAGATCACAAAGATTAAAGAAGAGATAAATCTGATTGAAAATAGAAAGACCATTCAACAAATAAATAAGACTAAAAGCTGGTTCTTTGAGAAAATAAACAAAATTGACAGACCCCTTGCAAGACTCACAAAAAAAAGAAGAGAAGAGACTCATATTCGTAAAATCAGGGACTCCACAGGAAAAATTACAAGTACACACGATATTCAAACAATCATAAGGAGCTATTTCCAAAACCTCTACTCAGCAAAAAACAATAATTTTACAGAAATGGATCAATTCTTAGAGAAGTACAAACTGCCCAAACTGAACCAAGAAGAAATAAATCAACTAAATAAACCAATAACTTACGGTGAGATACAAGAGGTAATCAAGAACCTCCCTACTAAGAAAAGCCCAGGCCCAGATGGATTCACCAACGAATTCTACAAAACCTTTAGTGAGGAGCTAATTCCAATACTCCTCAAACTCTTCCGCGAAATAGAAACGGAGGGAGAAATCCCAAACTCATTCTACGAAGCTAATATCATACTCATCCCCAAACCAGGCAAAGATCCAACAAAAAAAGAGAACTACAGACCAATATCACTAATGAACACAGATGCAAAGCTCCTCAATAAAATATTAGCTAACAGGATCCAGAAACTGATCAAGAATATCATACATCATGACCAAGTAGGCTTCATCCCTCAGTCACAAGGATGGTTCAACATCCGTAAATCAATCAATGTAATTCACCACATAAACAGAACTAAAATCAAGAATCACATTGTTATCTCAGTCGATGCCCAAAAAGCCTTCGACAAAATACAACATCCATACCTATTAAAAGCTTTGGAGAGAACAGGAATAGATGGAACATTCCTCAAAACAATAAAAGCCATATACAACAGACCAACTGCTAATATCATATTAAATGGAGAGAAACTTAAATCATTCCCCCTAAACACAGGAACAAGACAAGGATGCCCACTCTCCCCACTTCTGTTCAACATAGTGCTGGAATCCCTAGCCATAGCAATAAGGCAAGAGGAGGACATCAAAGGGATCCACGTCGGCAAGGAAGAAATCAAGTTATCCCTATTCGCAGACGACATGATCTTATATCTCAAGGACCCAAAAAACTCAGTACCCAAACTCCTACATCTAATAAACCAATTTGGCAAAGTAGCAGGATACAAAATCAATCCACAAAAGTCAGCAGCTTTTCTGTACACCAGCAATAGACAAACAGAAAAGGAAATTATGGAAACAATTCCATTTACAGTAGCCAAAAAAAGAATAAAGTACCTAGGGATCAACTTAACCAAGGACGTGACGGACCTATTCAATGAAAACTACAAAAATCTAATAAGGGAAATCAAAGAAGACACAAGGAGATGGAAAGACCTCCCATGCTCATGGGTAGGCAGAATCAATATAGTGGAAATGGCCATATTGCCCAAATTGTTATACAAATTCAATGCAATACCTATCAAAATCCCAGCCACATTCTTCACTGAAATAGAGAAACCAATCCATAAATTCATATGGAACAGCAAAAAACCTAGAATAGCCAAAGAAATTCTAGGCAAAAAACATAGTGCAGGAGGTATCACCATACCAGACTTCAAGCTCTACTACAAGGCCATCATAACAAAAACAGCATGGTATTGGTATAAAAACAGATCGGAAGACCAGTGGATTAGAATTGAAGACCCAGAAATAAAACCGCACTCTTACAGCCAACTGATATTCGACAAAGGAGCTAAAGACATACAATGGAACAAACATAGCCTCTTCAACTACTGGTGCTGGGAGAACTGGGCAGCCATATGCAGAAAACTCAAAGTAGACCCAAGCCTATCACCATGCACCAAGATCAACTCAAAATGGATCAAGGACCTCAATATCAGACCTGAATCCTTGAAACTACTGAAGGACAGAGTAGGAAAGACACTAGAACTTATAGGCACAGGAAGGAACTTCCTGAATAGAGTCCCAGGGGCACAACAAATAGGGGAAAGACTCAACAAATGGGACTACTACAAATTAAAAAGTTTCTGCACAGCTAAGGTCATAGCCACCAAAATAGAAAGACAGCCAACGATATGGGAAAGGATATTTACCAGCACAGCAACAGACAAAGGCCTGATATCTGTCATCTACAGAGAACTCAAAAAACTAAGCCCCTCCAAGCCCAATAAACCTATTAGGAAATGGGCAAAAGAGCTAAAGAGAGACTTCACAAGAGAAGATATAAAAATGGCAAAGAAACACATGAGGAAATGCTCAACATCCCTGCTAGTAAAGGAAATGCAAATAAAAACAACCCTGAGATACCACCTCACCCCAGTTAGAATGGCCTATACTCTGAACTCAGGAAACAACAAATGCTGGAGGGGCTGTGGGGAAAGAGGAACCCTTCTCCATTGTTGGTGGGAGTGCAAATTAGTACAACCACTTTGGAGAACAGTATGGAGGTTTCTCAAAAAGCTCAATATAGTCCTACCCTATGACCCAGCCATACCACTCCTAGGCATCTATCCTAAACAGCAAAACCCAAGATATCAAAAGGACATTTGTACTTCCATGTTTATCGCGGCACAATTCACAATAGCCAAAATTTGGAAACAACCCAGATGCCCCTCCACAGACGAATGGATCCAAAAAATATGGTACTTATACACAATGGAATACTACATAGCGATTAGGAATGGTGAAATATTGTTATTCGCAGGGAAATGGTCAGAACTTGAACAAATAATGTTGAGTGAGACAAGCCTAGAACACAGAAAACAAAGGGGCATGATCTCCCTGATATATGACTGTTAACAAAGGGAGATGGAGAGACAGTAGAGACCAAGTCTGTGAACACTGTATACGTGCTTGATACATTGTATATTGCATATGGGTCTACCTGACCTAGACAAGGGATGGAAAAACAGGTTGTAAGATATCACAAGAAATGTACACACTGCCCTACTATGTAACTGCACCCTCTTTGCACAACACCTTGTAAAAAAAATTTATGTTCAATTAATAATTTAAAAAAAATTTTAAAAAGTCAAAAAAAATGAGAGTTTAAAAGAAAAAGTCGAGTATTTCAGTGTAATGTAATTTGGTCTCAATGTAAGTTAGCATGTACAGTACCATGTCCTAAAACTAAAACTTAATTTCAGTATTATTTTGCAACTAGATGCATGTTGTGAAAAGTAAAGAATGGCCTGAGAATCCTTAAGTCTGTTAAGTTTGGATTTCTAGTGCAATACTCGTCTACGTATAATTATAGCATCACTTATTTTGCCTGATATTAAACCTCATATTAATAGGATTATGTACTATATAACCTTTTATGTCTGACTTCCTCATCAATGAAATATTTTTGAGATTTATCGGTGTTGTCCAGTGCATTGATTCATTCTTTTTTTTTAATCGCAACATAATATGTCATTGAATGAATATACTATATAATATGTGTATCCATTCTCTTGTTAATGGATTTTTGGGTTGTTTCTAGTTTTAATTATCATTGTAAGGTTGCTGGTAGTATTCTTCTTAACTGTATTTTTTTGTGTTTTCTTTTTTGGTACTGGGGATCGAACCCAGGACGTTGCCCTTGCTAGGCAAGCGCTTTGCCACTGAGCTACATCCCAGCCCAGTTGCTGGTAATATTCTTACAAAGCCTTTTGTGGCTATGGTGGGGCATAGAATAGGTATGTGATTTCATTTATAAGAAATTGCCAACCCAGGAGTGGTGGCTCATTGCTATCATGGAACATTGCTGTCATCACAGTTACTTGTAAGGCTGAGGCAGGGGGGGTCGCTTCAGTGTAAGAGTTCAAGACAAGCCTAGAAAATATAGTGAGACCCTAGAGAGGGGGGGATAGCAAGAGGAAGAAGAAAGAAGAGGGGGGAGAGGAAAAAAGAAAGGAAGATAAAAGGAAAGACAAAGAAAAAGAGGGAGAAAGATATGAGGGAGAGTTACAGTTAAATAAGTAGGTAATGAGTTCATTTCTTTTCAAAGAGTGTTACTACTTCCCTCACCTCACCCCTTCCCCACCCCCAAGTTGTAAAGTGTATTTCCAACACATTGTCTAGTAAGTATCACTGTGGCATTGGTTCACTCTTTGTCCCACTGTTTCTGTGGTTTCCCTTCCTTTCCCCCCAGGCAGATAAGCTTACATACAAAACAAAGGGTACCAAAGTCAGAGTGACCACTAGGAATAAACCAGAGGGGGAAAAAGTGAAAGAAAAGGAATAACAGTATGAACACATAAGATGATGCTAAGTGAAATGAACTCCATGTTATGGAAACAATTGTTATATCACAGTTGTAACTACTTTCAACGACCCATGTGTATCTGTAGCTTCTATTATTGATGATGTTCTTGTATTCCCTTCCTGTGGTTGTACCTACACTATCTCTGTAATCTTATCTGAGTATATTGGAAACCGTGTATACTGGTATTGGAACTAGGAAATTGAAAGGGAATACCAAAATTGAGAGACACAGGGTAAAAAAAGACAAACAACTACAAAAGCAATACTTGCAAAACTGTTTGGTGTAAGTGAAAGGGGGAGAAGGGAGGGGGGTATGAGGGACAAGGTAACAGTACAAGAAATGTACCCAATGCCTAACGTATGAAACTGTAACCTCTCTGTACATCAGTTTGATAATAAAAATTTGAAAAAAAAGAAAGAAAAAAGGAATAACAGTACACGCACGTGTGCACGCGTACACACACACACACACACACACACACACACACACACCTCTTGTTTCCATATCTTGAAGTTCATTTTGATTAGCATCATTATGGTCATATATACATAGCTATTGAGCTATTGTGATCCTTTGCTAGGACTATCCTAGGCACATACTAATGAACAAGTTTATACTCCATGAGTATAGTAGTGTTCTCTTTTGGCCACATCCCCACCCACATCTGTTATCTCAATATAGTTTTGATTTGCATTTCTTTTATGGCCACAGATGTTAACCATTTCTTCATGTTGGCCATTCTTATTTCCTCTTCAGAGAATTCTCTCTTTAGGTCTTTAGCCCATTTATTAATGGGGTAGTTGCTTTTTGAGGATTTGTTTTAGGGGGGCTAATTTTTGAGCACTAAGTATATTTTAAATATAAGGTCCTTGTCTGTTGTATAATTAGTGAAGATCTTTTCCCAGTCTGTGGACTTTCTTATTTTCGTGCTATGTCCTTTGCTATGCAGAAGTTCTGCAGTTTAATGCGATCCCATTTATCCAGCCTTTTTTGATTTGTTGTGTTTCTGGATCTTTATTTAGGAAGTCCTAGCCTGTGCCAAGGAGCTAGTATTTCCCTATCCCTTACCATAATATTTTCAGGTAATATTTCAAATAATATTTCAATTATCTGATCTTACATTGAGGTCTTTGACCCATTCAAAACTGATTCTTGTATAGGATGATATATAAGGATCTAACTCCAGTTTTCTACACGGATATAGCCGGTTCTGCCAGCACCATTTGTTGACCAGGAGGCTTTCTTCCTTCCATCTAGTGTTTTGGGCTCTCTTATTAATGATTAGGTGGCCATAGGTCTGTGGGTTCATTTCTGGGTCTTCAATTCTATTCCATTGAGCTTCAGGCCTGTTTATGTGCCACCTTTTTAAAATATATATATAACTGTGGCTTTATAATAGAGTTTGAAGTTTGGTGGTGATATTCCTCCAGAACTGTTCCCTCTTGCTGACAGTGTGTTTGCTATTTGGGGTCTTCTATCATTCCATATGAATTTTTGGATTGCTTCTTCTATTTCATTAAAAAATGCTGTTGGGATTCTACAGTTTGGATCTGCAATGCCCTCCAAAGGCCTGTGTGTTGGGCTGGGATGTAGCTCAGTGGCAAAGAGCTTGCCTAGCAAGTGCAATGTCCTGGGATCGATCCCCAGTACCAAAATAAAAATAAAAAAGATAAAAATAAAAAAAAAAATGCTGTTGGGATATTGATGAGTATGGCATTGAATTTGTAGAAAACTTTTGGCAATATTACCATTTTCACGATGTTAATCCTCCCAATCCAGGAGCATGGGAGGTTTTTCCACTTCCTTAAGTCTCCTTTAATTTCCTTTTTCAAGTTTTAAAAGTTTTCATTATAGAAGCCCTTCACATTAAGGTAATTCCTAGGTATATAATTAAGGTAATTCCTAGCTATTTTTTGAGGCTATTACAAAAGTAGTTGCTTTCCTGATTCTAGTCTTGCTCTTCTCATTGTTGGCATACAGAAAAGCTATTGATTTTTTATGGGTGCATTTTTTTTAAAAAGGACAGTTATTAAGGAGGATATTCACACACAATTCCCTGTCTAATAAAAATTTACTTTAAAAAATAAGCTTCTGGGGCTGGGGATATAGCCTAGTGGCAAGAGTGCCTGCCTCGGATACACGAGGCCCTAGGTTCGATTCCCCAGCACCACGTATACAGAAAACGGCCAGAAGCGGCGCTGTGGCTCAAGTGGCAGAGTGCTAGCCTTGAGCGGGAAGAAGCCAGGGACAGTGCTCAGGCCCTGAGTCCAAGGCCCAGGACTGGCAAAAAAAAAAAAAAAAAAAAAGCTTCTGTAGGATATATCCTCTTTATGTCTTTATTTTTAGGATAGCTCATCAATCCCCCCCCCACCTTTTTTTTTTTTTTTTTTTTTGGCCAGTCCTGGGCCTTGAACTCAGGGCCTGAGCACTACCCCTGCCTTCTTTTTGCTCAAGGCTAGCACTCTGCCACTTGAGCCACAGCGCCACTTCTGGCTGTTTTCTGTATATGTGGTGCTGGGGAATCGAACCCAGGGCCTCATGTGTATGAGGCAGGCACTCTTGCCACTAGGCCATATACCCAGCCCATCAATCCCCTTTTGATTCTGCTCATTATCTACCAGTGTTATCCCTGGAGTCTAATCTTGGGAAATGTAAGATTATTAGCTATTTTGGTGACAAGTGATATCAGGAAGAGAATGGGGTAATATCCATATTATAATTGTATTGGTTGGATATTCCATGTGGCTCTGTCTTCACATTTTCATACAGAAGAGTTCGCTCACTGCAGTGTTAACTTAGGATATAAAGTTTACTGTTTCATAGGAGAGAAAGGAAAGGATTAAATGTTGTACCACACACAGAATTTCCTAGAAAAAAAAAGTCCTTGTGCTTTCTCAAATCCTTTTCTGTCTTCAGTTTGAGAAAAGCCAATAAAGTACTGGGGAAAAAAAAACTGTAGAGAAAAGACCATTTACTTTCCTAAAACAATGAGGATTTATGCATGTAAAACAACAAGATGTTGTGTTCTACTGATTTTTGTTTTCTGGATTACTGCTGCTGACCTGATTATATCCTTCTTCTCTGTAATAGTGATATCATCAAGCAACAGTTTATCTGCCTTGGCTTGCACATGAAATGATCTTTCAAAAATGGATTGGAAGGGGCTGGGTATGTGGCTTAGTGGCAGAGTGCTTGCCTAGCATGCATGAAGCCCTGGGTTCGATTCCTCAGCACCACATATACATAAAAAGCCAGGAGCTGTGTTGCAGCTCAAGTGCTAGAACACTAGCCTTGCGCACAGAGAGGCTCAGGGACAGAGCCAGGCCGAGTTCAAGCCCCAGGACCGGCAAAAATTAATTTAATTTTTTTAAAATGAATTGGAAGAGACCGTTAAGACTGGAAGCAAGATTTCCGGGATGTCGCGTGTAATTAGAGTTCTTGTGAGTCTTTGAGATGGTGGCCTTTGTCGCCTCTGCCTTGCTGATTCTGCCTCTCTGACCAAATCCTCAGGAAGATTTCCAGTTTCAGAAAGATACTGTAGTGCAGGTTCGCCGGTGCGTCACCGGGCAGAAAAAGCAAGATGATCTTACTCCCGGAGTGATCTTTGTGGGCCACCTTCCTGAAGCAATTTATGAAAACCAGATCCAGACTTCTTTCTCCCTGTTGGGCACTGTGACAAGATTCAGATTATCCAGAAGTAAAAGGACTGCAAATAGCAGAGACTCTGCGTTTGTGGAATTTGAATCTGAGGCGGTACCCAAGACAGTTGCCAACACCGTGCACAACTACCTTCTCAGTGGTAACGTGCTAGGGGGTCGTTTTATGCCACCAGAGAAAGTACATAAAGGACTTTGTAAAGAATGGAATGCTCCCATTTCCTATCTCACAAACCCAGCAGGGAAGCACTGTAATCAGGACAGGAATTTGCACAAAAGATGCCAATAGAAGCGCAATTTAAAAGGAAGGAAATCTTACTTAGGAAGAAATGAGCTGCAAATGGAATTGATTATGGTTTTCCTTCATTGGTTATACCTAAGAGAAATCGTTCAAGTATGCCTGAGGAGAAGAAAAGCAAAATTGCTTCCGAAAGCACCCCTTAGAAGTCTGTGCATAGCAAGGACCCCACCCTAGTTTGTACACCAACATTTTTGGAGAAACGAAAATCAGAAGTGTCTGGACAAGGTGATAAAGATGATGAAATCGTTTTTAAATGGCCCGTGTGAAAGAAGAAATAAAAGAGACTCCAACAGAGTCAGGGAAAGAAAAGCAAAGAAAAAGCAGCCCAAGACTCTGAATACATTCTGTATAGAGCATGTCTCATTGTAAGGGCTGACTGTTTTACATGATGTACAGTGAAATGCAATTATTGATGAGCGTTTGGAAGAAAAAAGGTAACTTCCATGCCAGTAAAAAAAAAAAAAAGTCAGTAGTTTGGGTACTGTGCAACTGTAGAACTAGAGAGGAGCGTCCACCCACGTCTGCAGAGGAGATCTCGCTCTGCCGGCCTGGGCCTCGTGTCTCTGACCACACTGTTCCCTTAGTTGACTCTGCATAGAGGGATGGCTGATAATTGAGGTGTGAGTATTAACAGAAGCCCTCTTGTCAGCACCTAGGGGGTGCCCGGCCCTTGTCATGGGCTACAAATCTGTCACCCAAAGATACTTCAAACTTCCACACCAGGTGCCTAAACAGAACCTGCATCACGCGGAGGATGGGAAGACCGCTCAAGGGTTGGTACAAATGCAGGAATGAAATATTTTCACTTCTAAGAATGTTAAATTCGTTTCTGGTGGGCTGGCATGGATCTAATATTACCATTCCGAATCATCTATAGGATTTGAGATTCAACAAGCAGCCAATAGTTTTTGTCTAAGTTATTCCTGTACCTGTAGGACCTAGAAGCTTCGAAGAATAATAATGCCTAGTATCTTCCTCACCTGTCAAGATGTGTTTTTGTATTCACTCATTGGGATTCATTAAAATTTTATTGAAAAGAAAGAACAGGGGCTGGGATTATGGCCTAGTGGCAAAAGTGCTTGACTCGTATGCATGAAGCCCTGGGTTCGATTCCCCAGCACCACATATATAGAAAGGGCCAGAAGTGGTGCTGTGGCTCAAGTGGCAGAGTGTTAGCCTTGAACAAAGAGAAGCCAGGGACAGTGCTCAGGCCCTGAGTCCAAGGCCCAGGACTGACCCAAAAATAAATAAATAAATAAATAAATAAATAAATAAATAAATAAATAAATAAATAATTTTTTTAAAAAGAATGAATCAATATCACTTTATCCATTTTCGTTTTTGAATCTGAAAAAAGGAATGCTTCCTCAATCAATGACTTTGGTTTGAGATTGCCATTGTTTCAACTTGTACAGCTGAAGGGAAGTCTTGAGAAACCTGGACATTAAGAGTCAGTTGAGTAGTAAAAGCTATTGGATGTAATTTGCTATGATCTTGGGAACTTCTCTTTTCTTTTATGTTATTACACAACCGAAGGGAACTGATGACTCAGATGGTAGTTTGTGTGTGTGTGTGTGTGTGTGTGTGTGTGTGTGTGTATGCGCACACGTGCCTGTATTGGGGCTTGAACTCAGGACCTGAGCACTGTCCCTTAGCTATTTTGCTCAAGGCTGGCACACTACCACTTGAGCCACTGCTCCAATTTCAGCCTTTTTCATTAATTGGAGATAAGTGTCTGACAGACTGTCCTGCCTGGGCTGGGTTCAAATCATGATTTTCAGATCTCAGCCTCTTAAGTAGCTAGGATTACTACAGGTGTGAGTTGCTGGTGACCTGCTAGCTGGCAATTCTTGATTCACTTTGAATTCCCAAACTAATGTGGGTAAACCAGGAAGTAAAACCAGCTAAAAAGCAAATAAACCAGCTTTACAGGGCACTGTGTTAAGTGGGAGACACCTCAGCCCGGGGCCTGGCGTCTAAGGTAAGAAGTAGTTGGGAAAGCTTTTCAGTTTTTATGACCATGGATTTATTAGTCAGACACAGACAAACAGATGGCATCAGACTTAAATGATTGATCTTTTGTTCCAGACCTAATCCCTTGATCTCTAAAATAGGTCAAATCTCATGTCTTGTGCATTTTAGGCAAAAGCATTCTACCCTTGTGTGTGATACCAACAATCCTCTAATCATGTATTGAATGATGATTTTGTATATTGAATAATCTTTCCTAGTTGGGTTATAGTACCTGTTAAATTGTTATTACATATTTAAATGATTAATAATTCAAAGATGTACTTGAGGGCTTGTATTCTGTCTCATTTTTTGTATTCTCCTGGCATTCATAAACCTCCATTTTTATAATTTTATATTTTGGTATTTGGAAGCTTCCCTTCCCTCAATATTCCTTGTAAAATTATCTTTATCAGGCAGGGTGCCAGTGGCTCACACCTAGATACATAGGAGGCTGAGATTTGAGGATTGTGGTTTGAAGCAAGCCTAGACAAAAGAGCCTCTAAGACTCCTAACAAGGACAACACCCAGGTCCTGTGTTCAAGTCCTAGTGGTATTGGCACACACACACACACACACACACACACACACACACATCTTTGCCAAACTTTAATGTCTTCTCATGAATTTTAGAGTTCTTTTGTGGGAAAACATTTGTGTTTACCATCAGTTCCTATTGGGAATATAAACATGGTTATATTATTACTGCATTTAACATGTTAATACCCTTCATTCTTTTCTTCCATACATATCAATAGGTTGTGTTTAAAGGAACTACGACTTATTCATGTTATCTTAGAAAGGTATATTATTGCAAAAACTAATAGATAAACTAACAGGCATTTTTTTTTAACAGGCATTTATTTTAATTTTATTTTTATCTCTGAAATTTGCTGTTTTCTTCAAGACACATCTTTTTTTTAAGTTGTGATATTTTAGGTATGTTGATAGTTATGAATAGGGCTAGTTTCCTTTATATTTTCTTAATTTATTCATAATCAGATGGCAAATTTCAGCAAACTAGCCATAGACAAGTGGATGAGGAAATCTCTTTGGAAAAAGTCCATACAATTAATTTCTAGGTGTAGTGTTGCATGTCTATAATTCCAGCCCTGGAATCTGAGGCAAACTTGAGTTTTGAGATCAGCCCTGTATATACAGTAACACTGTCTCAAAGAAACAAAAAGCAAAAATTGAAAAAAAAAACTTATTTAATGCTGACAGAAGGAATAAGGCAAAAACATGTTTTCTCACATCTATTCAGTATTTCTTTTTAAATTAGTATTCATTAATGACACAAGAAGGTTTTGTTGTGGTACAGTGAGCCGCCCAGACCCAGTTCAATTCATTTTGAACAAAGTCAAAATGATAGTGCCATAGGGACAGAAACTCAGTATTGGCTGGGCTTGATAGGACATGAGTTTGGGAAAAATAAATATCATGTACTCAAAGATCAAATAAAATGTGGTCATTCACAGAGCTCTGGGACAGTGCCCGGGTGCTGAGTTCAAGCCTGGTGACTGACAAAAGGGGGATTCCAGCAAGATGCAGACACCCCTAGGACAGAGCTCATCTTGGGGATGAGAGTCCATTCGGAGGCAGTTGGGATAACTGCACAGAATCATAAATGGAGTCACTTTGTGTTCGCCCTTTCAAAAAACAGAATGGGGAGATCAATAGAAAATAGAGTGTGCCTATCTAATGTCCAGACCTGTCTTATTTCTAGCGGGACCGGAACTTACACTCTTGCTTTTGTTATCTGCTGTTTCTATTTATAGTGAGTCTTGGATTCAGCACAGTTTGCCTTGGCACCTTCCCGGCTGCCATCCATCTCTATTACCCACACATCACCAAAGCCTCCCATCAGGCCCTTAATCACTCTAAGCCAGCCCTAGCTTTTGACTGGTTATTCTTAACTAGTGTACCGTGCTCTCCCCTACCCAGTTGCCAGAAACCTTAGACACGCCCCTTCTGCCCCCAAAATTCCTCCTTCCCTGTAACAGGCCACAGTTGGATTTGTACTCCCAATGCGACTTTTCTGGCTTGTGACCAACCAGGGTGTGTTTTTCTGTGTCATCATATCAACTGGTCCTGCCATCTTGTCAGCCTTTGCCTGATCTCACCCTTTTCAAGTTTCTCTTTAACAGGATAACAGCCCTCCCTCAGGACACTACCTGGGAGCACATCAAGGCTATCATGCTACTACTGCGGGCAACCAGAGGCTTCGCTTACACGGCTCTGCCCAGACCCAGAACTGGAAGACCCCAGCCCCAGTGACCACTCAGAACCCCCATGCCAACAAGAAGTAACCAGAAAGACAACTGTCAATCCCTTTCCTTGGTCTCCCTTCTCGGCCCAATCTCTCCCCCCGCCCCCCACCATGCAAACGCCACGAGAGTCTTTATTGCAAGCTCAAGCCTGGACTCCCAACCGACACTGAAGCAGCAGATCTCGATTGAGAGTCCGGACCCTCAGATAGGAAGGGTTTTTATTGTGGTTACAACAGGGCAGGGTATTTCCAACGTGGCAGATACTTGATTGGATGGCATTTTCGGCCCAATCTTTTTGTGTAACCAAAGACCCTACAAGAAGGACTTGTATCTCCCCTGATGGCCCACTCTTTCTATGTATCCAAAGATGGAATATGAAGACTGATTGCATACAGATGTCAGGCAAACCACCAAAGATTTGCACAGACTGCCTGACACAGACAGGGCATTCTACATAAGCCTGGCTGTAAATATTCCATTGTGGACCCAACTGAAAAGCCCCCCCCCCCCAGACCTAATGACTTTTTTATTAACCTCTGCCTCCTTGCTCAGACCTCATAAAACCCCAATTCCTAGCCCCACCCCATTGCATAGTCTCTAAGCCTGTGGGAAGGCTGTGCGGCTCACTGCTATATCTCAGTATACAGTCATCATCTGTGGAAAATCAACTCTGGCTGGTTTCCTTTTTTTCACCTCCATTTTCCTAACAATCTGTACACAAAACCTAGCCTGATTACGTAACATCTCAACATCCTGTGTCTGAAGGTTTATTTTGTTTGATTTGGAAAGAGAGTTCTTTACTTTGAGGACAGCAAATTATCCTTAAGTTACATCATCTTTTAATATCCTGCATATTTCTTATCTGCTATTCAATTGTGTTAACTGAGTTTTCATTTTTTGCACTGCAGTAAGTTTTTCTCTTTATCAGCAATTCTGTAGTCCTGTCTAGTCACTTCCAGTAATTATAAACTCAATTAATTTCATTTGCAGCAAAATCACTCTGAAAGCATAGGTATTGGCCATCCCAGAGGACCCTGCGGAGATAGTCACAGGCAGGAGAAGGTTCATAAGGAGGTTTATTAGTGGGGCCATAGTTCCCACGGGAGAGGGAGCTACATGGCGTCTGCACCTTATCCAGGTGGCAGCTTCTCTCTCTGGGGAGGTAAAGGGGTAGTAGGTAGGTAGTGAGTAGGAGTGGCTCATTAGGTATGGGTGGATCTGGGGGCTGGTGGGAGGAGCTGAGGACCTGAGGCTAGGGAAATGCTAACACACCCTTTTTAGTGGATTCTGTACTTGAAATCTTATTAAGTTTATATTCTGAAAAAAAATTATTTTGTAATGAGTAAGTTTGAGAAAATTTTGTTCTTTTTCCTTAAATTGTATTTTCTTCAAGAAAATAGTCTTTGCTCTTTTTCTGCCTGCTAGCTATTGTCTTAATATTATTTATCTTATTGCCATGCTGATTGTTTTTCTTTATGCTCATGCTTCCGGTGGGCTGTTATGTCTAACTTCTAGGGCAGCTCGGTTGACTTTGCCCTCAGACAATATTTGCTAATGTTGGTTTCAGTAGGTATTCTGATAGACCAGTTTCAATATATTATTTTCTAGATATTATCCAGGTAAGGAACTTGGATGGTTATAAAACTGGGTCAACTAGGACATACTGTTTGGGAGTGGATAGCTGTATGGGTAACAGCAAGGAAGACTATAAGCAAGGGATCCTCATCAACTGGACAGTTTCCCAGGAAAGACTTGTGAATTTTCCCTAAACAAAAAGACACAGGAGAAGTCAACTTTTGGATAGACAAATCAGATGGAATTTTTATCCAGGAAATCAGAACAAACGTAAATCAGATCAAAGAAAGCGAAACAGGGTCTTCAGGGACTGATCTTCAGATCAACTACCCCAGAGCTTGATCTGATTTTTTTTCCCCTTTGGTTCACACAATCTAATCCAGTCCACATCTAAGAGCATCCCAGTCTGATTCCATCTAGCTTTCTTAGCTATATATAGAGAGAGAGCAGGGACACTGGATGGGAGGAGGGAGAGAGGTCTGAATCTATGTTATCTTGTGCAGATTTTCTGCTCTGCTCCTGATAGGGTTTTCTCTTTTGAGTAGGGATACTTCCTCTATTCAGCTTGCTTTTTTCTTTCTTTCCCTCCCAAGAAACAGATCAATATCAGATCAAAAACAGATCAATATAGTTTTCAAAACATTTGGAGCGATCCACAGACCTCCGTGCCTCAGCACCCGTCTTTCTGCCATCAGATGTGCGTGGCATATAGCAGGTTTTGTTTTGATGTTTTTTGGGGTTTTTTTTGCCAGTCCTGGGCCTTGGACTCAGGGCCTGAGCACTGTCCCTGACTTCTTTTTGCTCAAGGCTAGCACTCTGTCACTTGAGCCACAGCGCCACTTCTGGCCATTTTCTGTATATGTGGTGCTGGGGAATCGAACCCAGGCCTTCATGTACACGAGGCAAGTGGGAAGCACTCTTGCCACTAGGCCATATCCCCAGCCCATATAGCAGGTTTTGATCACTGGTGAGAGCTCTGTGTCTTCTGAATGCACAAGTTCATTAACAATTATGTACTGCAGGGGCATAGCTCAGGCTTCCCATACTCACTCGCCTCAAGAAAGGAGCCTGGCAGAGTCACCTTACACAGACTGGACGACCCTACCCCAGAGCCAAAATACCTTGGGCAAGAAGGCACAAAGACACTATTTTTGCTGTATGTTCTACATTTGGAACTTTGCTGTGGTTTGCTAGACTGTACACAGAGCTAGCAAGCAGACGTGAATATCCGCTTTTCACGGCCAGGACTGGTACAACTTCACAATTGCTTGTGTGTGGTTCCTTTGGCTTCCATGGCTGTAGCTCATGAGAGACACAGCTGGGCTTCAAGTAGATGGAGACGCTTGTGGAGGTGTGGCCTTGGGCTTAGAGAGGGCCAGGCAGGAAGTGCACTGGGACTTTTCTCCCTAGCTGCCTCCTAAGCACTGTGTTTCCAGAAGGCTCTGAAATTGCTCAGTTTCTGTGAATTTCTCAGCGGGATTTCTCGATGGAATTTAATTCCATAGTGATGTAAACTAGCATAAATTGGTGGGGAAGCTCACAGCTATTTCAGTGAGTGACTAACATGAAGTAGGCTAAAATGTGGCCAAATCAGACGGTCAGACTCCACAATTCTGAAGCTCTGGTTTCTGAGGGTCAAGGACTTAACACTGCCACAGATTTGTGTGTGGTGTTTGTACAATCATAGACTAATCAACTGACAGGATTTTGAAGAATTGGTCTCCAGGGACATGACCTAGATAGAATCCACTTCTATCTGTGACAATGGGCCCTTGCTACCCATTCCGATGCTTAATATGCCATTCATCCTGTTTCAACACTCCTTACCTGTTCCAGATCCTAGCCTACTCCTCAGGCTTCTGACCTCAGCCACATAGATGGCCCTCTGAACTCAGAGACATCCATCAACTTGCCTGCTATGTCTAAGCTCTTTTCAACTTTTTAACCCATGGCTACCCCCTCCCTGCAGAATTGTCTTTCTTTTCTTTTCTTGCCAGTCCTGGGGCTCGAACTTAGGGCCTGGGTGCTATCACCACAGCCCCACTATGGCTTTCAGGAGGTTAATTGGAGATAAATAGCTCAGAGACATCGTTACCTGGGCTGGTTTCAAACTATGATCTCAGATCTCAGCCTCCTGAGCTCTTACATCAGATCCCAAATGAATAGTGTCTTTTCCAACACCATGTGACCAATCTTCTGACACCAGCTGGGTATCCAACAATTCATTTCTGCCACTACCTCTAAGTAGCTTCATATCCCACAAATTAAGGACTAATCCCATGAAACAACTCCCATTTTTCAAGTCATAAATTTCCATGCTGTCAGTGGTACTTCAGACTGACTAGCTATAAATTTGGAAGTTCCTGAAACCCCTCTCTTAGATTTGATACATTTCTAGAAGTACTCACAGACTTCTAGATTTAGCCTTATTGACTGTTACTGGGTTGTTATAAAGGCTAGAACTCAGGAATGGCCACATAGAGCAGGTGCATGGGAAAAGGCACGTAGGAAGAGAAACAGAGCTTCCATATTCTCCTAACACTCTCGTAGCCCATCGACATGATTCTTGATCCACAAGCTCTCCAAACTCAGTGGCATTATTGGTTTTATGGAATTTTCACTAAGCAGGCATGATGGATTCAGTCTTCAACCTGTCTCCTTCTTCCTAGCCATTGGGATTCAGGCTCTAACCTAATCCTCCACTTGAACTTAGATCATGGTCTTTCTGGAGACTAACTCCTATCCTGAAGATCTTGAAACTTGTGCTGTTGAGGCCTTGACCCACCCTGATACTTACTGAGGTAACATTTTCTGCAATTGCACAAAATATATATTTTCAGACTTGTACTAGAGCAGGCAAAGTGTTCAGCCAGCAGAGGTCAGACACTTCTAGTGGCAGACTCCAGTGGTTGGCTGGATGGGTAGCCATTGGCAGCACTCTTTCCCTTACTGCCCCTATATGGCTTAGAACATTTAAATATTCAATTTCTTGGCTTTTCTCACATTTAATGGGGATAGACTTCTGGCCAACCAGACAGAGAAAGGTTTATGAAGAAACTTAGGGAAAGATTTTTTTTTCTAACAAATGAGATGGATACAGCTTATATACCTCTTCACCTTATTCCTCCTTTGAACTCAGATGTTGCTTAGCATGTGGGTAGTCATCTTGGAACCATGTAGGAAAGGCTAACAGAATTGAAGAGTTGCTATCCCAGGCACTCTTAAGCTGCTGAGCCAAGGCAGTGACCAACTCCCTCTAGATTTCCCAGTATGAAAACTGTTGGAGCTACAGTGAATTAGGTTCCCGTTACTTGAAGCTGAAATGAACAATTCAAAAGCAAATTCTCGGTAAAGACTGATTGGTATAGAACAGAGAAATACTTCCTGGTATTTAGGCAATGATTCAAAATGTAAATTTGACTATTTCTATGCAGCCTGTAATTATTATAAATTACTTCCACAAGTTGAACTGCTTTATTATAGAAACCAAATCATCCACCTTTAAAATGACATGCCGTCTAAGCAGAATGGACAATTTGAAAAGTGCCTTTTAAGTGCAATATTCTTTTCATGCTTTAAATAAGGTATATCATCAGAATCTGTAAATAGTACCTTTGGAACCAAACACACAAAACTACTAATGTGATTCCCTATAGGCAGAATTAATTTTCCAGGAGGAAGAGAGCTTTTAAATTTCTGGCTGTGGGGAGTACAATAGTAGTGTGTGTGTGTGTGTGTGTGTGTGTGTGTGTGTGTGTATGTGTACATATCATATCACATATAAGGATAAAGGGAACAGAGATGTTAAGGTAAAGAATAAAAACAAAGGTAGAGTTGATGGCTCACACCTGTAATCCCAGCTACTCGGGAGATAGAGACCTGGTAGACTGTGGCTAAAGTCTACCAAGGGTGTGTGGGGGGTTTTTTGGGGAGAGGGAGGGGAACAAAGCTAGATCATCAATGTGATAATCACCTCAACATATAAGTTTGGCTGGTGGCTTATGCCTGTAATCCAGTTATTTGGGTAATAAAGATAGAGGATGTTGATCTGAGGGAAAAAGCTTGATACTATTTGAAATGAAAACCTAGTTTTTTTTTAAAAAGTAAGGTTAAATCTGTAGAGCACTTGCTTAGCCAGTGAAAAAATAAAAAACCAAACCAACAACCCAGAATCAAACAAGTATTAAAATAAAGCACAGGGGGGAAGGGGCAATGAGGGAGGAGGTAACAAACAGTACAACAAATGTATCCAGGGGCTGGGGATATAGCCTAGTGGCAAGAGTGCCTGCCTCGGATACACGAGGCCCTAGGTTCGATTCCCCAGCACCATATATACAGAAAACGGCCAGAAGCGGCGCTGTGGCTCAAGTGGCGGAGTGCTAGCCTTGAGCAGGAAGAAGCCAGGGACAGTGCTCAGGCCCTGAGTCCAAGGCCCAGGACTGGCCAAAAAAAAAAAAAAAAATGTATCCAATGCCTAATGTATGAAACTGTAATCTCTCTGTACCTCAGTTTGACAATAAAAATTTAACAAAAAAATAAAAAATAAAATAAAGCACATATAGATGTGTTTATAAACTAAATATGAGGGAAAGCTAAGTAGAATTCAAAATCTAGATTCAACAAGAAAAAAACTATATTAAAATAATTTTTATAGCAAAACCTCTATTCAATTTTCTGTACTGCAAACCCATCTGTCCCTGTACCCCAGGAAACAAATCTGAAGAAAATATCTTGAAAATATATCACAAATAATTAGCTAATCCTCATGACAAAAAGGAGATTGCAAGTCTAATACACTGATCGTAGCCATGTGTGCAAAGCAGGAATGTGCGCATGGCCTGTCTAGCTTCTGTTCATTTTAGGATTTAATAGCTAACCTTAAAGACAGGAAGGCTGGAATATTAAGTAGCTATAGATGGACTCCTTCAATATTCAGACTCGTTCCAGTATTCAGAGGATTTCACATAAGAATTTTTGTCAAATGTGTATGCTTTAAGAAATAAAAAGAGGGGGCTGGGGATATGGCCTAGTGGCAAGAGCGCTTGCCTCGTATACATGAGGCCCTGGGTTCGATTCCCCAGCACCACATATATAGAAAACAGCCAGAAGTGGCGCTGTGGCTCAAGTGGCAGAGTGCTAGCCTTGAGCGGGAAGAAGCCAGGGATGGTGCTCAGGCCCTGAGTCCAAGGCCCAGGACTGGCCAAAAAAAAAAAAAAAAAAAGAAATAAAAAGAGAGAGAAAGACTTCAAAGTATTTTTTTTAACTGATGTTTCCCTTTCCTGGATTGTTTTACCTTTTTAGAACTTGGAGCTTCCTTTTTTCTTTTTTTTTGGGGGGGGAGGGGGTCATGGGGCTTGAACTAGCGGCCTGGGCACTGTTCCTGAGCTCTTTTGTTCAAGGCTAGCTTTCTTTTTTTTTTAATTTATTTATTAATTAAACAAAATTTTTTTGACAAGGTGTTGTGCAAAAAGGGTACAGTTACATAGTAGGGCAGTTTGTACATTTCTTGTGATATCTTATACCCTGTTTTTCTTTCCCTTCCCTAGGTCAGGTAGACATATATACAATACACAATGTACTAAGAACATATACAGTAGCCACATGGCCTACACCCAAGAAAATTCGCCTAGGGCTTTAAATGTAATGTCGACATTAGATAATATGTCGACAGTAGTTTTATATGAACGTACATACATAGCTTTTGAGCTATTGTATTCCACTGAGAGGTCAATTTTTGACCTTTATATGTTGAGTAGTTGTTTGGTTTTAGTTACATAATGTTGGGTTGCTTCCCCAATCCTGTGGGAAATACCATTTGACAAGCAGTTTTTGGTTTCACAGACCTGGTCTCTACTGTCTCTCCGTCTCCCTTTCTTAACAGTCATATATCAAGGAGATCATGCCTCTTTGTTTTCTGTGTTCTAGGCTTGTCTTGTTCAACATTATTTGTTCAAGTTCTGACCATTTCCCTGCGAATAACAATATTTCACCATTCCTGATCGCTATGTAGTATTCCATTGTGTTTAGGTACCATATTTTTTGGATCCATTCATCTGTGGAGGGGCATCTGGGTTGATTCCATATTTTGGCTATTGTGAATTGTGCCACGATAAACATGGAAGTGGAAATGTCTTTTTGATATCTTGGGACCTGCTGTTCAGGATAGATGCCTAGGAGTGGTATGGCTGGGTCATAGGGTAGGTCTATATTGAGCTTTTTGAGAAACTTCCATACTGTTCTTCAAAGTGGTTGTACTAATTTGAACTCCCACCAACATTTGTTGTTTCCTGAGTTCAGAGTATAGGCCATTCTAACTGGAGTGAGGTGGTATCTCAGGGTTGTTTTTATTTGCATTTCCTTTACTACCAGGGATGGTGAACATTTCCTCATATGTTTCTTTGCCATTTTTATCTCTTCTCTTGTGAAGTCTCTTTAGCTCCTTTACCCATTTCCTAATTGGTTTATTGGGCTTGGAGGGGCTTAGTTTTTTGAGTTCTCTGTAGATGACAGATATTAGGCCTTTGTCTGTTGCTGTGCTGGTAAAGATCCTTTCCCATATGGTTGGCTGTCTTTCTATTTTGGTGGCTATGTCCTTAGCTGTGCAGAAACTTTTTAATTTGTAGTAGTCCCATTTGTCGAGTCTGTTGTGCCCCTGGGACTCTATTCAGGAAGTTCCTTCCTGTAAGGCTAGCTTTCTATCACCTGAGCCACAGTGCCACTTCCCCTTTTTTTCTTTTTCTTTGCACTGATTTTAATATGATTCTTCTGCATGGCAAAAATGAGATGTTAGACGTTGGAAGCATACAAGCCCCCTCTATGTAGAAGCTTTGTTTATTTCTACACAAACTACCCATCTGCAACTCTGTCCTTTCTTTGAAATATTCACTAAAATTAATGTTGTTGGTTTTACTCGACAAGACAAATTCCTGCGACATAGTGTTTATACACAGGGTCTTTCACTGCTTTCGGACTCATCAGACACTATACATATTGTTTTGCCTTGTTAATCACAGATTTAAACATAGTGAAAGCTACCTATAACGAGGCTTACTTATTGCAACCCACCGCATGCTCCCTAATCTGCCATGACCAGCAGCAACACAGTAACGGAGACCTGACCGTGGAACTGAGGTTTGGGGTGCCGTGCCAGGGAACCTTTAGCCTTCCTCCAGCTTCAGATCCCAAGGTTCCATTATTGGGCTTGTGCAAGGAAGGTACAAACTTACAAGTGACAATATTTTGTATACAAGTGGTAGATGACTTTCTTCCGGGAAGGCGAGCTAAACAGTAAACAGCTTACAGTTTGCATGAACCTAAGTCTACCCGCAGGCTCTCACACAGTATAGGGTGGGACGTGTATACACGAAGCCCTGGGTTCGATTCCTCAGCACCACATATATAGAAAAAGCCAGAAGTGGTGCTGTGGCTCAAGTGGTAGAGTGCTAGCCTTGAGCAAAAGGAAGCCAGGGACAGTGCTCAGGCCCTGAGTCCAAGGCCCAGGACTGGCAAAAAAACAAAACCCCAACAACTTTTATTTGGCTGATGATTTTGATGACTGGCAAGTCCAAACAGCATGGGGCCAACTTTGGCTGCATCACCACAGGGTAGAGAAATGGAGAAAGGACCAGTCACACGAAGCAGGGGCTCGGTCCGTGGGGTAGCCTCACTTTATAACAATCCTATCTTGCAAGAATGAACTCAGTCCTGTGAAACCTGCATTTTCCTTGGACAATTGTTCTTCTGTCTTCTTTCACCCTTCCTTGGCACAGACCTTATCCAGATCTTTCCAACATTTTCCTTGGCTCCATTATTACTGCCTTCTGATTTCTCTATCAAGAGCTTTTACACAGCTTGGAATTTGGAATCAGAGGGAAAGGCTGAGACTGGGACAATTAAGGTTAATAGAAGAAAGGGAGTTGCACTTAAGAGACTCACTCAAACATAGCTTTTGCAGTTTATGTTCCCTCCATTCTTACTTGCTGGGTCCAGGACAAAGTTTGCTATTGAGGGAGAAGTGACATTCATATTTGAGTCAAAAGGAGCTCTTTTTCACCCTTTGTCATTCATTAATTCCTCTGTGAATCAATTTCTTTGACTAAAAATCTTTTTTTTAATTTGAAAGCAATTTAATTTCTTTATTTTTAAAGTTTTTTTTTCTGTGTATTGTCAAAGTGATGTACAGAGAGGTTACAGTTTCATATGTTAGGCCTTTTTGACTAAAAATCTTTAAGAATCTCAGGACACAGGTGCCTTTTCTATGTTGTGGAAGAATTTTCCTGAGGAAAATAAATTCCTTTAAAAAACAAACCAGAAATGTGATTTAAAAATTATTTTAAAATATTTCCTTTAAAACAAAAACAAAAAATGTTTCACTGGAAAAACCTTCCATGCTCCTGGATAGGGAAGATTAAAATCATGAACATGGTAATACTGCCAAAGGCTATCTACAAACTCAATGCAAAACCCACCAATATCTCAACGTCATTCTTTAATGAAATAGAGAAAGCAATCCAAAAATTCATATAGAATAAAAGACCCCGAATAGCAAAAACAATCCTAAGCAGGAAGAGCAATAGAGCAGTGCTGGAGGAATATCATTACCAAACTTCAAACTCTCTTACAAAGCTATAGAAAACAGCTTTGTACGTAAAAAGCTATATATAAACAGCTGGGTAATGGCACAAGAACAGGCCTGAGGACCAATGGAATAAACTGAAGACCCAAAAATGAACCCACAGACCTATGGCCACTTAATCTTTGATAAAGAAGCTTTAAAAAATAGGATGGAAGAAAGAAACCCTCTTGCACAAATGGTGCTGGCAAAATTGGTTCAACATCTGTAATAAACTAAAGCTAGATTCTTTTATGTCACCCGGCACTAGAATCAACTCCAAATGGATCAAAGACCTCGAGGTTGTCGTTATTTTCAATGTACCATGTGAAATTATTCCTTTTTATTTTCTCTCTCTTCCCCATGGTTTTACAACTGATGTCACTGTAACTGAGTTTGGTACCCTGGGTATTGTGTATATGTTTACCAGAACTAGGGTAGGGAAGGGGAGCACCAATGGAGAGACAAAGGGTAAAAGGTGAACCAAAGCAATAGTAATATTTACAAGACGTTATGCTGTAAACCAACTGTACAACTTATGGGGGAAGAAAATGGGGAGGGAGGGAGGTGGGAGAAAAATGAGGGAGGAGGTAACACGTTTGATAAGAAATGTACTCACTCCTTACGTTTGAAACTATAACCCTTCTGTACATCACTTTGACAACAAATTTTACAGGCACTCTTGCCACTAGGCCATATTCCCAGCCCGAGAGAGAGATTTAAAGTAAGTACCAGTCATACTCAGAACCAAAAATTGAACAGAGAATATTCTGCTTGCCTAAATGACTTGTTGCTTTGATTGCTTTCTTTCCCAGAATTTAAGGAATTGTAATTGCTGTTTGTTGTCGCTGACCATCGGTTCTGCTTCTATACCTCCAGCCTGTTGGCTTTGCCTAACTTGCCTGACCACATGCATGTGGTACCTGTGAATTTTGCCTTTAAAAACTCAGCCCTGCCAAAGCTTGGGGCTGCGCCTCGCTCTCTGAATGGCGAATGGAGTGCAGACACCATGCAGTTAATAAAATCCTAGCCTTGCTGGGAATATGGCCTAGTGGCAAGAGTGCTTGCCTCATATACATGAAGCCCTGGGTTCGATTCCACAGACCACATACATAGAAATGGCCAGAAGTGGCGCTGTGGCTCAAGTGGCAGAGTGCTAGCCTTGAGCAAAAAGAAGCCAGAGACAGTGCTCAGGCCCTGAGTTCAAGCCCCAGGACTGACAAAAAAAAAAAAAATCCTAGCCTTATTTATTGAGTGTCTTGGAATCTCCTTTGAATTCAGGATAAAAGTTTTGGTAGTGGGTTAGAGTCCCATCTCCGGCCTAGCCATGGGGTAGAGACCCACGGCTGCCATGGGTTAGAGTCCCACCCTTATGGAAAGGTGTTATAGTTTTCCAGGTTATTACACTCACCCTCCTGGTCAGCAGTACTTTAAGATTTCAGACTAATTACATTTTCTTCTCACATATCTATTCAATCCACACTCATGCTCACAATTTTGTCCTTAGGACTGTATCTCGCCTAGGATAGAGGACCTTCAAATCTTTCCCTTGTTCAAAACTCATCCACTAGACTTGTGCATCCTTTGCTCAGAACACTTCCCGTATTATTTTTGGTATGTTTTCTTATTTAACTGAATCTTTAAAAAATATTTTATTATTATTACTAGTGTGTTATATAGAGGGGTTACCATTTCGTAAGTCAGGTAATGCATACATTCCTTTTTCTATTTTTTGGATGTTCCCCCTTTCCTTCATTTTTCCGCAGTTTTCCCCTCCATCCCTGCTAATTTTGTATTTTGAGAACTGAATCTGGATGGCATAGAATAGGGCCCCAGTAAATATTTCTCAATCTTTGGCCAGGGAAAGAATCTATCATTGTATCAGCCAAAAACTAAGTTTGACCAATTATCACTTGCAGTGTACTAGTTTAATAAACATAATACATTGTTACAGGACAAAGCGAAAGATTTACCTAATGCTGAAATATACAAATTTGAACACAACTGAGAAACTATAATAAATCAATAAGCAAGCAGAACTATGAAGACTATAAAGTCTTTTGTCATGGAGTCTTAGACCCCTAAACAATCATACAAGAGTACTGCGCATTATGTAACACCAAAGTGGACAGGTGCATGGTTCAGTGTGTGCCTGGAAGCTGGATTTCAGAGTTCACATTTCAACTCTGCTCCTGCATGTGGACTTAGGCAAGTTTCTTTTCTACTTCTCTAACTTTTCCACTTGTAAAATGCAGATTCTAATGTTTCCCTCAGAGAATAATTAGTAAAAGCACTTAGAAAAGTGACACCTAGAGCCATATACTATTGTTATTGCTATAACTTCCTTTATAATATAACCCAGGCCAAATTTTGCAATTCATCATTAAACACAATTGCTAGATTCTGTTGAAACACCTCTTGGGAATGATATGAAAGTTGCTTGAAGAAACAAAACTAGAGTTTCATTGCTTTTCTTCTTTCTTCCCCTTTTGGTGCTGGAGATGGGAATCAGGGCTTTAAACATCTAGGCAAGTGCTCTAGCACTGCAATGCTCTATTCGATTTCTCACTGCTTCCTTTTGAATTCAGAGGCCTATGACACAGATTTTGGGCATAAAGTTTCCAGATCTTGTCTTGCCTTTTGTAATAATGGCTTTATAATCCTTATGTAAGTATATTATATTAGTTTGATGTTAGTAAGCCTTTGTACTCTGTGACATTGTAATCTAATATGTGGTCCTTTCGATTTCTAGGAGCACTAAAAATAAAAGAATTTCTAGGTCCTTGGTATACCTGGTCCTCCTCCTTCCTCCTTCTTTTCCTCTTTTTATCCTACCCTCCTCTCTTCCTTCCCTCTTTATTAACTTCAGTCTTTGGCTAGCTCAGTTTTTTGGGGCTATGCAAAGTTTATAAAATCAGGTTCCATGTCTGTCATGTTTGTGGTTTTATCTCCAGTGCCAATTGTGGCGCACTGCACGTCTCAAAGTATCTGGTAAAAAATATGAATAAAGGTCCTTTAGTAGAGCAGTGAAACAGAGGACCAGCAGAAATTTTATGCCTAGATTAAAATCCTAATTTTTTCTAATTGCTTTGAGTCATTTAACAGTCATTTTTTTTTTGCAAAATGATAATGCCCATTTTTTTTAATTGAGATTCTAACAAGATAATTGTTTACAATTCCTATTGTGTATTGTTTTCAACCTATAAAGTTGGTCCTTAAACACTGGGCACAGTACAATTCTTCCCGTTAAGCAATTTCTACATAAGACAAGTCACAAGTTAAGGAAGCTTTATAAGTGCTTAGAGTAGGGAGAGATGACTTACATTGATGGAATCCGAACAGGGGGTGGCATATGAATGGTTTTTCAGTGTAGCTCAAGGATTAGTATTTCAAAAATGGGTAGGCATATCTGGGTCAAGCTACTAGATGACAAGTGGGGACGACATACGAAGCTCTTGAAAACCACCCCCGAAGGAGGACCAATTCGGGCTGAAATGTAATGCTCACACAGGGAAGGAGTGACTGAAGCCCAAGAAATGTGGGGTGGGGCTGCCTGGGTAGTGTCTTATACCTCAATCCAATCGACACGAGAAATTATGGCATAAGAGGAAGATTATCGTGGCTGGCAGGAGTGCAAGATGCATTGGAAGGTGGAAAAGACCAGGGGTGGAAAGACCAGTTAGGAGAGGTTCTTGCATCGTCTTAGATGATGAAGTCCCCAGAGGCTCCAGGTGGTGCAACTCCTCGGAAGGTATTCAGAGAAGACACAGGCGAGGCTCATTTCAGAAAGAGCAGCAGTGGGACACGGTTGTGTGGATGTGGCAGGTGCCCCGCACAGAAGAGAGAAGAGAGAACCAAGGAGCCATTTACACTCATGGGTAAGTTAGGGGAAGGTGTTGGGTTAGAGTTTGCCTGGCACCTACCTCAGTGCTACCCTCCCTCCCTCCCTTCCTTCCTTCTTTCCTTCCTTCACCCTCTCTCTCTCCCTCTCTTCTTCCTCCCTCCCTTCCTTTTTGGCTGGTTTGAGCCGGACCTGGGCCCTGCCCCCTCGGCCTCTGGGAGGCTCAAGGCTAGGCTAGGCGCTCTCCCCCTTCCTCCTGTTTCTGCCCGGTTTATTGGAGATAAGTCTCACGGATTTTCTCGCTTGGGCTGGTTTTGAACCGGGATCCTCAGACCTCGGCTAGGCTTGCGGGAGCGAGCCGCCAGCACCGGCCCACCCCGGCTTTCTTAGAAGCAGCCTCTTTTATCCAGAGCCTTCTCTAGGTCCCCCCCCCCGCCCCCCAGCCCCCCAGCTCTCTCGACTTCTCCGAGCTGCCTCCTCTTGACCCCCCGCGCCCCACCCCATCGATTCACACCTCGGCCTCCCACACAGCTTCCGTAGCCAGGAGGACCAGAGGTCAGGGCCCGGGACCGCCGGCCGCCGCGCCCGCCAGATGCTCGTCCCCCCCGCCCCCACCCCCCCTCGCTCGGGCGGCTTCCACGCCTGCGCCCCCACGGCGCGTGGACCAATCGGCAGCCCTTGGTTTTAAGAGCCGGCCAGCTATTGGCTGGCCGGGCCGTGGTGAGAGATGGTGCGGTGGTTGTTCTCGGCCGGGGTGAGAGCTGTGGGTGGTTGTTAAGGCGACCGCTCGTGACGTAGGCCGTCCGGCCGCGGAGTCCCCCGGCGATTGGCCGGGCCATCGGAAGATCGTTGGTGATTGGTCAGGAGCTGGTGAGTCCCGAGCGTGCGTAAGCGCCGCTTTCCTTCCGCTCCGCGTCTCCGTTGACTGGAGACGGCGGAGCACCGGCACCCGGGTTGGGGGGGAGGGGGGCGTCTGCTGGCCTCGAGTGAGATCCGGAGGTGAGGCGGGCGCGCTGCGAGCGGGGAGCCGGGGGGCGAGGCGGGGACCGCGCTGGGTGCGGTGCCGGCGGGGGGGGGGGGGGCGAGGCCGCTGCGGGAGCCGCGGCGCGGAGCACTGTGCGGGGGTGGCGGCCACGCGCGCGCGCGCTCCCCGCGGGGAGACGTCCTTGAGGCCCCGCGGCCAGGGTCCCCGCGGGCCCGGCCGGGCCGGAGGGGCGGGCCGGCCGCCCGGCCTTCGGGTGACTGCCGCCGCGGTCGGAGCCCCGGCGGGGCGTCGCCGCGTTCGCCCGCCCGCCGGGTCGGAAGTGAGCCGCCGGGGGCCTCGGGGACCCTCGGGCGCCCAGCAGGGCGGCCCCGGACGCCCCTGGCTCGGACCGTCGCCGGGGGTTGAGGGGCGGTGGGACCGGCCGCTCGCAGGGCGGGGCTGGGAGCGACCGCCGGGTCCGGGCCCGGCCGGGAAGGCGCTCCGCGAACACCGTTAATTTACCCCCGGCCCTGCCCCTGCGCGCACAGGCCGGCTAGTTGTCTCGACGGCGGGCGCGGGCAACACCGAGGGGCTCGGGGGAGACTTCCTCACCCCCCCCCCCGGTCCCCCAGGGGCGTTGGCTGTCTGTCTCTGTCTCCTCTGTCTCTGTCTCTGTCTCTCTCTCTCTCTCTCTCTCTCTCTCTCTGTGTCTGTCTGTCTGTCTCTCTCTCCCCCTGTCTCTCCCTCTGTCTCTCTCTCCCTCTCCTCTCCAGATTTCTGTGGTAGGAGCAGATCAATAGTGTACACCTTCCGCGGCCCTGTGGAACATTCCAGTATCCGAGGACGTGCCTTCTTGGGCTTTGTCCCTGGAAGACATAGGGAATCACTCTTCCTGAGCCACGTTGAGTAACCGTGCATTAATTACCTCAGCGCTTTAAAAAGGAGTCACTTCTCCAAACCTGTGACTTGACTTTCTACTTACTGCTGCGAAAGGCTTTTGGGGACGATCTGGCAGGAGGCCTGGTTGGTGAAGGGAACTCGGCCCGAAATACTGGCTGAGGCCCGGGAATCGTGGAGCCCACCACTGGGGCAGACATGTTCTCTTGCTCCTATGCGTCTCATCGGCCGCTCGAGGCCATCTGTCTGCCTGTACTGATAATTTCATATTGCCCATTTGTGATATTGAACAACCAAACGGCTCCTGGCAGAAATGAGGTTCCCCCCGTGGTAGATTTTTTTTTTTTCCGGCCTGCTTTGTTAGGTTTGCCATGGAGGACAAATGGGAATTAGTGACCTGAAGGGCTAAAATATGCATGCATTTTAGCATGAACAGGAAGATTTGTGGCTGTGACATGGCCATTTCTAGATGAAGTATGCGTGTGGGATTGAGTGTTATTGTGTACACACTAATCTCATGGTCTAATTTATATTCATGGGCAAATGGATCATATTATATAAACATCTTTTGGTCAACTCATAAAACTGCCAGTATTTGAAATTGGACCCTCCCCCTCCCCACCTACAAATAGCAGTTTCATACAGTTCCCAAGTATTACCTTTGACAACTTTGAAGCTCCATGTGAATGGACAGATGTAATTTGCAAATGCTGACTTGTAACAGAATTCCATGTACAATCCATGTACAATCCAGTGCAGAGTCATGATGACTTTATAGGACAGTAGATTGAGATGGGAAATAAATGCTAGATCTTACTGGGATTACAAGTGACTTCAATAGAAAGCACAGTTTTTGCCTTCACGGGGACAGCATGTGCACATTAATTTGAGAACTGTAAAGCACCATATAATCAAATGCTGAAATATATAACACAGGAAGAGTGCTGAATGGAAAGAAAGAATCAGAGCACCGCAGCATATTGTTCTGTGATTGGCCATGGGAGGTGATTTCATTAACAGACTGGGTAAGAGTTTAATGATTCCAGTGAACTTAATTCCCATACCATTGAAGACTAGAATGTTTTCAGTGTACTTCAGGCTGAATAAGCAAAGCATAGGTTGCTTATTTCCCTTATGTTCTTCAAGGAAGAGTTATTTTCTGTTGTAGCATGGCGTAAATACTGTGTAGAACTTGTATGAGATGTTCTGTAGCCTGCTAGTCATACTTGGAATTGCTGATGAAGGTGGGAAACTAGGTTTTATGGCATGTGTTGTGTGTGCTTTGCATAATCACAGAAGTGAGGAGGCTGCTGTGGGGAAGGCGGTTGTTTATAGTTCATAGTTAAGGTTACTGCTGGCATGCCTTGGTGGGCTGCTCACTTTGCGCTTCCACACTGGGCAGCTGTTTGGGGCTGCCATTAACAATCCACCCAGGAAACCCATTTGAAGGAAAACATAATGTGCCTACTGTATAATTGTGCATTTATACTGAATGAATTTGTAATCTAAACTTGAACTGCTTCCTGGCTTCAGTTCAGATTTTAACTGAATTAATTTTTAATAGTCTTGAATAATATTGCTTCACTGGGGAACGATGTAAGTTGAAAGAAAGTTTTCTAGCTTGTTTGTGGTTTACTATGTTTAAGTATGGGAAATTAGAAATAATTTCCACATAATTTTTTACCAATCCTGGGGCTTGAACTTAGGGCCTGGGCACTCACTGTCTCTGAGCTGCTTTTGCTCAAGTCTAACAACTCTCTACCACTTGAGCTACAATGCCACTTTGACTTTTTCTGTTTATGTGGTACTGCAGAGTTCAACCAGGGCTTCATGCATGCTAGGCAAGCACTCTACCACTAAGCCACAGTCCCAGCCCTTGACATAGGTTTTAGACTAATTTGCTTTCTGGGACATTGAAAGTCCCTGGTTATTAAACAGTGCTATATATGAGTTCAAGATACTGGATGGCAAAGTGATAACATTCAAGATGCAAGGTTGAAAGATGATGAATAAACACAGCCAGATACATGCCGCATTTAGAGACTTAGCCATTGCTAGTCTTTCAACATTGTGACACACAATTCTTAACCACAGTAAGAAATGTGTGTTATATTGGAAGCCACAACACACATATGTATAGTTTTACTACAGATGGAGCTTCAAGAAATAATACCTATCTATACTGTGTGTTCTCTCTGTTTTAAATATTATTTTTTATTTTATTTAAAAATATCCTTACCAGGGGCTGGGGATATGGCCTAGTGGCAAGAGCTTGCCTCCCATATATGAAGCCCTAGGTTCGATTCCCCAGCACCACGTATACGGAAAACGGCCAGAAGGGGCGCTGTGGCTCAGGTGGCAGAGTGCTAGCCTTGAGCGGGAAGAAGCCAGGGACAGAAATAAAAAAATAGAAAATGAAATATCCTTACCAGGGCTGGTAGGTAGCTCAGTGGCAAAGTGCTTGCCTTACAAGTGCAACATCCTGGGTTCGATCCCCAGTACCAAAAAAAAAGAGACCCCCCCCCCAAAAAAAAAATGAGGAAAAATATCCTTACCAACAACATTAACTTTGTGGTTGGATTAACCCAGTAAAGGATTGTGACTACAACTTGAAAACTAGTTACTAATCTGGCTGGTGGTTAAGTGTAGAGAATATAGAATGAGGGGCTGGGGATATGGCCTAGTGGCAAGAGTGCTTGCCTCATATACATGAAGCCATGGGTTTGATTCCCCAGCACCACATACATAGAAAATGGCCAGAAGTGGCGCTGTGGCTCAAGTGGCAGAGTGCTAGCCTTGAGCGGGAAGAAGCCAGGGACAGTGCTCAGGCCTTGAGTCCAAGCCCAGGACTGGCAAAAAAAAAAAAAAATAGAGAATATAGAATGAGGCAGTTGATTACCAAGAGATGATACTTGTAATTTCATTTTTCAATAATTGCAGACATGGAGATAATCCTAAACTAAAAATCTCTTCAAGGTTATGTTGGGAATCAGTTTGAATCCTGTTCTTCATGCTTAAGTCAGCTCTCTTGTTTCAGTGCTAGTCTAGTTTGATTAGCAGTAAAAGTTTAGGAACATTTTCCATTGAATGCTTTTGCATCTTCTATCTCTATTACCAACGATTCTGTACATTCACAAAGCAGTCATCTCAAAGTCTTGCCTCTTAATAATGTAGTAACATCTGTGTGATAATATGATAGGCGCTTAGTGGACTGTAATGGGTTCCTGTCCTTGAGCAGTTTATAGATTAATGTGGTTTACAAGACTGTCAGCAAATAGATTGTTTGAAACTTACCTTTTGTGAAATCAGGGTGTAAATGGTAAAGATGCTGCTCATGTGTTTTATACCCAAATAATTAGACAGTGCAAATAGTGTTTCTCAAGAGTTTTTGGTTTTGTTTTCTAAAACTTGAATTCATATTGTTTTTAAGAAATGACGGGGCTTATTGAGCCCTGCGGAACACTGGGCTTAGCGCTAGAAATACAAAGCCTGTGAGATGTGCCCAGCTCTGATGAGGCCAAGACTTGGGATGGGGGTTCTGACCTTTCTACTTTGCCACTAACCTCTGTATCCCTCCATCCTGCGCTCACCTTGGGCCATATCTGCCCTGTGCTGACCACTGTATCTTCCTCCTCCTTGTTTTTCCACAACTCCCAGAGCCCCTGGGGCTTGAACTCAGAGCCTGAGCACCGGTCCCTGGCTTCTTTTTGCTCATGGCTGGCACTCTTACCTCTTAAGCAACAGCGCCACTTCCAGCTTTTTCTGTTGGAATCGAACCCAGGGCTTCATGCGTGCTAGGCTAGTAGTACTCTACCACTAAGCCACATTCCCAGCCCATGAATTTATTATTATAAGAACTAAGTGACGGAGTGATTGGCAAGCATTTTTCTGAAGAAGAAAAAAGGAGGGAGGGGGGAGAGGGGGACTGCTTTGTAAGTTAGTTGGCAATGAGTCAGGAGTCCTTAAAAGTCCAGTGAGCTGTCTAGCAAGCATCCTCGCCATTTTCCTCCTAGGATCCAAGGATTCTGCAGCTACGATGTTGTCAAGACTTTTCCGAATGCACGGCCTCTTTGTGGCCTCCCATCCCTGGGAAGTCATAGTGGGGACCGTGACGCTGACTATCTGCATGATGTCCATGAACATGTTCACTGGGAACAACAAGATCTGTGGGTGGAATTACGAGTGTCCCAAATTTGAGGAGGTCAGTGAAATTATCTTGATACTGACTAAAGGAAATGACACTTCAATTTCTAAAGAGTATCTTCTTTCAGAGAACTTACAGCCAAAAAGATGATGTCTTTTAATACTCAGGAACTTAACCTCAGCTTTGTATTTACCTACATGGGATTGGGAATGCAATAGACATACTCTTACCTTCTGTATACAACTTAGTAGAATTGACTTAGTTGAAAAATACATCTGTTATAAATGACTGCCAGTGAGAAGTGTAATAAATTGGCATAACAGTGAGTTATTTAAAATCAGTTTTTTATTTGTATAGTGATACTTTTGATAAGCAGTGTGCTTATTACATTTATATTCTTGTGATAATAGGTAAACTAATGGCATAAAATAAAAAATTCTTTCATTGCTTATTCAAAAAGTTCATGCTATTGGGACTTTCTTGTTTATTTCTTCCAATAGGATGTTTTGAGCAGTGACATTATAATCCTAACAATAACAAGATGCATAGCGATCCTGTATATTTATTTCCAGTTCCAGAATTTACGTCAACTTGGATCAAAATATATTTTAGGTAATGTATTTATATTTAAGGCCAGTAGAGTTATAATTTCCTGTTCAGATGAACAGTTTGTTCACATTGTGTGTTTGGAAATGTGGGTATTGCCGAAAGGGCATCGAGTCCATGTCATGGTCTCTGTTCCTACTATTGGGAACTAGACGTTCTAAACTTGGGGACCTTATTTAATAATGTGGAGAAAGTTTGTACTATTTCTCTCAGAATCTTTGGTGAGACTAAATATTACTATGTGTGTAATAAAGGGGAAAGGTTTTTCAATGTTGAATTTTGTCTGTTTTAGGTATTGCTGGCCTCTTCACCATTTTCTCCAGCTTTGTATTCAGTACAGTTGTCATTCACTTCTTAGATAAAGAACTGACTGGCTTGAAGTAAGTATTTAAAGCCAAAATGTATGTTTTCTTAAAATACACATTTCTAAGAACCTAGTTCACGTGCTATAAAAATAAGATTTGAATTTTCAGGAGAGTGGAAATTGAGGAAATTTTTTCTTTTACTTTTTTTTTTTTGGCCAGTCCTGGGCCTTGGACTCAGGGCCTGAGCACTGTCCCTGGCTTCTTCCCGCTCAAGGCTAGCACTCTGCCACTTGAGCCACAGCGCCGCTTCTGGCCGTATATTCTGTATATGTGGTGCTGGGGAATCGAACCTAGGGCCTTGTGTATCCGAGGCAGGCACTCTTGCCACTAGGCTATATCCCCAGCCCCGAGGAAATTTTTCATGTAGCCTTGCTATTAGCTAATTTTAACTGCTGTTAAAATGTTAACATGTTCTTTTCCACTTAAACTTTGAGATTATACTTGTATTTTTTTGTAATTGTGTGCCTAATAATAGCATCTTTCTAAGTCCTTAATATTTAGCGATGTTTTTAGAGATACACTATTGTGTTCTCCTATATCAATATTTTAAACTTAATCTCCTAAGGTTGGATCATTAGGTTAATTTTCTCCACTAATAGCTAATGAGTATACTTGTAGCCAATTTTTATTCATTCATCATTATTTCCTTAGGTTATATTCCTGGGGATTGGGATAGTCTTTTTTCTTTCTTTTTTGTTCCCATACTGGAGTTTGAACTCAGGGACTAGGTTCTATTTTGTAGCTTTCTTACTTAGAAAATTGAGTCCACATCTAGACTTTTGGTGGTTAATTTGTGATAAGAGTCTCATGGACTTCCCTCCCTGCCTGGGCTGGCTTCAAACGGTGAATCTCAGATCTCAGTCTCCTGAGTAGATAGAATTACAGCTACCATTGCTGGCGTTAAGGATTTTTTTTTTGTAAAGTAATGGTATTTTTCTATAAACTGAACAACACTAGAGAGTATTTCCATATACATATATTTACATTTTATCATTTAAAAAATTGGTGATATTGAGGTCTGAGTCCAGGATCTTATACTTGATAGGCAAGAGCTCTACCACTTGAATGTATACCTTCCCAGCCTTTTTTTTTGCTTTTTAGTTTATTTTTCAGGTAGGGCTTTGTGCTTTTGCCCAGGCCAGCCTTGGACCTTGGTCTTTCTACTTCTGACTCATAATAGCAATGATTATAGGCATGCAGGAGTATACCAGCACACCCAATTTGCATTGTAGGCATAGGGTCATCCTAACTGTGTGTGTGTGTGTGTGTGTGTGTGTGTGTGTGTGTGTGTGTGTGTGTGTACCATGTTCCTATCTGCTTCCCATTGTAGTAGCTGGAAAAACCATATATTACTTTTCTCAACTGTCATTTTTAACAGTTATTGTGTTTAGTATGAATGAGCATATACCAAAGAAATACTGGGTAAACTTTTTGGTCTGCATGCACAAAGGTACCATACTAGGATCATACAAAATATGGAGGGGAGTTTTGGTTTAAGATGCATTTTTTAAAACCGTATTTTTCCTCTTACTAAATGTGCCTAATCTTTTTTATTTTCCCCAGTGAAGCTTTGCCTTTTTTCCTACTTTTGATTGATCTTTCCAGAGCAAGTGCATTAGCAAAGTTTGCTCTAAGTTCTAACTCACAGGTAAGTTTTACTTATATAAGATAGGAATGTGATTAATAGTCCTTTTTTAAAGTATGCTTACACTAATGGGAAGAATTAATACAGTTTCTTCATAGCTTAGGATTCAGAGATTCCCTTAGATTTTCAGTTTAATCCTCAAGCACAAAGAATAGTCTGTTTAAGTGCCCTAAGAGTAGTCCTTTTTATCTAATGACTCAAGATTTCATAGTTACTGGAATTTTGCATTTTCTCTAATTTTGAAAGTTTTCCATTTTTGAAATTTTTCAGAAATTACAGCTAAATGACTTAAATAAATGAAAAAATTCTTATCTAGTAAGACAATAGAGAGCAGATAGGACCTAATGGGAGAGATCCTCAGGGAAGATTCAACTGTCAGCCCTTAGAATTGACACTGGCATCCCATCCTAAGTTTCAGCTTAATGTTCTTTAGTCACTTAAAAAAAAAAAAAGAAATCTAAGCATAGCCAAGTGCTAGTGGCTCAAGCCGGTAACCCTAACTAGTCAGGAGGCTGAGCTCCGAGGATCCTGATTTGAAGCCCGCCCAGCTGGGAGACTGTTGTCTACAATTAACTACCATACAGCCAGAAGTGTAGCTGTGGCTCAAGTGGTAGAGTGCTAGCCTTGAGCACGAAGCTCAAGAATATCACTCAGTCTTGTATCAGAGTATCTTGAATATGAAATAGCTTATCAAAGCTCCCCTCTATATTTTGTATGATCCTACTGTGTGTGATATATTCAATGAGTGTTTATGATCTTTTAAATATGCTCACAGGAAATGATTTTATAAAACTAACATGACCTCATAAAAAATTTAAAGCTTCTCTCAGTGGTAGCCAAAATATAATATTGTGTATAAAATTATGTAGAATTTCAATGACAGCATTTTTGCAGTAAGTTGAAGAAATATTCCCTAGAAAACTTAGTAAGGGAAGCAGGGCATACTAAATGAGTTCTTTTTATTTCTCTATTATTCATTTATTTCTCTATTATTACTGTACTTTGTATTTTGAACACATTAGTCATGAATTTCATTGTATGAAAAGTTCATTAGATTTTAATGTAAGTCCTAGGACTCTCGTATTTTAGAAATTACTTTGTTCTTTATCCTCATTGATGTGTTTGGTCTGTTTATTAGGATGAAGTAAGGGAAAATATTGCTCGTGGAATGGCAATTTTAGGTCCCACGTTTACCCTTGATGCTCTTGTTGAATGTCTTGTGATTGGTGTTGGTACCATGTCAGGTTTGTAAGAAATTTTTAACACATTTAAAATAAACATGTCACTGAAGCAGAAAAAGAATATCCTAGATTTGTAGTGTTTTTAAATTCTGACTTCAGTTACTCAAAGTTGAAATTGTATTAATGTGTGGGTATATTTTACTTGTGCTTATTCACTATGCTGAAAATGTAGTAGTTATTGATATTTTCCAAACTCTTGCCATTTTTTTTGAGGGGGAGGTATTTGGTTTTTTTGTTGTTGTTGTTTTGCCAGTCCTGGGGCTTGAACTCAGGGTCTGAGCACTGTCCCTGGCTTCCTTTTGTACAAGGCTAGCACTCTACCACTAAGCCACATTCCCAGCACTATTTGGTTTCTAGGGTTTGAAATCAGGTTGAAATCAGGGCCTGGGCACTGTCTCTGAGCTTTTTAGCTCAAAACTAATACCCTACCACTTGAGCCACAGCGCCACTTCTAGCTTTTTGGTAGTTAATTGGAAATAAGAGATTCATGGGCTTGCCTGCCCAGGCTGGCTTTGAACCATGATCCTTAGCTCTCAGCCTCTTAAATTGCTAGGATTATCGATATGAGCCACTGGCACCCCGCTTGCCATTTTCTCTGTGCTCTATTTCGTAGTTTTTTCTTTTTTTTTTTTTTTGCCAGTCCTGGGGCTTGGACTCAAGGCCTGAGCACTGTCCCTGGCTTCTTTTTGCTCAGGGTCTGGGCACTGTCTCAGAGCTTTTTAGCTCAAAACTAGTACCCTACCACTTGAGCCACAGCGCCACTTCTGGCCTTTTCTGTTTATGTGGTGCTGAAGAATTGAATCCAGGGCTTCATGCATGCAAGGCAAGCTCTCTACCGCTAAGCCACCTTCCCCAGCCCCTGTAGTGTTTTTTTTTTTTTTTATGGGTGGTTTTTAACAATTACATTCTAAGCTTGATCTGCCCTTGCTTTTCTCAGACTAAATTAGTGAGTTGGTTCCTTGAGTTTTAATTGTCATGTAGGAGACAGTGTAAGAGTCAAGCATTGGACAGATCTGTGTTAGATTCACCTAATAAGGTGGTTGGGAAGACTTAATCAGATAGTAAGCTGCCCCTCTTAGTAAGTACTCAGTATTAGTCTTAGTACATTTCCTCATCCTTCATTGGATAGTAGAGAATTAGGTACTAGTATATAGGGTACAAATTATTACCTTGCAGGAAAATTAATGTTGTGCTATTAGGGAGGTCTCCTAGTTATTAGGAATGGATTTTATGGCTTTCTCTTGAAGATCATCCTTGTATTTTTTTGAGCCAGGGTTTGCTATGTAACTCAGGCTAGTCTGGAAGCCAAGATCTTCCTGCCTCATGCTCTCAAGTACTGGCAAGTGCCACCATGTCCTACTGAAGATCATGCTTACCTGGTTAACTGCTATTCTAGTATATTTCCTGGTGTCTTATCCTCTCAATAAGGGGCACTTACTCCTTCAGGAATAACTTGCTTTTAAAGCAGGTAATCAGTTGTCTCTACAAGGTGGTACACAAGTCATAATGTGACTTGTGGTTAAAAATGAACTAAAGTCAGTGGTTTTTACCGGAGGAATAAAGGTTTTCTTTTCTATATCTTTTATATTTTCGTTTAAAAACAAGATGCTGCCATTTGATAAAAGAGAATGGGAAACACACTTTTGGTTCTCATAGGTATATTACACAAATATTACTAGGCATAGCCTTGTGATGTTTAGGACATCGGAGGAGACAAGATCTCTGCTTTTGAGGGGTTAAGAGTTCCATAGTTATTCTTGCTGTTCTTTAAGCGTTAGCTTCACTGTTGAGTCAATTCTATCTTCAGGAGATGGCAAAGAGTTTACTGTAGTAATATTTTTAGAAAAATTTTTTAGCAAAAATTGTACAAAGGAGCTTCATTATGCTATAATGTACTTTGATCAAATTCTTTAGCATTTTCCTTCCGCCACCTTTTCAAAAGTTTTTGGAGAGTTTATATTATTTTCTATAATAATCACTCTCCCTCTCCTTTCTTCTTTCCCCTATCCATGAATGTAGGCATATTTTCATTTAAGCGTCTTTCTGTAGGGAAAGTCATTGGTATATGTGTTACCAAATACAAATATTTTAGTACATTGATTTCTCTCTCTGTCTCTCTCTCTCAACAGGGGTGCGTCAGCTAGAAATAATGTGTTGCTTTGGCTGCATGTCAGTTCTTGCCAACTACTTCGTGTTCATGACTTTTTTCCCAGCATGTGTGTCACTGGTATTAGAGGTGAGAACATATCTACTTACAGCATTAGCAACAGTAGTAACATTGCACATTGATCGCATCTGTTTACTTAAACAAAATTAGGACCTTTTAATTTATTGATTTTACTTTTTAGCTTTCTCGGGAAAGCCGTGAGGGGCGTCCAATTTGGCAGCTCAGCCATTTTGCTCGAGTTTTGGAAGAAGAAGAAAATAAACCAAATCCTGTAACTCAGAGGGTCAAGATGATTATGGTAATAGCAGTTTTCTTTTTTCTTCATTTTCCTGCCTTCCAGATGTCATCCTTTTCTTACAATTAGGACGATTTTTTTTTCAAATATCTGTTTATAGTCTTCAGTGAGATTTCACTGTACTCCCTTTTCATTTACTCTTCATTTCTTTAAAGCTATTAGTCTTTATTAGTCTCCCCCTAAATTCCTCTGTCTCTCTGCAATCTGTTTGGCAAAACATTGAGTAGTAATGGGGTTCAACTCTTAGTCATGTAACAAGCTCAGGGACTTTTTTATGTTGTGGAGAAGCCAAGGAATTTGGTGGTATATGGTTGTCAAGTTGTTAGGGATGAGAAATTTAAATTCTGTTACGAATCAGAAGATCTGTAATTTGTACATTTTATTTCAGTCTTTAGGCTTGGTTCTTGTTCATGCTCACAGTCGCTGGATAGCTGATCCTTCTCCTCAAAATAGCACCGCAGAGCACTCGAAGGTTTCTTTAGGACTGGATGAAAATGTGTCCAAGAGAATTGAACCGAGTGTTTCCCTTTGGCACTTTTATCTTTCCAAGTAAGTGAACTGAAGCTTACTGTATTGTACGTTAGTCATAGTACTCTGTGCTTTGTAAGTCTGGGTTATACATTTTATATTTGTGAATAGCAGCATTCATTTGCTGTCTTTTATTTAGAATGATCAGCATGGATATTGAACAAGTTATTACGCTGAGTTTAGCTCTCCTTCTGGCTGTCAAGTACATCTTCTTTGAACAAGCAGAAACAGAATCTACACTCTCGTTAAAAAACCCTATCACATCTCCTGTTGTGACCCCAAAGAAAGCCCAAGAGAACTGTTGTAGACGAGAGCCTATGCTGGTCAGAAACGACCAGAAATTCCAGTCTGTGGAGGAAGAGACTGGGATAAGCGAAGAAAGAAAAGGTAATTTCTTATTCTCTCCATTACTTCCGTCAATTTGTCATAGCTTCCATTTTAACCCTGACGTTCAATGTTCTGAGGTTTCTTTTGGTCTTTTGAACAGTTGAAGTGATAAAACCTTTAGTAGCTGAAAGTGACACCTCAAACAGAGCTACATTTGTGCTTGGTGGCTCCTGCTTACCCAGTGCTCCATCGGTAATGGGGACTCAGGAACCTGAAGTTGAACTTCCCAGGGAACCTCGATCTAATGAAGAATGTCTGGAGATTCTTGGGAATGCAGAGGTGAGGCTAACCGCATCAACACACAGTGGGAAATTTTCTTTGAGAAAGGAGCTTTTTTTATTAAAAGAAGGAAAAAGTAGTATCTTCTGAGTCCTGATGAATTCTGGACATTGTGTTCCATGGTTTACACTTATTTGTGAGTGATATATGTAGAATTATTTCTACTTCTCAGATGAGAAACCCAGAGCTAACAAGCTTACATGTCCCCAATAATACATTGAGGAAATGGTAACTTAGGAGCAGGAACTGGTTCTAGACCCAAAACTAACACTCTGATTTATTAATGCTATTCTTAGGAGCAATTATTGTATTTTTTTAATGGATGTTGACTGATAAACGTATATTACAGAGGTGAACTTCAAAGATCGAAGAAAATTTGTCTTTATTTTTATGTTTGAACAAGTTAGGTTTCTTCTACCTTACAATCATAAAACAAACATTTTAATGCAAATACTGTATTCTATCCATATCTCCTTAATCTGATTTTTTTTTTCGTATGTTTGGTAGGATATAATCCTTCCCCTCCTCAGTTTTATTAAAGCATGGATGGCAAGTAGATTATAGAAGGAAACTATTTAACCATGTGAATATATTATGTGTCCAAAAATTGGGGCTGGGAAGGTGGCTTAGTGGTAGAGTGCTTGCCTAGCATGCATGAAGCCCTGGCTTCGATTCCTCAGCACCACATAAACAGAAAAAGCCAGAAGTGGTACTGTGGCTCAAGTGGAAGAGTGCTAGCCTTGAGCAAAAGAAGCTCAGGGACAATGCCCAGGCCCTGAGTTCAAACGCCAGGACTGGCATGAAAAAACAAAATTAAGAGGTAAACATACACATTTGTAGTTTGGACAACACCTGTAATATCTAATACATCAGCTTTACTCAGTCATATTTAGTTTCCTATTTACTATGTATTAATGCAAATTTGTCTTTGTATTATAAAATGACAGTGCTATGGTGCTCATGGTCACTTGGCATTGCTTATCTTACAAGATTTTTAAAAAAAATGTTGAGATACCTTTGTATGAAAAATGACAGTAGTAGTTGGGTACTGGTGATCCTAACTATCTTAAGAGGCTGAGGTCTTGAGTCACAGTTCAAAGCCAGCCTGGACAGGAAAGCCCATGAGACTGTTCTCTCTCCTATCTCTAAGTAATTACCAAAAAAAGGTGCAAGTGGAGCTGTGGCTCAAGTGGTAGAGCGCTATCCTTGAGCAAAAAAGCTCAGGAAAAATGCCCAGGCCCAAGCCCCAGGAATGGCACAAAAATAAAATAAATAAAAATGGCAGTGATAGAAAAAACTTACATGGTTTGAAATTGTGAATAATACAAGTATCGGTCTTCTGTCCTCGCCCTCTCTGATCTCCGTCTCCTTTTTTTGTTGCCTTATTTCTTTAGAAAGGCGCAAAATTCCTTAGTGATGCTGAGATCATACAATTGGTCAACGCTAAGCATATCCCAGCTTACAAATTGGAAACGCTGATGGAAACCCATGAACGAGGTGTATCTATTCGCCGACAGTTACTTTCCAAAAAGCTTCCGGAGCCTACTTCTCTCCAGTATCTACCTTACAGAGATTATAATTACTCCTTGGTATGGCCTTGGGCTTCTTAAATGTTTGCTTTATGGCTTCTTTAGTCTTTTTCCTTTTGACTGATGTTGATGGCTATCCTACTCTTTCACAAATTATTCTGTTGTAATTTTGTATGCTGCTGTGTGGGTCATGGATTGTTTTTCCTGTTGTACTCATTACTGGAGTACTGAAGCGAGTTGCTGTGTTGCGAGGGGCGGCCGGGCGCTGCGGCGGGCTAGGCTCTTCACGCACGGTCTGCCCCGCAGGTGATGGGGGCTTGCTGTGAGAACGTGATCGGGTATATGCCCATCCCTGTTGGAGTGGCGGGACCTCTCTGCTTAGATGGAAAGGAATTTCAAGTTCCAATGGCAACCACAGAAGGCTGTCTTGTGGCCAGCACGAATAGGGGCTGCCGAGCAATAGGAGTAAGTTGGAATTTGATTCACTTATTTAAAAATACGCCCTTAAGCAAATAAACCCTTAAGTCACCGGGCCTGGGGGTCATCAAGGACACCGTGGGCTTCTGTCTTCCTCTTGCAGCTTGGCGGGGGCGCCAGCAGCCGAGTCCTTGGGGACGGGATGACTCGAGGCCCCGTGGTGCGGCTTCCCCGGGCTTGTGACTCTGCGGAAGCGAAGGCCTGGCTCGAGACCCCGGACGGGTTTGCGGTGATAAAGGAGGCCTTTGATAGCACCAGCAGGTAGTGAAGGCATGCATAGACTTGCCTGTGTTCATCATTTCAGAACCATTTTCCATGATTGCTAAGTCCAGTTATTACCATGTTACCTGTTAAAGATAATGCGTCACAGTGTGATTCATTCTCTTGTGTTAACGACTGTTTCTACCTATTTGGGGGTGGGAGGAAGTTGATTGATACAAGATAATAAGTTTGGTTAGACTGGGGCTTTGCCTTGACGGTTATCTCTGGGGAAAAGCGATGAAGTGGGATTACTAGTGGTTTACCTCCCTGCTTAAAGTTGTTTAATAATTATGCAAAGAGCCTAATTGTTGCAACTGATAATCCCAGTATAGTTCGAACTCGTTTTTTTTTAAATTTAGACTTTTTAGTCTATTGTGGGATTGTGGTCTGTAGCCCTCCCCTTGTCGTCGTCTATGAGATTCCCCAACAGTATTCCTCCGAAGCACAAAATGTGCGACAGCTGTCTCTAAGGTCACTTGCATCATCTTCAAAGGATCACTGCGTTTGCTTCTCTTGTTCACAGATTTGCACGCCTACAGAAACTGCATGTGAGCATGGCTGGACGCAACCTTTACGTCCGTTTCCAGGCCAGGACAGGAGACGCCATGGGCATGAACATGATTTCCAAGGTGGGCGTGGGCGTGCGGTGGCTCGAGGATGGGGTGGGGTAGGGTGGGGTGGGGTGGGGTGGGGTGGGCACAAAAGCCAGGAGCAGCCGGCAGAGGGAGAGGAGCAGAGGGAGAGGACGGCAGAGGGAGAGGAGTGGAGGGAGAGGAGCAGAGGGAGAGGAGCAGAGGGAGAGGACGGCAGAGGGAGAGGACGGCAGAGGGAGAGGACGGCAGAGGGAGAGGACGGCAGAGGGAGAGGAGTGGAGGGAGAGGAGCAGAGGGAGAGGACAGCAGAGGGAGAGGCTACAGACAACAATCCCACAATAGTGTTTACCAGGGATCTTAGGGAGGGTAGAAAATTGGTAATAATGGTTTATAGAGCTCTAGTTTCATACGACAAAAAGAGTTTGGGATATTAGAAGCATGATTTGAATAAACAACACTTTCATGTGTATTATCACAATTAAACTCAATACCATTATTGGAAGGCGTGTTCATATTTTATGTAATGTAAATCTAGCCGCTTTCCATTAATAGCATTAAGTTTAATGACCCAATTTTCTTTATAGATGTGTTAGCTTGGCCTTTAGACAACAGTTTACTAAGTAAAATAGGTATTTATTACATGTTGATCACAAACTGAGTTACCCTGCAGTGACAAGAAAATGAGTGGTATTTCTTGTATCCTGTTTAGTATTTTGACTTTCTTATTTTTGGTGTTACATTGCATTCATTAATGTCTACAACAAACTTGTTTTTATACTTAAAAACACATTAGGAATCTGAACATGATCAAGAAGTTAGTGATGATTATGAAATAGCTGTTTCTTCCTTTTTGTCAGATGTGGGGCTTGCACTCAGGGCCTGCGTGTTGTCCCTGAGTTTTTCCCCTCGAGGTTGGTGCTCTACCACTTTGAGCCATAGCACCACTTGCGGTTTTCTGGTGGTTAGTTGGAGATAAGACTTTCATGGACTTCCCTGCTTGTGCTGGCTTTGAACGGTGATCCTCAGATCTCAGCCACCTCAGTAGCTAGGATGACAACCATGAGCCACTGACACCAGCTTGAAAAAGTGGCTTCTTTGCATTTCACTTCTTTGAAGTATGTCCTTCTCTGAAGTTATTGTATGTGGAGAATAGATGCAGATACGCCTTGTGATCTCTACGAGTGAAGATGCATTTTAATTTTGTTGTTAACAGGGCACAGAGAAAGCACTTTTAAAACTTCAGGAGTATTTCCCGGAAATGCAGATTCTAGCCGTGAGTGGTAACTACTGTACTGACAAGAAGCCCGCTGCCATTAATTGGATTGAAGGGAGAGGAAAGACTGTAGTTTGCGAAGCCGTCATTCCAGCCAAGGTTGTCAGAGAAGTGAGTGGTGGGCTGCATACCTTACCATTTTAGTTGGATAAAAATTGGGGGGGGGGACAGTATTGATATTGTTAATAAAATTAGATTTATGAGGCTGTGCTTTCCACTGAAGTCGCTTTACAGCACAGTGCCCATTTGTGTGTGGCATTCATAGGAACAAAGCTTACAGATCAAGCTTTTCATCCAGGACATGGCTTACATTGGAGTCCCTCTAAATGTGTTTTTTCCTGGGTCCCATGCCTCTTGAGTCTCCTGGAGGAAGATGTAGAATGTACATTCCTGTCTCGTAGGTATTGAAGACAACCACAGAAGCCCTGATCGATGTGAACATTAACAAGAATCTGGTGGGCTCCGCCATGGCCGGCAGCATAGGAGGCTACAACGCGCATGCGGCCAACATCGTCACTGCCATCTACATCGCCTGTGGACAGGTGAGCTCTCCAGTCTCTGCTGCTCTGCGCGTGCGCTAAAAACATCAGCGAAGGAGGTATACTGTATGTGTTCCTGTTTTGTTTTCTAGGACGCAGCACAGAATGTTGGTAGTTCAAACTGTATCACCTTAATGGAAGCCACTGGTCCCACGAATGAAGACTTGTACATCAGTTGCACCATGCCCTCCATCGAAATCGGAACCGTGGGCGGTGGGACCAACCTGCTACCTCAGCAAGCGTGTCTGCAGGTACGCCGCTGCGCCCTCTCCACCCACTTCGGGCCTAGCTCTGCCTTCCTAGGCTTCTGTGTCTGCCCGACTCTGCCTCTCGCTCCGTTCCAGACTGGCTTGTTTCCCGCCAGCCTGAGCGGCGAGACCCGCTGAGCGCGGCTCACTCGGCCTGCACCTTAGCAGTTGCGAGTAGACGAGCAAGCAGGTGTGCACTGCGGTCCGCGCAGACCTTGGAAGCTGAGGCTGTGCAGAGCCCCGTTCTGGCCGATGCTGTGGTGGTTCTGGTGTTAGTCATTGTTTTCCATGACGCGCAGGGTGACGTCTCCTGTCTCTCTGGCTCCAGATGCTCGGTGTCCAAGGAGCATGCCAAGACAACCCCGGGGAGCACGCCCGGCAGCTGGCGCGGATCGTGTGTGGGACGGTGATGGCCGGCGAGCTGTCGCTCATGGCGGCCTTGGCGGCGGGACACCTGGTCAGAAGCCACATGATTCACAACAGGTCAGACTTCAAAGGCAGCGCAGTGCTGGCCGCTGTTGGCACACAGCACGCCTGTAACGCCAGCTACTCAGGAGATTGGGATCTGACGATTGTGGTTCAAAGGGAGCCCAGGCGGGAAAGTCCTTGAGACGCTTCAGCTCCCCAACCGGAAGTGGAGCTGTGGCTCAAAGCGGTAGAGCGTTCGTTTTGAACACAAAAGGTCAGGGCAATGCCAGCGCCCTGGGTTTAAGCCCCACAACTGACAGAAGAAAAAATAGAACCTAGTCTATAACTTAATACTCCCGTCTCAAGTTAAAATTGCCCATTTCTGGCATTTCATGTGGAGTTACTTTTGTCTTTTTTCTCCCCACTCCAGGTCAAAGATCGATTTACAAGCCCTTCAAGGCACTTGCACCAACAAGGCCGCTTGAGCTCCCTGTGGGCTCTGAACTGCAACACGGGCATTGGGTTCTAAAGACTAACATAAAATCTGTGAATTAAAGTGTCGGTGCGGTGTCTGGTGGAAGATGAATAGATGTGATCAGGGGACAACTGTGGGGTTGGTGGCTCTTTCTTGGAGAGGTTCGAGGTCCTTCTGTGCAAAGTCCTCAGACGTGACAACAGCATAGCAGCTTGCACGCGGTGTTCTTTGGAAAAATCTCCCCATGGAAGCTGTGCGGGAGGGCGTTGCGGTGAGGCCCCCGCCGCTCTCTTCGGAGGCAGTGCAAGCTGGAGGCCGGCGTCCTGGTTGGGCGGGTGTTGCTGTCTGTGGCGATCTGTGTGAGCTTGATCTTCCCCGCCCTCGTGGGTTAGAAATGGATTCTTAAATTATATGCTAGCCGATACTTCTCATTTTGTAGTTAATTTATTTAGTCTGAGTTGTAGGACTTTAAGATAAAATAGTTAGGTTTATTTTTTGTAAACTAATGATTCATTTGGTGCTGGTATATTGATTTTGGGGAAGTAACCAACATTCAGAAAGGGACCTGCTTCAGGGGAGAAACCTTTTTTCTCAAACTACAGAAAAATGTGCTAAACAGTGCTAAATAGTTCTTAATCAGGGAAACAACTGCTTTTATCTCTGTAGGCTATTTGTTGTAAGAGGCCTCTTGTCAAAACATGTGTTTGCCTAGCCTGGCTACAGTATGTCTTTACCATGAATGCTCGCAGAGACAGTTTGATGCTTGTCGATGAATACATCACAGCTCTAGATGTTAGCCAAACGTGACTGCCAAGTACAAGGAAGCCTATGACCTTCAGAACTCAGAGTGTGGCAACACACTTGGAAAGAACCCTACCATTTCTCTAAGCCAACTTTCATTTTCATTTCTTTAAAGACATTTATATTGATTGAGCTGAAAAATCTAGTTTTTTCTTAAGCAACTGTATCAAATATGTATATGTTGTAATAAAGCTTCTTAAGCTAGTTTATTCAAAGTGTTTAGGAAATAAAGAAAAGTCAACACTCTAGCTTGGGCTGAGAAGGTGAAAGTGTTGAATGTCCAGGAACCTTGGCTTGCTTGCCAAGCCTGGGGAAGGGAAGCCAGCTTGCAGAGCCAGTGCCACGTGATGGGCCCTGGAGCTGTGCACCTTGCTCCCGCGGCCCGGAGGCTGGTGACTGAACCATTCGCAGGCTCTGACGGCCCAGCAAAGCGCTCAGCTGCCTCGGGGGCAGCAGAGTTGTTGAGTCTTAATTTTTTTTTTTTTAATGTACAAGTTTTGTATAAAAAATAAAGAACTCCTTATTTTGTATTACATCTAATGCTTCAAGTTTGGTCTTGAAAAGCTAATGTCTGTGTAGAAGATGAACTCTGGGAACATTCCAGTCCTGCGGAGGCGGCATGGAGAGCCTTTGTGAAGCGTCGACAGTGTCGTGGTGGAGGACGGATCTTTCCAGATGGTTTGGAAAGGTGACGTTGCTCCTCTTGTGACTCTTCTGCCAGTGACTTATTTATCTGAGCTTTACATGGAAGTGGCAGCGGAACGTATGTGTGTTCATTTCGGTGACTGTAAACCAGTATCCTCTTGGTAAACGAATGTTTTGTACAATTACTAAATTGTATACCTTTTGTTATAGAGTACTTTTTTCTAGTTCTAGTAAATTATGAAAAGGAAGTTCATACTGATTAAGTGTAAGCAGCAGCCTTTTTTGTTTGGATTTATTAAGCTTGAGACCCAGAAGTTTGTAGATTCTGGCAGAATGGTAGTCTAGTTCCTCCTCGGGGTCGAGTGATCCTTTGTGCCATTCTCCATTCTGTTCTCCATCTGCATCCTCAGTGGCAGGTTAGTGTTGTATGTGCATTGAAATACATACGAGCATTTCATCACTCTGCTATCCACCAGACGACTGCTTCTGGATATGCAGTTTGAGCGGGATAGCGAAGGGGGAGAGCGAAATAAAGAATGGATAGACAATACGAAATGGTGCTTTCAAGTGTGTCTCTAAGCTGAATCAGAATATTTCTACAGCTTCCTGTCACCGAGGTTAGCTTCTTTGGAAGAGCTAACTCTTGCAATTATTCACTCCCTTTGTGCCCTTGTTACATGAAAAGGCCTGCGGGCCAATGGGAATCCACTGTAGAGATTCAGCTTGAAGTTCCCTTTTGAAATGACCCGTGATGAGCCGCAGGTCAGCCCCCTCCTGCCCTAGGACAGAGCGCAGTGTCATCGAGCGTTCATCTCATTGCTAAGAGTTGCAAGCGGTTGACACCAAAGCCATGACCCGTGATCCTCCCGGTAGGCACTTCCCCTCTCGCTAGGCCCCCGGTGTTAGCTTCTGCCATCTCCTAATAGTAACTCGGGCCGTGTGCCACGCTTTTATCGCACAGGCCCTTGGAGGACATTGCAGATGGGAGCTATAGCACTAGGATAGTTCCTTTTCGGGAAAGTTATATGTTGAAGTACTAAGGCAGCACCCGTGGAAGCGTCTGAGCTCAAGGAAGGACAGAACAGCAAAACACTGAACAGTGTACTAGGTACCAGAAGTTAAGTTGAGGCTCATGGTTTCTCAAACTGTGTTCCACAAGGCTGGACCAAATCAGAGCCGTGAGCAAGGGAACCCCACGCTCATGCACACCTGTGCACCAGGAACACAACGCGACAGCAGGCGTGTACTGCTGCTCACCCAGCGCTGCCCTACGTGTTCCCAAGCCTCAGTTTTGCGCTCCATTGGAAATCACGTGAGCGAGAAACCCCATCAGCAGCATCTAGGTGATTGCAATGAGGAGAGTCTCAAGCAGGCAGCTCAGCACTTCGTGGGGAAATCCGCGGTCGGCACTAGCCATCTTGTGTGGCGTGCTCTGTGACTTTTCTGAAGTATGCGTGGCGTAAACTTGGCCTAGTGGGAGGAGGCCGCAGGGGAGGAGGAGGCCGCAGGGGAGGAGGAGGCCGCAGGGGAGCAGTAGGCGCAGTCCTGGCTCCGTCTGCACTCAAATCACCTGATGAATGGTGAAAAGCCTCTCCCTCCACCCAGCACCACCCACGCGCCTGTCGTCCTGCCCATTCCACGTGCCCTGGAGGTTTCTCCAGGAGAGCTGTCACATCGAGTACGCTCCCTTTACAGTAGGAAGGAGACCAGGCTGTGGGAGCGCGGAAGGGAGGCTTCCGTTCTGTTCTTGCTCTGCTACTGGCTGCGAGACCTTAGGTTTCCTTTGCTTCATTGTCACCTGTCACCAAATCCCCTCATTTGTAAAATAAGCTAGTGGGATTAACTGGCTTCTAAGGCTTTCTCCAGCTCTACAGAGTCTATGAAATGCTATACGTATTCAGAATCATTCGTCCAAAAGATGTTTTTCTAGTGGTTGTGATGCAAACTTCATGTACAAACAGCATATAGGTTTCTCAGTAGAGATGGTTCAGCCACGTGTCTGGCTTTTCATCCTTTCTGCAGCCGGAGACTGGGTAGACTCAGAATCTGCTTCCTCTTGGTGCCTTGGATTATCTGCCACTATCTCTGGCTAGGAGATTTGGCATTTGTGTGTATGAGTTTTGTTGTTGTTGGTTGTGGGGCTTGAACTCAGGGCCTGGGCACTGTCCTTAAGCCTCTGTGCTCAAGGCTAGTGCTCTGCCACTTGAGCCACAGCGCCACCCCCTCCATCCCTTTTGCTGTGGCTTAGTTTTGTGCTTTTGTCCAGGGCTGGCCTGGGATCATGATCTTTCATTCACCTGGACAGCTGGGACGTGTGCCACCATTCCTAGTTTATTATTTAATTCAATTCTTTGGTAATTAATATCTTTTTTTGGCCAATACTGGAGTTTGAACTTCATTTCTGCTCTGCTTTCTCCTTTATCCCTTCTTTTTTCAAATATCTTCTCACTGAAAGTCTCACTTCTTACCATGTTCGTGTTTAAAAAAACAAATTGCCATCCCTTCAAACTACTGACCAATAGTTTGACGGGTGGGGTCCTGTGTTCTACAAGGCTTAGAAACCAAATGGGCTAAGTTAGAGCCCACCTTTTATTTTTACAGCATTATTATTGTAGATGCAGAGGGGAGGACTGCACACCGAGCAGAAGGCAAGGTAAGTGGATGGCTGAGTGGTGACAGGAAATGATTTCACCTGGCTGGGCAAATTTGCCACACAGGACCAAGGAGTTGGACGTTGGCAGCAGGGAAAGGCCAGAGTGGTTAAAGATGACTTGAACATAGTCTGAAGTTAAGAAGAGACACTCCCAGAGATAAGATCACTACGGAACCACTTAGCAAGAGGCCTGCTGTGCGAGGGGACAATTGCTCGTAGGGAGGATGGGCATCATCACCTAAGAGACACAAAGGTCTGCCCTGCGTCTCTCCAGGTCTGAACTTCTCTCAGCACTTTGCAAGTATGAGAGCAACTACTAGGCAGATCTGAGACATGATTATTTCCACTCAGGAAAACCAAATCCCTCCTTTTCATTTTTAGTACTAGCATGGGAATTATTTACAAAGAAAAGCTTATTTCATATGCAGACAAAACCAGGTACTGACACTCCTGATGTCAGGTGTGGGCAAGTCCACTGTGGAACACAGCTTGTGGTAACTTGGACCCCAGACAAATCAAGTGACACTATTCTGTTCAAAGCCTTCAAGTACCTGTATTTTTTCCTACCTCTAGCACTCTAAAAATAGTACCTAGAATATATATACCTGAAGTTGCCTTAATAACTCCTAGTATCTGCACAGTGCAATAATGCACAAAAATGCACAGGGACAGTGCCTGGGCTCGGAATTCAAGCTCCAGGACTGGCAAATGCACGCGTGCGTGCGCACATGCACACACACAATTACGTTATGCTCTTCCCAAAATTCATGATGTAGCCCCAGGAAATGGCTTTGTATTAGAGATTACAATAGACTTGTCCGAGATCAAACATGTTTAGGTGAGAAAAGCCAGACCTATCTTCCTTCCCATTCTCCTTGTTGAATATTCATACAGTAATCAGGAACATGGAAAGTGACTTACAAGTAACAAAATGTATCAGGAATGGAAGAAAAGCCAGTATCACTGCCCATAAACAACAGTTGTCACTAGGGCCCGGGGGGGGGGGGGCGGACGCCTGTTTGTCAGAGCTTAGCAAGTGTGAGGCCTGCAGTCAACCCAGCACTAGCAAAATGACTGCTTGATGCTATTATGGTGCACAGAAGTTGGTGAACTCGTTAAAACACAGCAATAACCCATTTTCTATTCACCTTTTATACTCCAGAATCCAGGAAAACACCTTGATGTATCTCAAATGTGGGTTAGACGCGTCTCATGTACCTTATTCAAATGCTCTTGGTTTCAAAGCCCATTTCCTTTTAATGTGGACACGTTCCTAAGAAGCTTACAAAAACAATGGTCAGGTACTTCATCACTCGTCCTCGAAGACTGCATGGCACACAGTAAGGTGCTAAGTACTGCAGAAGAGTCCTTGCCTAGCCTGAATAAGGCTTTGGACTTAAACTCCAGCATCACAAAAAATACAAAAATATTGACTCTTGTAACTGTTTCAGAATTACTGCTATCTAAGTAAAACAGCTTGGACATTTACTAAAGCTTGGGTCCAGCTGCTGGCCATAGATTTCTTGCTCCTTTTAAGAAACTGGGGTAACCCCAAAGCTTTCAGTCACGTCTCCAGTAGAGGTCATTCTGTAGCAGGTGGCTCGCAAAACAGAAGTCACTATGTTAGAACTTGCCATGGGTTCCGATTTAAAATAGCCTCCCTCCATGGGCTTGTTTGTGAAGGTGTTTTACAACTCTCTCGTCTTTCATTGACAAACCTCCATCAGGTGGGATTCTGTGACGGTGATATTGAACGGTAGGGTTAAATTCATACCCTTACTAGCTCACTGACTATATTCTAGATACTAAGGCCATAGCCATTAACTAGGTAGAAAACAGACTGAGTATTCAAACAGCCTATTTTCTCATCTATGACCTAGATGGTGGGTGATTCTGCCAACATGACCATTACCTCACAGAGTGGGGGGACGTCAGGAATTCCCGCAGGGGCATCCCAACCAGAACCTCACAAAACTGCTTGGTAACTGTATTACAGAATTCTATGGAAGGGAAGAAAAAGGTCAAATGGACTTAACTTTTACATTTGTGGAAGGTTCACAGAAATTTAGGCAGGATATATGAAAATGAGTCCTGTTGAAATCAAATACAAACAACGGAAGAAACAACACCCTAAAACGCGCCATCAAAAACAACAAATCAGGGCTGGGGATATGGCCTAGTGGCAAGAGAGCTTGCCTCGTATACATGAGGCCCTGGGTTCGATTCCCCAGCACCACATATACAGAAAACGGCCAGAAGTGGCGCTGTGGCTCAAGTGGCAGAGTGCTAGCCTTGAGCAAGAAGCCAGGGACAGTGCTCAGGCCCTGAGTCCAAGGCCCAGGACTGGCAAAAACAACAACAACAACAAAGAAAGGTTGGATAAATGGGATTGCATTAAACTGCAGAGCTTCTGCATGGCAAAGGGTATAGCCAGCAAGATAAATTCACCCGTGGATTGGGAGCTCTTCCCTGGCCATACAAAGGCCACATCTCTAAGATATCCCTAGAGCTCAAAAAGTTAAATCCCCCTCCTCCCCAAATCCCTAAAGCAACCACCACCAAAGACTCTGAGACTTCTCTGAAGAGGAAATAAGAATGGCCAATAGAATGCAAATCAAAACAGCATTGATATTCCACCATATCCCAGTTAGAATGATAATTATCAGGAAATAAAACATGCTGGTGGGGATGAGGCCAAAAGGCAATCTACTACACTGGTGGTGGGAGTGTACGCCTGCCCAGCCGCTCTGGAAAGCAGCATGGAGACTTCTCAAAAGACTAAACATAGAGCTCCCCTAGGACCCAGCAGAGCCACTCCTGGCATTTACCCAAATGACCACAAACAAGGCCACACTAGACACCAGCACAACCATGTTCATTGTGGTATTTACCATAGCTGCCCCTCACTAGATGTGGTACATGTACACAATGGAATTCTAGCTTCCATCACAAAGAATGACACTGCCCCATTTGTAAGGAAATAAAAGACTTGGAAAAAAAAATTAAGCACCAAGTTAGGCCCAAAGAAAAGTGGGTTGCATGGTTTCCATTTGTAATAACTACAATGTCTACCATACTCAGCCCAACTGCTAAGTGCATAGGACCATATTGAAGTGTATCGATATGAACTCCAAGGATTGGAAACGAGATTATGTCCCGCATGTGGTTTAGTTTTCTGTACCCTTTGTCTTGTGTATGTTTCTGCGATCCGTGGAAGGGAAAGGGTATAAAACAGGAGGAAGGATAAACTAGTGCAACAATGATACTCACTTGACACAGTTGTAAATGACCTATACAACTGGGGGGGAGGAAAGGGCTAAGTGGGAGAAAATGAGGGAGGGGTAATGATGTTTAAAAAGAAATGTATTCGCTACCTACTTATGTAACTGTAACTCTCCTGTTCATCACCTTCACAATATAAAAGTGACCCAACTTCAAATTGCTGGTACAACTTGACCCAAGGGGAAAAAAAAACTTCAGTCAAAACTGCTTTTGCGAAGTGTGCACAGGAGGATCATACGCTATTTCCTCTCTCCAGACCTGAGACTCAGTAGCTGGCTTTTGTTATATGTGCCTCTGAACCTAGGAAAGAGATTCTGGGTCCTTCAGTAAAACTGGTGGAATCTCAGTGAGCGAACTGCAAATTCTCACTTCCCAGCGGATGGCTGCTCGAGGTCTTCAATTCTCTGTATTATTAAAGAAGGTCTTATTTCTGGCTAAGTGCACACAGCTGACTTGCTGCGACCGCGCCTCCATTTTAGAAATGCCCAGGTGAACATGGCTTCAATCTCTAGCCATCTGAAGTCGTTATTGAACAAGATCCATATTGCTGTTGAATTTTAACCAAGCATATATACACATATACAAAATACATGTAAGACAAAAAATGTGCCCTTATCATATGCTATATGCCATCCTGTTCTTAAAGAGGTTGCGACTCACAAGCTGTTTTTTGATCCCTTGGGTGTGTGTGTGTCACAGCTACAGATCAAAGAACAATCAACTTTAAAGTACAAGGAAGCTTTGGAAACTCCTCAAGGATTATCAGGGCAGCAACTGGGGTGAGGAAAAAGAAATCAAGCAAGCACATTTGTCCATAATATTTTAATACTTTTCCACTTTTAAATACTGTTTTTTAAACTTTGATTGTAACATGGAAGATTCAACTTTATTTTTAAAAAACATCATCAGAATCATAAAGCTATTATAGTTTACACTCTACACACTCTGAAGGTACTTAAAATGATTATATTTTGAGTCTGTAGATGAACAATGACAAGAATCCAAGAATATCGTCTGTACAACCTGACTAAATACTGGTGACGTGTGTAACTGGACAAACCACTGATAAGCTTAAAAATAACCAGCACAATTCCACAAGAGAATCAGCTCAGCCCCGCCAGCGAGCAGCGACAGCACCGCAGTGACAACGGGGCGCCGACTCGCCGCAAGACCCACACCGGAGCCCCCCTCTGCCCTCCCCTCCTCCCCTCCCACTCGAGGGACACGCACTGCGGCCAAGCGCGGCGAGGAACCTCTGCACCCCAAACCAGGGTCTGTGCTGTCTCATGCTACTCGGGGCACGAGCCCCACCCCACCACTATTGTTTAGGTGTCTAACTCATACAGTGTAAGAGTCACGGGGGGGGGGGGGGGGGGAAGGGAGCAGAGGGGGTAATTTCTGTTTTTTGTTTTGGCTTGAGGGAAGAGAATTATCCCAGGAATCCGCCACATGGGAAACATTCCAGGTGGTCTAAAAGGCCAGGACTTCTCTAAATTTGACTTCCTTTTCCATATTCCCGGACTTATTTCTAAGACTGATTGGGCAGAATTAACTCTGATGAAGTAACAGTATAGTTATCTAAAGGTAAGATGCATCGTTTCTTGTCTTTCTTTTTTTATATAAATATTTAGTGTAATTTTATTTACAGAATTGCAAAAGTATATCGTGGTAGTACAAATGCAGCTAATGATAATTTAGATACTGTTTTGTAAACTTTCTATACCTTTGTAAAATAAAGCCATCCAATTATGCATGTTACTTTGTGTTCATGATAGCTGCCAGAAACGGCAAACCTTTCTTTTTTGGCCAGTCCCTGGGGCTTGAACTCAGGGCCTGAGCACTATCCCTGGCTTCCTTTTGCTCTACCACTTGAGCCACAGCGCCACTTTGACTTTTTCTGTGTATGTGGTGCTGAGGAATTGAAGCCAGGGCTTCATGCATGTTAGGCAAGCGCTCTACCACTAGGCCACATGCCCAGCCCCATGGCAAACATTTTTAATAGTGGGCATTGAGAATTTCTCTCAACTCTCATCAGTGCCTATGTGAATCAATCTCCCTCCCCACCCCCCAAGCCCTCCCATTTTTCCATCCTAGCTGATTGTAAAATAAAATACATATTTGAGGTATAAACTTTTCTTTTGAAGTCACACTATAAAATGTGAACTGGTGATGTAGTGACTGTTGATATTCTGATTTGCCTTTCTAACATTACTACCATATAGGCACTTTTCCACGGAATCAAATTATGAACAGCATTTTTTTTTTGTAATAAGGCATATTATTCCATGCACATCATTTAGGGAAAGGTAAATTAAAAAATAGAAAGATCCATGGAGCATGAAACTGCGTGCATGTCATGTAAGCATGTTTTATATGGTATTTTTCTCTCTGTACAGAATAATAAATACACTCTATTTGATGCAAGTAATTCACTTCCAGGATTGTGCATATAAAGTGATCGGACTAATCCCATCATGAAATTATCGCCTTGCATTTATCATTAAGACTCCATTACCACATATAGACTATATACAGGATGTGTTTTATGTGACATGACTTTCTGCTTTACAAAATGGGTCTCATTTCTGTTTCTAAAGAGAAGAACAAGTCAGCAAAGCCTCTACAAAATGCCTGATTTATACAAATACATTTGTGTGTAAACACCATGAGGGTTTTGAAGTAGGCAGTCATTAGATTTCATTAAGTACCATCCTTTGCCTCAACTCCATGCTTCACAACTAAAAAGGATATTTTACATGTTATATTCTTACAGCAACTAAAGAAAGGACTATCAGTGTGAACTGTGTGGCATCTTTTGCTGCTCTGCTCAAGTTTCTGATCAAGGCTAATGGGAACACCACTCAGATCTTCAATATCTACCTGGAACCCATCTCTTAAACTGGCCCCAACTACGAAAAACTAGCAAGCCTAGGTGTTACAAAATTCTAGAAGTATCGAATCAAATGTCAAACAGTCTGATTTGCTTTACCAAGTTATATCGTATATTCTCTTACAAATTTCAGGAAAGTATGAACTCATTTTATCTTGATCATTTTACCAGAAAGTCGTCCATGCCTATGAATTTGTACGAGTTTCTGTCTGGAGGCAGGCAGAGGCAATTTAGGAATTACCAAACTGAGTTTGTAACCAAACTGAAAAAAACCTGTAGCATATAGTATACAACTAAAAAGTATAATATAAATATAAAGGTATATGGGAGATAAAGCTTTTTTCCTCTTTCTCCATCAGAACCGAAGTTCTTCATGGGAGTAAGACTACAGAGAAGGCAAGCACACACAGGTTATTGACAACCCTCAGTTATTAAGACACACTTACAGGACCAAGTGAACCATTACAGAAATCAGCAGCAATGAATTCTATGATTATACAAAGCAAAAAGGTCACAAGATTTGGACACAGATTTGACTACAGGCCTGAAGAACGAATCCCATGTGGATACTGGCGCACAGATGGCACAATTGTTGTGCTCTTCTTTTATGCACACAATCTGATGCAACTGAGGATCTTAGGCTGGACCACGGTAAATTAAAAACTCTGAAAAAGTTCCCCAAAATTAAAGCATCGATTTCTAGTTGTGATTCAAAGTTGATTTTTTTTTTCTCTTCTAGGAACAAGCAAATAAAAATAGAGCCATATACATGTAAAATTACATGTATTTATAGTTATATGCCGAGCGAGAAGCTCTAGCAGGAGACAGCTAGCATTAGATGTTCAGCTTTACCGTTGCAATATTTCTTCTTTTTTTTTTGTACACAAAGCCAAGGTCTGGAGCTGCAGACAAGGCTGTAGATCCTATGTTCCAGCTTAGAGCATTCCGTTTTCTCTTTTCTTCTCCAACATGGAATGTCACACAGCCTTGTTCCAGTCACTGCAGCAAAGGAAATGACAGGTAAGAGCCTAAATAGTATATTCCTAACAATTGCAACACTTACCAGAATAGATCCAGTGCAGTGAACAAAGTCACGGAAAGCAAAGAATCTCTTATTAAAATTTATCTTTGAAGGATTTTTAGTTTTGTGATATAAAATTATTAACTTTACATATTTGACACTTTTATTTCCTTAATAAGGAATGCAAGATTGGAATCTTTTCTAAGTTAGAAGAAGAAAAAACAAACCCTGAAGATGATAAAGCACTATATATAGTAAGCCAAGAGGACATCAGCCAGAGGTGGCAGGATTTTCACCGCCAGAGCCGGTATTTCCTCCTTCTTAGCCTTCAATAATAATTATACTATATAATACAATTTCTCAAGAATTAAAATTTTTTTTTACTCAAGTTATGAGATGTTTTTTTTGCCAGTCCTGGGGCTTGAACTCAGGGCCTGAGCACTGTCCCTGGCTGCTTTTTGCTCAAGGCTAACACTCTGCCACTTGAGCCACGGCGCCACTTCTGGCCATTTTCTGTATATGTGGTGCTGGGGAATCGAACCCAGGGCCTCATGTATACAAGGCAAGCACTCTTGCCTCTAGGCCATATTCCCAGCCTGAGATGGATTTTATTTAAGAAATTAACTGAAAGCTTTTAATGTCTTTGGCCTTACTAACTTTGCAAAGTCCCCTAAAAATGATACATATATGTAGTAACTATCAAAGCTTACTGTCTCTAGGCACTGGGGCTCGCACCTCTAGTAAGCCTAACTACTTAAGAGACAGAGACCTGGAGGATCCTGATTAGATAAGTTAAGAAAAGTCCATAGGACTCCCCCCACCCCCCCAAGTGCTGGGGCTTGAACTCAGGGCCTGAGCACTGTCCCTGGCTTCTTTTTGCTCAAGGCTACCACTCTACCACTTGAGCCACAGCGCCACTTCTGGCCATTTGTATATATGTGGTGCTGAGGAATCGAACCCAGGGCTTCATGTATATGAGGCGAGCACTCTTGCCACTAGGCCATATTCCCAGCCCCTCCACAGGACTCTTGTCTCCAATTAACCAGAAAAATGTCGGGCTGGATACGTGGCTAAAGTGGTAAGCACAACTGTGAACAGGATAGCTAAAGAGCAGGAGAAGAGGTTCTAAACTTATATCCCCCAAAAGTGACTCTCCATCATCAAAATTGTTAGCTTTCCTACAGACTCAATGTCAAGACTCACTCCAAACATGTATTTTCCTTAGTTACTGTTGGGGGAAACAGCCACTTTAGGCACAAAGATTTTTCTACACAAAGGTTTGAATTTGGATCTTTGTCAGGAAGCACTTTAATCTGGAATAAGAAAATCCAGAGCTAATAACCAACGGGCCTTTGCAGTTCTATTTTTTTTAAATACCAACACATGTATGTAAAAACAATGCTATCTTCCTTTCCCTGGAATGATTTTTTTTCTTCAGTACTGAGGCTTCTAAGTGGTTTTTGCACTAGTTACTTTTTGACATAGAGTCTAAGTAGGATAAAGTGTGAGCCACTGGTGGTTAGCTTCTAGAGATGTCTTGTGAACATATTTCATCTCCTTCCCTTCTATGCCTACAGAAAAAAATGCATATGCATGCACACAAGTGAGCATATACACACTGCTAAAACAATCCAACATTCTAGAAGCAAACACTATCACTCCTACTGTGTTTATTTCAAATGGTACGTTATTTTAAAGACAGTCAAAACACTTATGCAGCACACTTAATACTAAAAAAAAGAATCCCAGCCAAGCACTAGTGTTTCTTGTCTGTAGTCCTAGCTACTCAAGTTCAAAGCCAGTTGGAATTGGAAAGCCTGTGAAACTCTCATGGCAATTAACTATCAAAACAAACCAGAAGTGGAGCTGTGCCTTAAGTGGTAGAGCCTCGACCACAAAAGCTAACACTAATCATTCAGTTAATAAAACTAGAACCTACTAAACATTTTCAGCTAACATTTTTCCTGGGGCAAACTAATATTTAAATGATGAATACAATGTCTCTTATGCTAGTACTGACAACAACTTAATTTCTGTGATTTAAAAGAAAGATATACTACAAACATAATTAGAACAAACAAGGGAAGGTAGCTTAGTGGTAGACTGTTTGCCTAGCATGTATGAAGCCCTGGGTTCGATTCCTCAGTACCACATAAAAAGAAAAAGCCAGAAGTGGCGCTGTGGCTTAAGTGGTAGAGTGCTAGCCTTGAGCAAAAGAAGCTCAGGGACAGTGCTCAGGCCCCGAGTTCAAGCCCCAGGACTGGGGGGGAAAAAAAAAAAACGACGATGAAAAAGAAAAAAAGAAATCAGATTTATTGGAGGTGAGTATGGTGACTCACATCTCTAATCACAGCTAGGGAGGTGGAGACTGGGAGGATGGTGGTTTGAGGCTAGCCCAGAGAAAAAGTTAGTCCCCTCTCAATAACAACAAAACGGCAACAACAAAAAGTCAGGTGCAGTGGTACATATCTATAATCACAGCTAGATAGGTGGCATAGGAAATTGTAGTCTGAGGCTAGTCCTAGGCAAAAATGCAAAGTTTTATGTAAAAATAATAACCTGAAGTAAAACAAGTAGTAGAATGATTGTCTAGCAAGAGAGGCCCCAAGTTCAAAAAATAGTACCATCATAAGAAAAAAAACATCAGAAAACAAATGGACTAAAATCTACTCAAGAAAAATCACAAAACTACCTCGAGAACATATATATATATGTATATACATATATATGTATACACATACATATATATGCGCACATACACATAGGTATGTTTACTTCTTTTTTGGTGATACTGGCATCTGAACTCAGGGCTTTGTGTGGGCATGTTACTGCTGAGCTATACCCCCAACCCTTTTTAATGCTGCTCATTTTTGAAAAGACCTGTTTCTTGCTGGGTGCACATGTGGACAATTTGCCTGTTTCACCTCCTGTTGTAGCTGGGATAACATCTAAATGCCATAACGAGTTTCTTTCATTTTAATAGAGTTTTCTGGACTTTTGTTAAATAAATAGTAATGATTCAGTACCAGATGTGGGGCTCATACCTGTAATCTGAGTGGAAAGCAGAGAATAGAGATTCGCCATTTCAGGCTAGCCCAAGCAAGCAAGTTACTAAAATCTTATTTACAAACAAACAAGCCAGGTGTGGTAGTTCCAGTTACTTGGGAAACAGTAGGAGGATTGTGATTGAAGATTGTGGTGTCGGCAAAAGCAAAAGACCCTATCTGAAAACCAAATCAAAGCCGAGTGCTGGGGATTTGGCTCAACTGGCAAAGCACCTGCTTAGCAAGCATGAAGTTCTAAGTTAAAACCCATGAAGTTCTAAGTTAAAACTGCCCCCAATCCACAAAAATGGGGGAGGAACTGTAGGTTTCTTATATAAAGATGCTCCAGACATCAGTATTTTATAGTAAAAATATATAAATAGCCTAGACATTATGGGATTCAATAAGTTTAGTATACATTCCAGATGTTAAGAGGAATCTGAGGAAAAATGAAGATTTTTGTTAAAAAAAAAAAAAAGCTAAAAAGGAGGGCTTGGGAATATGGCGTAGTGGCAAGAGTGCTTGCTTCCTATACATGAAGCCCTGGGTTCGATTCCTCAGCACTACATATATACAAAAGGCCAGAAGTGGCACTGTGGCTCAAGTGGTAGAGTGCTAGCCTTGAGCAAAAAAGAAGCCAGGGACAGTGCTCAGGCCCTGAGTTCAAGGCCCAAGACTGGCAAAAAAATAAAATAAAAATTAAAAAAAAAAGAAAAGAAAAGCTAAAAGGGAGTAAATATAGAATGAACATTTTTTTTGGGGGGGGGGGGGAACAGAGACTTGTAATCTAGAGTAAGGCCCTGAACTCATTATATAGCTAGGTTGGCCTCAAAATTGTAACCATCTTGCCTTAGCTTCCCAAGTGCTTGGATTACGAATATGTAACATCATATCATGAACAGTATTATGTGTATGTGTGTTGTGCATATAGTAATATATATGTAAACATATATTTTGTAATAGCCAAAAATAGGTCAAGTAGGGAAGAATAAACACCAAAAATAACGGCAGCTTTTGAGAAAGGTGAAAGATACAGGGAATTTGCACTTAGAAAGTTCTACAGTTCTGTGATATTGACAATCCTTTAAGTGTTAGCAGAAGAAATACAAGGAAACAATTGTTTTAAAAGCTACAAACGACACTCCTCTCTATGGGAAAGTCTCATAACACTTTGCATAACCTCCTTTCCAGGACTACAGAAATGTTACCACCAGCATTGTCACATGAGTGCAAGTAGGCTAAGCCATGTTCCAGTACCTCTTAATACTAAAACAAAATAGGTTTTCCTGTAGTTTTCTCTTGGACAAAAGAAGTAAACCGCTTGAGAAATTTTGGATACTCTCGCTTTGCCACTGCCCTTAACACTGAGGCTGGTGCCCATCCTCCGGGGTTCACTGCAAGACAAAGAACAATTGATTCATAGGAAAATTTGTCTATATTCATGAAAAGCACTTAATTTACTACTTTACCTTAAAAAGGTCTTTATGTTAAAATATGGCTAGTATCTCGTTAAGTCCAAACTTTTTTTTGGGTGTACTAGGAATGGAATTCAGGGCCTCATCCACACTAAAAAAATCATTCTTCCACTAGAGCCATGCCACAAGTCCTTTAAGGAACAACTAATAATTACTTATTACTAACCCATCAGGTATAACCAGATAGCAAATGAAAAAGTATTTAATACTTTTCTAAAGTGCCCTTGGTTTTCCATAAATTAATCAAATATTAATACAGCAACATTTTAGGTTAGGCCGTATTTATTCACAAACTTCTACTATACTAACTTATTTAAGCACAATTATTTTAAAAAAACACCATATTAACCATCATGCCCCAATAAAGACTAAGGTTTAAATATTTAATTATTAGAAAAAAAACTGTGAGGACTATAGGTGCAAAATGGGTGTAGGGAGGAGTCCTAAGTACATGATGGAAAGTGTCAGAGTAAGGTAAATATCAGACTAGACCACCAGATAATAGACTAATGTGCAAAGATTTTGAAAACTAAAAGCCCCCCAAATTAGAAAGACCTGAAAATTTCTCTCCCTACTGTTTGCTACCACTGCTTACTACCCTAATGTCTGTAAGGCAACGAATCCAATACAATTTATTTTTAAAGCAAGGATATATAAAACCCACTTTTTAAAAATTAAATTCAGGCAAGTAGATTTTCAGTCTTCCAGATAATTCTTACAAGTATCTCTCCAAACAAAAAATTAGTACTTTAAGCCAGGTGCTTGATGGCTCACACCTGTAATCCTAGCTGCCCAGGAAACAGATCTGAGGACCACAGTACAAAGCCAACTTGGGCAGCAAAGGCTGTGAGGCTCTCCAATTAACCACCTAAAAACCGCAAGTGGAGCTTTGGCTCAAAGTGGTAGAGCACTAGCCTTGAGCAGAAAAGATCAGGGACAGCACCCAGACCCTAAATTCAACCCTCACAACCATCACCCCCCCCGCACCCCCCCCAAAAAAAATCAGTACTCTAAAAGACCAGAACTAAAAATGGCATTTATCTAAACTGATGGTTACAATGTAATTACAATCAAGAACCTTCACATACCAATTGGAAAACACATAAGAATACATACCATTAGCTACATATGTAATCTTGCATAGAATATTGTCCCTGCTTATCTCCTGGTTTCCCTCTGGTGGGCTTACCAAGGTTTGACAAATCATAGCAATGTTTATTTTGGCACGTACACATCGATTGTTCAGCTGTCAAACAAAACAAACAAAAAGCACCAATACGATAAACATTCAGTATGTTGTAATTTGCTGGTCTACTCTTAGCAGTAATACATGCCAAACTTCTATGATACAGGATTTACCCTCCTCTTAAGTAGTAAATGGAGTTAAAGAAAGAAACACCATAGAAGGTTTGCAATAGTTGACAACCACTTAGAGATAAATGTGGGTAATAGCCTATGAAAACTACCAACTTGACTCAATTTTTCCAAACTCAAGAGGAAAGGAAACAGCCCTAGTGGGATGGTCATGGCTGACAGCTGCTGGTCCAGTCACTCTAACATAAAACAAAATGTAAAATGCATTATCCAATCAAGTGTGCCTGTGTGTGTGTGTATATCCATTAATTTCTTCTGCCCTGCACTGTGTACTTAGCTCTGCAGTGAGTGTATAATTATACATGTTCTTATGTTGTACTTACAGGAGCACTATCATGATCCACAGAAAAATTACAAACTATCCAAGTTTCAGGATCATTTTCAGTCTTGGCTGCGATCTTTCTAATAGCAGAAAGATATAACACATCTCTCTGAGAAGCAGGCCATACTCTCTGTAGAAGAAATAAAAATCATTTGAAAATTTGAATTATAGTATCCCAGAAAAGAGAAACAAATTTATACTATGTGTCAGAGATAAAACCTGTCAAATTCCAAATGGGAAGTACCACAGAACACTCAGCAAAAGATCTATGATTAACACGGAGTTAATGGTTTTGCTGAGCAATACAGTCAAAGGAGCAATAGTATACCTTTCTTTCTTTTTTTGTTCTGATCTTGTGGCTTGAACTCACGGCCGAGCACTGTCCGTCAGTATTTTTGCTTAAGGCTAGTAGTACTCTACCACTTGAGCCACAGCACTACTTAGCTTTTTTTGGTAAATTACTGAAAATAGTCTCATAGGCTTTTGCACCCAGCCTGGCTTCTACCTATGGCTCTCCTATCTCAGCATCCTGGAGGGTAGGGTTACAGGGGTGAGCCACTGGCACCTACTATATGCACCTCCCTGGCTCTCAGTTTTTGCTCAAGGTGAGTGCTCTACCACTTGAGTATGAGAGTCTCTTGGACTTTCCTGCATCAACTGGTTATTGAACCAAGATCTCAGGAACTTCAAGTAGCATCTGGCTATTTTTTCTCTTTTAGTTGTAGTAAATTTGCCATTTTAGTGTACAATTCAATGGCATCTAACCATCTACCTGAAATGTGTTATCAGTAGTAATGAGAAACTACCCAGGAAGCAACCAAACCACACCCATCCCTTCCACAGCTGCAATGTTCTACTTAGATACTTCAAAAGCAAACATGATAGAGTACTGCTGCTGTAACAGAACAAACACATATGCAAAAACCTGTCATTTAAGGCTGGGAATATGGCCTAGTGGCAAGACTGCTTGCCTCATATACATGAAGCCCTGGGTTCGATTCCCCAGCACCACATATATAGAAAAATGGCCAGAAGTGGCGCTGTGGTTCAAGTGGCAGAGTGCTAGCCTTGAGCAAAAAAGAAGCCAGGGACAGTGCTCAGGCCCTGAGTCCAAGGCCCAGGACTGGCAAAACAAAACAAAACAAAACAAAAAACAACAAAAAACAAAAAACAGAAAACTCCCCCCAAACCTGTCATTTATATCCAAGACTTGCAGGTAAGCAAGCAAGGAAAAACATATCCCATGAGAATGACAGAGAGCTTAGGTTCCTGATAACTGAGATACCTATACATTTAAATTAAATAGGAAAATACACTTTTATCCTAAGTTAATTTTATTTTATCCTTACTGTGCTGTTTCTTTCCTGACTGCTAAATGCAAAAAATGGCAAACTACTCAATGTTACTACAACATAATTCATTTGCAAACTAAACTGTCTCATCTTTTACAAGTACAAAATTTCTTAAAGTAGACATGAAGAAACATAATTTTTTTTAACTTCACATACACTTGCCCATTACTACTGTAGAACTAGTCAATAAGCTAGCAATGGTAGAATGCCAAGTACTGTGAGACCCTATCTGAAAACAGAACAAATGAAGTTAGGAGCTATGACCTGTAATCCCTGCTACTTGGGAGGCTGAGACAGAAGGACTAAAGATTGAGCCAGCCTGAGCTAAAAGTTAACAAGTTCCTTTCTCAAAGAACAGCTGGGAATAGTGACATACATCTCTAAGCTCAGCTACTAGGCAGCTGTGTAATTAGGATGGTCAAGGCTCAAGGTTAGCGCCTGGCAAAAAGCGCTTCTTGAAAAGTAACAGAAAAAGGAAGAGAGCTTGCCTAGCAATTTTAAGTCCCTAACTTCCAATCCCAGTACCATCAAAACACAAAAAAATCCCTTTCACCCACCCTCCCCCAAAACCTCTAATGAACATAAATGTGCAAAATGACTAAGAATAAAGGTGCCTTAGACAATGAAGAAATAGCTTCCTTTCAGATTGTATTATTCAAATAGACATAAAGAGAAAATGATGTATATATAGCATTATTTGATTTTGTTGAAAGAAATTATTCTAGGAAAAATGTTTATTCTAAGAATTGTAAGTAATTGTAACTTAGTGACTTAACTTTAAAAGACACATTATTTGAATTATTTATCATTTAGTTTTACTTGTCAATACTAACATAAACCATAGGACTGTCCCTTCCATCTATGATTTACCTAGCAGAATGCTTTTAATAGTTGTTGCCTAAGATTAATTATCTTTTGGTAATAAGGTTCTTCTGGCTCTAAATGATTTGGCCATTTTATTTTTATTAATTAAGTTACTGTCAAAGTGATGGACAGAGGGGTTACGGTTTCATATGTAAGGCACTGAGTGCATTTCTTATTGAACTTGTTACCTCCTCCTTCGTTTTCCTCCCACCTTTGTCCCTCCCCAGATCCCCCTCCCCTCGAGTTGTACAGTTGGTTTACAGCAAATAGTTTTGTTAGTATTGCTGTTGTGTTGGTTCTCCTTTTATCCCTTGTCTCTCCATTTTGATACTGCCCTTCCCTTCCCTAGTTCCAATAAACATATGTACAATACCCAGGGTCGATTGGTCATTTTTTAAAATTACAAATTATGGGGCAATTAGCTTATATTTTATTTTGTCAGTCATGAGGCTTGAACTTGGGGCCTGGTCACGGTCCCTGAGCTCTTCAGTTCAACCACTTCTGGTTTTCTGGTGGTTAATTGGAGATAAGAGTCTCCTGGACTTTCCAGCTCAGGCAGGCTTTCAACGGCAATCCTCAGATCTCAGCCTCCTGAGTCGGTAGGATTACAGGCATGAGCCACCAGCGCCCTGTTTAACTGATATTTTTCCATATCAGACTAAGGCTTGGATACTGAAACAGAATATCCATTGTTACACAGTTCTGGAGCAGCCAGAAAAAATGAAGCGGAGTTCTCAATGATTAGATATAAGATACTTCACTCAGCTAACAAGATTGGGCTTAGGAAATTCATACCCAGCTGTATTTTCACATATTCAAGTCTATAACAAATAGAGAAATTAAAGGTTCACTCAACTGGAAAATAAAATAGCTAGTGAATCACTGCATTTTTTTTTATATATAACTAGCAATTCTGTTTTTGGTGATCTCTCTATAATTTTAACTTCCTCTGTATTTCTATGTAAAGTATTTTATTTGGCAATTTTCACATGGTAAATAGAATAAAGCAAGAAAATCTTAAGTCAACAACTGTAAATACAGTGAAAAGCAGAGGGAAAGATGGTGTGAAAGGCATCCAGTCTTAGTGACAATGTCCTGTGTGCTCATGCTCCTCATTCCTGCTTGCTCCCTGACAGCCACTGATTATAAAATAAGCATCACATTTATTTCCCACTGCTTCAACATAGGCTAATGCCATACTTTCTCTTATCTGTATTTTTGTTCTCACAGGTATCTGTGATTCACTTTCTTATTTGGTAGCTATTATTTATTATCTGTAGAGACTGGATGCTAGATAAAATTTAGATGGATTTCAGAAGCTTCAGAAGACTTACAACGTATATATAGAGACACTATAGACCTTCATCAAACACTGTTTTTAGATATTTCTCAGATCTTGTCTGCATACATTTCTGCTCTAAAGAAACTGATATATCTTTCAAATACATATTCATGAATTTTTGGCAAGGGCTTCGGATCTTCTATGATATTTACATTTCTGCCAAATTTTACTTCAGAAACAATTTGTATGAGCTTGAATTTTGGGATAGATGAAAAGATTACCTTGTGTGTTTGATAAACGATGATGGCATTATCAGCTAATGTTTCCACCACATGGAAGTTTTCTATGGTTGCTGAAATAAAGAAAATAATATTAGCACCTAAAAAGATTACATGCATTTTCCAGATATGATAAATGCAGGTATGTTGAAAGCCAAATACAAAGGGACATTAAGGTAAAATGAACACAAAGATAACGAATACTTAGAACTAACTGGGGCTACAGATCTGCTTTCATTTTTTAGATGGGGGCTGTGAAGTCTCATTACCAGAAGTTTCATTTCTTTGGTCCAGCATCTATCTGCTACAGCAAGAAAGCAATTCCTACCACTACCACTCAAGTTCAAGTTAATTCCCTAACACTGAACTGTACCTTTTCACTGGGTTTACTGAGTGAAAGTGCTCTATTTAGGCTTAGTTGACTTATACCTGTGGGGGAAAATGTCAAACTACCAATTAATAAATGTTATAATGTTCAGAAGTATTTGTATATATTAAATGAGATGTCTAACAGAAACATTCATAAAAGTAACCATACAGCAGTATTCATGTAGGGCTTTATTGCAGAAAACAGTTTAGGAAAACTAGATAGAAAAAAAACCAATAACAAAACAAAAAACCAGGTTGGGCCAGGTGCCAGTGGCTCATGACTGTAATCTGAGATGCAAAGATTAGACGATCTCAATTCCAGGCAAGCCCAAGCAAAAACATTGTAAGACTTTACCTTAACTACTAGCTAGATGTGGTAGTGCAGCCTAACATTCTAGCTATGCAAGGGAGGATTATGTTCTGGGCAAATACGGCAAAAAATATTGTGAAACTCCATTTCAACAGAAAAGGCTGAGCATATTTGGGCATGGCTACTATATTAAGCTACAGCAGGAAGCATAAACTGGGAGGATCATGGTCACTGGGTTAACCCCAGCAAAAGTATCTTAAAGATAACTTCATCTTAAAAAATAACCCTATCTTAAACAAAAAAAGGCCTGGAAGTGTGCCTAAACAGGAGAGGGCCTGCCTAGCAAGAACCAAGTTCTGAGTGCAACCCCAAGTATTGGCAAAGAAAAAAAAAGGAAAAAAGTCAGGTTGGATTTGATATTAAATTAAAAACACTAGCAATCAAATATATTAATGATGACAGCTTACTTTCCCAGTCATTGCGAACATCGACATTCCAAAAGTAATTACAGACTTCATGTCCTGTAACACCTTTAACTGAATGGGTAGCTTTCAAAGGATCCAGAACAATCCCGTTTTCTTCTACTTCTCTTCTGTATACCTAAAGAAGACATATTTAAAAAGCTGTTTAAAGAATAAAAATGAAAGTCCTGAAGCACAAATTTGAAGGCATACTTTCAAATCCTGCCTTTGAAATTTGTGTTTATGAAAACTGATCTATAGGACAAATTGTGCTAAAAAGTTACAAATTAACAGGAGAAAAATATTTAGAATTACAATGTGAGGTAAACTTCAATTGTGAAAAGCACATAGCTATGATAAATAACTCTAACTGCTAAGAATTAAAGTACTAAATTGAAAATATCTTTGTCAACTAAACATTTTCAAACTGTTCAGTGTAGCCTAGAAGGTCAAACAGCAAACAATCTCCTTAAGGACACTGACTTCAGGTTGTCTTTTTCAATGCTGCATAAACCAACGCTTAGAACAGCAACTGAAACACAGTAAGGGACTCTTGCTTTTAATTGTTTAGTCGAATATTGAAAACTAAAATGGCAAAAAAAATAGCTTAGATGTCTCTTGACTTAAAAAGTGAGATGTATACCTTACATACTGTGTAAAATAAAGTTTGTTGCTTTAGAGAACTCTGTGATTACTTCTTTCAAGAAAGGAAGTAGCGGAAGTAGTGCTGTGGCTCAACTGGTAGAGTGCTAGCTTTGAAGAGGTCTGGGACAGAAGTTCAAGCTCCGTGACTGTTCTCCCCAGTACTTACTGAGCCAGAAACAATGTTAGGCATTTCACTTTCATGTTTACAGATTCTTTCTCCCACATGCTTATTTATTCTCATTATTGGAACTACCACATTCTTCAACATTCACACTCTAGACTTCTGACTTCATTAGAATTCATGTAACTATGAAGCTTATTCCTAATTCTTTAAGGCATCCAACAGCTTGGCTTTTCTGCTGCTGGTTACCTTCATCTCCTTGTACCTCTTATAGGTCTCTAGTTTTTTTCCTATCTGCTTTTTCCTAAAATGATACCTTGTATGCAGCAATGTTTAGCTTACTGCTAAAAGACAAGATTACTCTCCTTAGTTGACTTGTTTTCTTACTTAGCCTCTCCTTAGCCCACTAACACCATGGGCAGTAAGAGCACTTATTCTCCACTTCTCATTCCATGTGGAGGGAGGCCTTCACACAGACTATTACTCCTTTATACTTTTATTTCTACCCCACTCTGGAGGAACAGTGATTTATCTGAATAGTGAGTATGGAAGGAAAAACAAGGTAGTTTGATTTAACCCTTTCCACAGAGAGTGCACTGCTTGGCTGGGGGCTTGCTTCTGGAAGGAAGACACAAAGAAAACCAGCTATGTTAGAAGCACTGTGTTTAATTCTGGGGTGACAAATTACCAAGACTTTGTGGCACTGATCTAATGTCATTATCTATGGTTAGCTTATTCAAGTTTTGACTACCATTTTGGTATTTGTTTGCCTCCTTTTATTTCTTAATTTATTCCCTATCCAAAATATATATTTACTTACTTGCTTTGGGGTTTTAAGAAAAGGTCTCAGCCTAGACCTGGTCTAGAACTTGTGATTCTACTGTCTCCACCCCTGGAATGCTGGGATAAATAAGGTGTAGGCCACCATGCCTGGTATGTATATATAAAAATTTGCCTTCAGCTAGGTGCAGGGTGGCTCACGCCTGTAATCTTATCTATTCAGGAGGCTGAGATCTGAGGACTGCAGTTCAAAGTCAACCCAGGCAGCAAAGTCCATAAAACGCTTATGTCCAAATAACCACTAAAAGGTTATGGCTTAAGTGGCAGAGCACTAGTTGTAGGCACAAAAACTCAGGAACAGTGCCCAGGTTCTGAGTTCAAGCTCCAAGACTGGCACACACAGAAATTGCCTTCAATTTTAGCCACTATTATTTTTTGCCTAAAATGCCCTGAACCTAACCATTGTTATCACCTTGATGTCATTTCCAAATGTATTAGTAAACAACCTGTTTCAACTCATAAAGCTCCCTCCATTCTCACCTGCCTTACCACGCTTATAAATCATCACTCAATACATTAACAAATGAAGTAATAGAATCTTTTAAATGTCAGTATCTTCTTTCTTCAAATAAACCGATATCTAGACAGAATCTCAAGCATGTTTTGGAACATGAGGTCATTCTAAATTCAACATTACTACAACTGTTATTCAATCTATGTATCTTTATTTCTTGTGCCTTTTCTGTCTCGTGGCCTCTTGTACTTAGAGTTGTGATGCTAATACTGAAAATGTCAAATACTTAAAGATACAAACCAACAAGGGACATCTGAGCATAAATATATTAAAGTACAGGTGGGTGTGGGTGGCTCAGGCCCAGAATTCAAGCTCCAGGACTGATGAAAAAAAATGTATATATTAAACTATAGACCAAAGTACAAATAATTAAGGACAGTGAATATTCAAGTATATATAAAGTATAAAGACAGAAAGAAATATCTAAGTAGAGAGCCGTTTGTAATCTGTCTATATCCAAATACCAATTTGCCTGCTCTATGGCCTAAGCAAAAGATCTACATCCATAGATCTATATTTTGATACCAGGAAAGCAAAAAGATACTTTATTTCTTAGTATTTGGTACTTCTTTGATTATAATTACTTATTGTAAGCTAATCTGAAAATACTACCCTTGTAATAAGGCAGAGTTAGCAACCTGTAACATTTCAGTGAAAACTACCTTCATTTCTCCTTCTTCTACAACCAACTGCCAGTTGGCATCTCCGCCTACATCCTGCAAGGAATACGTCATGTGATTCTGCACCATTTCTTCAACCTTGAAAAAAAAATAAAGCCATGAGAATACATAGCCAATACATCATAGTGTTTAAAACAGTAGTATGCAGTTTACTTTTTCAGATATGGTACTCTTAGAAGCTGAGGTTAGTTAGGACATCTGATATAGTGTTGAAGAGCTTAAGTCACACTCTAGATATCCGGGTTATTAGGTTGTAGGGAATGAATGAAGGAAAGAAAAGTAGTTTACCATAGATTGGCCTAGTATAAGTCAAGGGATCAAATAAGCTCTTCCTAGAATAAAATGAAATACTTCATTCTGCAGTATAAAATAGAGATGGTATCATCTCTGATTTCTTTTTTTTTGTACTCAAGTTTGAACTCGGGTTTCATACCTGCTACTGCTAAGCCACACCTCTAGCCTCAACCACGAAGCATAAAATACTAAGGGTAAAATTGGCAGAAAGAAATCATCTAATTCAATGTTCTGTAATTAAAGAGTACATAGAGATAGCAGAAAGTTTACCTCTCAAAGATTTCCCTACAAAAGGTGACAAAACTTACTTTATTCTATCAATAAACCGCTCTTATTATGACAATAGACCCACCTAAAAATGAAAAATTTCCTTTTGACCAATTTCACTGTTCTAAATACTATTGGAATACTGATAGATACCAATATTTGCACATAACCGCATTTTAGTTCATTCTTTTAAAATATGTACACAATTTCTTTTCTTTCTTTTTTGGTTTGCTGGATACTAGAGACAAACCTAGGACCTTGCATGTGCCAAGCAAGTACTTAACCACTGAGCTTAAAAAAAAAGGGGGATTAGATCAAAATTATTAAAGCAGGTGAATAATGACTCCAAGTTTTAGTCAGATTAAGCCTAATTTCAGAAATCATGTTCTTGGTTTTCCTGGACTTAGGGTTGAAAATGAGCCTAACATCTTATATCTTATCAGTGATGTAAATGGATATACAATATATTTATTCAGCATTTTTGCCCACCTCACGTCCACATCATTCAATATGATGTCATCTGAGAAAGCTAATAAACTGGATTTTTCTAATAGTTACCCAGAAAATTGCCCTTTGATGATGTCAACAAAAGTCTAGAAGGGCTCAAAGATGGCTCAGATCTCTTGTATCTTTTTCATGTCAAAGCAATACAATTCCGATTACTGTCATACAGTCACAAAGCCATGGTTATTGCATAGCTTTATTAATGACTAATAATTTACTGTTAACCCAAAAGAAAAATGGCCAATATGAATAGTGAATTCACCAGGGAAATGGTTGAGTAGTAATACTACTTACCGTCTTATCAGATTGGCAAAAATAACTGAACTATAATATCTAGAGTCAATGTAATTTAGAGTCAGTGTAACAAAAATACTAGCCTATGAGTGGAATCTGGCCCAATTTTCCTAATTAAAAACTTGTCAATAAGAATAAAAATATGTTCTCTAGGGAAATAATATGATCAATGATCAATTACTTAGATATAAGGATTTTTTTAGATATAAAGATACTATATATGTGAAGATGGATACCATGTATGTAAAGAGATATAAAGATACTATATATATACACTTATATATATGTATATAGATAGATAGATATAAAGAGGTCACTGTATTAATGGTAAAAGAAAAGCTGGAAATAATGAAAAAATATTCAAAATATTCAACATTAGGTGAGTACGTAAACCCAGAATATATATCTATACATATAGAGATGTTTGTAGATCTATACTGACTACTGAGATGACAGTAAAAGTAATTTTTAAAAAGTTACAAAACAATAATATAGAATTTCTACTTTGAGAGAAAAAAGAGAATTACTAATGTGTAATTTATCAACACATTCCAGATTTTATTTGTAGGGAACTGAACCCTAGGCATACTCTAAATGTTCTACCACAGAAGTATGTCCCAACTCAATCTCAACTGAGTTATTTTTCTATTTTTCTTCTTGATGTATTGCTCAGCTGGTCTCAAACAATTCTGCTGACAAACACACACACATACACACACACACACACAATCCTATATATATATTTCACTACTGTATATGACAAACTCAAGAATATCCAATAACTTATTATTTTAATTTTCTTTATTCTATTTTTTTGCTAAAATTAAGATGTATTACTTGCATAATAATAGCCCACCAGTCTGGGCTACATTATTTTACAATAATAATTACTTTTGTATTAGTTATAATAGTAGTAATTATACAAGTCTACCATTTTTGTGCTACATTATTTTATTTCAAGCTATTTACAACCCATCTCTATGTTGATCTGATCCAGTTGAAAATATAATTTCAACAAAAACAAGATAGTTGAGGGATACTGTTGGCTCATGCCTGTAACCTGAGCTACTCAGGATGTTGGTATCTAAGGATCATAGTTTGAAGTCAGCCTGGTAAAAAAATTCTATGAGATTCTTTTTTTGCCAGTCCTGGGCCTTGGACTCAGGGTCTGAGTGCTGTCCCTGGCTTCTTTTTGCTCAAGGCTAGCACTCTACCACTTGAGCCACAGAGCCACTTCTGGCCGTTTTCTATATATGTGGTGCTGGGGAATCGAACCCAGGGCTTCATGTATACGAAGCAAGCACTCTTGCCACTAGGCCATATTCCCAGCCCTCTATGAGATTCTTAACTCCAATTAATTACCAAAGAGCCTGAGGTACAAGTTTGGCTCATGTGGTAGAGCACCAGCCTTAAATAGGAAAGCTAAGGGATAACAAGTAGTCCCTGAGTTCCAGCCCTGGCAAAAGTGTGCACATGTATATGTGTGCGCGCGCGCGCACACACACACACACACACACACAGAGAACAAGATAGTTACAAGCTAATAGCTAACACTTATTCAGATAGCAAAACTAAATTATCAGGATTTGATAACTTCCATGAAAACTGATAAAAATGATCAAAATAGCTAAATATCTGTATGAGTCTGGCTGGACTTAGAAAAGATGCTGCAATAAATCTGAGTTGACTATGATATCATGCTTAAATCTTTTTACAACTTTTTTGGGGTCATGCTGGGAGGTCAGAACCCAGGGCACTTTGCACATGCTAGTAGTAAATGTCTACCATTGAGCTACAATTCCAGTTTTGGGCAAATTATTAAAGCCAATGATAAACTTAAGATGTTGCGTTAATTACAAAGTAGAGGGTTTTGTTACCTAAAACATTCTAAGGAGTCACTAGCACAATTTCATATCCTGTTTAACTGGAAGAGCATTCTAGATCACAATGTATAGTAACTCTAGGTCTGGGCCCAATGACACTGATGTGTAATGATAAAGAATCAATTTGCCAGACCCTTTAATAATGGGAGATAAGGAAGAACAGTGTCCTCTGAAATTAGCAAATTCAGCAGCTTGGAGTTACTCATCCTAAAGGTGCTGCTCAAACAAGAGGCAATTTAGTCAATAGTTAACTGCTTGATCCCAGGTATGCTAATAACAGCAAATGCTTAAGCAAGGACAATATATACTTAAGAACTTCAACATTATTGTCTTTCCTTTTACTTCTTTTGCTATTCAAAGAAATACGCATTTGAAGTCTTATTTTGTCCCTATTACACACCTAAAAAGGAATGAAAAATTTTATTTGTGTATGTGAATAAATTAATAGAAATCATTTTTTGACTTTTAAAGACTTTCTTTGGAATACTTTGGTAAAACAAAGTGTCAGAAAACTGTGATTGCCTTAAAGAAGCTGTGTTATAATGGCAATGAAAGCTCACACTTACTTGTTCCAGATTCTAGAAAAATCACACACACAAAAAATGACATACAGAGAAGTTAGAAAACTCCCAAATCGAACCAGATTTAAACTGGGTTATTTTAACTACATAGTTCAGGTTCTGGGCAAAATATAGTATAGTTCAAAAAATGCAATCATCATAAAAGTAAAAAATTGATAGCAAAGGTTTGAAGCTCAAAACCTTTTTTTGTAAAGGGCTAAGGACGTAGCTCAGTGGCAGGTGCTTGTCATCATGCAGAAGGCCCTGGAGTTGATCTCTAGCAACACGAAAAAGACAAAACAAAAAGTTAAAACTAACAATGACAGTAAAAAAAAAGAAACTGTCTCCTTTAATTTGATTTTATTTTGAGGGTAGAAAGACTGTACACATCCAGCTTCTTGTCTGAAATGTCTTAACTCTAGTACTAAATTAACTTAAAACCAATTACAATACGATTTAAGTATATAAACAGAAATATAATAATATCCATAGTTATTTTTAGGAGGAAAATATTAGCTGTAGATTAGTATTTTAATAGTCATGAGGCATGGCTGCCTTAGGAGATTTCAAACCCCCAGTATCTCAAAAGAAAAAAAAAAGCAGTAAGACATATACTATTCAAAAAGTCATTTCTTTGCTTAACATAATTAGGAGGTAATTAAAATCAGATTAAAAAGTGAGATTGTTGAATTTTACTTTTATGCTATAATAACCTTGAAGGTCATATTCATGAAAGTTGCTGAATCCTGTTTGAAGAAACAGATAGACAATACATAATATACAAGACCCAGACATCTTGAAATTACTTCATTTCTATTTGAAATTGTTTCTTGAGTGCTCTACACTGCTGAAATCCCAAGCTATTCACACTTCAGGATACACAATGAAGGGCAATTGCAAGCTTGATAAAGGAACTAATTAGTAGATCAAGAAGGCTTAATGCTTACTGCTACAATTTAACATTCAAAACCCCAACAAGTAGCCTTGTTGAAAAAATTTCTAGGAACTGTGTAAGCAGGCTGAACTATAGCACAAATGATTCAAGTCCACTCCATACATTCATACAGTACCTGGGAGCTGAATCTGTGTACATCGTCAGAGGCACTGACTAGATCAATGGAAGACATGGAGGAAGAGCGACTATAGGGCTACCAGAGACAGACAAAGAAAAAACCAAGTAATCAGAACAAAGGCACAACAGAGCATTCAGTACCAACTTCCAAACACAAGATAAAGAAAGAGAAAACAAAGCACTATATGAAACAAGCACAGCAGCAAATGCTGAATTCATGCACCTATTATGTATTATGCTCCAAAATCATCCCAAAGAGAATATAGTGCTTCCAACAATACAAAATAACATTACTTAACCCCAGAGAGCAAAGAGACTTAATATAACTGGCTATACTTTGATTAGCTATTTTGGACTGGCTTCTCTGTATCCTTCCACCTTCCCCCTTAAACATAAAAAGAAAGAACATTACTTTCAGAATAGTATTTCTAAAGTGGGACAAAGTACATGGAATACAACATATATTACGAAGGCCTTCACTACCTTAATTCATGAAAAAGGAGAACGTTTGTACTATAACGTTTGTACTATAGAGCTCCATCAACAGTGAGGAAAGCTTACACTTTCAGTAAATTGTGATGCTGGCTTACCTTTTGGACAAATCTATGTGTCCCCACAGAAGAAAAGGCATCTCCAGATGGCAGAGCTGTAGGCCAATGTAACCTGACCTTTTCACTCTGTGACTAAAAAAAAAAAAAAGCACATAATGTTAAGATGAGGTGGTTTTAAAGCATATTTGCAGCTAAAGAATAGATGCTATAACCAGGAACTACGACTATTTCTCAATACATCAGTGCTTGCAAATATGTGGTTTATGACACTAGTTCAGCCTTGACCAATCCTGAACTTAAGATATCCCATCCTCATCTCTCCTTTTTGACTCTACAGGGTATTACTAGACCAGAGATAAGTTCTTTGATTTTGCACACAGTAAGGCCCTCTCACTACCTGTATAATATCCTTTACCATAAGTTAATCATAACACTAATGCGAATTTTCTTCTTTTAATCTCTGGCCAAAACATTCCAAGCATTCCACTGCACGGTGAGCCTGAAGGTCTGTCCCATAGATTTATATGTCACTAGAACCAAATCATTATTTGATTCAGTTATGTTGCTAAGATCGTATCATGTATGTGTCTTATTTCCTTTCCATGAAAGTATCCTGATGTCCTCTCATTTTTAATTCTTGCTTACTTGATACTTGATTGCTTTCTTCATATTGCCTTGTTCCTTCTACTACTTAACAAATATTTACTAAAAATAATATACCAGAAACTGCTTTGTTGTATGTGTGCTTATTTTCTAACTAGACAGAACAGGCAGTAATTTCTATTCCACATTACCTGAAAACAACTATTTATGGTTCATTTCTCATTCACCAAATTTATGACCATAAATATCTTTAATCATATAAGTTGTATAAATCTGAAAAGTGTGCTTTTTCACTTGGAAAATACCTATATAGAAGCTATGTTGTTGAGAACTGCACAATACCTTTTGTGTACAAAGAAGTTGTTTGAATGTATAGAACTGATTTTATAGATTACTGAAGCTTACTATTCTATTACCATACTGTCACTATCTTTCTCATACTGATGTATATATGGCCAGTAGACAAGGAAAATCCGGGTCTGTTAATGACTATTTTGGTAAAGCACCTGCCAGAATGTCAATAGATTGAAATTATTTCAGAGCTTCATTAATACCTCTTTTTCTAAATCTAAGAAATGTTTTTATTGATCCTATTAATTCAACCTAGTCACCTTCCTGATATTCCAGTGGAGTAGTATTTTAGAGACAGGAAGGGATGTTTTGTTTTGTGGACTTAGTGTATGCTGGGAGAAAGCTTTAACACTAAGCTATAGCTTTGGCTCTAGAAAGGTTGTTCTGAGACATCTCAGGCTTCTTGTTTCAGATTTGTGAACCACCACCTAGAGAATTGAAATTTCAAATTCATAGCTATAAACAGACTATAACTGAGGAGTCTTGACTGTATACTTAATTTACTGCTCCCACCCCACCCCCGCCAAACAGCACATTTTTAGAAAAAAAAAATCAAACAAATGTTGTCACTTTAAGTCATTAGGCTTCCAAAACACAGTGATACTTTAGGACTTATTTTTGCTTCCATAAGTAGGGTCCACTCAGAAACTGAAAGTTCCCACTCTCACTGAGTACAGTGCAACATCTTTTGGGTATGAAGAAATGAGTAAAAATTTTTACAAATTAATATGAACTTTTCATCACAGACTTCGAGGAATATAAAGAAAAATAAGTATGACTAGGAACAGATGATTTCCTGCCGGTGATTTACTCTTGTCTACTTAGAGCAGCAAATGGGCATAATGCCCATGACTGGCTTAGTAATGACAGAAATGAAAAAGTCAACATTGCTATACAAATTCCTGTGTGGTATAAAAGTGATACACCAATTATTTGAAAAATACACTTCACCCCAGTTTATTCATACAAGCTCAAGAAGATAGTTTCTACTAACAGTATAACCAAACAGAAAGGGTGAGTGGGGAGATGCAAAATTCATCCACTACCACCATCTAGTGTTAATTATGGAAACGGCACTAACAGAATTCAAGGCAAGGGATTCAAATTTACAGTGTAAGACAATCCCTTCAATTTCCACAGAAGAAACTGTGTGTAAATGCTACAGATTTAATGGTGACTAAAAGCACTGCAAGTGGGCTAGGAATGTGGCTTAGTGGTAGAGCGCTTGCCTAGCATGCAGGAAGCCCAGGGTTCGATTCTTCTGCACCACATAAATGGAAAAAGCTGGAAGTGGTGCTATGGCTCAAATTGTAGAGTGCTAGCCCTAAGCAAAAAGAAGCCAGGAACAGTGCTTAGCCCTGAGTTCAAGTCCCAGGACTGGCAAAACAAAGAAAAAACACACTGAAAGTTAATCAAGGAGTTGATAAAAATTGGAAAAAAAAATAAAATTTGTGGTAATCTCCCTTTTAAATAAGTATTTGGTGAAGATGGATATTCAGAAATGAAGTATCAAGATATACTTGATATTATCATGGTTTCTTAAGAATGTTAAAGGTAGATCCTTCAAAGGGAATATCAGATCTTCACTACAGTTCATATTAATTATGCATAGTTTATCAAAATAATTATTCTAGTTTTTGTTGCTTGACAATTAATATATAAATAAACCAGTTTTTAAAGATTCTTCTGTACTTGTAACTTAGTGTAGGCATAGTTTATGTTATTAAATTCAGTTTTCAAATTTATTAATATGAAATAACTTAGATCAAGGAATACCTCTTAGGCTAAAATGAATTTAATCTTAAAATTTTAGCAAATATACCTGTTCTTCTATTTTATCTTGCCTGTCAAGAGCAGCTTCAACAGCATCAAAGAACTCTTCCTCATTAATCAGGCTGTTTGGGCCTTCCTAGTGAAACACGAGAGAAAAGAAAAAAACAAAACCTAAGAATTTAGTTGATTTAAGGAAATAGAAAATACAGATAATTCTGGTATTAACTCTAGGGAAAAGTTGAAAATTGACTCAAGACACATTTATTGAGCACATAATCATGAGCCAATCTCTCTACTAGGTACTATTCTCCCAGAGATAATATATGCTGTTTAACATCAGTGCTACAAGTAATGAACTTATTACTCAGTAACTCCTATTCACTTTATGTTGGCCAATATTGTTTAAAGGTTACAGTCTATGTAGGGGCTGGTAAACCATGCAGATGCATCAGATTTAGTCTGCTTATTTTTGCATAGTCTGTGAGCTAAGAATTTCAACTTGAAAAAGGTATTAAAACAACATTTGTAACATTTTGTGACTTGTATGAATTACTTGAAATTATGGTGCTCATAAAGTATTAGTATATAACCATGCTTATTTATATGCTATTATGATTATTCTTGTGGCAGAACTTGCAACATAGGTGGCAAACACATTAAAACTGAAGAAAGGCTTGCCAAAGTTGGAAAACATCTATAGGCAGTTAGGAGAGCATTCAAAAACAATTTTCCTAAGGGAGGGCAATTGTTTCACACAGAAAGAAAAGTTGAGATGTTTGAAAGCATAGTTGGGACCATCAATCACCAGGGGAACTTGTTAAAATGCAATTCCCAGGCCCCATGTCCTGAAGTTATTTTTCAATATGCCTTGGATGGAGCTCAGAAATATGTACATTTAATAAGGGTCCCCTAGTAATTATGATGCAAATGTTACAACAGAACAAAAAAGCAAAATGGAAACACAGAAGGGATGTTTCTCCTGTGACAAAACAAACCAAATAACTGTAAATGGAACAATAACTTAATATTATGGTAAACACAGAATGGACAGGTAGGCTCAGATTTAGAATTCCTTTCATCTTAAAATAATCCTTCCCAGAAGGAGGCAAGCCAATAATGATGAAATTTTCTTGGTCGAATTGATAACCCCAAGCACCCAGTTTAGAAATTAGCCAAAAGAAATTGTTAAGTTAGTAAAAATGGATGAGGAATAGAAGAATATTTATTTTAAAAATTAAATTACATCAATAAACAAGATTATTCTTGACTTGAAACAAGTAAACACATCAAGATCCTTCTCCCTCTATCCTTATCTTTTCCCCTTTAAAAAAAAAGCAACATTCAAACAACAACCAGAGATAAACAAGTAAACAAATACAAAATTACATGCTGTTGTTAGGCTGTTAAAAACATGTTCTTGGCTTATGTATGTTTTCTATAATCCTTTTATAATGAAAATGTATTTTATTTGTAATGTGAATAAGGTAATTAGGAAAGTTGACAGTTTTTCCAAATCAAATTTAAAACAGTAAAACTACTTGCTTTGCTTCAACACTATAACTGTCATTGAAACAGCTTTTTTCAGTAATCTAGATTTTTAAAAACCTCATGAGGAAGTTTGTAGTCGTGGCTGAGTGGTTAAGGCGATGGATTTGAAAAACCCTCATGAGGATAGCTAATTATGTCAATCTTATACATCTGTCCAATATAAAAAATGTTTGGTCAATAGCAGCTTTTTTTGTTCTTTCTACAATACAAAGGGCAAGAAATTTTTCTTCTATTTGTAAACTTAGCATTTTGCTTCAAATTCAAAGATATTCCTTGCCATCCTATTTTTAAAATATTATTTTCAGAAATATACATGGTCTTTCATGGCACGTGCCTGTAATCCTAGTTACTCAGGAGGCTGAGATCTGAGGCTCTCAAAGCCATCTGGGTAGGAAAGTCTTTGAGACTTATCTCCAGTTAAACACCAGAAAACCTGAAGTGAAGCTGTGATTCATAGTAGAGCTCAGGGACAGTGCTAAGGCTGAGTTCAAGCTCAATGACTGACAAAAAAATTAAAAGAGAAATATCATTGAGCTGAATGCTGATGGCTCATATGCCTGTAATCCTAGCAACTAAGGAGACTGAGCTCTGAGGATCACAGTTCAAGGACAGCACAGGCATGAAAGTCTCTGAGAATCTTATATCCAATTAACTACCAAAAAGCAGGAAGAGGAGCTTGTGGTCCAAATAGCAGCCCACTAGCCTTGAATGGAACAGCTATGCGACATTACATAGGCCGTGAGTTCAAGCCCCAGTATGAGCATGTGATTGTATGCATGCAAGAGTGTACACACACACACACACACACACACACACACACACACACACACACACGAGGAAAGAGAAATGATAAAAGAGAAAAGGGAAAGGGAAAAAGAAAAGAAAGGAAAGCCGAAGGGAAGGGAAAGAGAAGAAAAGGAAAGATGACTGAGTATGGCTATAGGCTCACTCCTATAATCCTAGCAACTCAGGATGCTGAGATCTGAGAACTGTGCCTGGAAGTCAGTCCAAGCAGACAAATCCACAAGACCTTTATCTCCAATCAGCCAAAATTGGAGGCATGTCTTAAGTTGTAGAGTTCCAGCTTTGCAAAAAAGCCAAGTAAGAGCATGAGACCCTAAATTCAAGTGCCAGAACTGATCCCCAAAATGATATTATGGAAAAAAAGTTCAGAAAATCTCTCTTCCTCCTCCTCTTCCTTCTTAATTTCTCTATATGTAAGTATTACGCATGTATTAAAAGGAAGATTTTTTTTTAACAAATGAAAGGATTGGGGGCTGGGGATATGGCCTAGTGGCAAGAGAGCTTGCCTCGTATACATGAGGCCCTGGGTTCGATTCCCCAGCACCACATATACAGAAAACGGCCAGAAGTGGCACTGTGGCTCAAGTGGCAGAGTGCTAGCCTTGAGCAAAAGGAAGCCAGGGACAGTGCTCAGGCCCTGAGTCCAAGGCCCAGGACTGGCCGGAAAAAAAAAAAGAAAAAAAAATGAAAGGATTGAAAGAAATTGGTTTATGATATTTTTTAAACATGAAAGTAATTTGATAAATCATACTGTATATGAATTAAATTTCACAGTATGGTACAGAATAATGCTAAAAATGATCACCTTTACAGGGGAGATTAAAAACCCTACAAACTGAACTGAACCTTTAACATCCCATATTAAACTTTATAAGCAGTTAAATACATGTAGCTATCTATTTCAGAAAAAGCTTGGCGCATTAAAAAAAAAAGGTTATAAAAGCATTACAGTGTTATTTAGGAATCCCTTTTGTGATCAATATAGACAATATGCTTTTACTATTAAGACCAAACTATAAGTTCATACTTCATAATCTGGTCCACCAAAGTGGGATTTCTTCTTCAGTTCTGCCATTGCATTGTTGTATGCTTCCTCTACTCTTCTTTTCTTCTCACCTTCCTGTGAGACAAAAGTTATCATTAAAAGATGGCATTTAAATCACATTGAGGACTTTTAAGTAATTTCAGTAAAATTTTATAATTTGACTAGAAAAATTACTCCTACAATAAGAGTATTATTCTGGCCTAAGAAAACTCCTATTATATAGAAACTACTATTTAAATCACCAAGAATAGCAACATTTAGATAGGTATATTTTTAACTTGCAAACTGCCCAAGGGTCTAAAGTATACCTAAATAAACCCTGATAAATCAGCACCAGAAAAATGCCTACTAAATCTTGCCATGTCCTCTCTCTATCCCCAAATCTTTTGAGGAATAAAGGGGGAAAAAGTATTGGAAAAGTATCTAAAAGAAAACTTAATTATTAATAGAAGTTACAAAGATCAAGATTCACTGTACTCATAAACTGACATTTTCAATTGAAACTACTTATTAACATCTATTATTATTATTATTTTTTCTGGCCAGTTCTGGGGCTTGAACTCAGGGCCTGAGCACTGTCTCTGGTTTCTTTTTGCTCAAGGCTAGCACTCTGCCACTTGAGCCACAGCGCCACTTTTGGCTTTTCCTGTCTATGTGGTGCTGAGGAATCAAACCCAAGGCTTCATGTATGCTAGGCAAGCACTCTACCACTAGGCTACATTCCCAGCTCCTAGGAACATAATTTAAAAATAAACTAAAACAAATAGGCGGGGCTGGGGATATGGCCTAGTGGCAAGAGCGCTTGCCTTGTGTACTTGAAGCCCTGGGTTCGATTCCCCAGCACCACATATACAGAAAATGGCCAGAAGTGGCGCTGTGGCTCAAGTGGCAGAGTGCTAGCCTTGAGCAAAGAGAAGCCAGGGACAGTCCAAGGCCCAGGACTGGCAAAAAAACAAACAAACAAACAAAAAAAACAAATAGGCGGAATGTGAATGTGAAAAAGAAATTCTAGGAAAGACAAATTTCTCATACTTTGTCATTAGTGGCTATAAGAAAGAGCTAAAAGAGATTCTACAATAACCTCCTACAGCTAGGTTCTTTTAACAAGGGTTAAAAGATACAAAGTAAAGACTTGAAATTAACAAGGCTAACCCAACAGTAAACTTAGTGCCACAACAAATTGGAATAATAGGCCAAAGTTGATAAAGAATCAATAGTATATTTAAGTGTGGTAAGCTTCACTGTATGTACTTTAATTTAAAAACAGAATAAAACAAAAATGTTTTATTTTCCAGTCCTGGAGCTTGAGCTCAGGGCCTGAGCACTGTCTCTAGCTTCTTTTTGCTCAAAGGTAGCATTCTACCACTTGAGCTACTGTGCCACTTCTGTTTTTTTCTATGTAAGTAGTGCTGAGGAGTTGAACCCAGGGCTTCATGTATACGAGGCCGGTACTCTACCACTAGGCCATATTCCCGGCCTCCCAAAATGCATTTTAAAACAACAATAGTAAAACAGACATAGAGGAAGGAGGAAAACATAAAATTACACAGTTCTGAACTTTATTAATACTGGTAACTAAAATTGTCTAAATTTACTTTTTTTCTTGGACAAAACTATCTGAAAATTATACTTCTATCGAAGAGATTTTTATTATAGGTAACCATAAAAATTGTTGCCTCGACTGTCAGTAGGAATATTTGAACTGATATCATACACTTACATAAAATAAATTAAGCAATTCTACTAAATAGCTTGTAATGCCATTTATTTAACTATTTTTCCTAGATTTTAAGATCCTGGGAGAACTATTTTCTACTTAGTAAAATATCCTCATTCTTAGCTTACAGGAGGCATAGAAATACATTAGAAAAAAAGCAGTATCAATGAAACAATATTATCACTGTACCTTATTTCTCAGTTCTACTAATTACACAAAGGACATATTTATTAATATACAGCTTATATGTTAAGGGGTTTTCTAGTCTTTCTAGAGTGTGTATACACACATTAAAGAAGATTAGATAAGGATGAATGGATGTGGTTCTTTGGTAAAGCATTTGTCTTGGCTGGCATTTGTCTTGTCTGATTTTCACCTCTCAAGCAACTGAGATTACAGGACTGAACTACCATGACTAGCCCTGTAGTTTCATTTTCTTTTTTCTTTTTGCCAGTCCTGGGGCTTGAACTCAGGGCCTGAGCACTGTCCCTGCTTCTTTTTGCTCAAGGCTAGCACTCTACCACTTGAGCCACAGCGCCACTTCCGGCTTTTTCTATACATATGGTGCTGAGGAATCAAACCCAGGGCTTCATGTATAAGAGGCAAGCACTTTACCACTAGGCCATATTCCCAGCCCTACAGTTTCATTTTCTATACTTTCAGTTATTCATAGTCAACAGGAAGGGTAAGTACAGTAAGATTTGGAGAGAGAGAAATATATCTACTTATACAATGTCATTACAGTATATTATAATCACTCTATTACCACTGGTTATTATTAATTTCTTACTATACCTAATTTATAAATTAAATTTTGTCATAGGTATGAATGTATATGAAAAAAATGTATAGCATAATAGGGTTTGGCACTGCAATTTGGGGCATCACTGCGGATCTTGGAACATATATGCTTGGGGAGTAAAGGGGAATATTTTGCTAATTAATACATTTATTCTCATCTGTACTTGAGAATTCTGAACAGCTCTCTTCTTAAGCATCTTTTTAAATGTACAATATATTCAAATCCTGTGACCAATGTGCCATTATTGCTTTATTGTCCTGAGACCTCCAGACATTGTGAGCAAAATAACTGATATTTAGACAGTCTGATATCTAGATGACATATCAATAGGGAAAATTTTCTGTTACTTAACACCTTTGGACAAATAAGCGAATGGCTCAGTTCACTCTTCCATGATGTTGAACTAGAACTAAATTTTCTCAGTTACATCTCAATTTTTTACTAAGTTGAATTATCAACAGAAATTTCTAAGCAAATCCAATGAGCCATTTTGTATACTAAAAGCTGTTGGTTCATACTGCAATGTTATTATCAGTGCTAATTAAGCCAAGGTGGGAAATGGGAACAAAGGGTAAATATTCAAACAATCTTTGCTACATGATATCACAATGAGCATGGAAAAACATATGGCTATGAAGTGTAAGTAAATGTTTAACTTTATATCCTGGTGTTAAAAGTTCATGTAACTTAAATACAATTTCATATATCAAAAAGTTAAGTTATGCTAAATGGTGATCCATTATTATCACAGCATTTTTAATAAAGTATAATCAAGAAAGTATATAATAATGAACAAATCCCTGATGAATCTTACTAGGAAAATAAGTTTAAGATTCCCATAAAGTATCAGAAAAGTACTACCACCTGTTATTCTATTAACCCAATAGACTCTTCCTTAAGAACTTGATTCAGATTTAATGTCCAGCAAACACATGCAACTTAAAATCTGTTTTTTAAAAAGAAAAACTAGTCTTACCTTATCCAATCTCTTTTGCCAGCTGTCCTCACGTTTTACCATTAACTCAATACAATGAGAAAGTGTAGCAAGAATTCCAGCAGTAGTTGCTTTAAAAGTTATAGCTTCCCCTTTAAAGTCTATACCATTAATTCCTTTTGGTGTTACATGTGGAAATACTGAAAAAGAAAGTTATTCACTGAAAAATCTTTCAAATGAAGAGCAATTCTCTATCACAATTTACAATAAAATTATTTATAAAACTAGCACATCAGAACAGACTTTTGGATTGTAATTTTCCTTCCGTCCATGGACTAACATTAAATAATGTCCTATCTACATCCCACGAATAAAAGCTTTATGGCAGCAGACATACTTTCAAGTCCTTTTGCCTAGATTCTACTTCCTGCAATTTATTTGTTGTGCTACACCCATGTGAATCAAGTGGTAGGAGGAGGGATTCTTAAATAATACCATTTGGACAGCTTACAGCAAGACCTAACTATGGCAAAAGTTACATTTTAAGAAATATGTAATTTTAAAAATGAGGATAAATGTAGAATGCAAGATGGTGACATAAATATAAACACTCAAATTTAAGTACATGACCACTGAACACATTAAATAGCTTTTATGTTTACATTTTATAATTTAAAGTCATGGTTAGTCTTTTAATGAAAGATCTTAAAACTCACAAAAGAGAACCACCTGATTCTATACCTAGTAAAAAGAAACAAAAGAGGACAATTTTATTCTACAACTAGTAAAAAACTCACCCACCCCAATAAAGTCACTACAAATGAAATAGTGACTTTTGCTTTAAAAAGAGAACCATCAAGTTATGACAATGAAAAGTTCAATCTGTAAAAAAATAAAGATAAACCTGTACTTCACAAAACTTCCGATTTTTGTTCGTAGGTGGTTAAAGGAATGAAGGCATAAGCCAAACTTGGGGGAGGGGAATCTTTGCATGGTTTTAAAACTCTTTCAAAAGTACTAGCACTTAAAAACTAAATCAATGGACTTGTGAGGAAGATTAAAAAAAACTGCTGGTAACAAGCCAGAGAACTGGAATCCTCTTCATTAAATGTCTTGCACACTGTTTTGAATAGTAAGCAATCTAAGGAAATCTTGCAGTTTCTATGTGAGGAGCTTTAAAATTTCCTCAAATGCAGTACTGCAAATGACTGTATATGTAGCAGGCTGATGACATTCTACTGAACATACACAGAATGGCTATATCAGTCATATGAGGGTCATTAATTACTTGGCTTGAGACTAATGGTCTACTTTAGATATATGACTTTCTAACAAAATAAGCCAGAGGTGGGTAAAAACTGAATTTAAGCCTGGCACTGGTGGCTCATGCTTGTAATTCTAGCGACTCAGAGACAGACCTGAGATCCTGGGTTCAGAACCTGCCCAGGCATACAAGGCTGAGAGAGATGCTTACCTCCAATTAGCCAGCAAAAAGCCAGAACTAGAAGTGTGGCTCAAGTGGCAGAGCACCAGCAATCATGACTAAAAAGGAAGCACCAGTACCAAAAGAAAAAACAAAACACACCCCATTTTAAAATATAGGGCACCAGTGGCTCATACTTATAATCCTAGCTATTGAGGAGGCTGAGATCCGAGTATCAAGGTTCAAAGCCAGCCTGGGCAGCAAAGACTATATGAGACTCTTTACCTCTGATTTACCATCATAAAGCTGGAAATAAAGCTGCTCAAAATTGGCAGTGCTAGGCTTGAGATAAAAAGCTTAGAACAGTGTCTAGGTCTTGAGTTCAAGGATGAGGATTGTGATTTATAGTCCTGATTCTTTGTTTAGATAATTAAGGTACATTTAATGCTCATTACTCACTAGGTACTGAATATTAAATTTTTTCCATTGCTATTAAATTTCTTCTTGATGGGTTTCATCAAGAGCATATTGATTTGACAAATCAATATTTACCTCCCTTATTTTATATGATCGATAACAGAAGGTCCTTATTACAAAAAAATCATGGCACCTGTAAATAGAAGGCTTCAAATGTGGATGCCTTTTGTTTTCTTATTAAAAATACTGAGTAGAATTGTCTTTTATTTCCTGTATTGATTTTATTTTGTTTTCTTGCTTTGGTCACTACCTTTCATGTCGGGGGTTTTTCTTCAAATGTCTACATATCTGAGTTTTGGTTTACATTTTAGAGTAGAAACGAGAAGCTCTATGCACTAGCAGAGCTGTGGACTTCATTAAGGGTGATCTTTGTGGTGGTATCCTCCAAACCTTTATTTACAGTTCTTTATTCTGGGACAAGTTTCCCCAGAGTTGGTGGGTACTCAAGAAATAGGGTAATATAAAGGAGCTACAGACTGTATCATTCATTATAACCTTTCATATATAGTCCTTGGCTATTAGAGTTCATACAGATATGCGGAACAAAGAGGCAAAGATCAATAAGCAGTATGTTCACTTCTACTTATCATTTTATTGATAGTATAATGAACCTATCTTTATGCTGAGTAATTCTAAATCTAGAGTGCTCCAATTCAATTACTACAGGGAATATGCTTCCTTCTCTTTTAGGAGGCAAGCACTCTTGCCACTAGGCCATGTTCCCAGTCCCTTCCTTCTCTTTTAGAAACACAAGTAGATGATCCGAGTGTATGTGAGATGGTGAATCAGACATGAGAATTATAAAAGTCTTTCATTAATTTTTTCCAATAGCCAAAGCAGTTTCAAAAAAATGTTACTCTTATAGATTTTAGTTCACATTTGTATATGATCTCAGTAAAATTAAGCATAAATTTAGGTTAGTATTTTTCACAAAGGAATTTCTTTTTTTTTTTTTTTTTTTTTTTTTGGCCAGTCCTGGGCCTTGGACTCAGGGCCTGAGCACTGTCCCTGGCTTCCTTTTTGCTCAAGGCTAGCACTCTGCCACTTGAGCCACAGCGCCACTTCTGGCCGTTTTCTGTATATGTGGTGCTGGGGAATCGAACCCAGGGCCTCATGTATACGAGGCAAGCTCTCTCGCCACTAGGCCATATCCCCAGCCCTCACAAAGGAATTTCTTAATCTTAAAAAATTTTTTAAATCCACTCTAGGTTTTTCTAAGAAAGTATGCTTCACAGTAATGATGCTGAATTTTTCCTAGATACTATAAATAGAGTAATAATATGTCACTGATGTGAAATAATCATGCTAGTCTGTGGTCTGTGAACAGTTATGCTGTGAAACCAGAGCTATTTGAACACCTTTCCTCAAGTAACACTCATTAAATACTTTTCAACACCAGTTTACTGGTGAAGAAAAATATTTTGAAAAAATAATTCGAAATACTCTAAGAAAGACAAGTTCCATAACCATGTTTCCAATCAAGAAAAAGATTTTTCAATACCAGACACTAATTTTATCAACACTTAGGAAATGTCTGGAATTTAGAATAAACTTTTGTTAGTGTATGTGGCCTATCATATGATTAAAGAATGTGTATTTTACCTACATGGCTTTTCCTAGAAGAAAGTTTAACTTGGATTCCAGAAATTCTACTGCTTTAGAAATAAAACAATTAGTTTTATTCTTCGTTATAATGTAACTTCAGAAAGCATTTACTTACACTTTTCTTTATTGCCATTGGTACTGGGTAAGAAGTCTCCATCAGAGCGTGTTGTAGGAAAGTCATCTTCGTCATCTTCCACCACTAAATAAAATATATTTAAGAACATTAGAATGAACAAAGGAGAAGCAAATCACTTATTGTTTGGTTCAACTGAGTAATAAACTCTAGCTTGTATAAATACATTTTCTGAAAACATACTGTAAAGGAAATTCACTGGAATATATGACAAATATTTGTGGAACTGTAACAATGAAATCTTGCACCACCAATTTTTAAAAAAGACTAATAAATAATAACTAAAAAGCTAGACAGGAGGCTAGAGGCATGGCTCAAGTGGTAGAGAGCTAGCTGAATAAGCAAGCTGAGGAACCAGGAGGCCTTTAAAATCTGCGTACTGGCAAAAAAAGAACAAAGAACTTCAAGTTTTCTTAACTTTTGTCTAAATTAGGTAACTTTCAGAAGTGCTGGGTATCTGACTCAAGTGGTAGGCCATCTGACTACTAAGTACAACATCCAAGTTCAAACCCTGGTACTTCCAATATATATATTAAAAACTGGACAAAACACATGAAATAATGGATATCTTTGAGAGTTGGGAAATAAATGATAGGAGCTTCATTATTGTTTCAGCCACTTGTCTTGGGGAGTTTCTAGGAGGTATAGTAAAGACAGGGAATTCTGAAGGAGCCTAGTAGACCTCTGAGATGAGGAAAGGAAGTCTAAGCAGATAAAGGCAACTAGATTTCGGAAGAACACCAGAAAGGTGAGAGAACAGAGAGAGAACAATGGAGATTAGCAGAAGGTCTCTTCTAATTATTTTGTGAGTACTGAAAGTACCTGTAAATGAGGGAACTACAGAACCTTCTGAAAAGATTGCAGAGAACAGTAAACAAAGCTGAAGTGGGAGCAGAGGAAAATAGTTGTTCCCACAGTGAAGACTGAAAAACTGGTAATTCAGAAGGAACTAAGGACTCAGTAGGAGGACTCAGCAGTAGGGAAAACAGAATTACATTCCTGGAAGTTCATGATACTTTGCTTGGTTTGCAAGTCCTGAGGAATAAACTCAGGGCCTCCATCATTCAAGGCAAGCATAATACCACTTGAATCACTCCCATAGGCCAGTTCTCATGCTATAAATGAAATGTTATAATATTACTTTGATGGTACACTGTGGTAAGTTAAATATGCCAACTATAAACCCTAAATAGTTATGAGAATAACCAGTGAGAGACAAAAGAGATAAAACTATAAAAATTGTAATTCAAAATAAGGCAGAAAAGGGGAACAAAAAATAGACGAGTTAAAAAAAGATGTAAGCCAGGTGTTAGTGGCTCGTGCCTACTCAGGAAGCTGAGAGCTTTGAGGACTGTAGTTCAAAATCTGTGTAGGCAGGAAAAGTCCATGAGATTCTTATCTCTCCAATTAACCACCTAAGATTTGGAAGTGGAGCTGTGGCTCCAAGTGTTACAGCACTAACCTTGAGCACAAAAGCTCAGAGACAGCACCCAGGTCCTGACTTCATGCCATGACTGACCAAAAAACCCACAACCCCCCCCCAAAAAAAACCCCCAACCTAATAATAATAAACTGATATTAAAGCTATTTTGTAATACTGAGAAATAAAACTATGCCAAAGTTATACTAAGAATGACTTTAGTGCTAGCAGATAACTACTAAGAGTTTATTTCTGCCTTCACAGTAAAAAGAAAAATAGAAAAACTTATGCTGACATCAGTACTATTTTTAGCACTAACAAAGGGAAAGTAAAATGAAAGAGAAATTAATATAGTTAAAAAATAAGTGAAGACATTACTCTTTCTCTTTAAAACAAAACTCAGTCAGCAACTGGGTGTGGTGGCTTAAGTCTGTAATCCTAGCTATTAGGGGAGTGAAGATCAGGGTATCAAAATCATAAAAGCTCATTAAACCGTATCTTAACCAATGGCTGGGATTAGTGGTGTGAGTTTGTCATCTTAAAGCTACAATGGCTGGTGCAATGGCACACACCTGTTACTCAGCAACAAAAGAAAGCACAAATAGGAAGATCTCAGTCTAGACCTGTAGAGGGCTTAAAGTGAGACCCTATATGGAAACTAAAACAAAAAAGAGGCTGGAGGTATGGCTCAAGTAGTAGAGCACCTGCTTAGCAAGTGAGAGGCACTAAGTTCAAACGCTAGCACCACTACAAGTACATATAACTTCAGTATTAGCTGCTGCTTCTAGGAGAAAAAAGGCAGGAGAGAGAGTTAAAAGGCAAAAACTGAGTGAAAAAAAGAGGATTAAGAGAAAGAGATCAAATGATTCCAGATCTGAAAGATGTAAGAAATATACTTATATTAGACATAATAATGTGAAATGCTATGCATTACCAAGATAACAGAATAAGGAATATCATTTCAACGTCTCCAATTGCCTTGGTATGGATGGTGAAAAATGAATTAATGTGCATTATTAAAGTACTCAAGTCACAGGGCACCAGTGGCTCATACCTGTAATCCTAGCTACTCAAGAGGCTGAGATCTGAGGATCACTTGTTTAGCTATTTGAAGCAGGCATGGTCAAGAAAGTTCATGAGACTCTTATATCCCATTAAATACACATATACACACAAACAAGTGAAGCTAGGGCTCAAGTGGTATACTGCCTGCCTTGAGAGAAAAAGCTACGGGACAGTGCTCAGCCCTTGCGTTCAAGCTCCAGTATTGGCATTAAAAAAAAAAAAAGTACTCAAGTTATATGGACACTTAAATCTGGGAGTTTGTAGTACAGTGACTATTATTTCCTTTATTACATAAAGAAGTTACCCTTAAATCAAGGGGATTTACATCATTCATTCTCCAAGTAAAAACAGTGGCAATAGCCTAATTAACCTTTATCTCTTTGAAGTTCATCCTTGGAGACAGCATCAGCACAGGCATCAAAGTACTTCTGGAGAGTATCAACTTGTCTACATAGGATGTCTCTAAAGGTTTCCATTTCAGCCAATTTTTCACGTAAACTGTGGCCTTTCTGCAAAATACAAAAAGGCAGGGGATATATAATTCAAATGAAACAAAAACTGACTTTATTTGGTTCTATTATTGTATTTGATCATCTTGTAAGGATGCTATCTTATTGAGGGAATGCGAAAGAGCGGTCAAGTTCACAGTAATACTCCTAGGAACAGGCTTGAAACTGACTTAATCTAGAGCCTTGATACTAATAAACCTGTAGGAAATAAGAAATAATGTCTGCTAACATAATTTTTTTTTTGGCCAGTCCTGGGCCTTGGACTCAGGGCCTGAGCACTATCCCTGGCTTCTTTTTGCTCAAGGCTAGCAGTCTGCCACTTGAGTCACAGCGCCACTTCTGGCCATTTTCTGTATATGTGGTGCTGGGGAATCGAACCCAGGGCTTCAAGTATACGAGACAAGCTTTCTTGCCACTAGGCCATATCCCCAGCCCGCTAACATAATGTTTAACCTTTCAAAGTAGAAGGATTTGTAAGGAAAAACTATGCCAGACTTTGAAATGAGCAAATCTATTAATGGGTACACTTTCAAACATAGAAAACCCAGAAAGGAAGATCTTATCTCACATAAAAGTTTTTTACTTCATTGCATGTGAACTATTTTACAATCTTTTAGTAGAAAATTTAAGGTATTGCTATGCAGCCCGGATTGGTCTTCAAATTGGGCTATTCCTATTTCTAAATACTGCTCCTAAATACTGGGATTACAGGTCTGTACCATTATTAAACTTGACCTGTATGGTGTTTTTTGTTTGTCTTTTGCTTCTTTGTGGCACTAGGTTTGAATCAAGGTCTTGTGCTTGTTAGACAGGTGCTCTACAATTTAGGCCACATCTCCAAGCCTTTTTGCTTTAGTCATTTTTTTTTTTAGTAGAGTCTTACTTTTCATTGTGGCTAGTCTGAATTATAATCCTATTTGTACTTTCTGCCTGGCTTAGATAACATTCATGTGCCACTGCTTAGTGTATTTTTATGTTGTTTAAGCTGGGGATCCCTTGTAAACATTTTTCTTAGGCTAGCTTTAAACCACCTCTCTTCAGAGCTCTAAATCCTGTGTAGCTAGGACTATAAGTGTGAGCCATTATGCCCAGCTGATAGGTATTTCTTGTCCACAGAGACGCAAATAAACTTTGTCTTTCTTATGCAGAGGCATTTACCTATGGGTCAGTTTGAATCAGCAGGTTCATTTCAGTTTAATTTAGATTCTGCTTAAACTAATGAATGAAATAATCTCAGATGTGTTCAATATACATGTCTATATCTATACCTATATATATTTTGTTGTTGTTTGTTTGGTCATGGGGCTTCAACTGAGGGCCTGGGTGCTGTCCCTGAGCTTTTGTGCTAAAGGCTAGCACTCTCCTACTTGGAGCCACAGGATCAATTCCAGTTTTCAGGTGTTTAACTGGAGGAAAAGAGTCTCACTGACTTTCCTGCCTGGGCTGGCTTCAAATTGCAATCCTCAGATCTTAGCCCCTGAGTAGTCAGGATTACAGACATGAGCCATCAATAGTCAGCTCATTTTATATCTGTGTAGTTGTGATTTTACTCTTACAAAGTATTCTATGACACTACCAAATAAATTGAATTTAGAAAAGTTATTTCAAAAACCTATCAAGTTATGTTCACAATACCCAATACGAAGTTCAAATAATGTTGCCTTAACATAAAGCATTCAAGGGCTGCTGTGGCTCAAGTGGTAGAGCACTAGCCTTGAGCACAAAGAAGCTCAGCAGTAGTGTCCAGGCCCTGAGTTCAAAGCCCTATAACTGACAAAATAAAAATTGGAACATAAAGCATTCATAACCACAAACCTTAAATGAAGATGTGGATGTAGCAGAATAGCCACTTGCTCCAGATACCAGTGACACCATTGAGCCATGTCGACGCAAGCTGGATTCTGATCCATATCCTGATTCAGTCTAAAAATAAAATAAAATCTACATGAAAAAAATGTAAACAAGAAATCCTTAAGAGAAAACAAACCAAAACTATTAGCAATCTGAATTCACATAAAAAAGATAATCTACTGATATCAGCAATGGCTTTCAATAAGTGTCACTTAAATTAGAAATGTTTCAGTACTTCCTATGTGCTGGGCTAGTAGGCTAAAGGAGTGTTCAATAATAGGAAAATGACCCAATATAGCTAGATGCAGAGACAGCGATTAGAACAATGGTTACCAGAGGCTAGGGAGGAAGAATAATTTAGTGGGTATAGAGTTTGAACTAGGGGAAGATGAAAAACTCTTGAAGACACAGGGTAATTGATGCTTGAACAGCAGCATTAATGTTCTTAATGGTACAGAATATTTGAAAGTGGTTACAATGGTAAATTTTTACAACTTTTAAAAACAGATAAAAAAGAAAAAACCCCAGTGAATGGCAGTATTATCTCCATTATAGAAAAGTATAAACCACTGAAATAGCTTGCTCAAAATTAGAGAAAAGGCTGATGGCAGTAAACATTTTCTGCTGCAAAGTGCTTCTATGGGCCATTGCTAACTTTTTTCACTGTATTATATACAGCAAGACAGACCTGATTTTTAATCATCAAAATTCAGCCAAGGGCCAGTGGCTTACGCCTGTAATCCTAGCTACTCAGGAGACTGAGAATAGAGGATTGGGGCTAGAAGCCAGCCCGAGCAGGAAACTCATGAGAATCTGATCTCCAATAAACTATTCAGAAAAAGCTGCAAGTGGCTCAAGTGGTAGAGTGCTAGCCTTGAGCAAAAGAAACTAAGGGACAGCACCCAGGCCCAAAGTTCAAGCCCCAGGACAGGCAAAAAAAGAAAAACTAATAAATTAAAAAGAATGTAGTGACTATCTACCAGATGCTGGTAGCTCACTCTTGTAATAAGGAAGTTGAGATCTGAGGACCATGATTCAAAAAGCCAGCCAGGGCAGGAAAGTGAAACATCTCCAATTAAAAGCCAAAAAAGAAAAAAGAAAAAAAAAAAAAAAAAACAACGGGCTGGGAATATGGCCTAGTGGCAAGAATGCTTGCCTCTTATACATGAAGCCCTGGGTTCGATGCCCCAGCCCCACACATAAAGAAAATGGCCAGAAGTGGTGCTATGGCTGAGTGGCAGAGTGCTAGCCTTGAACAAAAAGAAGCCAGGGACCACAGTGCTCAGGCCGAGTCCAAGGCCCAGGACAGGCAAAAAAAACAAAAACAAAGAAACAAGAAAAAACAAATGAACAATAGCCAAACCAAACGAAAAACAAACTCAAATGCCAGAAGTGGGGCTATAGATTAGGTGGTAGAGTATAGAGTACTAGTCTTGAGCACAAAGTTCAGGGACAGCATTCAGGCCCTGAGTTCAAGCCCCATGGCCTGCAAAAAAAACCCCACAAAAAACAAAACAAAACAAAAAACAACCCCTCCCACAAACTTCTGTATCAGAAAGAAAATAAAAGATTTCAGAAATTACTCAAAAAGCTCAGACATTTATATAATTCTTTTCTAAACAGAAATTAATCTGAATTGTCTACACTTTAGTTTTTATTTTATAATATTAAAAACAGATACTGAACACTTTCCTTAAAATTTTTTTTGAAATCTGAGCTGGTAGCTCCTGCCTATAATCCTAGTTACTCAAGAGGCTGAGGTCTGAGGATCATGGTTTGAATCCAGCCTGGAGCTGCAAAGTCTTTGAGACTTGTCTTTAAATAATCACCAAACAGCTACAAGTGGAGCTGTGTGGTTCATGGAGGCAGAGCTCTAGCATTGAGGGGGGGGGGGGGAAGCTCACAGAAGGCACCTAGGACACCGGAGTTCAAGCTCCAAGATCAGCAAACAAACAAATAAAGCCAAGGAGCTTTAAGAATATATTTTACAAAATGGGTTTCTCATATTTGTGCGTATGTAAATATATTTATACTTATATGTAGATATATAAGTATATTTATATGCTTATTTATGTAATACATTTCTATGTATATATTTACATATACACATACATATGAATAAAATGTATAGTGTACTTCAATCATATTATCTCCCATCACCCTCATTCTCCTCTCATCGCCTGCTGATCCTCTGTATGTTCATGTCGTTTTGTTTGTTTCTAGTAGATTCTGCATATGATAGAAAAATGTGTTGTCTTTCTGAGTCTATTTCACTTATCAGGATGATCTCTACTTTTTCTCAGAACCATAATTTTATTCTTTACAGTTAAATAATACTCTAGTGTATATATACCTCAATCTCTTTTTCCATTATTCACTTGTTGCACATTTAAACTGATTCTGTAAGTTGGTTATTGCAAATTTTTTGTAACAAACACAGATATGCAGCTATCTATTGTATTCTGATTTTTACTCCTAGGAATAGGATCATGAAAAATCTCCATACTGATTTCTATAGTAGCTGTACTAGTATGCATTTATACAAACAATATCTAAGGGTTTCTTTCTTAGTATCGTCCCCAAGCATTTGTTGTTTAAAATGTCAATCGTTTGTTGTTGTTTTTTAATCAGTTGTAGGCCTTGAAATCAGGGCCTGAGTGCTGTCCCTGAGCTCTTTTGCTCAAGGCTTGTGTTCTACCACTTTGAGCCACTATGCCACCTCCCAGTTTTTTGGTGGTTAATTAGATAAGGGTCTCATGGGCTTTCCTGACCAGCCTGGCTTGGAACTTTGATCCTCAGATCTCAGCCTCCAGAGTAGCTAGGATTACAGTGGCTTAAAATGTCAAGTTTTACATTTGAGAGTTTGTTTGGAGGTTCTAGCAGGGGAGCGCAGCTACTCGTATACCCTTGACCAAAGACCGGTCCTCCTCTATCGGGGATGGACGTCCTCTTGGACCGAGCACGCAGCTTCAGAAGGGACACACATGGGGCGGTGAGGGAGGAAGGGACACCCGCCTAGCCAGCCAGATCAGCCAAATCAACCCTGGTGATCAATGGGGTGACAGATGTCGCAGCCAGATCACCCCCAGATCCAAGTTTTACATTTGAATCAGAATAAATCTCCTTTCTCTATATATCAACAACACTAAACAGAGCATCTTTTTAAAGGTCTCAGAATAAAATGCAAACAATAAAATACTTCTTTAGGGGGCTGGAAATAATGGCCTAGTGGTAGAGTGCTTGTTTCTCAAGCATGAAGCCCTGGGTTCAATTCCTCAGCACCACATACATAGAAAAAGCCAGAAGTGGCGCTGTGGCTCAAGTGGTAGAGTGCTAGCCTTGAGCAAAAAGAAACCAGGGACAGTGCTCAGGCCCTGAGTTCAAGCCCCAGGACTGGCAAAAAAAAAAAAGAAAAAGTAGATTTCTTTGGTACTTCTTTTATCCTTTTCTATTTCTTCAAGTTCCACTATTTCAAAACAGGTAATATGTTCTTAAAATATGATAAAACAAAAGACGCCATTTTGAACAATATTGATGTTAAAGTAGTACACAATAGACATAAGTTCATTATTACAGTGTTTCTAATTCTAATGAAGTTTCATCTAAGTAAATTCCATGTTCAATTACAGAAATCAATGTAAGGAAAAAGAAAACAGCATATTTCTGGATATCAATTCTTTTGGTAACCAATGAAGAGTCATCACTACTAAAAAAAACATAATAAAAATAAACAGCAGGCACATAATAAAAATGAAACAGCAGTCACATTACATTAAATAGCTCATATTGCCCTGATATATATATATATATATATATATATATAAAATGCCACTCTAAATTGGCTTTCAATCAAAAAGTCAAATAATCAAAAACATAAAAAAACACTTTCTCTTAAGGTTGAAATTTTCTAAAGACATTATCAAACTATTTTGAAAAGTGCCAATGTTAAGATATTCCAAGTTGTCCAGTAACAATACTTAAAACTAGCATGTAGTGCCTCTACCACTGAGCTACATAACTCTAGCCCCCAAGACATGTTTTTTGATTCAGTCCTAAAGGTGGACTGTCACGGGGGTGGGAAGCATCTAGAGTATAAAGCCTATGAAATCATTTGGTTCATGATGGAATGAATAGACACAGGCTTCTCATTCACTGCCTATATCAGTAATTTTGTATGGGCTAGAATAATGTTACAAATATACAAAGGGCTTGTGGCAGAAAAAGCTTTCAACTCCTAGAAAGGATGGAAATAAGAATATCCTATCTTATGGTTACAACTGACATATTTTTAAAAGTGCCAGCATATAAAACTCACAACATGCTTTAAAAAACTTCTAGGTATGATTTTGGTGCTAACACTTCAAAGGCACATTGGACTTTTTCTTACGCCCTCTTTTCCACATGAAAGAAGATGAACTCATTAATAATTTTAATCATCAATCAGTATTATAAAAACACTAAATTCTACCCAAAATAAATTAACTCAAATACAGTTATCAAGAATAGTTTTCTCTTTAAAAATACCTTAAGATTCCTCATATAAACTGCTTTGCAAAAGAGCACTTTCTACAACTTATCAGTGATGTAAAGCAGTGTTTCTGAACATGCTCACAGAGACATAAAAAGTCATTTCGGTTCAATGAAACACACACTGAAATATCCTACTTAGGACAAAGTTGACTTGCAAATACCATAGTAATCAGATAGAACCTTTTTTATACTAACATACTCCTTTTCGTTTTTAAAAAAATCTTTTGGCCACTAGAGGGAGTCAGAAGCATTTTTTCAAATGGTATGCTGAAAAGCTGATGAAAAGGTTATTATTGGTCAAAGTACAGCTAGCAACCTCTGTACTGCTTTACATATATTTTTATCTTGTGTACTTTGACTTTTGAAAACATTTAAGCATACTAAACAATCTAGCTCAAAGTTAAGAGTTAAATAAAGTAGTCAAAGTAGTTAAATAAAGTTAAAGAAATTGCCTAAAAATTGATATAAAAACTCCCTTAGGGCTGGGAATATGATCTAGTGGCAAGAGTGCTTGCCCCACATACATGAAGCCCTGGGTTCAATTCCCCAGCACCACATATATAGAAAATGGCCAGAAGTGGCGCTGTGGCTCAAGGGGTAGAGTGCTATCCCTGGGCAAAAAGAAACTAGGGACAGTGCTCAGGCCCTGAGGCAAAGGCCCATGACTGGCCAAAAAAACCAAAACCAAAACAAACAAAAAAAAAACTCCCTTAAAGTCATACCTGAATTAATAGCTAATATGGGAGATAAACTTAAATATTACCATTTTACACAGGCTGTTCATCAGTCCATTTATATCCTAAAAGAAGTTACATGAAATATAGGAAAAAAAGTCTTAAAATTTTAACGGTACTTGTTTTGGGGAATCGAACTCAGGGCTTCATGTATATGAGGCAAGCACTCTTGCCACTAGGCCATATTCCCAGCCCTGAATTGTTACAATCTTAATTTCATGTAAAGAGTTTTCTATTTATAAATTATCATCTGTGAGCAAGCAGTTTTACTACTTCATTTCCAAGTTAGATGCCTTTTACTGACTTTCTTATCTAACTGCTCTGGCTAGAATTTCTAGAATTATGTTGAACAGAAATAGTGGAAATGGCATCCTGACTTCAGTCTGTCACCATTAAAGGTGATGTTCATCATAGGATTTCATGTATGGGTTTCAGTCAGGTTCCTTCTAGACCTCGTTTGTTAACTAATTTCATAGTGAAGGATAAGTCAACTTTGTCAAAGGATTGTTTACACTGACCTGAACAAACTTTTTTGTACTGTTTTATTAATGTGGTATTTTTCTCATTGATATTTATGTTAAGCCATCCTTGCATTCCAGGAATATGTCTCACTTGATTGTGGTATAGAATCCTTAACATATACAGACAAATTTGGCTTGCAAGTATTTCGTTGAGGATTTTTGCATCATTTTGTTTATAAAATGTATTGATTAGTAGTTTCCTTGTGGTATCTTTTTTTTTTTGGCAAGTCCTGGGCCTTGGACTCAGGGCCTGAGCACTGTCCCTGGCTTCTTCCCGCTCAAGGCTAGCACTCTGCCACTTGAGCCACAGCGCCGCTTCTGGCCGTTTTCTGTATATGTGGTGCTGGGGAATCGAACCTAGGGCCTCGTGTATCCGAGGCAGGCACTCTTGCCACTAGGCTATATCCCCAGCCCCTCCTTGTGGTATCTTTGTTTTCCCTTAGTAATACTGTAAAGTTGCCCTTGTATAGAGTAAGGTAGGAGGGGTTCTATCCTAACCAATGTTTTAGAAAGATGTAGAAGGGCTGGTATTAGTTCTTCTTCAAATGTTTGGTAGAATTCACCAGTGAAGCCATCAGGTCCAGGACTTCTTGGCTGGGATATGTTGTGTGTATCTTGGTAATGGGGATTTAAACTCAGGGCCTCAACTTGTTTGGATAAGTTACTTACTCAGGTAGCACTCTACCACTGAAGCTGTACCTCAAGTCCTGCCTTCTACTTGTTATTTTAGAAATAGAGTCTTGGAAGACTTTTCTAACTATGGTTGGCCCCTGAGTAGCTAGGATTACAGGTGTGAGCCATTGGCACAAAGCTGGAATTTAAGAAATTTACATTGGTGATAATAAGACTTCTTCCATTTTGGGTCTGTTTTGCACTGTGTGTTAATGCATTACTTTGACTCTCATTTCCTGAATTACTATCTTTCTTGATGCTTAGGATTTTTGGTAGCAAAGTGTTTGAATTTCTTCCATATGATTTACCTTGTTCCCCTATCTGTATATTATTTCTACCCCAGTGCTGTCTTTCAACCCCAAATATCAAACACATAAAGAGTATTTACCAGACAACAAAGGCAATATAAGCCAAACGTTTCTTAACCTGTTACTAAAAAAATTTGACTTCTCTCTCCAAAAAGGATAGTTTTGGGTTTTTTTTTGTTCAGAAAAATGTCCAATATACTCAGCAACTAAAATTAGAAAACTATCACTATGTGTTAAGTGATACCACCCACAGATTACTTTTCCATTTCAAATATAGAAAAAAAGCAGAATCCCATCTGTCCCAGTGATTACCAGAAATATCACCTACTGGTTAACTGGGTTTTTCCTTATCTTTGTTCATACCTAAAGACACATTTTATAAAAAAAAATTATGAACGAACAACAGATAAATAAGCAGAAAATCTTAACAGTCCCAAATATATGGTTAAGGATTAGAAAACCTTACAAATCACATCAAATAAATAAAAAGTTGTATTTACAAGACATTATATTTGGGTAAATGCTATTGACTCTTTCCCTTAAACACAAATAAATATCCAACTAGTTGGAGCTGATCAAAAATAACCAGTTTATATTAACCTGGTATGGAACAGCAATCAGATTCTTTTATACTTTGGAAAATGCCAAGAGATTGGAGCAGCAGGAAGCTGAAGCTGAAATGAAGCAAAAAGATAGACAGAAGGTCATGACAAACTAGCAAAAACAGAAACAAACATGGGAAAATAAAAATCATGAATAAACATGTATTATAAAATAGAAGAAATAGGAGGAAGGAGTTAACTTAGATTAACTGAAGCTTGTGACAGGAGACTGGAAAGTAGCTGAGGAATTTGTTTTTTTAAATAAAAGCACTCAAAAGTATTACATATTCTGCTGGGGCTTAGGTATGTTAGGAAAAATGGAAGAAGAATATAGAGGATAAAGAAGGGAGAATATGAAGTACTAAATATGCATGTATGAAAAAAGAATAAAGAAACCTATTGAAATTGTTTTGAGAAGAGGGGGAAGATGAGATGAGGAAGGATGACAGAATGGGTCAATTTCATCAAGGGACGTTGGATGCATGTAAGAAAATATCACAATGAAATTCCCTTGTACAACCAATATATTCTAATAGAAGTTCCAACTCTCTGGCCTTTTCTATATATGTGGTACTGAGGAATTGAACCCAAGGCTTCATGTATGCGAGGTAAGCACTCCTGCCACTAGGCCATATTCCCAGCCCCAAATACTTTCGTGAAGTGAGGCAATTTTACCATTTCTATGGAACATAGGTTAGCCCTTCTTATTTGCAATCTAAAGGGCTTAATCAAAATGAATGGACCTTTAACAATAACATTTGAGTCAAGATTCACTGTACAGAACAACAGACATGTTGAATAGTAACCCCTTTGGTACAAATACTTAAAGAAAATAAAAATACCAATAAAAAAACCATGTGAGGTATTTTCAAAATTTATTTATCTAAATAGACACTATATTTTTTACTTTTAGTAAATATCACCAAATTATCTTTACTTTATCTGCACAATTTATAGCTTCCACTAGCAGTGCATGAAGGTCCTTGATAAAAAGCTTGGTATTAAGCCTTTTTGTCCCTTTTCTTCCTTTAAACTATCATAGTCCAGATTGTAAGACACTCCTTTACTCTGCCCTCTCTGCACTGGCCTCCCTGATAGCCATCAGAGGGATGCTAACATCCAGAATTCTAGATCATTCTCTCTTCAAAACCAATTCAATGATTTTAATCATACTGCAGATTAAACAAAATTCTCAATGGTGGAGATTAAGGTTGTTTAGTTTTTTAAAGAATTATTGGGTCTGGGAACGTAGCCTAGCGGTAGAGTGTTTGCCATGCATACATGAAGCCCTGGGTTCGGAAATTCCTCAGCACCACATATCTGGGTATATTAAATTAGCTGCTTGGTTAAAAGGAAGCCTAGTATGAAGCAAAAATTAGGAAAATTACAGTAAAATCAGGCAAATCCAGAAATAGCAGGGGGGAGATATTTCATTATGGCAAAGAGCAACTTGGGGGGGGGGAGTGTGAGATTAAATCCAAGGTGTAGCCAAACAGTTACCTCCAAGGACCATCAAATAGCCTGAGCAGCAGCTCAATTTTCAAGAGATCATCATTTAGGTGACACCACCATGGAAATAGTTTTTTATGGGGGGGGGGGGCGCTTTTTTATACTTAACATCATTTGATGTAAAATGTGTAATTCCTCAGGCTGAATATAAATTTTCCTTCTACAGTTATTCAGTAATGCTTCACACATAAAGTACATCTTCAGAAAGGGCAAGAACAAGCCCATAAACATTAAATTACAAGACAAATGTTTACATAGATTCTCATTACAGAAAAATCAACATCTGTAAACATTACTGTCATGAGCCCTCCTCCCTAATTGTGTCTTTTTCTATAATTCTCCATCTTCTGGATAATATCCACAATGCGGAGAAAATCAGTGTGGTCCACAACCACCAAAATTTTACAGTCTGATAGTTTTTCCCTCACAGAAATAAGGAACGCATGTTCACCACAAGTTCTATCAGAGTCAAAAAGCTTTTCAACTTTTTCAAGATGATTCTTAAATCTGCAAGTGCTAAGAAAGCCTTCCTGAGTTGTTTTTTGTGTGTGAGGAGGAGACCCAGCTGGGGGGGTTGGAATGGAACAGCTTATTTCTTCCACAGTAAGCAGAAACTGTTTAGTCAATATCACATGAATTTTAATTGTAGGAGGTTGAATATTAGAAAAATTAGGAAATACTAGCATAGCATCAATAATTAAGATTTTCATACTTCTCTGATAAACTTGTTATGCAGAAAATGCTCCAAGAAGCCCTTTAATAATACATGGTCACTTTTTTACCAGAATAATGCTCATTTAATCCAAATAATACACACACATCCACACTACACACACACACACCTTTTAGTTTACAAAGAATTTTCACAAACATTAAAGACAATTGTCTCAAGTGATAAGGAGCCCATGATTTAAGTCAACTTGTAGGATGAGAGAAGTGTTTGCTGGCCAAAGTCTAAATGCTAGCTCCTTTTATTAGCAGTGTTTAACCATGGATATGTAACTTAACCTCTCTATGCCTCAACTACCTGGTCTGTAAAAATAAGATAATCATGCTAATTTCATATGAATGTATGGATGAAACTATATTATGCAACAAAGTGATTTTTGCTACACACTGCATACTTTAATCCTCAAAATGTTCACTATCAGTACATTATGAAGCTGTTACATGGGGGAGGGGAAGGGAGAAAAGGAGAGAGGGTAGATATATACACAAAATGTATCAATATTTAGAGGATACTTACCATAATGAATATAAGGACCTTGTGAGAGGGAACAGAAATCTTCAACAACTACTTTCAGATATTAAAAGTTGCCAAAACCTACCAGGTAAACTCTATAAAAGCCCCATTCTTCCTACATAGAAAGTGCAATGAAAGCTCATGGAAGGTTGTAGCTACTGTTCCAAGTATACCATCCAATCATCCTAAGGGCAGCTAATGAACTGAAGAAGTAATTGAGAAATGAACTAAATGGGCAGGAATTATAGGAGCCCAGGCCATATGTGAAGTACAATTCGTGGCTTATTGGTCTTGGATTATTTTTTGTACCTGTGTTTGATTAGGGATGAAGGGATGGCAATATATATTGGATATTCCATCTTCCTACAGACAATTTATCATGGTCACAAAATCAGGATTAAATTTTATTGTTTGCCAGACCAGACTACTATCTAGTATGAAAAAACTAACTAATCAATACAACACATATTGCCCACTGAAGCAATCTGAAAGTAGGAAGATGAGTTCATATTGCATACATTATTGTAGGAAAACTCAGATGATACACTAATTTGTAAGAAGTGAATTTATGGAAATTGTTGTCAATCAAGGTTTACCATTGCTCAACTGTTAGGGAGAGGATAAATCAGACCCTAGTCTATGATGTCACAGACTAAGAGAGAGTATATTCGCAGATAAAGTCTTAATTTTAATTTTTATTTTTTGGTTCCAGTCCTGGGGCTTGAACTCAGGACCTAAGTGCTGTCTTTGAGCTTTTGTGCTCAAGACTAGTTGCTCCACGACTCTGAGCCACAGCACCATTTCTGACTTTTTAGTAATAAATTAGAGATAAGCGTCTAATAGACTTTCCTGCTCTGACAATTTTGAAGCCAGCTAGGGCACAGCTACTCACAAAAAGCCAGAAGTTGTACTTAGGCTCAAGTGACAAGAGCACTAGCCTTGAGCAAAATAAGCTCAAGGACAATGTCCCGGCCCAGAGTTCAAGCAAATTTCCACCTTTAAACTCCCCCTAAGTAATAATACCAAGAAAACTGAGACTTAAAAAAATGTTTTAAGCCAATATAATTCTACAGCAAAAATACAGAGAAAAAGCAATTCATACTTCAATTTTCTTTAGGCTTTATCAAAAACCAGGAAAGAAAAGCTAAAAAATGATCAACAGCAAGAAGAATGTTTATGGCACGCCTGACCTAACTAGTTTTTCTTGTTCTGTGATATACATGTACTTTGTGGCTGTTAAAAATAACTATAACAGGTGCTTTAACTACAAGTCATTGAAATCCACATGAACAAGTACAGACAAGTATGTGAACAGGTACAAAATTCTCACAGGTAACACTCAAGAACAAACAGGGGTGATTTTTGAACTTTATCTTTCATCATATCATTTAATAGCTTATAAGGTAGATTTATTAATATCATGGTTCTTTGGCCTACTTACCACTTACTAACAGAAGTCAAAAGATAAGCTTTAAACTATCAGTTTACATATTGATATCAGACTTTTAGTATATTTATCATTAGATTAGACAGTTTCATATTTACAAAGGTTAAATGATTTTCAAGTAGTCATACCATGAATTTACCAAAATCACTACAGATGACTACAAAAATATTGAGGCTTTTAAATATCAGTTTTACAATCCAATGTTATTTCGAAAATCCTTTCACCAAGATCATTTAAAATGGTTATTATAAATTGATCCTAAATAAAACAAGGTATGTTTTATGAAAAAAGATATGTAACCTCAAAGGTATGTATGTATGTGCAATTATGCATATATGCCTGTATGTATTTATTTATGTGCATGCGTGTACATGTAGGTACCAAGGCTTGAACTTAGGGTCTTGAGATTTTGCTCAGCTTGCTCGCTCACAGATGGTACTCGACTACTTGAACCATTTCTCCAACTGGACTTTTTATAGGTTGCTTGGCATGAATGAGTTCCTGGTGCCAGCAAATTTGTGTTTTAATTAACAATGAAAAGTATTAATTATCCTAATAACCTTAACAAACAAGTATTAGGAATAAAAATGTCTTAAACATTTATATTTGTATTATTTTAATAGTTACCATATAAATGACATTCAAAAAAAATTTTTTTTTGGCCTTGGGCTTGAACTCAGGGCATGGGCACTGCCCCTAAACTTCTTTTTGCTCAAGGCTAGTGCTCTACCACTTGAGCCAGAATGTCACTTCCAGCCTTTTCTGTTTATGTGGTACTGAGGAATAGAACCCAGGGCTTCATGCATGCAAGGCAAGCATTCTACCACTAAGCCACATTCCCAGCCCGACATTCAATTTTTAAGTAATATATTTTATATAAGATTGTTTGAGAAGAGATAACACTACGACTATTTCCTAGACCTCCATGAAGGGATAAATATTAGATATCTTACCTTGTGCTGTTCAATGGCATCTATCCACTGCTGTCTGTGATCTGGATCCTGAGCTCGAAGATACCAAACACTATCATTCACACTAATATCAAATCGACATTCATCAAAATCATGAGGCTGTGGGGGGAAAAGGTAGAAAATGAAAGGAAAGCTAATTATACATTTATAAATCTTATACCCTCCAACAAAAATGTAAGCATACTTATGCTTCTGGGAGACTCTTGTTACTTTTAAGTTTATCTACATAAATAACTTTCCTGAAAATTTTTCAGAGGACAGAACACATGTCAAGTTACCAAATCCAACTCTCATTCACTACTCCTACAAATGAGCTGGAATATAAACTATGAGCATCTATTGGGAAAACACAGAGATGCTATTTTTTATCTTTTTACCAGCCCTGTGGCTTGAACTCAGGCCCTAAGCACTGTCCCTGAGCTTTTTTGCTCAAGGCTAGTGCTCTACCACTTGAGCCACAGCACCACTTCTGGTTTTTTCTGTTTATGTGGTGCTGAGGAATTGAATCCAGGGCTTCATGCATGCTAGGCAAGCACTCTACCACTAAGCTACATTTCCAGCCCCAGAGACACTATTTTTCATCAAATTATTTAAGTTAGCTCAAGTAGCAGAAACACCACCAAAAAACAATTTTTTGAGGCCAAAATAAATTTCAGAAAGGTTGTCTTTTTCCTTACTCCATTATCTAATCATAAATTTTCATTATGAAGTTATATTCCATTAAATTTAATGGAGTATTTAATAAAAGTGCTAACATTTCCCTCAAAATCCACAGTTAATTTCTCTGTTTCACATGTATTTACAGTAACAGCCAGGAAAGCTTTCAATGAAGAACGAATATAAAATGATCATTACAAGAACTATGTATGAAGTTAGAGAAGTCTCTGCATCGTAGTATAGGCACTGAATGACTGTAAGAGACAACTTTGAATCAGTTATTTTGAATCTAAGCTCTTTGTAAAATTACATAAACTCAATGTTTTTCATGTCCACTTTTCCCTCAACATGAATTCACATATGACAGGACAAATTACATTTACCACTTCTTATACCAGATAGGGCAGAGTCAATTTCCTTTCCTGTGATCTGTCTTTCTTAAGAGGAGAGAATCCTTTCTGACCAGAATAATAAAATTTGTTAGCTAAACAGAATCCATGTTCTATGCTTGAAGGGGTTTATTCTTTCCCTCCTTTGACAATATTCATTTCTATCTCCTTACCGTTTTTTTTTAAAGCAGAAATAATATTAGTTCCACAATGTTCTTTGGTCTATGAAACAATTTCTCTTTTAAGATAAAGATAAATCACAATTCTGACTTCAAAAAGATACAAGTAAGTCATGTTTTGAATCACTATTTAGGGCATCACAGTTAGGACTATAATGGAGGAGAAATATGACACAAAAAAGCAAAAGGAAAAAACAAGACAATATATACCCCTATCAGAAGGTATGAGTGCAGAACATAAAAGAGGATGTTACAGAGTAAGGTGCTGTACTCAGTAATCCCAGAACTCTAGATGTTGAAACAGAAGGATTCAGACTTCAAGGTCAGCCTAGCTACATAACGAACAGCGACATCAGTTAACAGCGACATCAGTTAACAGGCTAAAAGTCATGGACATAGTAAACAAATTTGAGAAAAACACAAAATGGAAAGCATACATTTATATGCCATGTAAGGCTGTTTTTGGAATGTAACTATGTGAGTTGATCATAATAATCACTATGCTACTGGTTTATCTATGTTGGAACATTTCATCTTAGTTTACAAAAAGAAAAATCAGGCAGTGACACATTTCCTAGGCATGTCCAATTAAGCAATGCATAGTTGCAATGAGTAGGCAAAAGATGAAAAGCAAACACTTTACTGTTTTCCGAAGTAAGAATATAGGCCCATGCCAGTGCCTCATACCTGTAATCCTAGCTACTCTGGAGGCTGAGATATGCAGATCACTGTTTGAAGCCAGCCAAGTCCATGAGACTCTTATCTCCAATTAGCCACCAAAAAAGTCAGAAGTGGAGCTGGGGCCCAAGTAGTGAAGTGCTAGCCTTGTGCAAAGAAGTTCAGGGATGGCACCTTGACTCTGAATTCAAGCACCAGGATGGGCACCAAAACAAAACAAAACAGAAAAAGAAAAAAGCAAAAGACTAAGGAAGACAGTATGTCCATAAAAAGCAAAAAATAAGACAGAAAAAAAGGCATTCTGTAAAGGTAACAAATCACAAGAATAAAGGAAATGCTAGAGTATTTTTCAAGTTTTTGCATTACTGCTACTCCTACACACTCTTAACTAAATGTTAAGTAAGATGTTCTGTGGTAGATTCCTTGAACACCACTTCCTTTTCTAACCATTCTGGGGACTGAACCCAAGGTCTCAGAACCCTAGCAGCTACTACCGCTTAAGCCATGCCCCTAGGCTTTTTGTTCTTGAGATAGGGTATCATTAACTTTGCTAGTGCTGGTCTTACTTATATTTCCATCTTCCAACTTCAACCTCCTGAGTATTGTGGGTTATAAGTGTGTGTCACTATGCCCAGCTTGTGTGGCAGATTTTTCTTTTTGAAGTCACAAGCCATTGTAATATCTAAGATTCATTCCTCTACGAACCATCTACCACTACCACTGAGAATTAAAGCAATAGAAGGTCATCTACAAAAAAATGAATCTCATATTTTATCATGCCAGCATTTATTGTCAGAGAAAAAAATTCTAAAAGATGAAATTTAAAACCACTATCTAGGGCTGGGGATATAGCCTACTGGCAAGAGCGCTTGCCTCGTATACATGAAGCCCTGGGTTCGATTCCCCAGCACCACATATACAGAAAATGGCCAGAAGTGGCGCTGTGACTCAAGTGGCAGAGTTCTAGCCTAGAGCAAAAAGAAGCCAGGGACAGTGCTCAGGCCAGGAGTCCAAGGCCCACGACTGGCAAAAAAAAAAAAAAAGAAAAAAGAAAAAGAAAAAGAAAACCACTATCTACCAAAATAATCTAATAGGAATATGAGGAATAAAAATATAGAGAAAAGTCACAGAATTCAGGAATTGCCTTAGTGGCAAAGAGACCTGGAAAATGAACAGCTAATAAGATACAAGATGAAGCCAATTTGCAAGGAGTGAAGCTATCAAGTAGTTTCAAAGGTGAAGACATGCATACAACAAAAATACAAGTGTCCTGAGTGAACCAGTGAAATATTCAATGAGGCTCCTGAAACTCAACATCCTATCCTGTCCCCAAACATTGGTGACAACCACCTCTAATGACATTAGAAGCTGCATTCCCCACCTCACTAAAGATTAAATCAGAAATATCTTCAGAGTACAGCAGTGCTCTGAAGAAGACAGAAGAGTAGGTAAAATCTTCATGTTAAAAATTTCCATCTCCTTCTTACCTTCCAAGTTGACTAAGACCCATACTTGTTATATCTATCTATCTATCTATATATATATCTATATATATATATATCCTTCTATATATATATATCCTTCTGCCTTTACCAAAGATTCTTCTATGGAAAACTAAGCATTCTAAGGGGGTGGGGGGAGGCATGCAATAATGACGTGAAATGTTTCACATTCTGGTAGTTCATCACTATGAAAGTTCTAATCTGTGAACTTTACCTTCACATCTTAAGATATGTCTCATCACAATGGTAGTGTAACTAAGAGGAATAAGAAATTAAGACCTAGGAAAAGAATGCAGTATTGTAGAGAAGCAAAGGGATTGCTGAGGAAGACAATGAGAAATACCAGCAGCAGAGTTATGAAGAAAGCTCAAAAATCTAGATTAGAACAGTATGACAAAAGGAATTTCAATGAATGTTTCTACCAGGAGAAAAAGTCAAATGAAGACAGACACTGTATTATTTGCTAAAATTTCCATTTTCCATTCATTACAAGATTGTGTGTGTGTGCGCGTGCACATTTGGCTTTAAAATCCTTGATAATTCTTTTTTTTTCTTTTGCCAGTCCTGGGGCTCGGACTCAGGGCCTGAGCACTGTCCCTGGCTTCTTTTTGCTCAAGGCTAGCACTCTACCACTTGAGCCACAGCACCACTTCTGCCCTTTTCTATATGTGTGGTGCTGAGGAGTCTAACCCAGGGCTTCATGTATACGAGGCAAGCACTCTTGCCACTAGGCCATATTCCCAGCCCCCAAATCTTTCATAATTCTCTCATGTGGTTTGTCTGGAGTTTGACACTGGTTCAGGTCTTTTCCTGAGACACAGCAATTTCCTGGCTTATTAAGTTATTTGGGACTGAGTTATGTTGAGTTATTTGGGCTTATTCTTACATTGCGTTACTTGGGACTGATCTTGGATGTTGCTAGGCTGTAAACTGAATTCTGTTCTGAAAAGTATTTGTTTTAGCTGGTACTTAATTTGCTTGGACTCAACACTGTCAAACTTCACACATTTTAATAAACAATAGCTATACCTCAATTCAGAGTGTTTTCAATCTGGTCAGTGCACATAGTTTTCCTCAAGTCCAGAAAAGACTCAGACAGATTCAAGCTCAGAATTTGAGGTGCACTTTCAATGGCTGTGTTTTAGGCAACTTTTTCAGGTTCTAGTAATCAGAAAGATGCCTGGCTGGCTTTTCTTGGAGATTTGACTGCAAGTCTGACAAATTTTCAAATAGCTTGGCAAACACTCATGAAGCGCAAACATTTATAATTGTCTATGTTTAGCATCTCTTTTCTAGAAATACCAAGATTTCTATGCCCAAGAAAAACTTAAAGAAATTCAACTAGGTTCAAACAACATGAAAGTGGTGTTCAATTACAAACAATAGAGACTGTTGCTCACTTAAGGAAAGAACTTAAGTTACCAAGAAATATGGATGGAGAAACAAAACTTGTGCTGAGATTACACCACAGGTACCCTATGTATGTACAAGGACTGCTCTAGCTTCTGGATCTTTTAAGTAACAATAGTCACTGCTACAACTAGAAACTAGATACTGCTGTGCCAGCATTGTTCAAAGACTAACTTCCTGTTTCTCCTCCTTTTTTAATGGTCCTTTCTACAATCAAAGTAATGCTGGAGAGAAAAACAAGGGAAAGTGAGAGTGAGAGAGAATAGTAAGAGTTCTTATCTTTTAAAACATGTCACAGGCTTGACAATTTGATTCCAAGCAAATTAACAACAGTCTAAATGTCTAATTCATATGCCCATATGCTAGCTAATATAAGGGTGGTGGGATAGGAAATGAAATTAATTATCTGGCCTTTGTAAATTACATATAGTAGACCTTTTCCCTCATGCTCAGAGAGATTTTGATGAGATTTTTCTAACCTATTTCTCAAATCCACTCTTATTGTGGTAAGGGGGTAAGAAGGGAGAGGGAAGAGAGAGAGTGGTTGGAATATATTGTAGCCATGTGTGTAAATGACACAATAATTCCCCCATAATTAATATGAGCTAATTTTCTTAAACCTATTCTTCTTAATGTTTTGCACTACTAACACCAAGATGCTGCAAGCAACTTTTGATCTTTTCAGTCCTTCTTTAAATTCTGTTAATCTAGGGTACTAGAGTGAGACTAGAGGTCATGAAGAGAAAAATAATAGGGACCATTTCCTGGACTACATATCAGTATCTTCTAATACTGAATACATTGACAATAAAAAATATTTCTTTGTTGTATACAGAGATGAAATTCAGAAAACCAATGCCTATGTAAAACATGCACAAAAATGTTCACAACAGCTTTAAACTGGAAGCAACTCAAATGTCCTTCAACTGGCTCAACTGTGGAACACATAAGAGATATTACTTAACAATAAAAAGGAACAAATTGTTGATACATTAACAATTTGATGAATAAATACCATATTAGACATTTCAATTCGGTAGAAAATGTATTCCAGAAAAATCAAGTGATGCTATAAAAGTTTTGGCATGGTATCAAAATAAGAAGAGTTTTATTGATGAATTTTAGCTTTTGCTTAGCCCCAAATGTAAGATCTTCCAACTTTCCTTTTAAGGCACTGAAAAAAACAAACTCCAAACATTTGGATAGGGAAGGAAAGAAAAATGTTTTCTCCTCAAAGTCATTGCCACTTGTGCCAAATGGCTCCTGAGTCTCCTTCACAAAACAAGGTATAAAACAGCAGCTTAACATTTCCCCTAAAAAGACTACCTTTCCCAGAACTTGCTTAGAAGATCTCTCCTTTCATGTGTATACTTTTCTGTTTGGGTGCTTACAATCCTCTGGCTTTTACCAATTACCAATTTTCAATCAAATTATTAATTAGTGTATACCATGTACATGTTTTTCTGTTTGGGTGCTTATCAAAAATCCTCTGGTTTTCTTTTACCAGTTACCATTTTTCAATTAAGTCATTCCTAGAACAGTTGGTGTATACCCATATAAAGACCTCTCCTACTATATGGTACTCTGTAGCCCATCAAGATCTAGCTATGGTATATAGTCTCTTATAATCTTAAGCAAACAGAAAATACTGAAAGGATTCCTTAACACAAAAGAGAAAGATAAACATAAGAAAAATTCAGGAAAGAGTCAGTCCTTCTAGACAAGTAGATAAGCAAATGAGGGTGAGGAAAAAAGTAAATCTCACAAAAACAAGAAAATGACAGGAAATCTGCATGCCTTTCAGTATTAATACTTTAGGTTAACTGTCTAATTCTTCAATCAAAAGGCATAAAATGATGGGTTGTATTGAAGGCCGAATAGTTTATTTCCTTCAAGAAACACATTCCAACTGGCCAAGATAACAAAGGTTTAGGATGAAAGAATGGAAAAAGGTTTTCCAAACAGACAGTAGTCACACAGCTGATAAATAATTAGGAGAGAAAATGAGATTTACTTCATATCAATAAAAGGAACAATCCATGGAGAGGTGAGGTGAGAAGGGAAGAAGGACAGAGGACAAGAAAGCAGACACAATCAATCCAGAATGCATGAATGCATGAAAATGTCATAGTAAAACCTTTGAATTAGTACAATTAATGTGTTTAATAATAATAAAATGAACACATTAAACTTGTAATTTTTAAAATGTCAGTGTTAGACAATGAAATTAAGGAAATGTTCCAGTATAAAAGAAACAAAAGATATAACTAAATGCAATAGATGGTTTAGGCTAATTTTTGTACTGAAGGTTAAAGAATACTGTAAATGAACATTATTTAAACAACTGATGAAATTAGAATATAGACTGTAAAACAGAAAAAGGTGTTTTAGGGTTTTAATATGATAGAGTAACATTAACTAAGAGAATGACATATGCAACTTACTTTCAAATGACTCCCTAAAAACATGGTGTATGTGTGTATAGGAGAGATGGAAGAACAGCTATAATGTACAACTAGTGGTGAAATGGTTTATCACAGAACGTATCTACATCATTCTTACAACTTCTATGAAGTTATTTCAAAAAGTCAATATAACAAAAATTATATAAAACTCATGTGGTTGGTAGCAGTACATGTCTGTACATCCCAGTACTAGAGAGGCTGATGCACAAGACTTTGAGGCCAGTCTAGGCTACAATTATCAGTTCTATTTCAGATTGGGCCATTTAGAGACAGTCCCAAAAAACAATATACGTAAAAAGACCCCATTAGTTAATTCTATTTTTCTCTCACAAGTCGTCTCTGAAAGCCAGTTACTCAATCTCTTGGTACACCCCATTAAGGGAGCAAAAAATCTCATCAGACACTTAAGGAAAATCTCCAACATTAAAATCAAAGCCTCAATACTAAGAGTTTGAAAAAAGGAAAAAGAAACTCTGAAAAGTTAATAAAGCATGATCATAAGAAATATTACATACACACACAATGAGATACCTACACATTCAGACATCAGATTTTTCCACTCATTGCTCTGCCTCTGTATCTTGCAGAGTACTGAAAAGGAATTTCAACATAACCCAAAATTTATCATCTGATTTGCATTCCTACACTTCTATAGGCTTCCACATTGCTTTATCATAACTACCAGTTGTTTAGACCTGAATCTTCTTAATTCTCACATCACATAAACAAATCTACACATCTTGACAGCAGTACTTTAATAATAAATCCAGAAGCCAGGCACCAGTGCTTCTCACCTGTAATCCTACCTACTCACGAGGCTGAGATGTAACGATCATGTTTGAAGCTAGCCCCTACTAGCAGAAAGTTTGCGATTCTTATCTCCAACCACCAAAAGGCTAGAAGTAGAACTGAGGCTCTAGTTGAAACAAAAAACAAAAAAAAGTTCAGGGACAGCACTCAGGCTCCTGAGTTCAAGCCTCAGGACTGGCACAAAAAATACATACCTAACACATCCAGAATTTAAGTGTTTCTCTTTATTTCCAACATTATAACTCTGGTCCAAGCTACTACCATATCTCACTTGTATTACTGTATTACAGTGTTTTAATGATGCCTGATTCTTTTCCTGCTTGTGGGAAAACAGCAGCAAAGTCTTCGTTACAAAGGATCAGAGAACTCCTATGCTTAAGCCTTTAGTAACTTTCTATCTTACCAAGCATGAAAGTCAAAAGTCCTTACGATTCACAAGGCTATATACACAATCTAGCCCTGTACCTCTCCGCTTTCTTTTCCTAATATTCTGCCCATTCTACTTAATTCCAGCCATATAAGTCTTTTTTATAAAGTCTTGGAAGGCTTTACACAACCGCTGTCCCTTTTTACTTGATCAACTCCCTTAATGACATGGCTTATTCCTTTCTCTCCATTTCACCCACTGAAAGAGCTTTTATCTTCATTTTCATATCTGAAATAAGGGTATGACTTATAATTTATATTAACTTGAAATTTCAATACAGCAAACAGAATAATTGCACAAACTCATTAAGTATGGCAAATAACTCTGTAAGAGAAGCCTTGGCAGATCACATTACAAATTACAGGTTACGGTAATAAAAGCTACAAACAAAAATGTGTTAACAGTCTGAAAGAGTAGAACATCAGAATAAACTGCAACATTTTTTGCCAATTTTTTTATTTTTATTAAATTTTATTGACAAGGTGATGTACACTTGAGGGGGTATAGTTACATAAGGTAGTGAGTACATTTCTTGTCATATTTGTTATACCCTCCCTCATTTTTTTTCCCTTGCCTAGTTCAGGTAAGCATATATACAATATCCAGGCGACACATATTTTGTACCACTAATTAGGCAGTCTCTAATGGCAAAATAGTTCCCTCAACGATTTTTCTTTGTATTTGTAAACCATATCTCCAAATTTCCCACTAAAATATATAGAAAGAAAGGAAGTACTCATTAGTCAAGTTCCTCTATTTAACACACAGACTTAATATATCCTCTTGGTGGTTTATTTTTATCTTATTTCTCAAGAATCTCTGAATTTAGAGGAGAAAAAAGTTGCTTTCAATTTTTATTCTCTAAGAGTAGACAAAGAGATAGTCAAATTCAGATCTTGATCTCTGGGTGTTTTTTTTGTTTTGTTTTGTTTTGTGCATGTCCTGGGGCTTAAACCCAGGGCCTGAGCACTATCCTAAACCTTTGTGCTTGAGACACTGGAGACACAGAATCCACTTCCACCTTTTTTTGATGGTTAACTGGCAATAAAAGTCTCACAGACTTACCTGCCCAGACTTGCTTCAAACTGTGATCCTTAGATCTCAGCCTCCCGAGTAGCTAGAATTATGGTCATAAGCCAGCCACTGGTGCCCAATTAGTTTTCAATACTTTTTAACACCTAAATCTGAGCTATAAAAGTAGTTATTAGCCACATAAGTCTACTGTACTTTATAGTTGAAATTGGGCTCATTTGAACTGAGATGTGATTAAGTACAAAACAAAAATGGAATTTTTAAAATGGGTAAAACAGAGAATACGAAATTCTTACCTATTAGAGTAATATTTTGGATATGCTGTTAATAATTAAGGTTCTCTCTCTCTCTCTTTGCCAGTCCCGGGGCTTGAACTTAGGGCCTAGACACTGTCCCCCAGATTCTTTTGTTCAAGGCTAGCAAACTCTACCACTTGAGCCATAGCACCACTTCTTTGTTTATATGGTACTGAGGAATCGAACCTAGGGCTTCATGCATACTTGGCAAGCACTCTACCACTAAACCACATTCCAAGCCCAAGGTTTTCTCTTTGTAATGTGGCTATTAGAAAAATTTAAATTGAACAGGTAGTTCACATTTGTAACTTACACTGTATTTCTACTGGGTAGCCATATGCTAAACCATTTATTCATTTATCTATCCATGCAACCAAACACTGATTGACTAATCAAATATTTATAAATACCTATGACTTACTGAGAGACTTCAAGACACTGAAGATACAATGGTTAGGATGAATAAGCATGGTCCCTAATTTTGTAGAACCGACATTAACCAAATAATCACAAAACAAATGTAAAAAAATGTAAACTCTAATAAAGTACATGGAAGAAATGTAAATCATCTTGATAACTCTATAATAAAAGGTTATAACCATATTCTCACTCGTTTGTGGAAACTAAAAAGTCTATCTCCAAGAATGAAATGGAATACTGGTCACTAAAGTAAAAGGACAGGAAGGGCGAGGGGAAATAAGTTATTAAGGGATACAGAAAGATTGAGGGAGGAAGTAGTTCTGGTTTTTCTAAGGCACAACCTGGTAATTATTAGTTAAAATAATGTATGATACATTTTAAAATTATTCAAAAGGAATAAAAAGTTCCTAGTATATAAAAATAATTAACTTTTTAAGAGACAGGAAAACATTTATTACCATGATTGGATTATTATACATTGTATACATGTATCAAGTTCCTATAACATATCTCAATAAAATGTACTAAACTGTCTCAATTAATCAAAACAAAGAGGATATAACCAAGTCAGAGAGCCCAGTGAAGTTTTTCAATACCTGAGTCAAGAGAAGAAAGACAAAATGGAAGGAGTAGATGAAGAGCCAACCGAAGAACATTAGACAGAAAGATAAGTTCTAGTAAGATCTTACTGGCAAGCCTAAATAAGATACCTGAAAAGAAGAGCAGCATGACCTGAGATAAGATCATGAGAGAAGTTTGGTGACAGATGTAAAGATTTAGATGGATGGAAGTGGACAAACCACATTAAGACCAGGTAGCACAGGAGAGCCCAAAGCTGGGGAGAAAAAGAATAGTATCATATAAATACTTGAAGTTTTCACAGAAAATTTAAAAAAACAAAATTCGAATGCTACAAAAATGTTCTGTACAATCCTTTGAAATGCAAGGACTCCTGTGCCCCAGTACAAATCTAATGAGATCTTCTGACTACTACTCAAAACATGTTATCAAAATAAAAAAATATATGACTGCAGAAGAAAAAAATAAACAAAAAACCAAAAAATTTTAAATGAATTTAATATATCTGTGCCAGGTTAAGCTAAAACATATCTGATAGTTTGCACTGAGATTCTGAGATATCTATATATATATAATGCCATTGTGATAATACCTGCAGTTGTGGTGACAATACTGTTATCATTTCTGCCTACATTGACAAAAATGGTAAATTTCATTTCAGAGTTAGTGAAAAATAAAGTTGTAGTCTTTTCCATCATGTTTGTAAAACACACATGGAACTGTTATCAAACTTTGCTGATAGTGGTGCATGAGTAAGAGTCAGTACATCTCCCTGTTCCAAAATTTAAAAGAAACCTCTTACAAAGCACATTTCCTTTTTAATGAGAAAAATCTGTACTAATTGAGTAAATCAAAAGAATTTGAGTAAGCAAATTAATACAAACATATATCTTTGATATATGCAACCCTCTATCTAAGACATACTTTGCCAAAAACAATTTTTAGCATCAACCATCTGGTTATTCCTGAAAATTCAAATCCACATCAGAGAATAATGACTTGGTATTAGTCAACTTGTACTAACAGGTCAGTATGAAGCAACATAAATAGCACTGTGAATCTCAATGTGAGATATGACTTCTCCTTTCCTACGGTATCAAAATGCAGTAAAATTTGCATTCAAAATAATGTGATGGAAGAGTCCATAAAACTTATTTTTTGCAATCAATGTTATTGGAAATTATAGAATCTTATCAAAAGGATGAGTATAATTACCTGATCACAGCATGTTTCAATGACCTTACCCTAGCTTCTAAAACTGATTCTGCCCAAACTAGTCTTCTAAGTAAAGAAAGGCAATCTTATAACCTAAGACTATTGATCTCAAGTGAAGGAAGGAGTGACACTGTTCAAAAAGAGCTGTACTCATTTGGTTTATGACATGACTTATGTACAACACCTTAATAATTATTCATGTATGTTCCAAAGACTTTTTTATATAGAACTTGTAAACAATCTTACTACAACTAAAGACAAAACTTTTTAAATATAATTAAATTTTTAGCAAATAGATGGCAATAGACTGACTGGCTGATTGGATTCACTGGTAAATGCTCTTCAAATGAGAATTACCCAATTATTTCTTATCTAGTGATCTTCTCCACATATCTTTTTGTTTAGTTCTCACTAATGCAATTCAGTAAGGCAAAACTACACACTTTATAAAACACACCCTACTTGTACTTCTCACTCACCTACAGTTGCTTAGTGACTACTTACGGTAATAATCACATTTGGTGATATCTATTTTGCTGGTAATTTATATGGCACCATCTCTTACAATTCTACATTTAATTTTTTTATTTAGTGCTTTTCATATTACACTGTCAAGATTTATTATTAAGTTTCTCTTCAATTCTTTCTTTCCTTACTTTTTTTTTTTCTTTTGGCTAGGCTTGGGGCTTGCACTCAGGGCCTGAGCACTGTCCCTGGCTTCTTTTTGCTCAAGGCTAGCACTCTGCCACTTGAGCCACAGCGCCACTTCTGGCTTTTTCCATATATATGGTGCTAAGGAATTTAACCCAGGGCTTCATGTATGCAAGGCAGGCACTCTACCAGTAGGCCATATTCCCCGCTTTCTTTCCTTACTTTTATATCACCATTTGTCTTTTTAACTTTTCCAAAGTCATATGTCTATAAAGTGAAACCTGAGTCTATAAATAAGCAAACCAATTGTAAAGACACAATTATTTTCATAATACCCCAAATCTCCCTATTTAATAGAACATTTCCTAATTTCAATAAATACTAGATATTCAGCCAGGCAGAATAGTACATGAGACTCCATCTCCAAACACAAACAATAAGCTGGGCTGGAAGTATGGTTCAAATGGTAGTGCAACCAACAAACATACACAGCAAGCTTGAGTTAAAAACACCATTACTAACTCCCTCCCCTCCAAAATGCATGGTTAGTCATTTGGACAGAGTGATGGGGAAAGCTACATCTATCATTACTTAACTGAAATTATATCAACAGCAATTAAGACTCAAGTGTAAATTTTACAAGAAAACATATCTACATTTATATAGAAACATAACCTTTGAGGGGTAACACCAATATAAACATTACCAAACATAGCAGTTGTAAAGGTTGTAAAAGTTGTAAAGGTAGGAACAATTTTTCAAAGTCTTAAAAAATACCATAAAAACTAGTACCAAACAAGTAGGCAAATGGCATCATGGAGAAAAATATTTACAATCAGTATGACAGATTCATGATTATCCTCTCGCTTCTGAAGGAGCACTAAGTAGATTTTGAAGTACATATGTTTGTTCTAACCATATTTGTAATAAGGCAAAATTGGACATGATCTAAATGTCTAAGAATAGGGAAGGAACAAATAAATAAGATATAGGATAAACTCATAATTCAACAGAATGTAACAATGTCTAAGATGTATTAAAAGAAAAGCAGGGCAGAATAGGATTTGTATGACAATGTTTGTATAAACAAAAGCACAGGCTATAAACAAAGATATGATCGTACAAGCATATAAAATTTCAGGAAGAATACCCAGAAATTTACCTTTGGTTGTTTCTTGAATAAAGTGCAGCTTGTACTTTGTAATTGTCTTTTTCTTTTTTCTTTCTGTTTTTTTTTTTTTTTTTTTTTGGCAAGTCCTGGGGCTTGAACTCAGGGCCTGGGCACTGTCCCTGAGCTTCTTGGCTCAAGGCTAGCACTCTGCCACTTGAACCACAGCACCACTTCCAGCTTTTTCTATATAGGTAGTACAGATAAACCGAACCCAGCGCTTCATGCATGCAAGGCAAGCACTCTACTGCTAAGCTACATTCCCAGCCCCTACTTTGTAACTTTCAGATGAGTTAAATCATATTTTTATCATGGGCATTTCTATTTAAAAATAATTTTAAAATAAAGACCCATCTGAATAGTCCATGAACACTCTTTCTTAGTTTCTTTGAGACAAGATCTTACTCTCTGCTTGTGTAGGCCAGGCTAGCCTTGAACTCCAGAGATCTCTCTTATCTCAGCAGCATGTGTGGTGGGATTACAAGCATGTGCCATCACAACCAGCAAACATTTGCTTTTAATTACAACAAATTGTAAATATCATTTGACAAGCTTTGTACAATGGCTGGTTCTTGAGCAAATAAATATTAAATTATATGAACATTTACAAAAGCTCCTTATTATAGCTCCTTTTTTTATTAACTTTAGTTGTACAATTCAACATGTCAACTTACAAATGCAATGCATCTTGATCAATAGCAAGCTCCTCTTTATATAAATAAAGTGTAGTAATTTTTCTTACCAACTTACTCCAATCCTGTCACCTCAAAAGTAAATAAGTTCTCCCCCAAATAATTTGTTCTTGAAAATATTTCACCTGATTTATTATCACATTGCTTAAAAAAATGGCTTTTACAAATTAATCACTCATTAAAATTAAATAGGAGTGGATTAGGATAAGAGAGCCAAAAACAGACTGGAAGGAAGCCTCTTATACAAGGTGTTGGAAAAAATGGCTATTCAAATGCAGAAAACTGCAACTGTATGCCTATTTATCATCTTGTACCAGCATCAATTCAAAACGAATCAAAGATCTCAAATGAAAGACCTGAAGCTATGAAACTATTATAGGAAGAAGGAGAAACACATTAGACTCCTTGATACAGGCAGTAATTTTCTGAGTAGAGATCCAGAAGCACAACAAACCAAAGAAAGTAGTGATAAATGAAGCTGGGTGCCAGTGGCTCACACCTGTATTCCTAGCTACTCAGCAGCCTGAGATCTGAGGATTGAAAAGGGAGAAAAAGTCTTATCTCCAATAAACTACTCAGGAAAGACCAGAAGTGGAACTGTGGCTCAAGTGGTAGAATGGTAGCCTTGAGCACAGAGGCTCAGGGACAGTGAGTGCCCAGGTCTAGAGTTCAAGCCCCAGGACGAGCAAAATTTCTTTTTAAAAATTGATAAATGAGACTGCACCAGACTTAAAAGTTGCTGCACAGCAAAGTAGACAAGTAACAAGCTAAAAAGACAGCCTAAAGGGGCTAGGAACATGGCCTAGTGGCTAAAGTGCTTGCTTCCCATACATGAAGCCCTGGGTTCAATTCCCCAGCACCACATAAATAGAAAATGGCCAGAAGTGGCGCTGTGGCTCAAGTGGCAGAGTGCTAGCCTTGAGCAAAAAGAAACCAAGGACAGTGCTGGGGCTCTGAGTCCAAGGCCCAGGACTGGCAAAAAAAAAAAAAAAAAAAAAAAAAAAGATAGCCTAAAGAATATGAGCTCTGGGGCTGGGGAGATAGCCTAGTGGCAAGAGTGCCTGCCTCGGATACACGAGGCCCTAGGTTCGATTCCCCAGCACCACATATACAGAAAACGGCCAGAAGCGGCGCTGTGGCTCAAGTGGCAGAGTGCTAGCCTTGAGCTGGAAGAAGCCAGGGACAGTGCTCGGGCCCTGAGTCCAAGGCCCAGAACTGGCAAAAAAAAATAATAATAATAATAAAAAAAAGAATATGAGCTCTAACTGGGAGAGAGCGAGGGAAAGAGGTGGGTGACATCATCTGAAAAGAAATATAAATGTACTCCTTACCTGACTTATGTAACAATAACCCCTCAGTACAGCATTTTTATAATTACAATAAAAAGAAAAAGAATGGAAGATCTTTGCCACCCAATTATCAGATAAAGGTCCAATATTTAGAATATATAGAGAGCTAAAGAAACTAAACCCTCAAAGAATCAGCAACTCAATGAACAAATGGGTTAAATGTAGTAACTGAAATATGGTAGATTCAGGGAAGAACTCAAATGTTGTAATTCTTTAGAAAGACTCACAGTTCAACAAAATAAACACCAGGAAACCAGTACTCAAAGAAGAGAGGTGGGATCAAGGGGAAGGAAGCAGACAAATGAGGAGAGTAAGTAAGCAGGGGTAAATGTCCTTATAAATTAAATGCCTATCCTACAAAATTAAAATTGAGAGAAGGGTTGAAAGGGATGGGGAGAATGATCAAAATGCACTATATTCATAAACTGCTTTGTTGAATGGCAACTACTTTGCACGACTACTTAAAGACAAAAAAAGTTAAAAAAAATGGGGAAAAAAGGTGGGCTAAACACCCACAGATATTTAGTAATAGTTACAGTAAAACTGTTGCCATATATATGTTATATGTTAAATTATATATGACATATAACATAATATATAATAACATAAGTTAATATTTATTCTTTGTCTCTAGAGATAAAATGATATAGGTAACAGCCCATATTACACAGCAAGAGGTCCTGTGGCTTGAACTCTAGACTTGGGTGCTGGCCCTAAGCTTCTTTTGCTCAAGGCTGGTGTTGCACCACTTGAGTCACAGAGCTATTTCCAGCCTATTCTGAGTAGTTTACTGGAAATAAGAATCTCATGGACTTTCCTGCCTGGGCTGGACACAATCCTCAGATCTCATACTCCTGAGTAGCTAGGATTACAGACATAAGCCATCAGTGCCCAGCAAGAGATATCTTTTTAACAAAGATCATTAGTATTATAATTACTTAATTGAAGTATATATTTTATTTGTAAATTTCATCCTTAAATTTGATGTGTTGCTTTGTTTTTGTAACTTCCTTAATACATGAAATACAGAACTGAAATCAGACTAAAAATTGAAAAAATTAAAAAATAAACATGTTACTGTTTCTATCATGTTTTGCTACACCTAAAGGCCACCACTTGTTCAAATCTCTATCTTTTTAAAAATAATTACTTGGTCCAGTGAAAATATGAAAGTTCTACACAGAAATGCATCTATAACAAAAACATTTACAATAAACTACCATTTCATTGTAGATGCAGTGAAAATGTTTATAAGAATTTTCATTTTATTCAAATAAGCCATATAGTATTACTATAGGCTATAATTCAAGAAAGGGCAACTCTACTTCAAACAACAGAAACTAGTTAATCCCTCTTTACACTTTAATAACAATAATATATTTTTTAAAAGACTACAGAAGCCAGTCAACATGATATTCTAACAATCCTACTACTTGGGAAACAGTAAAGATAAAATTTATTTATTTTATTTATTCTTCCTCTCAATTTTCACATCAACCATCAATATGTTATTCTCAAAGCCAAATACAACAACTACTATCTAACAATATGCAAGGGAAGAAGGAAAGACTCATGAAGACTTCAAAACACTGGAATGTTCAAATTTGTAAGTCTCAGACATGAATGGTCTCAAAATGAAAAAAAAAATCCAAAATGTTAAACTCCATATAATTTCAAAATATACAATGTACCACATACCAATTATGTTCAAAATATGCCTTTCAAATTGGCTCTAAAATAGGAGGTTAAAAGCTTAAATTTTAACATTTCTAAATAGTTCTTATTTTTGAACTTAATATGTGACTCAATTTTTCCTGTTCTTTTGGTTGGAAGTGGGGCCTGAATTCTGGGCTTGGGCGCTATCTTCTTTTGCTCAAAGCTAGCCCTCTACTACTCTGAACCACTTCCAGTTTTCTGGTGGTTATTTGGAGGTAAAAGCTTCATGGACTTTCCTGTCAGAGCTCGCTTGAAAACAGGATACTCAGATCTCAGATTTCTGAGTAGCTAAGGCTAGACTCAATTTTTGCTTTCAAACTTTGAATACACAAGTAGAAGAAGGTACACAAAATGATGGAAAAATACATCAAGGTCTTCCTTAAATACATTAATATAAACAATATAGAAGGCAACTCAGTGATAAAAATCTCAAGAATTCTTTCTGATAATATAAGCAATGTACATTTGACTTCTGTGTAAAAACAAACAAACCTGTAAGTACTTTTGTTTTAACATACCCATTCTTAGATTTTAGCTGCAATAACCCCCTTAACTGATCTCTACTTCCATGTCTAGTCTTAACAAGTACTGTTTGGTTTTCTTTTTTGGCCCTTTATTGAAGCTGTCCCTTAGATGTCTCAACTACTATTTTTTGTTATAATAATATACTTCTGCTCCCAGGAGCTATAAAGTCAATAGTTTCATCCCACCTCTGTTTATGTTAATTTATTTGATATGTACATAGCTTTACTAACATGTACACTAATTATCATAATTTAAGTATACGCATAGTACAAAGGCTTACTTTTATGTAAACGAAGTTGAATATAAACTAAGTAGAATGACTCACCAAAAGTGAGTTAACATAACTGAGGTAACATAACTGAAAAACATTAGAAAACACCATAAAAATTCAAAAAGAGTCTACATATTGGGCTTTTCAAAATTATGACTAGGATTTTATTCTACTGGAATAGAATAACACTGGGAACTGGAGACCATGCAATATGGATATACTGTACAGTTTACAGAGGAACAACTTCTCTTAAATGGTGTTGAAACAGGCTTAGTATGCACCAGTGGAAGGTGGAATGACTAACAAAGAGGGTAAATGCTGTTGAATTTGGTAAATATAATTTAGTTGCATGTGTAAAAATAGAATAATGAAATTTGCTGAATCTGTTCAGAAGGGAAAGTGGGATGGGGGAGTAATAGTTTGAGGTTGATTGGATACATTGTATAAATGTGCAAAAATATCACAAACCAATCCTTATACAACTAATACACACTAATAGAAAAAAGAGAAATAGTATTATAACTACATGAAAAAGTTAGGAAATGAATATATCCTTATACATTTAAAATTTTTAAATTTTAAAATAAAGTAAAATATTAAAAAAATTTTGACTTAACTTTTTCAATAATCAGGTAATTAATTGTCCAAATCACATCAGATACAGTCTGTTAACATCTTAATTTCTTAAGATGGCTTGATATACTCATTTAAAAAGCTTAGGACTAGGAATATGGCCTAGTGGAAGAATGCTCATCTCCTATACATGAAGCCCTGGGTTCGATTCCTCAGTACCACATACATAGAAAAAAGCTAGAAGTGGCACTGTGGCTCAAGTGGCAGAGTGCTAGCCTGGAGCAAAAAGAAGCCAGGGACAGTGCTCAGGCCCTGAGTTCAAGCCCAGGACTGGCAAAAAACAAAACAAAACAAAACAAAAAGCTTACATGTCTACACAAAATTAGTATGTAGTAATAAGTAATCCAAAATGAAATAGTAGTAGGTAATGGTAAGGATGCCAAAGTAAGTTTATGGGGAAAAATACTAGAGTACATGCTTCTCAATGGCAAGGATCCTTATTTTGTTCATAAATGTACACCAAAAACCTAGCTGGTGGTAAGTAGTGATACTCAGTGATTACTTGTTGAATAAAGAACAGGAACTTACCGTGATCACAGCCTTGCTAAGACAGATGGACCCCCTGCAGCCATATTCTGTCTCATCTTCAGATTTGTAGTAACTCAAAGTATTGTTTTTCAGAACTACCCAACGATCCTGCCATCCATGAATGTAGTTTGTCCACTGGGGGTAGGAACAAAGGAAAGGGAGAAGAAAGCAAAAAAAAAAAAATTACTATTTTAGAAATCTATACTTTTCAAAACAGCAATCTAATTTCAAAACAAAAATGTCAAAATTATTAGAATGAATAATAAAAGGAACATTAAAAGGTAAAAAGCTCATTATTTATAGTTTTTCAATGATGTAATACTTAAGCAGGAAACATATGAAATACAGTATTTTGTCTATCTTTTGAAAAATAAAGCAAGGTAAGATTTGGTTAAAATATTTGGCCTCCTCTCTTCACCACATAAGTGACATTTCAACTATTCTAGTTTCTGTGATAATTAGTATTAGTCACCAGAAACATTAAGTTACATTATATAGTCTCTACTACACTAACTACTACATAAAACTTTCTAAATTTACAATGCTAAAATTCTATATTTTTGTGAGAAAGTGTGTGTGTGCGCGCGCACATGCACCCAAGTAAAATATTTTATCAACAATCTTTAATATGTCCACATCCATTTCTCTCCTACAGAACTCAATATTATGTACTTTAAATGATTAATTCACTTTCAATGTTTCCCTGATGTGATATTTTTCTAGCAACTTAATAGTATAGTGTAAGTATAAAACTGGGGGCTGAGAATGTGGCTTGGTAGAGTGCTTGCCTAGCCGTAGGTTGGGTTCCTCTGTACCACATATACAGAAAAAGCCCAAAGTGGTGTTGCGGCTCAAGCAGTAGTGTGCTAGCCTTGAGCAAAAAGAAGCCAGGGACAGTGCTCAGGCCCTGAGTTGAAGCCCTAGGACTGGCAATAAATAAATAAACAGATAGATAGATAAATAAAATAAACTGGCTTACAGAGACATATTTGCATTTGTCTCTGGTACTGGACTTAAGAATACTTACGGGAGTTATTATTATTAATTTTATTATTTATTATAGCAAGTACAAGTCCTTGAGTTCAAACCTCGGTACCAAAAAACAAAATCCTTTATTTTTAAGGTCCTGACAAACAATGAAGATCACATCAATAAACTGACAAAGGTAGAAATGTGACTTCTATGGAAATACTTGATTTTGCAAATTTTAATTATGTTCTTCAGTTTAAGTACAAATAATTCCCAAATGAATTGCCAATTACAAACACTTGCAATTCAAAATGGATTTCTAAAACATATTGCAGCAGGTCAGAAATGTCTTCCATTTCTTTAATGAACCCCTGAGATTAGTTCACTTCTTAAACCTTCTAAGCCCCATTATTACAAGCTCTCTGAGACAACTTTCCCAGGTCGACAATTAGCTCATTCTTTTCAAAGGGCTCTCTAATCATGATTTTCTTTTGCTTGTGACCTACCTCCACTAAGATACCAACTTGAAATAAATGATTGTTACAAACAAAACCAAACTCACCTCCTCCTATGAAGTGTATGTCCTCCCTATGTATCAATTTACTTGGTAGTACTAATACTTCAGCAGTCACAGACTCAGGCCTGGTCCAGCTAACCGAGTGGTGAACAAATTTTACTAGTTGGGCACTAGTGTCTCACGCCTGTAAGCATAGCTACTCAGGAGGCTGAGATCTAAAGAAGTTAGCACAGGCAGGAAAGTCTGTAAGACTCGTATCTCCAGTTAACAACCCAAAAATCCATAAGTGGAGCTGTGGCTAAAGTGGTAGAGCACTAGCCTTAAGCAAAAATGCTCAGGGACAATGACCAGGCCCTGAGTTCTAGCCCCAGAACTGTCAGGAGAAAAAAAATTTTTCAACTATTTACTTGTGCCAGAAGAATTTTGTTTTTTAGTTTTTATGCTGGTCCTGGAGCTTGAACAGTTTGCTCAACACATAGCTCCACCTCAGCTTTTTGGTGGTTAACTGGAAATAAGAGTTCTACAGACTTTCCTATAGGGGCTGGCTTTGAACAAAAATCCTCAGATCTCAGCCTCCTGAGTAGCTAGGATTAGGGGCATAAGCCACAGACACAAGCTCTGGAAGAGTTTAGATACTACTTTTTTTATTTTTTTTTTCCAGTCCTGGGGCTTGAACTCAGCACTGAGCACTGTCCCTGGCTTCTTTTTGCTCAAAGCTATCACTCTACCTCTTGAGCCACAGCGCCACTTCTGGCTTTTTCTATATATGTGGTGCTGGGGAATGGAACCCAGGGCTTCATGTATGCAAGGCAAGCACTCTACCACTAGGCCATATTCCCAGCCCCAAGACACACTGCTTTTATGAGCTTCTGTTCCTTTGCATAGTTTAAATGGCTGAATAATGAAAATGCTAGCACAGTTACACAGGATGCTTAATACCCTACCATTCCTTACTAAGGCGTAAGGAATTGTACTAATTTTTCCTTTGCGATTCATTCTTAAATCTGCACACTCTTCCCAATTTTCAATTACTCCACTCAAATGTTCAATTTCTAGCCAGGTGCTAGTGGCTCACACTTATAGTACTTGCTACTCAGGAGGGTGAGACTTAAGGATTGTGGTTCAAAGATAGCATTGGCAGGAAAACCCATGAAAAACTCTTATCTCCAATTAACCACCAAAAAGTTGGAAGTGGAATTATGGCTCAAATGGTAGAATGTAAGCCTTGAGCACAGTAGCTTGCCCAGGCCGAGTTCCAGCCCCAGAACTGGTGGGAGTGCACCAAAACACACCAAAAACAAAACAAAACAAAAAAATTCAATCCCTAGATTTCTAAGAAGGCTTAGTAACGTTACCTTTAATATCTCTGCTTCTCATAATTTAAACATTTGATTTGCTTATTAAGCATATTTGCTGACTACATTACAAATTTATCTTACTCCAACTCCAAAACTGTCAGGGATTACTTCCTATTCATTATCTACTACACTAGTGGGCCGGAATGGCATTTAATACCCTCAATAGGTTCAATAGTACCTTACTTCCCACCGCTATCCCTTCATGAGGCTAGTAAGTGTGTAACAGTGAAAAAAAACAAATTTGTAACAGTACTTGGTACACAGAATTTTCTGTTTCAGACAGTTATGCGTAAGTAATGAAGCTTCACCTTTAATGTCACTCACTGCAGCTGACCCCCCCTTTGAAAGTGACAGAAGCAGGCCCCAGCAATTGTGTATTTATAATTTTATGTTATTTTCTTAAAGAGAAACCAGGACTCTTTACTCTATAAATGTTAGCTGCTATTATTACACCTAGAAAGTAGGGGTTTTTTGCCTTTTTTTCCTGCTCTCAAAATATTTGTTCCTTTACTTCCCCATTTAACAAATACAAACAAGGCTACGTGTTAGAGATTACAGAAGAATCAAAGATTCCTGTTACCTACAGTTCAGCAATCACAAATTCAAGAGAAAAATATAAATTTAAAATAAGAGTCAGAACCAAGTTCTAAACAAAATGTTTAAACAAAAGTTACTAAGCCTTCTCAGAAATCTAGGAATTGAAGTTTTTTGGTATATGTTTGTTCACTCTCACCAGTTCTGGGGCTTGAACTCAGGGCCTGGGCAAGGTCCCTGAGCTACTGTGCTCAAGGCTTGCATTCTATCAGTTGAGCCCTAATTCCACTTCCAGCTATGGGAATTCCAGGGAAAGAAATCCCAAAGGACTAGCAAAGCAAGTGGCATAGGAGCATGCCTGTGGGGAATCACATACTGAAGCCCAACCTGGGTTGCCAAGTAAGACCCTATCAAGAATGAAAGGAGGGAGGAAAGGGAGAGAAAGGAGGGAGGAAAGGGAGAGAAAGGAGGGGAGAAGTAAATGAGAAAGAATCAAAGATAAAATTTCAACCAACAGGTGTGTGGGAAAGGTAAAGTAGATCCGGAAGGAGGAAATTCAGAACTTGAATAAGATTTATTTTATCCAGGTTTACAACCTTTCAACTCTTATCAATGTATAAATAAACCTTTTCCCAATCAGGATCTATCCTACTTGTTATGATCACCTACAATTACTATTTATCCAATATTCTTGGAATCTACTCTCTTAAGAAATGATTACTTAAGAAAAGTAAGCATTGGTTTGTTTTTCAGATTACCACATTGGAAAATCATGTGTGTGTGTGTGTGTGTTTTGTGGTACTCCTAGTACTGGAGTTTGGTTTAGTCTCAAACTCACGCACCACTTACAACACTCTCCTAGCCCCAGACTGGCACATTTTTAACACAAATTTATACACGCACACATTCTGATTCCATTCTAGTTAAAGGAGAAGTAACATTTATTCTGAAATTTACATTACTCAACTGAAGGAAAAGAATAGATGCTGAATTGTAAATCTTATCTAAAGTATCAGGTAAATACAAAGGACACTTAAATGTACTTTAAACTTAAATATGTACTTAAACTTTAAACATGTACTTTAAACTTAAAAACATTTATCATTCCAAGTGCTAGTGTATGTATTAAATACCTTTGATGTCTTCAGGGAGCTAAAGTTTAAGCTCAGAGTAGTTAAAGCATTTAGGCCTAGTATACACAATGCTTTGTGATCCCCAACAGTCCAAAAACAAAATACGCTTAATTATAAACTTCTAGGAAACATATATAAAACAATAAATTTGCTAAATTTCTGTCATAACTGTTAACAAGATTATCGCAAGCTTTATTCCTGCTGCTTCTACATAAATAGCAACAGTCAAACCGGAAGTTGTTCCCCTTTCATAAAAGTGTTCAGTTAATTACTATATTCTGACATATTAAAATCTCTTCCTTTCCCCCCTTCTTTGAGAGAGGGCCTGGCCTTGCTATGTAGTCCATAGCCCGGCTCAAACTAGCTATCTAGTTATCTGGAAAGTGTGACTCTGTTTTAGCCTCCCTGTATTTGGTGTTACAGACAGCTGCATGCCACTACATGTACTTTCCTATTTCCTGATAGATCAGGAAATACAGTACACTACTCTGCATATGATATTCACAGCACTTAACTTTTCCCAAACCCTCAACACTACTGACTTCCTCAGAAGTATTATCAGTAAGTCAAAAGTTAAGGGGGCTGGGAATATGGCCTAGTGGCAAGAGTGCTTGCCTCCCATACATGAAGCCCTGGGTTCGATTCCTCAGTCCCACATATATAAAAAAAGGCCAGAAGCAGCGCTGTGGCTCAAGTGGCAGAGTGCAGGCCTTGAGCAAAAAGAAGCCAGGGACAGTGCTCAGGACCTGAGTCCAAGGCCCAGGACTGGCCAAAAAAAAAAAAAAGTTAAGTGTTTTAATTTTATAAAACACATCATCACCACAATATTAGCGTGACAGTCATCTTCTCACCTAATGAGAAAAGTGGTGAAACTACCAAAATCACTGAGGACAAGAGTTGTGGCTCAAGTCCTAGAGCACCAGCTCAACAAGCAAGCCCAGCAAACCAAACAAGCACAAGGAAGGCTCTGAGTCCAACCACCACCAGCACAGGCAAAACTCACTGGAAAGCAAAGAACTCATTTCAAAGCAATTTCCATTTAAATCCATGACACAATATGTTCAACAGATTCCTAAAGGTATTTAAGAAAAAAAAAAAACAAACGGGAGTGGGGGTGGGGCTTGCTTAACTGAAAATATGGCACTGAAATTTCAAGTGATCATGGAATCAACACACAGTATTTCTGTTACACAAGTAAAAAGTTAACGCTACTAAGCCTTGCCATCTGACATATTAAACTTTCCTAAGCTCTTTTTCATTAGCCTTCAAAAGACATTATAAAAGTCTTAGATGAAACAATTCTACAAATGGTGTCCAAATGATTCTAACATGATCACTGGAACAAGAGTGATTTCTTAATAGCCAGTGGTTTGCACATGACTTGCTATCTCATGACTAGTTTGTTGAGCTCGCAAGCTCTTTAAGTTAACAGTTAGCTCCAGCGATTTCTTAAAAAGTCTAATAAGGAGGGAGAGGAAGTCAAAAAGGTTATGTCTTCTCTGAAACTTTAAAACATGTACCATCAGAAGGCAATTTCGATCCTGAAAAAGACTATTTTACTAAAATTTTGAGGGAAAGCTTTTAAAAATACAGAAAAAAAAGTAAAGTGTCTTTTTTTGACCCTGGCCCCTTAAACTGCATGTGTATTAAATCCTTGTGCACTGAAGGTTAGTTTCCGTGCTGACGATCCAGATTAGATGCTTTAATATTTCTTACACCTTATACCCACCAGTGCCACAATTCAACAGTTCTTTTCTGAAGTGGGGCAAGGGGAGGGGGGTGAGAGAGAAAAGTATGAAAGTGCTCCAAGCTCATCATCACCCATCACACCAAAGATGAACTACTACCTCAAATGTCAACTGTCCCCCCCCCGCCCCACCTATTGTGCTGACACCCCCAAACTTAACTGGTTGGAAAGATCCGATCTGAACCGCTCGGGGCTACCTAGTACACTTCGGGTAACACTGTAGCCCAACCCAGATTCCTACTCTCCGGGGCAGCTAGCTGCCGCTTTGGGGATGGGTGGGTGGGTGGTCTCAAGACACCGAGGGCATTTCGACTCCCACTCTAAACACGGGGTAATTCACGCCTTCCCGGGTCTTTGGCGGCCACTGACCAGCCCCCGGGCCGGCGAGGAGGGCAAGCCACCCCCGTTCCTCCCCCGGCCCGGGCACACACCGGCGGCGCTGCTCAACCAGGGGCACGCCGCAGCCCCCGCCCCAGGACGGCCGGTGCGCCCCCCCCGGCCCGCCCCACCCCACCCCACCGCCCGCCCGCCCGCCCGCCCGCCGCGCGGCAGGTGAGTCCGGAGCGCGGGCCCGCGGCCCCCCGCGGGCGGCTCACCTTGCTGAGGACCCCGCAGCGCTCCACCGGCGGCCCGGACTCCGTCTCCGGGTCCTCCTCCGAGCCCGACGAGTTCCAGCTCTGGTTATCCGACATGGAGGCACGACAGGCGAGCGGGAGAGCGAGCCCCGCTCGGTGAGGCGCGCCGGAGGCGGCGCGCGGTCCCTGGGGTGGAGGGTCGGGGGATGGCGAGGAGAAGAAGCAGCGTGCCTGCTCCGGGGCGCGGGGGAGCAGGAGCCGGGACGAAGCGCCGCCGCCGCCGCCGCCGCCGCCCCGCCGCCGCCGCCGCCGCGCCTGACCCCGAGCGGACCGGGGAAGGAGGACGAGCGGCGAGGGAAGTCTGCCCTTCCAGCCGTCGGCCGCCGTCGCCGTGACCCCCGCGCTGCGCCGGGCGCCGCCGCCCGAACCCGGCCCCCGCGGTGCCCACCTCCTCGGCCGGGGCCGAGAAGAGGGGAGGACGACGGGAAGAGAAGAGCCCGCGGCAGAGACCCCGGTCACCTCACACCTCCGCGACCGCCGCCATCTTCCAGCCGGGCCCACTATTTACCCTCCCCTCCCCTCTCCGCTCCCCTCCCCGCCGTCCTCCCATTCTCTCCGCCCGCCCCGCCCCGCCCAGTCCCGTCCCCCCTCCCGGCGTCTGACGTCACACGCCGAGCGTTCGGGATCTCCCACTCTCCCCCCCCCCCCCGCCCCCTCGCCGCACGCTGTCTTACCTCCAGCCCTCCCGGGTGACGACGGGTAGGGAAGTAGGCGGGGCCGAGAGAGGAGCGGGCGGGTGACGGACGCCGCCACGCTGCATTGTGGGAGGGACGCTGCCCCGCCGCCGCGCTGCTTCCTGGGAATTGTAGTCGTGACTTGAGGCGGCTCGTGAGTGTCGCGCGTGGGGAGGAGGGGGGGCGGGGAGCTCGTTGCCTTGGAGACGGCTAGCGGCGAGTGGGCTTCCTCTCACAGGTGCACGACCTCTCGCGCCGGGCGTCGCCTCGGTCCCCGCCGAGCGTGTCTGTGACGGATCCTCCGGGCTGGATGCCTGTCAGGCAGGTGAGGTTGGCCCGGGGTGTCTCCCGTAGCTGCCTCCCGGAAGCCCGGGGGGACGTGTTGGGGACTGTGCCCGGGCATGGTGGTGGCGGGTGGGTTAGGGGCCGGGGCCGCCCTGGGGACACCGGGGTAGGATGGATGGGGCGGGGGTGGGGGTGGGGGGCTCGCCTTCTCCCGGGCCGGAATCCGGAAAGATGTCCCGTTCTTGCCTTGAGAAGTTAACCCTTCCTACTTTCCCGCCTTTGAGGGGAGACTCCCCACAAGCGCTCATTGATGTTGAGTTCCAGAATTTTCCTGCCGTGGGAAGTAGTTTTGAGGTGGTGAGTGACTAAGGCAGGTGGAGAGGATTGGGGAATTGAGAGCAGGTCACACGTTAGCCTGGTGCTTTCTTAGCTTTTTGTCTTCTTGAGACCCATTGTTCACCGTCCCTGAAAGACAGGATAGGTTGGAATAGAAAGGTTTTGAAGGGGGGGGGGGGGGCGGGAATGTCTAATGCAATAGTTGTATTAAATAATAAAGTATTAGGGAGGAGTTTTTGTTTCTTTTTATAATTAGATGTCCCTTATTATCACAGCGGTGATGTACAGCGGGATGACAGGTAACGAGGCAGGCTTTTTAAAAGATGGGGTGAGCGGAAAGAGCAATGGAAGAGCTAACAGATCTTGTTATCATCTCCTGTGTGCATGTTTTAAGAAAAACTTATTGTGAGACCTTTAACCCTGTAGCTTTAATAATTTAAGTCCTGTAGCTACTTATCTATCGTGTTGATTTCCTGATGAAAGCTAACAATACATTTTCATAGTAAAAATGTAGAAAGAGTACCTGCTTACTACCAAGATACTAAGAAACTTTGATTTGGAATGTAAAGGCACAGTGGCAAGAAATAATTCTGGTAGCAATGGAAGATGCCAACAGAATTGGGATCTTGTGGGGGGGAAAAATAGATTGAGAAGTACCTGTGATATCTTACTCTGACTTAGATTGACAATAGTTACTAAATCCGCCTTTCCCACTGTGAAATCATGATAGTGCATAATTGAAAGACATTCAGAGGAATAAAGAAATAAAGCTTTAAGAAATAAAGCTTTAGAAAAATACTTTGTCAGATGCTAAAAACCTAATCCCTAGCTTGTCATTCAAAAAGCCAAAGGGAAAACCCACTTAGCATATTTTTTCTTCTTTATTGAATTACACAAAAGTACGCTGTTAGAATATTGAATCGTTGTGCTTTGCCTTGTTATTGCCTAATATGGCTTCACTTCTTATTTCTGATCTTTTTACACTAGGTTTTAAAAATCTTAAAGTAAATGACTGAATTATTGAGAAATTCACTTCATACTAAATTTAGAGTCATGGAAACATTGTATATGTCTATTTTATAATTGAGCTTTCTATTATGTTTTATGTTTTTCTAGACTATATAATTAAGCAGTATTCATAGTTAAGCAGTACTTAGGTCACTTAGGTGCCCATTAATAGGGAATTCCTTTGTTATATTTAGAATATGAGAAATTTCCTTTTTAAAAAAAGTTCTTGCTACATTGTTGTAACTTATGTACCTATGAGGCTAAACTATTTCAAGTGTAGAAAGATTTTTGTATAATGATTAGACTATTACATTACAGGTTAAGATTTACTTCATTTACTCCATTACTGTTAAGAAAAAAAAGGCAGTGACAATGAAAGAATAAAACGAGCTTTCTTTATTCAGTGGTGAGAATAACAAACTTTATTATTCTTTTTTATTACCATACACATTTGATTTAGTTCTCTTTCCTTTCAGAAAATTCAAGAAACGTAGAAAATACTAGATATATCCATTGCTATTGGGATGTTAATATAGTGAAGTTCTTTGCTTTTAGGGTGGGATAGAAGCGCCTGTTCAGTGGGAGATTGTAGAAAAACTGGATAAGAAAGGTTTATGAGGGGGTAATAGTTAAAGTAGTGTTGTGGAATTGAAAGAATCTAAATTTTGCTCCATCTGATTGTCCTCAAATCCTATTATCTAAACCTATTATCTAATCCCTCTACTGGCTGTCTCTTTATCATCTCAGTGAAAACAATTGTCATTCAGAATTTTAAAGAGGGAAAAATTGAATTTATTTCCTAATGTCATTACACCAAGTCACTTTGAGTGGAATAAGTTGATTGATGACTTAAAAGCAAGCTACCTTGCCTAGGCACCCTGGCTCACTCCTGTAGTCCTAGGTACTCAAGAGGCTGAGATCTGAGGATCACAGTTCAAGGCCAGCCCCGACAGGAAAGTTTGTGAGACTCTTACCTCCCATTCACCACCAGAAAATGAGAAGTGGTACTGTGGCTCAAAGTGGTGGAGCATAGCCTTGAGCAGAAAAAACTCAGAGACAGTACCCAGGCCCCGAGTTCAAGCTTGACATATAAAATAATAGTAATAATAATAATAATATAATTGCAAGCAACCTGTAGGAATTGCAGTTAACAAGATGCAGGAGAAAAGATCACTAGCTCAGTATCAATTAAGGAAAAACCAAAACCAAATTCCATTATAGAGCTCTATTATGATCTAGTTGTTGAGGGCATATTTACTGTCATACTCTAGGTTTATTAAGTTTATTATTCATTCTTCACAAAAGTCTTTCAAGATGCACATTATCCTTGTGTTACATAGAAGAAAATCAAGTTCAAGAAAGTTAAGGACGTGGGGCTGGGAATATGGTCTAGTGGAAAAGTGCTTGCCTCCCATACATGAAGCCCTGGTTTCAATTCCCCAGCACCACATATATAGAAAAAGCCAGAAGTAGCACTGTGGCTCTCAAGTGGTAGAGTGTTATCCTTGAGCAAAAAAAAAAAAAAAGAAAGTTAGGAAGTTGCCAAAGTTCATAGCTAATGAATAGTCTAGCCCAAACTTTGGATGGAGGAAGCTTGTGGTACATACTTTACTGTATGTAGTGGTGATTGTCCTAATGGTTTTAAACGTTTAAACATTGTAGAGTGTGTCAAAGTCAAATGCTCTTCTAGGTAAATTGCATAATATTTCTTTAGTTAAACAGCTTCTGGGGTTAGGAACCATGGGAAGTGGGAGAGGGAAAAAATAGGTTTGTGGGGAGAATATGATTGAGGTATTTTGTATGAGAAGGTCATGAGACTCATTTTAAAAATATTTGTGAGGAAGTTTTAAAAGGGAAGGGCATAAGAAGAGTAATAATAAAAGAAGGGTCAAGTATTGAAGTGCATTATATGCACGTACCAAAATAGCACAGTGAAGTCTTCCTTTATACAATTAATATATCCAAATAAAGTAATTTAAGGAACATTTTTCTTAAAATCTTTAAGATGCAATAGCATATTATGCAGCCATTTCTTTCTGAGATATATTAGCAAGTCTGTGTTCTAATTATCCACTAATAATTTAAATGATCCCTTGAGCCTATTGGAACTACCCTTTTTTCTTTGGTTGATAAAATTATAGCATATAGCATAGTTTGTTAGGAAAATAATCCTTGCCATTTGCCATTATTTTACTTTTTAAAATATTTTTAATATTTTCTGAATAATCTTGAGAAGTAACAATAATACTATATTGGTAAACAATTTTATTACAACTTGTACTAAAAATAAAAACATAATAAACCCAAACTTTTATTAAGACATAAACTGGTGATGTCTTTTAAAAGCAAGTAGCTGTTCATTGACTTTTATCCTTAAATCTGAAACTATCCATACTATAAATAAAAATTCTACATTTTATATTCATCTGTAATAGATTTTAGCCTTTCATTCCTTCTGTTTCTTCATCTTGTACTATTATAAAAATTCAACCACACTGTAAATAAATCTTGACAGCTGATGATCTTGTTAAAGAGCAGACAACTGTGTTCTTCCTCCCTAAGACTAAAACATTTCATTTGTATGTTTATATATACTAGCTATGATTACAAGAGCAAGAAATCTCAGTTATCCATCATCAGTTTCTTTGTTGTATCCCTGGTATATACATCCTCCTTGTGCATTTGTTCATGTATAAACTGTATCAAATAACTTTCAGTGCACAAACATAAAAATAGTGCCATCCAACATTCATTCAGCAAATTTTATATTCTAAAATTTCTTTGCAAGTTACACCATGATGAATCCTTCCTTCCTTTGGAATGATTAACCGGATGAGAATGCCAGATTTTCTCTGTCCATAAAAACCCATTGTTAAAATGTAAGGGGGAAATTATTTATTTTGGTATAATAGGTCAAAGATTTCAATGTGTGGTCACTGCCTTTTGATTCTGAGTCTGTGATAAGGCAAAACATCATGGCAGAAGAGCATGGTACAACTTGTATCTTCCTATGAGCCCTATCTCTTCTTAGTAGGTAAAGTAGATATTGCCTGATCAAAAAGCAAGTCTAGGGCTGGGAATGTGCCCTAGTGGTAGTGTGCTTGCCTACCATACATGAAGCCTGGGTTCAATTCCTCAGTACCACATATACAGAAAAAGCCAGAAGTGGCACTGTGGCTCAAGTGGTAGAGTGCTAGCCTTGAACAAAATAAGCCAAGGACAGTGCTCAGGCCTGGAGTCCCAAGCCCCAGGACTGGCAAAAAAAAAAAAAAGCATGTCTTCTTGATTTGGGTCTTTGGAAACTCTGGTATCATGGCCTTAAAAAAAAATATATATATATGTATATATTCTCAAAATATATTACAGAATGCAATAGGTTATTAATACAAATAGTTAAGTCCTACTTATCCCTTAACTTCCTTAGCGGTATTATAGACTTTGCATAAAAATTGGTATTCAAAAAATGTTTATTTAAGAAACATTTTTAAATTTTTAAAAAATCCATTGTTCACTCATTTTATTGCTCTTTCATGTGTGGGTGTAGTATTGGTGTTTAACTTAGGACCTGAAGCTTTGTAGGTAAGCAGTCTAATACTGAGCCCTACATTGCCATTTTTGTGTGCCAGTTACTGCTTTGTGTGTGTTACAGTACTGAGGCTAAAAATCATGGCCTTTGTACTATCCCATAGCTTTTGCTCAAATCTAACATTCTACCACTTAAGCCACACCTCCATTTCTGGATTTTTACTGGTTAATTGAAGATAAGATTTGATAAGATCTTGGATTTTTTTAAATTTTTACCTTAGCTACTTAGGAGGTGGAGGTCAGGGGATCACAGTTCGAGCTGAACTCAGAGCAAAAAGAAGTTCACATGACTCCATATCAACAATGGCCAGACATTGTTATCCCAGCTTGTGGGGGAAGCACAGTGACTGGGTGGAATGAAATGTGCCTATCATTCCCATTAGCATGGCAAGCACAGGTAAGATCATAGCCCAGGCTGTCCTAGGCATAATGCAAGACCTTACTTGAGAATAATCAATGAAAAGAAAATTGGAGGCATGACTCAAGTGATAGAGCACCTGCTCAGTAAGCACAAGGCCTTTAGTTCTGTCTTCAGTACCACCAAAAATAAAATGTTACTTTAAATTGTGTTTCTATCATGGAAATTATTTTTCAGTTATTTACGTGCTAGTGTCAGCAGCCAGGCCTGGCACATTTTAGAGAAGAAAGAATGAAGGTGAGAAGAGAGAATCCACATGTATTGAATTCTTCCTATGTATTTTTACTGTTCTGGAGGTCTTACACGTGTGATCACTCATTTACCCTTCAGGAACTTGGAAAGATGTTTTACAGACTAATGTACTAAGATTCATAGACCTTGATACCACATAAGCTGCCCAAGAAGACACAAGTAGTTAACTTTCAGTGTTTAAATTTAACATACCATAATGTCTCATGTCAGTCAGCTTTCCATCTCTATGCCCAAATACCTGAAATTAAGTAAGATTTATTTGGGCACATGTTTTCAGAAGTTTTAGTCCATTGGACATTTGGCTCCATTGCTTAGGTAAGGCAGAGCATCATGGCAGCCAGTGTATATTGGAGCAAAGCTGTTTACCTCCGGTTGGCGATGAAACAAAGGAAAGAAGATAGGAATGAGGTTCTACTATTGCTTTCAGAGACAAACTCCCAGTGACTTCCACTAACTTCCTTCCACTAGACCCCACCTGGAAAAGTTCTGCAAACTCCCAATAGCACCACAGGCTAGTGACTAGGTCTATAGTCATTGGGCCTTTGGGAGGCATTTAAAGCCCAAACTATAGCAGCGTCTTAGAACCAACTTTTAAAATTCAGTGTTTTCTACACCCAAAAGAGGATTTTACATATTTAGTTCTCGTTATATATGTACACATATGTATATACCTATCTATGTATATGTATAATAGGTATATACATGCATACACGTAAGTGTGTATCAGTAAGTCAACAATATTTTTCCTTCTATGAGTTAATAGCTCTTGTTAAGGTACTCTAATAAACTGTTGCATAGCATAAGAGTTTAATGAATTAATAGCTCAGTGTTTTGTGACTTTTTTAACATTTGCTCCCTTTCATGCTATTTTCTATAATATTTGAAACTTCAAAATTAAATGTTACTACAAATGAATCATGTCTCACATTCCTCCCCACCACCAGGTTACAGTATGCCTGGAGAGACAGGAAATACTGTATTTCCAATTGAGAATAAGTATTTCCCTTTTTTAGGGTGGATTTCAGATGCTGTTGTTTATTATTATCTAATCTTCACAATTTGTTTAAATATATTGTATATAACACAATAGTTTACAGATGGATTGTTAATACTTTAAAAGCAACGTACTTTTTAGTGGGCAAAAATCTTTTTGTTGTTGATAATGGGGCTTGAACTCAGGGTCTGAGTACTGTCTCTGAGCTCTTTTGCTCAAGGTTGATGCTTTACCACTTTGAGCAATGGCTTCTTCACTTCCAGCTTTCTGGTGGTTAATTGGAGATAAGATTCTCCCAGTGTTTCCTGCCCAGGCTGGCTTTAAGCCACCATCCTCAGATATCAGTCTCCCATCCTCAGATAGCAGCCTCCTGAACAATTAGGATTACAGGCATGAGCCACCAGTGCAAGCTGGAAATAATCTTTTATAAGAGGTTAGACCAGGCCTACCATTTTGAGCTGTGGCTCAAGTAGTAGAGCACCAGCTTGGGGACTGCACCCAAGCACCGAGTTCAAGTCCCAGGAACACACACACACACACACACACACACACACACACACGCTGGTGACTCATGCCTGGAATCCTGTCTTCTCTGAAGGAAGGATATGATCTAAAGATCATGGTTCAAAGCCAGCCAGGGCAGGAAAGTCCAAGAGAAAACAGGAAGTGGAGCTGTGGCTTAAAATGATAGAGGAGTAGCCTTGAGCAGAAGAGCTCAGGGACTGCACCACATCCAGCCTTTTCTGTTTATGTGGTACTGAGGAATGGATTCCAGGATTTCGTTCAAGCAAGGCAAGCCATTCCACCACTAAGTCACATTCGTAGCCCACCCTTCTGTAATCTTTTTTTAATTTGTTTTATTTGTTTCTGAGTCAAAATATTTCATTATTAAAGAATCTTGGCGGCTTTACAGAATATTCAACTTATCATCAGAATAAATGTATGAGCTAGGCTTTGGAAAAATTACCTTAGAATTTACACTTTAGTTTCAGAAGCGTTTTGTATTGAGGATGGTTTTGCCAGGCCTAGTACTTTATGCCTGTAATCACAGCTGTTTAGGAGGTTGAAACAAGAGGATCACAAGTTCTAGGACCACTTGGAAAACTTACAGAGACCTTGTCTTTAAAAGATAAGATGAGGGGCTGGGGATATAGCCTAGTGGCAAGAGTGCCTGCCTCGGATACACGAGGCCCTAGGTTCGATTCCCCAGCACCACATATACAGAAAACGGCCAGAAGTGGCGCTGTGGCTCAAGTGGCAGAGTGCTAGCCTTGAGCGGGAAGAAGCCAGGGACAGTGCTCAGGCCCTGAGTCCAAGGCCCAAGACTGGCAAAAAAAAAAAAAAAAGATAAGATGAAAGACATTGATCTAGATGCCTTAAATTCATAAACTGCTTTGTTTAATGACAACTCCTTTGTACAACTACTTAAAGATTTTTTTTAAGATAAAAAGAAATAGGGATGTAGCTCAGTGATACTTTCAAAGCCTGTGAAAAAAATCCAGCCACCATTATTGCAAATGATAGGGAAGGAGAGAACATTTCAATTTACTGTTTGAGAGGAATGAATTTTATTTCAGTTGGGTTAAATCGGGTTTGTAAGTTGACTAAATGCTTTCTATTTCATTTTTCTTCATTACAACCACCTAAATGAGTAGGGAAATAAAAAAGTTGTTTTAGAGAATATAGGAGCCTGGTATGGTAGTGCATGACTGAATCCCAGCAGTCAGGAGGTTGGGGTAGGAGGAAAACAAGTTCAGTGCTATCCTGGTCTTCATAATAAGCCCTATGTCAAAAAGAAGGAAGGAAGAGAGGGAAAGAAGGAAAGAGAGAGGAAGGGAAGGAGGGAAAAGAAAAGAGAAAAATAGAAAAGATAAAATAAAAGAATATATTCTTAATTGTCAAAGAGTAGGCTTTTGTCTTTGATGAAAAGCTTGGGTTTTCTTTCAATTTTCATGTACTTGATCTCAGATCACAGGGTTTCATTGTGTTATTTCTTTCAATGATACATGTAAATAAAAAATCTTTATAATGCTATCAAAAATACTTTTTGAGATTTTTATCTTATTTTGTTTTCTACAGAATCAAACCAAGGGCTTCATTCATGTTAAGCAAGCATTCTACCATTGAGCTACATCTTTAGCCCTTAGTTTTACATTTCATTTTGCAACAAAATTTTAAAAACATTTTGTTAAAAATACAGAGTGACATCTGTGCTTTCATTCTCATCATGTAAAACGTGTGGGCATGTGATTTCAATGTGTGTGTTCACTTATGTGTGCATAAAATAATTGGAGGAGAATATGGAAAAATAATTGTTGAAGTGCTGAAATGGATTTGCAATTTTCTTAAAAGTTTAAAAATGTTTTTAAGATGAAAATTAAATGGAAACATTTTAGGTCAGTCAAGTAGCTTGAAAACTTGTAAATTTAGAGTCAGTGTTCTTAATTCATTGTATTTGAAATTAAGTAGTGAAAAGTACAGTTACAATCTATAAATTTGGGCAGGGGGAGGGGAGAATTTCCTTGTTTCTTCTGTGGGTATTTTGTTTTGTTGGAGTACCAAAGTCCTCTCATGTGGTAGGCAAGTGCTCTACTACTTGCTCCTAGCCAATTTGTATTTGGTTTTGTTGAGTCAAGGTCTCCTGATCTTTCCCCAGGCTGGCCTTGAATTGGTGATTCCCATTAGGCGCCTTTTTTTTTTTTTTTTTTTTTTTTTGCCTTTTTCCGCCTGAGCACTGTCCCTGGCTTCTTTTTGCTCAAGGCAAGCCCTCTACCATTTGAGCCACAGCACCACTTCTAGCTTTTTCTGTATATGTGGTGCTGAGGAATCGAACCCAGGGCTTCATATATGCTGGCCAAGTACTCTACCACTAGGCCACATTCCCAGCCTCTGCCTCCCCATTAGTTTGGATTACAAGCGTGTGCCATTACATCTGGCTCACAAAAGTTTTGTGCTTAGTATTTAATGTTAAAACTATTAAATATTTGAACATTTGATAGATTTAGAATAATAACATATTAATGTTAAGTAAGTTATTGGTTTGGTTATTTACCCAGTATTAGAAACAGGAAACAAGCTTTACATAGGAACTTACTATAGTTCAATTTTCTTTTTTTTTGTTTGTTTGTTTGCTTGTTTTTGCCAGTCCTGGTGCTTGGACTCAGGGAATGAGCACTGTCCCTGGCTTCTTTTTGCTCAACGCTAGCACTCTACCACTTGAGCCACTGCACCACTTGGGGTGGGGGGGCTTTTTGTTTGTTTATGTTTTGCTGAGGAATCCAACCCAGGGCTTCATGCATGCTAGGCAAGCACTCTACCCCTAAGCCACATTCCCAGTCCCAGTTCAATTTTCTTTACTTATGACTTTTCTTTTTTCTTGCTTTCCTTCTGCCACCGCTCTACTTTCAAGCCATTCCCCAATTACTTTTGGTAGATTTTGCTTGTTTTCTAGTAGATTATTTCCTGGTTGATATGCTAAATGCTTGTGATGTTGTTTGCATTTTCTTGTGTGCCTTTTCTTGGAGGAACTGTACCATACTAACACTTCTTCAGAATTCTTAAAAAAAAATCCTTACTACCATTAAAAATAGAGGTTTGCTCTATGTTTTTAAGCGGTAATTTGAATAGTCAGTGGTAGAATCAGACTGGGAAGAATTTGTATAGTTTCAGAGAAAATGCAGTTTTGAAGCACCCTACTAAACCACAGGAACCTGGAATTGGATGTGCATTGCTTTTCTACCTCTTAGTTGAAGTGAACCAGGCTATATTCTGTAATATCAGGCTATAATGTTTGACTATTTTCCTTTTTAAAATAAAAACTTTTGTTTATAAAGTCACATTTGCAACCATTTATAGATTTGGAGCTTCATATGTAATACTTCCTGGTAATCATAGTACAAATACTATGAATACTAAAAGCCAAAGAAATAAAATTCACCCATAGGCTCTGTGAACTTTGGCTTTTTATTAGATGTTTACCCTGTTGCCTTTTATCATCTCCTTATCATGAAGGGGAAAAGTAATACTAGTGAATTTCCCACTAATGAAAACTACAAATTTGGCTTAATTTTAAAAATGATAGAAATGATATTGTTGACCGAGAGCTGGTCATATGCCAGACACTGGCATTACATTATTTACTGCCCTTGTAAAAACTATTTGAAGTCAACCTCACTTTCCACCAAAAAAAAAAAAAAAAATAGGGAAAATCATTCACATAGTAAGAGGTAAAAGTAAAGAAGGTAACTTCTTTTCTAGAAGCTCCCTTTTGCTCTATGGATTTCTAGATTTTAAAAAGTCACTAAATGACTGATGGGAAGAGAAAGGATAGCCAGGACTAATGAGAGATTTTTACAAAATTTGAAACAATTATAGAAATTCCCATAAAACACAAAAGGAGTCACCACCGTGACATGAGTAATAATACGCAAAGGATCTCACAGTGACTCAAATGCACTAAAACCTAGTATGTTGCTTATTACTGTACTAGGGAACTTATTTAACAAATACCTGAAGTAATTAAGGTATAAAAAGAAAGAGTTGGTTTTGGAGACCTCAGTCTATGATTAATTGCCTCTGTTGGTTTGTAACAAGACTGTATGGTTGAAGCAAACCTCTTACCTCATTGCAAGACATGCAGCAGAGAGAAAGAAAAGGAAAGAGGCTTGGATCCCCCATAATCTCTTTTAGGGCATGTACCCATTTTTTTTCTTTGATACAGAGATAATCAGAAAGTAGCCAAGCCCTAATTTAAAACAGGGATTTCAGGTGCACATTGAGTATGAAACATTAAGTAAAGACTTGAATAAGATAAGGGGATTTAGCAAAGAAGATTATCTGATGTCAGACCTTCCAGAAGAAGATAAGAGCATTCTGTAGTTTTCAGAAGAAAAGCATCACCGTTTAAGTTGCGAGTAAAGTACAGAAGCAGAGACTGAGAGCTTGTTGCATTTGTCCAACTAAAGATAACAGTGGTGCAAACCATCATGAAAGCAGAAAAAGTAGTGGGAAGTGGTCAAATGCAGGATGTGTTTTGAAACAGCGCATAGGATTTCCTGCCCGTTTTGGGTGTGGGCATGTGGGAATGAGAGGGTCAAGAATGACTCCAAGGCTGTTCATGTGGACAACCAAAAGCCATTAGAGTTGTCCCCATCTAGAACAGCAGCCCGTGGAGTGGCTATGGGGATGGAGACAGATCGCTTTGCAGTGTTAAATTTGAGATACCAGGCAGACATTTGAACTGGTACTGTAATCCTGGAAGCCATTGACACATAAGTGATACTAAATGGTGAAACTACTTAAGTTGCAAAGTAAGCAGCCATCAGCAGGCAGGAAAGCAGCAGAAAGCCACCTGTCTCACAATTTCCCCAGTAACTCAGTTTTTCTAGCCCAAAATTGACCCAAACCAGTTCTTCTCAAAGTTGAGCTCGCTAATTAATAGAAAGCATCCATATATCAAGTACGGTGTGCAAGCAAACCATTCAGTAATTTTTTTCTTTGATACCTTTTTTTCTGGACATGGTGGCATCCACCTATGATCTCAGCATTAGGGGAGCTAAGACCTTAAGTTTGGGGCCAGACTCAGATTCATATTCATATTCTCTCTCAATCTCTCTCTCTCTTTCTCTCTCTCTCTCTCCCCCTCTCCTTTTCCCTCTCCCTCTCCCCTCTCTCTTTCCCTGTTCCTCCTCTCTTCTCTCTCCTCTTCACCTCTCCCCTATCCTCCCTCTTCCCTGGCTTAAGATGAGGTAAGAGGTTTGGTTCTACCATACACTTCTGCAACCACAAGCAACAGGGCCTGTGAAGTAATTACTTCACAGATTTGTTTTGAGCAAAAATCACTATTTCTTTCTGGGTGTTGGTGGCTCACAACTGTAATCCTAGCTACTCAGGAGACTGAGATCAGAGGATCATGGTTCAAAGCTAGTCCACACAGAAGTCTGTGAGAATTTTTTAAAAATCTCCAATTAAGCACCAAAAATGCCCCAAGTGGAGCTGTGGCTCAAGTGCTAGCCTTGAGCAAAAGAGCTCAGGGATAGTGCCTAGGCCCCGAGTTTACTCCCAAGGACTGGTGTGAGCGCGCGCGCACACACACACACACACACAAAAGCTTTAAAATACATATACAGTTTGCCCCTACTAATTGTTGGGATGGTAAAGTTATGACTGATTACATTTACCTGCCAAATAATTCCATTACTGAAGAATAAGACAAATGAATAGTGTAATATTAATGCTGAATGTGATAGTCGAGGGAAAACAACTAGGAGGGAACAGAAAACCAGCTCCTTTGGGCACTTAGAAGTAACAGCTGTACCATTGGTTCCTGTAGTCTCGACACATTGCAATCAGCTAGAATAGCTGGCTCCAGACATTCTCATTTATTTGGCATGTGATGAGACTTAAGCATTAAGCCTTTTTAAAGCTCTCCAGAGTTTGAGAATGATGTGCGCTTTATTTTTTATAGGGTTTTGCTATGTCGCCCAGGTTGGCTTTGAACTCATAATTCTCCTCTGCCTCCTGAGTGCTGAGATAACAGGCATGTACTTTACTTTTCCTCCCTCCTCTCCCCACCCCCTATGAAACTGCCATCATTTTCACAGTACTAAGTTCAAAATTACCTTTATTCTGTTTTGGTGCCCAAATTGAAGTAACATTGTTAAGAAAATTTCCTCAAGATGAAGTTAGTGATTAAGCCTCCTCTAGTTCATGTAAATAAGCTACTGTCCTAGCTGGCAGTGGCACGGTAATAATCCCAACTACAGCCAGAACAAAAAGTGAGTGAGACTGTTATCTCAACAAACTAGCAGGACATGGTGGTTAATGTGTGCTCCCAGCTAAATGAGAGACATACATAGAAAGTTCAGTCTGTCTGTTAACAAAGGGAGTCGGAGAGACAGTAGAGACCAAGTCTGAAACCAAAAACCGCTTGTCAAATAGTATTCCCCACAGGATTGGGGCAGCAACCCAACAGTATGTAACTAAAACCAAACAATTACTCAACATATAAAGGTCAAAAATTGACCTCTCAGGGGAATACAATAGCTCAAAAGCTAGGTATGTACGTTCATATAAGACTACCATCGACATATGGTCTAATATTGACATTGCATTTAAAGCCCTAGGCGAACTTTCTTGGGCGTGGCCACCTGGATACTGTATATGTTCTTGATACATTGTATATTGTATATATGTCTACCTGACCTAGAGAAGAGAGAGAAAAACAGGAAGGATGTAAGATATCACAAGAAATGTACACACTGCCCTACTATGTAACTGTACCCTTTTTGCACAACACCTTGTCAAAAAACTTGTGTTCAATTAGTAAACAAATAAATTTAAAAAAAAAGAAAGTTCAGTCTGTGGCCAGCCTAGGCAAAAAAAGCAGAAAATCCTATTTGAAAAAATTAAACTAAAAGCAGAAAAACCTAGAGATGTGGCTCAAGTGACAGAGAAAGCAGAGTTCAAAACCCCAGTACCACAATATATTAGATAGATAGGTAGGTAGATAGATAGATAGGTAGGTAGATAGATAGATAGATAGATAGATAGATAGATAGATAGATAGATAGATAGATTAGAAGCTTCTCTTAGATCCTTGGCTGTTGCTTACCCAGCCATTTATTTCTATCATAACTGAAACTCAAATTAAGCAACAGTGGTGTCATGATAGCTACATTAAAGTTGGGGAAAGTAAACGTATTCCCAGTTTTTCTCTATACTAGCAGAGTTATGATGAGCTGTTCATTTAACCTTGCTGAAATTCCTTTTCTTTTTTGCCAGTCCTGGGGCTTGAACTCAGGGCCTTAGTACTGTCCCTGACTTCTTTTTGCTCAAGGCTAGCACTCTACCCCTTGAGCCACAGTGCCACTTCTGGCCTTTTCTATATATGTGGTGCTGGAGAATCGAACCCAGGGCTTCATGTATGTGAGGCAAGCACTCTGCCACTAGGCCATATCCCCAGCCCCTGAAATTCCTTTTCTACTTATTTAGCCATACTGGGAATTAAACTTTGTGCCTGTGTATACTAGATAAATAATCTATAACTGAGCTATATCATCAATCCTGTTATAAAATTTTTTAAGTAAGCTAATATATAGGAAAGCAAGCTACAAGGAACTATATAGAGATATTAAAGAATTATTACATGAAAGATTTTACTTCTTTTCTGTTTTCTTTTCTTTCTTTGCTCAGATTGCTCTTAGACTCAAATTGTTAGGCTTAAATGTTCCCACTTCCTCGGCCTCCCTGGTAGGACCATGGGCATGCCCCTGTGTGCCCTTTTCTTAGCCTTAGGAGTGACATAACACTGTACAGTGTAATAATTTGCTGGAAGTAGGCAGGTTTTTTCCTATATTTTTCGCTACCTTACGAATGGAGCTCTATACACAATAGATGATAATTGAAAGACCTGTTTTGTATTTATTTCTATACAGGGTTAATCTGGATTAAAACATGAGTTTGGGGCTCATGGTCGTGTTGAACACAGAATGAAAACCTGTTGAAATTCTTAGGTAGACATGTCCTAAGACTGAAGTGTCTTACCTTTTTATACAGGGAATGATAATATCTACATTGAAGGCTGTTCAGGGTTCATAAGCAGAGCCCTAAGCATAATAACTGCTACAAAGCATGCAGAAAATATGTCTTCCTTTCCTCTATCCAAGAATACAGTCATCCTGTAATATCAATTACAAAAATTTGATTAGCAATTCTTCTGGAGCAAAGAGTTCTTACCAGTCATTTAAAAAGTTGTTTGACTAGATTCCCAGTTGTTTTAACTTGTAAGTTTCCCTGTCCGTGGTTGCTTTCTAAAGAAGACCTCACTGTGTATGCTTGTTCAGATGATAAAGAAGAAACCACTTTAAGTTTGCACCATGGAGAGCAGAGAGGAGAAAAATGACGGTTACAAAGATGACCTGCTGCTTAGGATGGGACTTAATGACAACAAAGCAGGAATGGAAGGACTGGATAAAGAGAAAATTAACAAAATTATAATGGAAGCCACAAAGGTTTGTTCCTTGTTTCTTTTTATGTTATACTTCCATTACAATTAAGCTTTTCTATTTAAAAGAACCGGATTAAGTTTCAAGTAAATATCTCTTTCGTTAAAATTTTTGTCTGTGTGATGGTACTGGAGCTTGAAGTCAGGGTCAGGGCACTCTCAGCTTTTTCACTCAAGGCTGACACTCTGCCACTTGAGCCACAGCTCCACGTTAGCTGTTTGGCGATTAATTGTAAATGAGAATCTCTCAGATTTGTCTGACTGGTCTGGTGCTTGGGTAATTTCAGTTTTCTTTTCTACTTGTGTGTGAATGTATGTGTTATCATGCCAAAACTGCATCAATAGAAGGTATAACTAAAGTTTTGGACTTGCTGAGCTGAGGTAACATCGTGTAACATTATCAAACAATTCAATTAAAAATATATGAGGGGCTGGGAACGTGGCCTCGTGGTAGCATGCTTACCTAGCATGCGTGAAGCCCACATGTACAGAAAAAGCAGGAAGTGGCACTGTTGCTCAAGTGGTAGAGTGCTAGCCTTGAGAAAAAGAAGCCAGGGACAGTGCTCAGGCCCTGATGAGTTCAAGCCCCAGGACTGGCAAAAAGTAAAGAAGATAGCTATGGCTTATAGGCACATGGAGGTCTGCTCAACATCGTTAGTCATTAAGAAAATGTAAATTTTGGGATTGGAGGCCTGGCTCAGTTGGTAAAGCTTTAGCCAGTGAACAAAAGCATCAGGTCCTGAATTAAAGTGCTGGTGTTGAACCGAAAAAAAAAAGTAAAATTTTAAAACACTCTGTGATGCTGTTCACAGTATTATTGTCACAAATGCCTATGGTAACAGAAGGATATGGAGACGTTGAAACCCTCATATATTGCTAGTGGGATTGTATATTGGCTCAATCATTTTGGAAAACACTGTAACCCATCTCTAAAGTTACACTTCACTACTACATGACACAGAAATTCCAATCCTAGTTTAAGATACCCAGGAGAATGACATTGGATATCCATGAAAATCCTTGCAAACAAACTCATGGCAGTGTTTTCATATTAGCCAAAAGTAGAAATAACTTGATATCTATCAATCTGATAAATTACTGAGCATTGTTCAGTGGTGGATTGGTGTTAAGTATCAGCTGCATTTTATTGATGACTTAACATTAACTTTTTGAATAGTGAAGGAGGTAACTGATGACCCAGCTGACTTAGGCCTAGGACACTTTTTTACTGAATGCAGCTCTCAGCTCACAGAGCCTGTGTGATTAGTTCTGTCTCATAACAGTCATATGACTTCAATAACTTAATATTTACTGTTACAGAAAAGGAAATAGATCACAGAAAGATAAAGTAATTTTGAAGTCACCCAGCTAGTAAGTAGTCGGACTGTTTTGAGTTCCATCAATGTGATTCTGGAATGTATACTTGCAGCCAGCAGGTCACACAACAGTGATACTTTCTTTCAGACATTTTTCCTATGCTTTGTTTCCTCCATAGGGCTCCAGATTTTATGGAAATGAGCTCAAGAAGGAAAAGCAAGTCAATCAGCGAATCGATAACATGATGCAACAAAAAGCTCAAATTACCAGCCAACAGCTAAGGAATGCCCAATTACAGGTATTAATTCAGTCCTTAGAGTAGAAGTTGGTTGAATGGTAATTGACAACTGTCATGCACCATCATCAACTTGTGACTGCAAACAAGATGCAAGGTGTTTATTACAATGAAGGCAGACCCATTCAGCAAATGCACACACTTTGCTAAGCAATGCTCTCCTCATTTACTTACAGTCCACACCTAGGCCCTACCACCTTCATTATTCAAAGACAAATACAGTCTTAATTATCTTTCCCAGCTTCATAGGACAGAAAGCCCATAGTTAGAAAGCCCACAGGATAAAAATGGCATATTTTCTGTAATGCTGAGTTTGGAAGGAAGGAAGGAAGGGAGGAAACATTAACATAAAGTAGGAAGTAACTTAAAATACAACCATGGTTTAGTAAACTGAAGTTATGAAATCAGAGATGAGATTGTAACAACTTTAAGTTTCATTTTTTTACATAATATTTAAAATATTGTCCTATAGTTATTTTAATTTACTTCCCTTTTATTATGACAGAAAGAATATATTTTCCCATATTAGCCATTATTTTTTTATTATGAGAATGACCTCTTCTCCTTGTTAAGATGTAGGTTAAGTAGCACAAGAGACTCAAAAATATTTTTAAAATAAGAATTTATTTGGCGGGCTGGGCTTAGTGGCACATGACTGTAACCCCAACTACTTAGGAGGCAGAAATAGAAGGATTGTAGTTTGACACAGGCTAGCTAATAAAGTCAGTGAAGCCTTGTCTCAAAAATAGGCTGGGTGAAGTGGTCCATACCACTTGTTCCAGCTACCTAGAAAGCAAAAGTAAAAGGATTGTTTTTTGAGACCAGCCTGGGCAAAAAAATCCCATGAGCCTCTATTTTAAAAAACACTGGAAGTGAAAGGTCCTGTGGTCATGATTAAAGCAGTAGCAGAGAGGCCTAATAACACACAACATTTTTTTTCTTTCTCACAAAATAGGTAAATAGTTCAAGCTGATAAGTTGGCACTGATTATCATAGTATTTTTTTTTTCTCCTGTCCTGGGGCTTGAGCTCAGGGCCTGGACCCTGTCCCTGAGCTGCTTTTGTTCAAGGCTAGCACTCTACCACTTGATCCACAGCACCACTTCTGGCTTTTTCTGTGTTATCATAGTAATTTCAAGATGCAAATTCTTTAAACCTTAATCTTGTATCCTCTCCTGAGGTTATCCTTACCTGGACTTGACAAAACTAGATTATCCTCAATCCATAATCTAGTAAAAGCAGAGTGGGGGGAAAATTAAAAGCAGGTAATTTGCTTTTAAACAAGTGAAAAGGAAATTATGTACATTACGTAAACTTGCATTTTGGGGGCAGTAACTTAAGGTACAGGGCCACACAGAGTTAGAAGAGAAGCAATAAAACATCTTCTCTAGCTAGGTGGCCATTTGCCCAGCTAAAAGCTGTTACTGTGAAAAGAAGAGAAAATGCATTTGGAGGTTCAACTATCAGTCCAAAGCTATTTCCTATGCCCTCATTTCCAGGAGAATTTATCCATTTCTCTTGACTTAAAAGATCTTACTATGCATTAAAGATTTTTTTTCTTGCCATTTGTTATGTCTGCTTCCAATATGTTATCATGTAACTTTGCTGCAGTATCCTGATATATATTTTAAGTTTGAAATCCAATGGTATTTTTAAAGACCTTTATTTTTAGAGCTGTTTTAAGTTCACAACAGAATAAGATTTTTCCTATGTCTCTGCCCCCACACGCACTAACTTCCCTGACTAGCATCACCTCCCACAAGAATGGTCCATTTGTTTCAATTAATGAACCTACTTTGGCACCCAAGATTGATAGTTTCACTGTTGATGTTGTGTATTTTATAGATTTGGGCAAAGTTGTGATATATATTCATCACCATCATATTTGGAGTATTTTTAGTGCCCTGAAAGTCCTTTGTGCTCTGCCTCGCTGCCTTGCCTCCACGTTAACTCTTTTACTATGCCCATAGTATTACCTTTGCCAGATGCCGTTTAGCTGGAGTATGATGTTATGTAGCCTTTTTGGGTTGACTTCCTTAACATAACAATGAGCATTTAGAGTGGCTCCATGCTTGTTTGTGGATCAATAGCTCTCCAACATCTGGATGTACCACAGTTTTATGTATCCATTTCCATACTGAGGAGCATCTTGATTATTTCTGAGTTTGGACAGTTATGAATAAGCTATTTATAAACATCCATGTGCAGTTCTCTGTGTGAACATAAGTTTTCAGTTCATTTAATAAATGCAAAGAGCTGTAATTGTTGAATCATGTTTCTTAGTTGCCTAAGAAACTTCCAAACGGTCTTCTAGGGTGACTACCATATGTAGCAATTCCCAACACCAGCAAGGGGGAATTGCTACACATTCTATGCAACGAGCATTTGGTGTTGTCAATATTCTAGATTTGGGATATTCTAGTAGATGTATATATAGTGTAGTAGTATGTCATTTTAATTTGCATTTCCCCAGTGACATCGGATTTTAAGCATCTTTTCATGTTCTTGCCTGGTGTCTTTCATCTCTATCTTCTGGTAAAGTGACAGTGTTAAAGAAAGTTTGGACCCCTTTCTAGATCAGTTTGGTGTTTTGTTTTATTGTTGATTTTTAGAATTCTATGTTTTGGCTATTATTCCTATATCAGTTGTTTTTGTTTGTTTTTATTTTATTTTATTCATTTTCTCACACTCCCCAGGTGTCTTAATTCTAAACAAGGTGCTATGCAGGAGGCCTCTTTGCCAGGTGAATTCTAAAAGAAAAATAAAGATTTTTTTGCAGGCAGAATTTTTAAGCTGCTTCTAGGTTTTGCTCTGACAGTGTTTCAGAGGTTTTTCTTTCTATTAGAATAGAAGGGGGACATACAGAACAGAAGAAGAGACAGACAGAATAGCAATTCGGTTGGAGAAAGCCCCAGTCCTGGGGCTTGAACTCAGGGCCTTATATTCTTGTCAAGGCTATCATTCAACCACTTGAGTCACCCTTTCACTTCTGGCTTTTTGCTAGTTAATTGGAGATAAGAGTCTTACAGATTTTTCTGCCTGGGCTCATTTTGAACTGCAGTCCTCAGGTCTCAGCCTCTTGAGTAGCAGCTCCCAGCTATTTGAATGTGTGGTTTTCAATGAATTATTTGCCTTGTTTCAAACCAGTTTGTCTAATCCAGTGCATCCCCATTTTATCTGTACTCCATCTCCACCCAGAGCTTCTCCATCCTGCTGTCTTCCAGAACTACCCAGAAACTTTAAAAAAATCCTGACATGCAGAGTACACCCCAAAACCAAGTAAACCTACAGTTCTGGGAGACCTGGACATCTGTAATTTTTAACACTCCCAAGGGCAGAGACAGAATTGAAAACTCTTTTTCTAAGTAGAGTCTCTGGTACTCAGGACCTTCTCACTTCTCCAGCAATAAATGCCAGTCTTCAGGAAATATGGGAATATAAGAACAGGTGAAACAACACTTAAGGGGAAGTGACCAGCCAAATTTAGAAAGAGGGGTAAACAGGCCATATTACCCAAATAACTCAGTTTCTCTATGAACATGGCAATGGCCTTAAAGAAAGGGAGGATACCTGATATTCTTTGGAGACTCTTAGAAGCACAGAGTGAACCCATGCTAGGCATACTGAGTCAAAATCTGCATTTGCTCTAAAATCCTCAAACTTCTTTCCATCTCCCAGGCTCTCAGTCTGAAACTCTGAGACACAGACAGGCCTTACAGACTCTCATAGTCCATCCCGGATTTTCTCCACTGGTTAAAAGGTAGGAACATGTTTTTAAAGCAGACCCAACAGATTTATTTGAAAGCAAAAGAAACATAAAATGCAAACAACAGTGCCCTAGTCCAATGAGAGGTCCTGAAACCTGGTGCTCTGTCCCCCCTCCCTCTCCCCCTCCTCTTTCCCCTTTCCTCTTCCCCTTCTTCCTCCCCTCAGTTGTTTTTTTCAACTATTTCCTCCCTGTCTGTAACTTAGCATTTTACTTTCTTAACAGTATCTTTCTTTTAAAGAGCAATAATTTATAATTTGTTTTCGTGTAAGATGTGAAGGATTTTTGTTCTCTAATTGTTATTTTTCCTAATGGTAATTAACTTGCCCAACTCCATTTATTATATCATGAGTTCTTTTTCCACTGAATTGAAGTAATGCACTTTCAAGTACTAAATTCTCATGTACTTTGGTTTATTTCTGGATACCCTCGTGTAGTCAGGTAAATTAGTTCTTACCTATATCAGCACCATACTCTTTTACTGAAGTATAAATATAGGTACTAGGGTATAGCTCAAGTAGAAAAGCAATTTGCCTAGTAAGCACGAGTCACCAGTACCACACAAAATAAATAAAACTATTAGTTTAATATTCTCTCAACTCTTTCTTAAAATGGTTTTGTCTGGATTATGTCTTTTGGGTGAATTTAAGACATCATTTTTATCCATTTAAAAAAAATCCTGTCCAAAATAACATTACTTTAAAAATGACCATATTCCTTCAACAAGTTATTTTCTGAATGTTTTTGGCAAGTTTGACTGATCTATAATCTCTAATAATTTCGAGGTCCATTTTAGTGTACAATACACTTTGATAATCTGAAGAGATAGAAAGTGCCTTTCCATTGTGTACAGCTTCAGATTTTGTTCCAGTATTAGTTGATGATTTCATGGGAGGTCCTCTGGCATCTTTTGCAAGAGGAATGGCAGGAAATGTGTTTTATGTTGATTGTTCAATTGTCTCATTTGTTGCCCTTCCTCTAAAAGAAGTTGTATAAACCGGAAGAGATTTGAGGAAGTCCTTAGGAGTCAAGAACATCTGAGAGACCAGAGAAGTTTTCATGGGAAATGTGTTTCTTTTTAAAGTCATAAAATTTCCATGTGCTAGATTTTTATTATGTGTGACAATGATAGTGTGAACTATTGCTAGTCAGACTGAGATAAATAACCTCTGCAGACATAAACTCCCCCAGTATCTACTCCAAACCTCAGTATTCTGCACCCTACCCACCGTCATCTGACTTCGTAAAGCACAATCATTGTTATAACCACTAAAATATTTTACAATGACATGAGTTCATTTATGGAGTGCATACATATCTATGTTATACTAAACGGTAACTATACAGCCAATTACCATTGACTACTCAGATTAACTCAGTAGTCTAAGGGGATACTGTCAATATGAAAAATATTTCGGAATAACCTCTTAAATGTAGTAGAAATGGAGAGTTAGCAAGTAAATGACAGCATGGACTTAAGATATATCATTAGAATTTTGTTTGAATTTATCTCATTGTTAAAGACTTAAAAATGTATTTTGGGCTAGGCACCAGTGACTCTGGTAATACTAGCTGCTTAGGAGGCTGAGATCTGAGGATTGAGATTCAAAGCTAACCCAGGCAGTAAAGTCCATGAGACTCTTATCTCCAATTAACCATCAAAAAACTGGAAGAAGAGATGTGACTCAAATGGTAGAGCAAAAAAACAAAACGAAAACCCTCAGGGACATGGCCCTGAGGCCAAGCCACAGTATAAGCACCAAAAAAAAAAAAAAAAAAGGATAGGCATCATAAACTAAGAGAAAGTACATAGGCTTTATAGTCAAACTCTACCATTTACTAGCTACCTGACTCAAAGTAAATTACTTAGTTTTATTGAGTAGAAATAATGTCAGAATTATTTTGCAAGAAAATGAGTTAATATAGAAAGCATTTCCCATTTTAGATGACATATAAACTCTTTTGATTTTCTTTTCTCTTTTGCTTTGAAAATTAAAGGTACTATCAGCTAGCCCTTACCCCTAGATAAGTGTATTATATGAGTACCTCTTTTAATTCCTTCAACAACCTCTTGAGGTGTGTTAGTCCTACTGTACAAATAAGGAAAGTAATGCTGACAGGGCTAAGTTACCCACTGCCATGGAAATAACGAACAGCCCTACTGAAACCCAAACCAAAGCCATTATCTTTAACTCCCATGATACACACCACTTCTCCACAGTAGTAAAAGGAACAAGGTCCATGTTACCTTCCCAGGTTGAAACTGGAAACTGAGAGAGAACCTGGAAGAAAAGAAAGCAGGAATGAGGATGTTAGGGGAAGAAAGTTGAAAAGGCAGTGATAGTGTGCATCTGGTATATGTAGAGAGAGAAGGGTTCGGGTCGGGGTGACGAATGCCAGATAGTAAAGGAAAGTGGAATGTGTGACTCATATAGTGGGGAGGTTTCCTTTTGGCAGCTGTACACTTGCAACAAGCAGGAGGAAGAATCGATTCATGGAGACTGTCAGACATCGAGATAGGAGTCAAAGGAGAATTGTTTTCCCATCGGGGTTGCTTTCGATTATCTTTTTCTTTTCCAGATGACTCTATCCCAAAATATTCCCGGTGCCACTCCCTTGTTATTACTCAACACATATTTTAGACATATTTTTTGGATTACTGTCGATGAGCTTTTAGTCTCTTCTTGCTTTTATTAGTCTTTTTAATGTGCTCATAATTCCCTGTTCAAAATAGAAGTACTAGAAGAAACTTTTTCCCTGGAGAGTGCTAGTGGGGGGCAGGCCAGCTCCTTCCTGTTCATAGACCCCCCCCCCATATAGGGGGTCTTCGGATCCCCCTAAGAGGAACTTTTAAATCAGAATGATAAGTTTGAGTAAAATTGAAAAGTTCCACTTATTATTCAGGACAATGTTTCATGGTAAGAAGTCCTCTTCAACATTTTCTAATACTGCTCTCCTTTTTTTTTTTTTTTAACCAGTTAATACATTAGTAGAAATTTCAATCTCCCTTCCCACCTCTCTTGTGGGGGAAGATTTTAAGGCAGATATAATGTTTCTCCTGAAGGAACTCACAATTTACTATCTAATATAGTAAGTATACTATCTAATATAGTAAGGACCCTGGGAAGAGTGAGAGAACAAATAAGGGAACATTACATTCTTCAGCGTAGAGGACAGAGATCCAGTTACGTTACAAGAGGATATTTGAGCTCCTCCTCAAAGTCTGTGAGAGAGCAGAACAATGGTTTCAGCCTCAGGAGGGCACAGAGCACCTGGGGTCCTTTACTTAGTTGCACAGTCAACAGGACAGGTCCTCCAGAGCATCTCAATGTGGCTGTTGCAAACATATGATATAATCCTGAGAGAGAATTGCAATTTTAACCTACAGCTGATGTCACAGTAGTGCTGAAAAGGAAAGCCATGAAGAAAACTGTAGAGTAGAGGCAGGGTTGAAGTCCGGCAGGGGGTAGAGGCCATGTCATACCTTTGTGCCTGTCCACCTTTGAAGGAATGATTCTAAGGATCTCCACGTGGTGGTAATTGTTTCATTCTAGCATCATTTCCTTTTCTTTTTTTTTTTTTTTTTTTTGGCCAATCCTGGGCCTTGGACTCAGGACCTGAGCACTGTCCCTGGCTTCTTCCCGCTCAAGGCTAGCACTCTGCCACTTGAGCCACAGCGCCGCTTCTGGCCGTTTTCTGTATATGTGGTGCTGGGGAATCGAACCTAGGGCCTCGTGTATCCGAGGCAGGCACTCTTGCCACTAGGCTATATCCCCAGCCCACTTCCTTTTCTTATTTGAAGCTGTTTTACTCTTTTATAAAAAAAATTGTTTTGTTAATGCATCTATCCACTGAACCTTTTAGTAGTACATTACATTGATTAAACTTGCACCTTGTGCTAGGCTCCTCGTGTGCTTTTGTTCATGGTCTTGCCATTTCTAGTATATTACAGTGATTTAAACTGTCACTTGCCGCCCTTGACTGTGGGTAAGCTGGGAAAGTGAATTTATAGTGTTAGTGGACAAGCCTAAAGAAAGCAACAGTCGGGAATCTATCTGCTACATATACCCTTTTCTTACCGCCTTTGATTATTTCTAGTCACTTTCATTACTTTCCAATCCCATTGTTTCTCTTTTCAGAGACAAAAATTGTTTGAAGATTAAATTCTTCATTGTTGGCACATATTAAAGCTTATAAGAAATAAGTTATAATGTAGGTTTTCAATTTGTATTTGTGTGGGTTAACATCAGACTTAGCATTACAAAAACATTTTTTTTTTTTTTTTTTGGCCAGTCCTGGGCCTTGGACTCAGGGCCTGAGCACTGTCCCTGGCTTCTTCCGGCTCAAGGCTAGCACTCTGCCACTTGAGCCACAGCGCCACTTCTGGCCGTTTTCTGTATATGTGGTGCTGGGGAATCGAACCTAGGGCCTCGTGTATCCGAGGCAGGCACTCTTGCCACTAGGCTATATCCCCAGCCCCTACAAAAACATTTTTATGGAAGAAATGTTTACATCATGTTTCTATGTGTTTAGTTGTATATACTACTGTTCCCCATAGCATCCATCATTTGCCAAACAGGTATAATTTTTGTTGTACATTTCCTTTGTTACTATTTCAAATGGGAGTTGTTTACCTAAATTGAAACTTGCAGTTATAGCAAATTCTTCACACTTATAAGGTAGTAGAATGACTTTATATAGCAGTTGTGATAGTTCATTCATTCATTCACTTACCTTATTAACAAAACCAAAAATGCTTGTGATCTTCTTGGGCATATGGAGAGTTATCAGGAAAAGATATTTGAAAATGAACATTTGTGAGAATAAAAACAATCAGCCTTAATAAACATCAATATATTATATGCCCAGAAGCACCCAAGAACAATAAATATACACCCATAGGTTGAGTGGGTGGATGAATAGAGGGACAGAGATGGACAGATACAGATACCTTATAAATTAAAATTATTCTGCTGTTCCAGTATTACACAGTCGAAAACTGTTTCTTTTTTGTGTAAGGTTGACCGATTGGCACTGGAGCTGGAACAGAGCCGGAATCTGAACAGTACCATTGTGCATGTCGACATGGATGCTTTCTATGCAGCTGTAGAAATGAGGGATAATCCAGAACTTAAGGATAAACCCATTGCTGTAGGATCACTGAGTATGTTGGTAAGTAGGCCAAGATAAAAGACAAAAAGGAAATTTGCTAACGTATTCAAGTACACCTATTGGCTCATGAAGAAAGAAGTCTCTAGTAGGTCTAAGTTTGGTGACTGTTTTTTAGGTGTCTTATCTATGTTCAGTGTTTAATTCTTTTAACATACCTTAAAGTACCTGTGTTTATTTTTTATTAGACTAAAAAGATAGCACACTCAGAGAGACAATAATTTTCCCAAAGTCACAAATCCAGTATAATGGTAAAGTAACATATGCTTCCATTGGATATCAGATTTTCAAAAGTATCCTAGATAAAGATAATTGAAGTAGAAGGAAACATATTGTAGCTGAGTACGGTAGCTCATGCCTGTAATCCTAGCTATTCAAGAGGTCTGAGATGAGGAAGATTACAATACAAGGCCAACCCAAGCAAAACGTCCACAAGACCTGTTCACATCCAGTAGCTGGACACAGCCGGCCGTCTTGGCGCACGCCGGTAGTCAATGAGGAGCTGGACACACAAGCACCTGTAATTTTGGCTGTGGTGGAAAGTGTTAAATAATAAGATTGTGGCCCAGGCTGAGGCCTATGTAAAAAGTGAAACCCATGGGCTGGGGATATAGCCTAGTGGCAAGAGTGCCTGCCTCGGATACACGAGGCCCTAGGTTCGATTCCCCAGCACCACATATACAGAAAACGGCCAGAAGCGGCGCTGTGGCTCAAGTGGCAGAGTGCTAGCCTTGAGCGGGAAGAAGCCAGGGACAGTGCTCAGGCCCTGAGTCCAAGGCCAAGGACTGGCCAAAAAAAAAAAAAAAAAGTGAAACCCTATCTCTAAATAACAAGTGTAGAGGGGAGAATACCTCAGTGGTAGAGCACCTGCCTCGCAAAACATGAGACCCTAAGTTAAACAACAATACCTCTAAAAAAAAGTAACTCTAAACCAGAGAATTTCAAACAGTGGCTTTTAGGTCAAGTCTAGCCTGTCACCTTTATTTTATTGGTGGGTGGGGCAGTACTGGGACACGGGCAGTAGGCTTCAACTCAGAGTCTGGGTGCTCTTAAATTTTTCACTGAAGGCTGGTGCTCTACCACTTGAACCACACCTCCACATCCAGCTTTTTGCTGATTCCTGGCTGGCTTCAAACTTTGATCCTCAGATCTCAGCCTTCTGAGTAACTAGAATTACATGTATAACTGTACCTGACTCTGACACCTTTTTTTTTTTTTTTTTTTTTTGGTAAATTTTACTGGGACAAAGTTATGGCTTTTTGAAAAATTATTATTACTATCATAGTTAAAGAACAGAGTTGAATGGCTGGGAATATGGCCTAGTGGTAAAGTGCTCACCTCAGCACCACATATATAGAAAAAGCCAGAAGTGGCGCTGTGGCTCAAGTGGCAGAGTGCTAGCCTTGAGCAAAAAGAAGCCAGGGACAGTGCTCAGGCCCTGAGTCCAAGCCCCAGGACTGGCAACAAAAACAAAACGAAGAACTGAGTTGAGTAGAACTAATCACAACTGAAGCCATATAATCTGCAAAGCCCAAAGTGATCATTTACTTTCTGGACTTTGACAGAAGAGGTTTTAAAATATTGATTAGAGAGTAACATATTTCACGAATATATTTTGAATGTAATTAGCTTTCCCAATAACTAAGAATCTCTGCATTTGTTCAAACCTTCCAATCTCCACTGAAGACTACCGTGCCCATCCTAAAGACTATTTTACAGACTTATTTAACACCTGGTATTAACACCTGGTATCATGCCCATCTTAGAGAAGATTTTATTAGCACAGACTTACTTAATACTGGTATCACATTTTAAATCTAGAGACAGTGGTGAGACAGGGTCATGGCCTCATAAAGCCATGACAAGATAAAGTAAAAATGTGGTTAAGACGATGTCCTATAAAAGAATGCCCTTGAATTGAAAACGCACATTAGTAATGTGTTTCTGGTGAATGCATTGATCAGTATGTCCATTTAGGTTTGTTTGTTTTCCCAAAGTGGTTATTTTTCTTTCAGTCTACTTCAAATTACCATGCAAGGAGGTTTGGTGTTCGTGCAGCTATGCCAGGATTTATTGCTAAGAGACTCTGCCCACAACTTATTATAGTACCCCCAAACTTTGACAAGTACAGAGCTGTGAGTAAAGAGGTAAGTTGACGTATCACCCCTGTGATAGCCATGTACTGATTTCCTGTTACCTAGAATTAATACCAAAGCCTTCGAGCAGCCGGATCTGTCTGGTGTTAGCACATCTCTTCACACTCGCTTTCAGACACTTCTTTGCAGTTACATAGAATATAGAACTCTTCATAATACCCAGAATGCACTATTTTGTTTCCCAATTCTCTGCCTTTCCATGTATTTCCATCTAGAAAACCCATTTCTCCAAACTTCATATAGCCTTCATAGCATGAAGCTCACTTTAGCTATTTTTTTCTTAATGAGCAAAACAAGTTTTCTTCTACAACTTCCTATTTTTATAATTTACCAAATTTGCTACTCATTGTATTCTAAGTAAATTTTTATGAGTATTTTGTTTTTTCAGACAACATAGCCTAGGCAGGCTTTGAACTTGCAATCCTCCTTCAACCTTTTAGGTGGTGGGGTTGCACATGTGCAAAACTGTGCCTATCGGGTTTTTTGAACAGTGACACAATTCACTCAGCTTAATTGGTTCCTTTCTGTGCTACATAGTCTAACAAAGATGCTTGAGAATTTAATGTCTAAGAAACTGATAATCAAAAACAAAATGGATGAGAGACAAAGGATACAAAGACAAACGACTCCAAAAGCAATACTTACAAAACCATTTGGTGTAAACCAACTGAACAATTCATGGGGGGAAAGAGAAAGGGGAAGGGAGAGGGGGGAAATGAAGGAGGAAGTAACAACTTGTACAAGAAATGTACCTACTGCCTTACATATGAAACTGTAACCCCTTTGTACATCACTTTGACCATAAATAATTTTTAAGTAACAATTAAAAAAAAAGAAAATGAAATAATCTATTACTTTGGAAAGGATCTCTGATATGATTATCTACGAGAACTCTAGCTGTCTCAAGTAAAAAGCTACCATTTTCTCTTTTTAATAACAACCAGTCTAGTAATGCAGAAATAGGACTTTGTTCTTGAATTAAGATTTTAGTGTTAGATAGGTCTACATCACTTTTAGAGTGCTAGAGTAAACACAATATGTTAAACACTATGGTGTAAGTATAAACACTTAAGAAGCTATGGCCTACCACATAATGTCATTTAGACATGCAAGTCATCTTTAAATTTGCTCCTTTTATATGTATAATTTCCCCCTAGAAATTACACCTCAAATTTTAAGACAATTTTATTCTTTGAAAAACAGTCTTATCGCATCAAGTACTTTGTTGCATCTTCTTTTTTTGGTGGGGCGGGGGAGCAACATGTAAGAAAATAAAATGTTATTCATAAATACAAGCGTTTAGTAAGTGAAAAATCCTATGAAGACTTTGTAAGTCCTACTTAAACTCAGTGAAGTTTTTGACAGTATTACTGTGAGAACTAAATTTTTTTTAGTTCTCTTTAGTCTGTTTTTTTTTCTTTTTTTAAATTTTTATTATCAAACTGATGTACAGAGAGGTTACAGTTTGTTGGGGGGTTTTTCTTATATATTGTCAAAGTGATGTACAGAGGGGTTACACTTTCATACGTTAGGCCATGGGTACATTTCTTGTACTATTTGTTTGGTTATTTTTTTATAAATTGGAAAACTTTCCAGATTTGAGCAAGATCTAGCTAGCTAATTTGCAGATAGCAAATAACTTATGTGTAAATGAACTACAGATAATTCTATAACTATAAATTAATGTTTCTGGCTTAGTTAGGAAGCTTAAGAAAGATGTGTTTTTGTCTAGTCAAAATACTGGAAGAACGTTAGCTGTTCTTAGAGCTTCACATGCTCGACTTTTACTGAAGCATGTCTATTTTAGTTCTGATAGTGGTGACCCAGGTAGAGGAAGTAAGTACTCAATGGTGTCTCTAGGGAGCACTTCTCATTCACAATCTTAGTTGGATGCCAGCTATAGACTTCCCAGAGTTCCATTTTCACTAGAAAGAATCTATTTGAGTATATTGTAGAATGATTTCTTCTATAAGAACAAAGCTATTTGAGGCACCCTCTGAGTAGAAAACTATGCCAAGTTTTATATCACCATTTTCTAAAATTCCCCTTGACTCAGCTGTCCATAATTTTGTTAAGCTAAAACACTTGCTTTTTATAAATACAAAGATTCTCTCATGCTACTGTACATAGCTTTTAAATTCTAGATGAAATATAATTCAGAAAGTACATTTTCTAGAGGTTTTCGCATGATATAGTAGCGAGATTGTAAATGTTACTTGAAGTATAACATAATTCAGGAAATACATTTTCTAATATATGTGTTAGTTTGCCAACCATTTCTTCTTATTGCAGCTAATACTTTAGTGATCTGAAAAAGTTGTAAAAACATATTCTTAGTTTTATGTACTAAACCTACCTTATATAAAAGGCATTTCTGACTGGGTGCCAGTGGTTCATACCTATAATCCTAGCTACGTGAGGACTAAATGTGAGGATCAAGATTTGAAGCTAGCCAGGTTAAAAAAAAAAATGGACACTCTATCTCCAATTAACTGGTAAACATCTTAGCTGGAGACCTGGCTCAAGTGGTAAAGCTAACTAGCTATGAGCAAGAAAACCAAACTAGAGTACATAGTCCCTGAGTTCATGCCCCAGTACTGACACACACATAAAAAGCCACTTCCAGACTGTATCAACTACACTTCTAGTCTCCACATGTATCTTTTAGTCCACAGTACAACTCCAGAGAATACTCCATCGTGTAATTATACTCAGATTTGTGTCCGTTTTTTTCCCCCCAATTCAGATTGCAATAAATAGTACAGCATCATTTTCCTATATGGATCTTTGAACTAGTATACGTATTGAGTGGAGTTTTATGTGCATATTATAATTAACTGGAAATGACTACTTTTTTTTTTTTTTTTGCTTGGACTCAGGCCTGAGCACTGTCCCTGGCTTCTTTTTGCTCAAGGCTAGCACTCTGCCACTTGAGCCACAGCGCCACTTCTGGCCATTTTCTGTATATGTGGTGCTGGGGAATCGAACCCAGGGCCTCATGTATAAGAGGCAGGCACTCTTGCCACTAGGCCATATCCCCAGCCCTGCTTTCTAAACCTAGTACTTAGGATTATTCCTTTTTAAAATGAACAAGAAATAAAAGATGAGAAGGGGTAGAATCCTATCATTTCTGTTTTTCCTTCTGACTAGCCTTCACTATTTTTTTCAGTGCCTCAGAATTATGTTATATGAGATTTATTTGAATCTCTTACTGTTTTTTCAATATAGGTAGCTAGATAGAGATTGCAGCAGATGAATCTATTTCATAGTCTTTTGCTTTAGGATCTATTTTAATACAAAAGAAAATTTGATGAATATGCACTGGTAGTAAATTATTTATTCCTTAAGTCCATGAGCTATTGATTGCAGAATCATTACTGTCGTTGCAAAGTAAGAATATTAATGCTTCCCATCAGCTATAAATGACAGGAGGTTTTGCTGTGGCAGCAAACTTTAAGGCTTTTTTTGTTCTTTTTGAAGGTTAAGGAAATACTTGCTGAATATGATCCTAATTTTATGGCCATGAGTCTTGATGAAGCATACTTGAATATAACAAAGCACTTACAGGAAAGACAAAACTGGCCTGAGGACAAAAGAAGATATTTTATCAAAATGGGAAACTTGGTAGAAAATGGTAAGAAAATTAGTAGAATTAGCACACCAGAACAAACAGAAAACCTTTTGAGATGATGATCTAGTTAACTTGTTACTGTTCATAGATGGAAGGACTAGATATATTTTTATGAAAAACGAATAATCAGAAATTTTAAATATGCCAATTTTAGTTAAATGTATACAGTATCATTTTTAAATTGAATTGGCTTGTTAAATTTCTAGACTTTGAATCTTCAGAGTTTCTAAACAGTATCACAAAAGTTGTTTTCTTAAGATCTATCAAAGGGTTCAGATTTCATTGAAGCTGAGGAAGTTATCTGTTTAAGGTGACTTTTTTGTTACTGATAGAAGTTAGATATTTTTTAAAAGATTAGCTTCAAACAGATCAAAACATTTAGTGACTTTGTTTTCTTCATTTCTAAAGTTTTCCATTATCGGGTTCCAAAACAGCAATTACATCTGCTTCAGCCTGCAAACTCGGTGACTTCTCTCTCCCTTCTTTGCCGTAGATCTTATTATGGCTCTTAGATATAATGAAAGAGAAGTTTCATGTCTCCATAGATTTTTCAAGTAATAATCCTATTGCTATCCAAAGCAGTGCCAAGAAACATGAAGATACCACACATACTACTCCCAATTCTTTGCCAAAAACGGGACTACTTTAAATGTCTGAACGGTCTTGAATCCCATATGAAAAGGTGTGACAAGGGATTTACTCACAAACCACAGGCATGTGTTATATGCATGACTCTTGGACTGCTTCAGAGAAACCCTACAGTAGTGGGAACCCCTTGAATCAAAAACATTACACATGGCATCAAACTCTAGGTTTCTTACATGTGGGGGATTCACAGCATGTTGAACAAGTTTAATATAGATATTAAATCCCAACTTCATTTCCTTATTTCAAGCCCTAACAGAAAGGTCATTAAACAATAATTTCTGGACACGGAGGTTTGAAGCAAAGGATGCCTTTCTTGGTTACTTGGAGACTTGGCAAGTTGCTCTGTTTAAAAACATCAGTTTAGCACTTCATTCATTTTTACAGGAGAGAAGGAAAATCATTTAAGTAATTATGTCAAAATAACTTCTGAAGGCCTTCTGTTGTGATTACTTTTATTCTATATTTTAAATTTTTTCATTGGGATTAAGGTACATGTTTTCATTTTGTGTTGATGTGACACCTTATAGATAAATATGTCAAATTAAATCTCAACTAGAATATAGAAATGAAGATTATTTTAACATTTGGAAATATTCCAAAAATACAGAAAAACTAAAATAAAACAAAACTCATAGTTTGTGTATACTATATTGTTTAATGCCTTTTTGCTTCATTTCTAAATTCTAACTTTTTCTCCCTAGAGGACAGTAAGAGGAAAAACTAGGGCTGGGAATATGGCTTAGTGGTAGAGTGCTCGCCTTGCATGCATGAAGCACTGGGTTTGATCTTATTTTTCAGGTAGCATTCTGTACTGTTCTAAATTACTTTGAATTATTATTGTGTGTGTTGGTCATCATAGAATTCAAAATTATAATCAGCACCACATATATAGAAAAGAGCCAGAAGTGGCGCTGTGGCTCAGGAGGTAGAGTGCTATCCTTGAGCAAAAAGGAAGCCAGGGACAGTGCTCAGGCCCTGAGTCCAGGCCTCAGGACTGGCAAAATAAATAAATAAATAAAATAAAATAAAAGAAGAAAACCTATTTCTTTTTTTTTTTTAAGGAAAACTGTAACACTTCAAAAATTGATGAGTTTCACATATGATATTTCCTTTAAAATATATACTATGAAAATAAATATTCTTTATTTAAAAGTCCAGACAGTGTTTTACTTATAAAATAGTTACAAAATGTGTATGATGGCATTTCTGATCTTAGTCTCCAGGAACAAAACTAAACTAAATGTGCTTTGTTATCTTATGAAATAGTGGAGAAAAGAAAAAAAGTCAAGAGAAATCTAACTTATGAAGTATGTACTCCTTAAAGTGAAGATGAGTTATGATTCCTATTTATAATTCAGATAAACCCAGAAAGGAAGTTAATAATGTTTGTGAGCACGAATGGCCCAGCTCTCCACTGCTTTTTGAAGATAGCCCTCCTGATCTGCAGCCCCCAGGAAATCCTTTCCAAGTGGACTTTGAAGAACATAACAATCCTCAAACACTCCAAGATTCCATTGTTTTTGGAACATCAGCTGAGGAAGTGGTAAAGGAAATTCGTTTCAGAATTGAGCAAAAAACAACACTGACCGCCAGTGCAGGTATTTAAAAGGATACTAATGGCCATTGTGGTTATAATATATCTATTATAAATCACCTTAATTATTAAAACTCATAGTCAGTGAAAAAAATCTTTCTTGCCTTGTAATAAAAAAGATTTAAAAGATTTTTATTTTAAATATTCTTCAACCTAGAACTTTTTATTTCTTTTCCCTTATGTGAAAATTTTATCAAAAAGAAACTTTCAGGGCTGGGGATATAGCCTAGTGGCAAGAGTGCCTGCCTCGGATACACGAGGCCCTAGGTTCGATTCCCCAGCACCACATATACAGAAAACGGCCAGAAGTGGCGCTGTGGCTCAAGTGGCAGAGTGCTAGCCTTGAGCCGGAAGAAGCCAGGGACAGTGCTCAGGCCCTGAGTCCAAGGCCCAGGACTGGCCAAAAAAAAAAAAAAGAAACTTTCAATGAGTAAAACATTCATTCTAAACTATATTCTAAGCCTTTCTGAGAAGTAAATACAGAGCCACTGTATAACAGCCCAGTATTCCTACTGAAGGTCTTACATAATCTGGTAACAATACTACTTACTTAGAAATTCCTATTGGTTTTCAAAAATCATGAAGAATTAGATAATCATCAAGTACTGCCACAAGTACTAATACATTTCCTTTCCCTAGTACCATAACCAGCCTTGGGGAAGTAGGTGATAATCAGATCTTATTTTTGAGGTAGCATTCTGTACTGTTCTGAATTACTTGGAATTATCATTGTGTGTGTTGGTCATCATAGAATTCAAAATTATAAAACTCACAACTTGGAGTTATTTGAGTGTTCTTCTTTTAAGGCATTGCTCCTAATACAATGTTAGCAAAAGTGTGCAGTGATAAGAACAAGCCAAATGGACAATACCAAATTCTCCCCACCAGGCAAGCAGTGATGGATTTCATCAAGGACTTACCTATTAGGAAGGTAAGACTTAATATAAAATTGTTTATCCCTACATGTACTCTGATTTCTGAAGACACACTATATATGCTGAGTTTGGTCTACATTGTTGAATGTAGTGTTCAGAAAGTTTCTGTTAAACCCTAAAAGTAAAATTTTAGGAGGTTTTTTTTTGCGAAAAAATAATAAATGATTATATATTTCTAAGTTCCTGCCAAAAAGAAAGGAAACAAAATGAATGAATGCTTGAAGGAATAGTGTGTGTGTGTATGTGTGTGTGTGTGTGTGCATGCGTGCATGTACATGTGTGCGCACTGTTCTTGGGGATTGAACTCTAAGCTGAGGTGCTGTCCCTAATCTTTTTTCTCAAGGCTAATGTTCTACCACTTGAGCCACAGCGTCATTTCCATCTTTATGGTAGTTAATTAAACATAAGGTTGGCATGGACTGTCTTGCCTGGGTTGGCTTTTATCAGAGCTCCTCAGATCTCAGCCTCCTGAGTGTTGTGAGCCACAAGTGCTTGGCACTGAAGGAATCTTCTTAACTATAAATACTATCTTCATTTTAATTTAAACTCCAGCTTGCTACTAGATTAATAGAAATGACCATTTAAAGACATCTATTTTTGACAAAATAAACTAACTACCATCTTTAAACTGGCAGTATTATTTTTCAAGTGTATTTTATTATTCCTTAGACCATATGTAACTTCATATGTAGCATACATAGATCTTCCTTTTAACAATAACCACACTATATACAATATGATGGTATTGAGCTTGCTTTCTTTAACTTAACGTATATGAATGAATTTGAGTAATTTGCAGTGTTTTAAAGCCTGTTTGTTAAGGCTGTATGCATATTAAAAATGATAAATCATACAGTAAAAAGTTTCGTTTAAGTGTATTTCTCCTACTATCCCAAAGTTTTAGCCACTAAACTGTCTTTTAATGCTTTTAAAAATTCCATGGCATGCTAGTTTAAGAAATACCACCAAAACAGCTTCTTATAAGATAGTCATGTTATTCATACTTCTTATTGACTATCAAAGGAACAGTAAGATTATAACCTCTGCCGCAGATGCAGTTCAATGGTAAAGCGGTTACCTAGCATGTGCAAAGTTAAAAGTTCAAACCCAGTACCAAACACACACACACAAAAATCTGAGTTCTAACTTTAATTTCCATTAATCATAAATATTGATTCTTTTCTAGGTTTCTGGAATAGGAAAAGTGACAGAAAAAATGTTAAAAGCCCTTGGAATTATTACTTGCACAGAGCTTTACCAACAGAGGGCATTACTCTCTCTCCTCTTCTCGGAAACATCATGGCATTATTTCCTTCATATCTCCCTGGGTCTAGGTTCAACAGAGCTGACAAGGTATCTGTAGATATGGACATTTTGCTTTTTCTTTATTTAGCATTTGCTAAAATGTTTTAATCACTGAGAATCTAGATGTTGTAAAGACAACATGTTTTAAGCTTCTTTTAGATTAGTGTAATTCAGAGTATATAATGTTTAGATTAAAGCCAGCAGTTTAGATATCAGAGAAAAGGTGAAGAATATCCCCTTCTAGTTAATGGCTCCCGCGGTTCAGTAGATGGACAGTTAGCTTTCTGTCTTGTTCTACAGTCAGAGCATAAGAGAAACTGTGGTGTTTGGATTGTTAGGGAAGAAAAGTGACATATATCCCATTATTTTTCCTTTAAATAAGAAGATTAAATGTTTCCATGAAAGACTTAAAGAACTAAGCTCTGTTCATTTCTTCTCCCGATCACTCATTCATTCAGTACCAAGTGCTATTCTAGACACTAGAGACAACAATGAATAAGACCAAGTTCTTTGTAGAGTGTACACACAAATGTGAGAGGTAGACAATAACCAGTAGATAAGTGAAGACAGTAAAGTGGAGTAAAGATGGAGACACTGGCACGGTGACTGTAAGGATTGGCAGCCATCATCCAGAGGCAGAGTCCTAAGGGAGCCAGTCAGAAAAGGACTTGGCTAGGAGAGGGGACAGCCAAAAACCCAAGGAGATGGGGCCCTGAGCTTTCTTCATCTAAACTTTATAAAAGAAGCTCACTGTAACTAGAAGGGGAAATGATTAATAAATGAAGAGAATTGTTAAAAATAGAAATCAACCCTGGGTATTATTTTTACTATCAATCTGTTGTATACCACCACACTCAGCTTCCTTTATATTCTTCGATTTCAACTGAAGTTCAGTAAAATTACTCACGATACCTATAAAGTTGTTCAGTCAGTTAAGCCTGCTAAATCTTATAGAAATTGGAAGGTTTGTTGGGTGTACTAGTGCATGCTTAATTCTAGCTCTCAAGAGACTGAGGCAGGGCTGGGCATGTGGCCTAGCGGTAGAGTGCTTGCCTTGCATGCACGAAGCCCTGGGTTCGATTCCTCAGTACCACATAAACAGAAAATGCCGGAAATGGTGCTAAGGCTCAAGTGGTAGAGTGTTAGCCTTAAGGAAAAAGAAGCTCAAGGACAGTGCCCAGGCCCTGAGTTCAAGCCCCAGGACTTGCAAAAAGAAAGAAAAGAGAGAGACTGAGGCAAGGCCGGCCTGGGCTGTGTAGTGACAATCTGTCACATACAAAGAAAGAGACTGTGCATCTCCTCCTGCTCTTTATTGTTTGCTCTTTACTGACTTATTTGTTTATGCATCTTATGTATGTAGATTCTGGGGTTTTAACTCTAGGGGCAAGAGTTCTACCACTCGAACCACACCTCCAACCCTTTTTTACTGTAGTTATTTTTTTCAGGTAGGTTTTCATGTTTGCCCAGGGCCAGTATCAGATCGCAGTGCCTCCACCTACAGCCATTCATGTAACTGAGGTCATGGGCATGTGCTACCATACCTGGCTGTGCGTGGTGATTGCTTGAGATGAGTCTCACTAATGTTGTTGTCCCACCTGACCTCAAACCGTAGTCCTCCTTGTATCTGCCTCCAGAGGATTATAGGCATGAGCTGTTATGCTGATCTTAAATGGGTAGAATGAAAGATAGACATAGCAATCAAGTATCTGAAGAAAATGGAAAAATCAAGTTTCAATTCAAAAATTATGCTTTTGCCTTTGCCTTTTCCTTTTTCTCTCTTTCTTTTTTTTCTTTCTTTCTTTTTTGTGCCAGTCCTGGGGCTTTGCACCTGGGCTTTGTCCCGGAGCTTTTGTGATGATGGTAATGCTCTGCCAGTTGAACCACAGGGCCCCTCCAGGCTTTTTGCTGCTTAATTGGAGATAAAGTGTGTCATGGACTTTCCTGCCCAACCTAGCTTCCAACCATGATCATCTAATTAGAGCTCAGCTTCCTGAGTAGCTAAGAATGCAAGCATGAGCCACCAGCTCAACAATATAGTTTTGATATAACATACATTAATCTCTAGTTAGAAGATGCAGGTGAGATGTTTAAATGAAGTCTATTGGTAGGTCTCAGTGATATAAAATATTCGGTTTCTGTTCCCCTCAGCGTAATTGCTTTTTCCTTCGAACAAATTGTGTCTTTCTTTTCTTGTGGTTCTGGGGGTTGAACTGAGCACTCGAGGCAGGCTAGGCAGATGCCCTAGCTGCTGCTGACAAGCAGCGTTCCTCGACCCCCGTTTCTACTTCCGTATCTGTTTAACCTGGCTCCTTCCATGGGTGTGGAATCTTAAAGGAGGAGAGTTGGTCTCTTCTCTTCATTACCATATCACCAATTTCTAGAACAGTGCTTGAATCCGAATATGTTCACTAAATGTTTGGGAAAATAATAAAACACGATTTCACATTTTTTTTGTTTCAATTACTCCTGTCAGAGCAGCTTCAGTCTAGTTAGTTTGCATTCCCAATCATCATCCTGTTGACATACACCAAACTCTGACAGAGCTTTCATACGGTAGTATAAATGAATAATGAATAGGCTTATAAACCTAGCTAAATTTAGCCCAAACTATATAACTTAAATTAAAATTTAACTATAGCCACAACTTTATACCACTGTCTGCTACTGGTTTTTATAAGTATTTATACATTATAGTTTTTTGTTGCTTTTTGTTTTGTTTTGTTTTTTGCCAGTCCTGGGCTTGGACTCAGGACCTGTCCTTGGCTTCTTTTTGCTCAAGACTAGCACTCTACCACTTGAGCCACAGTGCCACTTCCGGCTTTTTCTGTATATGTGGTGCTAAGAAATCAAACCCAGAGTTTCATATATGTGAGGCGAGCACTCTTCCACTAGGCCATATTCCCAGCCCCTTGTTTTTGTTTTGTTTTTGCCAGTCCTGGGGCTTGGACATGGGGCCTGAGCACTGTCCCTAGCTTCTTTTTGCTCAATGCTAGCGCTCTACCTCTTGTGCCACTTCCGGCTTTTTCTTTGTATGTGGTGCTGAGGAATCAAACTCAGGGCTTCATTCATGCAACGCAAGCACTCTACTGCTAAGCCACATCCCCAGAACTAGTTTTAGGTTCTATATATGTACATACATTTGCATATATGTATGTATATACACACACATATATATAAGGGATTTAAGCTTTTAATAGCAGCAGTTTATAGTATCTACCTAGTTTCAAACTTTCTTTACATAGATATAGATTTGACCCATGACTTGCATAATCATAGTAACAAATGTTTTTGTTATAGTTTTAGTATTAGATTAAAAAGAAAAAAAACACTGTTTTCATAGTATATGTATAAATTTTAATTTAAAAGTTGATGTAATCTAAACCAGGTGTATTTGTGCACACCTATAATCTCAGTAATTATGAAGCTAAGGCAGGAGGATGAGTTCAAGAACAGCTGGGCTATGTAAGGAAACTGACTCTAAAGAAAACTAAACAAATGAATAAATGAAGATATCTAAAAAGTAATTCATATATTAAGTTCTCAGGTAATAAAAAATATTCTTTGAGAAAGAAATAATGACTTTTTTCATTTTTAGGGATGGAGAAAGGAAAAGTATGAGCGTCGAGAGGTAACTTTTATTGTTATTTAGAATTCATGCTTCAAAAATTAATTTTTAGTAAGGTGTTATTGAAATCTTGAAAAGTATAAATCACAACAAATAATTTATATCAGTTCACACTCCTGGAGCACACAGTTTATTAACCTTGGTTGTTCTATCTCTGTGGGAAAAAAATTAACTGCAGTTGTTGGGTTTGTTCCTATTCAGTGTAAACTAAGCCTCTTAGGATTCCAAATCTCTGTTTCTCGTTGCATTTTTAAGAGCAATTAAGACTTTACTTACGAAATTTAAGAAGTAACAATGAGAATTCTTCTTGAAATTCTTAAAGTATTAGTCAAATGAACAGAGGCCTGGAATACAAGTTGAACATCTCTAGTCTGGAACTCTGAAATCTAAAATGCTCCAAGTATAAGTGTAAAACTTATTGAGGTCAGCGTGCTACTACGGTAGAAAATTCCTTACCTGTCCTACTGTAATGAGTTGTAGTCAAAACACACACTCAAAATACTGTGTGAAAGTGCCTTCAGATAAGAGGTCTTTATGAAACAAATGAGTTTCATGTTCAGACTTGGGGTCCCTCTCCAAGATCTCCTTATGTACCTTCAAATATTCCAAAATTCAAAAATCCAAAATTTACATCTACCTCCTTCTGAGCATTTCCAATAAAGAATTCTTAGCCTGTAGTAAAATACCAGAAGTCAGATGAAGTCTTGATGGAACTCTGCTCTGGAGGGAACTATGTCAGTTTTCAAATGCCCCTCAATTGTTTCCTCAAAGCAGCAAAGTTCCTCTGAGACATTTAACAACCACTGACCTAATAGAAAATTGCAGCTATATTTCACAAATGTTATTTGTGATGGGGAAAGCTGACTGGTTTTTATACAACACAATAAATGGCTTGTTATTTTAGTGCTGGGATGTAAGTAAAATGGTAGAAGACTTGCCTAGCATTTGCAAGGCCTTGGGTTTGGTCCCCAACACTACAAACCTGAGTTGCTGGAAATCAGTAAGACTCTGCTGAGCAGTCATTTTTAGACTCTTTCTGATCTCTCTCAAATGTCTTACTTTTTCATTTACTATCCCCCCTCAGTTTCTCTCAGTCATTTTATTTCTATATTATTGCTCATCCTTTATTTCCACTTGTCTCTGGACAACCCTGTCTTGTAGCTTTAAATCTACTCAACAGTATTTCTGTCCAGAAAATTCATGTGCAATAAATGGAATGTCACATTGTGCTTAAGTGTCTATAGCAGAATCTTTTGTACATATGCACCCTAATGTATTGTAAGTTCTGGGTACATTGTCAGTATTGTTGGCAACTTTAATCACCTTTTTAAAAACATTGTAGAAGTCAGATACTGGTGGCTCATACCTGTAATCTTAGCTACTCAAAAGGCTGAGATGTAAGGATCACAGTTTGAAGCGAGCCCAAGCAGGGAAAATCCATGAGACCCATCTCCAGTTAACCACGAAAAGCTGGAAGTGGAACAGTGGCTTGAGCGATAGAGCACTAGCCTTGAGCACAAAAGCTCAGGGACAGTGTATAGGCCCTGAGTTTAAGCCCCAGGACTGACAAAAAAAAAGAGAGAGAGAGAGAAAGCAAAAACATAAAATAATGCCTTTGCTGATCTATTTACCATCTAAATCGTTTTCTATTAATGTTTTAATTTATTATGTATCTTCATCTGAAATGTTACACCACTAAAACTTACTACAGGTATATCATTTTCAGACTATTCAGAATTGTAGTTTACTGTGAGCACCAAAATCACTCTTGTCTCTCTAGGACATTCAGTGAGGTAAGCAAAGCAGAAGAACAGTACAGCTTGTGCCAAGAACTTTGCACTGAACTTGCTCAAGACCTCCAGAAAGAGGGACTTAAGGTACTTTATTTTGGTGTGGTATTTTAGTTCAAATTTTAATAATAAAATGGCAGTATAAGATAAAGGTTATCTGAAACCTTAAACTGAATACAAATGAGTAAATGTTGGAACAGAACATTCCTGTCCCCAACAATCAGAAACGGATTCAATCTGACCCACATCTGAGTCTCCGGTGAGATCATGCTATGGGAAAGCAACCTGTGGAACTGGAATAGCTCTAGGGGAGTGACAAGCAGTTCGTGCTACCTCAAGAGAACATTTGAATGAAGGAGGAAAGCAAACTTACATTGGCATTAGAGAAAAGAGCAAAGGGAAGCTTTTGCATAGAGCTGTATTCACATATTATTAATGCCTTTCCAGTCATCCTTGAATACTTTTCTCACGTCCACAGTGACCTTTTAGAACAGGCATTTTGTTTCAAGGCTCTAATCCAGCTTGTTTAACACAGTAAGAATAAAATCCTGGAATGCTTTCAACTTTCTGTTTTATATCTTCCCTCCCAACACTCTCAAAACAGAGTTGGAATTATTACAAGGGGTAATATAAAAGTATTTGAAAGTTATTATTATAGATGGATGTGGTGGCTCATACCTATAATCCCAGCCCTAGGGAGGCTGAGGTAGGAAGATTGTGAGTTTGAAGCCAGTCTGGACTATATAGTGAGACCCTGAGTCAAAACACACACACACACACACACACACACACACACACACACACACATTTGATAAGCATTGTTCATATATATAATCTAATGTGCCTTGAGTAAAGAGTTTTTAAATTAAAAAAATGTTTTAGAATCATCATAGATGTATAGAAAAGCGCATCGATATATGTCTCACTGGGTACTCTCAATTATTAAAAGTTAATTACAATAGCAAGAAGGAAATATGAACCCATCGGTATTAATTGAACCTCATACTCATTTGGATTTGCCTTGTTTTTCTTTTTTTTTTTTTTTTCAAATTTTTATTATCATTGCCTTGTTTTTCTATAGTCACCTTTCCAGAGGTCAATCTAGGAAGCTACATTTATTCACCACGTCTCCGTGTTCATCTCTGTGACAGTCTTAAGGATTTGTGGCCATATTTCCTGCAAATAGCCCTCAATCTGTTTGTGTCCAATGACTTTCTCATGGCTTGGCCAGGATTATAGGTTTTGCGCAAGGCTACCACAGAGTAAAGTGCTCCTTTCATTTGATTCTGCCAAATGTGTCAGCCATGGCTGTTACCCTCCCATCACACGACTAGGTACTGATCCTTAGCCTTCTCTACTGTCAAGTTACTGCTTTTGCCTTAGGAAGTGAGTTAAGTTGTCTAGCCTACCCTCAAGTGAAGGAATGCTGAAATTAATTTCCACCTGCCAGAGATCCTAGGATGTATACAATATAACCATTATGTTTGCTACAGTAGCATTAAACACATTAATTTTCTTTTATTTTTTATTATAAAGGTAATGTGACATTAGTATTCTTGAGCCATTGTCACCACCATCCATCTCCAGAATGCTTTAAAAGACACTAACTAGGAAGGGAGTTCTTGCAAAGTAATTGTTTGAACTTAGGGACTTGTGCTAGACAAACACTTTACCATTGAGCTACGCCTCCATCCAGCCCCCTTTTTAAAAAAAAAAAAAAATTCTGATAAGTTCTCCTGCTTACTGCCCAGACTTGCCAGACTTTGAGTCCTTTTATCTATGCCTCCAGCATAGATAAGATTACAGTCATATGACACCTCATCTGGCATGTTTGTTGAGATTAAGTCTCACTAATTTTTTGCCTGGGCCAGCCTTCAGCTGTGATCCTCTCAAGCTCCATGCCTCAAATAATTGAGATTATAAGTCATGAGCCACTGCACCCCACCCCGTGAGATCTTTTCAGTAAGATTACCAGTTAGCTTTGTACTTTATGTAAAGATACTATATAAAATGACATTTGTAGACTACTTGTAGATTTTATTCTTTATGATAGCTTTTATTACCATTTTATGAGTAATTGACTGTAGTCTTATTTGTATGTGTATATAAAGACCTTTCTGAGTTCTTCTAACCTGCAAATAACTTTTTCAGACACTACAAAGCTTTTATACAATAATACACTCTATCTTTCATAGGGAAGAACTGTTACCATCAAGCTGAAGAATGTGAATTTTGAAGTGAAAACACGGGCAGTTACAGTTTCATCTGTTGTGTCTACTGCAGAGGAAATATTTGCCATTGCTAAAGAATTGCTGAGAACAGAGATTAATGCTGAATGTCCACATCCCTTGAGATTAAGGCTTATGGGTACGACTGGGTGTTGCATTTTCTTCTTGTTTTTTTTTTCCCTTTAATCTTTTAGATTTCCTCTGACTCCCCCCCAAAAAACCTTTGGAAATAATCTTTTTTGTTGTTGTTGTTGTTGTTTTTAGCCAGTCGTGGGGCTTGAACTCAGGGCCTGAGCACTGTCCCTGGCTTCTTTTTGCTCAAGGCTAACACTCGGCGACTTGAGCCACAGTGCCACTTCTGGCTTTTTCTATATATGTGGTGCTGAGGAATCAAACCCAGAGCTTCATGTATACGAGACGAGGACTTTACCACTAGGCCATATTCCCAGCCCCTGAAAATAATCTTATCCCACATCATTCATTCATTCATTCATTTTGTGGTACTAGGGATTGAACTAGGGCCTTGCACTTGCTAGGCAAGTGTTTTACCACTGGAGCCATGCCCCCAGTCCATCTCCATTTTCTTTCTTAAAGCTGTTTAGGAAGTTATTACTGTGCTGTTGCCATTTAATTCCTGAACTATTTTAGCTCCAGTCCAAATCAGTTAAAACTGTTCTTACTATAACTGAATCTTGGAGCAAGATATGTTTCAAAATTCAGAACTTGTCAGATATTAGCTGACAAAATCAGTGCACATTAACTACATTACATAATACTCCCTTGGGAATCTGGAATGAAATATGTTAATATTTCTGTAGCAAACAAAAAATTATTAACAGATTGTGAAGACACTAACCTCACATTAATTTGGTTATCATTTATTACTTGTTGCTACAGTTTCCTGAAATTTGGGGATGACAATTGCAGATGATGGGTTAGGAAACTATAGAAGCATATTAACAGCACAAAACAGAACTGTAAGAGAGAATGAATTCACATAAGCACTCCAAATGCCCACCTTATTGGTAAAACTGGGCTATTTCCAAAGATAGCCTACCCTGAAATCAATTGGATAACATTTGTTAAAGGAACCACAGAACAACTGTGTATAACAGCTTTATTTATAATTGAGGAAACTTGGAAACAACCAAGAAGTTGTCCTTCAATGAATGGATAAACAAACTATAGTATATCTAGATGTGGGATAATTTTCCCCACACAAATAAGCCATGAAAAGACTTGGAGGAAACTTAAATGCATAGTGTGAAGTTAAAAAAAAAAACAACAATCTGAAAGGTGCACATAGGATGAATTGGATAATGTGTGATCTGGGAAAGAAAACCATGGAGACCATTAAAAGGAAGAGGTTGTCTAGGGCCCGGGAGGGATAAACCTGCATAAATTTGACAAGGCAGAGCACAGGATTTGGGGGGCAGTAAAACTCTTTCTTATGATTCTATAATGGTAAAATAAATATCACAAATTTGGCTAAGCCCAAAGGAAGTACACCACAGTGTCGTTTCCTCAGCTTAACAAATATACCATCTGGTGCAAGTTGTTGATAGGACAAGAGGTGATAGAAAATGGTGTCAGAGCAAAGTGTTCCAAGAAAAGAAGAGCTAAAGAATCTGTATAGCTGAATTCAGTTATGAACTCTGCATTTAATGGTATTATATGTCAGACACTCATTGCAAGTCCTATAGAGTCCTGCCAACTCTGACAGATTGTTCCTATTTAATGATACCCAGTTTTATAAAGGAAAATCAACCCCTGCTCATGACACCAGTGCACCCAGTGTTGGCAACTGCTTTGAGAGTGATGAGAGAATGTGAATGTGTACATACATACAGGCTTGAAAAGAATTTCCATTTCAGGCATTTATCTCAGGGAAAACTAGAAAAGAGAAAGATAAGTATATTGAGCATTATCTATACTACTAATATAATTTTAAGTTTTTGTAATTTGTTTTGTTTTGTTTGGGGCCTGAGCACTGTTCCTGGCTTCTTTTTGCTCAAGGCTAGCACTCTACCACTTGAGCCACAGCGCCACTTCTGGCTTTTTCTATATATGTGGTGCTGAGGAATCAAACCCAGGGCCCCATGTTATACCAGGCAAGCACTCTACCACTAGGCCATATTCCCAGCCCATGATTTTAAGTTTTTATATTCACTCATACTATTGTATAAAGTTATTTCATAGATATGGTAGAAAACTAAGTAGCTGGAAAAAGTTACATTTTAAACCAATATGGGAAGTTTTCATATTTTTTTTATTTATTTTTAGCAAGCAAAACCCAAGTTTCAGGGCTGAGAATGTGGCTTAGTAGTAGAGTGCTTGCCTAGCATGCATGAAGCCCTGGATTCGATTCCTGAACACCAAATATATAGAAAAGGCCAGAAGTGGCTCTGTGGCTCAGATGGTAAGTCCTAGCCTTAAAGCAAAAAGAAGCCAGGGACAGTGCTCAGGCCCTGAGTCCAAGGCCCAGGACTGGCAAAAAAAAAAGAGTGAATTGGCTTTATAGAATTTGGAATTGACTGATTGTGATTGATTTAATTTAGGTGTTCGCATATCTAGTTTTCCCAATGAAGAAGACAAGAAGCACCAACAAAGAAGCATCATTGGCTTCTTACAGGCTGGAAACCAAGCTCTGTCAGCCACTGCATGTGAACTAGATAAAACTGACAAAGATCAGCTTTCAAAACCTACAGAAATGTGTCATAAAAAGAGTTTCTTTGATAAAAAGCGATCAGAACGGATACAGAGCCATCAAGAAAAATCTAAATGTGAAACTGTGGATACACAAAGTTCTCAGATACCACAGCCATTCCAAGTTTTAAAGAAGATGCGTGAGAATTTAGAAACATCAGAGAACTGTCAAGTATTTACTTGCCCCATTTGCTTTAAGGAACAAGGACACATCAGTCTGGAAGCCTTTAATAAACATGTGGATGCATGTCTTGATGGACATTCAAGCAATGAGAACTCTACAATGTTCTCATATTCCCATGCCTCTTCTACTGCAATGACTCAAAAAGAAAGTATACATGATCATGCCTTTTCACTTTGTGAGAAACAAAATTATGAAACCTATGAAAAAAATGTAGAAATGACTTCAGTGGATTGTGTAGATTTGGTAGAAACTAGAAGCAATTCACCAAAAGCAGGAAATTCAGACACTTCAAGGGATAAATTTAGCAAGAAGGAATGTTCTAATCTTCCAAACAAGACATCTTGTACTATATCATTGGAAAATGTAAATGTGGACTTATTAAGTGGGCAAGAATCTCTTCAATCTTGTATCTGTGAAGTGACAAGCCAGGCTCTGGTTTGTCCAGTGTGTAACTTAGAACAAAAGACTTCGGATCTTACCCAGTTCAATGAGCATGTGGATATTTGCTTAAATAAAGATATTATTCAAGAACTGAGAAATAATGAATTGAATCCAGCTAACCAACCCAAAGAAAGCTCCAGAAGTTCAGGTGAGCTTGGTGTCATTAAGAAGAGCATGATTTTCTAGGAATACATCTTAGCAAAATTAAGCAGATTGTTAAATCTGAAAGAATTACTGGTAAAAAGTGGCTCATTTATGCTGACATTTAGGAAAATACTCATTAGTTTACCATCATTTACAATTAAATCAAGTTATGGAAAATCAACGTTGGGCTTGATTTAACACAGAATGAACTAAAAAATTTTAAGGTTCAGAGTGATATAATTAAAAAGAAGCTTCTTCAGAGAAGACTAATGGAGATTCACAAACTAAGGATACTTACAGACGGGAAGTGATGGATGAATGGATTTATTTACTTATTTGCTGTATTAAAGACTGAACTCAGGGCACTTGATACTTGACCCTCAATAGACCTTTTGGCTTTTTAGGTTTTTTTCAGGTAGGATCTTGTACTGTTTGCCCAGGCAGGCTTCAAACCATAATATACTTACTGATGCCTCTTGGGTGGTTTGGTTTAAAGACTACCCCACCCTGTCTAGTTTATTTGTTGAAATCAGATCTTGGTAATATTGGGTCCAGGCTGTCCTTAAACCATGATCCTCTCAATTTCTGCCTCCTGAGTAGCCAGGATTGTGGTCATGAACTGTCTCACTTATGCAGGAAGCTTTTGTCCTAAGCTTTTTTGTAGTACTGACTACCAAATGAAATTCCAAAACAAAATTAAATGAAATGCTAACTAGTAAATTCCAAAGTAGTTGTGCTATAAAGTTAGTTTCTGGGTTGTATAACATGAGCTTTATAGTATCAAGGAATTTTTAGGTATGCTAGTAAGTTTTATGTTTTTGAATACTTATAAATGTTTTGAAAGGCATAGTGGCTCATGCCTTTAATTCTAGCTATTCAGGAGACTGAGATCTAAGGAAGCCGATTCTAAACCAGCCTGGGAAAGACAAAGCGGAGATTCTTATTTTCAGTTAGCCAGTAGAAAGCTGAAAGCATTACTCAGCCTTGCGCAGAAAAGGATAGGCAAGTGCTGGAAACCTTGTGTTCAATCCCTACTACTGGTATTAAAAAAGAAAGAAAAAATATTTTCAGTTGTTTCATGTAGTTCATTTTATCATTTCTTTTCTTCCCTGTAAAGGTACCTCTAGCAAAGTACAGAAGACTGGAGCAAAAACAAAAAGGTATGATTGCTTTGAGCTCTAATAGAACTAGCCAATGTTGTAGGGAGTACAGCTGACTCCATCTTGACTAGGGAAACATGGTAGGAAATGTTGAGGGAGTAGATTAGGTCAACCTGACCCCAAAATTCTGCTTCTGTAAATGGCTGGCTTTCTTGTTTCTGGCTTGCTCTACCCCTTGCGTCAACCTCCTACATCTGTGCCATGCTTGCTTGTTTGTTGCTTGCTCTACCCCCTGCCTCAAGCCCCTACATCTGTGCTACGCTTTTACCTTTATAAACCCCAATTTGCGCACTGCTCGGGGTCACGGTGCAGCTCCCAAATCTGCACTGTGTCCCTGGCCGGTCAGCCTGCTTTGTTATGGTTGCAGTTTCAGCTCCCGAGTCTGTTCTGTGTCCCTGGCTGATCAGTTCGCTTTTTGCTTCCCCAATAAATCCATCTTTTTGCTCGCGACTGTCTGAGTGGTGGACTCTTAGAGGGACGTGGAGTCTCCTCTCTCGAACCCCGTAACACCAGGAAGCTGGCATTGTTTTTGTAGTCTTTTAGGAAATGTTTTATTGTATTTTGTAAACCAGATGACATTTTAAAAATCAGTTGTTTCTATTTTTTGTTAATGTCCTTCAGTTGATTGTATCTCCTTTTTAATTTCAGGCCAGGACTGATGACAAAACACTCAGCATCAAAGAAAACAAAACCCCACAATCCCAGACACACCCTTGATGTGTTTTTTAAATGAACATTGCATATTTTATCAATTTTAATTGAAACTTGTTTTATAATTAATGAACTAATTCTCATTTTAAATGTATACATTCATTTGGTGAGGGCAAGTACAGTAATTCCTGACTTACTTCTTTTATGACTTTTTAAAAAAATTATGATGATTCCAGATCATTGTATGTGAGTTGGAAATCAAACATGTTAGAGATCATCTTTAAATGAAAAGTAAAGGCTATATAGATGTAACCCAGTGGTACAAGGTCTTGGGTTCAGTCACTAGCAGTGGGAAAAAAAAAAAGAGAAATGGGATCATAAAATACTTTTAAAATTATTTTATAGTGAATATAAAAGCATAATTTTAAGAACTCACAGAGTTTTCCACATTTTAGCACCTATTTTACCATAATTTTTAGCACTTAACTACTTGGTTGACATTGGGATGCTGCTATAGTTAGTTCTGTATCTTTATTCCATGAACTTCATAATTAAAATGTATCCTAAATTCTGGGAGGACCATTAGTTTAACAGAACTAGCATGAGAGTTTTAATTACCTCAGGAAAATGATGTGACAGTATTATCTGTGTTAGGTTTTTACTCAAAATCTTGCATTTTTTTGTTTTTTTTTTTTCATTGAAAATTCCTCTTATAAATAAGCACTTGGTTCACTTTAAAAAGCAGTTAGTCAAAGCTGGGGGCTGGGGGCTCATGCCTGTAATCCTAGCTACTCAGGAGACTGAGATTTGAGGATCGCTGTTTGAAGCCAGCCCAGGAAGAAATGCCTGTTAGACTCTTATTTTCAATTAACCAGCAAACGGCTAGAAGTAGAGCTATGACTCAAAGGTAGAGTAGTTACCTTGAGCAAAAAAGCCAATCAAGAACATGAGGTCCTGAGTTCAAGCCTCAGTACAGGTACAAAAAGAAAAACAAGTTTGATTCAAAGTACATTTTAAATGGACCTTTTTTAAAAGGTAATATTGTATGTATCTGTTTCATGTGCACTTTCTACAAATTTGTAATAAATTGTATATTCTATTTTTTTTCTAATCTCCAAGAGAAAATGTGCAATTCAAAAGACTAAAAGAGGGCTGGGATGTAGCTCAGTGGCAAAGTTGTTAAAGTACAACATCCTGGGTTCAATCCTCAGTACCAAAAAAAAGACAAAAAAAAAGGGTAAAATATTAATGTACATTTAAATACTTTATTCTCACTCTTTTAGTTGTGTCTTTGTGGCAGTTACTGTCTGGGAAAACTGAGCATACTATCAATACAAATTCCTATCAAAATCTCTGTAGTTGGAACATAAAGCTGGAAACTATTTCTATTCTTTAAGGAACTGAATTTTAAAATATTTTTTTCTATTCCTACTTTTTATATTTTAGCTCATTATGTAAGTATACAAAGAAATAATATTTGAGAGATAACTTCATTAGGACCTTGCAAAGCCCTGGCCAAAGTGATGGTTTCACTTTTAATTACTAGCTTATTTAAAATTAGGCTCTTTTTAGCATGCTTCATCTCATGGCTAATTTATTATATCCCATGGAAAATTCAAAGTTGTGGCATTATGGCTCTTGATTATGTGGTTTTCTATGTAAATTATGTAGAAAATTAAATTCCATTAAAGTGGTTTAAGGTATTTGAGGTATATATTTGGTGTCTTTCCTGAAGTTTATTTTTATTGTCATCAAATTAAATACTGAAGTATTTCCACATAGTAGTCAGGTGTGGTGGCACATATCTGTAATTCTAGGTACTCAGGAGACACAGGAAGATCACAGATCAAGGCCAAGCTGGGTAAAAAATGCAAGACCCTACCTGGAAAATACAGTCATCCCTCACGATATTGCATTTCACTTACCGCAGCTGCACTGTATTGTGGGTACTTAAAAAATAAATATATCAATAGTGATCCCTCACCTATTGCGGGAGCTACATTCCAGAAACACCTGTGATAGGTGAAAAATCTGCAAAGTAGCAGTAAGTGAACCACAATATAGCAAGGGACGACTATCTAACGCTGCTCCTTCACCCATTTTCACCAACAGCGGAGATCTCTGGAACGTAACCCTCACAGTAGTTGAGGGATCACTGTAACCCAAGAGCAAAAATGGGCTGAGGTCATGGCTCACATAGCAGAGTGCTTGGCTAACTAGTACAAGGCTGTGAGTTCAAATCTCAGTACCATAAAAAAGTGGTCTTTAATTTTCATTTAGCTGAGTTGAATTTTATCATACAGTAATATTTTAAAATTGCAAATTTTAGTTGATAAGTTAACAGATAGGCTCGCTTCCTTTCCTTTTTATTCCTTGGAGACAGGTTCTTGCTACATAGCCTAGGATGGGCTATATATATATACACTCCTCCTGCCTCAAAATGGAGTACTAGAATTATCGGTGTGTGCCACCCACTCGTAGGTTTCCTCAATTTTCTACTCTTTCTCTCTAATATTTCCTTTTTTCTTTCTTTTTAATAGCCCAGAATTCTCTCCATGTCATTTACTGTCTGTTTTGTCTGATAAATCCTACTCATTTTCTTTTTATTTTAATTTTTACCTGTAGCATAGTAATAAGCACCCATAATTACCTACTCAGAAGCTCAAAATATAAAGATGTACCTGGAAAAAAATACTTGTCACACATACCTAGTTTTTAAAAAAATATCATTTTATGTATCAGGAAGAGACACAGTCAATAGAAATTTCGGCAGAAGACTGGATGGCACTTCATGTAAAAGAAGCCAAGTGATTAAGAATGTGAAGAGTCTCAGCCATTATTAGTAAACCAGAAATAAAAAACAGAACTACGAAGAAGTGTTACTACATCTCCACCATGCCCACAGAAGTGAAGTGATTCAATAATAATAAGCTTCAGTTATTTGTGATGCAAATTCTTTACTTAGAAATAATCATTTTGGAAAACTGTACTACAGTAAACTCAATAAATGACATGAATAAAAACTAGAAACAAAACTTTCTTCAGTTGATGTAATTTGCTTATACTTTAATTAAGAGAAAGATTTATTTTGGGCTCATGTGCTTATATTTTTTAAATCTACATTGACTAGGAATTTAATAATGCTGTGTATATAAGGCCAGTGTACAAATATGAACAAAGTATATGTAAAAATAGTATATTGAAACAAACTAAAAGTGGGATAAGAGAATAATTCAAGAAATGAATTTGATAGAAGGAATATATTTTGACACGTATGTATGAATGAATCTCCTTTTTGTACTTAGTATGTGCTAGTATGAAACTAAAATGTGTACAAATTCAGTAGCATTCCTAGAAAACAGTAATTGCCAATAGACCACAGGATGAAGCTAGCTGAGGAGGGAAAATCTATCAACAATATATCAGGATTTGAAACTACAAAATATTACTGAAAGAAAAATAGTCCACCTGAATAAAGAAAGAATAGTTCTGTTTATGAACAAGAAAAAACTATTTCGAACCCTTCTCAAAAGTGTTTCGAAAGTTTGAAGTGTTCTCAAAACCTGTCAAGGTTTTTCTTAGAAACGAATAAGTGGATCCTGAATCTTATGAGAACAAATGCTCAAGAATAAGATTAAATGTGATTTAATATAAAGCTATAGTAATTATTTTAAGAGTGCTATTGGCAAAAGGATGAGATGTCAAGTAATAAATAGTCACTGAACAATTGGTTATAAAGCATTCTCTGGACTACCTTCAGCTCTGATTATCTGCCAAAAACACTGACAAAGTTCAGAAAAGTTGGAATATTCATGATTACGTTTTACAATCATAAATACAGAAATAACTGAAGAAAGAAGGAAGAGAAAAAGAAATCAGCAAATGTATATGATTCTACCATAATATTTGTATGTATATATGTGTGCATATACATACACACGTGCATGTATATGTTTATATGAACAAAATTTCAGGAGGATATATAACCAAGGTTTTAACACTGAGTGTCTTGGTAGAGGCAGGGAATATAGTTGTTTGTGTGTCTGTACATTGTTTTCCTTTTTTAGCATGTTACATTTATACTGTGAAAGATATGAAATAAAAGCGAAATCATCTCTTAAAAAAAAAAGAAATCAGCAGAGAGAAAGAGCACAAAACAATGGTTAATAACATGCAAAATATTTCCAGCAAAGGAAATTTGCCTAGTCCTAGGCTTTGAGGGTTTCTACTTGACATCTGACGTTAGCTGCTCAATCTTCAGGTCCAGGCTTCAGGCCTCAGGCTTCAAAACATGCATTCACCATAAGACACTTGTTGATAGAAACCATCAAGTGAAACCAATACACTGTGGTCCAAGGCCTTGGGCACATTAAAACATTCTTATCAGGCTGGGTAGCCCAACAGCTCAGAGGTCATTTTCCAGGAGCTGGTCAAGGGCCAGTGGTTCTGAACAGAGGCCTTTGTTTGGAAAACACTAGGGTTTAAATAACCTGAGCCTGCTAAATTAACCCCTTACTGACCACTTATAAGATCAATGCCAGATTCGTAGAATAAAGAGTAAATGCCACTTTGGGTGACATTTTTCTACCTCTTTTTTTTTTTTTTTTTTTTTTTTAGCATGCAAAGAAATATCAAATAGCGAGTCTCAGATGACTCTACATTTGGAGTGTACCATGTGTATATAATACAACCAACAACAGCCCAATAGTTTGCATATGATAATCCTCAACAGAATTTAAAGATCTCTTTTTAGTATCAGTCTCTATATTGTTACTATAATATATAGCTGCACATACTGTGTATTAATAGGAAGAAAGGTATAAGAAGTATTTGTAATGCCTGAAATCTTAGCTACTCAGGAGGCTGAGATCTGAGGATCACTGTTTGAAACCAACCCTGGGCAAGAAGGTCTGCGAGACTGAGTATCTCCAATTAACTACCAAAAAGCTGGAAGTGGAGCTGTGGCTCAAGTAGTAGAGTGCTCAGCCTTGAACCCAAAAGCTCAGGGTCAGTGCCCAGTCCCTGAGTTCAAGGCCCCAGGACTGGCACCAAAAAATAAAAAAATGTGGATCTAAACCATCCCATCAAATATGTATAGAATTGTAAACACAAAAGCTCAATGGCCCTTCTGAAGAGGTCAACCTCAGGAATAACAAGTTTCAACATCAACCTAGTAGTGGAAGCCATGTTACAGAGTGAAAAGAACATTAGGTTAAGAAAATGTTTTCCAATGTGGAGGGAAGGGGATGAGGGGGAGGGATGGCGGGATAAGCAAGGGAGTGGGTAACAATGCAAGAATTGTACTCATTTCCTTATATAACTAAGCCCTCTGTACATCACCTTTCATATGTGTGTGTGATATGTGTTTTTAAAAAATGTAGGCATGGTGGCACATTCTTATAATCTCAGCACTTGGAAAGCCAAGGTAGGAGGAAGGAGTTTGAGGCCAGCTTGAAAAACAAAAAAGAAAGAAAAGGAAGGGAGTGAAGGAGAAGGGAGAGGAAGGAAAGGATATATTTCTGCCTTCATAAAAATGTTTTTGCCGATGGCTACCTCTCCATCCTCATGTCCACCGCTGTCCCTGTCAAACCCAGATGTGTTACTGACTTCTGCCAACCCTTGAAGAGTCTTTTGAGAAGATCAGTTTCTTTTCCCTTTGTCAAACCCTTACTAGTATCTAAATCCTGGCCTTCAGCTGATGTCTCCATTTTCCCTGTTTTAAAATATCTTGTGTGTATTATTTACAGATTGGCCACATACATTGCCTTTATAATATTACTCATGTTTTAAAAAAAATCTTTCAAAAGCGCTCAACACCAGGTTGAGGAGGGTTGGTAAAGAAGAGGCTAGTGATTTTTCAAAATATTACTCCTAATCTTAATAACCTTAAGGTGCTAATCATTTTTAATGTTTTCTCCTTTAATTTTATTTCTTTGACTTATTTTTTGTCACATGGTATGGAGGAATCAAACCCAGGGCCTCATTAGTGTATGATGTTTTTATGGTATAAATACTCCCACCTTGACAAATTTCAAATTAATGTGATGTCAACTAATTCACAAACTTTCAAAGTACAGCAGCTCTTGCAAACCAATGTATACTAGCTCCCAAATCACTGTGATGCCCTCTCAATGCTGATTCATTATTGGAGGCCAGTCGATCACACTGCGGAGCTTATAGTTTTCTAAATACACTAGTGATTTCTGCCTTCTGGTGTCTGTGCTGTTTGGTCAGAGAAGGTGACATTTCATCTGAGCCTAAAGACCTGAATCGGGTTTTGTCGGGATCTCTGGGACCCCTTCACCCCCCCATCTCCCTGGGGGGAATGCCTGAACATCGATTCTATGGAAGAAACTCCGCCCTACCCCTCATACCTGCAGAAAGAGTAAGGCGTGTCCTTTCTGGACTGCTCTAGGCTGAAGTGGGTTGCCCAAATCCCTTCCTCGGCCCCCCATAATGTGTCAGGAACTGCAGGACAAAGGTAATGGTGAGACGGCTGGATGGTTGAATGGGTCTCAAAGGATTTAATTGGGAGGGGGGTTTATATAGCGGTAATGGCGGGAAAGGGAAGGACTTGGGCCATTGGCTAAGCCGGGCTGCCCATCAGGTGATGTCATGAAACTTCCTTTGTGGGCTGGACAACCCTATCAGGGTGGCACGCACGTGTTCACCCCCCAGGGGCGGGGGACTTCTTTTCCGGTTGAGGCCGGAAGGTGGGAGGGGCTCCCTCCCACACTGCCCCAGGGCTGGGGGAAGGGCAGCGTCTCACTCTTGGCACCCTTCCCCCACCAAGGCCAAAACTGAGTCCCCAACAGGGTTTGATAGGAAGATTCAAACCATTAAAATAAATTGGCAAGTGGCAGAGGGGAGAGAGGGGTTCGAAGCAGAGGAAAATAGTAAGGGAATAACTGCAGCCAATAACACTGAAGGAACAGGGAGACGGGAGGAGTTGGAGGGCTCAAAGGCAGAGCAATGAGGTCCAGACCCTGTCAGACAGTGTCTCTTAGGTTTTAGTACAATTAGAATCAATCTGGTTGAGAATCTGCTATTTGAAGGGGGGAGGGGGGAGGGGAGCAATGTTGTTGGAAATAGACTTCCTAGCTTCTCATCTAGCCCCAGCTCGCAAGAAAATTAAGGACATGGTGTTCAAAGAAGGCTACAGTTACATAATGTGTTTGCTTTAGGATTCTGCCTCATTGGCTAGAATAGTATTAACATCACCAGCATGAAATGACGCTGTGTTTTCTCTTGTCAAAAGAGAGTTTTTAATAAAATTCACGTGCTTGGTTTAAAATGCTCAATTAGTGTGACATAAATAACGAGGAGAGTATAATCCAGAACTTTCTGGAGTTGGCAGGATTTCCACTGGCAGTCCTCTGACACTGTTTCTACTGTTATTTTTCTTTCTGTGTATATTCTTCTGATTTTGAGGATTTTATTTGTATGCACATCATTTTTATCCCATTTTTCCACTTTGATATTATAAACACTTTACATACACATACTACGCAGTCTTGTATTCTGCCTAGTATTTGATAACATTCAGTCTGTGTAGTGGCTTTTAGGCCCATTTTGCTTTGATTGTTTGTTTTTCTGGTGGTACTGTAGGTTGAACTCAGGGCCCCTCCCTTGCTAGGCAGGCACTTTACCATCTAGCAGTTGAGCCGCGTTCCCAAGTCCTTTGGGCTTTAGTTATGCTAGAGATTTTGCCCAGGCCACTCTGGACTGTGATTCTCCTATTTATGTCTCCTCACTCACTTTCCACCCAGACTGGCCTCGAACTGGTGTGCTATCTATTCCTCCCAAATAGCTGAGATTATACATGTGAGCTACCATTCCCAATCTATTCTTTTTTGTTGCTGTTGTTCGTTGTGAGGCTTGAACTCAGGGCCTGGGCGCCGTCCCTGAGCTCTTTTGCTCAAGGCTAGCACTCTACCACTTTTAGCCACAGCTCCATATCTGGTTGTTGAGTGGTTCATTGGAGATAAGAGTCTCCCTGGACTTTTCTGCTTGGGCTGGCTTTGAACCGCATTCCTCAGATCTCAGCCTTCTGCGCAGCTCGGATTACAGGTGTGAGCCACCAATGGTGAGCTATTTTTTTTTTTTTTAGGAAAGTTCCAGGCTTCTTTTGTTGGCAAGGAAACATTGTTTCTAATCTACTGCTATTTAATGCTTCCAATTAGGTGCACAGTAATTGGAAATAAAATCAAGTTTGAAATGAACATTAAACATAATTTATATTAAGAGGAGAGTCTCAAATTCCTAGGAAGGCAAAACATTCCTAAGAATGCAAAATAAAATAACCCATTTACTCCTTTTATCTGAAATTTATTCTGGAGACCAGAGTTTGGTTTTCCTTGCAGCGACATGATCTCTCTTTCTAGAAAAATCAGTCAGGAAAGCTGGCGTGATTGCGTAATGATCAGAAGAGTCATGTGTTATTCAGAAAGACAGTCCTCGCAACCCATCTAGGAATCATCTCACATTGGAGTCCCAACAGCGAGGGTCCATGATTAATCAACCAGAGCAGCGTTTCTCCACTCCCTGGTGGGGCTGTGTCTACTGGGGCTTCCCAGGGGCCCGTGGTTTCCTTGAGAGCCTTTCCCTTCGGGCGGATCGGGCCCCTAGGCGGGCGTGTGCCAGCCCTGGGGGCGGGCTCTTGCAGGTGGATCCAGGACTCCGGCCCTGCGCCTGGCACCTCCGGCCCCGGGGTGGGAGGCCATGGACCCCGCCCGGCGCACCGCCCGGGCTCCGGGGGCCCCGTCCCGGAGGCCTAAGAAGCGGGAGCAGCCCCAGGAGAAGGAAGCCGACCCCCGTGAGTGCTCAGGGAATTGGGGGAAGAGGGAGAGGCACCCCCCCCCATTTGGGGGACCGGAGGATATACCCGGGTGCAAAGCCTTGGGATGGACGCCACGGGAAGGGAACTGGTGCAGGGGACACCCTGGGGACACCCCACCACCCACCCATCCCGGGGAGACCCCCCCCCAACCCCCATCTTCCAGTACCACATCCTCCATGGAGGGCTTCCAGCTTTGCAATTCTCTCCTGGCAACTTGTGGTTCATCCCTCCCCCCCCCAATCCCGCCCCCCCCCCTCCCCTCTCCTCTCCCACCCCCCCACCCCGACTGTGCCTGGAAGGAAAGCACCAAGGAGGAGACTATTTAAAGAAAGGATTAAGCCCTTTTGCAAATAAGGAAACGGTTCGCGTCCTGATTTGTGGGCCGATCTAGTGTGTGATTTTTCACTAAGTGGCTTGAAAACGTGACATTTGGCCGTTTGAAGCGTGTGCAGCACAAGGGGACCACACTGGTAAAGAACCTGCACAAGTCCAGAGGGACTCAGATCTGTCACCAGGCCGGCTTTGAGCTGGCAGGGGACACTGCATTTGCTACAGCCGGGCCGGGGGAGCTGTAAAGCAGCCTTTAATGCCCCCTTACTTCATTCGTGCTAGATGTATGTTCAAGAACTTACTGTTTTCTGGAGAGAGGAGGCTAGCCCCTGCTCTGGTGGGGCTCACAGAGCTGAAAGACAAAGCAAGCCAGCTGGGCTGGTGGGTCTAGTCTGTAATCCTTGCTTCCCAGGAGGTGGTCTTCTGAGGATGGAGGTTCAAAGCCAGCTTTGGTAGACAAATCCACATGCCAGAACTGGAGACATAGCTCAAGGAATAGAAAGCCAGCCATGAGCAATTATATAAAAAAAAAAAAAAAGCCAAATGAGTACATGAGGCCCTGAATTCAAGCCCCAGGCAGAGCACACACAAATGAAGTAAATGTGCAGGACAATTTAAGAAGAGGGTCTGCATGGGGTCAAGACTGTGAATCCAGGGATGGGATTTGGACAGGGATACAGGAGAAATTTAAATGGATAGTCAAGGCATTGGGCAAATATGTACCTGAATGAGAGGAAGGAGCAAGCCGCAGAGAGTTCTGGTAGAAAAGCATGACAAGCAAAAGTCAAACACATGCAGAGGAGGTAAATTAGTATATTCTGGAAAAAGGAAGCTGCCCCACCTGAGCATGGAGAGTAAAGGGGAGAGCAAGGAGTGTTACAGTTTGGATGATAAATGTCCCTCAAAGTCCTATGTGTTGAAGGCGTGGCCCCCAGCCTTTAGTGGGTGGGGCCTGGTGGAAGGAAGTTATGTCATTGGGGGTAATGCTCTAAACAGCCCTTTTCTGTCTTTCTGTTTTCCTTTCTCAACTGCCATAGGTGAATAAGCGTCCCCTGCCACCCATTCTGGACATGATTTATTGTGTTGCCACAGGCACAAAAGGCCACACAACTTGAACAGAAAGCTCTGAAACTAGGAACCAAAATAAACCTATCCCCCCTCCCCCCTCATGTTGGTGATTGAGTCCAGGGCCTTGCACACATGCTAGGCAAGTACTCCACCATTGAGCTACATACCCAGACTTTTTTTTTTTAAGACATCCTCATTATGTAGCTCAGGCTGGCTTCAAACTCTCAAGCCTCCTGTCTGTAAGGTCTATAGCAATATGCGCTCTTTAATTCTTGATACTGGTAATTTGTTTTTCCTTGCTCAGTCTGGATAGGCATTTATTATCTTCAAATAACAAGCTTTTGTTTTCATTGTTTTTTTTTGTTTTTTTTTTGTTTTTGGCCAGTCCTGGGCCTTGGACTCAGGGCCTGAGCACTGTCCCTGGCTTCTTCCCACTCAAGGCTAGCACTCTGCCACTTGAGCCACAGCGCCGCTTCTGGCCGTTTTCTGTATATGTGGTGCTGGGGAATCGAACCTAGGGCCTCGTGTATCCGAGGCAGGCACTCTTGCCACTAGGCTATATCCCCAGCCCTCATTGTTTTTTTTTGTTTAAAGGGTTTGTGTTGCTTTTCCCCTTTACCTTTTTTTTTTTTCCAACTTTAATGTTTTATTCGAATTCACTTTATTTGGGAAAGATGAATTCTCGAAGTATATGTTTTGGCAACACATATAGTCAGATAAACTGACAGAAGTAGATATATTTAAATAAGTATATAGGTCAAATATAAGCCTACTATGCTGAACTCATTATTATACCAATATTACTTGTTATTTAGAAGATCCAGAGCTTGGCACAAGGAACCTGAAGAACCTCTTATTCTAGTCCTTTCCTTTTTCAATGTAGGAACTTAGCTTATTTATTAGAGACCTGTCTTCCTTTCTAATGTAATTATTTTAATGCTATAAATTTCCCTCCAGGTACTGCTTTAGCTACATCCCATACCTCTTGACCTTTTTGAATTCTCATTCAATTCAAGGTAATGTCCAATTTTCCTTGAGATTTCCTTTTGAAACATGGTCTAATACAAAAAGAGGAAGATCCAATAATTCAAGTATATATTCTTCCTTGGGAATATTCTTCTGGAGTTGGCTAACCAACCCATAAGCTATCTAGCCACCCATCTATTCATCTATCCAACAAGTATTTACTGAGTATCTGCTAGTTCTTGAGCACTAGCAGTATTTTATCATCTTCACAGAATTTGTATTCTCAGAAAACAAACAGTACACAAGTGAATAAATGATCTTAGATAATGTCTGCAATAGCAAGAAGAAAATGAAATAGAGCAGGATAGGGAGTGACAAGAGCAAGGGGTTAGTGTCGAGATGGCTATCATGTATTCACATTTTACAGGTGTTATCATTTGAGTTGGAACGTGATTGAAATGAGGGAGAGAGCCTGGGCTCCCCCCCCATCTGTTTAGCAAGGTCTCCTTCTGTTCTAAACCTCTTTTCTCATATTTTCCCAGCTCCTGGAAAGCCTTAGAAAGGGTTAAGTGCCAGAATAAAAACATTTATTCTTTCCTTGATATTATAAATAACCAAAAAAGACTCTGTTGTAAAATATACCTATCAATATTTTATATCTAAGCTAAACAGTTTGTTAACAATTTGAGTCATTTTGTCAATCCTGTCACTTGCTATCTGGTAAGAGGGAGGACTGATGTATACTTTTGAATTGGTTGGTTTCAAAGCTATAGTGCAATCTCATTGAATACAAAGTTGAGAAGATGGACATGCAATCAACTCTTGTAAGCTTGCACACAGATGAAAACAGGTTTTACAATGTCCATAGTTAGGAAACTGCAATGGACAATCACTACCAGGTTAGTAAGTTGAGTTCAAGTCACTCAACAGCTTGAGCTTAGGCTAAAAGCTAGAATGTTTTTCTGTTTCAAGGCTCTGTTAAATTCTCTGTGAAGCTATACCTGAGAACCAATGACTAAATAACTCAAAATTCTTTGTTTTGTTTTTTTGGCCAGTCCTAGGCCGTGAACTCAGGGCCTGAGCACTGTCCCTCGCTCCTTTTTTGCTCGAGGCTAGCACTCTGCCACTTGAGCCACAGCACCACTTTTAGCCATTTTCTGTATATGTGGTGCTGAAGAATCGAACCCAGGGCCTCATGTATATGAGGCAAGCACTCTTGCCACTAGGCCATATCCCCAGCCCAACTCAAAATTCTTTTATGAAGCCAAGCATGGTGACACATGACTATACTGCCAGCACTCAGGAGGCCCGGGCGGGGTCATCTACTAGGTTACATAGGAAGTTCTAGGCTAACAAGTTAGCTTACCATGGAGATAAAGATGCTGGCAGAAGACACTTGACTGTCAGAGAATGACTTTAGCACAGCAAGAGCCACAACATTGGTATTCCTGTCAACTCACCAAGCTCCATTCTCAAATGGGAAGAGGTCCGCAAACCTAGTCTTCACATAGGGCAGAGAGTTGCCTCTTTCAAGACAGTAAGCAAACCCACGCTTTGCTCCAAAGAAAGATATCATCTCCATTTTTCAAGGCTATTCTCTATACAAACATCCTTCAGAGTTAATAATAATAATAAACTAGTCCCATCAAAGCTTCTGCTAATTGATTTGCAAAAATGCGAGCACCTATCTAACACGCAGAAGCCTTGAGTATAGACCTCGGTACTGGAAAAACAATATGCAAAAACATGAGAAACCTATGAAGAGTTGGTACCAAGCTGATTGAGGTACCACCATTCTGTGGCCCCTCCATTTAAAGCTAGACCTGGAGGGTTAACACAGGGTATTTTACCGACTCAGGCCCAAAGTGACACACCATCACTTCTGTCTTCAGTCCATGGGACAGACCTTAACAAATGTGTCCAGGCTAGGATGTTTACCTCTCCTCGTATCTGGGTAGAAAGGAAGGACAAGATATTAACAAACACTAGCCACCAGCAATGTCATCCACAACACAGTTGTATATCTTTCTCCAGTACCATTTAGCTGTTCACCTACAGAAATAGAGCAAGTAGCCATTGAATTTGGTCTCAAAATTAGGATTTTCACCATCCAGTTTGGTATAGGGAAGGCAAATGAGTGATGTATGGTTGGGTTTGTTGTTGTTGTTTGTTTCCTTTTTTTTTTTTTTTTTTTGGCTAGTCCTGGGCCTTGGACTCAGGGCCTGAGCACTGTCCCTGGCTTCTTCCCGCTCAAGGCTAGCACTCTGCCACTTGAGCCACAGCGCCGCTTCTGGCCGTTTTCTGTATATGTGGTGCTGGGGAATCAAACCTAGGGCCTCGTGTATCCGAGGCAGGCACTCTTGCCACTAGGCTATATCCCCAGCCCTGTTTGTTTCCTTTTGTTGATCATGGGGCTTGAACTCAGGGCCTGGGCTCTGTCCCTGAGCTTTTTCACCCAAAGCTAGCACTCTACCACTTGAAGCACAGCATCACTTCTGGTTTCCTCATGGTTAGTTATCTCCTCATGGAGATAAGAGTCTCATAGACTTTCCTGCCCAGGCTAGCTTTGAACCGTGATCCTCAGATCTCAGCCTTCCATGTTGCTAGAATTATGGACATGAGCCGGCACCCAGCTGTATTTGTATTTTTGTAGAAGAAATTTTACAGATATGCACTGCTATGTTCAGAATGCGACCCCCAAACTCGCTGAATTTTGAAATGTAGTAGTATGTCATGACACTTAAGAGGTATCGCCTTTACTTTGTGACTGAGTCAGGAGGCCTCCATCCCTGTGAATAGAAATACATTTTCTCACAGATCTGGAGGCTAGAAACCAAAGATCTATGTGTCTATAGTGCTGGTTTCTCTCTTCGTATAGCTGCTTTCTTCCTTCTTTGATCTTCCCCCATGGTATTTTTTTTCTGTGTGTTTCTGTGTCCAAATACGTTATTTTTTTCAGGGCCTTATGACTGGTAACCAAGGCCTATGCCACTGACATACATCTCCAACATGAATCTCTTCTGTATTTTCACGTCCTATCAGATTCTAGCCCGCCTGGGGAACCTTGTTTTGCATTTCTTAACTCTCTAAATGCCCAGTCTCCTAATGGAGCTACATCCTGAGGTAGTAAGGGTTAGCAATATCATCCATGAAGATATTCCTTGGTCTCTGAGTGGCCTTAGCAATGCTCTGAAGAATGCTCTTTGGCAAAGACTTGGAAATGCTTCAGTGACACAACTATGAAACCTCTCCTATGGTTCTTGCCTTTGAAGATGTTCTATTACTCATTCTGCTTAATCTCAATTCTGATTTTATCCCCCAGGGTTCGTGCTTGCTGCCTCTTGAGAACCCTCCAACTCCCCTACATGACAAAATCCTCAATACATCCCGACATCTTCTGTGGTCGTTAATAAATCCTGCCATCTGAATGCGCGCGCGTGCATGCGTGCGTGCGTGTGTGTGTGTGTGTGTGTGTGTGTGTATGTTAAGTTTATAGTAGATGCAAATCTGCTTTTATGCTCTTTCATATACATGAAGATGAAAGGACCCTCCTCCAGCTTTTGTGGGGGTTTCTACACTAGCTGTTTTGGATAATGTCCCTGCAGGTCTGGCATTTATAACCAAGGTCTGCAAACAAGAGTTTTATCTCTAAGTTGTGTGAGCAATTGGACCCCTCCCTGTCTAATCTTGTACTAACTTTTACAAACAATGTCTCCTGGGAAGTCTGTAGCCACCCTCGAACCTCCCAAGCCAGAGATACCACATTGCTAACTTCTGGGTGGTCCTCTTGAATAATGTTTTTGTTTAAGGTCAGGAACATTCTTTAAGGGTGTGAAAACACTTGCACTGTGAGGAAAAGGTGGAATTGGTCTATGGCAGCTGTGTAAAATATTCCAGCAAAGTTCCCTCATCCTACATAGCAAGCAGATTGGGGGATGGTTTTAGAGTTACAAGGTTTGCCTTGCCCTATGAAAAGTGCCTTTTCTCTCACTGTCTCGCTGTGTCTGTCTCTATCTCTGTCTCTCTCTTACTTTTTAAAGTAGTTGCACAAAGGATTTTTTTTTTTTTTTTTTTTTTGGCCAGTCCTGGGCCTTGGACTCAGGGCCTGAGCACTGTCCCTGGCTTCTTCCCGCTCAAGGCTAGCACTCTGCCACTTGAGCCACAGCGCCGCTTCTGGCCGTTTTCTGTATATGTGGTGCTGGGGAATCGAACCTAGGGCCTCGTGTATCCGAGGCAGGCACTCTTGCCACTAGGCTATATCCCCAGCCCAGCACAAAGGATTTTTAATTCCCCAAATCAGATTATGAGTCCAAGGCATCTTGGACTTTTGAAAAATGCCTTTTCTGTTGACTCCTTCCGGTCATGCTTGTTTGCTTTCTTTCAGTCCTGCCAAATGAGAGAAGCTTTCAGATTGCTGCTAAAAGCAATAATTTGGACCTTATGGAGAAGCTGTTTGAAAAAAAGGTCAACATTAATGCTGTGAACATTGTGAGTAGAATTCTCAAATATGTCACTTGTCACAAAGATGACAAAGTGGCTTGGGATTACATAGGTCAACTGAAGGAAAAAGAAAAAAAATGGAAAAGATTAGGCTGGCTGGGATCGGGGTGCGCTCCCTTGTGGGCGATTCCTGAGTATTTGAGCAGTGGAATTGGCTCTGGTGTTTTCATTTATCTTACTAGAGAGGAAGTATGCATGGTCTTTACACAGTTCTGTGTGGTCTGTGGGTGGGCAAAAGAGCCCACTGTCAAGGTTATAGACCTGGACTCGGTCCTAGATTGTAGGCCTCACACGTTCTGGCAACGCAGAACATCTTGTGCTATATAATCTTGTCTGTTTTCTTTTCATAATGTCCTTTGTGGTTAGGTTTGTCCAGATTTAAAATCCAAGGGAGTGTGTGGATTTTCATTTCACTGCCTTTGAAATATAGAGTTTCTACAGATTGGGCAAAAAGACCTTTTCTGAAACCTCGCTTACTTTACTTACCCTTGAAGTGCCTAGGCCTTGGGAAAGAGGTCCACTGCTGGAAACTGCTTGGGGTTGGGCGGCTTTCCAGGTGGCCCCGTAAGACAGGCTTTACCGAGGTTCAACGTGTTTGAGGTTATGACAACTGGATGATGATTCGGGAAGTGGGTCAAGGTGGGGATGGCTGATGAGGAGAAAATGCTAGAGGAAGTGTAAGCTCAGGACCTCTATTTCTCCAGGCTCCTTCTAACACATTGGGTGGGGTGCGGGGGGGGGCGGGGCTGCTAGCAGTATGTTCCCATGGTTATAGGATTATTTTCATAAGACCTGAAAAAGGAAAGCATTTTAACAGCAGTGATTTAACTTTTTTTGTTTGCTTGTTTTTTTGCCAGTCCTGGGGCTTGAACTCAGGGCTTGAGCACTGTCCCTGGCTTCTTTTTGCTCAAGGCTAGCACTCTGCCACTTGAGCCACAGCGCCACTTCCAGCCTTTTCTGTTTATGTGGTGCTGAAGAATCGAACCCAGGGCTTCATGCATGCTAGGCAAGCACTCTAGCACTAAGCCACAATTCCCAGCTCTGATTTAACTTTTGATTGTGCCTTTTCAAGGGATTTCTTAAAAGTCTAAATTCAGGTTCCACAAAACCTGTGTCTGTCCCAGGCAGGAGCTCACAAAACTTAACCTGCTAAGTTATGCTTTACATGCAGTGGGAAAGTGCTGTAGTGTGTGTGTGTGTGTGTGTGTGTGTGTGTGTGTGTGTGTGTGTGCTCTGTGCCAGGGGTGTAGGTGCTGTTCCTGAGCTTTTCTGCTCAAGGCTAGCACTCTACTACTTGAACCACAGCTCTACTACCACCCTTTTGTGTGTGTGTGTGTGTGTGTGTGTGTGTGTGTAGTTTATTGGAGATAAGAGCCCCAGGCTGGGTTCTAACTGAAATTCTCGTATCTCAGCCTCCTGAGTAGCTAGGATTACAGGTATGAGATGCCAGCACCTGGTGTGTGTGTGTGTGTGTGTGTGTGTGTGTGTGTGTGTGTGTATCTGCCTATATATGTTATGTGTGTTAGCCTATGGCTGTACACATTATTTATGTAGTAGAAAATTGCCCAACTATATAGCATAACAATTCTAGGAGCAAAAAAAGGGAGAAAAGGAGGAAAGAAGGGAATGTAGAAGGGAGGAGGGAAATAATAAGCAAGGGTCTTTGAAGATAGTTTTTGCATAGTTTTGCATAAAATATTTATGGATCGGCTATAGTATGTTATATATCATATGATATAATATATATAAAGTATAACATGATCCTGGCAGATTTGAATAAATAAAGCAATAATCATTTTCTCAAGTAACTAAAAGCAGAATCTTTTTTTTTTTCCAGTCCTGGGGCTTGAACTCTGGTCCTGGGCACTGTCCCTGAGCTGTTTTTGCTCCAGACTAGTGCTGTACCACTTGAGCCATAGCTCCACTTCTGGCTTTTTCTGAATAGTTTATTGGAGATAAGAGTTTCATGAACTTTCCTGCCTAGGCTGGCTTTGGACCATGATCCTCAGATCCCAACCTTCCGAGTAGCTAGGATTTCAGGTACCCAGCTGGGCACCGGTGCCCAGCTCAGAATCCTTAGTATATATTTATAACTATTCTAAATTCCTCCACATGAAACAGTTATGATATTTTAAGCTATGTTTTTATTTTAAAGTATCTGGGGAGATACTATAATTTAAGACTCTTAGCATATAGCCAATGTAACAAGTTATCCCTACTGCTGATGGGATGTAATATTCTTTCCAGTGACATCTTATTAGTCCTGTTCACAGCAAATTGTTGGTATGATTACTTGTAGAGTTCCTTAAAGCATCTGAGGGTGAAGGTAAAAGTATGTAAGTACTATTATTGAATTATCTTTGATGCTATTTTGGCTTGCATCCTTATATACTAATAAAAATGGAAGGGTATAAACCCTAATCTGACATGATAGAGCAAAGCTCTACATTACAGACATTGTTGAGATAACTCATGTATGTCAAACTTATTTTTTCCTCGGTTTAGCACCCAAAGAAATCAAATATTTAAACTGTGCTCATATTTTTGAGGGTTATTTATATGAAATAAAGAATAGTACATTCAGGCATCTTCTTTGGGAGCCGGAACAGTATCTGGAATATAGGAAATATGGTATATGTTGCCTATAGGCAAATCTTCCATTGCAAAATGAACTAAATTGTCTCTGAGCACCACAGGGACACTGTGATAGTTTTAATGTAAAGCAGAAGATATTCATAACTTCCTCCTCAAAAAATTTAAAGCCATTTATTTCTTTCAGTGTAATTTACAATGAGGAAACTTTAGAAGGCAATGGCTATCTAGGAAATGTCTTGCTATGAATTACCCATAGCTTTGCTCTAGTTTGGATTTCAACACTTCTCTCAAAGCCATGTGTTGGGGCCTTGGCCACAAGCCTGTGGCACTATTCGGAGGTGGCTAAGCCTTAAAGAGGTTGGGCCTAGTAGAAGGACTCAAGTCGTTGATGCCAACAGACCCCCAAAATTGTGTAACTCGGGTATTTTGTCACAGCTGTTCAGCACATTTTCTAGGTAGAATAAACATTAGCCTTATTAATGAGTGTACATATGGGAAAGTACAAGTTTACTATCAGAAATGCATTCCCTTAAATTGCTATGTGGCTGGGCATGCAACGAGTCTCATCTGAGACAAATTATTCAGTCGATTGTCAAATCTCTGGTGTGATCCATTATAAGGATTCTGCTGGACACAGTTCTTTACAACTTTGCGTGGGGGAAAAGAAGTGGGGCTAAATAACCAAACTCTGAATATTCACTACAAACGTATGGCTATTCAAGAAGCATAAGGATATAAACAAATTATGTTTCCTCAGATGAACCGTACAGCCCTGCATTTTGCAGTTGGAAGAAATAATATCTCTGCGGTGGATTTCTTGTTGAGCCACAAGGCCAGGGTGGATGTTGCTGATAAGGTAAGCAATAAGAAGAGAAAGGGCGGGGCTGGGGATATGGCCTAGTGGCAAGAGTGCTTGCCTTGTATACATGAAGCCCTGGGTTCAATTCCCAAGCACCACATATACAGAAAACAGCCAGAAGTGGTGCTGTGGCTCAAGTGGCAGAGTGCTAGCCTTGAGCAAAAAGAAGCCAGGGACAGTGCTCAGGCCCTGAGTCTAAGCCCCAGGACTGGCAAAGAAAAAAAAAAAAAAAAGAGCAAGGTAGAGCACGATGAACAACAGGCAGAATCTGGTCACTTCAGAGATCTTTCCTTCATATACACATTCAGTATTTCTGTGGACAGCACACATTTTGGAAAGGTCTCTTTAGAGAATGTACATATGTGTGTTAGGTGTACTTGGTGGCTGAATTGGTTACTCTTATCTTTGGGACTTGGACTTCTACTTCCCAGACACACATTGTGGTCAAGAGCTTTCATTTGTAATCATAGATGGCTGTCTAGAGTATACTCTGGAACATAGAAGACAAAAACCCTGTAATTAGATTTATAGTCTAATGCCTTACTCAGCCCAGGGACTTTAAATTGTGACTTTTCCTTATGGACTACAATAATAAAGAAAGCCTATTAAATACATATTATATGCTAAATAAAAACTATGACTGATATTTAGTGCTCTATCCCAACCATCATGATGATGAAAGTATTTTAGTCCCCAATGTACAAAAGAGGAGATGAACACAGAGAGAAATAAAATTATTTCTCCCCCCAAAACATTCATCTAAAGAAGGAACACATCTCAGAGGCCATGTTTGAGTCTCACGTGGGTGGTTCTAGAGAAGGCACTCTTAGCTAATAGCTACAAATTAGCTTAACTTTTTGCCTAGATATCAAAATGTACTCTGAGGACCTTTCCCCTTCTTTGCAAACTTCATTTAACACAAACCAGCTGGAGAGACCCGACACTATGTTTTACCTGCTGTCACAGAAGGCCGTGATAGCCTTACTCTACATTTCTTGGTTCTTAATTCCATAGACCATGGTTCTTCAACTTCAACGTTCAGAAGATTCTCACAGAGCTGTTCTGTGTCCTGTGGGGACTGAGACTCTTTGCAAGGGAAAGCTTGGCATTGCTTTAACTCCCAACAATTAAGCCGTGGTTTAGCATGTGATTAGTAAATGTTTAGAAGATAGATGTGGTCAGCTTGTACCAATGAATCATCTTGTTGGGTTTGGTGACGACTGGGTAAGGTATAGACATGTAATGATAGCCGTATATCAGTGGGACACCTCCATCTCTAATTTATCGATCTGGCACTGGTGAACAAGAAGGTTGCTATGTAGTCACCATAGCTTGGAACTACCTAGTATCACAGGCTGACCTCACCTCACCATCCTCCTGCCTCAGCCTCCTGAGTGCTGCGATTATAGGCATAAGCTACCATACCCAGCTCTTCAGAGCCACATTTTTTATACTAAGAACTTCTATCTCCAGACTACGTCACAGAAAATCAAAACCCAAGGGAAAACCAAGTGTGGTTCTAAGAGCAGAAACATAGCCTCACCAGGGAGTGCACTAGAATTGCAGGTGCTCAGATTCTCTGGATCACAGCCTGGGGACTTAGAACATTCCTAGATAAGCCTAAGGATGTAGCCTAACATCCTAACATGCAAAGTCCTGGGCCCAATTTCTAATGCCTTACAAGAAAGGAAGGAAGGGAGGGAGGAGGAAGGAAGAAAGGAAAGAAGGAAGGAAGGAAGGAAGAAGGGAAGAAGAAAGGAGGAAGGGAAGGAAGGGAAGGAGGGAGGGAGGGAGGGAGGGAGGAAGGAAGGGAGAAAGACAGAAAGAGGGAGGCAATGAGGAAGTGAAGCCCTTTTTCCAAATACAGCAGTGCACACCTATATGTACCAGTTTGGGCCCAGCCTGTCTTACATAGTGAAGCCCTGTCTCATTATAACCACAACCAGCTAAGTGGCTGTGATTCATGCCTACAGCCCTAGCTACCAAGGAGGCTGAGATCAGAGGCTCAAGGTTCCAAACCAGTACAGACAGACAGATTCACATGATTCTTACCTCCAATTAACCAGCAAAAACAAAACAAAAAACCCCCACAAAAAACTGGAAGTGCCAGGTTCAGGCGGCTTATGCCTGTAATCCTAGCAACTCAGGAGGCTGAGATCTGAGGACTGTGGTTCAAGGCCAGACTGGGCAGCAAAGTGCATGCAACTCTTATTTATTTATTTATTTATTTATTTTATTATTATTATTTTTTTTTTGGCCAGTCCTGGGGCTTGGACTCAGGGCCTGAGCACTGTCCCTGGCTTCTTTTTGCTCAAGGCTAGCACTCTGCCACTTGAGCCACAGCACCACTTCTGGCCATTTTCTGTATATGTGGTGCTGGGGAATTGAACCCAGGGCCTCATGTATATGAGGCAGGCACTCTTGCCACTAGGCCATATCCCCAGCCCCATGCATGCAACTCTTATCTCCATTTAAACACCAGAAAACCAGAAGTGGCGCTGTGGTTCAAGTGGTAGAGTGCTAGCCTTGAGCTGAAGAGCTCAGGGACAGTGCCCAGGCCCAGAGTTCAAGCCCCATGACTGACAAAAAAACAAAAAAACAAAAAGCTGACCGTGAGAATGGACTCAAGTGGTAGCATCCCAACTGTGAGGGAAAAAAGAAAGTGAAAGCATGAGGCCCTGAGTTTAAGCTCCAATACTTACATGTAAACACACACACACATACACACACACACACACATACACACACACTGAAAAGATTGTCAAGTGAGCTATGAGATATAATGGTATGAATGTAGTCTGGATTTGGCGGGTCCTACTGTCTATCTGAGGATCAAGGACAGAGAGTGTAAGAGATGACTACAATACAAGGCATTGCACGCTCAGGGTCAAAAGCATGGCGGAGCTCCTCTGGGTTCAAGGCAGAGAGACTCCTCCAGTCTTTTGAGGAGGCAGACTAGATAAAGGGGGCTCTTTCACGAGGTATGAACAAAGACTGGAGCTTTTGGTCACATGCAGGGAATGCTCCGACGAAAAGGACAAGCATCTGTTCTCTGGGAAGTGCTTCCAATGAAAGTGTTCCCAGGCTACTTTAGGGCCATCCTGGGCATGGGGACAGCTTCTCAGTGACTTGTCACCATTCTTTTCTTTACATTCTGTGAGCGGCTGTGAGTGAAATCCAGGACATGTGCTCTTCTGCAGCTCCAAGCATGTGTGTTTCACGGCAGGAGATTGGGTTTTATAGAGATTCTTCTAGGGAAATTTACATCTGTGAGCAGTGATTCACTGCCTCTGAGAAACAATGGCTCCACTTGGAATTTGTGGTTTCAGAGACTAGTTGATTTGCTGCTTGCATTCCCAGTCTTGTGTTCCCAGATTTCTGCAGACTATGTTTTAAATGTTGATTGCTTCAGAATTGAGAATGATCTCTTAGGGGGAAAAAAAAATAGAACTCCTTTCAGAATGTGATCTGTTATTACCTGTCCCAAACATTTCTGCTCTTTTGTGGCTATATGTGAAATCAGATTCGTACTATTGACTCTGGGACCCTGATTTGTAGGGAAACCTAAATTAAGAGGTGGAGTTGTGGTAAGTGCACGTTTTCTGGAAGAGCTTACGTCATCATACATCACTGTTCCTTGTATAATAAAGGAGGGCAGAGCTTCCTGTTGGGAGTTTGAAATATGTAAATGAGCTCCCAGTATATGGAGACCACTGTGTACATTGCAAGCAAGGCTTTCTCAGAAGCAACGCTATTGACACTCAGAGCCAGAGGGCGCTCTGTTGTGGGCTGCTTTGTACATAGTAGACCTTTGAGCAGTATCTCTGGCCTCTACCTATGCAGTGCCTAAATCACCCTGCAGCCATGACTTATCAAACGTCTCAAGACATTCCCAAATGTCCCTTAAAAAAAAAATCAACAACTGAGATCAACAAGAAATCCACCCATTTAGAATTATGCGTGCAGCTAATGAATAAGTTTGCTTGGTTAAAACTGGAGCCAGTTAGGAGGGACACATATGATGTAGTGAGAGAGCTTGCTTTGAGCCAGGGCTCCTACAAAGTAGTGGGTGACAGTTCCTCAGTGAAAAAGCAACAGAGAACGAGATGCACAGACTTTACAGCTAAGAAACAAGAAGCTGAGAGACCAAGTAAGGTTGCATCACAATACAGAAAAGTGACAGAAAGTGACCAGAGTTGGAAGTCAGTTCTGTTCGACCCTGAAATAGTGTGCACAGAATGCAGATAATGTGTAATAGCTATCTACCCTGGGCTGATGACCCTGAGCAAATTTTCTAGCTTACTTGTCTCTGCTTCCCCCCTTTCTGAAATATCCAAGGTTAACTGCTGGCTGATTCAGTTTATAATTCAGCATACAACTACCCACTGCAGCTCGACAGGTCAGGACAGCCTAGCAGGGACGAGGGCTCTCTTTATGCACGCACATGCCTACAAGCGCACACATCTGGATTATTTTGTATAAAGGGAATCATTCAGCTAGCTTCTATACAAGTGGGATCCTTTATATAACTTGTCATTTTTTGCTTTTCTTTTGTTTAGTGTGCCTTCCTCTTCTTTAGTGACTACACTACAATCTGAGATGTTGGCGTGTTTATTTCTGTGTTTTTTTCTATGTGCCATATAATTACTCCCACATCAATCCTTTAACAACCCACCTGGGTAAAAGTTAAATATAACATATGTATATGGAGCTTTTGTTCATTGCATATTTTATAAAAAATGGGATTATGGGCTGGGAATGTGGCTTAGTGGCAGAGTGCTTGCCTACTGTGCATGAAGCCCTGGGTTCGATTCCTCAGCACCACATAAGAAAAAGCCAGAAGTGGCGCTGTGGCTCACATAGTAGAGTGCTAGCCTTGAGTAAAAGCAGCACAGGGACAGTGCCCAGGCCCTGAGTCCAAGCCCCAGGACTGGCAAAAAAAAAAAAAATGCAGGGGGAAAGGATTATATTATTTCTCCATCTATTTTCCATAGTTGGTGGAGTTTGTAGAAATCTTTTCAAGTTGATTGTTAAAGTTCTAATTCATTATTTTTAGTTATTACATAAAATATAATTATTTTATAATTTATTCAGTATGCCTATATTGATGGGTAATATCTTCTTTCTAATTTTCATTGTCACAGTTGCTGTGTGTGTGCAATAGCAAGTCCTGAAATTTTTATTTTCATGGCATAGATTCCCATTGGTTTAGGTTGGTGGTATATTTTACCTTTAAGTAGATGTTACCAGCTTGTTTAGACAATAATATTTTTCATTTATTTTCTTTTTCTCTTTCCTTCCTTCCTTCCTTCCTTCCTTCCTTCCTTCCTTCCTTCCTTCCTTCCTTCCTTCCTTCCTTCCTTCTTTTCTTCCTTCTCTCTCTCTCTCTCTCTCTCTCTCTCTCTCTCTCTTTTCTTTTTTTTCCCCCTCAGTCCTGGGGCTTGGACTCAGGGCCTGAGCACTGTCCCTGGCTTCTTTTTGCTCAAGGCTAGCACTCTACCACTTAAACCACAGTGCCACTTCCATCTTTTTCTGTGTATGTGGTGCTGAGATATTGAACCCAGGGCTTCATGTATGCAAGGCAAGCACTCTACCGCTAAGCCACATTCCCAGCCCAGTTGTCATTTCTTCTAATGCACTAAAATAATACTTTCACTTGTGCATTTTCCTATTGTGTCTTTCTTGTTGACTTGTGAATGCACTTCATATACTAGAGAATTGCCACTTGTCTTTATTAATATTTTAAGGTACCATTTGTTTATCGAGCTTAAATTCTATATTTCCTTTTATAACTGAATCAGGAGAGTGCACGTTATAGTCTAAATTTCATCCTAATGTATTGTTTACTTTGTGTGTACAGTGTAATGCAGTGTTTCATTTTTTAGGAGTGCTTCACTTATTAAGTATACTTATTTCCACCACAGAACTGAAATATTCCTTTTTCCATGCACTAAATGATCTCTCTTTTTCTTAATTTTCAACCGCCTATCATTTGTAGGCCTGTGTTAACTCAGCTAGCGTGCTGTGGCTCAACTACCTGACGGTTTCTTTTCTTCTCTCTCCTTGGGAAGCATGGCTTGACTGTAATTCACCTTGCAGCCTGGTCTGGAAGCTTCGAGATCATGCTCATGCTGGTTAAAGCAGGAGCAGACCAGAGAGCCAAGAACCAGGTAGGTATGTGGGTCCCACCTGGACAAGAGCTGCCAGCTCCCAGTGCAGGAGAGGGTGGTTATGTGTCCCGTGGATGAGCCTCCTCCTGTCCGGCTGTCTTCAGGATGGAATGAACGCCCTGCACTTCGCAGCTCTGAACAATAGCATGAGCGTCGTCGAGTACCTCATCCAAGACCTGCACCTGCAGGACCTGAACCTGCCGGACGAGGTGGGTCTGAATGGGAGCGGATCCCACATACACCCACAACTTCCGCTCTCCTCCTGCTCCTGGTGCCCTGTCAAAGCAGCAAGCCCAGCCAGCGCTGGCCCGCCCAGACCAGGGAGGGGGGGTTGTGGGGTGAACAGGAAGCCTAGAGGCAGCAGCAGTCCCTCTTCCAGGGCTATTCTCTCATGCCGGCCAGGGTGTGGGCAGCATCTTCCCCCATTAGTTTTCTGAGTCTCAATCTCTGTCTGTCTGTCTGTCTGTCTGTCTCTCTCTGTCTCTCTGTCTCTCTCTCTCTGTGTAGGAAATAGATAATAACAGCACCTATTTCTTCATTTATGAACGTGCTAGGTGCAGATGAAAGCCATTTCTACAGAGCAAGAGTCCTGGGCTTGGCCCATTCCAGTGCTCTACAAGGTGAATGAATGAAAGGCTTCATTATTCCTTGTAGTAATCCAGTAAAGTAGACAGTGCTTTGTCCATTTTTAGTAGAAGCTAAGTGCCTGGTCTATAGTCTAGACTAGAAAGTGACTCTGCCAGGATTTGAGGCCTACTTTGTCTAACACCAGTTATCAGGCTGTCCTGATGCTCTTCTCAGATGACGGTGGACATTGACCACATGTTGGGACTGTCTTTTCCCTGGAGAATTTCCCTTTGCCATTACCATGGAGTAGCATCCTTGGTGCAGTTGACATTGCAATTTCTCAGCAGCTGAATATACATTATGAATTGCTGTTATGCTTCCCTGTGTCACTACTCTGTGTGTGTGTGTGTGTGTGTGTGTGTGTGTGTGTGCGTGTGTGCTGGTCTGGGGAACTTGAATTCAGAGCGCTGATCCTGAGCTTTTGTGCTGGAGGCTAGCATTCTTCTACTCCAGGCACACCTACATTTCTAGCCTTTTGGTGGTTAATTGGAGACAGGACTCTCACAGACTTTCCTGCCTGAGTGGGTTTTGAACAGCAAATCGTCGGATCTCAGCCTCCTGAGTAGCTAGGATTACAGTTGTGAGCTACTGGTGTCCAGTGTGTGATACTACCTACATGTTTCTCCATAGACATTTCTCTCGAAATGTTCAGCACTATTCGCTTCGTTTCAACTCTTAAAGAGTTTGTACATTTTTCTTGACTTCCTTCTTAAAATCCTGAACAAAAACTGCTTTATTTTCAAATGAGGTCTCTATACTTCCTTCCTTTGCGAATGACCTGTTTACAGCTTGGAGGCAGGCAGGCCTGGCCTGTGTTCTGGACAGCACTACAACTGCTGCTGATAGTAGATGGAGATGTCTCTATCTCCACTAGGACAATAAGAAAATCCACTTCCTTTCTGGTAGCACCAAGGGATCATGGGGAAATTCTGTATATTTCTCTCCCCCTCCTTCATTTATCTTCTCTCCCCCACCCACGTGCTCACATGCACACACACCACACACAAATTTATTACTCTATCCAATGTCTTTTCTTTGATAAAAATGTTTGACATTTTCTTGATAGTATGCAAAGTGCCTATGCAAATGAGTTCTATGATGAACCCACGAACAGTGCCCTTCCATTGAGACCCAACCCCTCGATCCATCTTCCAGTGAGACTGGAGAGCCCTGGCTGCTGGCATGCGTAGTAACTGTGAAGCATTTACCCAAGAGCTGGGTTTTGGATGCTCATTGAATGGCTGTTTTTGAATTTTTTTTTTTAGCAGAATGTGATAACTTACTACATTTTATAAATAAACCTTGGGAGTATACCTAAAAAACAATCATACTTTGTAATAAACAATTTCAATCCCTCAGACTTTAGTTACATGCAATAGTTTAGGTTCAACAAGTTAAAATATACAAAGTTAAACACACTGTAAGTTGATAAAAGATAAAAGAACAAGAGTCCTGGAGGCTCTTTATGGTAGTGAATTAGGAAAGGTCTGGGATCCAGAGCCAGAAAGGCACTGTGGTCCCTCCCAGGCCTGAAACTTGGGGCTTCCATGCTCTTCCTGGCTGGAAAATCTGCCTCCCAAATCAAGGGAGGGAGTCCTGTGACACTGCTTTGGATAGAGTCCCACTTACACATAACTAACAGGGTTGAGTGGTGACAAAAAACTATATGTTAAGAAACCACATGTAGCTTGGAAAGTCCTGTTGTTACTTTGTAAACATGTAGTCCATAGGAGGCAAGATTTATATTTCATTTTACTGCCTTCCTCATCCTTCTCTGTGCTACCTTTGGCTATGTTTATAAGATATAGATTACTTTAAATATTTGTGCTCTGAGTAATTTGCCTTTTACTTTTTTTTTTCTTGATGATAGCAGTTTTAGAGGGCATCCAAAGTTCAAAGTCGTAGCTCTTTTCTTGGACAGTTGGGTGGTTCGCTGCAGTCTTTTTTTCCAGAACCTCCCATGTGGTAGGTCTTCCTTGGGAGTGGCTCCTTATCATTCAAAACTTTGTAGCAAACCGGAGGTAAAAGAGAAAGAATCTCTGCTCCATCTCGCTGTCTTTATCCCTGCTCATCCTCAACCTTAAGCAGGAGTTGAGTCATCATTGCCACAGATTAATGGAATTAAGAAGGTGGAACTTAACCCAGCTATGTGGTTCAGAGGTGGGGTTGGGGGGAAAAGATCCAGATAGATAAGGTCATTAGGGTGGAGCCCAGGATTGAGTTCTGGTGGCTTTCTAAACTGAGGGAGAGAGCCATACCTCTCTGTTCTATGACCCTTTGTTGCCTTGGGACTCTGTTAGCAAGATGACCTTTGACACATGAGGCCCCATAGATTTTGCACCGATACAACTATGAGTCAAAATAAAGTTATTTTCTCTGTATAGTAATGTACTTTTTTAATATGCCACTATAACAGTTAAAAATGAACTAGCATAGACTACAAACTAATATGTATTAGGATTCTTTCTGTTACAAGCACCAAACATCTATCTTAAGATACATTGAGGCATAAAGGTTATTTATTAACTACAGTGTTTGAGGGTACATCTTCTGGCTTTCAGGAATGGCTAGATCAAGTTCTTGTTCTTTCCACAAACTCTTAGCTGTTTGTGTATTGACATTACCCGTAGATAAACCGTTCTTATGGAGGGAAAGATGCCGGTTAGTAGTTTCCAGATGATATCCTTACAGATTTCAATTTATGGAGAAAAATCTCTTTTGTTCATAAATACATTTCCGGAGCAATTTCGTTTGGCTCTCTGAATCCTGGGCTCACTCAGTACTGAACCAATCACCTTGACTAACATGGGTTGTGGGGTTGCTTCATGTGACTGGAAGCAGGCAGGTCACTACGCCTGGCAAATAACAGCACTGAACGCATGCCATATCCACGTGCCGGTGTGGATACGTAGGTATTCTCCTAAGGAAAAGCAAGGTGCTGTTGCCACAAGAACAGTCCACATAAAGCCAAAAGCTCGCTCTAGAGCGCAAGATGGCTCTGTTATTTATGGTCTCTGTGAATAAAGAACTAAGAAAGCCCTTCCATCTGCCATGGGAGAATTTGAACTTTGGTTAACTTTCTTCTTCTGTGTCCTTGCAAACTTGGGAAAAGTAGACTATGAACTGAGGTACTAAGCAACATTGTTTCTGATAAAGGAGGCCTTCACTGGTGCATTGTGTTTTGGACTTGTGGGAGCTGTGGATGGAGGGTAATTGCTTATCCCAATCTGGAAAGAAGCCCTAGTGCACGCTGAAGTCACTTTCGTAATTCTGTGACACAGGCCAGTTGTCATAAAGAAGCCCTCCAGTTAGAGGTGACAGAGTGTGTCATGGTCCGTCTTGACCGTCATTCTGACTGGATGGAGAAACGCTGGGTGATTTGAAAGTGCACACTATGAGGGCATTTCTAGAGAAGTGTAGATTGTGAAGGCTAGAACATAAATCACTAATTGATAATCAGTGGTTGATAAGGGATTCCAAATCGGAGTAGAGTATGAGGAGGTGGTGAAACCGTGCAAGGTGCAGCCTGGTGGAGGAAGTACGTCTCTGGGTGTCCCTTGGAAGGGTATGTTTTGGCCCTGGCCCCTCCTTTACTCTCCCTTCCTTCCTGGTTGCTATTAGGTAAGTAGCTCTGCTTCACTGCGCTCTCCTCCACCATGTTTCTACCTCGCCACACCCCTAAAAACAATGGCACCAGCTGCCCATGAATCAGTGAGTTGAAATGAATCTCAGGTATTTGTCACAGCCATGGAAAAGTCTGACTAACACCGAAACCCAACGCAAACTATTTTAAGGGGGGAAAAGAAAAAGAATTTGTTGACTCATTGAATGCCATGAGTCACTATTCATACAAAGGCATGAGTGGGGGGCTGGGAATGTGGCCTAGTGGCAAGAGAGCTTGCCTCGTATAAATGAAGCCCTGGGTTCGATTCCCCAGCACCACATATAGAGAAAAGGCCAGAAGTGGCGCTGTGGCTCAAGTGACAGAGTGCTAGCCTTGAGCAAAAAGAAGCCAGGGACAGTGCTCAGGCCCTGAGTCCAAGGCCCAGGACTGGCAAAAAACAACAACAAAACAAAGGCATGAGTGGCCTTAAGCATATTTGAACCTATGATCTCAGAAGATGTGGTCAGAACTCTTTATCTCTTGACTTTTCAGTTCTGCTTTCCATTGTGCTAGCTCTGTTCTTGGGCAGAGCCTCCTGGTCAAGGAGCAAGGAGGACTGCTGGCAATGTAGCTCATGACTGTAGGGAAAAAAAAATTAGAATGAGCCAGAAAACAAAAGTCCCACAGTGACTGTGACTGGCCTGGTGGAGCATAGAACTATCCACGAATGAGAAGGCGGTGGAAGAGGCAGGAGTTTAGAATTCATGGCTACACAACATGGACCAGGTCCATCTGGAAAAACTATGGGCACAAATCAGGTAGTAGAGGCCTTTCTTCTCCAGGGAAAGCCTCAAAGACTACCTTCCATGTTTCTTGTTATTTTCTTCCCTATCCACAAACACACACTCATCCTGAGTCACGGGTCGCACACATCACCAGCACTCAGTTACTAAGTGCTCTGTAAGGACTTGCTCATGGGTCTCCCATCCCTGTGGAATCTGAGCTTCTTTAGGGGAGCAGTGTATTTTTCCTGGGGCTACCCCGTTTATCTCTATGTCTATGAGTGACGAAGAAGGATATTTTCACAAGTATATAGCCAATGTCTCTTGCTCCCCTTTTACTGATTTATTTACCCAGTGCATAAAGTATTGTCAACATTTACAAGTAGTTATATAATTCAGATACAATCATTTTCAGTCAGTCATTTCCAAATAGTCCCAAACTAGAGTTAGCCCTTCAATAGTTAGATGATTTGCACATGGAAAACTGTGACTCTGGCCGGTCTGTTTCTCTCCTTTTCCCTTTTGTAGTGATTTCATGAAAAGGAGGAAGAGGCAGGCAGGCCTTCCTACTTGGAAGGGCTGGAGATGAAGATCTTCATGGCAATGTTTCCAGGAACAGTGGTCTAAGAACAGTGAATTATGTGAACTTTGCAATTTGTTTCTCAAGTTTCTACCTATGCATTGGAGATAGAACCCACGTAGGACTGATTTTTGGTTTGGTTTGGTTTTACCGTTGACCATTTCAATATTTCCACTTTCCTTTTGCTCCTTTTACTGAGGACCTGTGAGTTAGAGGTGGTCACCCTCTGGAGAACGTGTTGTACACATTTATTTTGTCAGTAACAATTAGTGTGACCACAGGTGCCCAAGACAGGGGCCTGGCCCATAGCAGTTTCTCAGCAGATCTGAAGCAAAGAGCTATGGCATACGTGCAGAAGGCTCACACCATCACCACAACTGAAATGTCATCTCCTTCCAATGCCTGGCACCACCTTTTCTGAATAGTGCTTGTCTTGTCACCATAAAACGACCACGTAATGACATGGACTCGGGTGACAGCCCAGAATGGATCTCCGCTGAGGTCAGAGGAATTGTCCTGTCCTTCCCCTGAGAAGGACCTGAGCGGCTAGGACGGAAAGAGCATCTTGGGTGGCTATTACTTTCACCACTTCTGCCACCCTTGCCAGCGGACTGGCTTCTTTGCTGTCAGAGTGTGACCGGTGCTTGAGTTTGTGATTTGATTTTCAGAGAGGGAGAAAACCATTTCTTCTGGCAGCTGAGAAGGGTCACGTTGAAATGATTGAAAAGCTCATCTTCCTTAATCTACAAACTTCAGAAAAGGACAAGGTGAGTTGGACTTTGATTCCTTGCTGAGAACCCGAGAAATAGGAGGAACAGTTGGTGAGAGGGCAGTAACGGGTGTAGAGATCTGGTGGTAGCTTTAGTTTTTGTAGGGAAAGCAATAGCAAAGTTAATTGAAAGTAGTAAGGTTTAGCTTGGCATTGGTAGCTGATGCCCGTAATCCTAGCTACTTGGGGGTCTGAGATCGGAGGATCTTGGTTCAAAGCCAGCCTGGGCAAGGAAGTTTGTGTGACTCTCATCTCTAATTAAGCACCAAAAGAAGCTGGAAGTGGTTCTGTGGCTCAAGTGGTAGAGCACTATCCTTGAGCAAAGAAAGCTTGGGGACAGTGCCCAGGCCTTGAGTGTAAGCCTGAGAATCATACCCACACATAAAAAATAGTAAGGTTTACGAAAAGAAGGAAAACCATGCTCCGAAATAGGAGAATGGGCAGTCTCAAAGAGGAGATTGGCAACACACTCTTTTGTGCCCTGCTTTTATTGAGATTTAAGTATAAATTTTAGAGAACTTTTTATAAAAAATTTAAGAGTATATTGGATTTTTTAAAACCAATTATATCTTGCCAATTATATCTGTTGATATATTGCTAAAATTACCTTCCAGAACTATTTTACCAGTTTATTTTCACAAAAGGAAAGTGGGATTGCTTTTGTTGTCCTGCTTTTTGCAAATTGATAGCAAAGGTAAAGCTAAAGGTATGAGTGTGTGTGTGTGTGTGTGTGTGTGTGTGTGTGTGTGTGTAATGGTTTGAACTCAGAATCTTGCATTTGCTAGCAGGTACTCTACGATGTGTGCTATTCCCCTAGCCCTTTTGCTTTTGTTAATCTTTAAAACATAGTCTCACTTTTTGCCTGGGCTGGCCTACATTGCGATCTGCCTGTTTAGACTTCCCATGTAGCTGGGATGTCAGGCCCTTGACAGTGTGCCCATCTTTATATTGGTTGAGATAGAGTTTTGTGAGCTTTTTTTTTTTTTTTTTTTTTTGCCCAGACTGACCTTGAACTGTGTGGCTTTGACCTTGAATTGTTTTGCTTGATTGACTTTCCAATTGCAGCTCTCCAGGTAGCTAAGATTACAGGTATGAACCACTTCACCCAGCTACTGAGATTTTTTTCTTCCTACTAGGCCAACAGCTATGTCTTTTTCTTTAAAATGGATCAAAATTATCTAACGGTGAGGACAATGTGGCCCACAGTCTAGACTACAGCTTTAACCAGCGTAAAAGCTTGCTGAACCTCTGTCGAAGCCCTAATGTTGGAAGGAAATGTTCCTTCCAGCACCAGGGATTCTACATTGAGCGTGTCTCTGTAACAGGAGGGAAACACGGCCTTGCACCTGGCTGCACTCCACGGCCACAATCCAGCTGTGCAGGTGCTGCTAACTCAGTGGCAAGAAGTGAATGAAACCAATGCGGTAAGTGGAAGTGCTTGCTCTGCCGGGCATGGGACTTAACTGGGCGAGCAGAGGAATAGCTTTCAAGAAAGGAATGGGAAGTAAACAAAGATGTTAGCGTCACCAGGTGTAAACTGTGACACTAAAAGATTCCTACCTTTTCTTTCAAATAAACAATGTGTTACATTGGTTAATCCATTCACTTATTCACTGCAAGCTGTCTCCAAACAGAACAGACCAAAACAGTACACAAAACAACCCACAGAAAGTACGAGAATCACTGAGGGCAAATCTTGGGCATGCCTGGCCTTTACAAATCAATACAGGGATTGTCTAAATCCACTCTGACAGGCTGAACAAGACTCATTTGATCAGGCATTTCGTAAATCACAGGAACGCATTGCTCTCAGTTCTGACTGCTGGGAAGTCCAGGATGAAGGTGACACCTGCCTGTGGTGTCCTCACATGGCAAAAGTGTCTTACTGACCCACCCCATCTCATTCAGAACATGGTCATTCCCATTCATAAGGATGGGGCCCCCCTGATGGAGGCCCCACACTGAACATTACTGCACTGGGCCGGCTCTTTCAGCTTGGACTGCGAAGGAACAGAAACGTTCATAGCCTAGCAGACCAAGCTTTGTGGTCTCGGGATTGAACTGAAATCTTACTCTTGCTTTCTCTGCTCCATTTCCATCCCTTCCCATGGAGTGTATACATAGGGATTTCATCTACCTGTTAGCTTTTGGAGTCAAGCCACAACCTAAAGCTCATAGTGATGGTATTATGGGTTGGGATAAGGCCCTAATATCCACCAGCATGGAATTTCTGATGGAAGCTGATGCTAGATCAGTAAGATTTGTTCACATGATCATGTTCAAGAGCAGTGGTCTTCAAATATTCTTTTTTTTTTTTTTTGCCAGTCCTGGGCCTTGAACTCAGGGCCTGAGCACTGTCCCTGGCTTCTTTTTTGCTCAAGTCTAGCACTCTGTCACTTGAGCCACAGCACCACTTCTGGCCATTTTCTATATCTCTGGTGCTGGGGAATCGAACCCAGAGTTTCATGTATATGAGACAAGCACTCTTGCCACTATGCCATATTCCCAGCCCCTTCAAACATTCTTGGTAGTAAGCAATTTTTTTGTTGTTTTGTTTTGTCAGTCATGGGACTTGAACTCATCGCCTGAGTACTGTCCCTAAGCTTCTTTTGCTCATGGTTAGCACTCTACCACTTGAACCACAGCCCCATTTCTGCTTTTTTCTGTTTACATGGTTACTGAGGAATCAAACCTAGGGCTTCGTGCATGCTAGGCAAGCACTCTACCACTAAGCCATGTTCCCACCCTCTGGTTCCAAGTTCTTGTCTCCCTGTCAACATAACTCTCCATACTTAAATTAACTGAGTAAAATCTTATGGATATAAAAACAGTTTATAGCAGAATCATGTTCAGGAGGAAAAATGGTAGAAAGTGGGGTAGGGATTCTGCATTTTCTCCAGTTCTAGGGAAAAGGAGTTTGCATGAGGAAGAGCTAGTTATTGTGTGGGCACAGTTATTTCTATGTCCTCTCTGTTTTGGCCATATTAGACTAGTGTTTCTAGGCGTTTTTAGCAAACTAGAATGCCATTTTTATAAACTAGAGTTAACTTTGTGTGTGTGTGTCAATTGTGGGGCTTAAAGTATGGGGCCTGGGCACTGTCCCTGAGCTCTTCAGCTCAAGACTCGCGCTCGGGCTGGGAATGTGGCCTAGTGATAGAGTGCTTGCCTCCTATACATGAAGCCCTGGGTTCAATTCCCCAGCACCACATATATAGAAAAAGCCGGAAGTGGCGCTCTGGCTCAAGTGGTAGAGTGCTAGCCTTGAGCAAAAAGAAGCCAGGGACAGTGCTCAGGCCCTGAGTTCAAGGCCCAGGACTGGAAAAAACAACAACAACAACTCGTACTCTACCACTTGAGCCACAGTGTCACCTTTGGTTTTCTGGAGGTTAGTTGGAGACAAGTGTCTCATGGACTTTCCTGCCCAGGCTGGCCTCAGATCTCAGTTTCCTGAGTAGCTAGGATTACAGACATGAGACACTGGCACCCGGTCTAGAGATCACTTTTTTTTTTTTTTTTTTTTTTTTGGCCAGTCCTGGGCCTTGGACTCAGGGCCTGAGCACTGTCCCTGGCTTCTTCCCGCTCAAGGCTAGCACTCTGCCACTTGAGCCACAGCGCGGCTTCTGGCCGTTTTCTGTATATGTGGTGCTGGGGAATCGAACCTAGGGCCTCGTGTATCCGAGGCAGGCACTCTTGCCACTAGGCTATATCCCCAGCCCCTAGAGATCACTTTTTTAAAAAACAAAATTAAGGATATTTTTTCAGCTGACATGCAATATATTTGGTGCAAATGTACTTCTAATGTTTTATGTTTCATGCTGCATTATAATTCCTTATTTCCAGCTTTATCATTCTTCATAGTGTTTTACCTCCTTGTTGGCAGGATCTGTGTCCTATAGGAAACTATTTGTAAAACAGATATTTGCTCGAGAGTTTAATAAAGAGTAAAGATATGAATCTGGACAAAGAGCCTGAAAGCAAGCAGTATAATGGAGTAAAGTGCACATAGGCGCTGAAGCAAACAGCTGGACTTGTACAGGGCCTTGCCCTTCGTCAACCGAGGTTTAGTTTTCTTGTCTGTAAAGTGAGGATAACTTTAACTGTAATCTGTAGGGCTGTTGTATGATTATTGCCAAAGCATATACTCTGGGCACTGTAAGTTGGCACACGGATGCTCAATAACGCTATCCATGATTAAAAGTAATGCCCAAAAGTACAAAGAAAACACACCGTTTTTCAAAGCAACTTCATTTCATGCCAAGTGGCCATTCATTTGAACTTATTTTTTCCTTTTGTCAGAATGGAGAAACACCATTCTTTTTGGCTGTGGAAGGAGGTCATGAAGAATGCAGCAAAGTGCTCCTAGCAGCAGGAAGTGACGTGAACGTGACAAATAAAGTATGTGCTTCAGCCCGGGTTCACTCGCGTGGGGGGGAGGGGCCCTTGGGAGGCTCTTGGGGGATTCTGGTGCCCAATTGATCATTCACTGGGTTTTCTACAGAATGTATCTTTAAAATGTACCCTGCTTTGGGTAAGAGCTAATCATTACCTCTGACATTTTCCATTAACATCTTAAAAGCAATTTACTGAGGGGAGAAAAAAAAAAGCACAAGTACTTGTCACACAGACATTCTTACTCTGCTTTGTTTCTTCATAGCAATGACTACAAAAATTGCTTATACATGGTAGATATAATAGATACTTTTTTAAAAAAAAGTGTCCAAAAAGAAATGTGCTTATTACCTGATTTAGAAAATGGTAACCCCCCCTCTGGACATCACATTTATAATACCAATAAAAATGGCAATAAAATTGAAGTTTACCATGTGAAAACTCCAGTGGTGTACTCCTCTTAATACAGAATACTTTTGTGTTTTGTCATGGGGCTAAAATTTGGAAATGTTCAAGACTATAGCAGTATATTTTATTTTCGATCAGGAAACTGTAGCTTAGAAATATTAATGAACTCACCCAACATCGTCTAACTCGTTAGTGTCAGTACAAGGATCCAAACTCATGAGTGATTCTGGTGTCTGGATTTTAAGCATAGCCATGGCCCTGCTTTCAGGTGGCTTACCTTTTTATCTGTTTTATTTTTTCTAATTAATATGAAAGTGTGATGACAATAACTCATAATATCAAAATTTGAATATAACGAAGGGTATAGTGTTATTGCAACCCTCATCTCAATTTCCCTCATTGACACTAACATCAGTCATAGTTTATTTAGTGTTCCAGGAATTTCCATGTGTTTTCACAGAAACTGTGACTTGAGTGAACTTGCCCTCAGGTCCACACAGACCCCACATGAATGGTGCTATGCTGTATCACATATGCGGTACATGTCTTGTTTTTATTTTAATTGCTGATATTCTGGGGAACTTTATGTCAGTATGATGCATAAACACTTCTATTCCAAAAATATAAATTTAAGCATTAGAAGCAAGAATAAAGCCCCAAACAATACATATGTGTGTATGTATATATATACACATATATATATGTGTGTGTATGTATATATACATACACACATATGTATTTGTTCTGCTGGTGGGAATGGACAGCTGTACAACCCTTTGGAAAAGGATTTTATGCCTTTCTTTTCACTCATGATGTATGGTATATTATAATAAAGGGATGGTATGAAAGGAAAGAGAAGCTAGCTAGTGAACTAAGATAACATTACCATCAACAGCCAAAGAAATTACATACAACCTGTATGCACAATGAATGGCGAGAGAATGCCAGATAAACCTTTGGCATATCTATTGCTCAGAACATTATGTAGCCATTGAAATGAAAAACACTAAAAGGATATTGTAGCATAAAGATATTCATCACAGAACCCTCATTGAAAGGCTGTGGGCATGGCTCAAGGGGCAGAACAGCTGCCTAGTAAGCACAAGGCCTTGAGTTCAAAACCTCAGTTGGAAAAACAAAGCATGCCAAACTCATTGGTTGAAAAATAATAGTCTGGATGTTGATATAATGGTAGAGTTTATCTATACATGGCCGCGGATCTTGGGAGAGAATAGAAAACGATGACAGTAAATTGCTTCTCACTGAACTTGCAAGGTTATGGATGGAATGGACAAACACAAAGTGAAGAATTTGCAGAGCCACAGAAGACTCAGACTCCGCCATACTGCTTTTCAGCTGCTGCAGAGGTGGCCCCATCCCCGCTTCTAGCTAGTCCGTGGGAAGGCTTTCCTGGTTAGCTTGACTATGCGGTTTGCTCCCCGATTCTGTGCCTTCCCTCTCTCTGTACATGGTTATCTGGCTCTCATCACGATTGTGCTTATAGGAACATGGACACAAATTCTCCCCACCTGGCCGAGACTGCAGGCTCCATTGTCCTTACCCTTATGGCCAAGAGCTTCAGTGGCCTTGTCACATGTGAATCCCCAAAGTTTCATGGGAATGACACTAAGGGTAGAAACTTAATCCAACCATGCTGCTTAAGCGAGTTTAGGAAGTGATTAGGTTAGGTCGTTAGGGTAGAGTCCCCAGGATTGCATGCGGGCAATGGTGTAAAGAGAGGGACAGAGATAAACACAGGATCCTGCCATGATGTCATTCAGCCACGGGGACCCCAAGAACGCTCTGTGACGTTCGCACTTCCAGCTGCACCGAGGGCAAGGTCGACAAGCCCCTTCCTTACAAGTCGGCCTGCCTCAAGTTCCTTATGACAGGAAGGAAAATCTGACTGAGAACACTTTTTCCAGACTTGGCTACCTGAGTTGATTGGCACACTTCCTAGATCAAGAGCGTCAGCCCCCACTACAGGACACACTTATTCCTCTCTAGGCCAGAGAAGATTCTAGGAGCATGTGCAGTGAGAAGCAAGATGCCAGCGGCATGTCACGTGCTCACAGATGTGCTACAGTTTGCTTTCCCATCTGTAGCAGGTGGATGCATGCAAAGGCTTCATCGACAGGTGTTGACTTCCCTTGGTCTCAGGAAGTTGCTTTTGTGTTCTCTTGCCCCTTTGCTGTCACCAAGTTGGAAGGTTGCAGGGTCAGGTGATTTCTGAGGAGGGAGTCAGAGTAAGGTTGGGGATTTGGTTGAGAGCAGGCTCCTTCCACTTATGCTGGATGGAGTGCTGCCCAGAGTTGAGGCAACAGTCTCTCCACAGAGCCTTGTTAACTGCCTGGCTCCGGTGAAAGCTTATGTAGGCACTAAGAAAAATGCATGCTTGGGCTGGGAACATGGCTTAGTGGTAGAGGGCTGGCCTAGCATGTACAAAACCGTGGGTTCAATTCCTCAGTACCACATAAACAAAAAAGGCTGAAAGTGGTGTTGTGGCTCAAGTGGTAGAGTATTAGCCTTGAGCAAAAGGAGCTCAGGGACAGTGCCCAGGCCCTGAGTTCAAGCCCCAGGACTGGCAAAAAACAAAGAAACAAAGAAAGACTCATGCGTCTGAAGGCCCCAACTCCTATCTTATCAAACACATTTAAATATTTTTTTTTGGCTCTTAATTTCTCTAAAAGGCTATCTTAATTTTGCTTTAGCCATATTTGGCTAAAATATACTTCATCTAACTTAAAACCGCCTCTGATTTCTTACAACGACATGGGAATTTGAAGGAGGTAAAAGTCTCCAAACACTTTACAAATGGCATGGCTATTTTTATGAGCATTACATTTAACAATCCATAAAGTCTGAAGCTGTCAATGAAATATTTATTTCCCTTCTAGGCTGTGGTTTTCTTTTGGTTATCTTGGAACCGCAATGGCTCTTGTTGTTATTCTTAGCACGGGGGTAGACACACACGACACCACCACTCCGCATGTATGCTTCTGCTTTGCAGTTCTTCAGAAATCTCTTTCTGCCTTAGGCAGCTTCAGGCCTTCCCTGGGGGAGGGGAGGTGGGAGGGGGGGTGCCAGGAGGGGGTTCTTCTTACTGTTCTCTCAGTGTGAATGTCACTCATCTGAGAAGGTGGTTCTCACTGGAAAGTAGCCATCCAGACATATTATTTTTTTTAATAGCAATTATAACTAGCTGCTATGGTCTTCTTAAAGACATCTACAGTCTATTACCTAGATTTATTTTAAAGCTACTGATTTACTGATCTATGGATCCTTTGATTGACTACCTCACTGGAATGTAATTTCAGAGATCCAATGTTAGATTTTTTTTTGGGGGGGGGCAGTCCTGGGCTTGGACTCAGGGCCTGAGCACTGTCCCTGGCTTCTTTTTGCTCAAGGCTAGCACTCTACCACTTGAGCCACAGCGCCACTTCTGGCCATTTTCTATATATGTGGTGCTGGGGAATCGAACCCAGGGCCTCATGTATACGAGGTAAGCACTCTTGCCACTAGGCCATATCCCCAGCCCCTAATGTTAGATTTCTTTATCAACATATCCTGCTACCTTCTAACAGAGAGCCTCCTTCACACTCACTATTCTAGAATTGGTTTTGTAGAATGAATCATGTGATATTCACGATTACTGTACACATTTGCTAGCTCATTTATTGTCTCAATAGTACTATGGTTTAAGAAAAAAAAAAAGAAGTTGGATGGTGAGGGAAGTAGAATAAATTTCCTCGCCTGGAGATGTTCACGTCATAATCCCTGGAACCCAAGAACATGGGAGGTGATACAGAAAGGGGAATTTCAGATAGAATTAGAGTCTCGAGTCGGCTGATCTTCACATGGGAGCTTCCCAGGTTCTCTAGATAGCTGTAATCTGACCACAAATGTTACTTAAAGTGAAAAGGGAAGGCAGGTAAGGAGGCCAGGCTCTGTGAGGACTCAGCTAATCTCTGCTGGTGTGTGTGTGTGTGTGTGTGTGTGTGTGTGTGCGCGCGCGCGCGTGCCATTACCAGAGCTTAAACTCAGGGCCTTCTTCTCTTGTAGGCTTTTTCCATTCATAAATGAAGCTCTTCCACTTGAGCCATGTCCACCACTGTTAGCTTTCAAGTTGCAGAAAGAGAGTGATAAGCGGAAGAACGTAGGTGGCTTCTGAAAACTGAAAGAAGCAAGGAAACAAGTTCTCCTGAGAGGTTCCAGAAACCAACATGGGCCTTCCAACACTTGTTTCTCTTTTTGGCCCAGAGTGTCCCATCTCAGAATTCTTGACCTCCGGAATTGGAAGATAACATATTTGCATCCAGCTGCTCAGTGTGTTGTGGCGGCGAAGGAAACAAATGCAGGTGGCTCTGCTGCCCTAGCAGGTGAAGACGAAGAGGCCCAGGCTTGATCACCCGCACAGGCCAGGTCCTACAGGCGTGTAGCACCTGCTCAAGCTAGCGCTGAGCTGTTCAGAGAAGGCCATACCATCCCGTTAGCATCCGTTCCCAGGAGCCATTGCTTCCTAAAAAACCAACCTGAAGCTTAGTGGCTGCCAACAACAATATGTTGTGAGCTTTCAGGGTTCTACGGTGCCTCCACAATAATGAACAGAGAACGAGTCTGGGGAGACGAGGTTTATGTGGAATTGCTTAGCACTGCCATGACACTATGCTTGTCATAGTAAACTGTGTACTTACCCAGGAGGCTGAGGCCAGGGGAAGTTTTTTTTTAAAGCAAAACTGAGGAGGATTACTTAAGATATTTTGAGATAGTATTGTTTTGGAAGGATTATGACTAAATAGACAATGGTTGGGCAGATGTCATTGCACAAGTGTTGCTTGTGTGTGTGTAAGGTTACAGTGGCCTTGGTGCAAGGTTGTGGTTTTGGAAGAAGCTTTTTTTTAAATCGTGTGTGTGTGTGTGTGTGTGTGTGTGTGTGTGTGTGTGTGGTACTGGGTCTTTAATCCAATGTGTTACACTTGCTCTGCAGGTGCTCCACCACTTGATACACACACACACAGACACACACAGACACACGCACACACACACGCACACACACACACACACACACACACACACACACACACACACCCCAGGCCTGGCACAGCTTTTGTGAGTAGCTCTTCTTCTTGTATATGTACATTTGATCCCTCCCTCGTAGCTTCTTGGAATGCTGAATGAAACGGGTTTCTGGCAGCTTTCGCCATGGGTTGACGGGGCGCGAGCTGAGAGCTCCTTACTTTGGGTCTGTTATGTGGAGCTTACCGTCCGGGGACAGCCAGAATTTAGGTCCCGAAAGACTTGCCTGATAGGCAAGGTGTTCACGCTGGCTTCCATGTCTGGCGGTTGTTGCCCGCTATCAGTTGGCAACCTCCGCTGGGTGTTTTGAGCAGAGCAGCAACACCTGGCCCTCAGTGTGGCTTCTCTGGGGCTTGGCTGCTGGGCCGTCTGTGGTTGCGTTTGTTGCAAGAGCCAGCATCGTAAGAGGCAGCGAGCAGCTGCCGGGCTAGTGGGGGGCCCTGCCTGGAAAGGGCACACTCACTTTGTTGGTCAATGTGGGTTCACCCAAATTCAAGGCAGTGAAGAAACAAAGCTATCTGTGAACAAGGCAAAGTCATATTACAGCGGGCACGTGCTTCCCCTTTGGGAAAGCGGTTTTCTATCAAGGCCTGCATGTACTTGGAGGCAATCTTCTGATTACATTCTTCTTCTTCTTTTTTTTTGCCAGTCCTGGGGCTTGAACTCAGGGCCTAAGCACTGTCCCTGGCTTCTTTTTGCTCAAGGCTAGCACACTACCACGTGAGCCACAGCGCCACTTCTGGCTTTTTTTTATGTATGTGGTGCTGAGGAATCGAACCCAGGGCTTCATGTATATGAGGCAAGCGCTCTTGCCACTAGGCCGTATTCCTAGCCCTGAGGCAGTCTTCTAACCAATCAGCAATGGGTTCATTGGCGGCTATTATTGCCAGGGCCCGTGCTGGGCTGGTTGAAGGTTGAAGGGTAATCATAGCAGGCTGGGCCCTTGAATGGGTTCCGTCTAGCCTGGCACTTGGTGACGATCGTGGAGAGTGGGGAGCAGCAGAACTCCTCAGAAGCAGAGTGGATGAGAAGTGGGAGAGGTCTGGAATAAAGGATGGCGAGGAAGATCTTCACCCAAGTAGGGATAATGCTAGGCTTGCAAGCCACCCTTGGCAAAGTGGAGAAAGGGGCACACGGGAGACAAGGAGCAGGAAGCCATGGAGATACTTCCGGAGGCTAATAACTTGAGCCTATTTTGGCTCAAGGAAGGGATTTGGAGCAAGAAAGCAGGGATTTAGTTCATATTTACCTGAGGCATAATGATGTAGCGTCTTAGGTCTAGCTGCTTTAAGAAAATACCATAAAACTAGTTTTTGCTTCTCATAATGGGGAATTCTGGGAGGAGGGTGTTAGCAGCGTGGGGTTGTGGGGTTCCTGCTTCCCCCACAGTCTGGTCTAGTCTAGTTGCTGTGTCCTCACATGGCAGACAGGGAAGGAGGTCAACTTCTGGCCTTGTCTCGTAAGGGCCTGAGTCCCATTCCCAAGAGCGCCACTTCAATGACCTTACCATCTCCCAAGACTCCCTGCTCCACCACCACGCTGGGCTGCGGATTTGGGGGGGACACATTCAGTGCATTGTCCACATGTCCTCCAGGACTCTGCTACCGTGACGGAAGTTGTTTTGGAGCCCAACGAATTGGAAATACGTTGGCCTTTCCCTTTGAACCGTGAGCTGTCTCTTTGAGCTGTGATTATGCATGGCACGCTGGCTGGTGGGGAGGGAGGGAGGCCTCCTCCCTCACCTCTGCCTCTGCCTCTTGCAGCTCCAAGTCAATGCTTTGCAGAGAGCAGCCCGGAGTGGCCACGCGTCCCTGGTCCACCTTCTTCTCAGTGAGAGCGTTGATCTGCACCCCCGGAGCAACGTGAGTCCGTCGCAGTGGGCACAGGGTCTGGTCCTGGTCCCGGGGGCCCGCTGGGCCTGGAGCTGCCGTCCACCATGGCTTGGGTTTGCAAGGGGGGGGGGTTCTTTCAGGGGGCGCTGGCTCCCTGTCCTCAAAAAGCAGTCATTCATCTTGAGGAAGAACGAAGGGGGGGATTTGTAGAAGGAGATTGACGTTCCTAAACAAAGCAAACTTTTTTATGTGTTTTCAATATTTATAGTTTCGATGATAACACTTTCTCCCATGTCCAGAGGGGCGATGACTCCTGTCGTAACCTCATTGGGAAAAAATACTGAACCTGCTCTAACTCCAAAGAATGACGGTGGAAAGATCTGGGCTTTCTCTGACGAGGGAAGCCTTGGCACTGATGGAGGCGTTTGGAAGTTGGAACTGCCTTTGGTAGACTTCACAAAGGCCCCTTGTGCTGGGTCCCTCTATTCTGCATTGTGTTGCCGTCTCTCTTCTGAGAGTATGGTTTCCTCTGCTGATTTCCTGCACTGGCTTGGAAGGAGGCATGCGATGTGACCCCTAGCGGATCATTTTTGGAGCGTGCGTTAGGGAAGCTTGGCTCTGAACTTAGCAGGAGAGCTCCAGACGCCGTTTCCTGTTGCTCTGGAAGAGCGAGGCCCGGCCAGGCGGGTGGGCCGGCCAGGACTCGGAGCACTTCTTTGAGATAAGGGCTGCGTTCTCTGCTTTCACGCTTGGTGCTTCCTGGGAGGTGGTTATTTCTGAACAAAGGGGATCCCTGGGGGCTGCCCACACCCACGTCCCACCTCCTCTTTCCCCCTCCCTCAGCCTTACTCTCCTGTCTTTCCCCGAGGGCTGGGGGACCGCTCCCCAGCTCACTACATCTCTTTGGTGGGTCTCCTGGTGTCCTGGGAAGGAGCCCGGCGCAGGTGGTGGAGTTAGGGAGGTGTCAACTTAGTCTTGGCCTCATCTCTGTCCTTTGGCCTTGGGAGGTCACTGACCCTCCAATACTGACCCTTACATATACAGTGGGGATTTAAGGTCTGACTTAGATTTAAGGTTTAGGTCAGGACAGCTGTGAATTAACTTAATGTTTTAAATAGTGTCTAGACCTGGGGTAGCTCGCTAGGACAGTGCTTGTTTCACATGTGCCAAGGCTCTGAGATCCAGGGTGCGGTGGTTTGAACTCAGGGCCTTATGCTTGCCAGGCAGGTGCTAATTTTTGTTTTTAAAGCTTAGTGTTGCTGGCTAACACCTGTAGCTGTACCTCCTCAGGAGGCTGGGGGCAGAAAAGCCCACAAGATTTCATCTCCGAAAGAATCTGCGGAAAGTTGGACTGGAGGCATGGCTCAAGTGGTAGAGCACCAAGTGAACTTGGCATTGGGAAAAAGGCTGGAGGCTGGCCCCAATTCTTTGCTCAAAACACAGTTTTAGGGTGACGGAGGGGACGGCTGATGGCTGCCTAGTAGTTTACTTCCAAGGCAGCTTTGCATGATGACTATTGTATACTTACTATGTCCTCCCTCCCTCCCTCCCTCTCTCCCTCCCTTCTTCCTTCCTTTCTTTCTTTGTTTTCTTTCTCTCCTCACCTCCTCTCTCTCTCTCTCTCTCTCTCTCTCTCTCTCTCTCTCTCTCTCTCTCTCTCTCTCTCTCTCTCTCTCTTTTGGCCACTCCTGGGCCTTGAACTCAGGACCTGAGCACTGTCCCTGGCTTCTTTTTGCTCAAGGCTAGCACTCTGCCACTTGAGCCACAGCGCCACTTCTGGCCTTTTCTATATATGTGATGCTGGGGAATCGAACCCAGGGCTTCATGTATACGAGGCAAGCACTCCACCACTAGGCCACATTCCCAGCCCTCTCTCTTTCTTTTGAGACAGGGCTCTCCCTATGGGAGCCCAGTTTGGCCTAGAACTAGAGTTCCTCCTTGCCTCTATGGAATGTTAGGATTACAGGGGTGTACTACCACACCTGGTAGTCTGAGCAATTTTAATACTCAAGATATTGTGAGAAAATGTCTGCTGGAATGAGTTGGAGGATGAAGCCAGCCAAAATGATTCACATTTGAAATGTGTCTTTCTTCCTGCAGCCTCGGGAATCCCCACTCCACTTAGCAGTTATGCACAACCACATCACAGTTATAAACATCTTACTAAGGGCACAGCATGATACAGACATCTTAGATCAGGTAAGCCAAGCACATCAAATCTGGTCTGTGTCTTTTCTCCTGTTACAACACTATGTGTGTTTATGGGGAATTGTGATCAAGTTCAAGGTGCCTGGGAAACTATGTGTGTCCTTTCCATCATTTTTTTTCCCTGCAGCCTCCTTACCATTGCCACACATTATCCCTCTTCTCATTTGCAGAGGCACACCTAGAGCTCAGCCAGGGTGTGATTAAATTCACCTTGAACAGCTGCAGCTAGCACTTTGATGAACACTAGCTCGGAGGTAAATTGCCAGTAGGCCCTTTAAATAAAAAAATCACTGCTCCAGTGTGAAATGATGTCCTTGGCAGGGAGCCCTTCGCCATAAGAAGGAAGCTTTGTTTCCACATTAGAGGCACTAAGCAAGTTTTCCCGTGCCCAAAGGCAAAAGAGCTCTCTTGGAATTAAAAAAAAAAAAACCTCCATCAGAGCCCAATCAACTGGAGCAGAATGCAATGCCTCATAAAGCCGTGTGAGGCTGGATGGAAATGGCAAGTGGAATAACCAAAGGGGGGCTGGGCCCTGGCCACCTTCCTCTCCCCCCTGCTGCCTTCTTCCTGGGGACCCTGGGTGTGGGGAGAGGAGCCTTGCCTGGGGCTGAGGCCCAATAGCGTCTTTGGGGCTGTGCATCCCAGAAGCCCCAGCCGCGCCCTCCAAGTTCAGTAGAGTCCAGAGGGCCGTGGGCCCACTGTTTCTTCTCACGCACCCCCCCCCCCCACGGCCTCCACGGCCGCAGATCTCTGCAGCCGCAGTGTTTGCCCTGACTGGCAAGCAACTTCTCTCCGCCATGTCCCTTTGCTCTTCCAGCAAATCTTGCATCCTTCAGTAACCAAGGCCCCCAAGTTGGAGGGGAAGGGGCATCTCTTGTTATTAGGACGCTCGTTTTTGCAGCTAGGGGAATGCCCTGGATCTTTCCTGCCGAGCAGATGCTTCGCGAAGGATGCAGCCAGAGCCCTAAGCTCAAGTGTTTTCCAGCAAGGAGTGGATGTCAAGCTAGCTGTCCCGTGACAGAATGACTTTATCATTGCAAACTGGGTTTTTTTTTTTGTGTGTGTGTGTGTGAAATGTCATATATCTTTAAAATAAGAAAAGCCCTATTTTGCAAGTAGACTATTTATGTACAGTGCAACGTACATGTGCTTTAAAAAGCTTTAACTGTAGTGGCAGTCCCCACTGGAGAAGGAGAACTCCTAACCTTTTGGCATGTTTCTTGTCTTCTAGACACTTTAGCAGTATTGTCAAGACAAGATTATGACATTTCTTTTTTTTTTTTTTTGGCCAGTACTGGGCCTGGGCTCAGGGCCTGAGCACTGTCCCTGGCTTCCTTTTGCTCAAGGCTAGCACTCTGCCACTTGAGCCACAGTGCCACTTCTGGCCATTTCTATATATGTGGTGCTGGGGAATCGAACCCAGGGCTTCATGTATGTGAGGCAAGCACTCTTGCCACTAGGCCATATTCCCAGCCAGATTATGACATTTCTTAATGCTACATTAGAAACCGAAATAAGCAATGAGGAGAGGCAAAAGCAAGCAGCGTGGTGACGGTTATGAAGCCACGTAGGCTGCCTTGGGTAGAAATTGGCCTGCCTGGTAGGGGAGGTCGAGGCGCGCACAAAGGTCATCAACGGGGAGATTACTGACAGCAGCTGCTATCTGGAGGCCTCGTGTCAACGTGCAGCTTACAGACGAAGCGGAAGGATCATGGGAACTGCTGACCGGCTAGGGCTTCGCCGCTCTACAAAGCCATTGAATCCTGGACAATGTTGACCTTTGCTTCTGTGGGCAGATCTTCGCTCGAAGATGTTTGAACAATCTTGAGAGGTGCTTGCGCTTGCTTTCCCGAGTTGGGCTGGACAGACCCTGGGTGGATTTGTCCGTTTAAGGGTGGGGTCTAGAGAGATGAGCTGTGGAGAAGCATACTGCCATCTGCTGGTGAGACTTTTATTATTTTTTTCTGTTTTGGGTACTGGGGATTGAACCCAGGACATTGCACTTGCTAGCCAAGCGCTTTGCCACTGAGCTACCTCCCAGCCCTCCTGGTGAATCTTTTATTTTACTTTTTTTATTTTTAGCCAGTCCTGGAGCTTGGACTCAGGGCCTGAGCACTGTCCCTGGCTTCTTTTTTGCTCAAGGCTAGCACTCTGCCACTTGAGCCACAGCGCCACTTCTGGCTTTTTCTATGTATGTGGTGCTGGGGAATCGAACCCAGGGCTTCATGTATACAAGGCAAGCACTCTTACCACTAGGCCATATTCTCAGCCCTGGTGAACCGTTTATAAATGCTTTTTTAAAAATTAAATTTTATTGACAGGTGATGTACAGAGGGGGTGCAGTTACATAATGAGTTAGTGAGTCCATTTCTTGTCTTACTTGTTATACTCCCCCTCATTTTTCTTTCCCTTCCCTAGTTCAGGTAAGCACATATACCATAGCCAGTGTTCACAAATGTTTTTTGAAACCCTCAGCAAACTGGCGAGGTTTCTGGGCTTCTGGCTGCGGTCAGCTGTGTGACCTTTGGGGAAACTGCTTCCCCTTTCTGGTGAAGGGGTTGGGCTGGACAACATCGAAAGTTCCTTCCTGTCATGGTGTTTGATAAATATAACCACAACAACGTCCAACGGGAGGACCTGGTGACTAATTTTCTTGTGGCTTTCTGCATTTCTTTGGAAGCACTCATCGTTTTGACAGCAGAATGTGAAGTGCTAGAAGCTGAGTCAGGGGCTGGTGACTCGTGCTGCTAAGCCTCATCCTAGCTGCTCCAGGGGCAGCCGGGGGTCCCAGGGTTTTGTTTTCAGAGCTGAGGACAGAACTCAGCGCCTTGCCCTTGCCAGGCGAGCGCTCCTCCACCAAGCTCAATCCTCAAGCCCCGAGGACCACGCGTTGAAGCCAGCAGGGGCAGGAAAGGCCAGGAGACTCTGAGCTCCAAGGAACCACCAACAATCTCGACTGGCTTACGTGGTAGAGTGCCTGCCTTGAGCACAAAAGCTCAGGACAGGATCCAGGCTCTGAGTTCAAGCCTCAGAGCTAGCACTCACAGACAAAACGAAAACTAGAAGTTGACCTGGGGTGTGTGGCTCAAATGGTAGAGAGTTTGCCTGGCCCCACGAGTCTTCTATTCTTTGTTTTGCCAGTCCTGGGCCTTGAACTCGGGGCCTGAGCACTGTCCCTGGCTTCTTTTTGCTCAAGGCTAGCACTCTGCCACTTGAGCCACAGCGCCACTTCTGGCTTTTTCTATATATGTGGTGCTGGGGAGTCGAACCCAGGGCCTCATGTATACGAGGCGAGCACTCTTGCCACTAGGCCATATTCCCAGCCCTCTTCTATTCTTTAATACATTACAATGTCAACACTTTTGAAAGCAGAGAACAGCATCAAGAAGACAGAAAAAGCAACCTCTGCTACCCCCAGCTAGACAATGCCACTTTTAATGTGGGGTACGGTCTTCCTTTCCCCCATGTAGACCTTGTGTTTTTGTGGTAGTAGAGAACCTGATCCGCAAGTTCTCTTCCACGTAGCCATATGCCCAGCAAGGCTTTGGTTTTAGTTTGGGTTTGAGACAGGGTCTCACTAACTTTCAGGGCCCAGATGGCCCTGAACTCATGACCTTCCTAAACAGCTGGGAGGATAGGGGTGAGTCACGATGTCCAACTTTCAATCTATGTTCTTAAAGTAAGATTGCTTATAGTGTTATTGATTCCAAGATTATGTTGTAAATCTGTCTTCAAAATCATTTGTATGATGGCAAAATACATATTTCTCACAAGTTACCAATGTGTGGCTTTTAAGTGTACAGTGTTGAGGTGTTGGTTGTTTGGATACCCTCACCTCTATCTCCAGAACTTTACGTTTGTTCTTTTTGTTTTCCTTTTTGAGTTTTGCTTTTCTGTAACAGCAGGGCTCGATCTCATGCCTCACTCTTCTTAGGCAGCTGCTCCACCACTCCGGCCGTGCTTCTAATTTATGCAGTTTTAGTTATTTTTCCACTAAGATCTTACATTTTTTTGAACTGGGGTCAGTCTCAGGTCATTATCTTTCTACCTATGCTTTCTACAGCTGAGATTATAGGCATGTAGCACCGTGCCTGGCTTTGTTTATTGGGATGAGGTCTCACTGCCTTTTCTGCCTGAGCTGGCCTTAAGTCTTTATCTCTTCACACTGGGACTTCAGACCCACAAATCAGTAACTCCCATTTCTTTCTCTCCTAGACCCTGGAGACCACCATTGACTTTTGATTTCTGTGATTTGACTGCTGTACCTACCTCATATTTTTTAAAGTGTGTGTGTGTGTGTGTGCGTGCGTGTGTGTGTGTGACAGAGTCTCACTATGTTGCCCAGGCTGTCCTTGAACTTTCGGGCTGCACTGATCCTCTAGCCTCACTCTCCTGAGTAAGTGCGACGACAGGTACACAACAAGCCAGTTCTGAAATTGCTTTTCATGGGTGCCTACTATTCCAATACAGAGCTGTATCATCGTTTATCTGTCTCGGTTCCCCAGATCTCGTCCTCAGACATGTTCACCATTGCGAACGCGGAAGGACGGTCCCCTGTAGCCGTGTGGGAAATGCCATGGGATCCGTTTCCCCCGAAGCCTCTCCTGCCTGGCTCTCCTTCCCCTTGTCCTGGCTGCAGTTACCCGTGTAAATCCTGTCTCTGCAGAGGCGGCGGACCCCGCTGCACATCGCGGCAGACCTTGGGAACGTGGAGGCCGTGGAGGCCCTGCTGCAGGCCGGCTGTGACCTGAGGCGCTCGGACGAGGTAACCACGCACCCCGCAGCCTGGTCACCGAGGGGGCAGCCAGGCCCGCCCTGTGGGCGGTGTGCGCAGCCGCAGAGCCCCGTGGGCGGTGTGCGCAGCCGCAGAGCCCCGTGGGCGGTGTGCGCAGCCGCAGTCTCCGTGGGCGGTGTGCGCAGCCGCAGGCCCCCGTGGGCGGTGTGCGCAGCCGCAGGGCCCCGTGGGGCGGTGTGCGCAGCCGCAGGGCCCCGTGGGCGGTGTGCGCAGCCGCAGTCTCCGTGGGCGGTGTGCGCAGCCGCAGGGCCCCGTGGGCGGTGTGCGCAGCCGCAGGGCCCCGTGGGGCAGTGTGCGCAGCCGCAGGGCCCCGTGGGGCGGTGTGCGCAGCCGCAGGCCCTGCTTGTCTGGCTCCCACTTCCCTCGCCCTAGGTATGTAGCGTCTGTTCTTGCACTGTCTTCCTGCAGACACACACATCCATGGAGCCGCCTTCATTCTGTTCATTCAGCTTTTAAAATAGCGATGAATGATCATTCATGTGAATTACTAATACATGAATATTAACATATTCTAAATTTCGCTCCCCCCCCCCCCTCAAAGTGTTCTTAGAGTTCTTTACGTGTAAACATGAAGGGTTTCTTCATGGGTTTAGGGCTTGCACAAGCATTTTAGCCTTTGTTTCACGAATCTTCAACTAATAGATATTTAAGTTGTTATTGAGCTCTTGCCAGAATGGCAATAAATAAATGTAACTGCAATGACTAAACGTAACTATGCCTAAACTTGTGTCTAAAATTTTTCATTACATTTTAATTCTAGTTAAATATACATAACATTAAATTTACCATCATTTTGTGGTTTGGTCTTTGCTAGTACTTGGGTTTGAACTCAGGACCTACCAATGGCTAGGCAAGCAATATATCATTTGATCCAGACTCTCAGCCTTATTTATCATTTAGCTATTTAGTAGTTATTTGTTTCATTACTAGTCATTATTTAAGTTGTATTTTTTGTTGTTACTTGTCTTCGTTGCTTTTTAAATAGGGTCTCAGCTCTCTAGACCATAGTCCTCCCGTTTATGTTTCTGGAATAACTGAAATGACAGGCTTGTGGGGCTCTGCACCTGACCCCAATTTACCGACTCAACAATTTGGGGAGAGGAAGCCAAGGGCCTTGCATGTGCTCGGCTGTGGCTCTCTTCCTGAGCTGCACCCCAAGCCTGGGCCTTGCAGGGCCCTTGTAGGGTTCCTGGCTAGGGGACCCTCGGAGTCCTGTAGCAATGCACTTCCCCAAGTCCTGCTATTCTGCAGAATCTCACTTTTTATCCTGGGGTGATCTGAAATAGTGCTACAGTATTTTATTTTCTCTCTCAATTAGGGTTGTTGGTTTTTGTTTTTTTCTTTGAGCTGGTCCTGGGTCTTGAACTCAGGGTCTGAGTGCTATCTCTGAGCTTGTTTTGGCTCCGGGCTAGCTTTCTACTACTTTAGCTACAGCTCCACTTCCCGCTCTTTGAGGGTTAATTGGAGATAAGCATTTCATGGACTTTCCAGTCTGGGTTGGCTTCAAACCATGATCCGTAGATCTCAGCTTCCCGAGGCTCTAGCATTACAGGTGTGAGCCGTCAGCACTTAGGGGGTTGTTGTATCTTTATCACAAAAGAAATACAGGAGAGAATGAAGGAGGGGTAACATTGTCCAGGTAGAAATGTACTCCTAATCTGACTTATGGAACTGCAACTATGCTGTACATCACCTTTATAGTAACAATAAAACAATTAAAGTAACACAGGGTCACTGTGGACAATGAGACATAGAACACAGAGCCCCACCCTCCATTCCCATCCCAGCTGGCTAGTTAGGTTTAATATTTGTTGTTCGTGTTTTCCTGGGCGTGAATGGACACCTTCCTTCCCATCGAATGGCTGCCCAGCTGTCTTGTGGGTAGGGGAGCCCATAGAGGAAGAATTCATGGGCTGGCAGGAGCTACCGCTGGTGGAACCGGACATCCGGGTCACTGGACATCCGGGTCAGCACATCCGTGTTACCACTTCACTTTGTCCTCAGCACAAAAGGCCAGGCAGGGTTAGCAGGGTACAACTTGCTGCAGTTTATTTTCTCTTCCTCTTTTTTTAGGGCCCAGCATATACATAGCTGGCAGCCAATGTCTATTAACTACTGAAGAAGCCCCCTTTTCTAGCTACTCTTAGAATTAAAAAGCAATCTACCGAAGATGTGTTTCTAAGCTCACATGGAGGTCTGGACAGGAAGCAAGGGGCCCAGGTTGGTATAGGCTAGACTTTCCTGGAGCCTGGGTTCGGGTCCAGTGGTCTCGGGCTCCCCTGTGGCCTCCATTCCCCTTCCTTCTTCAAGGGCGGGGGGCATGGCACCTTCCCTCTCGGTTGCACTTCCCAGGGAGATTTCCTAATGAGCTTGAAAACTCTGACTTTCAGAATGCTGCCTTCCCAAAATAGGCTAATTATGGTGATTCAAATGGCTTTACAAGCCAGAGTTTAGACAGTGTGCAATTAGAGGCTTGGTAAGTGCCGGCAAAATGCAGCTCTTCCTAATTTCATTACTGTCTCTTTTGATTAGAGGCTGATTGCTTTCAGACCTAATTTTCCAGCTCACCTGGGTCTTAGTGCCTGGACTAAATCGTGAAATCACTCGTGGGTGGGAACTGGACTTGAGGCCAGTAGCCACAGAGTAAGAGAGTTATTGAGATAAGTAAGATTGGTTGGATTAGAAACACAGGTTCCTAGGATCTGAACCAATTCTGGAGGTTTTTTATTTTCCCTTAACGATTAATTTTAATTATCTTCAGGATTCTTTATTTTTTAATCTGTCATGGGGCTTGAACTTAGGGCCTGGGGGTGCTGTCCCTGAGCTCTTTCACTCAAGGCTAGCACTCTACCACTTTGAGTCACAGCGCCACTTCTGGTTTTCTGGTGGTTCATTGGAGATAAGAGTCTCACGGACTTTCCTACCCAGGCTGGCTTTGAACCTCCATCCTTAGATCTTAGCCTTCTGAGTAGCTAGAATTTCAGGCTTGAGCCACTGGTGCCCGGCTTTATCTTCAGGATTTATAGGCCATTTGGAAAGCAAATAAGAGCTATCATCCTTTGTCAGGGAAAAATGTTGAGATGCGGAAGTTTGTGTACTGTGTGTAACTGAGGGGATACTCTGTACAAACCTATGTGCCTCGCTCTGAGTTCTCTGTGTCCTGAGAAAGCTGCCCCTCTTTGTAATTTGTAAAGGACACTGTCCACGACAGGCCTTTGTTGCTCATCCCATTTGGTTAAGACTGGAATAGTTTATCCTCGGTTAGAGGCAATGTGTTATAATAGAAAAGAATTCTAGAGAGTTGTGCTGTGAGCTGAATTTGATACCATGAATTCAGTTTGCTGTCATTGTTAATACTGTTCTTAATAAGATCCAGGCCCTCCTCAAAACATGGCTTTTACTTCTTGGTTTAAAGTGGCTGATCACGCTTCTCCATCCTGACAGCATTCTATTCAGGAAGCATAACCCTCCCTTCCCTTCCTCTCTCTAGTCCTGGGCCTTGAACTCAGGGCCTGCTGGGCAGGTGATGTAGCACCAATGTACTGCTCTAGTCTCTCTCTCTCTTTTTGTTTTGCCAGTCCTGGGATTTGAACTCAGGGCCTGAGCACCGTCCCTGGCTTCTTTTTGCTCAAGGCTAGCACTCTACCACCTGAGCCACAGCGCCACTTCTGGCCGTTTTCTCTATATGTGGTGCTGGGGAATTGAACCCAGGGCTTCATGTATTCGAGGCGAGCACTCTTGCCACTAGGCCATATCTCCAGCCACAACTTATTTTCTCTATAAAGAAACTTCCCAGAAATTATCTGTGCCCTTCCATTTATCCCGCATTGCCCACATCATAGGTCACGTGCACAATTGCACGGGAGGCTGGACAATCTTGGATGGCACATGTCCTCAGGGTTCATGTTTAGTATCACATGTACCTCCCCCCCCCCAGACCTGGGTGCAACAGAAATGCAGCACTGGCCCAAGTTCACTCAACAAGGAAGTGGTAGGCTCAGGATCCGAACCTGGGCCCCTTGTTTCCCAAACTGGACTTCCTAGCTACGGGGCCATGCCGACTGACCTTTTCATCGCTTTCGTGTTCTTTGAAAATTTTCAGCAAGGAAAGACTGCCTTGGATGTGGCTTCCAGAAGCGACCACAGCCTTGTGGTGGACATGCTCATTAAAGCCGAGCGGTACTACGCCTGGAGAGAGGTAAGGGGGGCTGCGTGGCCCGGCTGGGAGTCTTGGGGACCCCCTGGCTCCTGGGCAGGGTGGCGCCCAGGCAGCTCTGGCTGGTGCGGGGGAGCGGCCTCTGCCTCTCCCTGCTGCTCCCTGCGCTCCGGCCAGAGGCTCCGCGGGCCCAGCCGGGTCCGGGGGGGGGGGGGGGCGTGGGGGGCGCTCCTGGGCCTAGGGGGGCAGCCCGCGGGGGCCGCGTCCCAGCTGTGCCTTCGGCCCCCAGGTCTCTGGCCCCAGTCGGTGCCAGAACGTTCTGGAGAGTCTGAGATCCCTGCGGAGTCTCCAGGGTTCCCCGTGCCCCTGACCCCTGTGTGCCACTCCAGGGTCCCGTGGCCATCGTGAGACAGAGGCCTGGGGTTCGGGTCCCCTCGCTGCCCGTCTCCCACGCCGGCTTCTCTGGGCTCCGTCCCCGGCCACGCGGAAGCCCTCACCACCCGTCGGGAGCCCCGCTGACAGCCTTCGTCCCGGAGGGTGGGGGGCCACCCCGGGCCCCCCTTTTTTTGTGTGTTTTTTTGCCAGTCCTGGGGCTTGGACTCAGGGCCTGAGCACTGTCCCTGGCTTCTTTTTGCTCAAGGCTAGCACTCTGCCACTTGAGCCACAGCGCCCTTCTGGCCGTTTTCCATAAATGTGGTGCTGGAGAATCGAACCCAGGGCTTCATGTATACGAGGCAAGCTCTCTTGCCACTAGGCCACATTCCCCAGCCCCTTGGATTCAAAGGCCACACCATCCTTGTAGCTTTTCTTGCCTGTAGAACAGTGGCAGCAAACAACAAGCAACAAAAAATGAAACCAAACCTGTAAATAAAACAAGAGTGAAAACAAAATCACAAAGAAACTCCTTTGCCGGTGAGACATTTTTTTTTAACACTACAGTTCTTTGTGTAACCTCTCCTCACTCCCTTATTTTCACATTCCTCCTTTTTCCTCTTCCTGTTTTCTTTCTCCTTATGCACACTTTCTTACATTGTTGCTGTATTTGATTGAAGACAGCCTTACCAAGTTCTGCCTTGTCTCTTGTTCTTTTGGTTTGCTCCCATAGTTTGTCTGAGAAAAGAAGTACTCACTGGCTAGGTTTGTAATGCCTGGTGGCCTCTTTGATTCTTTTGCCTTGATGAGAATATATTATTTCCACCAAATGGATCAGCCTTTCTTCCTAAGGGATCTTAATGAGGTGTTAAACTTTGAAAGCAGTATAGAATGTGTAAATACAGCCCCCCCCCCCGGAAGGCAGGACACTTTAACCCTGGTGTTAGTGGCTCCTCAGACCTGGGCTGGGAGGAAATCTTATTTTTAATATACAGCTTTATTTATACCAAATACATTTACGCTTATTTCAATCTTCTTTTGTCTGTCAAACAAGTTTGTATACTGGACAAATATAAAATGATTCCTGACAAAACAATTAAAGAGTTCATTAATAGTTTCTTTCTTATAGCCATTGTTTATTTATATATCCAGTATCTATTGTAGATACAGGTTTCATTATCTGTACATTCTATCATTTCGGATTAAATATCTACATGTGTGTGTGTGTGTAATTAACCACCCCATCACCCATTGTTAAATTTTGTGGTGAGAGGGAACTTCTTAAAATCTAGTTGATGCTGTTTTAGTCTCTGGCAATTCTGGTTTGTGTTACTCCTGCAACTCCTTTGGTTCTGTGGCAGCCTAGCCATGAAATGCTTTCCCGGCAGAGGGATTGGTTATGGTGACTCAGGAACTGAAGGTTGTTCTTCTAACAATGTGATGGTTTGAACTCCGGGCCTGGTGCTTCCTTGCTTACTCATCTGAGCCACACTCCGGTCCCTTTTCACGTTGTTTTTTCTTTTTCTTCAGGAGGGCTCTGGGAAGTTTTGCCTGGGCTGGCTCCTGTGGGCTGCGCTGCCCCGTTTCGTGGTTGGGAAGGGCTCTGGCTAGCTTTCTGCCCCCGGCCTCCAGCCGTGGTCCTTCGGATCTCCACCCCTTGGGTCACTAAGCCACTATGCGTGGCCTCAGACTGAAGCCTTGATATGTGAAAATTAAATACTCAAGGGGGGATAAGCGTTGAAAGTAGCGCCATTACCATGGTTATCATTGTGACATTTCCTTTGCCATTACAACTCTGTTCTTTTGGAATGAGCATGGGGCAAAACATGGCAAAATCTCTCCCATTTTCTGCTGGATGCACACTACTTGAGGTGTGTGTGTGTGTGTGTGTGTGTGTGTGTTATGGGGATTCAACCCAGGGCCTCTCCCCGGCTAGATGAGTGTGCTACTATTGGAGTCACATCTCTTCTCTCCCCCTCCCCTCCCCCTCCCCCTCCCCCTCCCCCTCCTCCTCTCCCTCCCCCTCCTCCTCCTCCTCCTCCTCCTCCTCCACCATCTGGGCGGCCCCAGCCTCCAGCTCTTCCAGCCTGCAGGAGAGCCGGGGTTACAGGGGTGACCCCCCAGCTCCAGCCTCTGTGCAAACTTCTTTATACAATTGCAAGACATGTGTCTCTATTTTGGATGATTAAAAAAAAAAAATGACCCAGGGCAGATAACCCTGAAACAAGGCTTGGCTACCACCTGAACCGTGCTGTGTGGAACAGCAATCGTTTTTCAATTTAGGGGCGTGAGGGGAGAGCTGGGGAGCCCGCGGCAGGCTTCGCGCCGACCTTCAAGCAAGACCACAGCCCAGAGACCAGAGCCATCCGCGCGCGCCTCTGGAGCCTGGCGTACCGGCGGCTGCGGGTTCACCAGTGGCAGAGGTTGGCCCGCGCGTGGGGCTTCACCGATGACCCCATCAGAGCCATCGAGGCACAGTGGTCGGGTGAGTGGACGTCCCTTGGAATTTGTTTAGGCAAACCTGGCATATATTAATTGTACAAAAGGATTTCAGGGAGACATTTCTACCCGTGTGAAAAAGGCATCCTGCAGTTTCCCCCCTCCACCCCTCTCTCCCACCCCCCTGCCCTTCCTCGAGCACCTTCAGCAGGCCTCATCCTCGGTTCCGCACATGCAGACGCGCCATGCTGACCGGATGCGTGGCCGCTCACCCTCTGGGTCAGTCCTCCTGACTCTGCCCGCCTCCCTGTGCTCCCAGCCCAGTGAAAGGGCTCCCGATCCCTTTGCTCAGCCTTGGTGATTATTATTATTATTTTATTTAGGATTTCACATTTATTGCTGGGGCCCAGATTAAACCTCCATCCTCTCCTGTCTAGTCGGCATACTCCATTCAGGAAAGACAGAAAGGGGAGGACCACAAATCTCTCACCGTGCTAACTTATGTCTTTATACTCATCTTATTCATGGACGGTGTGTCGTTTCCTATTAGCTTCTGGATTTCTGCAGGGGTTAGTTACCTCTGTGACTATAGCACAATGCCTGGGGAAATCCATTTACAAGGTGGGCAGGTTTCTTCTGGCCCAGAGTTTTGGAGGCATCCGTCCACAGTCAGTTGGTCTTTTGCTTTGGGTCTGTGGGTAAGACAGCGCAGCTGGTGGAGTTAGAGGCTCCCAGCCCCGTGAACACACAATGACACCATCCACAAGCCGACTGTGGCACTTTGCAGGGCTAATTCCAAGGGTACATTTTCATGGGAGCTAATGAGGATTATGTACTGAAAACATTAGAGATTAACTCGTTTGAGAAAAGACTTCTGAGGACTCCTCTTTGGGGCTCATCTCTTCCTTTGATGGCTTTCCATAAACTGTCTCTGTTTATCTTTAAAAAGAAAACAGAAGATTTCTTGTAATTTTGGTAAGATTTCTCCTTGGTATTGAATTGGGTGTGGAGTGTTCTGTGATACCTTCACAAAACTTGAGTTGCCTTTTAGAAATCTCTCTTGAATTAAATACTTCCCCACAGGCTGAGGGAGACTTAAAAGTGGCTTGGTCAAATCTTTAGGAGTAAGACTAGAAGAGGTAGGGCCCAGGGTTCGAGAGCCTGCCAAGCGTGTGTGCGTTCCTGGGATCAGTCTCCAGCACAGCAAAAAGCAAGTACATCGTTAAATAAAAAGTATTTGTGGATGGTCTGCAGTGTGTTTATTTCCACCACGGTCCCTAAGCCATGGGCTCATTTGCTGGAGTTGGCCATGTCTTTGACATGGTGACCTCGCTGTTGAAAATGCAGTTATTGTGTTAGCAGGGCAAGGCTAGGGGCCCGGGGGAATTGTGGGATTTTTGGGTGAAGACCTTGTATGCCAGACCTGCCCGGTGATGCACCTGCTCCTGATCACGGCCGCTGTCCTCACCTCGCCCAAACCCAACACATTGACTGTCAACCCCCCCCCCCCCCCACGGACGTGGCAGGCACGCGGGCCACGCTGGCACAGGAGCGCCGGGCCCCCGGGCATCCAGACAGTGGGCATCAGGGAGCAGCAGCAGCGGGGTGGAGGGGAGGATTGTGTGCGCGCGCAGCCAGTGAGGTAGAGGAAAGGGGGAAATGGGGAGCAGCGTCAGTGGCGGCGTCTGACGAGCCCTCTTGTCCTCGGCCCAGGACGGCAGAGCTTCCGCGCGCACGGCCACCGGGCTCTGCTCATCTGGCTGCACGGGGCGCTGGCCACGCAGCCCCACCCTGCCAGACATCTGCACGAGGAGCTGGCGCGCGCGGGCTTCCCGCAACTCGCCGGTGAGTCACGGTTCCCCACACAGGGTCTCCCCCTGCCTGCCAAGATGGGGCACAGGCGACAACACAGCTGCGGAGGGCGCCCGCGTGGCCAGCGGTCGCTCCTCTGGTCCATGGCCCTGTGCTAGCCCCAGGCTCCCAGCTCCACCCTGTACTGGACATGGTGTGTCTGTCTGTGAATGCGAGTGTATCTTCGTGGGTGTGGGGAGCAGGGAGGGACACGGATGCTAAGCTGCCTTCTGTGGCTGGCTGTCGGTGACAGCTTTGTCCCTACACCTACACTTGTCCCTGCTGGGGACATCTGCAAGTGAGTGTGAAATGATACATGGATTTACTTTGCCAGCTGAGGTTATCATAAAAATCACTCTGGGACTGAGAACATGGATCAGGTGGTAGATGGGTCTTGGGTAACACACACACACACACACACACACACACACACATCGAAGGAAGATCCTTTGACAACTTATTAATAAGGGCTGGAATGGGTCAAGGGTGAGGTCCTGAGTTCAATCCCCAGTCCCTCAAAACAAGAAGTTATCAATAAATTAGTATTACAGCTCTCATACAATGACCACCATTGAAGTAGGTGAACAGCAGACATCATTTCATAGAAGCAGTTTCACCTGGATGTGAGGCAGAAAGGAGTAAATCCAGCCACAGGTCCAGTTTTGTTTCAGGTACACGTAGTTCCTGATGACATACACCTTCCTCCCCAGGACATTATCCTCCTGAGCACCGGGCTTCCCTCATTATTAAATTTATTCTTTTCTGTGGAACAGTCGCTGGAATGGTGGAGGTTGTGATCTGGAGCAGGACAGGACTGAATCATTTCTGTAGGAACTTCCGCAGGTGTAGGTCCCTCACCGTGTCAGAGTTCTTATCTGTTAACTAGAAAAGGCTGTCGTGGGATTAAATGAGCGATATCATTAACTCATAGTACTTCCTTAAAAGTATTAGCGACTCATCATACTTAGTATCTTATTTTTTTTTCCAGAAAAGATTCGCCAATCCAAAAGCACATCTGACTCCAGCTCCAAGAGATGTGTGGTTTCCTAAATGCCCAAAGAAACTTCTTTGAATACACCCAGCATCTGGTTCTTCCAAATTCAGTCCCGTTTGTGCCATGACTTTCATTCAGCAGTGTTGATTTTTCCCTTCAGCGATGAAGATCGTGGTGACAAAGAAGCTGGACTTTTATACTTCCCAACCACTGGAAAGGCCTATTTTCTTTTTGGTTTTTGTTCAAGGCGTGTTGTGTGTGACTCTCATTTCTGTCAATGGCACAGCCTATAAACACGCTAATCTAGGAGGGCTTTGTTCATATTTAAAAATAAAGCAGCCTGGTGGCATGGGGAAAACTAAGGGTTGGAAGAGATAGATGTGGTTTTGAGACTGGGGTTTCTACTGAGGACCTATGAGGCCTGGGAGTTGATGTAAGTTCTCAGATCTTGAATTTCCATCTGTATAAAATGAGAGAACTGTCTCTTCCAGAGGTGAGAGGGAAGATGAAGAAAGAACACCTGTGAGCACCTGAGCTAGAGTCACTTTTAATTATTTAACAGAAATTGTTTGAAAACAGACACTGGTAACTTTGAATCGTAGGGAAGTATGATGTATTACCCGGCAAAGTCCAGAAATATACCAATATATTTATTATTATTTTTGGCAAATCCTGGGGCTTGAACTCAGGGCCTGGGCACCATCCCTGAGTTTCTGTGGCTCAAAGCTAGCACTCTACCACTTGAGCCACAGCACCACTTCCAGCTATATGTGCTGCTGAGGAATCGAACCCAGGGCTTCATGCAAGCTAAGCAAGCACTCTACCGCTAAGCCACATCCCCAGCCCCACCAATATCTTTTTAATCTCTTGGTTGATTTATTACAGGTGACTGTAATCTTGATACTTTTTGGTATGTAGTATTTTCATGAGTAGGCATTATTGCAATCTGAGAAAGTTACAAAACGAATGTGAAATCAATATTCTCATCAGTTTATGTCTGTTATAATTTGAGGTGCACTGAAGTGTCCTCACCTGGTTTGCTTTGCTTACGTGTAATACTTTGGTTAGGTTTAATTCTACACACCTTCTGTGGTTTGGGCCTCTCTATAAGCTTTGTGCTAGCTGCATTCGGGGCTGCTGGTCTTTGGGAGAGGGGAGTCCACCAGAAGTCCTCCGGCTCTCCAATAAAGACTCGTAATTTGGCCTTTTAAGCAGTGGCTTCTGTTTCTCTCGACTGAAGGTCCTCGCAGATTGCTCAGCACGGACTCATTTTGCTGTGTCTTTAAGCACAAATGCAAACAGGCAGGCTGATGGATGCGCTTACTAGGAAGATGACACTGAAATTGGCCCAAGAGCAATCAGCCAGCCACAGACCCTGAGCTAGTTCTGCCCAAATGACTTCTTCGTGTTGAGCAGCCACTGGGAAGTTTCTGTCCAGGCCCAGTAGGTCTACACTGCCCAGCCGGTGTCTGTTCAGAGAGGACAGTGTGGCTCAGGGCTGTGGTTTCAAACAGGGTGAAGCAAGGCCAGAGCAGGAGATTCCCTGTTGATGCTTCTATCACTTTATTTTGGTGCCAGTCGTGAAACCTTTCCCATTCATGTCTTTATCTTTTCCGTTTAAAAGTAAACATACTTTAGTCTCCCATTCCTACTCCTCTCCCCGTGCTTCGGTTCCTATTGCTCCCCTCTTCCCTAGGGGCTCACAATATAGCCCAACCGGGCCTCGAACTCATGATGCTCCTCCTTCAGCCATCCAAGAGCTGGGGTTACAGGCAGGCACCATGCCTGGCTTGCTTTCTCTTAGTTCTATAATTTTTTTAGTGACAGTCCCTGTTAAAAAGTTGTGTAAATTATGTGTAGTAAGTTGTGAAACACTGGAAACGATTCTTTCAGAAAACACTACATAGAAAACAGGATTTAAACTCTAATGATATAATCAGTGACAAGCTGAACATATTTACAAATGAAGTTTATTTTTTAATTTAAAAAAGCATTAATTGTTTAAATAAAAATAACATTAAAATATTTTCTACATATAGTTACAGAGGATGGTACAGCTCGCAAGAGGTAAGTTTGAAAAGATGAACATGATGTATTCACGGTCGTCTACCAAGATGGAAGAGTTAGAGGAATGGAGGTGTGCGTGTGAACAGGTTCACTTTAGTCAACCACTTTTATGGACGGAACATTTGCCAGAGACTGGGTGTGGGCTGATCTGCTTCCGAGAGACCGGGACGCTGCGGCGCCTTCGGGATGGATGGTCCGTGGGTATTTTGCGGCAGCTGCTTGAGAAATAGTTTGCTGAAAAGAGAAGAGTTGCTTTAATAATCCCCGACGATTCTATTTATCGAGTATCTTATCATCCGCATTAAGCATCCAGTGGGTACAAGTAGTGGATGGGGTGAGGCCTTTGTCCAGAGTGAACACATACCCTGCAAGCTGTGTTCCACACCCACAAGGACTACCGAGCCACAAAGAGAGCGAGGGAGGTGCCCCCCCCCCCACCGCGGGGACTCGCCCACCCCTCCCGTGCGCCCTCACAATGTGGCATGAAGTTCCGGGAGACACTGGGAAGCCCCGAGGATCCAGTCTTGATTTCAAACCCGAGTCGCAGAGGCCTCATAGTTTTGCCTAGTTCTGCTTCATTATACACAGTTATTGTAACGGAATTTCTTTTAATGCCAGAAATATACGGACAATTGTACTGATAAAAGGGGAAGAAGGTAAAAAACCCAAAACAACAACAACAACAACAAAACCCAGGAGCAAAAGTAAAAAGTAGAACAAGTTTTCTTCTAATCACCTCTCTGCTACCCAAGCAGCTGGTTCACGGCTAGTTTTGGTTCTAAACATTATATATTCTACCATGTTGGCCACCAGTATACGGAGTTCTTTTTTTTTTTTTTTTAATAGAGGAAGAAACATTTCTGAAAGCAATTGCTTAACCGAGAGAGAAAAAAAGACATGGCCTGGTAAATGTAGAATATGAAGACAGGAAGAGGAGGCAAAAGAAGTGGCAGACATTACGGATTTTTATCTTTCCCCCACGTCTTTGAAGGCTTTCCTTAGTGTACAAACTCTTAGGAAAAAGACCGGACGATGCTTCGCGTGGACTCACCACTGTGACGGGGTGATGTTTCTCCACCACGACGGAGCTCATGGGAGGAGAAACTCCCATGATCGCCAAACTGCTGCTAACTCTATTCTTTGGAGCAAAATCGCTTCTCCCCGTGATCCGGGCTGTAATTGTTTTCGAAGCTTTCTGCTGTGCTGAAGTGACCACTCTTGGCACATACTACAGAACAAATAAACAAATATCTAGTTGGTAGGAAACCCATGGCAAATCTCGGTTGCTTTCAAAGAAAACACACAGCACAGGGCACCGGCGGCTCAGGAGGCTGAGATCTGAGGGTGAGGATTAGACGCAGTCTGGGCGGGTAAGTCCGTGAGACTCTTATCTCCAATGAACCACCAGAAAACTGCAAGTGGAGCTGTGGCTCAAGTGGGAGATCACTAGCTTTGAGCAAAAAACTCAGGGGGCAGTGGCTAGGCCCTGGACTTAAGTTCTAGGACACACACACACACCCCACTTAAAAATGAAGTTTGATGAGACAAAATGAAAATCCAAACCCCAAATACTCCAAACTTCCCCTCTAACCATATGCCAACTATTTTAGGAGTTTCTAGAAACGTTTCTGTTGATGCTGATTCACAGGACGTTGCAAAGACTATGCCCTCCTGTGTACTCCTTTTCCTGAAACCAGCAAGCTGGCACTCATGTAATGCCTGTGGATAGACTTAGGTCATTTTACCACATGTAGATTTTTGTAACTAACCATGCAAATCAAGACACAGACTGTTTCATCACCACAAAGAGGTTCAACACATCACCATTTCTAGTCTCCTCATCTCTCCTTTCTTCACAACAACTACCAGTTTTATGAGCTCTTTGATCCAAAAGCAAAATTAATATTACCAATGTCATATATGCTTTTGTGTCTTGCCTTTTCCCTCAGTTTATTAGAAAATTATTTTCATGGGCTGGGAATATGGCCTAGTGGTAGAGTACTCGCCTCGTATACATGAAGCCCTGGGTTTGATTCCCCAGCACCACATATATAGAAAAGACCGGAAGTGGCGCTGTGGCTCAAGTGGTAGAGTGCTAGCCTTGAGCAAAAAGAAGCCAGGGACAGTGCTCAGGCCCTGAGTTCAAGCCCCAGGACTGGCAAAAAAGCAAGAAAACTATTTTCATGCAGTACTACAGAAACAGAATTTTTCAGGAGATGCTTCTATAATGACTTGTATTTCTTACTACATTTCCTATTACACAGAATATATTTTGCAAAGTAAGATTTGTTTTCATTTTGAGATACAGCATTTACTGCTTTCAGTGTGCACTGTGGGGTGATGTTCAAGAATAACTCTATTTACACGAGGAGTAATGGGTATGCGTATTGGTTTTCCACTGTCGAATTTGTGGTTCTTAGTGATGCTCCATGTCTTCCTTTCAATTTGTCTGCTATCCAGGATTAGGATATTTGATTTTTTTTTTTTTTTTTTTTGTGCCAGTCCTGGGGCTTGGACTCTTTCCTGGCTTCTCTTTGCTCAAGGCTAGCACTCTGCCACTTGAGCCACAGCGCCCCTTTTGGCATTTTCTGTATATGTGGTGCTGGGGAATTGAACCCAGGGCTTCATGTATATATAGGAGGCAAGTGCTCTTTGCCACTAGGCCATATCCCCAGCTCCTGCTTTGAATTTTTAATAGCTCCAAAGCCAGGCACGGTGGTGCTTGTTTGTAGCTTTTGTAATTTCAGCATTGAAATTTAAGAAGCCAACAGAGGAGAACTGTGAGCACAAGCTCAGCCTGGGCTACACAGGAAAAGCCTGAACCCAAACAGAAAACCTCAGCAGAAAGCGGATGCTTCTACCTGTCATCCTAGCTACTCGGGAGGCTGAACTGAGAGTCACGGTTTGAAGCCAGCATGGCAGGAAAGTTCGTGAGGCTCTTACCTTGAATTAACCAACAGAATAAAAACAAAGCCAGAAGTGGAGTGGTGGCTCAAGTGGTAGGGTACTGGCCTTGGTCAAAAAGCTCAGGGACAGTGCCCAAGCCCTGAGGTCAAGCCCCACGATGAACACATAGATAAATACACACACCAAAACCCTACCACTCCAAAAACAGGCAAACCAACCCAAAACAAACAGGGGTGAGTGCTTGTCTACTATGAACTAGGATGTGGCTTTGATTCCCTGCTCTGAAAAACAAAAAACTTTTTAATACTTTCTGATGAATAATAATTGCAAATACTTATTCAATAATGTAAACATTTTCCCTATTTTACTTCATTTCAGCTTTTTCAATGCACATATTTAAAAAAATTACTGTAGTTATTAATCTTGTCATCAATGTTTTCTTATTTCCATAATTGAGCCAAAATAGCTTGCATTGGACAGCTGAGGTCATTAGAGTCTTCTGATGTACTTATTTTTGGTTTAATTTATGCAAACACCTGAAACTGCACTGTGTAATAGTGACCCGAATGTATTTCTTCTCTCAACCGTCTTTCCAAAATCCTTTACTAAACATTGATTTAGCCTGTGTGGTTCTCTACCACTTCTGTACTCAGCTCTAGATGGTAGAAACTGTCTACTGAAATCCTAACGGGAGTGCGCTCCAGAAGACACAGCTCTGGGAATGGAAAGGGCAGAACACTGATGGTTTGCAATATGGTGTATGGGCTACTCAAGAGAAAAGGATAGCATCTGAAGTTCGATCAGCATAATAATGCATTAACCCTGAGGAAACAGCATTCAGTGTGGGTTGCAATTCCCTGGAGTTGGAAAGAATCCATCACATTTCACAGAAAACTAAGCAAAGGCTAAAGTGATTGATGCTAGGAACAAAAAAATTATACTAAAAAGGAAATGTGGTCATGGTATACATTCATGGCTTAGCTTTGTTTACACAGTCATCACAAATGCATATTTAATCTAAAGTTGGAATATCTACATCTAAATATTTAAATACCAGGAGGACGGGGTGGGAAGAAAAGGAATAAGGCAAATCCTTTTATCTAGTCAGCAGATAATGTTAGAAATTCGCAAATGCAGGGATAATGCATGAGCACACTATTTAGAAGAAAATGATTAAGTACAAGAAATAGCCAAGAGAGCTTACAAAGAAAAATTCAGAGAAGTGTTTCTGACTATAATTCTTATGGTAGTTATTTGGCTTTTAATGCTATGAACTTTTATGGATCTTATGAATTTGAGATGTTTTGCATGCTTCTAACTTTAGAGAAACATTTTTATTCTAGTGCGTGCGTGTGTGTGTGTGTGTGTGTGTGTGTGTGTGTGTGTGTTTGTGTGCGCGCGCTGATCCTAGGGCTTGAACTCGGGGCCTGGGCACTGTCCCTGAGCTTTTCTTACTCAAGGCTAGTGCTCTACACTTGAGCCACAGCTCCACTTCTGGCTTTTTTGGTAGTGAACTGGAGATACGTGTCTCACTGATTTTCCTGCCTGGGCTGGCTTTGAATAGTGATCCTCAAATCTCAGCCTTCGGAGTAGCAAGGATTATGGCATGAGCCACTGACACCAGGCTTCTAGTGTTTTAAATTATAAAAGGAAGGTGCAAATTTTTTTAAATAAGCCAATGGAGTTTTTTTTGATACTAAAGATTAAATCCATAGCATCTCATGTGCTAAGTAAGCATGCATTCTACCACTGAGCTATATTCTTGATTCTTAATAAAAATTTCTTTTGAAAGTGGATAGGAAAGTTTACTAGGAAAGAAGTAAGGCAAAGAAAGAGAGCATGTGGCATAGCATGCACTTTGATAAGAACATTCTTTGGGGGGATGAGGTGAGGGTCCTTGGCAAGGCACTGTATTGTACAGTATTTATGAGACCCTGGGTTTGATCCTAGCACTGGGAAAGAAAAATAAACTGCTAAAAATCTAAAACAGTATAATGGAGCCTGCTTCCTCACGCTTGAGGGTTCAAACACCCCATCTGCTCGCAGCTTTTCTCACCGTGAGGCTGGGGGGAAGGAATATGTGAACATCTAGAGCAGTGTAGACTGAGAAGAGTTGTGAGACAAACACCACAAAGGCAAACTGCCCCCAGCACCACTGAGAGCTGCTGGGAGGCCTTCGTCAAGATGGAGACACACGCAGCAGGGAGGAGGGCTCTACTGACTCGCGGAGTTAGACAGTTGGCACAGAAGGCCTCCATGTCTACCAAGAGTTGCTCATTTTCAACCAATTCATCACTTGTTCAGTAATATTTACATAATGTGACTGACCTTGTGGAAAGTGGTGAAAAAGAACTGTTTTAAAAACACACACAGGACGTTTTAGAAAGAATATTTAAAGGTTATTAGAGGATTATAGGGTAAGAGATTAGAAAATATTGCTGTTAATTTAAGTGGAGGAAAAACCCTGGAAGAACTCTATAAACAGCATTCAAAGTTTCATTAGTTCATGCTGTATTTTACAGAAGCCGACTTTGGAAAACTTAGAAAATACACAATAGTGTGGATCAGATTAAAAAGATGGCTTACTTACAAGCAGTACTGTATACTAATTACCTTGCAAATTCATACTTATGTTTAAGATGAAATAATAAGGCATGCACATATCATTAAAAAGAAAACCATTCCCTGCTTTAACACACTTGAGTAAATGACCACTGTTGGGCCCCAAGCATGGCAGAGAAGACTGAATTTATCTGCTTAGCTGGTTTATAAGAATGTTATGAATGAAAATTTTGGCACCTAAAGTCATATCAGCGTAACAAAAACTGAAAGGAATAAGAAAAAAGGGGAATATTTTAACACCTAACATTTATATCTTAATATTTGACAGGGAGACATTCAGGTTAGTGGGTAGGAGTACAGGCCTCTGAAGTCGGGTGGTCAAAGTCTGAATTCCAGCTCTAAAGAGTTATTGTCTCTGAGGTTCAATTTTCTCATTTATAAAATGGGAAATGCAGCATCAACTATCTAGTGATATGTTATCCCTTTCATTACAATGAAGAGGAAAACTAGAACAGAAATCTTATTAGATAGTTCTAAAATCTTTTTCCTCAATTATTCAGGCTGGATTTAGAAAGATAATAGTACCACCTATTGTTCAAGCTAGTGAGCTGCAATATAAACTGTCTAACCTGTATTTGGAAAACTGCTTTTCACCATGACATTCTGACACTTCCTTTAAGACACAGGAAGTGTGCAGAAGAGAAAAAAGTTTTATAAATGAAGAAGTTATTTTATAGAATACTAACCCTCCTTTCTCTAGTTTCCTATCTGCTTTTGGAAAGACTGGAAAAAGTTCTGAATGTGCACATAGGAAGAAACCTTGGTGATTGAAATGAAGAAAAGACAACCAGGGTTTGATTGATTGGTTTTATATTAAGTTAACCAAATAATGAACTTTTTCCTATCTTTGTTTTTATGGTTCTTTTAAAAATAAGAACACATATTTAAAGTGAACCTGAGTGTTTTAATCATATAAGGAGGGGGAAAAAGCTAGCATAAGACTTAGAGAAAGATTTACTTGTGATTCTCCCTGGTTCTTTGCAAGGAGTAGAAGCTACAGTGCGGGTTGCACATGTGTGTGTTCCTGCACGTACCCATGTGTATATTCATGAATGGATGCATGGATGTTATGTGTTGGGGGACAAATACGAAGGGATGTCTTTTTTGGCCAGTCCTGGGCCTTGGACTCAGGGCCTGAGCACTGTCCCTGGCTTCTTTTTGCTCAAGGCTAGCACTCTGCCACTGAGCCACAGCACCACTTCTGGCCTTTACTATATATGTGGTGCTGAGGAATCGAACCCAGGGCTTCGTGTATACAAGGCAAGCACTCTCCCACTAGGCCGTATTCCCAGCCTCAGGAAGGGATGTCTTAACAGTACTGTTTCTCATGTTTCAAAGACTTTAAAATTATCTTAGTCAAACTGTTTCAAAAAGTTGGCAATAAAAAGGGTGGCAAGCAAAGTTACACATTTCCGCCCCCCCCCGCCACCCTGTGTATGTTCAAGTTTATCCATAAATGCAGAAATGGTGGTAGAGTCATATTTTTATGCGAGAGTCTGAAAAATATAGCTCTCTCTGCGTTATCTGCATATGTAACATGAATGGAAAAAATAGGAAATTTAAATAAACTCTCATCATGTTTATGTAAATGAGATCATCCATATAGGATCAGATTTTAAAATGTAAAATCATGGAAAATAAACACAGCTGAAGATATATTAGGGTTGATATATCTCCACACACTCTCCCCGCTTTGTTGGGCAGTCCTTGGTTTGAACTCAGGACCCTATGCTGGCGAGGCAGGCGGTCTACCACTGAGCCACCTTGCCCTTTGTGCATGGGGTATTTTTGAGATAAATCCTGCTTCTTGCTTAAGAGTGTGCGTGGGTAACAATGTACCTGATTTACACTTTCTGCCTTTGCTGGGACAATAGGCACTGCCTCTTTCTATTGAGATGCAATTTTACAAACTTTTCTTCCTGGCCTGGAATCCTAATCCTAATCTCAGCCTCCTTTGCTGCTCAGGGCCCCAGGATCGGTTGACAAGTTCCCTAAACTTTCTGCTTAGGTTGGCCTGGAACCATGACCTTCCCGTTCTCATCTTTCCAGGTAGCTAGGAGATGGTGTGAGCCACAAGTACCAGGCTTTCACATTTATCTTAACAGTCAAGTAAGTAATGGGTTTATAGCTATCTTATCTATATCGTATCATTTATATTCCTAGCCATCCATCTATCTCACATCAGCCAATAGCAAACATGGTTAGTAGTAGACCGGAGCGCATTTTTCTTCAAAATTGGTTTTTCCAAAGGCAGTCATTGAATAAGGTAGAAGAGTACTGCTACCTAAAGAGAAGCGATTATCTGGTTGGCTCACCGCTGCTCCCTTCACCAGAGCAATGGTGCTCGGAGAGCCGGAGCCCCTCCTCCTGTCTTCTTTCCTTCCTATCAGTACTTGGAAGCTGGGGAAGAGGAGACAGAACTATCTCAAGAATTTATAAATGGGGGCTGGGGATATAGCCTAGTGGCAAGAGTGCCTGCCTCGGATACACGAGGCCCTAGGTTCGATTCCCCAGCACCACATATGCAGAAAACGGCCAGAAGCGGCGCTGTGGCTCAAGTGGCAGAGTGCTAGCCTTGAGCGGGAAGAAGCCAGGGACAGTGCTCAGGCCCTGAGTCCAAGGCCCAGGACTGGCCAAAAAAAAAAAAGAATTTATAAATGATTACATGCCTTTGTGCCAGATTCACATGAAAAGAGGGAGGAGGCCCACGGATGCCTTATTTATACATACTTGCACTGTATTTCAAATTGTTAACTTTCTATCTTAAAAAAAAAACCTGACTTAGGGCTGGGGATATGCCTAGTGGCCCTGGGTTTGATTCCCCAGCACCACATATACAGAAAACGGCCAGAAGCGGCGCTGTGGCTCAAGTGGCAGAGTGCTAGCCTTGAGCAAAAAGAAGCCAGGGACAGTGCTCAGGCCCTGAGTCCAAGCCCCAGGACTGGCCAAAAAAACAAAAACCAAAAAAACCTGACTTATTTAGTGACTTTAAAAAGAGGTGGTGCAGAGGAATGGAACCCAGGGCCTCCTGCATGTTAGGCGAGCCCTCCACCACTAGGCCCCATTCCCAGCCCTCACGGTCCATCTTTTAAAAGCTCCACACAGAGGTGAGTCTGACAAGCTTAGTTACCCCCTGTGTGTATTTCTTTCCTCCTGGGAAACTTTTTTTTTTTTTTTTTTTTTGAAGAAAATAGGTTTAATGGGAGGAGGAAGAGGGTCAGATCATGGTAATTTCGCCTCTACCACATTATCCCGAACATACTCCATCCGCACTCAGTACTGTCCTCTAGGTACTTCTCTCTAATGGAAGCTCAGTGACTCCAGAAAAAAAAATACAAAACTGTTCTTTTCTTTATTTCAAACAGAAATTAAATCTTAGAACCTAGTCCAAGCTGGGTACCAGTGGCTACTCAGGAGGCTGAGATGTGGAGGATCTATGTCTGAGGACTGGAGGTATGGTTCGAGTGGTACAGCACCAGCCTCAATAAGCAGGAGGCGGTGAGTTTAGACCTCAGTGCTGTCCAAATAAATACAAAATAAAATCAGGTAAGAAAATAAAATAGATAATCGGGATGGAACCACTAGAGTGACTAGTGATGCCTCTGTGTACAGGAAAAGGGAAAGCTGTTAACTGGATAGAAAAATAAACACGCATTGGTCTTCAAAGCCCTAGAAAAATGTACGTTACTTCGTCCAAAATCAAGAAAAAGCAACTCTTTCTAACATTAAGTCTATTTTCTTGACTAGTTCTTTTAAAATATAAAATGAAAAAAAAACCTCACCCTTTCCCCCCCTTTTTTAAAGTTATCATTGTTCTTTGGGGTTACTTTTCAATTCCAAACATGCCGTTGGCAGGGCTGGGACGCAGCAGGTGCTGGCCGCCTTTTCGGGGACCCTGTTTTGGGCCCCTTCCCCCCAATCTCCCCCACCAAAGGCCACCACGACACAACATCGCATCCTTTTCCGAGGGCAGCGCCCGCACCGACGGTACTCACCATGTCTTCCTGGGCAGCCGGGGCCCCGGAGCCCGCGCTGAGCACCGAGGCGGGCCCCGGCCCGGGCCCCGAGGAGGCGGACGCGGCTCCGGCCGAGGTCACGGACGCGGCGGCCGAGGGGAGGACGGAGGCGCTGGCCGGGGGGCCCTCCGCGTGCCCGGGGCGCTCTCTGCCCGGCACACCGGGGCCCCCCTCTTCCCTTCTGCTGCTTGTGAAGTCGAGCCCTGGGGAGCAGACATTCATTCCGTTACCGGGGTTTCTAGGGCCGGGACACAATGGCCAGCACGGAGACCCACGGAATGGACCCATCTGCCACTTGGTTCTAGCTGCTGCTCAACGAGTACCGAGTCCTAACCGCCAGAGGCTGTGGACCAGTCCTTCACCAGGTGAAGGGCAATGAGCGATCTGCTCTACCATAAAAGAGAACAATGAACCATGCGCCCGGCGGAAGTTCCGCTAAGGAGCTGCCCTAACCTCACTGCTGCTGTGGAAACACGGGCGACCACACGGGACTTAGGGATTCATGTGCGGCGGCTGCATTTCATGCAACTAACCTGGTCCATCGGCCTGGGATTTCCAGCTTTACAACGGTGTCCCCGTCTCACCTTCATTTCCATCTTCATTTTCACATTGTTTCTCTTTCCCACTTAAAACTCTGGGCTCTGACCTAGGTCTTAAACTACCTGCGTATACTTCCCCAGAGGAAATGGGTGAGTGTAATACATCCAGGCCGAGTTTTAACATGCTTGTGATGGAAAGTGACAAGGACTATCTCTAGGTGGGTGGCATTAGGAGATGTCAATCAGTACCAAGGACAAGGGTGACAGGCACATGACCAGCTCTTGCCATTGTGGGCCGATTTATAAAGTTTCTTTTAATTAGGTAACTGTTACATTTAATCATTCTTGCTTTAACTGTGGTTCATTTTGTCTCAGCTGTAAAGTGTTTTTATCTACTCTGTGTAATGTTGTTTGAACAACTGGCAATACTAATTTTAAAGCCATTTTTGGGTCCTGTTTTTGCTATCATAAAGCCCTAACTTACACTCTATAGACTTGGGCGACTGAGGGAGGGTGTGCGTGAGTGGGAGAGGCCTGGTCTCAAATGCGTGAGGCCTGGGTTCATCACTAGCACTTGAGAAGGAAAAGAAAAACTAGGGTGACTACACACTGCAAGATACACTGCACACCACAGGCTACAAAGAACCAGCACAAATTAAAAAAAAAAGAAAAATCAAACATTTATTTTAATCTACAAGACATATATTAGAGCAACCCTGCATTAGTAAAAAGTGCATTATAAAGGGGAACTGGGGGAAAGGAAGGTATGATTATTGTTCAAAAAAGAAATGTACTCATTACCTGGCTTATGAAATGGTAACCCCGCCGTACACCTTAATAATAACAGTAACATTATATTTTAAAAGAAGTGCATTATAGCTGGGTGCTGGTGGCTCACCTGTAATTACACCTGTAATCCTAATTACTTAGGGAGGCTGAGATCCAAGGCCAAAGGTTCAAAGCCAGCCTGGGAAGGAAAGTATGTGAGACTCTGATCTCTAATTAACCACCCCACAAGGTTGCTCAGCAAAAAAAGAAGGCTGGAAGTGGAGTGGCAGATCAAGTGGTAGAGTGCCAGCCTTGAGCTAAAACAACCCTCAGGGACAGTGCCCAGGCCCTGAGTTCAAGCCTGGCACAAATACGCGCAAAACATGGTTTATAAAAATAATTTAATATTTTAATGTCAGAAAAGAGAACAGAAGCAAATTTTCTTACAAATTTAGGAAATAAAAAATAGCCGATAGCAAATGTGGTACATTTACACAATGGAATTTTATGCCTCTATCAGAAAGAATGACATTGTTCCATTTGTAAGGAAATGGAAGGACTTGGAAAAAGTTATACTAAGTGAAGTGAGCCAGACCCAAAGAAACATGGACTCTATGGCCTCCCTTATTGGGAATAATTAGTACAGGTTTAGGCAAGCCATAGCAGAGCATCACAAGGCCCAATAGCTATACCCTTAGAAACACATAAGATGATGCTAATTGAAATGAACTCTATGTTATGGAAACAAGTGATATATCACAGTTGTAACCACTTTCAACGTCCTATGTGTATGTGTAGTTTCTATTATAGATAATGTTTTGTATCACCTTCCTATGTTTGTACCTACACTATCTCTGTAATCTTATCTGAGTATATTGGAAACCGTGTTTACTGGTATTGGAAGTAGGAAATTCAAAGGGAATACCAAATTCGAGAGACACAGGGTAAAAAAAGAGAAATAACTACAAAAGAAATACTTGCAAAACTGTTTGGTGTAAGTGAACTGAACACCAGGGGGGAGGAGGGAAAGGGGGGGAGGGAGGGGGGCATGAGGGACAAGGCAACAAACAGTACAAGAAATGTATCCAATGCCCAATGTATGATACTGTAACCTCTCTGTACGTCAGTTTGATAATAAAAATTTGAGAAAAAAAAAATAGCCGATAGCAAGATGTGATTAAAACTCAAGTATCTCCAAGCATATCCAGCATTAGGTTACAGGGAGTTTTTGCCTTCTGTAGCTCCACTGACACTATTGCTAGTGTGAGTTTTACTATTCCTGTCATCTATGCCTCTCATTGCTCTGGTAAAAATGCCCAAGTCTACTCCAAACAGCTGGTGACAGAGCAAAAGTCCAGGAACAAAATAAATCATGTAATTACCAGAACATACTTTCTTTCCTGCAGAGGCACACTGGTATTTGGATTCAAATTTCAAGATGATAAATTTGTTAAGGTGGTAAACACTCTGTTCCTTAAGTTGAGAAACCGTTTTCTTGTAAATGAATGTAAGAAGCTCTGATAAGAATTCTTCACATGTGTACCTACCATGTAACAGTTTAACCACAAATGATCTAATTCTCATGGTATATTTAAAGCTGGATATAATACCACTGAGCTAAAAATAAAAAGTTCTGATAAGACACATTGTTACAGAATAGTAGTACTCTAGACCCTACCCATCAATTGAAATCAATTTCTCCTTTGAAAACAGAGTCTTCCATGAATTACTAACCTGAGTCATTTTTGTTTTGAAACATAGTCATGGCTTCAAGATTTAATGCACACACCCCTCTCATGAAAGCTTTCTTCATGGAGTCTTCAAAGTGCTCTTTTTCTTGTTGCAATCTTTGAATTTCAGTTTTTGAATTTTCCAAAGCTCCAGATAACTAAAATCAGGAGAAATATGTATATATACACATATATATTTGAAATATAGAGAATATGACTGTTAAAAATTACAAATTGTGAGCTGGGAATATGGCCTAGTGGCAAGAGTGCTTGCCTTGTACACATGAAGATCTGGGTTCGATTCCCCAGCACCACATATACAGAAAATGGCCAGAAGTGGCGCTGTGGCTCAAGTGGCAGAGTGCTAGCCTTGAGCAAAAAGAAGCCAGGGACAGTGCTCAGGCCCTGAGTTCAAGGCCCAGGACTGGCCAAAACAAAACCAAAACCAAAAAAACCCCAAAATTACAAATTGTGAGGTTACTTTTATATGAAACAAAAGAACAATTTTTGCCAACGACCTCCCAAGCTGTTAAGTATCTTACATCTTATGTCTCCAATCAACCACTTTCTTTTTCTTTTTTGTGGGTCATGGAACTTGAACTCAGGGCCCAGGCACTGTCTCTGAGCCCTTTTGCGCAAGGCTAGTGCTCTATCACTTTGAGCCACAGTGCCCCTTCCCCAACCATTTTCATTCCCACAAATTCAAGATTCACACAAGTGGAATTTCATAGCAGTCCCACTGAAGACTGCTGTTGTGTATTCGGCATGCAAAACAGATGTCATTTTTTATTAAAAAGCTTTTATGTACTTTTGCATAAGCCACAGACAGCCCTTCTCCCTTCAGGGTAAACATAATTAAATGCCTATAAAATGAATAGAATTAGAAAAAATAAACTATTTACAGAAGCCTAAAGGGACTGTATTTTTTCACGCTACTTTATATTGTCTATTTGCATTATGAAATTTACTTTTAGTATTAAGAATTTAGTGCTGCAGTGATGAACTTTTTTAATATTTGACTGCATTCTTTAGAATGCTATCATATCGTTTTGAGTCCCAAATGCTTTCCCAAGAAAACAATGTTAATTTTACTATTAAAAGTCAAAGGAAGGCTGGGCACTGGTGGCCCATGCCTATAATCCTATCTACTCAGGAGGCTGAGATCTGAGGACTGTGGTTCAAAGCTAGCCTGGGCAGATTGTAGAGCTGTGGCTCAAGTGGTGGAACACTACTAGCCTTGAGCAAAAAAGCTCAAGTATAGCACCTGGGCCTCGAGTTCAAGCCCCAGGACTGGCACAGAAGAAAAGGAAAGTAATTTCAACTTATGCTCTATCAAACTTAAGAACATAGTTTATTAAATATGAGGAGAACCATTTTTACTTGAATTTTTCTTCTTAGCTATTTAAAGAGTAAAAAAAAAAAGGCTAATGATAAACTAATAGTGAGAGTACTCTTCTTGTTTTGAAAGAAAGGGAAAATAGAAAAAAAAGTTTACCATGGCAATTTTGTTTTCATAATCATTTGAAATCTGGACACAAACTTCTTCGGCTCTTGCTTGACAAGCTCGTTCTACCACCTCTTTCCACTGCCTCTGTACTACGGAACGCCAGCCCTTCCAGACTTTCTTCAGCAAGGTTCGCTGGAAGTACTGATCAGCTAGCTTGCCTTCATAAACCTAAAAGACAGGAGCACAGCGGTAATGGCAAATACATCACTAACACATTCACCAGCACATTTATACTGGTAAATGCACTAATAACAGTATGTAAGTTATTGTTTAATTTGTGCAGTCATATCACTCTTGACTCACACAAGTCACAAGTGACTTGTTGGGTCCACACAGTAGAAAGGAAAAGCCAGTCTGATTTCAGGGCCTGGGCTCCTACTCATCACATCTTGGCTTGTCACAGCCAATTAAGACAGGGGAAACGCCAACATCCAAGCCAAAACCCAAATGGAAGAAAGGACCTTTCAGTAACTGCAAGCACCTGGAGGCATGAAGGTGGTGGCTTCAGATGACTGTTTTCCCTTCAGCTTAATCACGACCATCACAAACAAAGTCAGTTTAACTCACACCCCTTTCTATGATACACACTGCCAAATGTGACACAGTGACCCAAATAGGGTCACCATTTTATCAGGATTCTTATGAAGACATAGTTCCAATTCCCATTTTTCCTAAATTTGGAGAACTAGCTCAAAAGTGATGGTATCTCAAGTATTCTATCCAACATTTTTCTTTTTTTCAAATCCTGGGACTTGAACTCAGATTCCTGTACCACTTGAGCTACACCTCTAGCCTTTATTCTAGCCAATATTTAAACTAAATATTTTACTCATTATGGGCCATCTGACAAGTAACTTTGAAACTACGGGAAAATCAGCCAAGAGCTGGTGGCTGAGGCCTAGGACTCAGGAGATTGAGATCTGAGGTCCAAAGCCTGTGCAGGCAGACAAGTCCACCTCCAGTTAACCAGCAAAGAAGCTGGGCTGGAGGTGTGGCTTAACTGGTATCATGCCAGCTGACTGAAAAACAGGAGAGTGCAAAGCCCTGAGTTCAAACCCTAAGACTGGCAAAAAGGTATTTGTAATGATGTTAGGGATTAATATGGAATTTGATCTATTGCAGTTAATAAAACAAAAACCACTAGAAAACATTCCTTTTTTTTTTCTTGCAAGTTCAGCACTGTTTCTGAACTTTGCTCAAAGTTAGTGCTCTACCACTTAAGACACAGATCCACTTCTGGCTTTTTGGTGGTTTATTGGAGATGAGTCTCATAAACATTCTCTCCCAGGCTGGCTTCAAACTGAGATCATCAGATTTCAGCTGCCTGAGTAGCTAGGATTTCAGGTTGAGCCACCAGCACCTGGCAGGAAGTATGCTGAAAACAATTCTATGACAATAATAGTAATTAGTATTTAAACTAAACTCTTAATGCAGAGATATCACTCCAGGGCTCACATGAATAAATACGAAAAACTAGTACATTCCTTATAGCATGGGTTTCTGTATTTTGGCTTCCATGGCATATACATAATCTTATACTTCATCTTTTAAGTTTTAAATTTATCATAGTTACTTAATCTATACAGCACAAGTGGCTAAAGATCAGATTCACATTAGTGAAAAATCACTACAAAATGTCTTTGGAAAGTAACCAAAACAGCTTCTTAAAGATCTGTATCCTCATGAAAGACACAAGCATGAATCACTATAAACAAACCAGTGTGCTTACTACAAAGTAGAAGACATTTTCATCATTTTTCATTTACAACCTCAAGACGCAGATTTTTCTAAAACACCTGAAAATTGAACTGTGCTAACTGTATGCAAGAAAAGTAAAGGCATATGTTTTTAACTAAAAAAAAAATACTGGCCTCAAGACTAAGAAATATACTCCTACAAGTCTGAGGATGAAATGGTCCATTGCTCAAGAGGAAATACTTATTAGTTTTCTGGTGGTTAATTGGGGATAAGAGTCTCATGGACATTCCTGCCCAGGCTAGCTTTGAACTGTGATCCTTAGATCTCAGCCTCCTGAGAAGCTAGGATTACAGGTGTAAGCCACCAGCACCTGGCTCCAGTTCCCCCCCCCCCCCCCCCCCCCCCCCCAGTCCTGGGCCTTGGACTCAGGGCCTGAGCACTGTCCCTGGCTTCCTTTTTGCTCAAGGCTAGCACTCTGCCACTTGAGCCACAGCGCCACTTCTGGCCGTTTTCTGTATATGTGGTGCTGGGGAATTGAACCCAGGGCCTCAAGTATATGAGGCAAGCTCTCTTGCCACTAGGCCATATCCCCATCCCTACCTAGTTCTTATTTAATGAAAATATAGGATGTTCAGGTCTAAACTTTTTTTTTTTTTTTTTGAGATGGAGTCTTGCTATGTTTCCCAGGCTTGCTACAAACTGCTGGAATCCTCCTGTCTCAGCCTCCTGAGTAGCTGAGACTATTGGGAATGTTACAGTATGTCTGGCCAGGTATTTTAGAAGTAGAAATAATACAGGAAGCATATTTAATATTATAAATTCATTTGCCATGTAAGCATATCTGAAGTTAAATCTGTTTAATGAAGTGCTGTTATCTATTATTACAGCAGTTATAAGTTACCACAATCTTTACTAAACCACTCTAAAGCAGTAAGTAGCACATGATAATATATGACATATTATAAGAATATGAATTATACTTATGATACTGTGTCTATAAATCAGAGAGATAATTTCTTCTAAATTATATTACAATAGATACGAGCAATATTAAGTCATAAGTACATTTTAACTTGTTAGAAAACAAGTCTTTTTGAACTTAGGTGTTTGATTTCCATTAGTGGCCTTGTTTTATTCACTTACGTCCTGTCTGCTTTTGACATGGCTAATTCTCCAGTGGAAGAAGGTCCTCATCAGCTCGATCTTTTCCTTTTGCTTGCCTAAGGCTTGAGACAAGCTGGAAATCACCTGCAAAGAGCAAGCAACACAGTTATTGTGACAGTGCAATAATAGCAGCTGGTAAAGTGATTTTCCCACATGAAAAAAAAGCTCAAGAGAATAGCTATGGATTCCAGTATACTCATACAATTAATTAGCCTTATCATTTTTTTTTGTAGTCCACATTAGCCTTGAACTTGAGAACTTCCTGCCTCTGCCTGTGTAGTGCTGGAATTATAGGTATAAAAAGCCTTATTACTGTTATTAACAGCAAAAAATCTAGACCTGGGGGGCATGACTCAAGTAGTAGAATTCCAGCCATAAGTGCAAAAGCTGAACAAGCGTATGAGGCCCTAGATTCGAGACCCAGTATTAGCATAAAAATCCAAAACAAAAATATTAAAAATGCCTCCCACATGAATACACTAAATATCAATGAAACGAGGAAAATGATACCTTCATTGTACATGTGCCTTGCTAATCACCAATGAAGTTTATGTCTGAGAATGAACACAGTTATTGACATAACTAATGAAAAACTGTACATGTATAGTAATTAACTGTTATATATACAGAAGGTATTCAGTAAACTTGTAAGCAGGCCAGGTTCTAACTCTATCTAGCCCCTACCACTACCTTGGATATAGAAGTTTCTCAGCAATTTATTGATTTTTCTGGTCTCAACAAAGTTATGAAAGCAAACAACAGGTATATTTTGATGTTCTTCCCTATGGCAATATTCTCTTATTAAAGATACATCTTATAAAATATATATTTTATAAAAATGTCTTATAAAATACATATCTAAAAATGGCTAGATTAAATAAAAAGGTAGTTTGCCAGGCAACAATGGCTCATGTATTATATACTCGGGAGGCTGAGATATAATGATCAAGTTTCCAAGTCAGCCTAGGCAGAAAAGTCCATGAGACTCTACCTCCAGTTAACCATCATAAAAGCTGGACTAAGCTGGTTGCTCAAACCTGTCATCCTAGGTATGCAGGAGGCTTTGATTTGAGGATCATGGTTCAAAGTCAGCCTGGATGAGGAAGTATACGAGACTCTTATCTCTAATTAACCACCAGAAAAACTGGAAGTGGAGCTGTGGTTCAAGTGGTAGAGTGTCAGCCTTGAGTGAAGGAGCTAAAGCACCCAAGCCCTCAGTTCAAACCCCAGTATCAGCATCAGGGGGGGAAATACCAAACAAAGGTGTTGCTCAAGGGGTAGATTGCCAGCTGCTGGTCTGAGTCAGGGTCTTGCCATGTATGCCAGGCTGGCCTAGAACTCATGATCCTTCTACCTCTGCCTCTGGAATTCTGGGATTAAAGGCATGTCCCACTACATCATCCCTGTCCTTTGTTAGAAGAGCAAAGGGTACCTATTCTATCAAATAGATTGTATTTTATAGGCTGTACGGTGACAGAGGGCTGTTATTTTACTCACTTTCATGAACTCAAGTTATGACCTGTGTACCCTTTTGTGTGATACTTCAAAATATTAAAATATTTAAAAACCTTAGATCAGAGTTTTGAAGGTAGTAGAGAAAATATTAGTGTTCCCCGTTTCAAAAATGAAATGTAAAAGGTTCAATTAATATCATACCCTCTAAAATCAAAATAATGTATATGAAAGAGTGCACCATCATCATGTAGCTCCTTAGAATACCTGACCCTATTTCTGCAGGCAATAGCTGAGAGGTCTTCCAGAGGCCCTCTTCTTTGCAAGCCCTCTTACTTATAACCCATAAATGGCTGGAGGCTCAGTAGGGCACAGACCTGAACTCAACCCTCACGTTAGAAGCTAACAGAAAGTGAAATATAAGATGCTTTCTGCATTGATCTTCACCAATGAATGAGGACATATCACAGTCAGGATATAAGAGGCTTAAAGTGTCCACTCCAGGGAGGGTTTAAAAGTGGGGAATGTGTTTTTTCAGTGTTCTATTAAGGAGGTTAAGATAAAAAGAAGAGGAGGAAAAATCAAGTTCTACATTTAGGGGAGACTCTTAAAACACTAAGAATTCTATAACTAGAAGTGAAGAAAATGACCCTATACTGGCATGTCTGATGAGAAGAACCAATCTTATGGCTGTGTACTGATTTTTCCCTCAGCTTCTCAAGTGCCTTGCTCTTCAACTCTTGTGTAAACTAAGTAATCATTTGTTCTCGGAATGTATTTTCTAGCAAGGCATTTTCTGAATGTCAATGAAAAGTAGATATAACAAAACAGAAGACCTCATCTTTTCTTCCAATGGAAACCTCAAAGGCTTTCTGCAGCTCCTTTAATTCAATGATCTGGCTGGACAGCTGGTTTATATGTGCTGCGTGCTTTTCCCTCTCTTTCTTCATTTCCATTCTGTGCCAGTCAATAAAATTAAGTCTCCATTTACTTAGTTCAGAGATAATGTTTGTCTGAAAGAGAAATACATCGACACTTAGTTTGTTCCTTGATATTTCTTCTTAAACCTAAACTGAAGAAAAAAACCACATCAAGCAGTCAACGTGAGAGCTACTAAAATAATTATATTACAAAAAAGATGATGCATGCAACAGCCACGCTCTTCTCAGTCACTACAGGAGGGGCACTGGTTGTCATTAAAAAAAATCAGTACTGATATTCTGAGAAGTCTCAGAAAGGGTAATGCATGCTCTGCTGCCAAACTTAATCTACTTGACTACTCACAAAATTTATTTTAAAATTTTATGTATTATTTTAAGAATCCATCTTCTCCCTACCCCTTACAACTCCTGTCCATGTACCCTCTGAAATAAAACCCTAGTTAACTTGTGAGTATTTAACATTTAACTACACTTGCTGAGTTTCTAGCCAATAGAAATCTATTGAGTACATGGGCTTGAAAATGTAATAGTACAGCAGGTAATTAAGTATACTTTGAAAACCAAAAACCAAATAACATTTTTAGGCTCCCTCAAGGAAATCCCTTTGTTTATTCAAGGACTTAACAGTCCAAATTAAGATAGGACAGGTGAAAAAGACAGGAGGACCAGGCCAGGCTGAGCGTCAGGACTGGGAATTTATCCTGATGGAGGTGGCTATGGAAACCATGGACCCTGGAGCTCCTTCTCCAAACCACCTACCACAATGGCCACCTTAGGACAAGTTGCTCTTTTCACCTTTATCATGGGAACAGTTCAAATGTTATATGTGTAAAATATACATCCAGTTATGTATATATGACATACATATACATAAATAATTTTTTTACATACATACATACACACATACACACATGAATGTGTGTATGTGTGTTTGTGTGTGTGTGTGTGTATAAGTCTTGATATGTTTAACTGAACTGAGAGAAGAATTTGAATGTCTGACAGAGTAGGAAATGTAGCTGGGACTTGGTAGCTCACATCTGTAGCTCTAGCTACTGAGGAGGCTAAAATCCAGGGACCATGGTTTGAAACTAGTATAGGGCAGGAAACTCTGTGAGACTCTTATTTCTAATGAACCAGCAAAAAGCCAGAAGTGTAATTATGTGGCTCAAAAGCTAAGGGGTAGAGCCCAGGCCTTGAATTCAAGACCCAATACCAACACGTGTGCGTGCGCACACACGTACACACATACGCCCGCGCGCACACACATACACACAAAGTATGAAACATATTATAAAGGGAGAAGAGTAAAATATATGTTGACTTTTTATAGAATTAAACATTCTAAATGTAGAAATGTTACAGAAATGTGTTCTATGTATGCTGATACTGTTTCCCCAAACTATATGTTTCTGCAACGCTAATATTTTCGTGTGTGTGTGTGTGTGTGTGTGTCAGTACTGGGGCTTGAACTAAGGGTACTGTCCTGAACTTTCTCACTCAAAATTAGTGCTCTACTACTTGACCCACAGTTCCACTTCGCGCTTTATTTTTTGCCAGTCCTAAGGCTTGAACCCAGGGTCTGGGTGCTGTCCTTGAGCTTCTTTGTGCTCAAATCTAGTGTTCTAACACTTGAGCCACAGTGCCACTTCAGGCTTTTTCTGAGTAGTTTATTGGAGATAAGAACCTCAGGGACTTTTCTGCCTGGGCAGGCTTTGAACTTCAATCCTCAGATCTCAGACTTTTGAGTAGGGAGGATTACAGGTGTGAGGAGTCTTGAACTCCTAAACCCAAGTGATCCTTAATATAAAGGATCCTTGGAGTGACCTACTGATATGAAGCTATAGTTTAATATGCACCAAGATGACTCCTATGCATTTTAAAGCCTGAGAAGTGCTGGGTGCTGGTGGCTCATGCCTATACACCTAGCTGCTCAGGGGTAGTTAGGATCACACGTGTGAGCCACCAGTGCCTAGCTGGCCTTTTTTTGATGGTCAACTAGAGATAAGAGTAAGCCTCCTGAGTAGCCAAAATTACAGGTGTGAGCCACTAGTACCTGACTAAATATGCAGTGATAAGATTAGATACTTCTGTTTCTTAGCATTTTTGTTTTGTTTTGTTTTGGGATGGAGTACTCTTTTACTGATGCTTGTCTTGAACTCCTGGACCCAAGTGACCCTTAATATAAAGGATCCTTGAAATGACCTAATGATATGAAGCTATAGTTTAATATGAAACCAGATGATTCATATGTATATTAAAGATTGAGAAGTACCAGACACTGGTGGCTCATGCTTGTAATCCTAGCTACTCAGAAGACTGGGATCTACTCAGGTGGCTGACATCTGAGGATGTGGTTCAAAGCCAGCCCAGGCAGGAAAACCTGAGAAACTCTATCTCCAATTAACCACCAGAAAACCAGAAGTGGTGCTGTGGCTCAAAGTGGCAGGAGCACTAGCCTTGAACAGGTCTGAAGTGCAAGCCCCACAACCAGCAAGGAAAAAAAAAAAGATTGAGAAGCACACAGACTGAGATCTGGACTAAACTCAGGGAAATAATGTTTTTAAAAAGATTTTTAAAAAAGCATAGTCAGCAAATCAACAATTAAGCTATCACAATGCATAGTAAACAACTTTAAATATACAACTTCAACAACCTTAAGACCTGAACTCCAAAGATCAAGTACATTCTCCATTTTATGAAGGTTTTCATCAGAAACAAGACGATCTCCCACAAAGACTTGGTGGGTTTCTGTTTGTGTAGAATTAGTGTCTGGAGAGGAAGAGTCATCTAAAAGATGTGAACTGAAAAAGTCCATGACTGGGTGAGGTTTCCTTGGTGACAACAGTGGTGGTGATCCTACAATAAAAGAACAGTTGTGTGAGAAAGACAAATATAGCAAACACAGCACTCTTTCGTTCCTGTGGAATCTAGACCTTAAAAAAAGGAACCAGGGCTGGGGATATGGCCTAGTGGTAGAGTGCTTGCCTTGTATACATGAAGCCCTGGGTTCGATTCCTCAGCACCACATATATAGAAAAGGCCAGAAGTGCTGCTGTGGTTCAAGTGGTAGAGTGCTAGCCTTGAGCAAAAAGAAGCCAGGGACAGTGCTCAAGCCCTGAGTCCAAGCCCCAAGACTGACAAAAACAAAAACAAAAGAACGAGGGCTGGGATTTTGGCCTAGCAGTAGAGGGCTTGCCTCATATACATGAAGCCCTGGGTTCAATTCCTCAGCACCACATATATAGAAAAAGCTAGAAGTGGCGCTGTGAATCAAGTGGTAGAGTGCTAGCCTTGAGCAAAAAGAAGCCAGGGACAGACTGGCAAAAAAAAAAAAAAAAGAATGACATGAGCATAAAATGCAGAGGATTCTTTTGAGGGAGAGAAGCCATGGACAGTAAAAGAACAGGGTGAAATAAAATTGATCAAAGTACTTCATATGCAAACAGGATAAGAACCCCATTGAAAGCTGTTTAAAGAAGGTGAGGGAAGGGGAGATAAGAGAAAGCAAAAGAGGGATAATTTTGATCAAAGTACATTATATGCATATATAAAAATATCATAATAAATCACCATTGTACAATTAACATATGCTTGGGCTGGGAATATGGCCTAGTGGCAAGATGGCTTGCCTCGTATACATGAAGCCCTGGGTTTGATTCTCCAGCACCACATATACAGAGAATGGCCAGAAGTGGCGCTGTGGCTCAAGTGGCAGAGTGCTTAGCTTTGAGCAAAAAGAAGCCAGGGATAGTGCTCAGGTCTTGAGTTCAAAGCCCAGGACTGGCAAAAAAACCCCACAAAAACAACAACAATTAACATATACTAATTTTGAAAAGGGAGAAGGACCAGAGCCTGGTGCTCTTCATTTGGCTTTGTCTCCTCAAGTTTGGTGCTCTACCATGTGAACTGTATCTTAACTTCCAGCTTTTCCCTGGTAAATTTGAGATAAGAGATGTACTGACTTTTTTGTCCAGGATGGCTTTGAACCTTGATACTCAGACCTCAGCCTCCTGAGTGGCTAGGATTACAGAGGTGAACCACTAGCACTCAGACTTTATTTTCAGTTCAGTATTGTTCCTGATTCGGGACTGACTGGGATGAAGTACACTCTCCACTACCTCTAAAACGGCTGACTTCTATCCTAAGTAAGGATTCTTTATATATCTAGGTCTAGCTTGAGCTGTATTATCATAGTAACACTTTCTATATTCCTGTAATAAAAATGTTAAAAGAATGAGCTTTTACATAACACAAGCTACCCTAAGAAGTAGGTATTATAATCTCTGTTTTAATGACAAGAAAACTGAAGCACAGAGAGGGTTGAAAAAATTGAGCAAAGCCAGAGTGGTTGTATACAGGTTATTATTTTATGTTTAACATCAGGATGGGTCTTAATACGGCTAGATTCAACAATATAAACAGGGGCTAGCCAAGTCATAACAACAGCCCAGATACTCTTCAATGAATGAATGGATCAAGAAAATGTGATATGTATATAATACAATGCAATTTTACTCATCCATCAGGAAGAACAATATTTTATCATTTGCAGAAAAATGGATGGACCTGGAAAAATTATTAGGTCTGTAAGTCAGGGCCAGAAAGACAAAGGACATATTTTCTCTTATATGTGGAAGTTAGATCTAATTTATAAATATATATGTAAACATATACAGGGTCATATGCATATATACATAAACACATTAAATAAAGTATGTATGGTATATGCAGATGAGAATTCCAATGGCGTAACTCCTTTGGACAAATAACCTACAGTCTAACAAAATGAACACCAGGAAGCAGGAACTCAAAGTACTGGGTATAGGGTGGGGGTGAGGCCCAGGGGAGGGGGGGTAGATAAACAAAGGAATAAGAATATACACAGTCATATATTCAATAGTAATAATATTCAATGTACATGTGTGGAAATGGAACTAGTAAAATTGAGGGGTGGGTGGAGTTGGGAGAGATTTAGGGGAAAATGATGAAAGGGGTGACACTGATTAAGATGCGTTGTATCAACAAACTGGTGTAGAATTGAAATCCCTTTGTACAGCTACTTAAAGGTAAGTAAGTAAGTAAATAAGGGCTAGCAATTTAGTTTATCAAATCCTCTGTTGTAAGAAAGCTCTTAGCCTTCAACATGTAGGTGAGAAACATATAGCTCTCCCTATCCAAATAGGTGGGGAACAATCAGAGCCAGAATGAAAAGAAGCCTGGCATGTGTAGGTAGGAAAATCTGAATCTGGCTTTATTGTGGCTTTGGTGTTTTTTGGCCAGTCCTGGGCCTTGAACTCAGGGCCTGAGCACTGTCCCTGGCTTCCTTCTGCTCAAGGCACTCTACCACTTGAGCCACAGCGCCACTTCTGGCTTTTTCTGCTTATGTGGTGCTGAGAAATTGAACCAGTGCTTCGTGTCTACTGTGTCTTAAAAACCCATTTAACACTACTAGTCTTGCTTTCAACAGAGGCAAGGCAGATTTCAGGCTCAACATACCACCTATAATATTTAGATAAAATTAGCAATTTAAAAAGTGAGTGTATTTCAAGGACAGTAAAGGAGGATGGAGGTAAAAGACATGACAAAGATCATTACCTCAATACACACATGCCTAAAAGTTGGCAAGTAGATGGTTTGCAAAAGATTGAAATTAGCCAAACTATCTAATAGCTCAAGTCTTTAAAAATACTTGCCTGCTAGTTCAACTTTTAGAGTGCCACATAACTGTACTATCATGGGAGTTATCTTAAATATCACTAGCTAAATTAGCAATAGTATCATTTAAAAATCCTGCCAATAAATAATGTACATAGATAATATTGATCAAGCCACAAACCACTGGCTATTAATAAATAATGTACATAGATAATATTGATCAAGCCACAAATCATTGGCTATTAACAAAAACAAGCAAAGCCATACCACTTGTCCTTGAGCGGCTGGAAATATGAAAATCGTACCCTTTTCCAACATCTGCTCCAGTTTCTCTTACTGCCAAAAAGAAAGTTTTTTTTTTAAAAAACAAAATTAAACCAAACTACTTTGCAAAAATTAAGTGTATATTAGTGATACAACATAAAAAGTTTCATTGTGACACTCTTCATATATGCATTTAATACACTGTGATAATATAAACACTTTATCCTCTCCCCCATTACTCTCTCTTTTCCCACTTGCCACTTCCTGTGGCTCTCTTCTTCTCAAATAGTGACCCATTTACTTTTTTCCCCTGGTACTGGGGCTTGAGCTCAGGGCCTGAGCACTATCCCTTAGCTTTTTGCTCAAGGTCCTCACTCTTGAACAACAGTGCTATTTCCCCCCCCGGTGGTTAACTGTAGGTAAGAGTCATGGCCCTTCCTGCTTCTGCTGGCTTCGAACCATGATTCTCAGATCTCAACCTCCTGAGTCGCTAGGATTACAGGTGTGAGCCACTTACACCATGCTACATTTAATTTCTTTTTGTAAAAAAACACCTAGAATGTGCCTGAATCTGGCTCATTTTATTTAACAAGATGACCTTCAACAATTTTCTCTAAATGATTTAATTCTTTTTCTTTGTTGTGAGAATTCAGGCTTTCTATGTATTAGTTAGATGTTCTGCCATTTGAGTCCTGACTCCAGCCCTTTTTGCTTAGGTTGACTTTTAGATGGGGTCCCCTGTTTCTGTCCAGGGTCAGCCTGTACTATGACCCTTGTAACTATGGCCTCTAAAGTACAGCTGGGATCCCAGGTGTGCAACACGATGCCTAGCTTGAGATGGTGGTCTCATTAAATTTTTGTCTAGATTGGCCAGGAATCATGCTATTCTGACTTCTGCCTTCCAAGTATCTAGAATTATAGGTATGAGTCACTATGCTAGACTAATTTTGTTTACCCTTATGTCTACATAATACTATGTTTCTATATTTACCATATTAAAAAATCCATTCATCTGTTGATGTATATCTACAATGATTCTATAGTTTGGTCATTGCGAGCAGTAGGATAAACACCAGAGTACAGGTATCTCTATTGCATGCTGACTTTGGTTTCTTTGGCAATATACCCAGAAGTGGTATAGTGAGATTATATGGTAGCTGTAGTTCTCATTTTTGAGGATTCTCCATATTGATTCCATTAGAAGCTGGTCTAACATACCTTGTATAAGGGGTTCCTTTCCCCTACATCTTTACCTGCATTTGTTGTTTGTATACTACCTGTGAGACTTCTTTCTTTTTCTTGTGCTGGTCCTGGGGCTTGAACTTAGGGCTTAGGCATTGTCCCTGAGCATTTTTGCTCAAGGTTAGCATTCTACTATTTGAGCCATAGCTCCATTTCCAAATATTTTTGGAACTTAATTGGGGATAAGAGTGTCACAGACTTTCCTTCCTGGACAAGATTCAAGTGCCAATCCTCAGATCTCAGCCTCCTGAATAGCTAGAATTATAGATGGTGCCCAGATGATTACTTTGAAATGTTGAAGCTAGCAAAATAAGCTATCTGAGCTAAATCCCTGGTAACAGCAGTACGGGAGTTGGCAGCAGAGTGGAGACAAGCTTTCTGGTAAGCCCCTTAAAGGCAGAGGTATACGGGGTTACAATGTGGATTTGTCTGCTTAAATTGACAAGAATATGCACCACTTTGAGCTTGCTCAGTATGAACTGTTAAGGTACTCGGTGTAATCAAAACACTGATGCAACCCGTATCTTAAAAGCACAAGGAACAGAAACTACAGCTGCGATTTACTGGACACCCAGGAGCCTTTGGCCTGCAAATCAGCTGCGTCATGTGCTTTCAAGGACAAGGATCCTTGGAGGCATGCTGACAGTGTAGCAAGTGTCCACTAACAGTGTTAGAACCCAGGGGAAGAACATTTATGTAGAGAAGCTATTTGGAATCTTGTACTGATCTTTACTAACAGGAATGGAAAAGTAGAAGGAACTTAATCCTTCCTCTGTCCTTTCTACATATCTATCCTTAACATCCTGGTTTGTAACAGCTCTCTATTAGGCGGCTGATAATACAAACAGCAATGCCCCCCTTCCCCCCGCCATGTGCATATAATCCTGCTGACAAAGTTTTAGTATGAGGTCCATAGAGTAACTTAAAGGATCCTAAAGGTGTATAGGGACCATCGTTATTGCTGCGTTTGGGCATTAAGTTTTAAAGACAACTCTAGCTGGCACAGAACTGTTGGAATAAGAATAGAGTTGCAACATATCCTACTAGGAGACACAACTGCTACAGCACTGCTTTAACTTTATTACTTTCCGTAAGAGTTACATGAAGTGCAAATAAAAGTCCAGCTGTCATGGAAGAACCAGAAACAACAGTGAAATGTAAAAAGATCCCCCCATGGTATCTATACACATCAATGACTGAGAAGAATCTCGAATCAGGAGAGCCACTTTTTTTTACATCATATGTTACTTGAGAGATATCTTAGAAAATATACATAACCTTGATTATGAAGCATATCCATTGTAGTAGGAAGTCTAAGGTCTGGCGCCACCTCTGCCCTAGGGTGAGGGAGCTGCGAGGCAATGGATTCCACATTGGGAGTCACTACAGCATAGCGGAGCAGTTCTTCATATTCTTCCTATAAGAGGCCAACAGTCAATAAGATATTGTAATAGTTACAATGTTACAATGTATTCACTACTAGGATTCTCTTTTGAAATTTAGTTAAGCTGGGCAGAATGGGTTGTGACTACAGTCTCAACTACTTATAAGGCAGATATCTGAAGGATCATGGTTTGAGGCCAGCCTGCCCTCCCACCCCCCATCAAAAGCCCCATCAAAATCATCTACCTGTCTTCCCAGCTATATAGGAAGATCATGGTCCAGCCTAGCTTAGGCAAAAATGTGAGAATTTATTCAGAAAATAACTAGAGAAAAAGGACCAGGGAATGGTTCCAGTGGTACAGCCTAGGAAGCAAGAGGCCCTGAATTTAAAACCCAGGGTTAATTAAAAAATTAATGGCCATGATAGAGTCATATTCTTATAGCATGTAGTTTGAAGCCAGCCTGGGCAGGAAAATTCATTTCCAATTAACAACCAAAAAGCTGGAAGTGGAGCTGTGGCTCAAGTGGTAGCATGCTAGCCTTGAGGAAAAAAAAAAAAAGTCAGGGGCAGCACTCAGGCCACGAGTTCAAGCCCTAGGACTGGCACAAAAACAAACAAAAAAGTTTTAGCACTCATTCTAAGTTAGAATCCTTTGAGTACTTTTATGGCTTCTATAGTTATGTTTAAAAGTTTTGAATTAGTTTAAAGATAAGATATGCTATTAAAAGCTACCATTTTCAACTACTTTTATTGAGAATCAGAGTTCTCTGGATACTGTACAACTCAAAAAAAATACAAAAGGAGCACACTAGGTATTAGGTTTATAAAATGGCACTGGCCCCTGGGGCCAGTGACTCATGCCTGTAATCCTAGCTACACAGGAGGCTGGGATCTGAGGATTGTGGTTTGAAGCCAGTTTGGGCAAGAAGGTCCATGAGACTCTTATCTCCAATTAACCACCAAAAAAGCTAGAAATGGATCTGTGGGTCAAGTGATAGAGTGTTGACCTTGAGCACAAAAACTTAAGAGACAGTGCCTGGCTCTGAGTTCAAGCCCTAGGACAGACACACACACACAAACAAAAGCTGTACTGGCCTCCTATCACCCCTAATTTCAAAAATTCATTTGTCAAAGCACCTTGGCTAATTTTTGTTGAACATATAGAAGAAAAGGTCACAAATTTGAGTTTACATATAAATCTCTATGATTATAGTGCTTAATCTGCTTTTTATATTGGAATTTTAAGTAAAACTGTTTAAAGTATGAGTTTGTGCTGTCTGTCTGAAAACGTCTAGGCTTAAGGCAATTAGATGTAAAAAAAAAAGTGCCTTGGTTTGAGTTTCAACATAAATAAATTATTATTATTATTTTGCCAGTCCTGGGGCTTGAACTTAGGGCTTGACCATGGTCCCTGGCTTCCTTTTGCTCAAGGCTAGCACTCTACCACTTGAGCCACAGTGCCACTTCTGGCCTTTTCTGTTTATGTGGTACTGAGGAATCAAACCCAGGGCTTCATGAATGCTATGCAAGCACGCTACTGCTAAGCCATATTCCCAGCCCCTAAATTTACTTCTTTAACCTGCATACTTATGTGTACTACATATTAGCTGTAACAGATACAGATTTTCAGTATGTGTTAAGGCTAATGACAGAAGAGAATCACAGATGTTTGAAAGAGAACCTTTAGAAAATCTAACCACCAGAAGCCCCTTCATACTGGTAAAACCAATTGTTAGTGATTCCCTCTTCCTGACAATAACCACCTGTCTGAGGTGTAAAGAAACATTTCTTGATGAAAATCAAAAGGCAGTATTTTGTATTATGGTTATCACCGAGGCAGGAGGCTCATAATAGAAAAAAGATCATTTAGAATGTCACGAAACTTCTAAATTTTATGTCAACAGAAGTATTTGCAATATCAGTTTTTCAAGTACTGAAATAAGAAAGTCCTGAGTACTTCTATAAGTTAAGAGTCCTACCCGATGTATTCTCCAGCTCTTAGAAACCAAATGTGTGAGCTGGTCCTAATAAACTATGGATAATGTCAAGTGCCTTACCTTCTTACAGTGGTAGGGATTATTCATATCTTAACAGCATCCATTTTCCCTTTGCCTTTTGAAGTTAATAAAGTTCTAGGGTTCAGCCTGAGCAGATGGCCATCCAGTTACATTTCGCCAGCTCCCCTTGTAGCCAGACCTGGTCTGGATGTTAAAATTGCAGGTCAAGTCCTTTACATGCTGCCTGCTTCCTGTCCCCATGGGCTAGGAGTAATAGTAAGCCAGCACTTCTCAATACAAATACAATCAATCAATTCTGGGCACAGCAGATGACCAGGAGAGAAGAGACAGATCTTTAGCTAACCTCTGGACCATGGACAAGCTTAGATTCTTATAAGAATGAACCAAACTCCAAGGGATTCATTTAAGACACTTTTATTTGGATTTTATGAAAGCAGCTACAATAAGTCACATTTTTGGAAAAAAAAAAATCCAAGGGGCTGGGGATATGGCCTAGTGGCAAGAGTGCTTGCCTCCCATACATGAAGCCCTAGGTTCGATTCCCCAGCACCATGTATACAGAAAATGGCCAGAAGTGGCGCTGTGGCTCAAGTGGCAGAATGCTAGCCTTGAGCAAAAAGAAGCCAGGGACAGTGCTCAGGCCCTGAGTCCAAGGCCCAGGACAGGCAAAAAAAAAAAAAAAAAAAAAAAAAAAGAAAAAAAAAATCCAAGTAAGTTTCTTTCTGGTGTTACTAGGGTTTGAACTTACCATGCTTGCTAGACAAGGACTCTACCACTTGAGCCATGCCCCTTAGCTTAAAGTAAATTTTCATTTTGGCTAAGAATATATAGAAGTGTGGCTGGTATAGATGGAATATTGGAGTCTAAGATTTATGTTGAAGCCTCAATAGCCAGTGCGGCTGTGCCTAGAGATGAGGGCTCCAAAAGAATAATTAAGATTAAATAAGGTCACAGGCAGTGGCGCTCATCTGATAGGATTAATGTTCTTATAAGAAATAGCAGGCCACTCTCACACCCTGGCGTGCACATACTACACCAAGGTCACATGATGGCAGCTGATTGTAAGCCCGGAAGAGAGCTATAGCCAGAAACTGACTGGGCCCTGACCTGGGTCTTTAGCTGAGAAAATATTGTTGAACACCCAAATCTACGGTTATTTTGTTGGGATAGTCAAATAGACTACTATGCCTTTCTTTTTTGCCAGTCCTGGGGCTTGAACTCAGGGCTTGACCATGGGCCCTGGCTTCCTTTTGCTCAAGGCTAGCACTCTACCACTTGAGCCACAGCGCCACTTCCAGCTGTTTCCGCTTATGTGGTGCTGAGGAACCGAACCCCAGGGCTTCATGTGTGCTATGCAAGCACGCTACCACCAAGTCACATTCCCAGCCCCTAATATGGCTTGTTTATACTCTGAAGGCCACCACTACAACCTTTTAGGATATTTTCCCTCTGGTGGTAATTACAAGAGTTAGCCAAATATACTCTGTTTAGTCAGTGTTAGTTTATTACTAGTACCCCTACCTCACAGGGAGGGAAAAGTGGAAATCAGCGGCTCGTCTAACTTCCTAAATCAGAACAGAAAGAAGAAACTACCTAGAAATATTGCAAAGTTCCCACAGCAACCAGTATGACTTAAAAAGGAGGAAATAAGTGGGTATACATGCATCACTCATAGATATTCTTACTTTAAAAAAGATTTTAAAAGTCAGCTAGACTGCGTATTTTTGAGACTACGTATTTTTTAACATTAATTTATGAATGTTTGGATTTACAATTTACTATACACATAAAAGTAGACACTATTTTGTTATTTCATTTTTAAGATAGTTTTAGCTTTCTTGCTCTAAACTTGAGCCATACCTTCAGTCAATTTTATGTTTCTACTTCTGGAATTCCAAATAATAACGCTGTGTCTAAAGGAAATAGACGCTTCCACTTTAGTTCAAGAACCAGTAGGAGCCACGTGATGGTGGATCACACCTGTAATCCTAGCTATTTAAAGGCTGAAATCTGAGGATTGTTATCTGAAGCCAGTCTAGGCGGAAAAAGTCCATGAGACTGTTATCTTCAATTAACCACCAAGAAGCCAGAAGTGAGTTGTGGCTCAACAGCAGCCTTGAGGGAAAAAGAAAAGGAACAGCACCCAGGCCCTGAGTTCATGCCATAGTACTGATACACATACATACCTGAACTTGTAGGGTCGTGAGTTGGGGGTTACTAATAAAAGACTCATTTGGTCTGACATTAAAATCAGGTAATCAATAACACAAAATCATTTCTTGAAGGTCTACAAGGTTCTTCCCTTTATTTCCCTTAAATTCCGCAGTAGGTGTTTTTGTTTTTGTAGTGCCAGGGCCTTGTACATGCTTGGCAAGTACTCTACCAAGATCTACATACTCATATCCGATTTGTTCTTTTGACATGAAGCTCTGTCTCTAGAACAAATGTCAATTTGAGATCTTGTGGGGTGTTTATCTTTTAGTGTAAATGACTTCATTAGTTTCTGAAAAAGTTTGGAAATAGCACAGCTGATGGGGTGCAGGAAAGCACTGCAGCCTCAAAAGACAGTACTGCATAGCAGAGGGACCATCAAAAGGGAAGGCAAGACCAAGGGAGGATATTCTTAGGAGAGGAACACAAAGGCGCAATACCTATGTGCGTTGGATTAGATAAAACAATAGTTATCAAAATGAACTCCAGGAAATGAAGTTAGTTTTATTCCTTTGTTGCTGTTTTTGCTTTTCTTTTTTGTCTTGTTAGTTCATGTGTTGTTGGGAGAGCATGGGAGGGCATAGAAATGGTGGGTGACAAAGGGTGAACACATGCAACAGTGACACTCACTAGACATTATGTTGAAAATGAACTACCTAACTTGTGGGTGGGGACAGGAGGGAAAAACTAGGAGAGAACTAGGAAGGGGTGATAATCAAAAAGAAATGCATTCTTGATCTGACTTTTATAAATGTCACCCTTCTGTGCATCACTTTTATAACAATAAAAATGCACCAAAAAGGGAAAGCCAAGATGAAATCTCAATGTCACAATTCCAGACTAATTTATCCTAGTAAAATTCATATTATTTTCCCAATGCCATCCCAATTTCTAAATACATACTTTCCATGAAAATGTTTCATAAAAAATACTTTCCTACTTTATTATACAATATCAACAATACTTAAGAATAAACACAATGTCCAAATTTCCTATCAATTGATACAACTAAAAACTTAAGCCAGACCATGTTAGGATTCTCATTTGAAATCTCCAGAGATCTGAATCTGTATTTCTGATGACAAAACTTTTCAAAAGAAAAGAAACAAAATATTCCACATAAACACTATACCTCCTATAGTTAACTTGTCCAATTTATCTGTCAGTGTCCAGGGCCTGGTAACAGACTGTCTTGAGTGTTGTGACAACAGGGATTAGAACCTCATTAAGTACGATGTAAGAGAACTTTGGATTCTAGAACTTTGGTTTGATATTGCATTAAAGTGAAAATATCAGTTGTGAGAAGCAGCTAAAGACTTTTCTTCTCAGTATTAGTTAGAGTTTTTGTACCAAGAATGATTAAAGAGTTTATTACTAAGTAGGTGGATTTTAGTCCAGGTATACACTGCTGCAGGAGGTAGGACCCTATGTAAAAAAATCACCAGAGGAAAAAGGGGCTGGAGCTGTGGCTCAGCAGTAAAGCACCGGTTGAGTGAGCATGAAGCCCTGAATTCAAAGCCCAGTACTGCTAAGAAAGAAAAGAAAAAATGAATTGATACCTAGTTTTTGAAAAGTTAAAATAATGTAAAGTCTTCCCAAAACACATAAAGTAATCCTCCAAGTTTGTTATTATTGCAAATGGAAAGATTTCATTCTAAATAGAATAAAGGAATGAACAATGTACTACGAGTTTCCCGGAATAATCAGTTTCTTAAATGTAGACATGTCTTCCTACCTGAAGGCCGGTAGAGACAGAACTGCCATGATCCGAGTCATTCTGCACAGCTGGAAGGGAGTATCTGTCCTCATCTGATGACATTCTACACAAACACTATAAAACAGTACAGGTTGACTTCAGTTTTATCCCTTGGTATTTGAATGAAAATAAAATGCTTTTTTAAATACATATAAATACAATAGCTCTCTACTGTAAATAATTCTCCATGTTACACGTGAAAAAAACCATTCAACATTGAGTACCTATAGGCAAAGTTGTCTGGGCAAGAAAAAAAAAACCCACAAAAAACGCTGAAACATTCCATTTCCACATAGTGAGTTCATAATGTAGTAGTCAAGGAGATGGGGTAAATACATGAAAGATGAAAGAAAATGCTTTGCAAAAATCCCTAATGGTCTGTTGAGGATGAGAGATTGTGATCACTGCTGTCGTGGGGCGTGGGACACTTGCACTTTCAAGTGACACCTTAAACTAAGAGAGACTGGACCCGGGACAATCACCTTTTGACAATATTGCTTTAAGTAAAAGTAAGGTTAATCAGAACAACAGATTCACATGCATACATAAAAGAGACTATTCAAAGTCCTAAGGCCTCCAAGTAATTTAGAAAATGAATAGCGACTCTTCAAACTATCTGAACACCAGTTAGTTACATGTTAGAACACTAGTGAAGACTTATAAAATGAAGTCCCTTCTTTGAAAGGCTTTAAAATCAGTGCAAGATTCATATGTGTGTGTATAAAACCACTCATATATATATATCGTATAGTATATATGTATGTGTATACACACACACACATTTTATATTTTGTGTGTGTGTTGGTTCTGGGGCTTGAGCCCAGAGCCTAGGCACTGTCCATGAGCTTTTGATCTCAAGGCTAGTATTCTACCACTTCAGCCACTGCCCCCCTTTTAGCTTTTTGGTACCTGGAGACAAAAGTCTCAGGGACTTTCCCCAGCTGGCTTCAGACCATGATTCTCAGATCTCAGCTTCCTGAGTGGCTACGATTACAGGTATGTGCCAATGTGCCACTGGGGACCAAGGATATAGACATTTTTCATGGGATATGATTGTATAGGTATAAAAAGAACTGGGAAAGAAGCCAGACAAAGATTTTACAGAAAATGTGACTGTGGTTCTGAGATTAGAAAGATGAGCATGTTTCCATCCTGAGTTGAGCCAAAGGAGGATATTCTAGCAGGAAAGCAGCACAAGCAGACAGATACATAACATGCATGCTAAGAACAATAAGAAGTTGCTATGGCAAACGGTACAAGTAAGACTTGTTAAGAAGGAAATGACAAGATAAGCCAAAGTCAGATCATGGAACATTATTTTTGTCATATTAAAAAGGTTGGTCTTTTTCTAGAAGGATCTTTTAGATTACAATGTGTGCTTACAGATGATAACTCCTATAATGTTAAGGACCACTGTTGTGAGAGAATAATTGAAAACATAACCCCTTAAATCTAGAGGGCAAACAAAGCTGTGCATGGTGGCATATATCTTGAATCTCAGCACTCACAAGGCAGACAGGAGGATCTTAAGTTTGAGGCCAACCTAGGCTACATAGTAGTGGGATGGGGTGGAGGAACATTAGAGAGAAAGAATACTGTTCTGCATTTGACAGTCAGGAAGTTGCTGTGACATCTGCTTCAACAATTTTAGTTGAAGTTGAGACAGGTCTCAAAGACAGTGGGGGTGAGAAATAAACGAAAATAAGGAAATTGAAGTAGAAAGGCTATACATAGGGAAAAGTGCAATATTAGAATGGAAGGAAATTTCCTTTTTTATCCAGCAATATTACTGTGCATACATAGGCTAAGTAAACTAATCTCAGCCTGGCAGTCTTTAGTTAAGCCAATTAAGGAGGATAAAATAAGCATCTATCTGTAGCAAAGGACTGGCTGCTTCAATAACTTCACAGCCTCACCAGTGGTATCTCTGTTCATTTAGCTTTACAGACCTGATAGGTAACAGGAGTGAGGTGACAGTTGATGATTAAAAAAAAACAACAGTAGCAACCTCCACCAAATGTGTTAAGTACAGGTGGATCTCAAAACCTGCTTCTGAAGTATGGATACTGCAGACATGAGACGTTCCTTGACAAAACAGGCTGTCTGCCCTCCTCCCTGCTTTGCATCCCCTTATTGTTCCTAGGTTCAGAAACCAAACAGAAAGGTGAGGATTGCTTTAATAGGTCCCAGACGCGGGTTATCCCCCTCCCCACCCCCCCCCAAGCCCCCCATTTCCTAACCTCAGGGGACTGGAAGCCGTTGTGATTTTTTTTTTTTCCCTCTCCACGCAGTCCCCTCCTGCTTTTCAATGGAATTGTGAAGAACACCCCCCCCCCGCCCCCCGTGCGTCTCTCCTGCTCGGTGAAAAAGCAGGCACCGGCATGAATGAAATGTACCGCAGGAAGGACTCCGTGCGGGAGGGACGCGCGCACCTAACGTACTCCGGTCGGTATTCGTACTCAGCACCCAGCACTCGGGCCTTTCCCGGCCAGATCAGGAGCGAGTCTCCACCGTCCGGCGGGGCGGCGGCTGGGTTCCGGGCTCCCCCCTTCCCCCGCTCCGCCCCGCTCCGCCCCGCCCCGCCCCCCCGTCCCCCGAGCCAGGGGAAGGCGCCCCGGGCCCGGCGGGGCGGCGCCGCTACCCACCAGCTGCGCTCCCGTCCCCGCTCCCGTCCACGGCGCCGCCGAAACCACAGCAACCTGACAGTTTCAAACCGCGGGGACGCCCCAGAGACAGCTCCGGGCATTGGCCCGCGAGCTCAGCAACCTGCCATGGGATTGGGCCAAGGCGAGTGGGCGGGGCCTAGGGGGAAAGCCGGAACTAGGAGATGGAAGACAGCCGGGGATTCCTGTTTCCCCCGAGAGGGCGGGGTCTCGGGAAGCCCCGCCCATCCGGAGGAACTCTAGCTGACTTCCTTCCGGTGCCTGAGGCCTTTGGTGGGCTGGCCGGGTTGGGCGCGCGTCTGTCCGGGTCGTGGGGTAGTGGGGGGTTTTGTTTGTTTGTGTGGCCTTGGGGCTTCAGCTCCAGGCCTGGGCGCCGCCTCTGAGCTTGTTCGCTCAGGCCTGGCGCTCCACCCCAGGTCTGCTTCCGGATTTCCGGTGGTGAAGTGGAGGTAAGAGTCTCGTGGACTTTACCGCCCAGGCTGGCTTCGAACCACTGCCCTCCGACATCAGCTTTGCGCACAGCTAGGACTGCAGGCCTGAGCCTTCAGCGCCCGGCTTTTGGAAGTGGTTGTGTGTGTGTCTCTCTGTGTGTGTGAGAGTCTTGGAGTTTGGCCTGGGCGTTGCACCCGAGCTTTTTTTGTTTTTTTTGCTCAAGCCTAGTGCTCTACCACTTGAGCCCTAGCTCCTCCATTCGTGCCTTTTGGAGGTTAATCGGAGGTAAGAGCCTTACAGGGTTTCCTGCTCTGGCTGGCTTCGCACCCACTGACTTCCGATTGCAGCTTCCTGATGAGCTAGGATTACAGGCTTGAGCCACTGTTTTCCATTCACTTTGTTATAGTTCCTCAGGCTGGTCTTTGTTTCTCCAGGTAACAAATAGAGGACACAGTAGTCTCCACAAATAAGAGAGACAAAGCCTTTGGAACTCTTACTCCTTGTGAACTTAAGAACAGTGGGCTTCTGTCAACAGTACCCTTGTTTTTCTAAGTCAGAACCGGGCCTTTGATGCTTCAAGGATTATGGTAGATCAGTTGTGGACAAGTGGCTCATAATACATGTCTCCAAACAGAACTTCTCGTAGCTAGATACATAGTCTGTTCAGAATCTCTGCACACTTGAGTGTAAAAAGATGGATTGCTTCAATACATTTAAAAGGAGGCAGAGCAGAGGAAGGCAGTTTAAATGTTAGATATCAGTGTGTCGGTCAACATATGATACAGCTCGTCTCTATGCAGTGGGTTGAGTTTTCAAGCTAGGCACTGGTGGTGAAGTAGAGTGGGGGTTCGCTACAAGGAAAAGGGGTTCCCCCCCAAGGGAGGGGATTCCTGGTTCCCCCAAGAGTCCACCACACAGTCTCCAGCTACAAGGTGACAAAAAGACAGATTTATTGGGGAAGTAAAAAGTGAACAAAAAGTGAACCGACCGGCCTTGGTCACAGCCCAGACTCGGAAGCCGAAACTGCCGACCACAAGTGCAGGATCAGGGCCCAGACTCGGGAGCTGGAACCGCGTGTCCGTGTGGCCTTCCAGCCTGGTTATAAGGCAAACATCACAGCCAAACTGGCCACACGCAGGTGACCAATGAGGATACAACACTTACAGAGCATGGCAGGCCGCACGCAGGTGGCCAATAGAGTTACAATCTGTCTCATAATATCTATTTGACCTAACCTGTCATTCTAGTTAGAATTGGCGCATTGATTTGGCGGGGTTCACATAATGCTGGTGGATACGCCTACTCACCGGTTCTGTTGCCGCTCCCAGGCCTCAGGTGGTCAGTCTACATAACTTATCATAATAAAGGGGAGCTTCCCTGAATAGGGTGGGGGAAGGCAGGTGGAGTTGGCTTCTGCCCTTACCTGAGCTGGAGTCAACCTGAAGTCCCTCCACAGTTAATGTTGGCACTGGCCAGATCTGACCTCCCTATTACAGTGCCTCTAGCCTGTAATCCTAACTACTCAGGAGGCTGAGATCCGAGGATGATGGTTCAAAGCCAGCCGGGGCAGGAAAGTCTGTAAGACTCTTATCTCCAATTAACCATCAGAAAACCAGAAGTGGCACTATGACTCAAAGTGGTTGAACACTAGCTTTGAGCAAAATAACTCAGGGACAGCATCTAGGCCCTAAGCTCAATTTCTATGACTGACAAAAGAAAAAGAAAAGACTTCATTCACAGCATTTTGATTCCACAGTCACACTGCTACACAGCACTCCCTGGCCCTTTCACCTCTTGGCTCTTATTAGCCTTCCATTCTTCCTAATTGTAAGACTTTCCATATGCATCTTCTACCTGTATAAACACTTTCCTACTATTAACATTTCTTCCTTCTGCAAATCAATCTAAGGCTCACTGTGAGAAGCAAGATTAATTAGTTTCCAGAGAACTGTATTACCTAGCCCCACTGATGATTTAAGTATTATACAGCTGCTGTATTTTTGGAATCTATCTGAAGGCTTCTGAGGGTAGGCTTTTGTCTCAGTAAAGATCTGTGTAATTCTGAATTATGACTCTTTTTTTCCTTTTTCCTCCATTCCCTTCTGTCTTCTCTTTCTTTCCTTTTATCACCTTTTTTGTGGTCCTGGGAATTAATAAGGATTTTATACATGCTAGGCAAGCACTCTACCACTAAGCACTAGCTCAGCTGTTTTTTCATTTTTTAATAGAGGAACAGACTTCTGTGGATGAGTCTCTGAGGGGGAAGTTCCTTTTCTGTCATGAATCTCTGAAATCCACAGCTTTTCTTTACTTCAAATATCTTCCTATTGTTCCTCTTTAGAATTCTTCTTTTCTTTCTTTTTTTTTTTTTTTACCCAGGACTGGCCACATGTTAAGGTGTTCTCTTACTAGAGCTCCCCCTTTTATATTTCTCCTAAGTTAGTTAGATTTTTTTTTCACTTTAGATTTAGTAGACTGGTGTAAAGGAAATGCCAAGAATTTTCCTGGTAATTAGTTTTCATTCTCAATTTCTCTCTCTGTCTCTGTCTCTGTCTCTCTTTCTTCTCTCTGCTCTCTTTTGAGGTGAGAAGTGCTGACTCCAGTTTGAATGTTAGCAATCAGCCTGTTTTACTTTGGGTGGCTTAGTTACTGTGATGGTTTGGATATACCTTGAATGTGTTGCCAGTGGTAATACTGGGAAATACTGGAATCCTTGAGATGAGGCTTGCCACAGGTGATTAGGTCATGGAGGATGCTGCCTTTGAAAGTGAAGAAGGCTGATCTTATGAAGTGAATTATGCACCGGATCTCTCACATTTTCTAGCTTTTTTGTTTTCTCTTCTGTGTGTATTTCCTCCATCATAATGGACTTTCTGTCGTGAGGCACTCATCGGAGTGAGGAGAGGCTGGTGCCTCCAGAGCTAAAGAAGCCACTTTAAATTTCCTTGCCTTAGGTGTTATGTCATTGGAGTATTATAGGTGCCAGACTAAACTAGTTTATATCCTAGAGCCGATACGCTAGTACTATGGGTAGGTCTGAGTGACAGTCCTTTGAGAACATGCTTTCTTCTGAGTAAAGAATATTCTAGCCCTCCTGCTTCCCACTCCACTTTCCTCCCCCAGGCCTCCTTCCAGCATCCCTCAATTCTCCAAGGTCTCTCCTGGGCATCACAATTAGCTGGATGGCTTCTAAAGCACAGGTTGTTGAGTTACATGCTAAGTTTCAGAAAAAGTAGATTTAGGGTGGGGCCCAAGAATTTGTATCCCAAGCCAGTTCCTTGGCCATGCAGGTGAGGCTGGCCATAGGGTCCCTGGTTTCTAGTTCTGAGTAGCATTCTTCCAGGCTCTGAATTTCATCCTTTTCTGCTCTATCACAGTCTGACATCACTATGGCTCAGCCCTAGACACTCTACTTTTTATTACTGCTTCCCCAGACATTGAAGTCAAGGTCTTAACTAAGCCTCAACCAGGCTTTAGTACTTCATCCTAATTCATTCTATTTATGATGGGTATATGTTCCTGAGAACAACTTTGTGTTGCACCTTTTTCTTCAGTTAGTCTTTAGTAGATGTCCATTGCCTGCCTCCCAGCTGCTATAATTGAAACAGGGAAGTAGCTTTCAGAGCACAGTCCCATTACTTTACCTTCAGATCTGTATTCAAATACTTCTTGTGTACTAGCTCATCACTTAGATGCTGAACTTTCTTTTGTGGGAATGGCTGTTCTAAATTGCAATTTCAAGTTGACAGTAGCCTTGAAGTAAAGCCAAGGTCTCCATAATATATTTTATTTTTTTGCTTCCCAAAAAGCTGAAAATAAAGCCTTTGCTTTTCCAGAGAAAATTGTGTGTGTGTGTGTGTGTGTGTGTGTGTGTGTGAGAGAGAGAGAGAGAGAGACAGAGACAGACAGACAGACAGACACACAGAGGAGAGAGGAGACAGAGAGACAGATAGTCATGTCATCAGGGAGACTGAGAAGTCTCACAGTCTGCCATCTGTAAGGTATAGACCCAGGAAGATTAGTGATGTGTGTGTGTCCAGTCTAAATGTGGAAGATTGGTATTTTAGATTGCAATTAGGTCAAGAAAATGAGTTCTCCATTACCCTGCCTTATATTCTACTTAGACCTCCAATGAATTGGATGACATTCATCCATTTTAGGAAGGGGAAGCTGCTTTAAGCCTATTCAACCAACTTCATCCAGAAACACCCTTATAGAGAATATTTAACCAGGTGTGTGTGTTGGTGGGAAGAATTTTGCCATTGTTTTCCTTTCTTAGTCACGTCCCCTACATCATTGACCTGCTGCCAAGACCTTAGACACTCAGACACACTGCTGGTGCTGGTTTAAGGTGCTGTGACTTCCCACAGCCCAAAAGAACCTCTGCTTTCTTAGGCATTTGTCAAGGGTGCCACTGCTGGCAGATCTGTTACACTAGTCCCCAAAATGATCAGTTCTTTGAATTGGTTCTTCTTTAGATCTCCATTTCCCAGAGCCACATGTATTTCCCAGAGTCACACAGAGAGAATAACAGAACACTCAAAATCCTTCTCTTTTCACATTTGTCCTTAGCAAATCTTCCTGTGCTTGGACTGCTTTGACATTTCTTCAAAAACCCTTCTAGAAAAAGAGCTCCAGGGTAAGATGTGAAGAGTCAGGGAAATAATAGATTTTATTCCACAAAGATATGTATGGAGGAATAGAATCAGGAATAAGGAAAGAGGTGACAGGAGAGGAAGAGCCAGCCATAGAAAAACAGAAATGCAACCCAAAGAGAAGTAGGAAACAACTGGTAGCACCCATCCCAGCTCCAGGGGATTGGAAAGTGAAAGCCATAAACTCCTGCTAGGCAAGAGTCTGTGAGTCCTACCCACAGGGCAAGCTAAGAGCTCTCACAAATGTTAAAGCCATTTCTGAGACTTGGTGTGTCAGTGAAACTCCTGACATTATAGACCAGCATTGGGGGAGTCCATTATGTTGTTTCTATGGTCAGGCACTGTCTTGGGAGCTCTTAGCTACTAAGCTACTCTTGAGTAACTGACCCTACCTTAAAACAAGGGGTAATAGCAAATTAGGGAATCTAGAGAGACCTCTTCATAGTGTTTGGGTGGGACACAGCAGTCAGGGGAGGGAGAGAGTGGAGAGAACTGTATTCTGATTTAGTGAAAAGTCTAGGAACCAAGAAGCACAGGCTGTGAAGGGAGGGGTTTTGGTGATTCCTCTCACTGTTGCCTGTCGGTCTGTCACTGTTAAGACTGAGAGATCCAACCCCTGAGCACTTTGGAGCTGCCTCGCTATGGAGTGTGGTTGCTGCCAGGGTTGGCAGAACTGAACTCTGAGCCCAGTACATCACTCTTATTTTCCTGGCTTCATCCCTTTCACAGGTGACTTACTGCTGTGCAGAAATCTCTGAGACTTGTGGTCACACGCGTGTAAAGGCTGTTTTTTCTTCTTACTGTCCTATACTTAGACATTTTCCATACTGGAGTACACAAACCAGGGAGGGTAGACCGAGCCAGGAGCTGCCAGCCCGGTCTGCAGGCTCCTAGCAGCTTCACGTATGGAAACTTGAAGAATGGAAGCTTCGAATGCAGCATTGAGGTAGAATACTGAGTCCTCATCAGCCTGGACCTCATGTGCACCAGAACCACACAGTCATTACTGCTTCAGCAGTTTATTTTCAATTCTTTGAGTGGTATAGGAGATTAAACTCTCAAGGAAGGACTGAATAGAAATCTATCCCAACAGATGTGCAAATCACAACCTAGAAATATAAGAATTGTGAAAAAAGCAAGGCAATATGTGACCTCCTCCCCCCCCAAAAAAAATAGCCTAAAACTACTCAATAGCCAAATCCAACAATACAGAGATGGCTGAAATGCCAGACGAAAAATTCAGAAGTCTACTTTGAAAATGACCATTGACTAACCTTAAGGAGGATCCAAACAAACAGCGGAATGAATTAAGGAGGTCAGAAAAAAAATCAGCAACATGGATAAGAAATTCAGCAAGGAGATAGAGATTCTGGAAAACAAACAGGAAAAAAAGCGCAAGCAAATGTGGAGAAGAAAAATTCGTGAAGCCTGTAATCCTAGCTACTTAGGATCACAGTTCATGGCCAGCTGGGACAGGAAAGCGTGAGACTCTTAACACCAGTTAGCCACCAGAAAACAGGAGGTGTAGCTGTGGCTTAAGGTGGTAGAGCACTAGCCCTGAGCAAAAAGATCAGCGACAGCACCCAGGTCCTGAGTTCAAGCCCCATGACTGACAAAAACAAAAAGACCCCAAAACACAGAGGAAAGCATCACCAATAGGATCTATAACCCAAGAGTCCAAGAAGAAAGTTCATCAGTGATTGAAGACAAAGTTGAAGAAATATTATGTCAGACAGCAATGAGAAAAAGTAAATGAGTAACAAGCATGATCACAACATTTAAGAACTCTGGCATGTGGTTAAGAGACCAAACATAGGATCCATAGAGTAGAAGAAGGAGCTGAAATACAAAGGAAAGGCATAGAAAACCACTGAAAGAAATTATAGCCAAAAAATAATTCTAAGGCAAGATATAGACATCCAAATTCAGGAGGCCTATAAAATCCCCAATGGTTATTACCAGAAAAAAAAAAAATCTCTCCACATGACATAGTCAAAATGCTAAAACTACAAGGACAAAGAAAGATATTAAAAGTTGCGAGAGAACATCAATTACAAAGCTCTCATTAGAAATAAAAAAATTTAGGAAAGCATGGAATGATACGTTTCAAGCCCTAAAGCAAATATCTGCCAGCAAAGTTTTCCTTTTAAATTGGTGGAAGAAATAAAGACCTTCTAAGACAAGCCTAGGTAAAAGCGATTCATGACCATTAAACCACATTTCAGAGGCTTATAAAGGAATCCTATACACAAACAAGAAACAAAGCATGCCAACGTTTCAATAGTATATAAATAACAGAGAAGAAGGAAAGAACTGAACATATTCAGCTCAATAAGCAGCTTGTTTTCAAATTTTATTCCAGGCTAAATTCAAAAGTTGTTGGGCTTATTTCCGTGACAGAGCTCAGAATTCAAAATAAACATGCCAAGAACATTTTTCTGTCAAAGTCAAAATTTAAGATCATGTGGTACCTGTGATAGTCTTGTCTAGATTATAATTCTCATAGTTGACATTACAGTTGAGGATGTAGACAAAAAAAATGTGCCAAGTAAAGGCATTAAATAAAACAATAAAAGCATAAAAATAGAAGAGGGAATAAAGTTGTTTACTAAATTTCTAAGAATTAGGAGTTATATAAGTTATTGGAGCATTTTTTTGGCCAGCCCTGGGACTTGAACTCAGGGCCTGGACACTGTTCCTGAGCCTTTTTTGCTCAAGGCTAGCACTCTGCCACTTGAGCCACAGTACCACTTCCAGCTTTTTCTGTGTATGTGGTGCTGAAGAATCGAACCCAGGGCTTCATGCATGCTAGGCAAGCACTCTACCACTAAGCCACATTCCCAGCCCGTTATTGGAGCATTTAAAAAAGCTTTAAAAGTCAACAGAACTCCTTTATTGCTGGTGGATATATACTGTGTATATAATACCAGCTGTTATAATGCTAATAGTACATAAAATGTGAATTAAAATGTAATCTTAACAAAATTATGGAAAATGTCTGCTTAGATTTTCATGCTATTTTGAGGCCTTTTAATTTTGGTGCTTGTCCTAGGGCTTGAACTCTGGGACCTGGGTTCTGTCTCTGAAGCTTTTGTGCTTAGGGCTAGCTGGCACTTGAGCCCATAGCTCCATTTCCAGCTTTTTGTGGTTAACTGGGAGATAAGCGTTTCACAGACTTTCCTGCCTGGGCTGGCTTTGAACCATGATCTCGAGATCTTAACCTCCTGAATAGCTATGATGACAGGCGTGAGTCACTGGTACACACACAGCAAAAATGTTCTGGAGAAAAGTTAATGGTTACCAGGTACAAGTGACTCATGTCACTCAGCTACTCCAGAGGCTGACATCCGAGGACTGTGGCTAAAAGCCAGCCTAGGCAAAAAAGTTCGTGAGACTCTTATCTCCAATTAACTGCCAAAACAAACAAACAAAAATGGAAGTGGAGGGCTGGGGATATAGCCTAGTGGCAAGAGTGCCTGCCTCGGATACACGAGGCCCTAGGTTCGATTCCCCAGCACCACATATACAGAAAACGGCCAGAAGCGGCGCTGTGGCTCAAGTGGCAGAGTGCTAGCCTTGAGCGGGAAGAAGCCAGGGACAGTGCTCAGGCCCTGAGTCCAAGCCCCAGGACTGGCAAAAAAAAAAAAATTAAAAAAAAATGGAAGTGGAACTGTAGCTCAAGTGCTAGAGTGCTGGCCTTGAGCAACAAAAAACCGCAGGAACCGTATCCAGGCCCTGAGTTCAAGCCCCAGAACAGGCACGCACACACAGAAAGAAGCTAATGGCACTGTTACTACCAATCATTGCCAAGTAGTAATTTCTTTTCAAAGAAAAAATTACTTTTTATGTGTTACTGCTTTTGTTCTGTTCAGTACTAGGGTTTGAACTCAGTATCTTGCTAGTGTCATTTTTTTTTTCCTCATACACTAGGTGGATAAAAAAATAAGATAAAAATAAAAGAATCTTTTTAAAAAACACCCTAGATATTTTAACTTTATTAGTTTTGGTGTACATTTTTTTTTCCTCTTCGGTTTTGTCCTCTGTCCATGAAACCATAAATCTCCTTCAAGCTTCATCCCCAGAGACACACCCCTAGGGTACATTTTGGGGATGATTATTACTAGTTTTTAACATTATTTCTGGTGATCCCCCCTCCTCCTCTACCTTTCATGGCGACATCTTCTCCCCTTTTTGTCACCTGTGGCACTAGGCACCAGCCTTCATTTGCTGAGCCCTAAGCACTCGCCGAGTTAAACATGCTGAATACGGATGGTTTCTCCCACTCACTCGATAAATACACCATAAATGGTGTGCAGGCGATCCTCCCTGATCCTCCCTCCTCCCCGCAGTCCTCTGAGAGGGGGTTCAGCCTGCAGCACCGCGTGACTCAGCAACAGGCCCCGGTCAGTCCCCTCCCAGTGGCTTCCAGGAGTGGTAGCACCTTAGTCTCAACCACACCAGGTGGCAGTGTGAGCCATGCCTGCGTTTGTCTCAACCACACCAGCTGGCAGTGTGACTCACGCCGGCACTGACACTAAGCCTGGGCGTGAGGAGGAAACCACGCCGAGATTCTACAAAGACAGTATTTGAGGATAATTTAACACAAAAGCTTTAAAGAAACGCTTTTCTGGCTTAAATTGGAGATTTAAAAGTTTCACATGATTTGCACAACTTCTGGACAGGGAAAATTTGAAGAGTAGAAGTTTTATCATGTGTGCTGTCAACAGGTATACAGAAATAAATATATATTCTAGGAGACAAGAGTTAAGTCCTGTCCTTTATATAAAGGAACAAAAGTGATCATATATTGAATGCTATTTTTCTTGCCCTGTTTTGTATATATTAAAATTTCTATAAAAGTCATAGTTAATTTTTGTGAAGTGATCAGACTATTCTACCTATATAAAAATCAAGACCTTAATCTGATTTTCAAGATAAAGTATTTTGTGATTATGAAATAGATGAATTTTGGTACAAGTAATGTGTTGAAAATGATTTTTCATGTATGTATATATCCTGTTGTCTTAAAGTTCTGTTTCCAGATTTAGCTCTGCTGAATTTGAGGCATGGAGAAACGAAAGACAATTGATTGCATTGTCTTCATTTCAGCAAATTATATCTCCATCCATGAAGTAACACACCGAATAATTGACAAATTGTCACTGCGTCCATGTTCTAGTAGATCTTCTGAGTATTCACTGGAACTCTAAGACAGGAAATACAGCCAGAAAAGATTCTTCTATAGGGCTTATTGTGGACATTTTTATTGTGCCTTTCTAAATGTCCCGGCTCTTGAGGAATGTTCCAGTGCTTAGAAACTTTTTTGATTTATGATCCCCACCCCCCGTTTGCAGTGAGAAGCTCACTTTCCCAGTCTCCTTAGCAGCAGGGATGTAGGTAGGTGTCCTGGATTCCACCCACGGGATATACTTGTACATGATTCTGATTCAGAAATGAGCAATGGGAGAAAGGAGGATGGGGAATTTGTCATCTGGAATGTGAACCAGGAGTCACATTTCCAGAGCTGCTGGCATCTGGTCCTCAGACTCACCAGATGAGCTGTATAACATTTGTACAACTCGTGATATACGTGCTGAGGGAAGTGACAGGTGTTTCAGCTGTAGAGGTTCCTTTAGAGAAGTCATACTTAGTTACTAACTGCTCACTATCCGCATCTAGTTATCAAGCCTTCTTGGAGCTTCTGTGAGCTACCTTTTAACTTTATTATTATTATTATTATTATTATTATTATTATTATTATTATTATTATTGCCAGTCCTGGGGCCTGAACTCAGTGCCTGAGCACTGTCCCTGGCTTCGTTTTGCTCAAGGCTAGCATTCTACCTCTTGAGCCACAGCGCCACTTCTGGCTTTTTCTCTTTATGTGGTACTGAGGAATTGAACCCAGGGCTTCATGTATATGAGGCAAGCACTCTACCACTCGGCCATATTCCCAGCCCACTTTTATTAATTCTTTTGAAGCCAACCAATGTGGATTTTGTTTGCTACTGAAAACTCTGACTGAAACAGGATTGGTGCGCATTCTCTTTCTTACTGACTCCTTTACTCCTACTGTAGGCAGTTTCCTTCCAGTGGTCAGGGAGATCAGCTTATATTATCCTTAGAGCTCATGGATCAGAGACCATGATCTTAACCTCAGAATTCATGTTATCAGATCCCAAGAAAGACTCTGATGTCCCCTGGATGGATAATGAGTGCATATGTGGAAAGGAGCCAGGGAGGAGACACAGATTTGGGGAGTAACTTGTTAAGTTGTTGTTAGATTCTAAGTCTAAGGAAGTGGGTTATGTTCTACTTATTTATTTATTTGTTGTTCATTTATTTTGGTGGTACTAGGGTTTTAATTCAGGTTCTCACATACGCTAGACAGGTAATCTACTATTTGAGTAGCTTGACCAACCTGCATCGGTTGGCTACTTTTTTTTTTTGCCAGTCCTCAGGCTTGGACTCAGGGCCTGAGCACTGTCCCTGGCTTCTTTTTTTCCTCGAAGCTAGCACTCTACCACTTGAACCACAGCGCCACTTCTGGCTTTTTCCAAACATGTGGTACCGAGGAATCGAACCCAGGGCTTCGTGTATATGAGGCGAGCACTCTACCACTAGGCCATATTCCCAGCCCTTGGCTGGCTACTTATAACATATGGTCTCACTTTATGTCTGACCTTGTTTGGTCTTTGGGCCTCCCACTTGTGCTTCTATTTGTCACTAGTACAGTACAGCCAATGGCTCTGCGCTCAGCCTTGTGCTTCCCTCATAGTTCAGGATGACAAGTGAGTGCCCAGCCATTGATAGAGATGGAGCCTCACAAACTTATACACCTGGGCTGCCCTTAAATTGCTATGCTCCAATCTCTGCTTTCCAAATAGCTAAGATGACAAATGTAAGGCCCTGCAACTAGCTTAGGCAGATTTTCATATGAAAAGAAGAATGATAAAAAAGAATATAATAGTTGCATCTCAAATTGATTAAAGATCCAAAAATGAGATAAATCAGCCCCACTGAGTAAAGGCAATTTCAATATTGATGGCTGCAAGTAGAATGCTTTCTATAACTAAAATAGAAACAATTTTAATCATTAATCAGTAGAACTAGAGCCAAAGTAGGAAACACCTAAATTTAATATCAAGGATTAATTTTAAAAGACCCACTTTTTTTAAAAAAGCAAAATAAACTTGTGTCTTATCTCACTTTTAGTCATACACATTCTCTCTACTGTGGGGAATCCTTTGTATGGAGCTAGTACTAGTTTGCCCTACTGTGTCCCTTTCTCCATTTCCCCAGGGAGGGCAGGCGATTTACCCCTAGCTCACCACCATGCTCTCCTCTCGGACCCCTATTCACACATGGGCAAGAGATCTAAGTACAGAACATTTGCCTTTACTGAGCTTTGGTGTATGAATTTTGGGAATGAGAGTCTCTAATCCATTGAGGCAGCAATCGCAAAGGACAATGCAAACTACTCTCCCTTGCCACTTGGAGGAAGTTGCATGTAATAAGAGAAAATGAAGCCTAACAAAAGAAGTGAATGGGCATAGATTGGGGGGGGGGCACGGACCAGGGAATCCTGATAATGTTTTGGGTCTCTGGTGCAGCTGTACTTGTTTCGTTTAGTTTTTTCTTATCACTTGCAACCAAAGGAGTCTTGGTAACATAATGAAAACTTATTCTCTATTACTGGAGTACTGTTTTCTTACCATGATGTTCATATTATTCATCCAATAAAATGGAAACAAACAAGTCTATAAGTATTCTTCTTTGATTTTAAAAGTAATGAATACTTCTTAGAGAAAAATCAGAAGATATTAAAAATACATTAGTCTGAGAAATACTAAACAAGCCTATAAACATGCCATGCAAAAATTTTATTTAAATAATTACACATCTGTGTATATGGACGTTTCGGAGCACATTTCACTTACAATACATTGTGAACATTTTGTAAATGTGTATGCTTAGCTTTTTTTTTAAACTATGTGTAACTAAGTTACTTTGGAAAAATCAGTTCAGAAATATTACTGGACAAGTAAGAGGAGAGCAAGGCCTGTTTCCTAGTAAGGTTTGAGAAAAGATTTAATGCCTTCATTTTGCACTAGTCTAGTCCCACCAACTCTAACTCATTAAATACATTTTAGGGCTGAAGGACGAAGAGCAGATGTATTATAGAAGATTAGGCCTGTTACATCCATTCCCTAATTCTGGATGTATTTTGGATATAGAGCCAAGAGCTTCAGCTGATAAAATGTGAGAAGAATGGAAAACACAGGAGTCAAGGATGATAGGGCAGATACTTCTAGGTTCATGCTCTTTTTCCTTACAGCTAGAACCTTGATGATGTGGAAAGTTAAAATTACATTTCTTACTTCCCTAAATTGGAAAGCAGGATCCATCTGGTGGTATTTCTAGGCAAGTTCCTTAAAAGAGACACTTTCTCTTTCTTGTTGTCTTTCTTTTTCTCATTTTCCCTATGTTCTTGCTAGATAGCCATCTTGCAATTACAAGGGAATGGCTGAGAGAATTGCAAGCTTTGAGCTACCACAGAGGATTCCAGAAACTGTCCAGTTATGGTACTCTTACTCTTGAGAAAAATAATATGATTATATAAGCAATTCCAGTTTTCTAGTCTTAGCTGAAGTCAATTACTAGGAGATATCAAGGCTTTTGACTAAGGAGTTGGTATAACGGAAGACTTTTTTCTTAAAATGGGAAAGAAGTGAATTTGGAAGGGGACTGAAAGTCTCATTTTAGACATGTCTATGTGTCTTTGAGATGTCCAAATGGAGATGTCCACTAAGCAGCTGTCTGTAGAACCTGGCATTTAGGGGCTAAAGAGGAACCCAAGGGTCAACCATGTTAATGGGATATAGATCATGGGTTGGGGTGATGAGTGGGTTTTTAAAGAAAGAGAAGACAATGGTTCCCAGCCAGCACCATTCCCGTGTTTGGAGTCTGATAAATGAGGAGAAGGAAACTAGGAAACAGTGACTATATATGACAGAGAAAAACCAAGAGAGAAAAATACTGGAGGCCCAAGAAAGGAAGTTAACTGTGACTTGGAAGACGGGAAAAAGCCTTGGGATTTGGCTATATAGAGGACACCATGACTTTGTAAATGAGTAAAAAGTGTAATTGGTGTGGGATGAGAAAAAAAGGAGAAAAGAAGTCAAGATATTAAGTATAGAAACCTATTTTTATTGGTGGTAGTATAACTTGAACTCAGGGTTTGTTGCTTGCGAGGCAGGCACTCCACATCTTAAAACATGCCTCTGAGCTCTTTTCCTAGGATTATTTTTGAGATAGTCTTCTTTCTTTGGCCTGAGCCAGCCTGGATAGTGATCTATGGCCATACCACCCTGAACACGCCCGATCTTGTCTTTCTGGTTACATTTTCTGCCATAGCTGGAATGATAGGTGTTAACCATATCACCCAGCCTTTCCTATTGAAACGAGATCTCACAAGTCTCTTTTTCCTGGGGTCCATCTGGAACCAGGAGTCTCCTGGTCTCAGCTTCCCATATTGCCAGGCTCGTGTACATGTATCACTACTCCCAGCTAGTGGTGGAGATAGGGTCTCTTGAACTTTTTGCTGTGGCTAGCCTCAAACCACAAACCTCTGAAACTCTGCCTCCAAGTAGCTATGATTACAGATGTGAGCAACTGCTGCCTGGTTAGAAAACTCTTTTTAGGAGTGTTTTTAAAAAGGGCAGTCCTGTATTGGGAGGTCAGAGCAGAATTAGCTCTGGCTCTTCTTCACCTGTGTTAAAGTCATTGTAGTGAAAATGTCTTGATCCTATAAACAACGGTAAATGAACAAGAAGGCACACAAACCAGGTGGAAGCATCACCACAGGGAGAAAGGCATAAAAAATGCTCCGTGGAGCACAGTACTCCTTCCTAAGATCGGAGGGCGTTAACTTGCCTTATTCTGTTCAATCTCTGTTTTGTGGAGTCTACTTAAGAATATTAGGCAACCAATTCTTAGGTTGATCACCTTCTGATAGAAAACATCAGTCACAGACTCTCCAGAGAGACGCTGTGTATTTTGGAGAGCTAATGGTACAATTTTAAATACCGTGATGAGGCAGATGGGTTTTGGTTGTGCGGTGTAAGCACGAAGCCACAGCCTGTAAAGATGGGCTACAGAGAAGCATGATTTCATCCACGGGTTCTTGGGGCTGCAGATACTGACACGGGGGTTAAATATACTCTTCTGTAGGGCTGGGAATATGGCCTAGTGGCACGAGCGCCTGCCTTGTATACATGAAGCCTTGGGTTCGATTCCCCAGCACCACATATATAGAAAATGGCCAGAAGTGATGCTGTGGCTCAGTGGTAGAGTACTAGCCTTGAGCAAAAAGAAGCCAGGGACAGTGCTCAGACCCTGAGTCCAAGCCCCAGGACAGGCAAAAAAAAAATAATAAATTAAAAAAAAAATATATATATACTCTTCTGTAAGTGTCCACCTTCTTTGGAACATCTTTGCTTTAAAGGCAGTCATATTCCACCAAAGTAAAAGATCCCTACTCCAGAGTAAATAATTAAATTTGCAAGTTAAGATTTGTGAGAAATTTATTGGAATGTTTTCTTTCCTACATAATTCTTAAATACCTGATAGGGCCTCTGACAATGCACTGAGGTAATCAGTAGGTTTTTAAGAAAGTAATCAATATTCCAAATGTCTCATCAGAGAATTAGGAATTATGTAAAGATAATTGAAATAAGAGAAAAAGAACACATTGTTCTCCTGACTGATTTTAGGTATCTTCTGACAATGAATTTTCAGAAGCTGCTTGGACTATGAAGGCAAATTCATATTTTTAAAAGCTGTGATTACCTGTGACAGGAATACCTTATTTGTAGGCTTTTGCTTGTATCTTTCTAATTATGTACGAGCAATTTTGAGTAAAATACCTTGTCTCTAAATTTTCCATTTAGTCTAGAACTCATCAACCATCATTTAAATGAATACTTATTGTAAGTGATACACAAATGTTTTATAACTTGCCTTTAAAATATGTAATCAAGAAGTCCTCGCAGAAGATCACAATAGCCCAATAGCTATGCCCATATGAACACCTAAGATGATGCTAAGTGAAATGAACTCCACGTTATGGAAACAAGTTTACATCATTGTTGTAGTTATTTTCAACATGCCATGTGAAACCGTACCTTTTTTGTTCTCTCGTATTTCCTTCCTGTGGTTTTACCCACCATCACTGTATCTCATCTTAGTACCCTGGATACTGTATATATGTGTATTAGAACTAGGGAAGGGAAAGGGAATACCAAACTTGAGAGACAAAGGATAAAAAGACAAACAATTCCAAAAGCAACACTTACAAAATCATTTGGTGTAAACCAACTGAACAACTCATGGAGGGAGAGGGAAAAGGGGAGGGGGGAGGCGGGGGGGGATGAGGGAGGAGGTAACAAGATGGATACGAAATGTACTCACTGTCTTACATATGAAACTAACCTCTCCGTACTTTACTCTGACAATAAAGGGAAAAAAAAAGCAATAGAGGGGAACTGTGCTAGATCACAATGTGAATGGTATTTATAACTTTGGGAGGCAGGTCTGTTCAATCTCTCATCTCGGCCTTTTTTTCTTCTACTCTTCTAGTCATTTAAATTCAGGTAGATTGAGTTTGGATTCAAGGAAAAGGATGACCTTGATTATTGCCTCATTCACTTTATTCATTCTTTCACATTTTGGTTTTGGTGGGGCATTGGCAAGGCTGACTTGAAGTACTTCCATGTGGTAGACAAGTGCATTCTTTTTTTTTTTGGCCAGTCCTGGGGCTTGAACTCAGGGTCTGAGCACTGTCCCAGGCTTCGTTTTGCTCAAGGCCAGCACTCTGCCACTCGAGCCACAGCGCCACTTCTGGCCATTTTCTGTATATGTGGTGCTGGGGAATCGAACCCAGGGCCTCATGTATATGAGGCAGGCACTCTTGCCACTAGGCCATATCCCCAGCCCCGACAAGTGCATTCTTTCACTGAGTTTTCATTTATTTTGTGCCTATAGACACTCTAGTTTATTAAAGTTAGCAAGAAAGTGACTGCTAGACACATGGCACACTGAATGTGCTCTTCAAAGGACAAGAAAAGTATGGTTGGCTCACATAAAAAATTCTTTTTAAGCCAGGAGCGAGTGTCTTACACCTGTAATCCTAGCTACTTGGGAGGCTGAGGTCTGAGGGTCATGGTTCAAAGCCAGCCTGGACAGGAAAGTCCATGAGACTTCCCAATGAACTACCAAAAAAGTTGGAAGTGGGATGTGGCTCAAGTGGTAGAGTACTAGCCTTGAGTAAAAGAAGCTCAAGGACTGTGACCAGGCCCTGACTTCAAGCCCCCAGGACCAACACACACACACACACACACACACACACACACACACACACACACATGCACGCACACGCACACGCACATGCACACACATACACACACTTCTTTTTAATGTTACTTTAAAAATTCTTTGCTTTCTTTTGTCTTAGGAGCAGTCCTTGGGCCAAGGGATCATAATGGTCAATTATTCAGTAGAAGAAGGAAGCGCAGGAGGAAATCTCTCAGGTAAAGAAATGCGAGAGACCCAGAAGTCAGGTATGTGAACTGAAGGGGCATGGTGAGAGACAGAGCTTCCCACTGTGACCCTGGCAGCTGGGGTGGTGACATGAGGATGGCTTCCAGGGTTTCAGATAAGGAAGGCCACACAATGGTTGAGACAAACCAATTGTTTTTACAGCTTTTATTTCAGGATCCCTTATGCTCCTCAAAATGATCATAAAAGTCCAAAATCTTTTGTATAATTGAGTTACATTTGTTTCTATTTACCATATGGGAATTAAACATTTGTTTCTATTTACCATATGGGAATTAAAACAGGAAGAGATAAAGTATGAGACAAGTAGATATATGTCAGCAGAATTAGGCTGAGGGAAGAAAATCAATCTTTGGTATGGTTGTGTTTCTTTTTTTTTTTTTTGGCCAGTCCTGGGCCTTGGACTCAGGGCCTGAGCACTGTCCCTGGCTTCTTCCCGCTCAAGGCTAGCACTCTGCCACTTGAGCCACAGCGCTGCTTCTGGCCGTTTTCTGTATATGTGGTGCTGGGGAATCGAACCTAGGGCCTCGGGTATACCGAGGCAGGCACTCTTGCCACTAGGCTATATCCCCAGCCCCTGTGTTTCTTACAATATGATTCAACTTACATAATCCTGTGTGTGTGTGTGTGTGTGTGTGTATGTGTGTGTGTGTGTGATACAGTGATCCCTGACCTATTCTGGGAGTTACAGTCCAGAAACCCCCGTGATAGGTGAAATTCCACGAAGTAGCAGGGATCTATCTATCTATCTATCTATCTATCTATCTATCTATCTATCTATCTATCTATCTATCTATCTATCCATCTATCTATGCTCTATAAACTCTCCTATAAACCTTTCCCACTCTCTTATTAACCTTTCCCACGCTCTTATAAACACTTTATGTGCTCTTACACACTTTCAACACTCTTAAACCCATGTCATTTTAGCAAGCTATACAATTCTATATGGGTACTCACCAGTGAAGTACATACAACTTGCGTGATGGCGAGATCACGATGATGTCGCTGTGCAGCGCTGAGGGCGGTGAAGGTGATGACGATGAGATGAACGTACTGCACAGCCCAGCAGAGCACTGCAGCTCTTGTGAGGGCTCCACCTCATCCGGGCTTCATCAGGTGGCGCAGCATCTTTGCCCTGGCCTAGGTGTAACTGGATCTCTTCAGTCCAAGTGATGAACATAGTCATGGGGAATTGCTGGCACTGTTTCCTTCTGCGTGAGAAGGTTTTTATAAACGAACATTCCAGTCTCAATTGTATTTATGAAGTGCAGCGAATGAAGAAGCATCTGGGAGGCCCATTCTTCAGCCACCTGCTCAGGTTCTTTGGCCATTCTGACCACGCTTGCCAGATGAGCAAGTGTTAGGCCAACCTCCTCCTCGTCCCCAACCCATAATTCATTTCATTCCTCATCCTCTTCTTCACTTGCTGACTTCGTTTCATCGATGATGGATTTGAACATGTCATTCACTTACTCCTCAGCTCTGGCTTTATCAGCAGAGGCAGTTTCTCCATGCAGAGAAACACTCTTGAGGCCAAAGTATTTGACATTTGTCAGACCAGCCCTTGCTGGCACGGAAAGGGGTTGATTTGGCAGGAGAAGCACGCAACAGTCCTGCTTCTGCATCCTCTTCCTCACCCGCATCCTCGTCACCATCATGAATATTTCTGCTTTCCTCACAACTATCAGAAAGCGTCTTGGCCTTGTCTGGAAGGTGTGGGTATCCAGTGAGACATTCTTCTTCCTGCAGCCATTTACCCACAGGGCCAGTGCAGGCTCCATCCTCATGATGGCCTCATTGCTGGAAGTGACCACCCTCTTTCCAGCCTGTTAAAAGTCATTGCCATGGACCTAATATTCTTCTCATCTTTGTGTAGAGAAGAGTACACTCATTGATCCCGCAATGGCAGCCTACAACCACGTAGCTTTTGCCGTCCTTTTCGTGTCAAGAAGTTTCACTTTATGTTTTTGGTGGTCAGCATCTTGCTCTAGTGCTAGGGTTCAGTGCCAGAAGCTTAAAAGGTACAGAATGTTTGGATGGCATCATAGGGCTTGGAATAAATTCAAGATTTTACAAAAAATTCACACACCACACCACAGTACCACACTACATGCAGTGATCAGACATAGATGTGAAGTGATCAAGGAGAGATGCTGAATGTAAGGGCACAGTGTGCAAGAGCAAACAGGCTGACGCTACAGTCACTGAGCCAGTCGGCGCCCAGGACACACAACACAGTGCTTCCATTCTGTCAGCCAATAATAGTGTACCATGTACAGTCTCAGGATGGCAAACTTGTTCAAATGGTAGTAGTGCAGTGCATTTCTATTGTGTACACTACAGTGTTCATTCACTGATAGAACACATACTGTATTATATTTTGATTTAATCTTCTCTTTATATATATATATGTATATATATATATATATTTTTTTTGCCAGTCCTGGGGCTTGGACTCAGGGCTTGAGCACTGTCCCTGGCCTCTTTTTGCTCAAGGCTAGCACTCTGCCACTTGAGCCACAGCGCCACTTCTGGCCATTTTCTGTATATGTGGTGCTGGGGAATTGAACCCAGGGACTCATGTATATGAGACAAGCACTCTTGCCACTAGGCCATATCCCTAGCCCCTCTTAATATGTTTGAATTGACATTTTATATTGCTTTAAAATTTTTAGGCAAAATAATTAAAATCATAAATATCTATATACCACAAAATCTTGTGATATAATTAAAACTCCGTGATGCAGAATTAGATTAAATAAACAAAACCACAATACACTGAAGCAGTAATAAGTGAACCACAATATAGTGAGGGTCCACTACTAGGGATTGAACTCAGGGCTTTTACTTGACAGGCAGGCACTGTGTCACCTGAGCCACAACACTGGCTCTCTTTGATTTTGTTACTTTTCAGATAAGATCTTTTTTTTTGTCCAGGATCCTCCTATTTATGTTTCTTGTGTAGCTGGGATAACAGCAGTGGATACCATAGACAGATGGGACTCTCATGAACTCCCCCCCCCCCCAAGTTGGCCTTGAACCCAGATCTCCAAATCTCAGTCTCCTGAGCTTCTAGGATTATAGATATGAGCCACCACATAAGATTCTTCTTATGGAACAATTGTAATGGGTGGGGAACAGATTGGTGGCTCTTACAGGTTGAGTTGGGAGGAAGAGGACATGACTAAGTTTCTTTGGAGGATTACAATTCCATGTACTAATTGTAGGATAGAGTACAAAAATCTACACTTGAGCTTAGCGAAAAGGTCCTGAAACAATACACTTTCAAAAATCAAAACATGTAATAATGTTTCATGGAACTAAATACCAAAGGAAATAAACACAGACTGTACATAAAAACTAGTGAAACATGAATAAAGGCTACAGGTTAATTAAAGCCCATGTACTACTATGTAGTATGTATTACTAGTGGTACTATGCACTACTGATAATACCTTGGTTCATTATAATTTTAGTGTGGTATGTAAGATGTTAGTATGGGGGTAAGTGAAAGGTTCACAGAAACAGTTGACTTCTTTTTCTTTTGCAAACTTCCTGTGAACCTGAACTTAACTAATGAATCTATTTATTATTTCGTTAGTTTGTAGGGCTTGAACTCAGGGCCTGCGCACTATTCCTGTGCTTTCTTAGTCAAGGCGAGCACTCTACCGCTTTGAGCCACAGCTCCACTTCTGTGTTTTGGTGGTTAATTGGAAATAAGAGTGTTGTGGACTTTCCTGCTCAGGCTGGCCTTGAACCATGATCCCCATATTTCAGCCTCCTGAGTAGCTAGGATAACGGGCATGCACCACCATTGCCCAGCTCCTGAAATTAATTTAAAATAACAAGTTAAAAGAGAATATTTCTGTTAGTAGAAAAAAAAATTGCTTTAGAAAAGGAAGTGAGTTGGGTTAGGGTCATTCTAGATATGAAATGTTTATCACCTACTTTTATGTACGAATCTGTAGCCTGGGAAAGGAATCTGGATATGACATATATTTGGGAGATGACATTTAAAGTCAGGAGACGCGTGTAAGGTCATCAAGGGCAGGAATGTAGAACAGGAAGAAAATAACAAGGACTAAGCCTTGGAGCACTCCACTATGGCACAGCCCGAGAGAATGGGGTGCAACCCTGCAAAATAACAACTCTCGTTTTACCATTTGCCTTCTTCTGAAGACTCCTTGGTGCGTACAGGTGCATGCGTGTGTGTGTGTGTGTGTGTGTGTGTGTGTGTGAGAGAGAGAGAGAGAGAGAGAGAGACAGAGAGAGATGGGGGTAGAGGTTTAATAGCTCGGTTTCAACAAGTATATAAATTTGATTTACTGGTAAATTGGAACTTTTTTATTCATTACTATGACCTCTTTCTCTTTTCCTCTGTACTCCATCAATTTCAGCAAAATTTTATAGGGTATCAGTAGGTATGTCCATGGCTTCATCTCATCTATTGCGTTGTTCAATGATTTTGCAAATGTTGTTCTCTCAATTTCTATTGCTGAGTAGGGATCAAATATAGTAATCAATGCTTGGGGGGAAAAAAATCAACACTAGTTCCATTAAAGGAGGATGCAACATCTATTGTGAGAGTGCTTTCCTTAAGGAGGAAATAAGGTAAAATCTGATTTACATTCAGGAAAAATGTTCTCATTACCTTCCTTTCCTTTCTGAAATCGTGGCTCATCTATGATCCACTCCTTCTCTAGCTAATTTTATCAGTAACCGAATGTCCCATTGCTTTTCTTTTCATTATCATTGCTGTTAATGATACAGAATTACCAAGTCTTGTGTAAACTTGATTTTCTCCCATTTCATCCTTTCAGTCATTATTTCACCTAGCTAAACAATTTTAATTACTTTATCAGTTTTAGCTTGTAGAGTTGTTCCTTGCCTAGAGGGAGAGGAAGTTTTATGTGTATGTGTGAGTGTGTGTTGGGGGGGGTGGGTAATTGGGGTTTGGGGATTTGAGCTCTGGGCTTCAAGCTTGCTTAGATGGGAGGTCTACCACTTTAGCATACTCTCCTTTAGCATGCTCCCCTGCCTTTGAGCAAAGTTTGTAATGTCTAACGCATATGTTGAGAAATAAGAAGGGACGAAAATGAATGACTGAAGAACTTACCTCTAGTAAAGTACTTATTTTTATTTTTTAAATTGAATTCAACAGACGAATGATAATGGTGTATTTCATTGCCTTCATTCTTATTTTTAGTGGAATTGCTTCTGGAATTTCACCCTGTTGTTATGTTGGTTTAAAGTAGAGATTAAAAAAAATCAAATTGAGAAAGCAACCTCATGTTTTATTTTGCTGAACTTTGATTTTGGCTTTTGAAGGAATTACGCTATTTGAGATCTCCTTTGAATCTACCGTATTTCAGTTAAAAATTTGTATACACTTGCAAACCACCCAATGGATTTACTTATGTGTCTGTAAGCTAAATGTAGCTTCCATCTTTAAGAAAACATGGGCCAGTACTCCAAAAGGGTCCTGGGGATGCAAAGGGAAATGGGCTGATGAATGAAGAGTAGAAGAGGGAGGAAACACAGACAAGAATCTAATGTATATCCTGCAAAATTAGGAAGAGTGAGGGGAGGGGTGGGTAGGAGAGGGATAGAGAAAATGTTGAAAGGAGTGACATCGATCAAGCAATATTGTACTCATGAACTGCTTCATCAAGTGGCAACTCTGTTATATAATTACTTACAGTAATAATAATAAAATAAAATATATAAATTAAAAAGGAAAAAGAAAAAGCATTCTCTTCCCAGTTAAGACTGTCAGGCTATAAAATCAAGTGTGCAAGAAAAGCAAATGAAACAAATTTGTATTTGAAGCCTCAATTCTGCCAGTTAGCAAGAGCTTCATTTCAGTTAAAGAGTTTTCCTTCCTCTCCTGGGCACTTAGATCGTGCCAAGGCATAGGGGTAGAGTGGGCATCTGATCCTGTGCCTTTTCATTTTTCTTTTACATAGTTCTCCATTGTTCTCCTCTTTCAATTGTGGCACTCAGTTGTGAGGCAAGGACGGGCTCTCCCATCCCTGGTTGGGCAGGCAGGAGAAGCAGCAAGGGTCCTGCAGGGAGTACTGTAGAAAGCGTCGATTCCCCACTGTAGGTTCCACAGCTCATTAAGCTATGAAGTGGGGTATGCAATGTGGGTGGTAGGAATGAGGAATCAGGCAGCACTGGGAGAACAGGAATGAGGGGAGAGGGAAGGTTGTATGGAGGGGAAAATCCCAGTAGTAGATAGAAAAGAGCAGGTCTATCCCAACACATAGGGAAGCCTGCTAGCTATTCCTACTAAGGGATGTCCTATATTTATTATTCTGGAAATAATAAAAAAAGAAGTAGGAGGTAAACCCAAAACATGTCCTTTTCAATGTTTCTGAATACATATGCATAGATTTGGAAAATATTCTGAATATTTCACATGTATGCCCTATAATGTTTTTAAATAAGTATTCTGCTATCCACACAGACTGCTTGTATTTTGAGTTTCATTCTATATGAGTCATTGTGAATGTCTCTGTGTGTGGGGTGTGTGTGTGTGTGTGTGTGTGTGTGTGTGTGTGTGTGTGTGTGCATAATGCTTTCATATAAAGGGCAGCAAAATAGAGCAGTTAAAAATCTAAATGAAAAGAACAGGATCTGACAAATGCCAGTGATTTTTAGCACACTGCGTCAACTGGGAGAGCAGAGGAAAATGATCTGTCGTCAGAGTGCCTGAACAACAGGGCTTTGATTTCCCAGGGAAGAAAAGCCCTCCATCCATTCCGTCTGCTCCTTTGAGAGTACCCAGACAGGCTGACCAGCTCTCGGAACACCATTATCGTCAGTGTTGTCTCCTATCTGCACCTCACACATTGCCATTTCTTTCTTAAGCTACAGTCTTGTGCTGTTGTTTTCTTCTTCTCCATCTGATTCACTCTGAGTCATGGGGCGCACATTCTCATTGTGATGGGGTGCACTGCAGAGAGGGCTGGCTTGCTTGTTCTGCACCATTAAATTCTTGCTGTGTCTCTCTCACAAATGGTTTGGGAAGTCACAACACAGGAAAAAAAAAAAGAAGAGCATGAAGGTTCTGCTTGAGAGGATTCAGACTAGGAGAAGTGGGATTAATGAAAAGGATTTTCTGTTTTCTTTTCCCTAAAAAATAAAACAATACTAGGTTTGATGAGCAACTCAATCTCTGTCTATCCTGGTTCTTGAGCAACCCAGGAGGTTGTTCAACATTAGCACTGTTTCCTGGTGAAGAATTCCATTTGAGCATGCCAGGTTCCCAGGGCAGAGAAGACCGATGGGAGCTGATGGGTGTCAATACAGCATTACGAAATGCCAAATAGCCTTAGTGGTTATCTCCTGCAAACCCATGAGTTTATAATCCTTCAGCAAGGGATTGAGGATGTTATCCCAGTTATACTGAAGGGGCATGATTTTCCAGGATACAGTTGTTTTTTGTTGTTGTTATTGTGCTTTTTGTTTAGTAACATCCCATTGAGGGTTGAGCATAGCTTGAAAAATTTAATTTGAACAAAACTGGCCTTGTACTCATTGAGAATTACTACCAAGAAGAGAAGAAAGGAGAGTGTGCTCAAGGATATTAACATCTAGAACAGAATGGAAATATGGTGCATATGTCTCCTTCCTTCTCTTTCTCTCTCTCTCTTTCTTTTTTCTGTCTTTCTTTCTTTCTTTCTTTCTTTCTTTCTTTCTTTCTTTCTTTCTTTTTGCCTTTAATACAGTTATTTCAAATGCAACTATGTTGTATTTAGAACATGGAGACTTGTTCTTGCCGCAAAATGTTAAAATTCAATTGATTTACCAGAGTCGTAATAATTCCAGCCACAAGAGACTAGAACCACAAGATCAGTCCTAGGATAGAAAAAAACAATTTGTTGCATTTGTGGTGAGCAATTGGAAGAAAATATGATAGCGATTTAGAAACTATTTTTTTGTGCATTTATATGTATGCTTGGTATTAAGGAGAAATGTTCAAAAAGCACATCTTTTTATGGGAGTAAAGCATTTTACTCTAGGGTCCTTTTATTTTTACAAGTTATAGGACAGCATATTTGCCCTGCATAACTGTGCAGCACACAGTAAAATACATTTCCACTGCTTGTGAATTCAGCTCACATGGCCTTCTTGTAGGCTGCAAGGTGGTTCAAGCTATTCTAAAATAGCTATCATAATCCATTACACTCCGTTCCCAGCAGCTTTTGTTCCCAGATGCTTGTGATACTGTAATTGTGAAAGAAAACTTAAAATCTATTCTGGCTTTACTCATGGTTTTACTTGTTCAAGACATTCTTGCATGTAGTATGAATAATCCAGGACAAAGTCAACATTTTGAGAGAGACTGTTAAATTCATATTTATTTTATGTTCAAAGTAGTACCTTGGGAGAAAGATGCTTCTTGAGATCTTGGCTTAGTTTACATGCAGGAAATAGATCATTTAAGATGGTAATTTAAGCCCTAGAGGTTTACTTTAAATACCTGTATCCTCAGAGAAAAAGCATTTTGCATAAGAATTTTCAAAGTTATTTTAAAATGTTTTCTTCCTGTTCCTCTCTTCCATCTCCTTCTTTCTCTTTTTCCTTCTCCTCCTCCTCCTTCTCTTCCTCCTCCTCCTTTCTTTTTCTTTTCTTTTTTTTTGTGTGTGCAGGAATTTGAACTCTAGCAAACTTGTGTTTGCTAGCCAGGCACTTTACCACTGAGCCACACCTTAAGCCCTTAAAAATTAATTCTTAACTCAAAATTCTATCAATTTCACCTCTAAGTAAGTTAAAAAAGAATACATGGTATTTTTAGATTATGTTTAGATTAAAATTATCTTCTTTTTGGACACCTCAAATTATAGGTAGATCTACTTTGAGGATCAGAAAAGCAATGAAGATAAACCACACACCTTCATACCAATCTTCCCAGAAGCTCTAAAATTAATAACGTAAAAACAAAGCAGTTAAAAGCGAGTCTGGTTCATTTCAAGCATAATTGGGGCTGGAGGTGGTGACAGACTCCTATCTTGATAGCTTGTTATTGTCCCAAAGATGCTTCATCTAATCTCAAGGGATCTTTGGAATGAGAAAATGAAGCTGCAAGGAGAAACGTGGCTTTTCCAGGAACTGGAAGCTGGTTAGTATTGACGTGGTAGTAGAAGTTAAGCTATTCTTTGGCTCCATCACCCAAACTCACTTTGATACCTGCTTATCGAAATGCCTTCTGATCTCTTCCCCATTCACAAAACATAATCTTCATATCTGGAGCCTGTGCAACAGGATCATATGCTCTCCAATGCCCAGCTATTTATTCATTCATTTCAGAATCCTTCTAATCTGAGCAACTTCCTCCATTGTTCCCGGTTTCCAAGTCCTGGTGCCAGACTGGCTGGTTTCTTCAGTGATCTTTGAAGCACCTCTAAGCTTTTCCTTCTTTCTCCAATACTATGTCTCTGTCTAACCTGTTTTCCAAGGTTCCTATCAGAATGTTTGAAGTCTGTTCTGACTATAGTAATCTGTGGTCACCACTTAGTGTGTGTGTGTGTGTGTATGTGTGTGTGTGTGTGTATACCAGTTCTTAACTTCAGGGCTTGAATTCAGGGCCTGGGTGCTGTCCCTCAAGTTTTTTTTTTTCTCTCTCTCTCTCTCAAGGCTAATGCTCTATATCACTTGAGCCACAGCTCCGTGTCTAGGTTTTTGGTGGTTAAATGGAGATAATCTCATGGACTTTCCTGCCTGGGCTGGCTTTTTGAACTACAGCCTTTAGATTTCAGCCTCCTGAGTAGCTAGGATTGTGAGCCACCAGCTCTCGACTACTTTTGTTCATTTGGAGACTGTAATTTTGTGTTTTCTGAATTTTTTTATTTTTAAAAAGCTAAGCATATGGGTAAGAATACTTAGGTAAGACTATGCATTGTCTCTTCAGTTAAAACATAAGTCCTAGAAGGACGTGGATCATGGCTTGCTTTGTATATAGTGTTGACACAGAGCTGTGTGTGAACACAAGCTATTATGTGGTGAATTAAGTCAGTTTGGGGTGATGACCAGCCATAATTCCCGCTGTAGGTTGGCATGGAAGGTTCATCATGGTGCTTCTTAGGCAGCCAATGATGGTTACTCAAGTTCACTTTGTCCATTTTTCTTTTTCACTACTGAAAATTGAGTCACAGCAGATTTTCTTTCATTTAATTCTGTAACTGTGAAAACAATTTAGTTAATTTATTCTAATTGAGTATGAACAGATGGCCATAGTAATTACAATTTAATGTTACATGTAATCATCTACATCTTTAACTTTTCAATATGTATTTTTTAACTTCCCCAGTACTGTGAATAATTCTTTTTCAGATAATAATAGTAAGAAGCACACCCAAATCTCTATTTGTTCTTGGAGTGAAGGTGTTTGTTCATACTGACCTTATATCCAGTCGACAGCCTCAGATAGCACTTCATGTCTCCTCTACCTCCACACTTTCTGTAATTACTCCATTATTGATCTGTGACTTTTCTGTTGGAATTTGGAAGGGTGATGCTGTTACATGTTATTTGAAATGAAAAACAAAGTCAGAATTCAGATTGGTTATTTTGTTTGGCAATAAAGAATGGCTTCTCTACGTTTTTCATGGACATTTTTATATACATTGTTTAAAACTTCAATTTGTAGATTTAAGTTAATTCGTTGAAAGCACATTAACAAAATTTGTCATAATTAATAATATTTTAGTTTTCTTAACCTGTTCACTTACTTAGAACCCTCTAAGTGGTATCATTAGTAGTCATTTGATGAATCGATCTTAAACATTTTTTCATACATTTTCTGGAAATTGAGATATAGATGTCTTTAATGATGGGTAATAGGATTCTTCACAATTTAGGATGATTTCCACTTCTTTGCTGTCAGTAACACTGAAGAAAATTCAATTGAATTGTGAATAGATCACAAAAATAATCTTGAAGATGTGCCATTGAGTGATTTTGGCATGTAAGATGGAAAAAGTTTAGAGAATGGAATATTTTTATTGCAAATTTTGCTCCAATTCCATCTATTTTTATATGTGAACACAGATTCTCAGAGCTTGCAAAAAAGCACATTAGCATTGATACTGAACCGAATCGTACTGGAGCAATAAATAGTATTCATCCACTAAAACATGAATGAGAACTCTTTTCCATCCTTTCAAAGAAATAATTTCAACTTTTCTTTTTATGTTTAAAATTTTAAATGGATTTATACTGCTTCTGAGAAACTCTATATTTGGAAGGAAAATTATACCAGAAGAACCACAGACCATAGGCAAAGTCACGTAGAGCAGGACCCGCAAGGCCAAGTTCCCACAGAGGAAAAGAAAATGGCACCTCCTGCAACTAAGGTGGGAGGTGCTCCGCCTGCCCCTCAGGTATCATCAGCCAGGGGTGGAGTCACATTGCCAAGGGCAGACCTTATGTACGAGCCGGGGGACATTCTATAAGCTTACAATATTAATAATAATTACAATACTCATTCAATCCAGAAGGAAAAGTATTATCCTTGAAAGCCTTATAAATCTTTGAATTTTTACATATTTTGTTAAAGAGAAGGCTGAAAGGTGATTAGTAAAATATTTTTCAGATGTGAAGGTATTTTACATGAGAGTATTCTATGGGAAAGGGTGGGTCAAAATGCAAGTTCAAAGTGAAACAATAATGGTGTATTTTTGAGTGTTAAAGATGAATTTATTCAAAACATTTTTTCAATGGATACTACTGTGCATCATTCCTTTTGAGATAATTCTCACAAATGTTTAATTCCTTTTTTTTTTGTCAGTACAGGGTTTGAACTCAGGGACCCATACTCTGCCAGTTGAACTGTACCTCTTCTGTTTGTGGGTTAGTTTGGAGCTGGGGTTTTGCAGTCTTTTTGTCTGGACTGGTTTCAAACCACGATCTTCTGGATTTCAACCTCCTGGACAGCTAGGATTACAGGTGTGAGCCGCCAATGCCCGGTGTTCCACTCTTTTAAACTGTTGATATTTGCAGTACTTCAGAAATCAAATTATCTGTATATATTTAGGTTTTAAAGAAGAAAATTTAGATATAAGTTGACAATGTGTCACTGGGCATATAGTTTTTCATTATTATTTTAGAGGGATACATAAACAAAATGCTAGAAGAAACTCCTCTGTGAGAAACATTGGTCTAGCTCTCCAGCCTTTCTTTGTACCTCCCTCTCCTTTTCTGCCTATTTCCAAGACATACTGGCTTCTTTTCAGTTCTTTGGATGCTTGTACTTGTTTCTGGCCAAAGGACTTCCTTCTTCCCCCTCTGGGCAATGACACCAGTCTATGTTCAGTATTTGCTCAGCCATTTTTTAACCCAGTGGGTGTCTACTCAGCCTTCACAGCCAAACTTAAATAATTTTAGGGATGACTTGTCTAAACCATTGACCAAAGTCACACTTCTTTGGCTGTCCCCTCCCCTCTCTCATGAACACCTTAATGTTTTTCTGTCTAGCTCCTGTTACAAGTATGATTTACTAAAAATTATCTTTCAAACTATGGATTGCATAAGGACAGAGACTGACTTGTACTCACTCCTCTATCCTCATGGGAGTCTAGCATAGAGATACTGAAGCCCAGTATTTGTGAATAGATGAATAAATGATAACATCTCATTCTTACTGAGTAGTATGTGGTCGCTGATACTTGCAGAGTATGATTATTCATTAATTTGAAGAGGGAAAGTATTGTATATTGGTGGATGATAGTAAAGATTTGTAAAAAAAATTACATAGATAAAATAAGATTATATACAAGAAAAGAGAGGAGAAAAAAGTCCACATTCATTCAACTGCTGACCATTTCAGGTAAATCTTGTGTCCGTTTCGGTTCTTGAATATCAGGTTAGAGGTGCAGGAGATTTATTGGGGAATATGCCAGTGAGAGATGAAGGGGAGAGAAATGGGAGTAGGTGTGTGTGGGGGAATCCTGCAGATTTTGATACAGACCTGGTATCTGGAAAAGAGAAGAAAATGGAAGGAAGACAGATTTCAGTGAACAACGCAAGTCTAAGATGTGTCAGACAGATCAGTGGAGAGTTCGCTAGCCAAGGCACTATGTAGAGAAGTTCACAATCTAGGAACAAATGGGCACTATTTATTTAGCCACAGGCACTGAGAACGTGAGGTCCTAGAGGAAGTATGGCGTTGGTGCAGATTTGGGGAGTGATTCAGAGGTGTACAGGTGAAGCTGTTGGTCCATTCTGCTCCTGGCAAGAAGAAATCTGCCACATTGTCATGCTTGCCACACCCAGAAATTTCATGAAGCATCATCCTCACCACCTTATTTTAATTTATTTACTGGGACACTATGCAGGGCCAGGGCAACACTTATATTCTCTAATTTCCATTTGGTAGTGCATGGAGAGTGAGCTTATTCAATGTCCCTCAGTTTCCTGGCCTATTTGTCATTAGCTAATTGCAAATTCCTGTCAACATGGCTTTTGCTTCTTTGTGACCAACTGTCTAGTTAGTGGTGGAACTGGCAGATTGACCATGATTAGTCCAATATTCAGCTAGAGAGAGTGGCAGAGAAATAGGGATAAAGGTGGGCTTTTATTTTCATTTATCTATTTTTTATTAAACTATTTCTTTATTGTCAAAGTGTGGTACAGAGGGGTTACAGATTCATATGTAAGGCAGTGAGTACATTTCTTGTTCAACTTGTTACCTCCTCCCTCATTTCCCCCCTCCCCCATCCCTCTCCCCCCAAGAGTTGTACAGTTGATTTACACCAAATGGTTTTGTAAGTATTGCTTTAGGAATGGTTTGTAATTTTGTCCTTTATCTCTCAATTTTGATATTCCCTTTCCCTTCCCCAGTTCTAATACCCATATAAACAGTATCCAGGGTATTCGGATGAGATATAGTGGTAGCAGGTATACAACCACAGGAAGAGAATACAAGAGAAACAAAACTAAACAAAAACAATCAAATAAACAGACAAGAAAAAAACCTGAAAAAATACAAAAGGTACAGTTTCACATGGCATGTTGATAATAATTACAACAGTGGTATGTATAACTCTTGTTTTCGTAATGTGGAGTTCATTTCACTTGGCATCATCTTATGTGATCATATGGGTTTAGCTATTTGGGTATTTTGATCTTCTACCATGACTAGCCTAATCATGTACTAGGTATCCCTATGAGGGACACCATAGGGCTTGTGGGGCTGCTGGGTCGTAGGGGAGCTCTATGTTTAGCCTTCTTAGGAACCTCCACACTGCTTTCCAGAGTGGATGAACAAATTTGCATTCCCACCAATGACGTAGTAGGGTTCCCTTTTGGCCACATCCTCTCCAGCATTTGTTATTATTGGATTTCCTGATAATGAACATTCTTACTGGGGTGAGGTGGACTCTCAATGTTGTTTTGATTTGCATTTCTTTTATCGCCAGTGATGTAGAGCACTTGTTCATGTGTCTCTTGGCCATTCTCATTTCCTTTTCAGAGACGTCTCTTTTTAGGTCTTTAGCCCACTTGTTGAGGGGACAGTTGGTTCTTTGATTATTTGTTTTGGAGCAATTTAATTTTTTGAGTTCTGTGTCTGTTTTAGATATCAGGCCTTTGTCTGTTGTATGTCTGGTAAAGATCTTTTCCCAATCTGTGGGCTTTCTGTTTATCTTGCAAGCTATGTCCTTTTCCCTGCAGAGGCTCTGCAGTTTGATACAGTCCCACTTGTCCAACCTTTCTTTGATTTGTTGCATTTCTGGGCCTTTGTTGAGGAAGTTTCTTCCAGTGCCAAGTAGTCCTAGAATTTCTCCTATTCCTTCTTGTAGTGTTTTCAGGGTATCTGATTTTATTTCTAGGTCTTTGATCCATTTGGAATTGATTTTGGTACATGGTGATAAATAGGGACCTAGTTTTAGTTTGTTACAGGTGTTGACCCAGTTTTGCCAGCACCATTTGTTGAAGAGGCTGTCTTTTTTCCAACCTATATTTTTAGCTCCTTTGTTAAAGATTAGGTAGCCATAGGTCTGTGGGTTCATTTCTGGGTCTTCAGTTCTGTTCCATTGGTCCTTGGGTCTGTTCTTGTGCCAATACCAAGCTGTTTTTATTACTATAGATTTGTAATACAACTTAAAGTTTGGTATTGATATTCCTCCTGCACTGTTCTTTCTACTTAGGATTGTTTTGGCTATTTGGGTTTTTTTTAATGTTCCATATGAATTTTTGAATTGCTTCCTCTATTTCATTGAAGGATGGTGTTGGAATATTGGTGGGTATTGCATTGAATTTGTAGATAGCTTTGGTAATATTGCCATTTTCATGATGTTAATCCTCCCAATCCAGAAGCATAGGAGGTTTGTTCCATTTCCTGAGTTCTGCCTTAATTTTCTTTTTCAGGTTTTTAAAGTTCTCATCATAGAGTTCTTTCACTTCGTTGGTTAAGGTTTTTCCTAGGTATTTTATGCTTTTTGAGGCTATTGCAAAAGGTGTTGCTTTTCTGATTTCGGCCTTGTCTTCGGGTCATTGGCATATAGAAAGGCCATTGATTTTTGAGGGTTTATTTTATATCTTGCTGCCTTGCCAAAGTTTTGGATCAGCTCTAGTAGCTTGGGAGTAGAGTCTTTAGGTATAGGATCATGTCATCTGCAAAGAGAGAAAGTTTAACTTCATCTTTTCCTATTTGGATCCCTTTTATGTTTTCTTCTTGCCTAATTGTTCTGGCTAGGAATTCTAGTTCTATGTTGAAGAGAAGAGGAGAGAGTGGACATCCTTGTCTTGCACCTGATTTTAAAGGGAATGGCTTTAGTTTTTCACCATTTAGTATTATGCTCGCTGTTGGTTTGTCATAGCCTTTATTTTATCAGCAATGTTCCCAGGAATCCCAGTTTTTCCAGGGCTTTTCATCATAAATGAGTGCTGGATTTTGTCAAATGCCTTTTCCGAATCTAGGGATATAACCATGTGATTCTTTGCCTTGCTCCTGTTGATGTGGTAGATTACATTAATGGACTTGCATATATTGAACCAACTTTGCATCTCTGGAATGAATCCAGTTTGATCATAATGTATGATTTTTTTTTATGACTTGTTGAAGTCAGTTGGCCAGAATTTTGTTGAGAAGCTTTGCATTGATGTTCATCAAGGAAATGGGTCTTTAGTTCTCTTTCCTTGATGGGTCCCTGTATGGTTTTGGGATTAGTGTTAGACTAGCATTGTAGAATGTGTTTGGTAGTGAGCTTTTACTCTCTATTTCATTGAAAAGTTTGAGGTGTATTGGTGTGAGATCTATTTTGAAGGCCTTGTAGAATTTCTCTGTGAATCCATCTGGACCTGGGTTTTTCTTGGAAAGGAGATCTCTTATTGCAGTTTCAGTTTCATTGCTGGATATGGGTCTGTTCAGTAGATTTAAGCCTTCTTGGTTGAGTTTGGGAATATCAATTTTTGTTAGGAATTTGTCTATTTAAGGTGGGCTTTTAGGAAAAGGTTTTGTGTGCAGGTTCTCTGGGATGACCCTGCTCGAAAAATATTGAAACAAAAATACAGAAACAGTTTAACAGTAAAGCCACTTCCAGTCCCACTAGCTGATAACCTGGCAGTAAACCGCATTTTGGAGGACTGTGGAGACCAGGGTTAAGGTATTACTATTGAAAGGGACCATAGAAGAGAGTTTCTATTTTCTCTTGAGGGCTTCATCTTCCGGCTGCCAGGTCACCCTTGGAGGAGCAATTTCAAGTATAATCACCATGGTGATGCCACACAGGTCAATTTGTACTCTTACACTCAGGACTACAATTTCACAGGACTTAATTTTAGGCCCAGTTCTGTGGTCTCTTTGGGGGATATGTAATTACGAATCAATCACAGAGTACATTAATACTAATTATATAGAAGGTTAATATTAAAATAGAACCAAGAGGAAAAATCTTTCAGATTTGCTCCCTCTTGTTATCTGACATCACCTTCCCAGGGCGCCCTGTTTTTGAGTGGTATAATTACATGATGGTTTTGCAGCATGCTTTTTCCTCCTCTCCCAGCTCTTCACATTAGGCTATTTGTCCGCTTTTTGAAGTATGGACTGAGATATTCACTGTTTTTCATATGCAGTAGCCATCTGTTTTCAGTGTCAAAAGAATACAGGGTCCGCTGTTCAAGACAGGCAGAAATTCCTGATTTTTCTCTTGTCCTATAGATTGCCACAGTGAGAAAAGGGGGTAGATAAGAAAAGATGGGAACATATAATATTTGGAGCTCATAAATGCTGCATGGTGTGTGTCTGTGTGTGTGTGTGCAGGTGTGTGCGTGTGTGTGCATGTCCTAAGGCTTGAACTCAGGGCCTGGGCACTGTTCCTAAGGCTAGCACTCTACCATTTGAGTCACAACTCCACATCTGACGTTTGGGGTTTTAATTGGGCATAAGAGTCTCATTAACTTTCTTGCCCAGGCTGGCTCTGAACTGTGATCCCCAGATCTCAGCCTCCTGAGTAGCTAGGATTACAGGAGGGAGCCACCAGTGCCCAGCTCATGTGGCTATTTTTGACTTGGATATTTACTCCCACTAGATGATGGTCATAATTTGTCTAAAAAATGTCCTAGCATCCTTGCATCCAAATAAATAACCTTTTCCCTTCTTTCATTAAAAAAAATTCTTCTACTACTTTAGAGAATATGATTGGTGGGGGATGATTTCTTATACTTGTAGCAGTTTTGGCTTCATTAATGCAACATTTAGTTCCATATATATATGAGATATATATATATATATATGTATAAATATATATGAAGGAGAATGAAAGCTGTAATATCCAGGGGTTGTCTGAAAGTGTTTAATGGTATCAGATAGAATGTTTAATGGAGCCACTCAGAGGGTTTTCATCTGATCTTTTTTCAGTGCACAAGAATGCTAATAAATGCAGAAAGAACATGCATTCCAGTGAGCTAGATAGACAGAGAAAGAGACAAAGTTCTAACCATCACAATCACAGCAAGAATATTGCAGAGCAGATTGCAGGGAAGGAAGCCCTCTCATGCGATGACTTAGTCCTCAATGATTTTGTGTGAACAAGTGCATGAGCCAAGTGCTACTAGGGACCAGACACAAGGTCCCTGGAAAGAAGAAGGCACCACAAAGGAGTCAGAACCTAGGGAGGAGGGATGAGATCGATGGTGCCTACAGTGTAGATACAGGCAGCAACTTGCCCTCTACTACTTCCTAGTCATTTTCATTAAAATTGTTCCATGAACTGTGTTAAAAAAAGAGCATTATATGGCCAAATAAATTAGGAAAATTTTACTATCATTTACTCCCAAGTAGAGATTAATAATATACATTCATTTTTTGAAGAAAAGAAAATGGTCTAACGTAATTTAACTTCAATGTTTACAAGTCCTCACACATAGAATATTGAGAGTTTTCTTTTCATTTTTTCTTTTTTTTGAGGCTAGCTTCAAGCCCACATTGTAGCCTGGGCTAGCCTTAGACTCCTAATCTTCCCACGTCAGCCTCTTGAGTGACAGGATCATAGGTATGTGTCAACACGCTTGCCTTAAAACCTCATAGTTGTTTTTTTCTCATTTTGTTTTAATTTGCATCTCAAGGGAATGTGTTCTGTTGAATAGGGTATAGAAATTCTATATGAATACTTATACATTTTTAGTGAAGAATGAGAATTGGATACCAGAGCCTAATGACTAACCTTTTGAGTTCTTGTACCTGTTACTTTTTTATTATTATTAAACACTGTAGTTATTTTTATTGTCAAGATGATGTACGAGGGGTTACAACTAAATACTTATGGTAGTGAATACATATGCATTTCTTTTTTATTGTCAAAGTGATGTACAGAGAGGTTACAGTTTCATACGTTAGGCACTGGATACATTCCTTGTACTGTTTGTTACCTCCTCCCTCATTCCCCCCTCCCCCCTCCCCCTTTCCCTCTCTCCCCATGAGTTGTTCAGTTGGTTTACACCAAACAGTTTTGCAAGTATTGCTTTTGGAGTCGTTTGTCTTTTTATCCTGTGTCTCTCGATTTTGATATTCCCTTTCACTTTCCTAGTTCTAATACCAGTATACACAGTTTCCAATGTACACAGATAAGATACAGTGCTAGTGCAATGTACCTGTCACTTTTTTAGACCCAAATGGAATTGTATATCAAGATCATCTTTATTAAAAAATATGCCTGTTTCAGATCATACTCCTAGGCTAAGAAATCTGAATCCAGATGATGAAGGTGTAAGATATGTATTGTGAAAATATTTTCCCCTGCATGATGCCACCCATGTGGAATCTAAAAGAAGTTGATCTCATAGGAGTTGAGGGTAGAATGGTGGTTTCTAAAGGCTGGGAAGCACAGGGGGAAAAATGGAGCAGATAAATGTTGGTCAACTGGTATTAAATTATACTTATATATTTGCTTATAATTTGTTCCTAAGTACAGGCTTGCTGTGCTATTGCTCAGTAAGACGAGTATAAGTAAGCACAATGTACTGCATATTTCAAAAAAATTAGAAGAGGCTAGAAACATGGTTCAAATGGTAGAGCACCTACCTAACAAGCAGGAGATCCTGAATTTAATCCCCAGCATCATCAAACAGAAAAGATACAAGAGAAAGAGAGAAATGAAAGTTAGAAGGAAGGTTCTGGATTTTTAATTACTTTTACTGCAGGAATCAATAAACACGTATAGATAGAGAGAAGCTTAGTCTGGCTTGAACACTATACAAGATGAACATTTATCGAATTATCACACACACCCCAATAATATATGCATATATAATATATATGACAATGTAACATGTATTTTATATATATATATATATATATATTATGTGCCAATTTAAAAAATACATGGCTCAAGTGATCGAGTTCCTGTCTACAAATGAAAGGCCCTGAGTTCAAACCCCAGACAAAGAAACAAACAAGAAAAGAGTTAATGAGGAGCCTCAAAAAACACAAGTTCAAGTTATGTGTAGGTAAATTTAATACGGATGTCAAATCTTTAAGAAATGGAAGTGACTGCTGATTGTTTGGTTTCTTTATGGCATGGCAAAACTGTTCTACAATTGAGTGTGGCAATGGTGGCATAATACTGTGAATTTTACAGGGGAATTACTGTGTGGTTATTTCTTTTGGTTTTTTCCCTCCTTTAGTTTATCACCTGTTGTCCCTATTTTTTTATTTTTTTAATTTGGTACCCTGTGTCTTTTATATATGTTGATCTGATTTTTGGAAGGGAAGGGGAATAACAAAATGGTGAGACAAAGGACAAAGGGTGAACCAATGCAACAGTGATACTCACAAGACACTATGTTAGAAATGAACTTTATAATTTGGGGGGGGGAGTGGGGAAAATGAGAGAGGGTAATAATGTTTGACAAGAAATATACTCATCGCCTCACTAATGTAACTGTAACCTCTCTTTACAGCACCTTTTCAATACAATTAAAATCAAAACAAATTTTCTAGGGGATGTGGGGCTAGAGAAAACAAAATTTAGGGAGAGAAGCCAGAAGGAAAGTGGGAGGGATGATAGGCAGCGGGTGGGACTTGGGAGACAACCAAACTAAACAAAACTAAAACACTTTCTGGTAATTAATCAGTTGATTGAGTTATGGAGACAAGGTTTTACAGTATAGACCAGGTTGGCTGGATTCTCCTGCCTCAGCCTTCTGAGTGCGAGTGAGCCCAGCTGAACCCCACCAACCCTTGCCTATCCCAGCTGATGCTCTTGAGCCACCTACTCGTTAACATACAGAGCAGCACTTAAAAGCCACTGATTAGCCAGGAGTGGGGGGCTCATGCCTATAAGTCTACCTACTCAGGAGGCTGAGATCTGAGGATTGTGGTTCAAAGCCAGCCTGACAGGACAGTTCTTGAGACTCTTACCTCCAATTAACCACCAGATACTGGAAGTGGTGCTGTGGCTCAAAGTGGTAGAGTGCTAGCCTTGAATGAAAAAGCTAAGGGACAGTGCCTAGGCCCTGAGTTTAAGCCCCATGCTAAACAAAACAAAAAAGCAAAAATTCTCACTGACTAAATTGTACAGCTTGAGTTCTGTTGTTCGGATGAAGCTTTATTGGGCCTGAAAAGGTCAAGTTAAATAATCTATGTAGGTAGTGTCATATAATACATACTTGAACTGGATGGTTCTCACTGTAAATGAGAATCTAAATTCTCTTGTAAAAAACAGGCAAACCCTTGTAGACTTCTGCTTTAACAAAGGTGCTTTTGAGTTGAATGTGTTACCTTTCATTTTTTAATTTGAAACAGAACAATTTCATTGAAGGACCTGAATGAAGGTAAGGGAAGACAGTACAACAGAATCTTATAAGCTTGCAATTCAGAATGGAGGATTCCATCTAGGGACCACACCATTCTTTTGTGTTGGTAGAAATGACTCATTGTTGAGCTAGAGGGACATTTGAATGCGAGAAACTTAGGAAGTTTTATAAGGGAATTCACTCCAACAACTGGTACCATTTTTCCTTTTTATTTATTTATTTACGTTAAATTTTATTGACAAGGTGTTGTGCAAAGGGGGTACAGTTACATAATAAGGCAGTGAATACATTTCTTGTGATATCTTACACTCTCATTTTTCTTTCCCTTCCCTAGATCAGGTAGGCATATATACAATATCTAATGTATCAAAATCATATACAGTAACCACATAGGGTACGCCACAGGAAATTCATCTAGAACTTTAAAGATAATGTCAACAGTAGAATCCTCCTGTATTATATTATATTTTAATCTATTGATCCCTCTTTCCTGGTCCCTCCTTACACCTTATTTCTCAATCGTTTTGGGGGGGTTACTTATGCCATCTTCATACATGAATGCAGTGGATTTCAATATAATTCACCTCTATCTTTTTCTCCATCTTTTCTTTTTAAAAATATATCCATGTTCAAAGTACAATCCTTCTCTATTGAGGAATAAATCTAATTTTTTGAGTGGTACTGAGGTTTGAATTTAGAACATTGTCACCTTTTATCATATAATAAATCCTATGTAAAGGAATTATATATCCTTGTATATAATCAATGTGTGGTTATATTACATGTGGTAGCATATCCTCTTCCATAGTCTAAAGTTTATCTTGTTCTCTTAATTGGTATTTACGAGTCTAGGCGAATCACATTTATATTTATGAAGTGTTACAATGTTTTAATAATGGAAGTGATAGCTTTTGGTGATTCATTTCATATTTTCCTCAGATATCTTGTTTGTCTATTTTAAAGATCATTTTGTTTCATTTTCTTTTCTTTCCTTCCTCCCTCCCTTCCTCCCTCTCTCCCTCCCTCCCTCCCTCCCTCCCTCCCTCCCTCCCTCCCTCCCTCCCTCCCTCCCTTCCTTCCTTTCTTTTTTGTCCTCTGGCTTGAACTCAGGGCCTGAGCACTGTCCCTGGCTTCCTTTTGCTCAAGGCTAGCACTCTACCATGTGAGCCACAGCACTACTTCCAGCTTTTTTCTGTTTATGTGGTACTGAGGAATCGAACCCAGGGCTTCATGCATGCTAGGCAAACACTCTACCACTAAGCCACATTCCCAGCTCCAGTTGTCACATTTTCTTATTTCTTACAAAATTCATTTTCCTGTCTTTAAAAATTTGCCATTATACTGAGTATGTAAATTCAATAGGGAGAAATGACCTCTTTGTAAAGTGTTGTTTCTTATCCATGTAAGATAGTTTTTTTTCCCTTTTTGTTAATATTTTTATTTGAAATTGTTAAACACAGAGAGGTTACAGCTACAAAAGTCAGGCAAAGAGTACATTTCCTTTTGGACATTTCCTTCCCTCACTCTCTCCCAGTTTTTCCCTCATATCCTACCCACACGTTGTATAGTTCATTTTCAACATAGTGTCCGGTGAATACCATTGATGCATTTTTTTACCCTTTTCTTTCCATTTCTGTGTCTCCTATTATACTCCCAAAGACATAGACAAACAAAAAAAGCTTGTATTTTAAATATTTTCTTGTTTTAGTTTAGTTTAGTTTTTTCCCAGAACTGAGGACCGAACTTAGGGCCTTGCACTCGCTTCGCAAGTGCTCTTCCACTGAGCTAAATTTCCAACCCTAGGACAAGTTTTTCTTTTCTTTCTTTCTTTTTTTGTATTGTTAGTGTAGAGTTAATATGAGGGGCTACAGTTACTCGAATGAGGTAATAAGTAATGAGTACAATTATTTTTGAACCATGTCTCCTTCTGTCACTTTTTCCTAGTTTTCCCCTTCCATCCCCACCCACAACATATCCAGTTAATTTTCCATGCGGTGTCCAGTGAGCATCAAAGCAACCTTTTATTGTCACTCAGTTCAGTTGAAAATGTCTTCATTATAACTTAAATTGTTTTTCTTAAGTTTACCTGAAAGATATTTTCTGTTTCATTGTTGCAGTTAATGCTTGTAAAATACTTCTGGTTATTAAAACTAAATATAAGTATACTATCTATACCTAGCTACCAAATGAACTGTACTATTACTAATCATAGTTATTTTTATTTTATTTTATTTATTTTTTGGCCAGTCCTGGGGCTTGGACTCTGGGCCTGAGCACTGTCCCTGGCTTCTTTTTTGCTCAAGGCTAGCACTCTGCCACTTGAGCCACAGCACCACTTCTGGCCATTTTCTGTATAGTGGTGCTGGGGAATCGAACCCAGGGCCTCATGTATATGAGGCAGGCACTCTTGCCACTAGGCCATATCCCCAGCCCCCATAGTTATTTTTTTAAAAAATGGATTCTTTTGCATTTTCAAACTGTGCAATGACATAAGATTACAGTAATAATATTAGTGTCTTTACTGGACCTTGTTGGGGGTGAGTATCTAGTCTTTTACTATAAGCCATGAAGCTGAATTGTTATGGATTAGAGTAGACCTGGTTGGGCACTGTCCCTGAGCTGTTTTTGTTTAAGGCTACTCTACTAATTAAGCCACAGCCCCACTTCTGGCTTTTTGGTCATTAACTCGAGATGAGTCTCATGGACTTTTCCTGCCCAGGCTGGCTTTGAACCACTATCCTCAGATCACATCCTCCTGAGTAGCTAGGATTACAAGTGTGAGCCACTGGTGCCCAGCTTGTTCTCTTTCCCTCTCTCTTAATAGGGAGAAATGTTCAATTTAAAGAAAGTTCTCTCTGCACTTTTTAGGAATATAGTTCTGTTCTTCTTTTCAGGGCCTACTGGCTAGTATTTTTGGGAGGGCAGGTCATTTGTTTTGTCCTTTGCTTTCTGACATCAAACTACATACTGGCTCTCCTTTGTTCCTTCAATTTATTGTCCTTAGGTTGCTTTTTGTCTCTTTGCCTTTTATCTCCTTATTTGTCTTTTCTCCAAGGCTATATTACAGATCACTGACTTGGGGTTCTGCCATTTTGATCATGTTCTTGTCTATATTTAGCTTGTTGTTTTCCAGGTCCTTAATGGTGTTCTTTTTACCCCTAATTTTTTTTCATTCTGCAATCTTACTTAAAAGAAAAAAAATCAGACTCTTCCATCTAGCATCTGTTCATGGTTTTTTTTTTTCTTAGCCAGTCCTGGGCCTTGGACTCAGGGCCTGAGCACTGTCCCTGGCTTCCTTTTGCTCAAGGCTAGCACTCTGCCACTTGAGCCACAGCGCCACTTCTGGCTGTTTTCTGTATATGTGGTGCTGGGGAATCAAACCCAGGGCCTCATGTATACGAGGCAAGCTCTCTTGCCACTAGGCCATATCCCCAGTCCCTGTTCATGGTTTTTTGAAACACAGACCCAACCTTTTCTTTAGTTTTTATAAGTGTAGAAACTTTAAGGACAGAAAATATTTGTTGCCCTAACATGTTTTTGGTAGAGATATATTCTCTTTCCACACATGTTATGTGTCTCATTTTTATGGTGTGTTCAGTTCCAACCTCCTTTATCTCTCTTCATCCTGGTTTTATAAATGTTTTCATTATTATTACTATGTTCTTTATTTCCAACTCACTCAAGTATATTATGGGCAGTGCTGCTTAGGCCTTCAATTTGTTCAAATTATTTTTGAATTCTTTTGACTATGGCAGAGAATAAGTGTCAATATCTATTTCCTCGTCTCCATCACTCATGGATACCCTAAATTTATGGTGACTACATGGATACTTCTTAAGTATGACTGACAGTGAGAATGCCAACTCCCTGTAGGAGGATACCCAAACCATACAAATGTGGTCAGGCCTCGTGACCTTATAATGCAATATTTCCTATAAAGGATGTGTATGCAACTTAGGCACAATCTTCTTGGTATTACTACAAAAGGATTATATATTCTGTCAGTGAGGAATGTCTATTCCTGTGAAAATTTTGATCATGTAAAGAATAAAAAAGAAATACATTAAAGTTCTCATAACTCTTCTCACGAATGACCTACTAACATTTTATTTTATATCATTTAAATCTTATTAAATATGCTTGGGTCTTTCCCAGGATAAAAACAAGGCAGCTTGATGCTTGATATTTCTCACTTAGCATACAAATGAATTTGTTTTGCATGTGTTAATAATTTAAAAAATTATCTCTCACTGATAATAGTCCATATATATGGAATGATTACTTGATGTCATATGTTGCTCTAGGTATTAAAAAAATGTAACTCATTTAATTCTTGTAATAACCCCATAAGTAGGCATTGTTGGTCTTTTTGTTTAATGGATGAGACAACAGAAGGTAAATATTTTCATGGCTTTTAAACAGCGCCTGGCACATAGTACATGCTGAATTCATATATGCTGGATGAGGGGCTGGGAAGGTGGCTTAGTGGTAGAGTGCTTGCCTAGCATGCATGAAGCCCTGGGTTCAATTCCTCAGCACCACACAGAAAAGGCCAGAAGTGGTGCTGTGGCTAGGGTGCTAGCCTGGAGCAAAAAGAAGTCAAGAACAGTGCTCAGGTCCTGAGTCCCAAGCCCCAGGACTGGCAAACAAACAAACAAAAATTATGCTGAATGAATAGTGAGCCAAGTCAGGCCAGAATAGCCTTTAATCTAGTTGTCTAGTTGAAACACATACTGCTCTTCACTGCCAGCTTTATGGTCTTTATATTTTATCCATTGCCTCTGTTTCATTGCCTCAACTCCTGCCCTATCATCCCCTATTCTCTTCTCCCCACTCTCCCTTGCTCTAAATATCTTAGTTTATAAAGTAAGTATTCCACAAGAGAATGAAAAAGGAAATGTAGAGATCTCTTACTTCTGACAGGAGTTAGTGTGTAGGCCCATACAGAACTGCACTACAGCTGGCTTAAAGGTGGGTCTTCATTGGAAGCCGAACTACAAGTCCAGAGGCAGCAGCAGTCCAGTGAAGCAAGGTAAGCTTCACCGCCCCAGCAGAGCCGATCGCAGGTCGTTTAACTCGCCTCTGTGCTGCCTTCTAGTTGTCTGGTGACTTCCTGTCCTCCCACATCACCACTGAATTCCAGGTTAAAATGAAGGAAAGGGAAACAGGGAGGGCCAGCCTGGTTTGCCCATTTCCCAGCCTGTTCCTGGGCATCCAGCAATCTGCACTTGCCAGAACTCTGTCCCTGCTAGCTTCGAGGCAGTCAGGATCATTTGTTGGCAGGAGGGAAGGATAAACGCTGCTGGCTGCCCTGCAGTATGAGGCCACATTCCTGGTCTGTTTGCAGTGATGGGACAAGAAGCTTTCATTTTGCTCAGTGTAATGTGAATGTCCTCCCACACTCTTGAGTCACAATGCCCTGTATCTCACTAGGGCTCCGTTTGTAGGTAAATATGTGAGGCCTACGATTCCTCCAGATGAAAATCAGTGTCTGTCTATTGTTTAATCATACGCACAGTCGTAGGGGACAAGAGCTTTCTTATGTTTTACTGGGCAATATTTGGGGCATATATTTGTTGTTCTATTTAGTGAACGTGAACTGGAAGTTATACATTTGATAGACATGGAAAAGGGGGGAAATAAATGGGAACAGTGAGGGCAATGCAGTCAGGATGCATACTAACACTTACTATTAAGCAGCGCTGGGTAAGACTTTACTAAACCGTAAGATATGGTTGAAAGAATAAAATGATTATATAAATGATGTCAATGCAGAAATGTTAGTAATTTATTGTTCACTCAGTTGTTTCTGCAGAAGCATGGTGGCTCTTGGGTAGATCCAGATGTTATAGGACATGAAAAATCAAGGAAACATTTAGGCCTATTAAAAGCATTTCTTTTAAGAATTCACAATTATGTAAAATACAAAAAAAAGTTTAGAATCCAAGAAGATAGCTGAACAAATTATTATTTTTTTATGGATTCATGTATTGAATAAGTTTAATAAACAGATAAGCAATGATATAATAGGCAAATACAAACATTATGAGGATTTTAGATTTTTTTAAGAGTAAATTCTTATTCATTAAGAATAAAATACTGTTATTTTCCTGAAATATAGAGCTGGATTTCAACAAAACTTAATAAAGTAAGGCACAGTGTTTAATAAGGCAAAATTTACATAGTTAATAAATGATTACAATGTTTTGATGTCTTGGAGGGGGTAGGAAGTATGCAACATAGTTTAAATATTCTTTTAAAGGAATTTACCATTATAAAGTAACATTTAAATTTGATACAATAAGCTATATTTTATCTAGAAAATAAAACTTCATTCCTGAATTATATTGCTGAATTACACTATTTTTAATGTAAGGCTTTAATTATATACCTAATTCATAAGGTTTTGAATATAGAAATTAAGAAAGCAGATCACAGTCATCTGACCAAAGTGAAAGTAAAATGCATTTTCAGCATCCTCTATTGATACTTTGAAGTCCCAAGCTTTATGAATAAAGTTAAAATACTGGTTATTCTAAGGGTTTTTCCTATTCCATTTTTGTTTATCACGAATACAAAATGGGATCAGAATGCACCAAACTTCAACATAAGTCTCATACTACTGTAAAGTGACTGTTGAGGATAATACTCATTCTCAGTAACACATCAAGGTTAATCATTAAGATCAGCAAAGCTGACTAGCTGAACAAATTATAAGTTAAAAATCTGAAAAATACACATTATAAAAATTCAGAAAATATGACATGGCATTTTAATTAACCATAAAAGTCCTCTTTCCTCTCATTGCTTAGTTTGCCTCATCTTTTAACCCTACTCTTCATCTGAGGATGATTTTCTAACATCATTTTTTCTACAAAGCATAGAAGGACAATTTCACCTTTCCTTTATTGTGTCTTATACATTTATTTTATAATAGTGTAGAAAAGTTTCTTTCCATTTTTATAACTTCCCTGTAACATCATGTAATAATTAATTGATGTTAAGTTTTGAAAAATGTCTATAAAATTCCCTTTACATATGAGTCATGAAATTTTAGAACATTTCAAGTTTTATTGAAACTAATTTAAAATTTTATGAATGAATGACACTTTCCAATTCATCATCAGTCATTCCTATTGTCCTGGAATATTAGGAGCTTTGTGTTAACTGGTAGAAGAGAAATCCATCTTAACCAGCTATTTGTGACAGCCGTATTTCTTACTTGTCCTGTAAGTCTGATGTCAGAAGGGTTTCTCACAGACAAGCTGCTTCCATATCACGGTTTCCCCCCCACTGCTCACCCAGTTCCAGGCCAGGCACTGTGGAAGGGCCTGCAGTTCTGGGAATGGCAGCTGCTTTTGCACAGCACAGTCCCTTGTGGCCGCTATACATCTTTTCATTATGAGTCAGCTGTATACTCACAGAAGAGACGCAAAAACAGTAGTTTCCATATACTTTTCTCCCTTTTATCAACATTTATACAATAGCCCAATTATCAAAATCTGCTGAAATCCCAATATACTAATAATCGGTGTACTAATAACACTACTTATCAGTACCAAAGAGAGGCTGCAAAGAGAGACTGTAGTATACAATGAGTAAATAAGACTTCTAGAAAAAGACATCTACATATTCCTATTTCATTAAGAACCTTTCTTTCTCCCTCGCCCTCTTTCCTTCTCTCTCTAGTAGCATTAGACTTTGAAATTAGGACCTTGTACTCTCTAGGCTGGCACTCCACCATTTGAGCCATGCCTTTGCCCCTGATTTTTACTTCTTACTTTAGAGATGGAGTCACACAACTTTGAACTGACATCTTCTGGATTTTAGCCTCCTGCGTAGCTAGGATTACAGGTATGAGCCACCAGATCCAGCTAAATCACTTTCTTCACATACATACACACACCCACACATAAATACATGTTGTATACACATTTGTGTATATACATACACATATGTACGTACACATACATACATATATGGATATTTAGTTCAGAAGATGCTTTGAGTTTCTAGTTAGTTTTGAAAATGAAACAGCTAAACAACCCTCCTTTATTCCACAGTGATATGTCTAGGACAGGATAATATATAAATATAAATACATGAAATACATTGATATGACATATGTATTTTATATATAGCACAATGTTTGTTCCAGTCCAGGGTAGACTGCATGTATAAGAGTGGTCCCATGAGATTATGAGGTGCAGCTGAAAAATTCCCATCACCTCATAAGGTTATAGCTGTGTAGTGCGACACATCACTCAAATGTTTGTGACAATTCTGTTGTAAACAAACCTGCTGTTCTGGCAATCATAAAAAAGTATAGCACATGCAGTTGCGGGCTTTCCTCAGAGGTATTGTGAGTTCAGTTCCAGGCCACTGCAGTAGAGCAAACATTATTATAAAGGAAGTTACATGACACTTGCATTCTCAATGGTTATACTATAATGTAGTCTATTAAGTCTTCAATAGTATTTCTGAAAAACAGTACATAAGCCTTAATTAAAAATGCTTTCTCGGGCTGGGAATGTGCTTGCCTACCACGCATGAAGCCCTGAGTTCGATTCCTCAGCACCACATAAGCAGAAACAGCCAGAAGTGACACTGTTGCTCAAGTGGCAGAGTGCCAGCCTTGAACAAAAGGAAGCCAGGGACAATGCTCGGGCCCTGAGTTCAAGCCTAGGACTGGCAAAAAAAAAAAAATAAATAAAAAAATACCTTATTGCTATAAAGTGCTAACAACACCTGATCCATTGGCAAATTCATACTCCTTTTGTTTGCAGAGGGCATGGCCTTGCTGTTGGTAGCTGCCGACTGAGGAAGGGTGCTGTTGCTGAAGGTTAGGGTGGGTGTGGCAGTATCTAAAGCTAGACAACAGTGAAAGTTGCAGCACCATCTGATTCTTCCTTAAAAGCTTTCTCTTACCATGTAGAGCTGTTGCAAAGTATTTTACCCATGGTGGAATTTCTTTCTAAACTGGAGCCCATCTTCTCTATGCCAGCCACTGTTTAATCAACGACGTTTCTGCGATATTATAAATTCTTTTTGAAAAATGTTGCTACTGTTTACGGAATCCCTACTAGAAGCAGATCCCATCGTAAGGACCACTTTCCTAGCTTACCCATTCGCAGCTGCTCCTCAGCCAGCGCAGTTAGTTTTGTTATGCTATTGCAGCAAGTCAGGCGTACCCTCGGGTTTCTTTTCTCACATTGGTTCTCTTGCTATGCTTATCACACCTGTGGTTACTTCCTCCACTGAGATCTTATTTTCCTCAAAGTCATTCATGAGTACTTGAATCAATTTCTTTCTAACTCCTCTTCATATCAATATTTTGACCTCTTCTTATGAATGTGAATATTCTTAATGGTTTCTAGAAGGGTGAACATTTCCGGAAAGTTTTCAATTTACTTTGCCCAGATCCATCGGAGAAATCACCATCTGTGGCAGGGATAACCTTACTAAATGTATTTCTTGATAAGAAGACTTGAAAGTTGAAATCATTCTTTGATGCAGAATGGATGTTGCGGTAGCAGGCATGAAAACAACATTAATCTTGCCTGTCTCCATCAGAGCTCTTGGGTGACTGGGTACATTGCCAATGAGTGGATTTTGTTTTTCTGAGCAGTGGGTTTCAATGGTGAGCTTAAAACCTTCAGTACACTACATTGTGAACAGATGTGCTGCCATTCAGGCTTTGTTGTTCCATTTGTTGTTCCAGAGGTAAAATAGCTTTAGTGTAACTTAAAAAAAAATTAGGGTTCAGGGCTGGGAACGTGGCCTAGTGGTAGAGTGCTTGCCTAGCATACATGAGGCCCTGAGTTCAATTTCTCAGCAACACATACATAGAAAAAGTCAGAAGTGGTGTTGTGGCTTAAGAGCTAGAGTGCTAGCCTTGAGCAGAAAGAAGCCAGGGACAGTGCTCAGGCCCTGAGTCCAAGCCCCAGGACTGGCCAAAAAAAAAAAAAAATAGGGTCCAGATTGGCCTCAAACTTGAAACCATCCTGCTCAACCTCCTGAGGGCCAGGATAACAGGTCTGCAATATCCCAACGGGCCGATTCAGTATCATTCTTAAGGGCCCGAGGATTTTCAGCTTACTCACCAGCTATATCAAGTCTTTTTCTTTCCATTGGAAATGATTTTATTATCACATATAATAGATATTCTGAGGTCACTTCAATTTATCAGAGTATATCATAGGTGAATTATACAGAGACTTACATTTTAAAAATTAGATGTGTTCTACACATTAAGGAGAGTCAATCAGTCCTTTCAAGTCTTGACCCCAGCATCGATTTCTTATCTGCAGCTATGAAAATCTTGATAGTGATACTGAAAAGTGATAACAGTTGGAACACATGCTTTGTCTTTATAATCTTGAAGAATGAATCCATAGGCAAAGTAGAAGAAGTAAAATGGCCAAGGTTTATTGGAGAAAAAGAGAAGCAGAGCTTCTGCTAGACAATAAGGGTGTTCAGGGAGGACCCTTCTCAGGGTGCATTGTCTCAAGGAGACAGCTTACATGACTTAAGATCACTGGACAGCCTGTGAGCCGTGTCAGTCCCCAGACCCAATCAGAGGCTCCATGCAGCCTGTATCAGCTCTCTAGGTGTCATTTGGCCCCTCTGATTGGATGTCTGTTCCCAGCTACAACTCTGGGGCTTGGGTTGGTCTGTTGTTCATGTGCAAGTCTTTCAGGAGCAATGGGCTATGCTACGAAGTCCAGGAGCACATGTGCAACTGCTCCAAGCCGTGGTGATGTGATGTCTAGCGGCCTGCGTACAGTACAGGATGCTAAAAGCTGTGCTGAGGAATGCAAAACCTATTTAGAAGGATGCCTTTTTCCTGATTGCCTAGCCAGGTTCCCTTTTTCCCCCCTCTCTTTCAATAGCATGGGCCTTAAAAAAAAAAAAAAACAACAGAAAACACGATCTGTTATTTGATTGAGGTCCCTTTGTCAGTCCTTTTAACTGGATCTTCTGGATAACTTGTTGGAGCTCCTACATCAGCTCTGTCTGCTTCACCTGCGCTTGCGTATGATGGAGATTTCCTCCTTCCTAAGCCTCATGAGCCAACCTCTGTCAGCTTCAAGCTTCCCTTTTACAACTTCCTTTCAACTTGTGACCTTCACAGAGCTCAAGAGCTAGGGCCTTGCTCTGTATTGAGCTTTGTCCTAGGGGAATGTTGGAGTTGGTTTGACCCTCAGTCCAGACTACTAAAACATTTCCCCATATCAGGAGTACATCTCATTTTTTCCTTCACCTTTCACGTGTTCACTGGAGAAGCACTTTTAATTTCCTTCCAGAATGTTTCCTTTGCATTTACAACTTGGCATTTGGTGCAAGAGGCTTAGCTTCCAGCCTATCTTACTTTTGGTCTACTTCACTGAGCTGAATCATTTCTCTTTTTTTTTTTTTATTTAAAGTGAGTGACATGGGTCTCTTTCTTCCACTTGAACACTGTGAGGCCACGAAATGCGCAGAAAGTGGGGATACCCAAGGAAAGAGAGAGAGAGGCGTGACTGATCAGTGGAGTCATCAGAACACACACAAACTTTTGAAGTTTGCTTTCTTATATGTGCCTAATTTGTGGTGCCTCAAAACAATTACAAAACTAACATCAAAGATCACTGATCATAGATCACGATCACAGGACAGATACTAATGTAGGAGTTTGAAATGTGAGCATTGCCAAAATGTGATGCAGAGACACAAAGTAAGCACATGCTGTTGGAAAACTGGCCCTGCAATTCAGGCTTGTCACAAACCCTTCAATATACACAAGAAACACTTTTTGCAGAGCTCAGTCTCATGAAGTTCAATAAAGTGAATTAAATCTATAGTAGCTAAGACAGTTTTTGTTAGAGGCTGAAAATTTTTTTTTAATGCCAATATTTCCTACAGGAATTCAGAGGAGGAAGTAAGCATTCCAAATTGGGAGCAGGAAAAATACCTAGCACAGAAATAGCCAGTGCAGTAGTCCAGGCATAAGATGGTAAGGGCTTGAACAGAGTGGTGGTGTTTAGTGATGACGATAGGAGCCAGGAAGAAAGAACAGACATCAGCAAAGAAGAACACTATTAGCAAAACCTTGCTGTTAGCCTTTTTGTGGGTGTGACAAACAACTGAGAGAAACTACATACAAGAAGGAAGATTTATTTTGGCTCATAGTTTTCAGGGTTTCTATTCATAATCAGTTGGCTCCAGGTCTCTGGGCCTATGGCCGAAAGAAATACTGGGAGCAGAGTGCTTCATCTTACAGCTGCAAGGATACAATGAAGGGAGGAGTGGAAGGGATTTGGTCCATCTCCCAATAATGCCATCTATCCATAGGTCAATCTATGGAATAATGATGATTCTTTTCAATGATTAAATTTCAATGGTTAGATCCACTTTTCAATGGTTAGATTTAGCAGCTGGGAACCAAGTCTCCAATACATGAGATTTTTTTTTTTTTTTTTTTTTTTGGCCAGTCCTGGGCCTTGGACTCCGGGCCTGAGCACTGTCCCTGGCTTCTTCCCGCTCAAGGCTAGCATTCTGCCATTTGAGCCACAGCGCCACTTCTGGCCGTTTTCTGTATATGTGGTGCTGGGGAATCGAACCCAGGGCTCCATCTATACAAGGCAAGCACTCTTGCCACTAGGCCATATTCCCAGCCCCAATACATGAGATTTTGAGGGAACATTTCATATCCAGACTATAACAAGTCTTAGAGAAGAACTGGACACTAAGGAATGATTCTAATGAACACGATGTGATAGAGGCTTTAAAATATAAGCAACTAATAATATTTATATTCCCAGGGTATGGAAATCAGAGGAGAAACTAGTTGATAGGAGAGTGAGGTGGAATTGCATGATTCTGGCTTTGACCGTCAAGCGACAATGGCATTGTATTTATGTTTGACAAAAGGCCGTCCTCCTTGCTGAGATGTTCCTTAGTGTACCACTGGATTAAAAAATTGGCATATTAGTAGTACAAAGCAATGGGTTTCATTGTGACACTTACATAGTTCATACAATGCACCTTATTTTTCTTCTTGAAGTATTTGGGGTTGAACCCAGAGCCTCATGCTTGTTAGTTAGTACCTCAGTGCTTGAACTAGGCCACCGGGCATTTGGTTCTTATGTTGTTTTGGGGATAGGCTTGCTAACTTTGTCCAAGCTGGTCTCAAACCCCCGATTGTTCTGCTTGTACCTCCTGTGTAGCTGGGATTGCAGCTTGCACCCCCAGGCTCAGCTGCAGAGTAGATGTACTTCAATCATCTTCATCCACTCCATTATGCTTTCTTATCCTGCTTTCATTGCTCCCTCATTTTCCCATCCTATTCCCCGTCCTTGGTAGTCACCCGAATACTTTCATGACCTTTAACCTCTCCTAAATTCTCTATTTAAGAGAAAACATGATACTTATCGGTCTTGGTCAGTCTGGCTTATTTTGTTTCATTATTTTTCTGAACTCTTGCTCTTGGGATGACCATATCCAGATGAGAAGTTAACTCTCTACTAGAAATATTTTTATCATTATTATAAAGGTGATATACAAAAGGGTTACAGTTATATAAGTCAGGAACAGAGTACATGTCTTTTTGGACAATGTCACCCCTTCCCTCCCTCTCTCCCCCTTTCTCCTTCCCTTCCCCACTCACAAGTTGCATAGTTCACCTCGTGTCCAGTGAGTGCCCCTGCTACACTTGCTCAGCCATTGCCGTTCCCTTTCTGTGCCTCACCTTACACTCCCAAAGGCATGTACATGAACACACAGAACAGAAGGAAAAGAAAACAGAAACTGCAAAAGAGAAAAATCCTCTTGGTTTCATTTCCTGGCGTTCCTTTTGGATGAGTAGTATTCCGTATGATCCCATGCACATTGTGCTTTGTTGTTCCTCGCCCAAGAGTGGAGAACTTAACTCTTAACAGTTATTGCACATGAGCAGCTAGTTAGAGCCTGAAGGCACACACACACACACACACACACACACACACACACACACGCACACGCACACACACACTTACAACCTAGGTATGTAGTAGATGATATCATCTAGGTGTAGGTAAATATGCTTTTGGTGTATAGACAATGATACACCAAAATACTCTTTTCAGAACGTATCCCTGTCATCAAAGGATACTCAGCTGTACTACATTTTTACCAGGTATAGGTAGGACTAAAATCAGGTGTTTTACGGGAAGATCAGGCGTTAACTGCCCATACCTTCACTCTAGGTCAGTGCATGTTTTCCACATATTACAGGTTCTTGCATCTTGTGTTCCTACAAGAAGATTACTTCTACACCCTGCCCCCCGACTCCCCAGCACAATTAGTGGCCCCTCTAAATGCCTCCTTCCTTCTTCTCCTACTTCCCACAAAGCCACTCATTTGCTGTCTCCGGTCAGCAACTCCCTCCAGGTCTCAGCTAAAATGTTACTCCCTCCCTGAAGTGAAGTGTCACTCCTCACCTGTTCTGTTCATCTGCTAGCATCCAACACAGAGCCTGAAATTTAGCAGATATTAAATTTACTTTATTCCTGGTTTTGCTGATGAGGAACGTTGCGATTAGCTTTATGGTATACATATCTCTGAAAATTTTTCATACTATTTTCTCAGTATCTATGCAGTCATACCTAAAATAAATAAAAACTTTATTAAAATGTCTGAGCATTAAAAAGTCTCTTTCTCGGACTGGGGATATAGCCTAGTGGCAAGAGTGCCTGCCTCGGATACACGAGGCCCTAGGTTCGATTCCCCAGCACCACATATACAGAAAACAGCCAGAAGCGGCGCTGTGGCTCAAGTGGCAGAGTGCTAGCCTTGAGCGGGAAGAAGCCAGGGACAGTGCTCAGGCCCTGAGTCCAAGGCCCAGGACTGGCCAAAAAAAAAAAAAAAAAAAAAAGTCTCTTTCTCCTTCCCTTGCCTACCTTCATTTCCTCCCCCTCTTACCTTCCACCCCTTTTGCCCCTTCCTTACTTCCCTTCCTACCATTTATATAAAAATTGCTTTCTAGCAATGATTCTAATTTCGACTCCTAACATTGGTATAGTCTTTATGCACTGCACTGATCAGTGGGGACATTATTTTTTGTTGTGGGGGAGGGGCATTGTTCTCAGGCTCTCTAAGTTCTAAAATTGTATCTTGAATTGGTTGAAAATGTATTTTAACTCATTTTTTGTTTCCCTTTTTTCTTGCTTATTAAAAAAATCTCATTTCAGTGAGTATGCATGTTATTCTGCACAATTATTTATTCTCCTGCAGTTTTCCTATTTGATGCCACATGATTGCTGTTCTGAAAGGCAATATGTAGCTCAAACCACAGTTGATTTCTAGAAAGGATTATTTTTTACATGCCTCAAACTGAGCTGTCATCTAGTTCACTGATCCAACAAAAGTGATAATACATATTATGTGAAAAACAAAAAGGACTAATAAATCAATTTTAACAGTAGTAATATAGGAAAAGTACTATGCGATTATATTTTAGTATCTCATGTCACAATAATATGTAGAAATTGAGGGAATTGAGTAAAATAATAAATATTCTTTTGCAGACCATATGAAAAAAACCAATCTCTAAACAGGTAAAATTCTACTTACACAGTTTTAGTTATATATTTATAAATATTATACTGATGTCTGTAAAATGGCAACTGTACTGAAAGCTCAACTTCTTTTCAATGTTTTTCTAGGATAGACCCTTCCACTAAATTCCAAGGTTATAGTAGAACTTAGGTTGTAACTTCCAAAATAAAACAACACATCTTTCTTTTGAAATAGGATGATTCAAGGGCTAGGAATATGGCCTAGTGGCAAGAGTGTTTGTCTCATATACATGAAGCCCTGGGTTCAATTCCCCAGCACCACATATATAGAAAACGGCCAGAAGTGGCACTGTGGCTCAAGTGGCAAAGTGCTAGCCTTGAGCAAAAAGAAGCCTGGGACAGTGCTCAGGCCCTGAGTCCAAGCCCCAGGACTGACAAAATAAATAAATAAATACATAAATAAAATAAAATAATTAAAAAAAAGAAATAACATGATTCATAAGAACTCAGGAAAACATGAGCTAGCACTTGTGTAGTTTTATCTAGTTTCTGCAAATAGTACATTGTCACTAACCCAGAGACTGGTGCTGACACATGATACCATAACTCAGGTACAGACTATATTTAAATTTCACTAGTTTTATATGTACTGTTTTCCTCTTTCTAACATATAATCCCTTTATATTTATTGTAGTCTAGATTGGAGTAATCATTATTATAACAGGGCCAATGGCAAATAAGTACATGAGATATATTTAACATCACTAAAGAAATGGAAATGAATTCCACAATGATATACAGTGACACACCAGCAGAACATCAAAGGTTGAAACATACTAATCATACTAAGAGTTGGCAAAGATATGTAGCAATTGAATCCCTCATATGTTACTAGAGTCTCAATGGAACATCCACTTTGGAGAACTTTGGAAGTTTCTTAAAAGTTTAAATGAATGTCCACTGCAAAATCCAGCCATTCCACTCAAGTGAAATGAGAGCATATGGCTCTATAATGACATGAACACAAATGTTTACAGTTTTATGAAAACTAGAAACAACCTAAACGACCCCCAACAGGCAAGAGATATAAACAAATTGTGAGATAGATGAGGTTGCATTTACATAGTACTTTGGACACATGCAACTAATCTATAGTGATACAGAGCAGAACGATGGTTGCCTGGTGCTAGACGTCAGAGAAGAGCAGTGTGGACAGGGGAAGGAGATTCCAGAGAATGATGACTAGTTCCATACTCAGATGGTGCTGTTGGACTTTGTCATATCTAAGTTATATCTCAATGAAGCTTTTCTTGCTGCATTCTTTTTTTAATGATTCTGAAGGGGTTACAGTTACATAAGTCATGTAATGAGTACTCATTTTCAACATAGAGTCTCGTGACTATCCCTGCTACTTCTACTCACCCTTTGTCTCACCATTTCTGTGCTTCCCCCTTACCCTCCACAAACCAGATACACTTACAAACAAAAGGTACGGAAAACAAAAACAATTTGCTACACTCCTAATGGTCAAAAAATGAGCAGGTCTTTTTCCTCATTGTTAGCGAATTTGAACCTTACAAATAAGTTTGAACTCAGTCCTCATGCCTCCATGAAGCTACTTTAAGAACAACACTGAAATTATAGCACAGTCTGGTTAAATCCATATGTTACCAAAGTGACCATAATTAACAATGCTACCATGTATTGAATAATCCCGCTGCTCAGGGATTCTCTGAAATCTTTTACGTGTTTAAGAGCATTCAGTCATCACAATAATAACTTTGTGAGGTACGATAGGTGATCAGCTTTTACAGACAAGGAGAATGAAACGCGCAGAGGTTAGAGAATTTTCTAAGTAGAAAGTGGCAGTGTGGTATTCTGATACTGTTGAGCAGAGATTGTACTCATAGTATTAGCCATTTATAAGTGGAAATGGCAGAGAATGTGACAGAGAAGAGATCTAGAGTGCTACAGTGAGACATGTTGGTGCTTGGCCAAGCTAATATTTTAGAGCCTTTTTCAGAGCACTATATGATACCTTTTAAGTGCTATAAATGAACATTGATTATTCAGAAAAATCCTTGTTTCAGGTTTTTTTTTTTTCCCCAACTGAGCTGTATTGACAAAGGAAGCATGAGGAGATTGGGCGAGAATGCTGTTTGTTCACCGTTAGAAGCTATTCTCCCCACTTGTGTATGCATTATTCCTCCCTGCTGCAATCTTAGAAGCAAAATCAAGTGGTTTATTAGGATGCACACTATAGAACTTAAGACTGTTTTTATTTTCTCCAAGAAATGCAACATAGCCCTGAAAAAGCATAAGCTTCTAGACTTGTTAGATTGTTAGCCTTAGTGTTACTGGTGTAACAAACTCTTAGGCTCAGGCCATGTAAACTTGGTGTGTCACAAAAATACTCCGTAGACATGGAATGGTATTAGCAGGAAGTATTTCTTGCCTTCACTCAAGATCACTCTACTTTAGAGGAAATGGGGCCAAATTACATTTCACCAATTACTTGAGGGATTGATTCTGGAAGTCTGACTTAATGGTATTATATTTCTGATTGACTCCAGAATAGTTTAAATGGCCATTACATCTGGCTGTTGCTTGGTAGCCCATCCCTTAATCCAGTTTGGGATGTCCAAACCCTAATGATGTGATCAAAATTGCGCTTGAAGAAATAGGGTGGAATGAGACAGTAATGCAAAGGGTTCAACTATACTAAATCTATCGGAAGGAAGCTATATGAACTGGGGTGTGAGAAAAACAGGTTGGAAAGAGAGGAGTCAATGGTTAAGACTTTGTTAAGCATTTAGCCAGCAGAGATGAAGAGCTTGAAGTCATCAGGATCTGAGTGTTTGTGCCTGGACTCTGCACATTTCTGATGTTTCTTATTTTCTCTAGAAAAAGATTAGGAGTTAATGTGGGATGAGGGGGAGACTGCGTTTTTTTGGTGTTTTTTTTTCCCCCCCAGATCAAACAAATGGCTTCATTTTCAAGCTTAGTAAACATCCACCCACTCTTCTGTGAGTCTTCCTTAGCTCAGTAAAAAAGAAAAATCTCCCTCAAGTGGAACAGCATTGTTGCTACCGATTCATTATGTAATTACTAAAGCTGAGTATACTTATTTGTGAGTGAGGTTCAAATTGACCAACAATGAAGAAAAATATCTGCTTTTCTTTTTAACTATTAAGAATGATCCCCTTGGGGCTGGGAATATGGCCTAGTGGCAAAAGTGCCTGCCTCTATACATGAAGCCCTGGGTTCGATTCCCAGCACCACATGTATAGAAAACGGCCCGAAGTGGCGCTGTGGCTCAAGTGGTAGAGGGCTAGCCTTGAGCAAAAAGAAGCCAGGGACAGTGCTCAGGCCCTGAGTTCAAGGCCCAGGACTGGCAAAAAAAAAAAAAGAATGATCCCCTTTTGTCACTGTATTTGATTTTGGCAAGGTGGGTATTGTGTATATGTTTGTCTAAATTAGGGAAGGAAAGGGGAACATCAAAATGGTGAGACAAAGGGTAAAAGGTGAACCAACGCAACAGCAATACTTACAAGACAATATATTGGAAACTAACTGTACAACTTGAGGTGGGGGGGTTGGAATTGTGGAGGAGGGAAGGGAAAGTGGGAGAAAAACGTGGGAGGAGGTAACAAGTTTGACAAGAAATGTACTCACTACTTTATGTATGCAACTGTAACCCCTCTGTATATTACTGTGACAATAATTTTTTAAGAAAAGAATATGCTCAAAAACAACAAAATAATAGTACTTGGCTTATACTGGCTTCAATTTTCTCCAAGGATCTGACAGGTTTAATAATTGGTCACTTCAGAATTGCACTGTGACTTATAGAAGCAGAATAGCTTCTGTCTTGTGAAAGGCAGATATTGATTTATGATTTGAACAAAAAGGTTAAAACATTGATGTATCATCAGAATGTGTAACAAATGAGTCACTGTGATCTTGAGTAGGAATTCAGATGTGTGTTAGTAAGGACTAGAAGTTAACAAATTATGTGGCTATGTCTTAATCATAGGAAGAGAGAGAAAAAAGATTTTGCTATGGAAGAAGATGGTGTGGAGACTGGAATACATGGTTACAGTGCTAGCTGAAGAGAGGGATAAAGGGGTCCTAAGACAAGGAATGCAGGAATGCATCTCTAGAAACCAAAAGGCAAGGGAACCAATTCACTTCTAAGGCTCATGGAGGGAGCGGGACCCTCCAACACACAGATTTGGATTTTTCAACCTGCATAAACTATAAAGAGAATAAAAATGTTGCTTTAAGCCACACCATTGGTCACAAAAAGCATTCAAAACTATCAGCTCTCCATGTCTGCAGGTTCCACATCCCCCTTGAAAATATTTAAGAAAAAAGTTATATGTGCACTGAAGGTATACAGATTTTTTTTCTAGTTACTATTTCCCAAACAACACAGTGCGAGAACGAACTGCATAGCCTTGTCTCTTTAAGTAGAGATGATTTAAAGGTATGCAGGTAAGAGGCTTGAGTAGTTGTGAGTTTGGTGTCTGCATGAATCCGGGAACCACTGGCTCACGGAGTCTGAAGGGCAATGGCTGGGTACTGATATTAAACAGACAATAGTGGTTTGGAGTCAGCCATTTCCCAGAGCCCTACAGTGCCATAGGAATATTTGTAACACAAACAAGCCTTTCCCTTGCTAGTAATGATCAGCTTTTGTACTAAGCAGTTTGATTAGAAGACTTCAGACTACCTGGGGAAAAATGAGACATCAAAGGAGACTGAAAAACCCCTCTGGTGACACAGTCAGGACTGGACCCTGACCAGCCTGGGGCTCTCTTCTGCGCATGTGTGTGGATCCTGGGCCAGCTTCTCTGAGCTAGGTTAGGGACCATGTGACGGCCCCATCTGCTCTGCAGGTTGGCCCCTGGACAGGTTGTCAGCTCCGGAGCAGCTTTCTCTACCAGATCCTCTCAAGGCAAGTTCTTGTCGAATCTGTTGTGCTTCCCTGTCCACTAAGCTGGACCCTGGGCCCTGAATGTTTCTCACTACAGAATCCCAGTGGCTCTTGCCAAGTGAGGGGCTTGCCCCATCTCACTGTGAAGGCCATGTGGGTGGCCAGGGTACTCGTGACAGCTCTAGCTGGGTCCTGTTCCCTCACCAACCTGAGACTAGATGGCCTGGTTAGATTCCTAAAGGTTTCTTTCCTTTCAAAAACACTCCTTTTAGAGTCTTATGTGAATCATGAATAGCAGCCCTGGAAAAGTCTTCTCGATGATGAGAAGCCTCCAACTGCGAAGGCTAATTAGGTGTGGGTGTAACTTGTTCTCAACTCCTGGAGAGAGAGATATTATAGAAATAAAGATTTTGAGCTGTGTTTCTCCCCCTTAAGGTTGCGAACACATTCTCTAATGTTTATTATCTCTGTTGGTGGGTCAAATATTAGAGTGTGTCACTCTGTCTTCCTTCAGCACCTTCCCTATAAACAGGTCACAGCAAGCCAAGCTGGGATTCGGTTTCTACCTAAGGCCTCGGTTGTGCTGCTCCCCCTCTGGATGTTCTCAAGGGGCTCAGCATTGCATCTTCCCATCCAGCCGTGCCACTGTCCCACCGGCCCTCAAGGTGATGGGACGCGGCTACCTCTTCCAGGCTCCAACGAGCTACCTCATCCAGGTTCCTTGGTCATCTCTAGCTGTGACTCCTTCTTGGCCTTTGCAGAGGGATTTGAATTTGGCTCACACAGGCTGGGGTCATTTGAAGGGAAGCTACAACTACTGAGCTACACTTTAGCACAAGACCTAGCTGACACCTGGATAGTTTTCTATATTGCTGAATTAAAGGTAGGCAGAGCTGGATGGCTTAAATGAGCACTTTATCTGTCTCTACATTTTCACCTGCTTCTTTTGTTCGTAAGTGGTTTAAATACAGGTGTCTTTTGTAATGAGCTACAAGATGCAAATTTCAAATGGGACGGTGTTTTATACATTTGGAAATTGATTCACTGGGAATAGTATACTTCTAGAGGTCACTAACGAAGTTCATTGTTTCAACAACAACTCAAATCCTTATAGCCACTATTCCAGAGATCTATTTAGAATAATTGTAGAAACTACAGTCATCCAGTAACTAAAGCTGTCTGTGAAAAAGAGAAACAACATCTAAGTTACAAAGAGAAAGAAAAGTATTTTAAAAGTTTTATTATCTTAACTTATTTGTACAGAGATTTTATTGTGATATTTGTGACATGCCCATAATGTACTTCGATCAAACTCATGCAGTCTATATTACTCTTTCCAACCCTTTCTTTCCTCACTCTCCTTTTTAGTGGTTTTTGGTGGATTTCATTAGGCTATTTGCATACTTACAAAGTACTTCTACAGTATTCAGTTCCTGCCATCTTTCCCTTTCTTAGTCCCCCCTACCCTGTGCCTTCCCTCCTCAAATACATCCCTTTTACAGACAGGCCATATTGGAAAAAAATTAAGTTTTTCATATGAATGAAAATATGTAATACTTGTCCTTCTGAGCTTGGCTTATCTCAGTTTACATGGTGCTCTCCAGTTCCATCCATTTTCCTGCAATAGCATACTTGTATTTGTTATGTCTGAAAAATACTCTATTGTATATATTACCACATTGCTGCACCCTGGCAGGTGTGAACCACTGGTGACTGGCAGAAGATCCAAGTTTTAATATGACAGGAATGGTGAACGCATGTGGTTTTGGAGGAGATACACTGTACAGGATGGCCTTGGGTAAGTTTACAAGATATATGTATTAAAACTTTTAAAGGAAACATGATCTGTATTCTGTATTTGTAAATATAGATTTGCATAATCTGCAAATAGCTAGCCAGAAGCTGCTGGCTCTCTACACCTCTGCTGTGGCAATGAAAGGAAGCCACTAAATTTATCAACATAATTTCTTCTCTGTGCAGTCTCACCAAACTCCAGTTGCCATTAGGTCATCCTTTCCCTTTTCTCTCCTCCCTCCCTCCCTCCCTCCCTCCCTCCCTCTTCCCTCCCTCCCTCCCTCCCTCCATGTCTCCTTGCCTGCCTGCCTGCCTTTTCCCCAGGACTCTCTCCCTTCTTCCCTCCCTTCCGTCTCTATCTTCTTGTCCTCTCTCTCTCTCTCTCTCTCTCTCTCTCTCTCTCTCTCTCTCTCTCTTTCTCTCTCTCCCTCTCTCTCCTCCCTCACTTTAAGTTTCTGCCATTCCCACTCTGGGGTTCTTTGGTGAGCATGCAAATCAACACAGTTTTGAAAACTTCACTCTCTGAAGCTTAAAATAATTTTTTTTGCCTGTCCTGGGGCTTGGGACTCAGGGCCTGAGCACTGTCCCTGGCTTCTTTTTGCTCAAGGCTAGCACTCTGCCACTTGAGCCACAGCGCCACTTCCGGCCTTTTCTGTTTATGTGGTACTGAGGGATTGAAACCAGGGCTTCATGCATGCTAGGCAAGCACTCTACCACTAGGCCACATTCCCAGCCCTCTGAAGCTTATTCTTAACTCAGTATGTGTTTAATCAACTTTCACTCATATGTGCTTCTTAATAAGAGCTTATTTCCGATGAATTGCCTTCTACCACTAGACATCTTTCAAATATTGCGTTTGAGTGTGTTCTATTGGTTTAGTTGGGGCTGCACTGAGAAACTTTCATACATTCTCTTTGCTCATCCTTACCCATCATGCTTCACCATCATTAGCTATTATTGGCTAGTTCCAGTGGCTCATCTCCATGGAAGTATGAGTTCATGGGGCAGTGGTCTTTCAAATGAAAGACTGAGGGAAGGTATTGCTAGAGCACATCCATGGCCATCAATGTGGAATGGATGTGGTGCCATGGACTAAATACCATCAATAATAATAGTGGTTGTGATGAGAGTGCTAACCTTTTGGGTTTCCTGAGGTAGAAATTTGCATGCAAAAGTTTAGGAGGCACTTTTTAATTTTTATTGTGAAGGTGATGTACAGCGGGGTTACAGTTTCATACATAAGGCAGTGAGTACATTTCTTGTCCAACTTGTTACCTTCTCCCTCATTTTCCTCCCACTTTCCCTCCTCCACAATCCCCTCCCCCAAGTTGTACAGTTAGTTTCAAACATATTGTCTTTTAAGCATTGTTGTTGCATTGGTTCACCTTTTATCCTTTGTCTCACCATTTTGATGTTCCCCTTCCCTTCCCTGATTCATACAAACATATATACAATACCCAGAGTACTGGAATCAAACACAGTGCTAACAGGGGCTGAATCATAGGGAAGATAAACAGAAGAAGAAAGAAATAATTTCACATTGTAAACTAAAAATAACAACAACAACGATAAGCTACTAGTTTCCATATCTTGGAGATCATTTTGCTTAGCATCATCTTATTTAGCTATTGAGCTATTGTGATCATCTACTATGACTATCCTAGACATATACTAATTATTAACAATGAGAGAAACCATGGAATCTGTGTTTCTTGGATCAGAATCATTTCACTTAATATGATTTTTCCAAGTCTTTTCATTTCCTTACCAATAGGGTAATGTCATTCTTTCTGATAGAAGCATAGCATTCCATTGTGTATATATACCACAATTTCTTGATCCATTCATCTATTGAGGGGAATCTGGCTTGGTCCATATTTTAGCTATGATAAATAATGCTGCAACAAACATGGTTGTGCTGATAGCTTTAGTATGGCCTTGTTTGTGATCCTTGGGTAAATGCCCAAAAGTGGGGTTGGTGGGTCATAGGGGAGCTCTATATTTAGCCTTTTGAGGGACCTCCATACTGCTTTCCAAAGTGGTTGAACAAGTTTACACTCCAAAAGTGTAGTAGTGTTCCCTTTTGGCCACATCCTTGCCAGTATCTGTTGGTATTAGTTTTCTTGATAATGGCCAATTTTACTGGGGTAAAGTGGAATCTAATATTGTTTTGATTTGCATTTCTTTTATGGCCAGAAATGTTGAATACTTTTCCATATGTCTATTGACCATTCTTATTTTCTCTTCAGTGAAGTCTGTCTTTAAGTCTTTAGCCCACTTCTTAATGGGGCAGTTGTTTGAGGATTTGCTTTGGGAGGATTTAAGTTTTTGAGTTCTAAGTATATTTTTAGATATGAGGCCTTTGTCTGTTGTATAGCTAGTGAAGATCTTCTCCTAATCTGTAGGCTTTCTATTTAGCTTGCAAGCTATGTCCTTTGCCACAAATGAAGCTCTGTAGTTTGATGCAATCCCATTTGTCCAACCTTTCTTTCATTTGTTGAGTTTCTGGGTCTTAAGAAACTTTTGACCTTTGCAAAGGAACCTAGTGTTTCTAGGAGGCATTTTTGAGAATAACATGTATAAGAAGTAAGGTAGGATTGGACAGTAGGTGCATTCAGAATAAGCAATTATTACAACAGAGTATGCTGATAATCCCACAGGCAGCTCTGGAACTGGGCTGAACTTAAACTCTGAAAAACTCAGCATTGTCTTCAATTGAAACAAGAGGGCTGGGCACAGTTAGCCATTGCACACTGGCTGATTCTTTCTTAAAATGGGAATATGATTGTTATTATCATTTTATACCTGGGTAATCAGGGCCCAGCATGATTGAGCTGCTTGCCCAGTGTCATATAACAAACAGGTTAAGTAACAAATGCAGATTTTTGAAACCAAACCTCAAGGAAAGTCCCATAATTGTATCACCTTTCTCTATTTGCTTGTATTTAGTCTCATGGGCACAATCACTTTTGTAATTTATGAATTTTCTTATATTAAAAGTGATGATGCAATGATGCATTCTTTCCCTCTTTGATATAATATGTATCCCTCCTAATGACAGATTTACTTGCTTAATTTCCAAGTAGCCTTTTATGCATAGGAGCTGGTTGGTGCATGCAGATAGGGTAAGAGCGTGTTAGATATGCAGGGGAAGGGGAGAATTACACTCTTACATTCCCTCAAACATAACTGTTATCCCCAGACAATTACAGAAGTTCATTGTTCCTTTTCAAGAAGGCATGAACCACAGAAACTGAATGTCTGTCTAATCCCCATGACAGAGCCTTTCTGTAGCAATAAGATTTTGTATAATTGAAGGCTTGCATGTTTTCACAGTTGAAACTTGTTACTGGAACTCTCATTCACTGCTGGTAGGAATGCAAAATAACTTGGCCAGTTTGGAAGACATGTTGGCAGTTCTTACAAAACTGAAAACACTCCAAGCACACAATTGAGCAAGAATGCTCCTACGCATTTAACCAAATAAGATGAAAACATATATCCATATAAAAACCTTCGCATGAATATTTATAATAGCTTTATTGATAATATAAAAACAAAGTGGCTACAACCTAGATGTCTTTCAACCAGTGAATGGTTAAATGAACTCATATGTTTACATACTAGAGTATTATTCCATGAGGAAGAGGAATGAACTACCAAGTTACGAAAAGAGATGAAAGAAACTTAAATGCATATTTCCAAGTGGAAGAAGCCTACAAGTCATGTGACTCCAGCTACATGGCACTCTGGAAGGGAAAACATTACAGAAATAGCAAAAAATCAGGGTTTCCAGGGATTTGAGAGGACTGGAAATGGATGACCAGGTATAGTAACTGTGTCCCGTGTGTGTGTGTGTGTGTGTGTGTGTGTGTGTGTGTGTGTGTGTGTGTGTGTGTGTATGTTTTGTAGGAAAAGTTGGAAGTGGAGAACCTTGAGTAATGCTGCTTCAGCCAGCTGCTTGAGGTCAACGGCAGTGGCCATCAATCACTTTGAGAGCATGTACTCGGGACACAGTGGGATGAGAATGGCACTTTGCCTCTATATTTCTCTCCTAAAACTCACGTATGTGAAAAACATCAGATAAATAAAGAAGAAGCCTACACTATGACTGACCAATGTGTCTCAAAATGATCAAGCACATGAGAAACAAGGAGAGTTGGAGAAAATGTCAAAGATCTAAGGAGTTATGGGCACTGGCTATAATGTGGTGTCCTGAATAGGAAAAGAACAGAAAAATGGCATTAGGTAAAAATTAAGGATATTTGAATGAGTGGTGAATGATAATACCTCAGTATTTGTTAATTGTAACAAGCATACTGTATTGTCATAATAGGACTTGTCAATGTTAATCATAAGGGAATCAATGCCCAAGTATGGGAATTGTTAGTACTATTACCTTCACCAATAGCAACTAGTAATATTAATAATAGGACACGATTCCATATTTTGGAGATCATTTTGCTTAGCGTCATGGATTTATTTATTTCAACAAGTTCTCATGAGGTGGTTCAGGCTGGCCTCACCTTCCGCTGCCTCAGTCTCCTGAATGCTGAGATTATAAGGGGCACCACCACATCCAGCATAGGAATTAAGTTAGTACAATCTCCTTCTGATTACTGAATGAACACAAAATAGTATTTTAGGAGTGTTTTATGTCCACCTTTGTGTGGGTATGTGTGTGCTTGTGTTTGTGATTTGTGGGCTTAGTTTATTGTGTCGCAGTCAAAATGGAAGCCTATAAAGACTCATGTGTTTCTCTTCCTAGCCAGTGAAACTCAAGCATAAACCTTAACAAGACCTCAGTTGCACCTGCTCTGTTTAGAACTCTGAGACTGGGTGTGCTTTGCTCCAGCATCATCAGATTTATATTTCACAACTAAAATCAAAGGTGGTAAGGGCTCTACTACTTTTATTGCTTCTATAAGGCTCCCATTGTGGAGACCTTTTCTATGTGGAAATACTAGGCCATCCATGAAGTGGTATTTTTATATGTGAAACTTAGTAGCCAAGTTATAGGAGAGCTTTGCAAATAGTTTGAGGAACATTTACAGAAATAGTCCTCTGCCACCAAAATGATGCAACAAATCCAATCTACCATCTCAGCCTTTCTATCCTTTTCCACATGTCTTGACTGCTGCATCTTTTGATCAAGACAATGCTATTGTTCATAAATTGGTTCCTTGTGAAAAATATGCTGGCTGTATTGTCAGCGGCTGCCAGTTCGTTCAGGGCTGACAGTCATTTGATGAGCAAAAAGAAGCTAACTCTGAAATTGTCAGAGGTACATGATCTATTTGAGATTGGAAAATAAGACACCTAGAATGTCATATTAAATGGCCAGAAGTACCAAATCCCTATCAGAAAATGTGAAAATATTGGAGCTAAGATTGTAATATAGTTGAGTGATTTCTTCAATGATAATCCATGTACAATTATTGAAATCTTGTAGACATTTTGAGTGGTATCTTCTACTAGTCTGAAAATTTGATATTTATAATGAATAAAGAATGATGAGAGACCACTATAGCTTAAATTCAGCGCCTAGCTTATATGACTGTACCAAGACCTTTGCATAGTCAGAGACAGTATAAAAAGCCTGACATGATGTAGAAGGAAAATGGATCCTATGTTCTTTGATTACTACATTTTCATGAAATTCTTTTAAATGAAAAAAGATAGTTACAGCCTGGCTTTAGGACATAACAAATATCAACTTGAACAAGACTAGTTGAAGGTTTTTCACAACAGCATTAAGAAGAGTATAGTTTCTTTCCAACATTTGCTGGTCCTGGTTATTGGAACATATTGTTGCAATGAGCATAAGAAAATTGTTTCACTGCTCTATTTCTTTTCAATCCTAACCACTCATCTAAAATTTTACTTTCTGTAACTAATTATTTTCCCCTAGGTCAAAATTTTAGACCACATGCTTTCCACTAATATTCATCAGCAAGGGGACAAAGAATGTTAGGCAACCAAATTATTGGCACATCCCTTCTAGCATCCAGTCTTATTGGTGTCTAGTATAAAAGCATACTTTCTTTCACACACTTCTGAAACAAAGTAGGAAATAAAAGCTTTTTTTTCAGACAGAGTCTGAAAAGTCTCTTCCCAAAGGTAGGTAGGTCAAGCTTCATCCATTGCAGTTACATTTCTAAGTCCAGATCCATCTAGTTAGCTCTGCACACTGTACACCAGTTATATTCTGTAATATGAAATTAACTTCCCTCAATATTTTATCTCAAATAGTGAGGCACCTTGCCACCCCCCTCCCTTTGACATTGGAGCTCACTGACCAGAAGCAATACGTTATGGAATGGTGTATAAATCATTCTTGAGATCACTGATGGCCTTGCATGCAGCCCTGTTACAAATCTACATGGAGAGTGTCAGCCACAGGGACTGAAGACTCCTGCCTCGTTCACGAAGGGGAGGAGCCAATCCAATCAATCTACTATAGATCTGTGTTGGGTTCTTGGGGAATACTGGAATCATTTTCCATCCTTTTGTATTTCTAAGACAAATTCCCAGGAGAGAGAAAGTATTTGGTTTAACTCTGGGCCCAACTGCTAGTCAGGGATAAAGATTTAAGGGGGATCAGGATGAACAGGAATAAACATTATGACTAACTCCTAAAATCACAGAAATGCTGGGCAGACAACACAGACACATTTTATCACTTTGAGACTCACTTCTCTTCCTTTTACCTCCAACAGCATATGCTGATATATACATATTTCTGTGTGTGTTGGTCCTGGGGCTTGAACTCAAGGCCTAGACACTGTTCTGAGCTTCTTTTGTACAAGGCTAGCATTCTACCACTTAAGCCTCAGTGTCACTTCCCGATTTTCCTGAGTAGTTTAATGGAGATAAGAGTCTCACAGTCTTTCCTGCCAGGGCTGGCTTCAAACCACAATCCTTAGATTTCAGCTTCCTGAGTAGCTAGTATTATAGGCGTGAGCCACCAGCGTCTGCCTGACATTTAGATTTTTAAACGTCTTATCCAAATAGGAAAAAGTCCATCTAATGTATAACCCAAATCACAGTAGTTATTCTATCACGCTTCAAGCTCAGGCTCTCTAGGTGAAGTCCAATCTTCTACCAGTTCCATTGTGATTCTGCCTTGCTATTCTGAAACCTGAAGTTTGATTCCTCTCATTCAAAACCTAATATGCGTAGGCAAATCATCCACGTTGATACCTGTGATTCAAATAAATCCTTTTCACTACTACATAAATATTTGGCGATTTTTCCTTTCTTTGGTGAAATGTATTTAGATTTTTCCTTTTTGGGCCATAACAAATAACATAGGAGTAAACATTCTTATGCGTCTCTGCTCATACATGTAAGTTTTTCTTGTGGTTGTATGAGTCAGAGGAACAACCTGTGCTAGTGTTAAATTTCTTCTGCTTTATAGTTCCACTAACTATATGTGTGAATGGAACTTAGATTCCCTGACTTTTATTCCTCAACAACACTTGTTATTATTGGATTTCTAATCTAATGGGTGTGACATTATAGCTCCTATTTTCCTCTCTTTCACTCTTTGTCAACATAAATGTGTCAAGTTTTATTATGAACTTCCCTTTAGAAAGGAGAAGTCTAAGTCATAGAAAATAATTTGTTCAAGGTCTTACAGTCATTAGGAGACTGAAAATCCAGGATGAAACTGGAGCAATTGAAGTCCCAACTCAAGGTCATTTAAAAATCTTGCTACAATACAGTAACATCACTTCATTGTTCATTCAGATGTGTTATTATAATGCAGAGAATGAGCAGATGTGTGTTTTTCTGTTCATTTTGTATTTTTCCCACTAGACTACTGTACTCTGTAAGTTTTGCCTGGAATTTTTATTCATTTTTTTCTAGCATTTTAACATTTTCTTCTTCTTTTTTTCTCTCTTTCTCCCTCATTTCCCCCTTCTTTCTTCCACCCTTACATCTTAAACACTGGGTTATCCTGCATGGCTGTTCAGAGGGTTGAGAAAATGAATTGAGAGAGTATAGTGATCTTGAGATCACTGCTTTTTATTATTTTATTTTTACATTATAATTGAAGACAATAGTAGCCCCCCTCTATCAAGGTTGAAATGGAAAGAAACATGGCTGAATTCATTTGCATGTGCACCATGTGGAAATGACTGTTAGCAAAAGTTCGGTCTGGAGCAGCTGCTTCTGACACACACCACTTGTCTCTATTAATTAGAACAAAATTTAAGCTTCCTTAGGAACTAAAATTATGCAGTAAATTTATAACGAACAATAAAATGTTGCATGGAGACTAGCCCCACCAGTCATTGCTGCCTTCGTTTCTCTGTTACATTTCGTTGGCAAGTTCTATTCTTAGCTGAAAAAGAACTAGCAGTGAAATAGCTAATGTGATAAATATGGTTGCAAAACAAAATCCCAAAATCGGGATGCCCCAGACCTGCAAGTGAAGAGCGGTGAAGCAGATCAGATTCAGTCACTAAGCACCAAGTTCAGCAAGATGCTAGACCTCGGGGTTATTCTTTGTTTTGAAAGAAGACACAGGAAGTTAAATCAACATTTTAATACAGAATGCGGAAGCTTGTCTTTATCGTGTTACTCTTTTTCTTCCCTAACAAGGTCTTTATCCTTGCACCGAGGCTGTCTCTCTGTGTCCTTAGAATATTTTGCCTTTCATAAAGCTTTTTGGTTTTTTGTGGTTGCTACCATCACAGAATGCAAGCTCTTTGGCCACAGTGCCAATAGCTCCTTCATCTTTAACTCTACACAGAAATCACCATGATGGCTGTCACACAGTAATCCCCATTGATGCATAATATAAAATTCAGTTTTTTAAACCTGGCAGTACTAGAACAGGAATAGATTCGCTTGTTTATCCTTTCACATATCTCTAGATATTTAGGTTGCGCCCGGCCTTTGACTGTTACAAATGAGGTTTCTGTGCACATCCTTGAGCATTTCTTTCGATGGACAAAGAGTTGAGTAGATTCCTGGGAGAGGAAATGCTGAGTTTTATAGGTAGAAGTAGGTCTAACCATCTAAGATATTGTCACATTGTTTTCCAAAGTGGTTGTACAATTTTACATTACTCCTTACAATGAATATAATTTTAGTTGCTCTACATTGACTCTAATATTTTCTATGTTCAGTATTTTTAAATTTTAACTGTTCTGTAGGAGTAAGCGAATCATAATGTAGTTTTAATTTGCATGTTCTTGATGACTAGCAGTGTTGAGCATGTTTTGGCCCCTCTTGCAAAGTCTTCAGATATTTTTCCTAGTTTTTACTTAGGTTGTTTGTCTTATTGCAATAGAATTTAAGAGTTCTGGATAGAAATACTTTGTTAGATACATACATCGCAAGCTTTTCCTTCCAGGTTTGTGGTTTGCTACTTTTGTTTTTTGTTGCTAATAGTCTCATTAAAAAAGCAGACATTTTGATCATCTATTTAATTTATATTTCCATTTATCATAGTTTTTATTTTTCTAAGAATATCTGCTTTTATATAGAGTATAATTGTTTTCTTCCATAAATGTTATGACTTTGCTTTATATTTTGGTTTTCTCTAGTATAAAACGTAAATTACAATTTCCCTTTACTCTGCATTAGTCTTATCATTCATGTTTTGATGTGCCACGTTATCATCATTACCATTCATTTTGAAATATTTTCTAATATCTTTTGTGATTTCTTCTTTGTTTCTTGTATTGTTAAGGTGTTTGTTTAAAAATTTTCAATTTTCTGTTACTGACTTCTAATTTAAAAATCTTGTGGTCAAAGAACTTGTTCCATGTGCTTTAATCCTTTTAAATGTTGACTTAGAGCATACTGTACATATTTCACTGTTTTGTTTTTTTTTGTTTTTTTTTTTACCAGTCCTGGGGACTGGACTCGGGGCCTGAGCACTGTCCCTGGCTTCTTTTTGCTCAAGGCTAGCACTCTGCCACTTGAGCCACAGCGCCACTTCTGGCCGTTTTCTGTATATGTGGTGCTGGGGAATTGAACCCAGGGCCTCATATATACGAGGCAAGCACTCTTGCCACTAGGCCATATCCCCAGCCCATATTTCACTGTTTTGATGAATGTTTTCCATGCACATAAAATACATATTCTTCTGGGAAATAGTATTTTGTATTGCATATATAGAAATCTTATATATATGTTATGTATGAGTGATACATATGATTAAGTTGGTTGGTTATGTTTTTCAAATCTTCCACATCTGCAATGAAAGTTTAAAATACAAAATTCATTTTCTTACTGAAGGAAATTCACTGAAGCTCCAACTTTATTTGTGAAGTTATGTAACTTTTCTTTTAGTATTGCAACCTTTCCTTCAGTTACTTGGGAAATCTAGTGTGTAGACAACAGACAATTCTCCTGATAGAAGACAAAACAGAGCAAGAGAAGGATAGACTATAAAGCAGGAGGCAAATGCAAAAAGACTAGCATGGACTTGTTTGATTATTGTGAATAATGCCACTATAGACTCGGGCATATAAATATCTCTTTGAGATCTTGATATTTCAGATTTTTGACTATATATCTGGGAGTGGAGTTGCTGATTCACATGGTATTTGTACTTTAATTTTTTGAGGAATTTTTGCACTGTTAAAACAGCAGCTGTATTCTCGTACCATGAATGGGGCACAAGCACTTTGTACTGCCATTCTTGCTGTTACTCATTATTAGCTACTTATTATTGGCTATTAGTACTAATTACTAGCTATTAATATTTATTAGCTGATTAGAGTCTATTGCGCATTAACATCCTTATTAATATCTATTGTCTTCAGTTTTTTATTTCCAAGAATTTTATTGTTTTAATTTTATTCCTAAATTTTTAAAAAATCAAAGGTAGGTTTTATACCCCCCGCCCCGGTCTTTGAATCAATGCTTAGTTTAGTGACAAGCTGACTGGTTAGAGTATGGTGGAAATGACACCATGTGACTTTCAATGCTTTACATCTTTCACTTAGTTTTCTGGAAGAGTGGGGCCTTGGGCCACCATGTAAGAATCCCCCTTCCCTCCCCACAAGGCCACCAAGCTGAGATAAAGCCTAGATCAATCAGGAGAACCCTGAACCCCTCAGAAGATCAGCCCTTACAGGCTTCCAGCCCCAGCTGCATCTGCAGGGAGACACTGGGTCAGAACTGCCTGGATGAGAACTTCTCAAATTCTGACACCTAGAACCAGGGGAAATGCTGTTTTAAGCCACTGAATTGTGATACAGATGTAGATACTTAACTTCATACCAAAGTATTTTCTACATAACAAAAGGCCCTAGAATTGAGTGGCACCAAACACACACTGTATTATGCTTCACAGATGCTACGGGTTGAAAATCCCACGGGCACAGGGAAGATTTGGCTCATCACAGCCCCATGATACTAGTGCTCCGGCTGGAAAGACTCCAAGGCTGGAGTGATTAAGGGGCTGCGGACCTGAGTCCCTTGGAGGCAGCTTTCCTCACCCAGGTCTGGGGGTTGATGCTGGTTGCTCCTGAGGCCTCAGTCATGACACAGACTCACTCTGGGCTTCCTCACATGGTGACGGATGGGTCCCAAGATCAAGCTGCCCATATCTCCAGGCCTAATCTTTTAGTATTACTTCTTTTTTTTTTTTTTTTTTGGCCAGTCCTGGGGCTTGGACTCAGGGCCTGAGCACTGTCCCTGGCTTCTTCTTGCTCAAGGCTAGCACTCTGCCACTTGAGCCACAGCGCCACTTCTGGCCATTTTCTGTATATGTGGTGCTGGGGAATCGAACCCAGGGCCTCATGTATATGAGGCAAGCACTCTTGCCACTAGGCCATATCCCCAGCCCTCAGTATTACTTCTAGTCTGCTCGTGTGGTCTGGATTCGAGGGCGGCGATGTGGACCCCATCTCTGGAAGGCAGTGCTAAAGATTCTTGGAGTTGCTTTTTGAAGAGCCACATGGGAAGGTAGTAGTTTTGGAACAGGGCCTAGCGGAAGGGGATGGACAAGGCTATTTCTCTTCATATTTGACAGAAATAACTGTGTAAAATGACTCTTATGAGTAGTAAGAGTGAGCCACTGAGTGTTCATTATTTCTGCCTCGACTTGTAGGCTATAAAGAGGTGTGCAGACAAATACTTCATTATTTCCAAAAGATGCATTATTTTATAGTAGACAGTGAAATGGAAATGGATAGCTTTATAAAGACATGATTTTACCGAGCCATAGAAATTATTTACATGACTAAGGGAGGAAAATCCCAAAATTTGGTCAATTTGAAAACATCTGCTGCATATTGGTCACATGATTACCAGTTCAATTTCATGAGAAACTAGGTGGTATGTTAGGTGTTAAATAGGGCATTTTGCTTCTACCTACTGCATACTGATTTCATCTAAAGGAATAGTACATAGTCATTAAGAGACCATGATCAAAAAAGTATTGACTCTAAGAATATAATCATTTCATTAGCAAGAATAAAGAATCGAGTTGTGAATTATATGTATATGTGCATTACCTTTAGGGTCTTTCTACCAAAGACTCACTTAAAATTCTGCCAATCAAGTGTTTTGATCTGCTCCTGCTATAACAAAAAGGTACTTACTGTGTAAAGTCAAGTCATGGAAGGCTGTTCCTGCTTACAAGGGTCATTCTCTGAAAAACTCCTGGGCTTTTTACACATTTGTACCACGACACACTAGCATTTAATACCTATTGTAGTTATTTAACCTAATCCCTGTACCAAAGATATAATTGATCTTTTTTCCTGTAGGGGAACATCAAATAACAATGCTTTAATTTTGTACATCTCTGCTGTATAATGATAGGCTGTCATTTTCAATAATTTACCAGTGATTATGAACAATGTGTGTGGGCTGAGTGTAGTTGCTTGGTAACCACCTTTTAAAACTTTCTTAAATGTAATTGCTTCTCTGCTAGGGAAGCGTTGATACTGCAAATTTGCATGGGGCTGCTTTCCAACTAACTCAAAATATTAAACGTTCTCTTGCTTATTATTTTGAATCATTTGCCTTTTAAGTTCTGTTAAGATAACTCAGCATTGTTAGGATCACTGTCTTTGAACAAAGTGAGACTTCCAAACGATTGTCTGTACAATGTCATTTTCCTTGTTTTACTGCACCCCCTTTCATAACTGCTTTTTTTAAAAAAATATTTTATTGTCAAACTGATGTACAGAGACGTTACAGTTCCATACGTTAGGCATTGGATACATTTCTTGTACTGTTTGTTACCTCCTCCCTCATTCCCCTCTCCCCTTCCCCCTTTCCCTTTCCCCCTATGAGTTGTTCAGTAGATTTACACTAAACAGTTTTGCAAGTATTGCTTTTGTAGTCATTTGTCTTTTTACCCTGTGTCTCTCGATTTTGGTATTCCCGTACAGTTTCCTAGTTCTAATACCAGTAGACACGGTTTCCAATGTACTCAGATAAGATACAGAGGTAGTGCAGGTACAACCACAAGAAGGGGATTCAAGAGGATCATCAATAATAGAAGCTATGATTTCACATGGCATGTTGAAAGTAATTACAACAGTGCTATAACAGTCGTTTCCATAACATGGAGTTCATTTCACTTAGCATCATCTTATGTGTTCATAAGGGTATAGCTATTAGGCTCTTGTGATCCTCTGCTGTGACTAGCCTAAACCTGTGCTAATTATTCCCTATGAGGGAGACCATAGAGTCCATGTTTCTTTGGGTCTGGCTCACTTCACTTAGTATAATTTTTTTTCCAAGTCCTTCCATTTCCTTACCAATGGGGCAATGTCATTCTTTCTGATAGAGGCATAAAATTCCATTGTGTATATGTACCACATTTTCCTGATCCATTCGTCTACTGAGGGGCATCTGGGTTGGTTCCATATTCTAGCTATGACAAATTGTGCTGCGATGAACATTGTTGTGCTGGTGGTTTTAGTATGTTCTTGTTTGTGGTCTTTTGGGCAGAGCTTCTGCAGGGCAAAGGACATAGCTCGCAAGATAAACAGAAAGCCCACAGATTGGGAAAAGATCTTTACTGGCCATACAACGAACAAAGGCCTCATGTCTAAAATATATGCAGAACTAAAAAAATTACAGTCCTCCAAAACAAAACTGCAAAGAACCAATAGCCCCCTCATCAAGTGGGCTAAAGACTTAAAAAGAGACTTCTCTGATGAGGAAATGAGAATGGCCAAGAGACATATGAAAAAGTGCTCTACATCACTGGCCATAAAAGAAATGCAAATCAAAACAACATTGAGAGTCCACCTCACCCCAGTAAGAATGTCCTTTATCAAGAAAACTAACAATAACAAATGTTGGAGGGGATGTGGCCAAAAGGGAGCCCTACTTCATTGTTGGTGGGAACGTAAACTGGTTCAGCCACTCTGGCAAGCAGTATGGAGATTCCTCAGAAGGCTAAACATAGAGCTCCCCTATGACCCAGCAGCCCCACTTTTGGGCATCTACCCAAAAGACCATAACTGCTTTCTTTAGAGCTGAGAATAGCAGGTTATGATGAAGGATAAAGACCCTTAGGTTCACTCTCAATGATTCTAAAGTCAGTTATTTATTTATTTATTGTTTAAAAAATTATATTTTATTGTCTTTAAGTAGTTATAAAAAGGGGCATAATTCAACGTTAGTTTATGTGTATAATACCATCTCTCTCATTCTTCCCCATCCCTCCCAATCCTATCAATTTTCCTCATTTCATAAAAAACACATTGAATCCTATGACAACATTAAAATATGGAATGCATTACAAATTTGCTGGTCATCACGCACACGGGCCATCCTAATCTATGCATTGTTTCAATATTTGGTATATATGCTGTCAGGGTCTGGGCACTGTCTTTGTATAGCTGTCTACCTTTTCCCATTGAACAGAAAGAATTTCTTTCTTCCTTTTTTTTGCCAGTCCTGGGGCTTGAACTCAGGGCCTGAGCACTGTCCCTGGCTTTTTTGCTCAAGGCTAGCACTCTACCACTTGAGCCACAGCGCCACTTCTGGCCATTTTCTATATATGTGGCCTTACATGTTTTAAACTCATCAGATTGTTTTATTTCTAGTCTTTCTCTCTCTCTCTCACTCTCTTGCACTCTCTCTCACACACACATACACATATACATTACACATACACACACACACCTATCTCTGTTATTTAGTGCATGTGAATTGAGTTTTGTTTGTGAAAAATGTAAAATAGAATTTAACTACATCACAAGGTCAGTACTAATGCTTTCTGAATCTTTAAGAGCTTGTAAAGATGCATACAATTTAGAAAGATTTTCATTTGACATTTCAAGACCCTTGTAGGTCTTTAGAATTCAATTAACCTTTAGTCTTGTCTCATTTATAAAATGGGTAACTGGGCTGATCTCCTTGGAGTAAGAGCAAACTCTTAGAGGATAATGGGATTAGGATATAGCATACTTTTCTTCCCATTTGTCCTATAGTTTTCAAAATAAGAAAATCTTTTAAATATCATCTTTATAGTTCTTTTTTATTATAATTTATGTGAATGAAGGAAAGAATATTGTCTGAAGGAAGAATACTTTTAAATTTTGAAGAGACTTAATGTCCTTGATGGGGTAAAAGATGAAGTTCAACTGTTTTTTTATTAAAAATTAATATTTGATTTTTTTTTTTTTTTTTTGGCCAGTCGTGGGGCTTGGACTCAGGGCCTGAGCACTGTCCCTGGCTTCTTTTTGCTCAAGGCTAACACTCTGCCACTTGAGCCACAGCGCCACTTCTGGCCATTTTCTGTATATGTGGTGCTGGGGAATTGAACCCAGGGCCTCATGAATACGAGGCAGGCACTCTAACCACTAGACTATATCCCCAGCCCCTGATTTTCATATTTTTGACACATGAGGAATATTTTGTGCATAAAATGTATGCCCTAATATTATGACATTATTTACCAATCCACAAAGAAATGCTTTTCCTGGCTATGATGTTGCATTCTTATAATCTCAGATGGGCAAGAAATATCAGAAGAATACAAGGCTGGGCCTGGGTAAAAAGCCTGATACTCCATCTGAAGTATAAACTAAAACAAAAAAGAAAAAAGAGCCTGAGCCATGGTTCAATGGGCACAGAACTTCAGTTGCCTACCAATAAAAGAAATGGTCTTGTTTTAATACGAAAGGTAAAGGTTAATTATTGGGTTCTTTAAAAAAGAACCATTATTTTGCTGTCCTGGGGCTTGGACTCAGGGCCTGACCACTGTCCATGGCTTCTTTTTTCTTTTTTTGCTCAAGGCTAGCACTCTGTCACTTGAGCCACAGAGCCACTTCTGGCCGTTTCTATATATGTGGTGCTGAGGAACTGAACCTAGGGCTTCATGTATATGAGGCAAGCACTCTTGCCACTAGGCCATATCCCCAGCCCCAGTTAGTAGATAAAATAGGATGATAGACACAGAATAAATAATGAAGTCTTTCTTTCTATGCGTGATTTACTGCATTGAAACATATTTATAAACACTCTCACATCAGTTCCAGTGATTGCTGAGATTGTGTTTTTCACTTCTGAGGAAGGTTTTTTTGTTTTTTGTTTTTGCCAATTCCTGCCATATACCTAGAAAAAAAGAAAGATGACAGCTCCAAGAAAGCACTACTTAATAATTACAAAATACTTATGTTTTTATTAGGCTTTTAAAGATAGGCTTTGAAACTATAGATTCTTCTTTTTCTAATCAAAGATATAAAATTAGCTTTGCTAGTGGGACATCACTTTTCACTTCTGAGATCAACATGACCAATTTGTTACTATGACTACCCAACACTGGCCGGAACTGAATCCTTGAGTCTGTAGCCAGCACAGACTGCTATTCAATTTTGGTAGCTCACAGCTCCAGCTTCAAAAGGTGAAATAATTTTTGCAGACCTTATTTTCTGGCAGTAAATAGCTCTTCTTCAAAGGTATCTCTTAAAAACACTTCATGTACTGGATAATATTAGCTCCATGATGAACTGTATTCTTTTTTTTTTTTTTTGTGACAGTCCTGGGGCTTGAACTCAGGGCCTGAGCACTGTCTCTCGCTTCGTTTTGCTCAAGGCTAGCATTCTACCACTTGAGCCACAGCGCCACTTCTGGCTTTTTCTCTATATGTGGTGCTGGGGAATCGAACCCAGGGCTTCATGCACGCTAGGCAAGCACTCTACCGCTAGCCCATGAATTATATTCTAATAGTGCAGAATCTAAGCTTTTAATACATGACTGTCTAAGTCTAAAAGATCATATTCTTTTCATGAGACTACACTAGAAAATAGCTAGCTAACATGGGCAGTTCTGTTTCAGACTAGAATGTGGAATACTTTTTTCTCCCATAGCAACAAAACTTAAAAATTCAGGTATAGAACTCACAATTTTCTTTATTTCTGTTACATGTGCCTTTTATTTATTTATTTTGTATTGGCTAGACACCTAGTACGACATTGACTAAAAGTACTAAGAGAGGACATCTGCATCTTTCTTCAAGTTTTAGAAGGAATATATTTAGTCATTTTAATGTTTCATATGAATGTAACAGTAATTTAGAGAATAGCATATTTAAACTACTAGTCATCTTCATCTTGCTCTTTTTTGGGGGGAAGGGTCCATCAGGAGGCTTGAACTCAGAGCCTGAACACTGTCCCTGAGCTCTTTTTGCTCAAGACTAGCACTCTACCACTTTGAGCCACAGCGCCACTTCCCGTTTTCTGGTGGCTAATTGGAGATAAGAGTCTTAGGGACTTTTTTGCCCAGGCTGACTTTGAACCATGAACCTCAGATCTCAGCTTCTTTAGTAGCTAGGATTACAGGTGTAAGCCACTGCTGCCCGGCTTTTCTTGCTTTTTAATCAGTATGAAGTAAATTATGTAAGTGCCAAGATCTATTTAGTATACCATACAGTACTATTGTATAGTCTGTAATGTTTGTATAAATACCAAATGTATTTGTTTCCTTTTTATGTTTTTTAAAGGCCAATATCAGATGAGTTGTCATCGGTCTGAAATTGTCTCTTTTTACTAAGGGGAAATATCAATCTCTCAACAAGGTATATCTGACTAAGAATATGCCATTCGACTTTTAATGGATTACTAATGTTATTACTTATCATTTGAAAATGCCCAGCGTAAAGAATTAGAATCCTAACTTATTAGTCGGATCTCTTGTTCCTTTACACATCAGGACACTTGAATTCTAGGAAGTGTAGGAGGAAAACCTAACACCTTTTCTCCAGAACCATCTTTACTCAACTACATCCCTTGTAAAACTTGTGTTTTATAAAATGTGTTACGTTTGTAATGCATTTTGGTTGTGTTACAGCATAAGCAGCTCTTCATCACTAGAGGCAACAGAAACATTTCTGTTCGCACTACTTGAAAAGAAAAACCTAATTAACACATTTAAAATTAGAATCTACAAGAAACTAGTAGTTACAGACTCTCTCCTTTCCTTGACAAGGAGCTTAGTGTACTTCGCTCTTCGTCTGCCCACCTTCCTGTGCCCTAGCCATTCTCCCAATACACAAATGTCTATTTAATATAGAATAGTAATTCTCCTCCCCCCCACCCCTCTTTGACCTAAGACCAGGATGCAAACTCTGTACCTGATTCGTTCACTCATTAGCTAGCTCTCTACCAACGGAGCCACACTTCCAAGCTCTGACATGGGATTCTAGACCTGTTTTGCTGATAGGGAGAACCGCAAAGCTTTATGGGTGTCATTGTGTTGAAGGTTCTTGGGTTGAGAGAGAGAGCATGCCAGCATGATGCCATTTGCCTACATCTCACCTGAACACACTGACAGTTTGGGAAAATAAAGTTATTTAGTGCGGAAACTTTATAATAACAAAGCAAACATCTAAAACACAGTTGAGGCCAGAGCTGAATGCCTTTCTGCCCGGGAAGGCCGGGGTGGGTGTCTGGTAAGTAATGAAACAGATAGGCAAAATGAGCATTTTACAAATAACGAAACTAAGACCCTTTTCATGTAGGCTCAACTAGCTGAACTTAACAAAAAGGAAAAGTATTTTCTGTGTAAGTTCTTGTCTCTGGATACTTATGACAAACTACCACTGCCCTTCCATAGGTGAACATCTATATCCATCAAAGAGGCTGATTATTTGTGTACTGCACTTAACAGGTCTTGTTTTGGGGGGTTTCTTTTACTTGTGGCTTTTCCACTTTATTTAACAGGTCAGCTGCTCCAGTTTTAAAGGATTTTTTATGCAATGTCTTGACTTCAGATTTTGTTGTGTTTAGTCAGTGGTTTGGTTCTGATTCATGTTGTGACATTAATGCCTGAGATATTTTTAAAGCCTAACATTCTGATGGTGAAACATTTACCTAACAAGATTTTGTGTCCAAATAGCATCCTGGGCAGATTAAATGCCACTCAGTTTTTTTTATATCTCCAAACTATATTTTTCTGTTGATTTATTCTTCTGAATCAGTATGTTTGCCAAGCATCTTTTAAAATATATCAAGTTTTCAATTTATACTAAATGAGAAATATAAATTTTGGATATACCTGACTTTCTGTTCATTATATAAAGAAAACAACTTATATGTAGCCCTAAATATGTAACTTTGAATTTCCCTATTGTTTTATACAAAATAATTTTGACACAATATTCTATACATCACACTTATTGTCTCTTGTTTTATAGAAGGCACAGAACAAATTTGTTGAATAATTTGTGATTACAACCTTTATTCTTTCATACCCTTCCATCTCATGCTCTGCTTTATTTAGAAACAGTACATAACTAAGACTTTCTTTCTATGCTTTTCTAAATGACTGCTTGTCCAGTGCCTGCTATCCATCTTCCCATCCATCCATTTAACAAATAGTACCTACTCTGTACCACATCCTTACCCCCTATAGTGACAAACTGACATAGCACAGGAATAGGTTTGGGGTTTGGTAATTAGAATCATAGATATCCAAAGACAGAAAGTATTCAGCCAAAGCAGAGCTGTTACACCTACGTTCCTCTGACAGGGAAACCTTGAAACAAGGGTGAGGAAATGTGGGTGGACATTTATGAAGAATCTCTCAGGTCTCCCTTGAAGCTTGAGAAGTGCAGTGGCAGCATCATTTTCCATAGAAAGGTGCCATCTTTCTCTTTTCAGAGACACTGTGGGAAGTTCCTCTTGTCTTGTTGGCCAGTATTCCTCCTCCATTGGCTACTGGGTGGGTAAATAGAGTTAAATTCCAGCTGAAGGCATGCTAGGTCTCATAAGGGGCCAAAGAGATTACATCCCAAAGGAGCAGTAAGAACTAGCTAATTTATACCAACATAATGCAAGAGAGAACCCGGTTGGATTTTGAGTGTACTAGGACAGGAATTCTGAAATGTAGACTGTATTCTTGTGAATAAAATTTTTTTTACGTAGGGGCACTTTCTTGGGAGGTATAGCACAAGGCCAAGGATCCCAGAGAATGGGGTACACTAGCTGCTACTCAAAGAAGCTTGGAGAAAGTGGTAGCTCATGCTGAGAGAAGATGAAATAAATGAGTCACTGTGGTAGACATTGGAGGAAAAAAAAGTTTAAAGATTTAGGGATATGGTATGCTGAAATGATAAGTCATGAGAATTCAGAGATACTTCAAAGAATGTTCCATGGAAGGATCTAGAGAACAAAGCACTTCCCAGGGTATTTAGAAGGTGCTAGTGGAAGAATATCTGATATATCCCTTGAAGCTGGGTGTGGTAGTCCTCATAGGTATCCATATTGGTACCAGAGGGTTTTCAAGAACATAGCTCTTTGTGTAGGTGACTGGACCTTTGTATAATATAGGTCTTAGAACAGCAATGTATTCTCTAGAGGCCTGATGACAAGGGAGAACCTTCAGTGACCATAACTACTGGAGTGGCAGACAATAGGGTCTGATCCACAGGAAGTTTTAGAAATGACCAACAGAACATCTCTAGAGGCAACACAGAAAGTGAATGGCAGCACCACTCAGTTTGTACTGTGATGACTGGGAAGCTGAAGGCAGTTGTCCTAATAAAAACTCAGGATTCTTGTTCAGTGTTTGGTTTTTTGAGACAACTTCTTCATCCAGAACCCATTGAATGAAGTGGTTGGGTCTTCATAAAGAAGAATCCCACAACCATGTGGCAAGTGCATTTCCTAATGGTTCTTTCACCCCTTCTCCAAAGGAACCTACCATCATGGGCTAGGGGAATTGTTTGTTGGGGAGAGCGAAATGTATACACATTTTGAGGGCTGGAAACAGTCTGACTTGTTATTGGCACACAGATACTTGAAGTATCATCAGGAGTCCATCATGGAAGGATCTGGGAGTCAGGGATAAATGGAATCTCAGTTAAGATGAAGTAACCACCCATTGGGCTTTTTTTTTTCTTCCTGTGAGGCATGAGTTGTCACCATGGGGAAAGCTAAGATGAAGCTTCTGAAACATCCCTGGGCCACCCACATCCTATTCAAGATAACAAGCAAGAGGTGGCAGGCATAGTTGAAGGCTAGCCACATGTACTCGATGGGAAGTGGGAGATGGGCTACAGGAAGACTCAGGGATTGTCTACACGATCAAGTTTTCAGGGCTTCAGTCTTCAGAAGCATGTCAGGTTATTCCTTCCAAATTTCTGCATCTTGCATCTCTCTGTATAAGTAAGCTTATGACCTAATAGGCCTTAGGGGGTCTGAAACAACATGTTTCACACTAAGGGAAAGTCCGCTGGTAGTTGTCATGAGTGGCATGAGACAACCAGTTTTGAGAGGGACTTGGAGCACGGCAGGGGTTTGCAGCAGGTGCAAGCTATGGTGCAAGCAGCCCTGCCACATGAAGTGTTGGAGGTGGAAAATGATTTGTTGTGATTTTTTTTTTTTTTTTTTTTTTTGGCCAGTCCTGGGCCTTGGACTCAGGGCCTGAGCACTGTCCCTGGCTTCTTCCCGCTCAAGGCTAGCACTCTGCCACCTGAGCCACAGCGCCCCTGCTGGCCGTTTTCCATATATGTGGTGCTGGGGAATCGAACCTAGGGCCTCGTGTATCCGAGGCAGGCACTCTTGCCACTAGGCCATATCCCCAGCCCTTGTTGTGATTTTTATGGCAAGCTCCAGAGGGAGAAGCACAGCGCAGATCCCAGGGGCTCTAGAGGGAGGCGGGGCTGTCTGTAGCAGACAATCACACAGTTTGTGAAACACAGCTCTTGTATGCTACTAGGCTCTAGCAGTTGCTCTTGAACATATAGGGTCATGGTAACTATATACCTGGGATTTTCTGTGTTAATCTGGGTCTATTAGAAATGTGAAGAATAAAGCTAAGGTCCAGCAGCAGCCCGTTAGAAGATGGATGACATCTGAGCAGGACGAAAGACTGAGCAATGATGAGAAGATTCCCACGGATGCCTCAGTGGTGCTACTTCAGTCACTGTAGGAGCTATATAAATGGTCCCATATGAGCAACAGGAGGAGAAAGAAACAAGCCCCCTCTTAGTTTACAGGTAGGCTAACTTGGCACATGGGAATAGGCTGAAAAGGAACTGCAGTTTGCATTATGATCGTATCTCGAAGTAGCCTTGAAAGGTAGTGGGGGAGGAAAACCTTGGCAGCTGGCACGGGTGTGAGCTCTGGTTATCTATGTTTTACAGTAAAAGTGACTCCACGTCAGCATTCACTGAGATTGCTAGGCAGTGGCAAGAACCTTGCCAAATGTTCAGGCACCTAGAGAGGAAAGAATAGGAAATGTTAAGCTAGGACATTTGAGACAGAGTCAGCCAAAGTGGAATTAACTTTTGTACCTGTTAATGCTCTCTAGAAAGTATCCATAGAAGAGGCCCTGGACAGCTGAGTGGACAAATGACTCATGTTATCCAGCCTTCATCTTCAGTGCCTCTGGAACCCATAAAATGTGCCCACTGCTAAAGGCAGAGCCTACGCCTGTGCCTTACGATTTGGGCTTCCACTTTCCAGGCCTGAGCTCACTCTTGCCCTGGGGGGGAGTCAGCAAATTCTCTCCTAACTGGAGTTCTGTGCATCATGGTGGCCACATAGTAGGGGTTCAGTCAAGAGGTCTTCCCCTTGGGGCTGGGGATATAGCCTAGTGGCAAGAGTGCCTGCCTCGGATACACGAGGCCCTAGGTTCGATTCCCCAGCACCACATATACAGAAAACGGCCAGAAGCGGCGCTGTGGCTCAAGTGGCAGAGTGCTAGCCTTGAGCGGGAAGAAGCCAGGGACAGTGCTCAGGCCCTGAGTCCAAGGCCCAGGACTGGCCAAAAAAAAAAAAAAAAAAAAAAGAGGTCTTCCCCATGCCATTTCCAAACGTTTCAATATAATTTTGATTAAAAGATTCTTCATTTGATCTTCTCTTATCATAAACAGGCAAGGAATAGTATGCTATTTTGTTGGTCCTGAAAACAAAGTCCCTTCAAACTGATAGACAATTCGATAACTGATGTTAGTTTTAAGGGATTTCTACATATTGGATACTGGTTCTATATATTGAATACCACCGTAGCCATGTGGGAAGAACATTAATTCAGTGAATATTCACAGTAAACTTTTAAACAAAGTACAACCACTTCCATTTTATTAGTGAGGACACTGAAACTCAGACACTATGGTAAGTAGTTCTAAAATTATGGAGCGAGAAAATGATAGACCTGGAATTTCCTTTCCAATATGTAGATTTTCGGCATCACTACTGGCCAAAGCAGAAGCTGGTATCCCTAGGAAAGAGAAAGCACCTAAGGCTGAGGAGGAAATGAAAACTCAACTTTATATCTACATTCTAAACTAGCAAACCTGATAGCAAATGAATAACTTCACTGGATTTTTTTTTCTGGAAAAGGTTATGGTATATACCCAGAGCCTAGACTTTATAGAATAAATAGGGAGGGGAGGACCACAATGCAGAGAGAACTGTTGGAATGGTGTCTGGGCTGGAGAGAGAATTAGAGAAAACCTAGAAATAGAAGGCAGGCTCATTAGTGAGGGTCCCTGAGAAAGGGGCCTTTCTCTACCCCTTTCTATGTTGGGATGGTGGAAATGAGGGACTCATGGGTGGATATGAGTACCCCAGAGTTGTGCAAATGTGTGTCCTCTTTCCTTACTGGAATTCTAAGAGGAAGAAGCCTTGCTTCTTGCTCTGTGCCAGCGTTGGGCAGCCGCCATAGGGTAAAACACGGTAGCCTGGAGAGTGTAAGTGGGGAATGAGCCTAAGCTAGCTCCTCATGATCCTCTCTCATTCCCCTTGTCCTGATGTCTCCAAGGCCTTGAGAAAGCCTTCAAGGTCACTATGTGCTCCTTGAGAGGACACTAGCATTTGGCTGAGAGCAGGGAAGCTACTGGTGTTGGCGGGCCCCACTGGGGGCACATGGATCTGGTGACCAGAGAGCATTATGGAATATAGCTTCTTCAGTGCGAGGGCATTCAAGCCAGCGCTGGAGGTCGGATGGACCACGCTTCTCTGGAAGAGGTCAGGCAGGACAGTTGGTCCATAGCTCCTTCTCTAGAGCTAGCCCTTGGGAACTCATAGGGCCTCAAGGAAAGGAGCAAAGGAGCAGAGAAGGGGAGACTTGGAAATATCAAAACATTCTGAACCGCACTGAGGAAACCCACAGAACTGCTGATTAAATTGTTTAATATTACATCAGATCAGAATGTATAATCAAAGTTGTGCTTTCCATACCTGTGTTTTGTGACCATCTTTGTCTGCTGTCTGTGTGTTTCCACAGAGCATAGGTCTTTGGAATGTCACTGATCTGTTGATGGTGAAGATCTCCTTGCCTTTCCTCTTGGTCATCTCTTTTTGCTCTTGCTCACCTCTCATTTTGGGAAACCTTTGTTGTTTCGAGTTCCTTTTTTAACCTATCTCAGGAAGACCTGTGTGCTGGGAGTGAGGTCTGTGATTTGTTTATGCAGAATACTTTAGTTGAGTGCACACTGTGTGTCAGATAGAATTTCAAGTGTTGGTCATGGAAACAATTACACATTCCCTTTGTCTCAAAGAATAGACTGCCTACTGGGGAGAGGAAAAGAGAGCGAGGGAAGGGGGAAGAGATAGAGAAAGACAGAGACAGAGACCAAGAGACAGTAACAGAGAGACAGACAGGGAGATAGAAAAAGAAACAAATCCTGCAGAGGGATGAGGGTTATGATAGAAATAAGTACAAAGTAGGTAAGAAGTATTTATGAATGGCTGGGGCATCACAGACAGCATAGAAGAAGTGACATTTGTGCTAAATTTTGAAGGAAAGGAAAAAGATACAAGTATTTACAAGGGCACAAAAATATCTGAGAAATAAGAAAACATGGAGTATGTCAGTATATTTCAAACTTAAGGTACAGGTAGAAAAGTGTTGAGGAAGATTAGCATTAAATCATGAAATTTTGTATATAAAGCTCCTTGGAAACTGCATTCCCATCTCCTGACAGGAAGGTATTTAAAAATAACAGCAGCAAATCAGTAGGAGACTAGTGTGAACGTATTTTTTTTCTTTCTGAAATGATCATTTGGAGTTGGGGTAGTTTGGAGGGGAACAAGACAGGAAGGAAAGGGTTCTTGTGTTAAACTGGGGCCAGACAAAACACAAAAGAAAACAAAACAAACACCTCAACATTGTAACTGTTTGCTAAGGAAAAATACTTGTTTTAGAAGAAAATCAACTAAGGAGTTTGCTCAGTTAGTAGCTCATAAACTGAGATTGAGAACATAAGGGGGAGAGACAGGGAGATAGCTGAATGGAAGGGAAGTTAGACCTAGCACCATCTTGTCCTCCCCCCCACCCTCGTTATACTACATCATCTGCCAGCCAGCCCTCTACTAGAAAGCCTGCTCGAATTTCCTGGTTTGTATTATAAGACATAGGCTTTGTCTGAGAGATTCATATAATAATCATGAACTTTTCCTTCTTGATATACCAGAAATGTTTCTATCAAAGCAATGAAACCTCAGAAAGAAAATGAATACAATATATAATTGTTTTCTTGCAAGTTTTAGCTAGAAATAACTGTCAAGCCAGACCTGAGCCAGGCACTGGTGGCTCACGCCTGTAATACCTAGCTACTCAGGAGGCTGAGATCTGAAGATCACAGTGCGAAGCCAACCCAGGCAGGAAAGTCCATGAGACTCTAGTCTCCAATTAAGCAAGAGGTAGAGTGCTAAACTTGAATGAAAAAGCTCAGGGACAGTGCCAGGCTGTCAAGCCCCAGGACTGGCTTGCGTGCATGCGAGCGTGCGCACACACGTATACACACAACCCAACAACAACAAAAACTGGCATGATGGCTCACATTTGTTACCACCATTTTGAGGGCTATTTGGGGCACAAAATTTCACTCTTTCTCCAAAAAGTCAAAGGCTAATGCTATAACTCAGTGGTGGAGTTCTTGCCTACAATACTACAAGACCTGAAATTTGACTCCAAGCCCTGAAAAGGAAACAAATACAAAAACCTGCTAAATACATTTGGTATTATTTTCCCTTAATTTTTCCCATTTTCTTAATATTCTTATACTTTATTTCCATACCATTTCTTTCTAATTCAACTTGAATTTTATCAATAGGTTAATAATCAAAGCAGTTGTACCTAGAGGTGAGCTTTTCTCTCAAGACACACACACACACACACACACACACACACACACACACACACATTTCTTGGGCCTAAGAAATTGATTACTTTTTTATTTTTACCAACTCCAGCAAGCTAGTAAGGTCTGTGCAATTCCCACTACAACATTTATCCTACTTGCTTGATTTCTCTCAGTCAAAAATAGAGCCCAGGGGCTGGGGATATAGCCTAGTGGCAAGAGTGCCTGCCTCGGATACACGAGGCCCTAGGTTCGATTCCCCAGCACCACATATACAGAAAACGGCCAGAAGCGGTGCTGTGGCTCAAGTGGCAGAGTGCTAGCCTTGAGCGGGAAGAAGCCAGGGACAGTGCTCAGGCCCTGAGTCCAAGGCCCAGGACTGGCCAAAAAAAAAAAAAAATAGAGCCCAGAAAGGGCGCGGTTTTGACGGCTAGGCTCCTTAAGGAAAGGAGGTTCTTTTCTTTGTGTTAATAATGTGTGGTAGGACTTCCTTAACTGCAGGCTAGAAAGGGATTAATGGATTTCTGGACAAGGAGTTAGTAGAGACTTCCATTTACACGATTGTAAAATAGCCAATGATAAACACCAAACTGCGAATGGAAATTAGGAAACGGTGGCAATCAACTAGGCAGAACCTTTGCGGTGGTGGTGCAGATGGAGCTGAGCATAGGAGGGGCTGGTAGACATTAAGGATCGCCACTTGAGGACTGGGCAGGGCCTCCAACCCCATCCTCTGTCGGGATTTACTGATGTGATGGACTGGCAGCAGGTGACAAAGCGAGGAAATGTACCCTTGGGACATGCCACACTTAGTGTGGCAGGGGGTGATTTTATTCTTGGCTTACAGTAAACGCAGACATCTGTTGCAGACAAAGCACTTCAGCTGGCTCCTTGTGAGGACAAACATGCCAGCCAAAGAGCTGGGGCCTCATTGTGGCGAATTTCTGGCTGCTCAGCAGACACGGGTCCTGGTCCAGCTGAGGACCGTTCTTCCTGCTCTTACTGACCGTGGCTTTAGCTCTGGCTTAGTGACTTCGGGCTCAATCACTTATACTATTGGATATGCATGCATTTAGTAGAAAATTACACCGAATCCAAATGTGTGACATCACATTTTCATCTTTATTTGTCAGATTTGGAGAAAGATCCAAATAATCTTCATGAGACATCATCTGGATTTCCAGACCTGGACAAGTACAGATGCCTCTTTAGGATGAACAAACGAAAGAGATCCATTAGAACTACGAGAAGATATTATTGTTTAAGAAGAGATAGTGATGATGAAGAGCCAGAGCAAACAACTTTCTATGAACTACAAATGCTGTTCAGAATAGAAGGGGAAAGGCTATTTCTAATTTGTGATCTTAACAAGATAGAGAAGAAGCCCTCAGGTCTACAGAAATAAGCAAGGTGATCATGGAGAGCAAAATGAAGACAGGGAAGAAACCAAAGGAGAAAAACAATTGACTTCCATAATAAAAAATTACATAAATTTCAGACCATTGCAGTAAATTCAGCCAATGATGTGTATTCCCTAGACCTTCATCCAGGATTCAGAGACAAAAGGAAAAGATACAGAAAAGAACATAAAAACAAAATAAAGCTAGTAATAACTTAAAAACAGAAGGAAAGACTGAGCCAGAAGATCTAATACACATGTAATAGACATGCCAAACACAAAATGTATGCAGTAAAATAAATAATTGTATTCTTTCATTAATGATATTTTCCCATGGTAGTTTCCAAGTACATATGAACAATATGTAACAACAAAACTATCTTATTTTTATATTTTAACTACCCAACTTGTTTTTTTTCTTTATTTGGATGAGGAATATTTCTATGTAAACAATTTTTTTGATTGTTTTTTTTTTTTTTTGCCAGTTCTGGGGCTTGAACTCCAGGCCTGAGCACTGTCCCTGGCTTCTTTTTGCTCAAGGCTAGCACTCTACCACTTGAGCCATAGCGCCACTTCCAGCTTTTTCTATATATGTGGTGCTGAGGAATTGAACCCAAAGCTTCATGTATATGAAACAAGCACTTTACCACTAGGCCATATTCCCAGCCCTATGTAAACAATTTTATCATTTGCCCTGAAGTAAATTCTAGATAGCTTACATATTTGAAAATAAAAAATAAAATTATTTAATAGATAAAATAATATAAGCAAATATATAACATAGGTCTAGGTAAGATCATTTAAATACTAGTACCACAGTTAGAAATCAAAGGAGAACATTGACGGCTGTATCTACATAAAATTCAAAACATCTGTACATGAAAATCATATGCTATAAAAAGCAAGGTATGTTGGTAATTTATGTACCTAAAGTTATAAAACTGACCTAGCATATACTAATAAATATTGGCCAAATACAGTGAATTTGTGGAGACATGAATCCACATGTAAAAATTACAAGCACTTTTGGAAACAATGAGACTCTAAAGTACCAGTGGAAATTTAGACTAAGGATGTGAATATCAAATTCACGAAATAGACATGCAAGATTAACACATATAAAAGAAATTCAATTTCATTTAAAAAAATACATCTAGTTAAGATGAATTTTACTTTCCACTAATTTTTTTTTAGAAATATGTTTTTTCTTATTTATTGTCAAAGTGATGTACAGAGAGGTTACAGTTTCATATGTTAGGCCTTGGGTACATTTCTTGTACTGTTTGTTACCTCCTCCCTCATTCCCCCCTCCCCCTTCCCCTTTCCCTCTCCCCCCATGAGTTGGTTTACACCAAATGGTTTTGCAAGTATTGCTTTTGGAGTCGTTTGTCTTTTTATCCTTTGTCTCTCGATTTTGGTATTCCCTTTCACTTCCCTAGTTCTAATACCAGTATATACAGTATCCAGTGTACTCAGATGAGATACAGTGATAGTGCGGGTACAACCACAGGAAGGGGATACAAGAGTATCATCAACAAAGAAAAGCTACAGTTTCACATGGCGTGTTGAAAGTAATTACAACAGTGATATAACACTCGTTTCCATAACATGGAGTTCATTTCACTTAGCATCATCTTATGCGTTCATAAGGGCATAGCTATTAGGCTCTTCCACTAATTAAATGGACAAAGTTTAAAGCAATCATAGCAACCAAGTCCCATAGATTCACACATTTCTGTGTGTGTGGGGGGGGGTTGCACACGCGTGTGTCCTAGGGCCTAAACTCAGGCCTGGACGCTGTCCCTGAGCTTTTTTTTTTTTTTTTTTTTTTTTTTTTTTTTGCTAAAGTCTAGCACTCTTCTCCTTGAGCCACAGTTTCACTTCCAACTTTAAGGTGTAGCTGAGTCTCATGGACTTTCCATCCCTGCTGGCTTGGAAGTGCAATTCCCATACATCAGCCTCCTAAGTAGCTAGGATTACATGCATGAACAAATCATTTGATTTTGGAATTTTGTTGTAAGACCAAAAAAAAAAAACCCTCAGAAATCTACAAGGCGATTTATTTATGGATATAATTATTTTAGCATATTTAAAATTGAAAAAAAAAAGACGGGAGAAACCTTGGATCTCTAATGCTTCCTTTGAAATTGCTCTTGTAGAGTATTTACTATAGTGAGAAAATGCTCATAGTCTGGACGTGAAGTAGAGCTGATACGAACAACAAAACCTAACCCCATGGCGTGCTTGCTGTGTGTTAATCACCGCATTTCTGGGTCATTCAGTGCAAGTTCTGGCTGTGTTATTTAGGAGCAGAGGAGGCTGAGGGCCCGAGGTCTTGGATTTAAAGCTCTTTTGCTTTTACAGAGCCCACTTTATCTTTATACTATTAACTGCCTTAAACTTTTAAAATGTACTATTATGTAGAAGGATCTGAACACACCCATGACCATATTATTAGTGGTAGGGATACTTGTCAAATCTTTCTTCTTTGTAGGTTTATTTTTCTTTTGATTTGCTCGTACTGGGGCTTTGATTCAGGGCCTCTCAGCAATTTTGGCTCATAGCTGTTCCTCAACCACTTAAAACCACATTTCTCCTTTCAGCTTTTTGGTGGTTAAATGGAGATTCAAGTCTCTAGGGTTTTTATGTTCAGACTAGCATCGAACCTCAATCCTTAGATTCCAAGCCTCCTGAGTAGCTAGGATTACAGGTGTGAGCCACTGGCACATGGGATACCTTTCTTCAAACCCCCAAATTAACTGAAGGAAAACCCTAACCCAGTTTCTTACTACTCCTACCACACACCCTTTACCTAGTCCTCACATCTGCTTTATTTATATTGTTCTTCAACAGGAATTTTGTCCATGATGGTGGGTCTCAGATACTATAAAATATTAAATAATGAAGGGACCATTTACCCATAAACATAAAGTTACACACTGGCCATACCACATGCCACAGTCGTTGTTAAGTGAGTGGACTCAGGGGCCGTGTTCCAATCCTCACTTGAATTTACCATCCATCTCACACTGAGTAAGTTCAGTTAACCTGAGGAACTCAAGCATATTCTCACCGAAAGGACAAGACCTTCCTTTGTTGTGAAGATTATGTAAGTTAATATATACAGAGTACTACATAATTTTTATCTGGGTACCATATTCCTCTCTTGCCCCTGCCACTTGTACCTTCCCTCAAACAGAACCTGTTTTATGTTCTTGTATTTCTTTTCTTTTTTCTTTCTTCTTTTGCTTTTTCTTTCTTCTCCCTGAGCTATTTTGCGCAAGGCTAGGTCTCTACCACTTCGAGCCAGAGCATCACTTCTGGTTTTCTGATAGTTAATAGGAGATACAAGTCTCACGGACTTTCCTGACCCAGGCTGGCTCTGAACTGTGATCCTTAAATCTCAGCCTCCAGAATAGCTAGGATTATAGCATGAGCCACCAATGCCCAGCTTGTCTTTCGTTTTTTTTTTTTAACAGCATAATCAATAAATCTTTAAACTACATTATACTTTTTAGAAATATATTCAACATACTGAATTCTTTCAGATATATTTAAAATATGCTGTTATAGAATTGACTGGAGTAGGCAACTATCTGAACACCCCAGTTGAATTTTCACCATGGAACCAGTCAGTCTAGAAATTGGAAGATACACAAATTGGAAGAAATTTAACAAAGAAATTCAGAAAGACTGGGGCTCAATAAAAATGATCTTAGGCCCTATTAAACTTTGGGAAGCTAAATCATAGTCAAGAAGTTTCCTTGGGGAAAGTACTGAAAAATAACACCACAAATCAACCATACTCCCCAGGTCTGAGCACCAACTTTTCAGACTCACCAAAGGGGACCGTGGAAATGGACTATTTGATTGGCCGTACAGTAGCACTAAGAAATTCTTGACTTTTGCCAATGTGGTAATTTAGGAATGATAAGTGGAACCTGCCAACAATGCCATTTTGCTTGATTGCACTGTAATTGCTTTTATGTCATTGATATCAAACTGTGCATAATTAGAGACTATTTTAACTCATAACAAATAATGTTCTTTGTTTTTAAATGGAAAAATCACATCCTGCAGGAGCAACACCCTGGAGCAGCCTGTACCAGAGAGCAGTGGCCTTCTGTGTCCATTCGAGGAAGCCCTGTGCCTTTCCTGCTGAGAGGTGGTTGAGGTAACATTGGTGGGTATGAGTATTTCTAATTCCTAAAACAAACTTGGCTGATGCACCTTTGTTGACTGTGTTGTAGACTTACTTACATGATGAACTTAAAACGTAGCACAGAGAACTTACCAACAACAAATTTCATTTTAGCATGCACACTCTATTGATCTTCATTGTACCATCAAAAATAAAAATAAATAAAAAAGAAACCCTTGTAATGTTTGAGCTACTACATAATAGCTGAAAACCAAGCCAACAAAAGGAAATGAACAATACCACATAGGCTATTTTGAGTATTTATAATGCACTCAGCTGGCTCATCCAAGTACTGTCACGCATACAAGGAATTTATGGTTTTCTTCTTTCAAAGTATGCTTTTTTGTTGCCAAACAAAATTTTAAAGGTTCCCTAGTAAACAGTTCCCCATAGTCCTTCCTTAAACCCTAGTTAGGGGCTGAGGATGCCTAATGTTTTACACTCGAGTGTTTTATAATTTTTCTGTTACAACTTACCAAAATGATGTTTACCTCAGTTTCTCTGGGCTTTAGTATGTACCAGAAACTGTCTTAATTACTTTCTATACATTGACTCACTTAATCCTCTTCGAAACCGTATAGAACAGTAAGTTATCACTGTCATTTTATAGAGGAGGAAACAGGCTGAGACTGGTTACTTGACTTGTGGAAAGTAAACCCCTAATAAGCAATAGAGTGACATTTGAACTCAGGAAACCTGGCTCTCTCAAATGGAGTTAAGACTCACATCACATTCTCTGAGAAGAGAAACCACCATGTCGGAAGTCCCTAGATTAAGTCTCACAGAGAGACCCATATTTCTGCTCAGAGATTTTGCTATACTATGTGTACAGTCTGGTCACTGCTTTTCTTTTAGTTCATTTGCTCTGTATTGATTGCATCACTGACTATGGGGGCTTTGATGTAAAATACAGACCCTTGGGAGCCATTTCTCTATAGATACAGTACCCAGATAGGTTTTTCAGATAGTAAGATCATCAGTCGTCATCCTTATTAAGTTAGCTTAAATCCTTTCAATGATGAAGTGAGTGAAATCTTCTGACAGGAGTCTGTAATAGCAATGATTACTCTCATCATGTAGTCAATGGGAGAAACACTCAGGGAGAAGAGGGAACAGTATTTGTAAAGGGAAGCAGTCCATATCTGATCCCTGATTCAAATTTTGGCAGATCTGCTTCAATGCTATCTATGGTTTGAGCACCTAAAGCTTGGTTCCCAGGGAGGCAGTATTGGGAGATTGTATGGATCTTTAAGGGGCAAAGGCCTTATGGCAACTTCTTAGGTCAAGGGGTGTGCCCTTGAAAGGGATTAGGGACCTTGTCTGTCTTCTCTTTTTCTGCTTCCTGGATAATGATGTGAACAACTGCTATTTCATGAACTTCTTAAAGATGTGCCTGCCATTTTGCCTGAGGACAAAGCATTGGGCTGCCTTGTCTTGTACTTCAACCTCCAGAGCCGTGAATTACACTAACACAGAGAACGTCAAATATGGTGTGTTCCCCTTTATATAAGGAATCTAGCCCTAACAATCTAAACATAGGGATATAAAAGAGGGGCTTTGTTTGGAAGTAATTACAAACAGCAGCGACAGAGCAAAAACAAATGATAAGATATGGGGGTAAGCACTGTCCAAAAATTTTTCGTACATCTAGGAAAATAAAATCCACTGTAATTGTTATAAAATGGAGATGGAGATACAAGGGAGTGTTAGAGGGGGACAGGTTAGGCCTGGTACATTGTATGCCTATGTGGGAACATTACAAGGAAATCCCTGTGCACGCCTAGTACTTGCTAATACAAATTGAAAAAGGGGCTGGGAATATGGCCTAGTGGTAGAGTGCTTGCCTAGCTTGCGTGAAGCTTGGGTTCAATTCCTCAGCACCACATGTATAGAAAAAGCCACAAGTGGCGCTGTGGCTCAAGTGGCAGAGCGCTAGCCTTGAGCAAAAGGAAGCCAGGGACAGTGCTCAGGCCCTGAGTTCAAGCCCCAGGACTGGCAAAAACAAAAACAAACCCCCAAATTGAAAAAAGACTCTTCATAAATAGCTTATGCCAGGCATTTCATTGTAGTAATGTGAGGCAGACAAATACACTGTTCCTCTTCGCTCCTCCTTCTCCATTGGACCACTTCTGGAATGGAGGAGCTGGCAGGACTCTCTTGAACTCTGACCAATCAGGGAGGAGGCTGAACCCTCAAGAATAAAGTAGGTGGCAGACCTCATAAGAAGACCAGCAAATGCCTTACCAACAGCTCAGATTTCCAAGAAGTAGAAAGATCTCAAAGATCCATGATGGCCACATAATAGGTAGCAATTCCAAAGGTGAGAGGAATACTACCAAATGATTGACAATTTAGCAGGCATTAGGAACAAGGCCTTCACTAAATTAGAACTGCACCCCATGAGTGCGTTTGTGACTGGGATGCGCTACTGCATTTCCTGGGTGGAAGCAAGGCATGAGACATACCTTGCAGTGCACCAAGTAACTCCATACACTAGAATTGTTCCTTACCTGGCGACTTACGAAACCCACTCATACAAATCTATGTGCATGTTTAAACCCAATTCGGTTAATTTAAGGGTTCTATTCAACACTCAGTCTTCATAGTGTTTTATAAAAAACAGTCATCAAAACTCATCATTCCAGTGATTTATATGGTCTGAATTCCAGAGTGCTAGATCAAATACTGCCTCTCAAATGAATCCCTACGTTATACTATCAGAGTTTCAGTTATGGGTGGAAGTCGAACAGTAGATAAAGTTGGAGAATGTTAATATACTCAATCTTATTAATAAATTAGACTTGTTTGTAAAGGACAACAGGAAAATCCGCAAGCAAAAACATTCACATGTATACACACAAGGACAAGAAGAATTCATCATTATTATGTATAATGGAGTGGAATTATTTTAATTACTTTTATTTACTTGGCCTAATAATCCAGCTCAACATAACCTTACATGAGTGAGATGATACATACTTGCCCCTCCCTAACATTAGCAAAATTCTTTCTGGACTCATTGTGTTAGCAGTTTCTGTTGTAGGTCTTGTCCCTGTGAATCTTTTTTTTTTGGCCAGTCCTGGGGCTTGGACTCAGGGCCTGAGCACTGTCCCTGCCTTCTTCTTGCTCAAGGCTAGCACTCTGCCACTTGAGCCACAGCGCCACATCTGGCCATTTTCTGTATATGTGGTGCTGGGGAATCGAACCTAGGGCCTCATGTATACGAGGCAAGCACTCTTGCCACTAGGCCATATCCCCAGCCCTGTCCCTGTGAATCTTAAATCATTTGTTTAAATTTAACTAAACTTCACATTTTACCACACATAGAGAAAATGTGGAAATCATGAATTGTCTTTTTTGTTTGTTTGGTGCTGGTCCTGGGACTTGAACACAGGGCCTAGGTGCTATCCGTAAGCCTTTGCTCAGGGCTAGCACTTTACCACTTGAACCACAGATCCACTTCCAGCTTTTTGGTGGTTAATTGGAGGTAAGAGTCCACAGGCTTTCCTTCTCCCAGCCGGCACTGAACTGTGATCTTCAGATCTCAGATTCATGAGTAGCTAGGATTACGGTTGTGAGCCACTGGCACTCAGCTGGAAATCATGAGTTTTTACAATGGAAAAACATCCATTAAGAACAGAACATTACCATACCCTGGCAGTCCCCTCATCTCTCATCCAGTTACTACTGTCCCAGGCGAGCCATTATCCTGACTCCTAAGAGCATTTTAGTTGGATTACTTTTTGAACCTCCTACAAAATAAAATCACAGCTTACATACTTTACCTGGCTGACTCCTTTTACATGCTTATCCATGTTGTGAAATCTGTTATTTATCATTCTTATCCTTATGTGAAATCTGTTATTTCGAATAATCTGTTATGCAAGTAAAGGCAAGATACATATTTTCCCCATTCTATAATTAATGGACACTTGAGTTGTTCTCAGTTTGGGGTTTGAATTCAGGGCCCAGGTACTGTCCCTGAGCTCTTTTGCTCAAGGCTATGGCTCTACCCTTGAGCCACAGCTTGATTTCTGGCTTTTTAGTGGTTAATTGGAAATAAGAGTTTGACAGAGGGGTGGAACTGTGGCTTAGAAGTAGAGTGCATGCCCAGCATGCATGTGGCCATGGGTTCAATTCCTCAGTACCATATAAACAAAAAAGAAAAGAAAGAGTCTCACAGACTTTCCTGCCTGAGCTGGCTTCAAACCTTGATTCTCAGCTCTCAGCCTCCTGAGTAGTGAGGATTACAGGTACCATCAGTGCCTGGCTTTGTGTGTCTTTTTTTTTTAATTCAAAATTTTTTATTGTCAAAATGAAGTACAGAGGGGTTACCGTTTTATTGTGTGTCTTTTGGTGAAGACATGTGTGCCATTGTGTTGACTATATCCCTAGGAATGGATGGTTGAGTCATATATGTTAGTCTTAACAGATGCTCCCAGAAAGTGTTGCATTTCTTTTTTTCTTTCTTGTTTTTTTTTTTTTGGGGGGGGGGGGATACTGGGTCTTGAACTCGGGCCTGGGCACTGTCCCTAAGCTCCTTTTGCTCAAGGCTAGCACTCTACCACTTGAGCTACAGCGCCATTTCCAAGAGTATATGTCTTTCTTTCTTTCTTTCTTTCTTTCTTTCTTTCTTTTTTTTTGCCAGTCTTGGGGCTTGAACTCCGGGCCTGAGCACTGTCCCTGGCTTCTTTTTGCTCAAGGCTAGCACTCTACCAGTTGAGCCACAGTACCACTTCTGGCTTTTTCTATTTATGTGGTGCTGAGGAAATCGAACCCAGGGCTTCATGTATACAAGGCAAATACTCTACCACTAGGCCATATTCCCAACCCTCCAAGAGTATATTTCTTTTTGGACAATGTTACCTCTTCCCTCACTCTCTCCTAGTTCTGTGCATTTTTTTGTTTTTTGTTTTTTTTTGTTTTTTTTTGGCCAGTCCTGGGCCTTGGACTCAGGGCCTGAGCACTGTCCCTGGCTTCTTCCCGCTCAAGGCTAGCACTTTGCCACTTGAGCCACAGCGCCGCTTCTGGCCGTTTTCTGTATATGTGGTGCTGGGGAATCGAACCTAGGGCCTCGTGTATCCGAGGCAGGCACTCTTGCCACTAGGCTATATCCCCAGCCCTCTGTGCATTTTTTAAAGGCATTCATTTTATTTTGGGAGGGGACAATTAAAGGAGAAGAATATAAATATCCCCTCTATAGTACTACCTGACTGGTGTCTTTTGGTAAATACATCTTAATAAAGTCCACTATTGTCTTTTCCTTAGAGTGTTATGTGACCTATTATAGCAGTTTGGCACCCTATCTCATATCTGTAATAAGCACCTTCTTGGGAAGCAAAGATTAGAGGATCATGGTCCAAAGCAAGCCAAGGCAAAAGGTTAGTAAGACCCCATCTCAATTAATAAGTTATGAGGTGTAAGTGGGAGAATCGAAAACTACTAGACTTTATCAGAAAAGGAACTCAAAGTTAAAAGGGCTGGGGGCTTAGCCAACAGATAGAACATTTGCCTAGCAAGTGTAATGCCCTAGTTCAAACTCTATTACAGCCCCAGCCTTTTTTCAAATCTTAATATCATCATGGTTACCCACTAGAACTTTTTTTTTTTTTTTTTGGCCAGTCCTGGGCCTTGAACTCAGGGCCTGAGCGCTGTCCCTGGCTTCTTTTTGCTCAAGGCTAGCACTCTGCCACTTGAGCCACAGAGCCACTTCTGGCCGTTTTCTGTATATGTGGTGCTGGGGAATTGAACCTAGGGCCTCATGTATACAAGGCAAGCACTCTTGCCACTAGGCCATATCCCCAGCCCCCCACTAGAACTTTTTATCCGTTTTTATATTCATAATCCAGTTGGAAATGATTTTTGTTTATTTTTTTCCATGAGGATATTAAAATGATCAGGTCCATTTGCAGAAAAGGCTGGCCTTTTCCACAGTGTACTATAGGAGAACCTTGTTACATAGGGCAGTTAAACCTGCACAGGTATGAATTCTGTTAATTCTACTATCCATACTACAACCTGCTTTTGCCTTTATGGACTGAAGTTCTGTACTGTCTTCACAGTGTCCGACTATCTAGGGCTAGCCTTACTAGACTGAACTAGTTCATTTTTACCTCCTAACATCTTGCTGGGTGAAGAGCTCATCTTTCAGAGTTCTAAGTACATGGTACATTCGTACAAAATATTTTATATAAGTCACAGTTTCCCCTATTCAAATCCTGTTTTTCCTCTTTTCTCTTGTTTACTTTGGATAGATGGGAAACAGAAGTACAGAAGCTGTATAATCTGCCTTCACATTAAGCTAGGAGGAAAAAGCTGGCAGCTTTCACGCTTGATACCTTCTTTGAAATCCAGAGCTTCCGGAACTGGGTGAGTGAGCAGGATTCATTTCAAAGTCTGTGGCCAGCATACTGTCACTCCCGAACATGCCAACCATTCCTGGGAGAAAGCATGAGCTGTTTCTGAACATCAGAGGGAATCAGTTACTGACTTTAAAGTCTTCATCTCATATTTGAATATATGCTGATAGCAGTTAGCTATTTAGGAAAATAGTCCAGTGCACATGCACAAGTGAGTGCATCCCAAATGAAGGCAGCTGTCACCTATTATAGACTGCCACCTCTATAGTAGTTGTCATAGTAATTACAAGGACATAGCAGCGATAATAATCATTAGTGGCAGTGCCGGGAAAGGCTTGCAGCCCTGCCAGGTGAACATGCGACCATATGTCTAGCTGCAACACTATCACCACCACCCCTTTCTTTCCAGCTAAACTGCCCTGTCTCAGCCCTCTGATCCTACAGAAATCCCAAACTCACCACTGATGCTAGCGCTGCGGCTGTGCTAACGCTCTGCTCCCTGACATTTTTTTTTTTTTGGCCAGTCCTGGGCCTTGGACTCAGGGCCTGAGCACTGTCCCTGGCTTCTTCCCGCTCAAGGCTAGCACTCTGCCACTTGAGCCACAGCGCCGCTTCTGGCCGTTTTCTGTATATGTGGTGCTGGGGAATCGAACCTAGGGCCTCGTGTATCCGAGGCAGGCACTCTCGCCACTACGCTATATCCCCAGCCCTGCTCCCTGACATTTTGAGAAGAGTTGCCAGGTCCTCCTTTATGTGTTGTGCACTCAGTATTTCACTTCACCCTAACAATAATCCCAGGTCAATACTAGACTCCATTAGCTTTGTCGATCATGAGGATGACAAAGAGAGGGGATTCTCCTGGTTCGTACCATTGCCCATTCCAGGCACAGACGCAGAGGGGTCCACAGAGCCCCGCTCCTGGCCAAGAAAAGGGTTAAGCCCGAGGGAGAGTTAGATGTGTAGATCACCTGACAGTGTGAACCACATGGAAGATTGACTTGAGAAGCATTTTACAGAGCTGTGGGAACACAGTGGAAACACTTGGAGAGCCAAAGCAAATGGAAAAGGTGATTAATTCCAGGGATGTGGGGTAAAAAAGTGATGAAGGAGGGAATAGGATTTTAATACCTTACTTAATCTTGGGATAATCTTTAATGATAAGAAATGAAGGAATTGAAGATGAGTCTTACTAGGAATATGATTTAATGCACTCATAGTGAGAGGACAGAGTCCAAAAAATATAGTTAGCACCTGCTGTTAGAGTTAATCTTTCTGTTCAATACAACTCAACAGATTCAGAGAAACAGATACAAATGATGTAAGTACTGCTTGAAATACATAAGGAAGGCAGGTATCGATGGAAATGACTATGGCAATGGAAAGTTGCTCTTTTTTAGGAGTAGGAAGTAGCAGCAAGGGGAACTGAGTAGAAGATACCATTTTTCATTATGAATCCTTTAGTACCATTTGGTTTTTTAAAAAAATATGCACATATTAATTGTATAAGTAATATTAAAAATAAAAAATAGTAGTAACCAAAATATATTACTGGAAAAGGCCACGCTCTAAAAATTAATTGAAGGGACAATTACATATATGTTGCAATTATAATGGCTTCTAGTGTGTACCTGTCTTTGTATACACAATGTGACTACGCTCCCCAAGTATGGAGACAGCTCTCCATGGCTCTTGGACACTTTTTTTTTTAAAGGTATTGGTGTTAGAATTCAGGGCTTCATATTTGCAAGTCAGGCATTCTACCACTTGAGCCACACATCCAACCAACTCTTTTTGTACTGTTCATTATTGAGATAGGGTTTTGTTCTTTTCGCACTGGCTAGAAAATCCTAGACATAAATCCTCCAATTTACAATTTACATTTCCTACTGCAGCAAAATACAGCCTTTTCCATTGAGATTGGGGCTCAAGAGCCTCTTCTTTCTTTTTGGCTTGGCTTGGCTTGACCTGGAACCATGATCCTTCTGACCTCAGCGGCCAGTGAAGCTGGATACAGGTGTTGCCCGCCACACCTACCTATTGGTTGAGAGGATGGGTCTCATAAATTTTCTTTGCCCAGTCTGGCTTCCAACTGTGATCCTCATACTCTCTGCCTCCCAAGGAGCTAGGATTACAGATAGGAGCTGCCAGCTCCTGGTTTTTGGACACGTCTATATGACTTTTTAAATCAGCGTTTGCTTCTGTCTGTCTTTTCAAGAATATTTATGTAGCAAACAGACTTGGAGAACAGTGATAGTATGTGTCTCCCTCTGGGCAAAAGGTAGGAATATTTGCTAGTAGCACCCTTGAAACATTTTCTAAGCTTCCTTTAAGTTTCCTAAGCTCAGATTTCCTTAGCTGTGACACAAACCCAGGTTTGTGTTTTGCATTACCTGTGGGATGTGGGGAGCATCAAAGACCAAATTGAGCATGAAGTTCATGCTGGCTACGAGCCAGGAATAATAGCCATCTTTTTCCTTGACCCAGGAATCTTGTGTCTATGCACCTGGAGCAGATTGGAAGCAGGGTCACTATCTTAGACCCTTCATAGTTCTTGATGTGGAAAAGTAGACTCAGGTGGTTTGCATACGTGCTCTGTGCTCTGGAAGTGCTCTGGAACCAGTGTCCTGCATGCAGGAGAAGGCAGTGGCTGAGCGAGTAGATGCCCCGTGCAATCCGATTATAGGAAGCTCTGAAGCAGGCCAGGCGCTCCCTTCCTGAGAGCTCTCAGCTCTCTCCAGAAGCTTTAGGTGCCACCACAGGTAGGGGAGCTGGGAGTTTCCTTTCGTTTATCTCTCTAACTCCACTACAAACATTTCTAGACATCAAATTCTCTTTTTGTTAAGGAAAGTCTCCTGCGGCCATCTCCCCTCCTTCTCATCTCCCCCTAGCTCTGACACCTGAGTGTTATACTGGCCTCCCCTCCAGCTCCCAGAGGGCCCAGCAGACCTCCATTCTCTCTCCCTCACCCCTCGGAGGGCAGCTGCTTCCCTAGCCATTGTGCAGAAAGATTCTTCCTGAGGTTGAACTTACTGAGCTAAGTTTTGTTTGTGTGTTTGTTTCCAGCCTCTCATCTGGACTCTTAGTTTCCCTTTGGCTTGCTAAGATCCTGACTCCATGCTGGCGCTAAGGCAGATGCTTGGCAAACACTTTCTGTGGTCTAGGAACTTACCTAGACACCTGGCATGTAACCGGCGATGGCCTACTTCACCAAAGACCCAGATCAACCCAGAGTCCAGTCAACCAACACCTACTGACAGACTTCCTACTTTGAGTGACACACACACTCTCTCCCTGCCCTCTCTTATTTTAGAATATTTTCATCTGCAAGTATCACAGACCTGATTTTTTTTAAAATCAAAGGTGTACTATGTTGCCTAACAATCCAGGTTTGCCTGGCATGGTCCTAGGTTTTGTATTAGAAATCCCATAGGTACGGAAACCTTCAGTTCTGGGCAAACTAAGATGTGGGCCACCCTGGGCTAACCAGGAATCTGGTTTCCTTCCTCATGAGTGTTGGTGAAGATGGTAGTTTGTTCTTCTCTTTGAAGAGGGGGTCCTTGCATGCTGAGATACTGGCAGATCCTTAATGTCTTTCTAGAGGGGCAAATTTGGGGATTTACCTCCCACCCTGGAATGTGTCTACCTCAGAGCCTTCATCATCTTTGCAGCGTCTGGCACATCGACACTGTGTCATCCGTGTGGTGAAGGCCGCAATGTCTGTATAGTATGCATTCAGAAGGACGTAGGGAAGCTATATGGTTCCCTCCGCAAACCCTTAGAACAACAAGACCTCCTTAGCTTTGGATACGCCTCGCATGACAGAGCTTAGCTGTCATCTAACCAGTTTTCCGACACCCAAATTTGTCTACTGTCTTTATGCTGTGTCAAAACCAAAACAGCAAGCAATTTTACTTTTCATTACCTATAAATACCAACATTTATCATCCCCACTTAAATTGTCAGCTTAAAAGCACTCAATTGTTTTTTTTTAAAATAAGGATACATTTTATTCTACTACCGTTGAAAAAAGGATCTCATAAGTCATGTTTAGCTGTAGAAAAGTGTTAAAGCAGCATTTCTGTTCATGTCAGCTTATTATGTAAGTCGTGAAGATGCCAAGGGAAGCTTATTTACCACTGCAAAGAACCAAGCGTGCCCATCAATGTTATTGAACCAAGCCCATTCTATCTGCCACAGCACACGCCAATCACCAAAGGATTTTGTACAAAAGAAGCAGACTATTCACGACCCTGACAAGTGTGTAGAGAAAAGAGAACACATCTCAAATCTACTTCTTCAAGAGAGGGCTTGGGATATTTATTGGCTGAGGGTAGGGAAAAGCTATTGGACGTCAGGAAGTAATCGGTGACCTGCGCATGCATCAAGAACCACACCACAGAGGGCTGGGAATATGGCCTAGTGACAAGAGCGCTTGCCTCGTATACATGAAGCCCTGGGTTCGATTCCCCAGCACCACATATTTAGAAAACGGCCAGAAGTGGCGCTGTGGCTCAAGTGGCAGAGTGCTAGCCTTGAGCAAAGAGAAACCAGGGACAGTGCTCAGGCCCTGAGTCCAAGGCCCAGGACTGGCCAAAAAAAAAAAAAAAAAAAAAAAAAAATGAGCCACACCACAGAGATCTGAAATGGATGATTTTAAAAGTCAGCAAGACGCAAGTCACTAAGCAGGTGAAGTGGGTTAAGTCTAGAAAAGCAAGGGATGGTGGTGTCCTCCTTTAATCCTAGGATTCAGGAGGAATGATCAAGAGGATCATGGGTTTGAGATCAGCCTGGGCTATGTAATGAGAGTTGGTCTCAGAGGGAAAATCAGATAACTAAGAGAAGGCGAACCAGGCAAAGTCTGGAGAGTTTATTCCGGTTTCCCTCAGTTTCACCAGCACACTGTAATCAGGAGCATTACTGTTTGTGACCATGACGTTCAAATGAACACCTTGTGTGGACCGCATGGTCGATCCTAGGCTGAGCTGAAAAATCTCCTTGCCTTTGTTAGGGGGCCGGGTGTGTGTGGGGGGCAGCTTGTTTTCTTTTGAAATTCAATTACCTTTTCGTTTTCTTCAAAATAAAAATGCAAACGCTTACCATAGATTTCAATAGACTGACCCCCTCACAACTCTCCCAAGCTCATTTCATGCTGCTCTTTGCAACTTGACAAGGCATTTTGTTTTCCCAAACAAAATTTGTCTCTGTTGCCTCCTCAGAGTGGACGGCTCTTCCTTCCCTGTCAATGGCTGCCTTGTTCTCAGCCTCCGGGTCTTACCTTGGTGGCTTAGAGACACATCTTAAGTGTCTTTCTCTACTGACCTCATCTCAAACAGGTCACCTCCCCTCTGTTTTCTCTTTGACAGTGGAGGAGTTGAAATCTTTTCTGTCACAGTGGCTGCTTGACAACACACCTTCATTATAAGGATAGATGTTCTCTATCTTAAGCTATTTTACTATGCCACATCCCATTAGAATTGTTTTTCTAGGGGCTGAAGCATGGCTGCAGTGGTAGAGTACCAGCTGAGTAATGTTTCTGAAAGTTCCTGCATTGGCCAGGTGGCTTGGCCCCAGTTTGATTAGGATATATTGTTTCAAGTCACGTTGTGTCCCTGTTATATATTAACTAAGCAATATCCTCTCAAACTCCACCATTCAAGATTGTAAGCCTAAACTCTGACCAATTGGAAGAAGGAGCAGTACTGTGTTGGGGATTCAAACCTAGGCAGACTTCCTGCCCAGCGCATTGCATACTTGGCTTCCTGTCAGCAGCAACCCTTTCTGCAGAAGTAGAATCTTTCATGGCCTTGTTCCTTTTGAGTTGGTATTCTTATTCCTGTGATACTCCAATATCCCAAGATGTTTCCAACAGACAGCAACCAGCTTGTGAGTTGCCTAGGACTTGCCATCATTGAAATTAATTCTTTCAATTCTTCAAAAACTTGTTTTAGTAGCATTAGCTATTTGAGGAAAAGTTCCATTGTGACATTTCCTTGCTCACATACAATAGAGTCCAATCCACACCCCTTGTTCTCCCTCATTCCCCTTCCTAACACAGTTCCAGAGATGGTTAGTTGTTCCATTCTCAATCTCTTTGGACAGTATCCATCCTCTTCTACTCTCCTTAGCCCAAGTCTCTCAATAGCAACCTTTCCATCTGACCCCTCATTTTACCGTTGCCATTCTAGGCTCTCTTCTGAGACCATGCAAATGGACCAACGCAAACTTGGATTTGTACCTCCAAACTGTGAGCTAAATAGGCTTTCTCTCTTAATAAATCAGTGCTCTCAAGAACTTTGTCCTAGTAGTGAGAAGCTGATTAATACAGTGATGGGAGAGGCTGTTGATGGATATCTCTGTTGCGTTTCTTCTTACCGATGCTATGTGGAGGTTTAGTATCATGATTCCTTCTGATTCTTTGGTATTTGGGTCAGCCCTCACTTGGCAAGTCCTCATTGTTTTCTGATACAAGTCAGCAATTGTGATGAACACTAGAGACTTAGAGACTTTTGTTATCAATCACACCAGACCAGTAGAGCTGGCCGTGCCTACAGGGGAGAAAGGCCGATGGCCAAACACCCAGTTGTCTTCATCCTTGGCCAACTGCCTTTATCTTCCAGCTCAGATTTTTTTTTTTTTTGGCCAGTCCTGGGCCTTGGACTCAGGGCCTGAGCACTGTCCCTGGCTTCTTTTTGCTCAAGGCTAGCACTCTGCCACTTGAGCCACAGTGCCACTTCTGGCTGTTTTCTGTATATGTGGTGCTGGGGAATCGAACCCAGGGCCTCATGTATACGAGGCAAATTCTCTTGCCACTAGGCCATATCCCCAGCCCTTCCAGCTCAGATTTTAAAGGAAGTCTTTTTTCTTTTTTTTTTCTGGCAGTTGTGGGGCTTGAACTCAGGGCCTAGTTGTTGTCCCTGAGCTTTTCTGCTAAAGGCTAGCACTCTACCACTTTGAGCCACAGCTCCACTTCTGTTTTGTTTTTTGAGTGGTTAGTTGGATTTAAGAGTCTCATGGGAACTTTTCTGCTCTGGCTGGCTTTGAACTGTGATCCTCAGACCTTAGCTTCCTGAATAGCCAGGATTATAGGTATGAGCCATTAGCACCCAGTTTCAAAGGAAATATTTAATGGAGAATGTTCTACAGGCAAATAATCACATTTCAGTTAAAGTTGAAATATTTGTAAAGTAGGTAAAATGTTCACTTAGATCTGGTAAACGCTGAAATCACCCTCAATATGTATGTTTTTGTTTAACAGTGATGAATAATCTGTAAATTAATTTTAAGTTAAAATATAGTCAATACCTTTCAGTTATTTTTACCATTTCAAGCATTTGTGTGACCTATTATGTGCTTTTATAAAATGTAGTTTTTGGATTAGCATATACTAACCGTAAAGGGAGTTTTATTGTGATAATTCAAACATGTATACAGTTTACTTTCAACAAATTTATCACCCCATTATATTTCCATTCTCCTCTCCTCTCCCCCTTTTTCAGAGTTTGAAAACATTGTTTATTAGTAAGATTATTGCATAGAAGATATCATTTAACTATTCAGGGTATAAAGTTTAGAGTGTACATAAAATATCGTTCATCTCCCTGTTTGCCTTTGAAGATTACAGAGGATTATAGTCAGCATGCCAAAAGATAATATTCTTTTTTTTTTTGGCCAGTCCTGGGCCTTGGACTCCGGGCCTGAGCACTGTCCCTGGCTTCTTCCCGCTCAAGGCTAGCACTCCGCCACTTGAGCCACAGTGCCGCTTCTGGCCGTTTTCTGTATATGTGGTGCTGGGGAATCGAACCTAGGGCCTCGTGTATCCGAGGCAGGCACTCTTGCCACTAGGCTATATCCCCAGCCCGATAATATTCTTTTAACTTATAGATATAACTGTAAATTCTAGTAGTACTATTTTTTTTAATAAAAGAAAACATTATGTGTATGTGGAGAGTGAAATGAGTATACAGTGCTTTGAAAAGGTTCTTGCCACAGTGAAACCAAAGGAAGATACTCTTATGGGGGACACAAAAGCTCAATGCCTCTCTACGTTTGATCATATCAAACCATATTTATCAAAGAGGCTGAGATCTAAGGGTCATGGTTCGAAGCCAGCCTGGGCAGAAAAGTCCCCATGAGACTCTTATCTCCAATTAGCCACTAAAAAAAACTAAAAGAAGTAGAGCTGTGGCTCAAGTTGTAGAGCACTAACCTTCAGCAAAAGAGCTCAGGGATAGTCCCTCAATTCAAGCCTCACAACAACAACAACCAAATCCTTGACTTCAGCTCTGTAAATTATTGACCTAATCTAGTCTTATTTGTGAGTCTCTCCTTTTCAACAAAATTATTGGCAACTACAGGTTATTTCTAATGGCTGAATTAACAAATGTCATCCTCCATACTGCTTGTTTACGCTTAAACATTCTACTTTGAGTTTATTTCTCTTAGCATCATCTTATGTGTTCATAAGGGCATAGCTATTGGGCTATTGTGATCTTCAACTCCACGTTATGGAAACAAGTGTTATATCATTGTTGTAATTATTTTCAACATGCTATGTGAAACTATACTTTTTTTTGTTTCTCTCATATTCCCTTCTGTGGTTGTACCCCAGCTATCACTGTATCTCATCTGAGTACCCTGGAAACTGTATATACAGGTATTATAACTAGGGAAGGGAAAGGGAATATCAAATTCGAGAGACAAAGGATAAAAAGACAAACCATTCCAAAAGCAATACTTACAGAACCATTTGTGTAAACCAACTGAACAACTCATGGGGGAGAGGGAAAGGGGGAGGAGGAGACGGGGCGGGGGGGGGAAATGAGGGAGGAAGGAGGTAACAAGTCGAACAAGAAATGTACTCACTGCCTTACATATGAAACTGTAGCCCCTCTGTACTTCATTTTGACAATAGAGGAAACAAATTCTACTTCAATTATTTTACTCAAATACAAAGAAACGAAAGTCCCAAACTGTCACAGTGTTAGAGTATACTTATGATCTGGGCAGAATGGCCAAAGAGGATTTTTGTTGTTGTTTTCAAATTTTATTGTCAAAGTGAAGTACAGAGGGGTTATCATTTCATCCGTAATAAAGTGAGTACATTTCTTAGAAGTTTTATGTAAGCATGTCCATGTTTAAAGTGTGAACAACACATGACAGCTTGAGATAAAATTTATGTTCTTCATGACTTACAGATGAATATTTGATAGGTTGATATAGTTCCATATGTTTTCAGAAAGTTAGGGAGAGATGGACTCTTCCAATTCCAATTCAGGTGATTATATTCCTGTGTGTACAAATCTCATTTCTGTTGGGGTCTTTTGTTTGCTGATGACAAGTATTTGGAAGGCAAGAACAATGCTAGCTGATTGACTGGGAGCTCTTACCATACTTCCATGCTGGATTACTGGGCATCAGGAGGTACAAAGGTCACAATCCTGCAAAGGAGGCTGAAAAGGGGCTTGGGGTAAGCAGCTCTGAGAGGTCCTGAAATTCTTACCCTTGTGCATGTTGATCAAAGTTGTGAGTATGAGCTGCCCTCTGTCCTGAATGCCAGCAACAAAGTTGATCTCTATGTGCAGTAAAATAGAGTCCCAGATCCCAATTGGTTCATCTAGCTGCATAATTTAGTGATTTGACTTTATATTTTAAGCCATCAGTTCTAGAATTTGATCCCAGGAAAAAACAGTTTCCTTTTACCATGCTACCCCATGTAGACATAGGCAAATAGAAATGATAGCTGGCTTTCTTCACTGAAAGGGTGTATAGTCTTGCTATAATGAATAGCTGTTACCTGAGGACAGTAGATCTTGGTGAGAATTATCATTCTGTTAAATTCTTGACTTGGCTAGATACTGACAGCAGAATTAGGAAAGGGAAGGGGAACAACAAACTGGTGAGATAAAGGACAAAGGAAAAACCAATGCAACAGTGATACTCACAAGACAATGTGTTGGAAATGAACTGTACAACTTTTGCGGGGGGGGGGGGAGCACTGGAGGGGAAGGGAAAGTGGGAGAAAAATGAGGGAAGGGCTACAAAGTTTAACAAGAAATGTACTCACTGCCTTACATATGTGACTGTACATCACCTTGACAATAAAATTAAGTAAAAAAACCAAACCCACCAAAATCCATAGAGATCACTTTTTCAAATGAAATTCAACTCTTATTTCTTATTGACAAGCAAAATGATGGTAGGTAATTCAACCCTCTAAATAACTGCCAATGACAACTAGAGGTAACTAAACCTGGCCAGGCTTCAAAATGCCATCAGAGCACTATCCTGGTTTGCCCCCCATTTACCCTGGTGTCCTATTGTATGACACTGTGACCATGACGGAACGAGTTGTTTTAAAGGATCTTTGAGTGCTCTTGAATTCACTAATGATGGTGAACCTCTGCGCCCCAGAAGATTTGGCCATGAGACAAAGCAAGTCACTTTCTATTTTCTCCTTTGCTTTCATCGGGAGCCATTGGTAATGATCACATGAGAACAAAGGCTCATGAAACATAATAGCTCTCAAATGTCAAGCTTTTGGCTGCCAGTACCCTGCCAGAGTCCTTGTTCTTCTCCTCTAAGGCAAAGCAGTCTGATTAGCAAGCAGTTTGGCTAATACATGCATTAAGAAATATATACCCATGCCCATGCTGCGAAATAAAGTAGAAAAGAATGCCCCTTGGGCTGGCTGTATTATCTTGGGTAGAACTGCAAATGGAAGTTCTGGTGGCTCTTGAAATGTAATTGGCATTTGGATCTCTGAGCTGAGGCTACAGATCAAATTTGAGAGAGATTACAGAAGAGAGGGATAGTTAAGTGTAGATGGGCAACTCAGCCTGTCCCTCATCAGTTGGTGGTGCCAAGTGGGTTCTCTCTCTCTCTCTCTCTCTCTCTCTCTCTCTCTCTCTCTCTCTCCTCCCCCCCCCCCCAAGTCCTGGGCCTTGGACTCAGGGCCGGAGCACTGCCTCTGGCTTCTTTTTGCTCAAGGCTAGCACTCTGCCACTTGAGCCACAGCACCACTTCTGGCCTTTTCTGTCTATGTGGTGCTAAGGAATCAAACCCAGGGCTTCATGCATGCTAGGCAAGCACTGCCAAGTGGTTCTCTAACTCACACTGTGGAGCTAGGTGTTGTTCAGTCATGTTCAAGGCATTCTTGGAAAAGGTGATTTCCACAGCTGTCCTGTTTCCTTTCTTGTAGGTGCTTTTAAAGTGGTAACACTCTCTAAAAATGCAGGGCCTTGTTCTGCTTAAACAGAGCAATAGCATTGTTAAATGCTATGGCTGAGTGACATTTCCCCCAAATTCACACTCCTCTGGAACCCCAGAATATGTAACTATTTTGGATATAACTCTATCTATCTATCTATCTATCTATCTATCTATCTATCTATCTATCTATCTATCTATCTATATCTTTTTGGATATAACTATTTAAGATGGAGTCTTATTAGATTAAGGTGGAGCCTCATTTCAATGACTGTTAATCTTAATAATGACAGACTCCTAAACATGTAGATGCAGATGAAGAAGTCATGTGGCAATGGAAACAGTGATTGCCTGATGTCACTATATGGGAATCTGACCCATATAATCACCAAAGTGAGGAGAGGAGCCTGGACCACATTTTCCTCTGTGCAGAAGGAAACCAACCAGCACACATCATGACTTCAGATTCTGACCACTCGAATTTCAAGAGAACAAAATTCTGTTTTTGTTTTTGTTTTGGTCAGTCCTGGGGCTTGAACTCTGGGCCTGGGCACTGTCCCTGAGCTCTTCAGCTCAACACGAGCACTCTACCACTTGAGCCACAGTGCCACTTCCAGTTTTCTTGTGGTTAACTGGAGAAAAGAATCTTTCGGTCTTTCCTGCCTGTGCTGGCTTTGAACCGAGATCCTCCGATCTCAGCCTCCTGAGTAGCTAGCATTGCAGGCATGAGCCACCAGTGCCCCACCGTTTGTCTTTTTTTAATCCACCAAGTTGGTGGTAATTTGTTAAAGAAGCCCTAGGCAGTGCCTGGCTTTTTTATTTTTTATTTTTAAATTCATCAAGTTGGTGGTAATGTGTTAGAGAAGCTCTAGGAATACAATTCCTATCTTGCAGTCACTTGGGATGATGGCTGCTTTGTGTCCTATACTATAGTAAAACAGAAATGAAGAATAAAAATATTAAAATCTCTCCATAGATGAGCAGGAGTTTTACTGAATTGGCATATATTAATAATATAAGGGAGTTTCATTGGGATTATTCCATACTTTGAACAACGTTATATCTCTTTACTACTTTGAGTCACTATGGACTTGTGTGTGTGCAGTATTGGGGTTTGAACTCCAGTCCTTGTGGTCTTGGTTAGCTTTCTCATTCAGAGCAGCACTCTACTGCTTGAGCCATGCCTCTGCTTTTGGCTTTTTGCTGGCTAATTGGAGATAGGACATTCTTGGCTTTGTTTTTAGGGTTTTGTTTGGAACCTCAGGTCTCGGATCTTAGCCTCCTGAGTAGCTAGGATTATAGGCATGAATGACCAGAGCCTGACTTATGTACCTGTTTTGGCTCAGATGGCCAGCAGGAGAGAAACTAGGTTACACAGGGCTCTGGAGAAGATAGTTATGTGAAGACAAGTACACCACAAGCCTGACTCAGTTGTGGCAACCTCCTAAATCCAATCCAGATGCAATTTAAGAGATGACATTAGTCCTCTCTTAGTCTGTCTGCAGTGTCTTTCCTTTGCTGTTTTCCACGGCTTCTCTTGCTGCAGATGGCTTCCCTTCCGGAACCCCCGGGAACACGTGCACAGGCAAATCCAGTTTATTTTGTCCTCATAGGCATAACTTACAGCAATGGTTCTTAACTGAGGTTAATTTTGCACCACCCCAAGGGACTTTCAGTAAGTTCTGGAAGCAGTTTGGCTGTCAGTACTGGAGCTTGTTACCAGTGTCTATTGGGGATGCTGCTAAACACCCAAATGCATAGGATGACACAGCTTCAGTAAAGACTGTTCTCCAGCCCGAAGAGTCAAAGGGCGACACTGACAGACAAGAGCTGCTCTAGAGCATTTCTCCTGAAAGGGCCGGTGGCGATGTTCCGGTGGACTGTGGCCTAATTTGATCATGCACCCAAACTTGAGCCAATCAAAGTGGCCAGAATAACAACACCGGGCCTTATGCCCAGAGTGGGGGGGAAATGGCCGGCCTGGCCTGGTGTAGACCACATGGAAGAGGAATGATCCCCCAGGGAGGAATTCTTATGGGAGAAACGTGTCCACTCTACAAATTTGCTTCAAGAGACAAGTGGAGGAATTCAGACCCTTCTACTTTGGAAATGTTTTACAAAACAAGGGGGGCTGGGGCCGTAGCACACTGGGGAGGCACTTGCTTCACAGGTGCAGAGCTCTGGCTACAATCCTCAGGACTACGAAGACAAATAAGAACAAAGCCAGATAGTCTTGCTCCTCGCACACCTGTGAATCCGCACTCCAAGGGATCTATTATTGCCTCAGCAAATACTTATTCAGTATCTAGTGTGTGTCAGGCTCCATGCCAGGTGTAAGGAAGTGATCTTTACCCCTGGGATCGCTACACTGCTCTGCCACTTGTGGGCCAGTTAGATCTGTATGACCCAAGCCAATGCCCACACACAACACACCAGCGATAAGACGGGAAAGAGCCCACGAGCTGGAGCTGCAGCTGGAGAAGTGAAGGGGAAGGGTGAGGGGAGGAGGGAAAGAGGGAGGGAGGGAAGCGGGGTGTGGGGGGGGGAAGAATGACCCATCTGAAGTAAATGGAACCCTTGACATCTAGCATATCTAAGAGTGAAAGTGTTAACTATGGGTCTGTGCAGAAATGTCAACGAATAGTGCTAATGTGGACCAAGGTTGGCTCTGACCTCGACAGTCTCTTTGTTTTATTTATTTTTATATTTAAAAAATTAATAACCATTAGTTGTACAGGGAATTTTATTTTGACATGGTCTATAAATACACACAGCATACTTAGTTCACACTCACCCCTTCTGCCATGCCCCCTCCTGCTTCCCTCCTGCCAGACCAATTCAACACCCGTCACTGCCTCATTCTTACACACTACATAAAACACTTGGGCCATAGTCCCCTCCTTTATTCTCTCTGCTCACTGTCGCCTCTACCGCTAGCACTCTCAATCCAGACAGGAGACAGACCCTTTGCACATAGTCATAGGTTATTTTGTTTCTCTCATTAATTATTTTTTCATTTTTAAAATTTTTATTGCAAAGGTCATATGCAGAAGGGTTACAGGATTTGAAAGGCAGAGAGGTTCGTTTGCTTGTTTTTGCTTCTTTCATTTGAGAAAAGCATGAAAGAAAGCAGATGAAGCTAAACATCTAAATTGTTGTAATGTAATACAGGCTTGAGAGAAGACAGGCAGGTGGTTCCAAGTGCTTCGCGAAGCCTCCGGTAGGAGGCGCCGGTCCGGCTCTGGGCTCAGGTCTGTCAGCACTGGCCTGGCCCCAGGCCCCAGCTTCTCCTCCTCCTAGGCTGGAAAACGGTGCCTTTACATTACGTCCCACAGTGCCACTGGGTGTGACCTCTGACCTTGACCGCCATGCCTGTGTTAGCAAGGTTGGAAAGGGACTATATCTTTAAAATACAACAGCTCTTTCATAGACTTACAAATTGCTCAATTAAAGTACAAAAATAATGAATAATATCTTCAGCATATTCATGACTATACACAAGCATCACCACAGTCAATTCTTAGAGCATTTTCCTACCTCCCGCCAGCAGTCATCTTTCTCTATTTCCCCCATGTTCTCAGCCTCGGTCAGCCGCCCCTCTCCTTCCCCTCTCTGTGAGTCAGCTTCCCCTGGATGCGTCGTATGACTGAATCACATGATATATGTCCTTCTGTGTCCAGTTTCTTGTAGTTAGTATATGTTTTCAAGGTCCATCCACATTTTGGCATGCATTACTAGCTTATTCCTTTTTATGGTTGAATAGTATTCCATTATAGGGATGTACCACATTTTATGAATCCATTCGTATGCTTGTGGCTGTTTGGGTCATTTCCAACAGTGATGTTTAGTAAGTAAGTGGTTGAATGTGCTGGATGAGCCAGTTAAGTGACTGGGCTGAATCTGCATCATTGTTTGGTTACCTGTGAGTCCTCCCAGCAGTGGGGAGAAATACCTCGCTTGACTGGTGACTCAGGGCTTGCTGAGTACTTTTCAGTCATCCTGGGGTCCCCTCTTCTTGAAACATCTGGGTTTGACTTTGTTGATGACTTAGACCCTTCTTCCATACTGTCAGTCCTTGTACTGACACTATAGACTTATCGGCTTAATTGGTCCCTAACTGGGCCTCTTTGTGTGCTAGAAAACCTGGCCAGAGTTGCAGTGTAAGCTCAAATAACAAACTCCTACATACTGGCTGTGTTTTGTGTGTGGAAACCTGGTGTGTCTAGAAACACAATTATTCCCATGTTAGTGATTATTATAGTCATCATGCTTTAGAATTGGGAAAATACAGTGATGCAGAAGCCCATTTTCCTTTCATTTGCTGGCTGGGAGATAAGAAGGTGGACAGTCCTGTCCTTATCTGGCAGGAAAGCTACAACTGAGTAACTGAGGATACTGGATTCACCTCAAGTCCAGGTTTCCCGGGAGATCCTCTGTTCCTCTACCAAATTGGACCAAATCCATTTCCACAACACAGTGTGGCGGCACTGACCTTTATATAGCAATGCTGTAGCAGTATCTGGGGGCGAAATACTCTGCTCAGCGCCCTGCTGGGACACTTGTCCTTCTTATTTAGGGACATTGATGGCATCTTTGTTCCAGCTTGCCTTTTCTCTGGTACCACAAGATATATTTATACTGTCACTTCCTCAATCTGGGGGAGGTGAGTGGATTTGCAGTCTCTGTGACTAGCTAATTGCACTTGCGGAGAACATGCTCTCATTGTTGTGGATGAGCTGTGGGAGGGCAAGGCTGGAAAATGTAATGTTTGGGGGCAGAGAGAGAGACACCAGCAAGAAGCAAGACAACAGTGGGCTCCAAGGAGGCGGTGGTGCTCTTGGTGGTATTTGCTTAACGTTACCAGAGAGTGGTACGATTATTTCTGATTTTAGTCTCTTTCTATCAAACCACGGTTGGAAACCTTGGAGCAAATGCATATTATAAATACAGAGTTTTCTCCTTTTGAGAGGGAAGGGGTCATGGGAATTGAACTCAGGGCTATGCATGTGCTGAGCTGATACTATACCATGGAGCTACCTCCCTCAGCCCTCCTGGGTATATCTAATGTTTGTTTGGACCATTAGTTTTTAACTTTTTTTTCTCCAAGGAAAACCTATAATAAAATAAGCAGCAGATGCTGTGTCTACTCCTTATCATTTTCACTTCCTCCAGGACTTCACATCTGTTTGATGGATTTTCTGCGTTTCTTTAGCTCTAGCTCAGGGCAGGAAAAAAAAGCACCTAGGAGTATGAGTCTCAGCTATGGAGGCTGACAATGCTTGCATAAGTGCCCCAACTCCACACCTCTCAGTGAAAGCTGTTCTGGGGTACAGGTATCCCCTCCCCCCACCACGTTCCCCAAGAGCTGATACCTTCTTTACCACTGCTGGGACTTCCTCGGTAGCATGGTCTCTATTGTTCCAGTCCAACGGAGTTTTTAAAAGCCTATCCTTTACTAATACCCATTGTGTACACATTTACACTTGCGTTCATATTTTAAAAATTGGAGAATCCAGCTACTGGAAAGCAGGATACGCACTTGACAGCATATAAAACATTTTTATTTTTATTGTTTATGTATAAAGCCTCTAAAATAAGTTAGATGTAGACTAATGCCCAGGGTGAATGATACTTGAAACGCTACCAAAAGGGAAGAGAATAGAAGTCCTTGCGAGTGTCTGTGTATCAAAAGAGTTGGCACTAAGTCCGGCATGCTCACCCAGCAGGGGCTCACTGGAGACCCACAGCTTGGAGAGCGGACAGTACTGCCTTGCTTTTCAGCGGAAGCCATAGGTGGTAGAAACTGTAACTGTATCACGCCTGCCAGTGTATCCAGTTGTTAGCACAGAACCTGGCATACTCCTACCGCTTCACACACACACACACACACACACACACACACACACACACACACACGCACACACACACACGCACACACACGTGCTGGCTCTGAACTGTGGGCCTGAGCACTTGCATGCTACCACTTTGAGCCATAGCTCCACTTGGGGCTTTTTCTGTGATTAACTGGACAAATGTCTCATGGACTTCCCTGCCTGGGCTGGCTTAAAACTGTGACCCTCAGATTTCAGCCTCTTGGGTAGTTAGGATTACAGACGTGAGCTGCCAGCAATGGCTTCTGCCTAGACTTTTAAAGCAATATGGGGGGGGGGGGATCCCCTGAAACCGAGTGGATGACCTGTGTGTGGATCATAGGTTTCTATGAACTACCTGGATTTTTTCCAATTCTTTTTCTTGTCTAACTTATATCCAAGTCAGGGATAGGAAGAGCCTCAACATATTATTGGAATTACAATATCTGAGCTACTTTGACTTTCAAGTTCGAATGGTCTATGTTGACCTCGTTCAGTTGTACTTGGAAAATAGCAATATGCACTGTTTTCAAAGTTATGTGTAAGTTAGGAAAAGAATTACAAGCTATTGACACAGAGAGAAATTTTTTTTCCTGAATAATTACTTATTTATTGTCAAAGTGATGTACAGAGATGGGTTACATAAGGCAGTGGGTACATTTCTAGTCCCTGGCCTTACACAAACTCTTATCTGCTCCAAAGCTTGCAGCTGCGGAAAAGACATTTCTATCAGTTTATTTCAGTTCATTTCAGTAAAAACAATAATCAGATATAAAACATTCTTGGAAAGACAGGAAGGATTCTTGAAATTACAGATACTACTAAAAGAACCGATGAGCTTTGCTGTGAATAATTTCTGCATTACTTACTTTAAAGAATGATACACAATTAATTCTTAAACATATATACCATATCTTTTCCGTTTTTCTTTTTCCCACTTGGTGCCAGAGTTTTCTTGGCTAATACTGGAATAAAATGGACTGGTCAATTCTAGTTTTTATCTGCATGTTCTATGGGTCTAGTGGCTCTGAACGCAGGTTACTTGATTAGTGGTGTTCTGTTGGTATACCCCGACATTGCCAATGACAATAGTCACTCTGCTGTGGGCCCCAGTCATGGACAGATGCTGCATCAGCAAGCCGAAGGTGTGCACAACCCTGCAAGGCCCAGAGTCCTTTGGTAAATAATCCTCACTCAGCAACAGAGCACAACATTTTAATATTTGAAAAAAAACAAACCCATTATTTCCTTTCAATCTTTGTGACACTCCCTCCCATTCTAATTAGACCAAGGGTATCCAGTTCCCCTGGGAAAGAGTGTTTGAGCAAAGAAGAGAAAGGAATCCGTTTTAAAGTTCCAATGAACTCTTCAGTTTGAAAGGGAAAGTTTTCATTTCAAAAAGCCTAGAGTTTCGATCTCAAAACCCAGATTTCAAATGGTCAGCGCTGGAGAGATGTTTCCACAAATACAGTACCGCAGGAGGAAGATGTGCGCGTCAGATCATGTTTTTCCCATTGGAAACTGTTACTGTAAAATCAGCACCATTATCAACCTCAGTCCTTGTGAGTGGGAAAAGAAGTATTTGGGCAAGAAGTGAACATCATGCCAGTGATGGGAACGTTTGTTAAGAAAGAAATATGACAGGGAAAGGTGATTTTTATGTGGCATGCTGCCATGTTAAGATGGCATTTCCGGTTATCCTCCTCCACCTCAGCGCATAGACCTGAGTTAGTTAGGTTTCTAAATAAAGGGAGAAGTAGGGGCAGGGGCATGGTAGGGGGGCAAGGGCATGTATAATGCAAGAGTCCCAGTTCCAGGTGTGCTCTGGCTGGCCATCACCTCAGTTGTGGTTCTCAAGGATTCTGGGGCAGTTGTTCTCTCTCTTATTGGAGGGGAACAGCCTGGTTCACCACAGATGACTTCTCTGGCTCTTGGTGCAGACTGATCATTATTAGCAATTATCCTCATTTGGGGGGATTTGTCTTGTAAGGCTCTGCTTTTCCTTAGGGGTAGTTTTAGTCCTTTTTCATAAAGATGTTATTGATCTGTCTTGTTTTCCTGGAACCTAGGGTGATTGCAAAGTGGCTGTGCAGAGAATGGCTTAGAATAATAACAAACACAGAACGAAGGCAGAGATGGCATACCTCTCTCCTGCTTTTAGCTAATTGGTGACAGCAAGAACAGTTTGAGTACCTGGTATAAACACACTTTCAAAAACAGAAAGGAGGTTGCCTCCGGGACAGGAACAATCGCATGACGCTGTGGGGTTTAGGTACTTAGGAAGATGATCTGTGCGAATTCCCTAGATCCAGTGTCATGGGCTTAGACCCCTGTGAGTCAAGGAGCCTTCATGACGATATTTCCTTTTAAAGTCTTTGGGATCTCACCCATCATGTTAGGTTCTCCTTGCATTTCCCCATTGTTCAGGGCCGGCTGCTACCTATCAGAGAGGAGCTAGAGGTCCTGCCAAGGGGGAGGTTTGGAAGGTGATACGGATTGAACATCTGCCCTAAATTTTACCTGCTAGAAACTTAATCCTCGGTGCAGCCAGGTTGGGACATAGGGCCTAATAAGAAGAGCTTAAGCCTCGAGGACTCTACCTTCCTGAATAGATGAAGCCAATTACAATTATAAAAGGCCTTTGATTCTGTCTCATGCTTATTCATTCTTGCTACCTCTCTCTCTCTCTCTCTCTCTCTCTCATTCTCCTTTCAACAGGTACTTAAAAGCTGCTTTTGCTGGAAACCACTGACTCTTTACTTGGACCCACAAATTAATTGAAAACAGGATAAAAGCTAGGCATCTCAGCCTTCACTTTGTATATGTGTCCTTTGCTCTGAGTCATTCTCTCTCCTCCAGTCACGCTGCTACTATCTTGAAAGCCAAGAAGTAACAAACAGGAGACCATGACTGGTCAAAGACTCTTCATGGAACAAGTCTGTACCTGAACAGCCTTGAGACAATGGGCTGCTGTCACCTGCTGATGACCACCAGGACACACTTGTGACAGGGTCAGTTTAATAAGTATGTATGTCACTACCCTTGTTCCCATTTCATCCTCCCATTTAAATATAAAGAAAATGTCTATGCATGGATGATGAATTAAAATGCTGCGTGTCCTCTTCTTGTGGCAGCCTCTCTTGTGTAATATACCTCCTTTCTCTGACCTCCACCACTTCCTGTCTCTATTTGATATTGGGGCGAGTAGAAGGATCCTACCCATGAAGTACAGGCCTGGGACCTAAAATATTCTATAACATCCTTCTACCATGCTATGACGCAAAGAGAAAAACCTTGACAGACAAGCAACATCCTGATATTGGACTCTCAAGCCTCCAAAATTAAAGCCTATCAATTCCTCTTTTACATAAGCTTTTGTGTTCCTGTTACAGATGCACGAAACCAAGAAAGCAGAACAGATAGCACTGAATATTCCCCATAAAGTGCACTGTGCACTTGAAAGGAGCTGAGCCCAGGGTGCACAACCAGAGGTGTAGGCATGTTTCAAATCAAGGATAGATACCGGTTTCTAACCACAGGCAAGAGCTGTGCTTTGATTTCTGATTGAAGCTAGGCCAGGGGTCAAACATCTGGCCCTGTCACAGTATCCAACATGGCCCGGTCGTAATGGAGTAGAAATGGCAGAGTCAGCAGATGGTCTGAGGAAACCCACAGAGCCCCTGAACCCTTCTGCACGGCTCATGGTGAAGCAGAATGTATATTTTTGTTCCTGTGGTGTGAGCAAAGTGTCAAAAGCCAGTGGACCTGGGAAGAGCCCAAGGTCTAGCCAGTGGCAGAGCTGCGGCAGCCAACAACACAGAGGACAAGTTTGAACTAAGGGAATGCTGGTGCAGACGACGATGACCATAGACCAGACAGCCCTCCCTTACTGCTATCCTGTCCTGTGCCTACCTCAGTGCTATCCTCTTGCACATCTGTCCGATAGAATTGAAATACAGTCTGGGAGCTGCTGGGGGCTCACGCCTGCAACCCTAGCTAATCAGGAGGCTGAGATCTGAGGATCATGGTTTGAAGCCAGTCCAGGCAGGAAACGTCAGTGTGATTCTTATCCCCAATTAACTGGCAAAAACAAACGAAGTGGGTATATGGCTCAAGTGGTAAAGTACTACCTTGAGCAAAAAAGCTAAGCAAGAATGTTAGGTCCTGAGTTCAAGCTCAAGTAGTGGCAGAAATAGATAAATAAAAATCCTTACAGAGAAGGAGGAAAGCTGGAAATTTTTTTTATTGCATTTGATAATTTTCTACCCATGGAACAGGGCTTGAGGAAGCAAATTGAAATTTCTTCACATTGTATTTGGTCTTCCATTATTCATTCAATATGGAGTTATTTTAGGAAGAGTATACTATATTTGACAAAACATTGGTTGAATCTTAAAGCTCTGGAAGTCTTGACTGTAGACAGTGTTTGGATATTTATCAGAACCTTTTCTGTCTTATACTTACAAAAATATTTTTAAGAACACCTACAGATTCACCTTAGCTTCTAGGAAAAAAATAACGAAGGGGAAGTTCAAGGAGACTTCATTTACATGCATCATTTCCTCTGTCCTACCTAGACCTCTTCTTCTATCTCTTCCTTTCTACTCCCTGCCACCCACCCTTCCCTTTACATTCTTTTCTTCCCTTTTTCTCCTCCCCCAGCCATTTCTCTCCCTCATTTTCTATTCTTATTTCCTCTCTTTTTTCTTCTTTCTTCTGTTTCTTTCTTCTTTCCCTGCTAGATCTACCATTGTCCCTTAGCACATTATGTCCCCTACAGCCCAGGTCCCTAGCTGGTGGGAGAGGTTCTAGAAACTTGAGAATGGAATATGAGAGAAAATGAAAAGAAAGAAAAAAAAAGTACTGTTTTACATGGCATGTTGAAATAGTTGCAACAATAGTATACCACTTTTTTCCATAACGTGGAGTTCATTTCACTTAGCAACATCTTCTGTGTTCATCTAGGCATAGCTATTGTGCTATTGTGATCTTCTGCTAGGACTAAACTAAACATGTACTAATTAATCCCTATGAGGGAAACCATAGAGTCCATATTTCTTTGGGGCTGGCTCACTTCACTTAGTATGATTTTTTCCAAGTCCTTCCATTTCCTTACAAATGGGGCAGTGTCATTCCTTCTCACAGAGGCATAGAATTGCATTGTGTATATGTACCACATTTTCCTGATCCACTCATCTACTGAGGGGCCTATGGGTTGGTTCCATATTTTAGCAATGACAAATTGTTCTGTGACGAACATAGTTGTGCTGGTGGCTTTAGTGTGGTCTTGCTTGTAATCTTTTGGGTAGATGCGCAAAAGTGGGACTGCTAGGTCGTAGGGGAGCTCTATGTTTAGCCTTCTGGTTTTCACCCCTGCTATCACTGTATCTGATCTTAGTACCCTGGATACCATATATACGTGTATTAGAACTAGGGAAGGGAAAGGAAATACCAAAATCGAGAGACAAAGGATAAAAAGACAACCATTCCAAAAGCAATACTTACAAAACCATTTGTTGTAAACAACTGTACAACTCATAGGGAAGAGAGGGAAAGGGGGAGGGGGAAGGCAGGGGAAAAATGAGGGAGAAGGTAACAAGTTGGATAAGAAATGTACTCACTGCCTTACATATGAAGCTGTACCCTTTTGCACTTCATTTTTTTTTTTTTGGCCAGTCCTGTGCCTTGAACTCAGGGCCTGAGCACTGTCCCTGGCTTCTTCCCGCTCAAGGCTAGCACTCTGCCACTTGAGCCACAGCGCCGCTTCTGGCCGTTTTCTGTATATGTGGTGCTGGGGAATCGAACCTAGGGCCTCGTGTATCCGAGGCAGGCACTCTTGCCACTAGGCTATATCCCCAGCCCTTTGCACTTAATTTTGACAATTTAAAAAAAAAAACTTGAAAAAGAAAAAAACAAGAAATTTTAGGAGGTAGGTAGGACCTGGCTGGAGGAAGTAGGTCACTGGGGTGGGTCCTTGCTGGTTTCTTGTTCCTGGCCCTTTCCTGTTCCTCTCACAGTTTCCTGTCAGCCATGAGGTAACACCTGTCCTTTTCCCCAGGCTCTCATGGTGAGGTTCTGCTCAAGCACATGCAGTCAATCAACCGTGGAATGGACCCTCCTTTATGTTGTTCATGCCATGTATTTTGGTCAGGGACAAAAAGTGACTAAGAGAGATGCAGTGTGGACAAGCTTGGGAAGGGGACCAGCTACGTATGAAAGCAGGCATTTTCATGATCCCCTGTGTCACTTTGAAAAAAAGGACAAAAGTTACCAAATTTTAGTTTTGTGATAAACGAAAAGAGTCCATGTTGTTCTGCGAGCCCCCAGCGGCAGTTCAGTTGAGGCTCACTGATTCCTTTAACAAGAAGAATTGTACCAAAGGTCTTGGTGACGTATTTCCTTCATGGATCAGGAAGTGGCTCCACAGTGTGGGCGATGACTGCAACATTAGGCCGCATTCTCTAGAGGATCTGTAATCCAGGGGGTTGCATCTCAAAAGGCAATTTTTGTTCACTGACATTTATGGAAAAGAAAGGTACTGAAAATTTTTGATATGAGAACTAGAGATTCACGGATGTTTACAGTCTCCTAAGGGCACATTTAAAGCTTGAGGGAGCTTCCAAGAAAATTTACAATGTGAATAGAGTCTACATTCAAAACATAAGACGCTCTTGAGAATATGTATTTCTCTTGGGAATTGCAGATAGTTTTCATTTTATTATTGTCTACCTATCATTCACCTATTTTATGCATATTTTACCTATCATTGAAAATAATAGGTATTTCATAGACTGCGCTACTTTGCTAATCAGCGTGAAGTTATAATAAGCATACGGTGTTTGTAATGTCCTATGAGGTTCTTTGTTTTAGGAATAACTGGCTCTGACACTGTATCATTTCTTCCATCTCTAGTCACCTGAAGGGCAGTGGGCTAGTGAGAATTCCCATACGGATTTTAGTTCATGCTATGGTATAAACTCTATGTAGTCTTGAATCTATCTGCTTTGCTACTCAGTCTTCTATGAAATGGGATGCTTGGATCCTGTATTCCCCAAGGTTTCTCCTTGCTCTAAAATGTCTTGTTTCAAAGTAGTGATAATGGCAAGTGCCTTTTAACTTACAGTTACCTTTGCTTTTGAAAATAATTAGCAATTGATTCTGAAAGTTTCTCAGAAACTTCATTCCTGGGGCACCACCTTCCAGACCAACCCAGCACATGCTCAGCAATCGATAACAAATACTGTGGCAAAATTTAGATGTTATAAAATCATAAACATCAATAGGGAAAGAGTAATAATTTTAGGTATAATTATGAATACTGTAGATTCTATTCAGCTGGTAAAAAAATACCAGAAATATCTCAATGTACTGACAAGACCCCCAGAGATATAGATGAAATATTGAAGAAAGCAAGTTGGGAAAGAGTAAAGATTCTTACTTACGTTAAGAAATATATATATATATATAATATTTCTATATGTGCAGGCATATAGATGATCAGAGATGCTATTGCTAGTGTTTCCATAAGGGGGCTGGGGTTGGCCACCCTGTGGTGAAGAAGTAAAGGAATTTTCACATTCACTGTTTTTCTATATATTCCTGTATCATTCAGATTCTGTACAGTGACTTCCCATACATGAGTTACTTTTACAATGTTAAAACAGACATGAATAATTATAACTGCAAATCTATAAATATTCAATTAGATTGAAATGACAGGTTTTTGCATAGAGCTTCATGTGTACTACATATAGCCCTTCCTTCCTTCCTTCCTTCCTTCCTTCCTTCCTTCCTTCCTTCCTTCCTTCTTTCCTTCCTTCCTTTCTCCCTCCCTCCCTCCTCTCTCCTTTCCTCTGTTCTTCTCCCCCCCTTATATTCTCTCTCTCTCTCTTTCTCTCTCTGCAGTTTTTTTGGGGGGACTGAACCCATGTTAGGCAAGTGCTTTACCATTTGAGCTACACTTCAAAGCTTGCTTGTAATGTTTTAATTATGTTGAAGTATTATGATAGTATTGAGGTATGACCTTAGGGCATATTTTGTTGTAAGGAATAGAAGCCCCTTAATACATCATGAATAAAATTAATGGGATTAGTGAAAAGATGTAGGAGAATGTTAGCATACGCACAATGTTATCTAGCCTCAAGGGAACTGGGAAGTTAGGAAGTTACTCTCTTCACCATGCCCAGAGTTTCTTCTGCTGCTCCCTTTCCCATATCTGCGCCATTCTTGGTGACTAACCTTTTGCACTTTGTACTTGTTTTTCATCATTTTAGGATCTATGACTTTACAAGCCCATCATTATATTAGGCTAAGGACATTCTGAAAAACACCTTGAAAGAATACGTTGTATCCATTTATTACTTTATTTTGGATTAATTGTCAACTGGTATTGATATTGAAAAGTCATTTGTATATAGCTAGTGTTTGGGTTCAGGTCTTGCTACTAAAGTATAGCCAAATTTCCGATAGGAAGGAGGGTTAAGGCGTATGTTTATGGGCAGTATATAACTTGGGGCCAGGCAAAGCTAAACGATAATTTTTTCAAGAAAGCTTAAGTTCATATGGATGAAACTATCATCAGATATTATGAAGAAAGAGAAGCGCTTACTGACACAGATGGATTCCTAACCAGGGTCTCACTTGCTTACTCTTCGTTTTGCTTCCCCTTCACCCCTTTGTGGGGACTTACACCACCATGAATCCTCACTGGAGAATTAAGGGCATCTCATGACACAGAGATGAGAGGAGCTGACTACTTCTTGAGTAGTATGGCAAATGTTTGCTTCTTAGCTGAACAAAATTATGCTCCTCAATACCAGAAGCCCTTGCTTTATAACATAATTGATCACGAAGGTTGAAAACATTGAAAACGTGCTAGAATATGGTGATACTGAATGAGAAATTGAGATTGTTTCATGGTCTTTAAAATAAAAAATTCAAATCTTTTCCCCTATCACATTTGTATAGGGACATGAAAAAATAATAATATATCCTATTACATACTATATGAAAGGAATGCCTTTCTTGTCTTAGTAAAATGCCATGCTCTTAGTTCAGACCAGCCTTCAGCATTTTATCCTTTGTGCTTTCAATATGATCAAAATATCTCTAAGAGTTCATCTCATGTGCAGTTTTAGTCTGGTGTCATTTCCTCTGGGACACCGTGCTTGTCACCACAGTAAGTCATTTTCCCAACTTCCGTGGATGAAGTCACCACCTCTCATTTCCTCCGGGGGCCTAACCAGGGCATCAGAAATCCCCGCCACCAGCTATTTCTCCTCAAACTCCATTTACATTTGATTCATATTTCATTTGGTCTGAATCATCATTTTGATTTTTTTTGTACTTTCCTTTTTGTAGGCTAGTTTTTATTTTCACTTCCCCCACCTTTAGCTTTCCAATGTTACAAAGTATCCTACATGTTTATCATTGGGTGACAAAGAAGCCACGAAACCATAGGCTCACTGCCTGTTAACTGAATAACAAGACTTTTCCAGAAGAGAGATGATTGTCTCTAAGTATGATTCACAGCTGTTATTTATATAATGATTTGTGGACTAACGGATGGAGAGCAGAATTTGTCACTAGGATACCGCCTTTAAAAGGAAAAAGCTGGGAGACACTACAGACTCCAAAGTATGAATCTTCTCTATTATTGCCAATGAAGCATCTGCTATGGTGCATCTCCGTACTGGCCCCTTGCTCATCTTAAAAATTTCAAAAAATGTCTTTAGTTGTACAAATTCCAATCCGGCATGGATTATGAGTACAAACATCTTGATCAAAGTCACCCCTCATCCTTCTCCCTTATCCTGTGGCTCGTGGTGAACTTACGACTCTTAGCTAGTACATGTTTGTACATCTACAAGACGTGGATTAATTCCAGAGAATGACACAAAGACTTTTTACAGCAACCACTTAGAACACTTCTGGGGAAAGTGGGTGGGTTTTTATCTTATTTCAACATATTTAGAAATTGTTCGTTTCTTGACTAATTAGTTCAACAAGTATATAGCCTATCGATCAGTAACAAAGACCTGCATTAGGCAGTCTTTCCGTTTCTTTTCTCCTCTGTTCTCTTTCAGCCCCAGAAAGATTTAAATGATGTTGTATATGCGTACACGTAAGTTGAAGAATCACACAGTTGTGTAAGGTTGGTTTCAATAATTAACAATCCTCTACCCACTGTCTTCATTTCCTATTTCTCAGAGGCAGTCAAGTGCAAGCTTATACTTGGTCACTTTATTTTTGCTGCCCTTTCTCTAAGCCACATGCTTACAATGCTACTTATAAAGCTGCTTTTCAGCTTTTGATATGCATTAGGCAGTTCAGGCTGCTATAACAAAATACCATAGATGGTTCCAACAATTGATATTTATTTCTTGTAGTTCTGAAGGCTGCAAAGTCCAAATCAAGATGCCGGTTGATTTAATTCCTGGTGAGGATCCTCTTTCTGGTTTGTAGGTGGTCACTTTCTTGTCTTCACAGAGGGTAGGGATGAGACAGAGTAAGATCGCTGATGGTTGTTCTTGTATGGGCATTGATGCCATTAAATCAGGGAACTACCCCAAAGCCTAATATAAATCTGGTTATCTCCCAGAGTTCCCACTTTGAAATACCATCTGAGAATTAGGGCTTCGCCTAAGGATCTAAGGGATACAGCTTTATCCACAGCCGGCATTTATTGGCTTCCAGCAGGGAAAAGGAAGATTTCACGTTTCTTCAACCTCTGACCCCCGCCCCAGGAATCACGCTTCATGTGTTGCATCTCTCCTACAACTGCAATAAATAGTTTCAATTATGTCCAGTAAAATGTGGACCCAGCTGTACTACTCTACTTAGAATCCAGTTGACTTCCAAATCTATCCTTTTTTGGCCCTGTCCTCCCTAGTGACCTTAGGTTCGAGGTTTGCCTCATGGTTATCCCAGTTTCTGTGCCTTTACTCCATGGTCCTCCTACCTAGAACATCATTCTTCTCTTCCTCACCTGCTTCTATCACTGGTCTGAGTTCAGCCCGATCTCTTCTACTACCCTTCCCCCAGTTGCCATCAGTTGTCTTGCCACCAGGTGTCTTCCTGTTGTGCTGGGAACGGAACTTCATCACTATAGTTATCATTCCATGTTGAAATACGTGTCAGATGTCTCACTTACAAACTTTCTTAGAGAAAGAAATCTTGCCAAGCACTGGTTGCTCACACCTGTAATTCTAGCTACTCAGGAGGCTGAGATCTGAGGATCAGAGTTCAAAGGCAGCCAGGGAAGGAAACTCTGGGAGAGTTTTTATCTTCAATTAACCTTCAGAAAAGAAAAAACAACAATAACTAGAAATAGAGCTGTGCCCTAACCTTGAGCACAAAAGCTTGGGGAAAGTATGCAGGCCCTGAGTCCAACCCCAGGACCAGCACAGAAGAAAGAAAGAAAGAGAATGAAAGAAATCTGTCATTTGTGGATTCTGAGCACCAGTCATGTAATTAATCACACAAAAACCTTTCTTATATGTCTACTTAGTGGGGAACAATGAAGTGCTAATTGTACCTTTGTTTCCCTGTAACTTCAGTCTTTATATCTGACACCTTGCTTTGATGGCATTAGAATTGTTTCCTACTAGTGTGACCTTTGTGGGTCACAATCAAATTTGCAGGCCAAACACAATTCACAAAGATTCCACTATTCTGTAGACAGGGGCTTCTATGACCCACTTGATTTAGTTCTTTTTTTTTTTTTTTTTTTTTGGCCAGTCCTGGGGCTTGGACTCAGGGCCTGAGCACTGTCCCTGGCTTCCTTTTGCTCAAGGCTAGTACTCTGCCACTTGAGCCACAGCGCCACTTCTGGCCATTTTCTGCATATGTGGTGCTGGGGAATTGAACCTAGGGCCTCATGTATATGAGACAAGCACTCTTGCCACTAGGCCGTATCCCCAGCCCCCTTGATTTAGTTCTTAATAGGTGTGTTTCTTATTCTAACGTGTGACTGCTGCCCTAGCCAGTAGAGTTGCCTGGTACCAGATCACCAAAAGAGAATTAGAGGAAAGAGCAAATAATCCTAATGGTACTCACAACATGATTTCATGATGAGAAAAAAACAAAAAGACTGGGAGGTTAATGGTTAGATAAACTAAGTGCAACAGATTCTTCATCTTTAGTTACTCTGGAGATAAAGTAGATAACCTTCAGGCTATAAGAACATCTCTTATAAAATATATACTTAAGCACATTGCTAAGACCTAGCTTTTTATGTTGTAAGATTATCTACTCACATGTAAAGCTCTAGTTTATTAGTGTGATAAGCCAAAGGAAATTATTTACTGTTCAGTAGGTTGTTTAGGGAATGAATCACCAGTATTTATAAGAAACTGAAGGTTTAAAGGCTGTTTCTTGACATCTCAAACATTATGCTGATTTCTTTATGAATAATGCAATAATGCCCTGTATCTGGTGCTTTCGGATCTTCCTCTCTCTCTCTCTCTTTTCCTCTTTCTTCCTTTCCCTACTCCCTGCCTCTCCTCACTCCTCAACTCCCTTTCCCTCTTTATTTTTTTGAGGTCTGCATACATATACATATATGTACACACACGTGTGTGTGCACGCAACACCATACCCCGCTTCAGGATGCTCCGAGTCCAGAGGTTCTCCCCAGGGTATCCAAAGAAAGACTTAGTTTTGCTGGAGGAAATGAAGAAGTTCATCTCCTGGTAGCCTGGACACTGAGTGATGTCTTCTATGCCCGTCTGGCAGGCAGCGTGGGGCAGCTGAGAGCATGTGCGTTGGGCTTCAGGGAGAAGCAGATGATGGATGTTGTAGCTCCACCAGCGGCGGTCACGACTCATTTCCGTCTGAGGTGCTGAAGACCAATGCACACCTCACTAAAGCATATATGGTATTTTTTTCTCCAGTGGCAAAATCGCACATCTCACAGGAGAAAGGATTGCTTCTTACTAATATTTTTGAAACCTCTTGCAAAATAATCATCTTGGACATTATTGGACTAAATATCGTGTGTTTTCCCCTTGCTCTTACTTTTTTTTACTAAGCTAAAATTACATTGCTTGTGTTCATCAAATTAATATGAGGATTTAGAGGTCCTATTTCACTCTATAAAATACCGGTGAGCAGTATTAATTCATACTGACTGACTTATTTGCATAGTGGTCAAAGTTATAGAAGCATATTTTTGTAATAGAACCATCAGGAATATCCTAGAAGCAGCCTTTCTAGAAGCTCCCAGATGGAGTGATTTCTGCTATACTCTCCTAGCATCCTTTACATACACCTGTCCCATAGCTTTCTGAGTGGCACTGAGTTATCTCCTGTGTTAGACTAAAAGCACATGGAAACCAGGACTTTACGTTCATAAGATTCCAACGCATATTCAATAAGGTCTTACCAGACATTACATTTTTATTTATTAAATAAGTATTTATTGAATAAACTCTGCTGCCCACTGTTCTGGGTACTAAGGATTCAACTGAAGATGGAAAGGAGGTAAGAGCAATGCAGAGGGAAAAAAATGTGGGAAGAGGCACACTATTCATAAAGTCATTTTCCATTTTTATGAACTACAGCATGATGAATATTACATAGTAATATGACTGATTTTTAACAAATATGTAAGTACTCTCACATTCCAAAGAATACTGCCTTTTTTACAGTAGTCTCCTTAGATGGCTATTTATTCTACCAATACTGCAGTTGGTCAAAATGGATTTGAAAATTATATTTATACTAACCTATATTAACATCACTTGGTTACATCTCCAGCCCAGTTGCTTTAGTTGTTTTCCAAATAAGGTCTCTTGATTTTGCCCAGGCTAACCTAGACCATGATCCTTCTATTTATGTTTACCTCGTAGCTGTGGTACTAAGTTAATAATTGAGATAGGATCTTGATAACATTTTGCCCCAGCTAGCCTCAGATCACAATCCTCCTGATCTCAACTTCCCAAGTAACGAGGATTATAGATGTGAGTCACCATGCCTGGAAAATTACGATATATTTTATTAAATTTGAGCCCGATTTATGAGAATTGAGTTTCCGAAAACATGAGAGAATTTCCAACTATGGATTTTTAAAAAGTATTTAAACAATAGTGATATCCTTGGCATCTTCCATAGTGTCTCCTTTTATTTAAATATATAATCTTTACAATTGAAGTTTCTTTATGGCATAGTCACATAGGCAAGGTCAAATGAGTGATCTTAATTATCCTTGAAGTAATGGATATGGTAAATGGATGAAATGAGATTCTATTCTGCTGCCCAGAACCTGTACTCCTGTACATCTTTATAGTTTTGAGGACAAAATGCCATAGAATGTTAAATCTATCTTGATTATCATAAGCTGGTTTTGAGCACATTTTCTCATGATAATCTACATAGTAGGAAGAAAGAGGAAAGAATTTTATTGTCTTACAGAGAATTGAGGAGGAAAATTGAGCTCATCTCTAAGATCTATCTTAGACTAAGAAATTAATATACCAAATGGACCTGGCCTGATGCCTAATGTTGACTATTTTCTAATTGGATGCAAACATGTCTGTGAGTTTTTGGTGGCAAGCCAGCTGCCCTGCTCTCATTCTGGCTGATTAGAATGCTCTCAGTAGAGATTCTGTTCAGAATTGATCACTCTGCTTTCGCCTGCTGGGAAATGGGGACTGCCAAGGCTTCTTAAGCTGAATGGAAAAATTATTCTATCTCAGCAAGGCTCTCTCAGATTCAAGGTTTCCAAATTTGTCAAGGATGGAAAGCCTTTCTGGGTTGCTTCCCATGCAAAGAAATTCCAGCCTGTCTTTCATGGGGTTGCTATGTCCAAGACAAGAACTAACAAAGGAGATTCTAATTAAATGTAACTGTCTCAAATTGATGGGCTTACCTGAACATGTAGAGATAATTCACACAGAAGGAATTGTGTGAAACAGTGAGGAAACTCTATAAGCTTTGTTGTGCCTATTCCTTTAAGAGCAGTATAAGATTGGTATGTGCCAGTGGCTCACACCTGTAATTTTAATCAGAAGGCTAAGATCTGAGGACTGTGGTTTGATGTCAGTCCTGACAAGAAAGTCTGAGAGACTTTTACCTCCAAGTAACCATCAAAAATGCTGAAATGGAGCTGTGGCTGAGATGGTAGAACACTAGCCTTGGACAAAAAAGTTCAGAGACAGTGTCTAGGCCCTGTGTTCAAGCCCCAGGAGTGACACACACACACACACACACACACACACACACACACACACACACACACGGCAAAACAAAGCAAAGATTGATGTCTACATTTTTTTGTGACTTCTACACCATCTTCTTTCTCCTACCTATTAGAATAGCAGTGTACACAGAGTGAAATGATAGAAGAGATTGCAGCACATACCCATGTCTTATCATTGCAATGGGATTTTGGACACACCTCATCATTATTTTCCCACATCCAGAGTGAATAATTAATAATTAATAAAAGGATATGCTTCATGGCTGAAAAAGATCATTTTGTTGACTCATTGAGCTGTTGAGAATGATGAGAATGCCCCTAAAATTTTCTCCTCACAATAAAAAATAGTACATCTGGAGTAAGGCCACATTCTGGCTGCAATGGTACATATTTGTATGATCTTTTAAGACATAAAGGAGGCAGGGTGGTGGTTACTAGTAGACCTTTATTTAATTAATCACAAAAGGGCAATAAAGAGAGAGAATTCGGTCATTGACAAAGAGTTACTATACACCTTATCAGTGGTAGCTTTTAGATTATAGAACAGATTGATACACCTTCTTGGCACATAGCTTCTAATCTGGTGATTATTTTTGCTTCAATATGCATGAGGAGGAAGGATCTTTTTGAATAGATAGTAATATGCATTTATACTCTTAAGCTCAGTCTCTATCAGCTCTTCTAGTCTCCGTCATGACATAAATCTAAAATGGTTTTGATCAGCTAGACATTCCATATAAGTACACTGATCAATCACAATGTTCGTGTTGGGTGAATTAAATGTGGGAAGTAGCATACAGCAAACATTATGATTCTTGGTAAAATGCATATAATTCACATGTAAACAAGCACCATGTGGAAAGTGGCAATCTGCTGTTAACTCAAGCAGGAGCTAGGCTCTCTTGGGCTATGGAGGGTGTTTTGGTCTCTGAGTACCTAAGCAGCTGAACAAGGGTGAAATGAATCCTGGGAGATAAAACTTCCTAGGTGGCTCTTAGAAGCTTTCTTCTCAAAGGCAGGTTTGTCAAGTTTACTCTTTCATACTTTTGGGCTTTCATGGATGGGGTCTAGCCAATCCCAGATGTACCTTCAAGTCACCGTTCCTACTTGTCTCTGTGAAAACTAGTTGGTTTCTTTTTAGGGCTATGCATTCTCCAGACATCTTTTATGGCTAAACTGCACATTAAAAAAATTCATTTGCTCTTAATCTTTGCTTACAAGTCTCACAGTGAACTTGGCTAAACACATCTACACATAATCATGCCAGAGTCTGAATGATGGGTTATCTTAAAATTTCTTCTGTCATCACATTGAAACTCAACCTCCCACTAAGTTTCAGGACATAAAAAAAAGTCATCAAGTTCTTCACCAGAATTTCTCACAAATGGCCTCTGGTCCAATTCCCAACAGAGTCCTCAGTCTCATGTGAAACTTCATGGATATGAACTTCAGTGTCTATGTTCCTATCATCACTCTGACCTTCTGAGTTCCCATCAGAGCTATTCACTAAGCTGAGCTCACATCATTATCGGACATCTCTAGCTTACATCTCCAAACTCTTTAAATTCCCCTTGTAAACCAGTTCAAAGGTGTAAGAAGCCCATGGTCAGGTTGAAAGTGTGCAAGAACTCACTTCTCTGGAACAGATTTTCTGTTCGTTTTTCCATTGTGACTAAATAGGGATCAGAACCAACTTAATGGAGGAAGGATTGATTTTGACCCATGCTTCAGAGGAATCAGATCGTGGTTGTGGTTCCATCCATAGAACACCATGGTGGCCAGAATGTGCAGTAGAAGAGTTTCTCCTTCTCATGGCAGACAGGAAGCAAGGAGAGAATGGAACAAGATAGACATCAAAGACACCCCCCCCCCAAAGATGATGACTTACTTCTTCCAGCTATAACTCACCTGCTCAAGTTTCCAGCACCTTTCAAAAACAGTGCCACCAGTAGAGGATGAAGCATTCAACATATGAATCTGTGGGGGATATGTTGTGGCTAAACCATGATAGAAGAAAACTCTTCTCTGCATGCTAGCTGCCCAGGACATCTCTTTTGGAGCGTCTGTCTTCTCTGCTTTTCCTAAGGAAATTCTAGATACAACCCAAAGGCAATCAGTTGGTTCAATATTTACCTCGGTTAAAGTCTCCTGAAGCTACTAAGTAGAACTGCTAATTCTTTTGTAGCTCAAGCCATAGTTCTCATCTATCGTAGTCTTTCGAGTTGCAGGCATGACATTGGAGTTGTGGGTGTGATTATGGTATTTATTAACTGCTTTCTACATGAATCTAAAATGCCTCCAAGGAAATACATACACATAGGCATACATACAGACTCACATATACTCCAAATCAAACTTCTACTCAAGGAGCCCAGTCTAGTGTCTATAATTAGAAGAAATATAAATTGTGTTAGTCCTCAGAAAGAAGATTAAGTACCCCTCAGAGAACATGACCTTATTGCTATTTCATGGGCTCTATTGCTTCCATATTCACTCTACCTTTGGTTGGTCCAAAGATAGAAATGACTGATTTTGCCAACGTTGTTACTTCTTATAGAGGGAAAGGAAATATAAATCCAATTCTAGTCACTAAGAAACAAGAAATTGTACTAAAAATCAATACTTCTTGAAAGATCTGGAACACCATTATTGCCTCTCTGAAAAATTTGCAGAAATGCTTCTATTTCACTTACAATAAGTGAATTTTCTGAAAATACTATTCTGAAAAATTATATTCAATGTTTGCTTAAGAGTGGCTCCCTAGGATTTTAGAATCCCTTTGCTACCATACCCTTCCATAATTCTACTTTTTCAAGATGCTATTTTAATATTAGACCTTGGAGGTCAATCAAGTATGTAATAAACAGTCCTGAAAATTCAGAAGTACTCAGAAAATTCAGACCTCATAAGTATCTTCTGTAATAGCCATGTTATTGGAGTGCCTGATACTGCCTATGACTTTGATCTTTTATGACTCCTTACAATATGTTTCTAGCAATTATTGCTCTGTTATTCATTTCAGATTTGTTTATAAGCAACTCATGCTTATGCCTACATATGTTCACTTATTCATTCTTCAAACATTATAAAATGTGTGTTAGTGCTACAAGATATATAGGGGGTGGTCCTTATATTTCCTTGGGCTCCAACACCCCTTTACATACACTTCTATCACAGGCCAAATCAATAGACCATACCTGTTGGTTCACTTGCCTCCTAGGAACTCTGTTGTATGCTAGTTTCTCTCCTTATATTTGTGACCAGGCCAAAATACAAATGGAAGCATGTATATTATGCATCTAAACATTTGGAAATGATCTATTAAGATACCACACCTTCCAATAAAATAGATGGTTTCCTTCTACCTTGAAAATACGATTTTTTAACCACAAAAATTATTAATGTGTGTTAAGCTATGATTTCTATAGGACTGAAAGATGGCAGGTATCAAGGATGAATGGATCTAATTATATTTTGCATATGTCTAGGTTTTATGTTAATGGCTGGCACTGTTTAGATAAATCATAAACATGTACATAATTTGTAAATTATTACACATTTATCACAATAATTTATTTTTCTTACTTTCATCTTGGCAAAATCACTGATTATGTTGTTGCAACAAGATTTTCAGATAATTGGTGTTCTATTAAAGGTAATTATCTCTGGGAATAAATATCAGAAGTAAGTGTAAAGTACAATTAGAATGTTTTTATGAAAATATAAATTATAAAGTACAACAACAACAGAAATTATTTGAATTTTGAAAGCATTTCATTCAAAATCACAAAACATGACTAATAAATAAAAACTTTTAAATGTAGTTATTTTAAGACTTAGAATTTAATTTCTGTTTTGAAATTTTAATTGAAGCCTCTTAAATATTATAAATCCAGCCATTTCCATTCTAGTTTCCAGGATCCATTTAACTATAGCAAGAGAATTAATATACATTTCTATAATGTTATACTTAGTTCCAAATATAAACAAGGCTTGGCAATAATATAAATTTTTTAATATTAGAAAATACTTCTCAACTATCATATTCAACTGTTGCAATTACTGTGCTAATTAATGAGGCTCTGTGGGATTGTATTCAAACACCTAATAGGAGTAAGAAATAAACCCTGACCACCTCTTGCATTGAATGCTATTTGGGAGAAGGGAATTTGTGCTGCTTCTCTTGCACAAATCCTCCCTTTGCCCTGAAGCTGTGCTCTAATGACGTCAGCAGTGGCAAAACCAACAATCCTACTTAGCAATGCACGTGGCCACTGTGTGTTTTGAGGACATTACAATGGAGGATATGAAATGAATTTTCATATCTTGAGAATGTTATCCTGAGAGCGAATATTTACAAGTACAGGTCATTCTGACCTAATGCTAAGTACTAGGTCTTGAGAGACAGAGATAGCCATATGTATTCCTTATAACTTCAGATTTTTCTTATTTTTTTCCAAACTTTGTGGCTTCATCTACATCACTGGGTAAGGACAGGGAGCCTCTGCTCTTCAGATCCAAGGGTAGTGGTAATCTGTATATTCCGAGCTTGTCACAGTGCTGATATGAAAAGATAAAATAAGTATTCATATTCACTTGGTTGTAACTCAAACTGAATCTGACCAAGACAATTTCTTGACTGATATAAATGAAAAGTCTGAGAATAGATATTTAAGCACAGCTGTATTCAGAGTTTCAAATGAATTGTCAGGATATTGTCTCTTTCTTCCTCTCTTCTGCCCTGACTTCTGCACTGAAGATACCCACTTAGCTTCATCTCCTAGGCTTACTTACTTCTTACTAGGTGAGCATTCCAAGAGCAGAGGAGCCTCAGAGCCAGTGTCCCCTAGCTCTGATCTGAGTGACTTGGATCCTGTGCAAATCCTTAGCAGCATCTGCATGGGATGTGTTAGTTTTATGGATGAATTCTGAGTTACGTGGCCAACCTACCCCTGAAAATCAAGAGTTAACTGCCAGTCCCACAGGGCCCATGTGCTCTGAGAATGGGAGGAAGGGGGCACCCAAAGGAAAAAACAAGAGCAGCAACAAAAAACATAGGGAAATAAGGGTAGCTAGAAAGTACCTATAAATCTATAAGTAAACACACTGGGTGGTAAGGGAGGGGGTACAAATGAATTAACTGAACTGTAATAGACTCTTTGGAGACTACAAATAGAATAGTTCTTTAAAAAGATGAAATCAAAGCCCAACAAAATAAATACCTAGAAATGGGTGCTTGCAAGAGGGGAGGGTGGGACCAAGGGGAGGGGCGTAGCGAATGAAGAGGGAAGGGGGCGAATGCAGGAAGAATTCATTGGATACGGCACAGAATTGAGAACTGGGAGGGGAGGGACTGGCTGAAGGAGGGGTGAGGACGTTGAAGGATGACACAGATCAAGATGCATTGTATACATAAATCTCTTGGTTAAATGGCATAAATTCAATATATAACCTAAAATGAAGATAAGTGAGGGAAGAGCTGGGTCGGGAGGGGTAGGTGAGGATGTGGAAGGGAGTAACTTTGATCAAGATGCAGTATTCGAGGAAACTGCTTTGTTGAATGGCAACTCCTTTGTACAATATTTAGAGATAACAAGATTCAAAGAAGTGGAACGATGGGGAAAGATTCTAGGACCAGGTCTTAAGTGACAACTGACAAGTAAAACAAAACTTCTCACCAAAATGTGCTCAACACATTAAATAAATCCCATCTACTAAGGAGAAGTGCGTAATAACAATTCACCATGAGGTGACAGAAGACCTGTGCTAGCTGGGTGCGGTGGCTTGCACCTGTCATCCTAGCTACTCAGGAGGCTGAGGTCTAAGGGTCACAGTTCAGTCAGCCCAGGCAGGGGAAGTCCAAGGGACTCTTCAATTAACCACCAAGAAAGTGGAAAATGGAGCTCTGGTAGAGTGCTAGCTTTAAGCACAAAAGCTCAGGGACAGTACCCAGGCCCTGAGTTCCAGTCACAGAACTGGCGCGCGCGCGCACACACACACACACACACACACACACGATATATGCTAAGGACAATGAATACTTACAGAGAGAAGGCACCAAACAGAGGAAGTGGGCATGGAGAGGAGTATAGGGCAGGTACATACCTTGTATCTTTCAAAGTATCTTATTTATTCTATAAGTTACATGAAACTCTTCGGTTTTATTTCTGCAACCATTGCTGTTGAGGCTCACTAACTTGGGTTATAATTTGCATCTATTATAGTAGTCCCCTTTTATCTGTACACAATGAATATCTGATGGACATCTGGAACTGTGATAGTATCCACCAAGTTGATATATTCTGAGCTGTCTATGTGCTTTTTTCCTATAGGCTTTATATATTTATGATAAAGTATAACATATAAAATAGGCACAGTCAGAGATTAATAATGGTACTAATCATGTAAATGATTATTAATAGCTAATAACAAACAATCACAGTTAAAAGTTGTCAGCCTCACAACTTTTGCACTTCCAGGTTATTGTTAAACCAGTGAGGCTTGGTCCTTATTAAAGAGGCCCCAGGGAAGTCGTTTGCCCTATGCCCTATGAGGCCACAATGACAAGAGCCATCTATGAACCAGAGAGTAGACTCTCACCAGACACCACAACTCCCAGGGCCTTGATCTTGGGTTTCCCAGCTTCCAGAACAGTGGTTAATGAAGGTCTATTGCTTAGAAGCCAGTTGATGGTATTTTATTATACCAGCCCAAATGGACTAAGAAGGTTATAAATTAGAAATCGGTATAAATTGCTTCCTCTCTTCTTGGTTACAATTATGATACATTTGTCATAAATTGAGCTTAGGATTCTACCTACTATTTTATAATTGCAGGGGCTACAGGAAGAATGGATATCTGAGCTTCTCAAGTGCTGAAAGATTGTCTCCAGTTCTCCAGAGAAAATGAGAAGTCAATTACTTAGTACGCCTTTACTCAACTATGAAAGTTTCTCACAATCTGGAAATCCTCTCTAGCTTGTCAGCTCTGAAGAACAGTAAGAGAAGAGGTTAAAATTATCACTGGGTTGAGCTTCTGCACAAAGTAATGTGGAGCAAAGGAAGCAAAGATGGCTTCAGTTGCATTCAACGTGGCTTCCTGAAGCCAGGTACTTTCAGTATTATTATTTCTTTTCAGTACAAACTATGTGTTTCAAAGCTTTTAAGAATTTATTTTTGTAATTTCCTGTCTATCCATCTAGTTATCTATTTCCTTATCTATTTGCATATCTAGTGACAGCTGTTGATATCTCACTTAATAAGAGATATAGTGTGACGATTTAAAACAATTTTTTTTCTTCATTTTGGTGAGCCTGTTACTATTCAAACAACTGAAAGGTCATGCTTCTTCAGATAAACCTTCCTTTAATGTAATGCTTTTATATGCTAGATAGTCTCTCTGTCTCTGTCTTTGTCTCTGTCTCTGTCTTTGTCTCTGTCTCTGTCTGTCTGTCTGTCTGTCTCTCTCTCTCTCTCATTTTTCGTCACTCATGGGGCTTGAACTCAGGGCCTGGGTGCTGTCCCTGAGCTTTTTTTTTGCTCAAGGCTAGTGCTCTACCACTTTGAGCCACAGCACCACTCCTGGCTTTCTGGTGGTTAATTGGAGATACAGTATGAGTCTCATGGACTTTCCCGCCCAAGCTGAAATTGAACCGCGATCCTCAGACCTCAGTCTCCTTAAAAGCCAGGATTACAGGTGTGAGCCACGGGTGTTCAGCTTGATAGCTTATTCTTACCAACAAAATATCATCTCTGTGTTAGAGAGTATTTAAGATGCTTGAGCTATATAGCAGGAGGAGCTAGACCATAGATAGATAAAATAAGTCAGTAAAGTAGGTACTAAGTTCAAATAACATAACTGTTATGGGAAAGTAAAAGGCCAGGACTAAGAAGGATCAGGAGAATAAGAATGGAGGAGGCTGAAAGTTTAAATCAAGCACTGAGATAAGAGTTAATCGAGTTCTTCAAGAGGTGATTCAGTTAACTGACTTTGTGATGATCACAACTGCTGGTACAAAGGCAAGAATGGTTGTGTTTTATAGATTTGATGACATTAAGACACAGAAAGGTTAAGCAGTTTGTCCTGGGTTGTGCAGCTAATAACATATAAAGATATAAAGACAGCCTGTTTGCAAAACTCCCCTAGTAGTTTAAATCATAAAGTTAAGGAAGATGTGTGGGGTGGGGGAAGCGTCCCGGGGCCAGATCACCGTTTTGATTTTCTAAGCTGCTCAGGATTGAGAAGAGGCCTTCAGAAAGACGTGTTTTTCACACGCGTTGTGTGGCAAGCACACACCAGGCATGCACACCAACCAGGAGAGCTCGGCTCGCACACCCTGCGGTGCCAGTGCTTCATCCGCCCTGGGCAGCAGCGCAGCCTTCACTGGAAAGAGGGGTCATGGAGTGGGCACCACTTGTGTTCCCTGATCACTCGTGCCAGTTCCCCCGGCTCTCCCGGTCCTCCTGGGTGGAGCTGTACATGCTCAGCCTGAGAGACAGTGAGGGCGAGAAGGAAGCTGAAAACAGCAAGGCCAAGAGAAATGCATTTGCTGCTCGTTACCTGAACAGAAAACAGGTGATTACTGTAGACTCAGTCATCTTCTTCTTTAATCTGCACTGGGGTTTCAAACTCCGGCCTTCTGCTCTCTATCCATACCTCCCTCCAACAGACTTCTTATTAAGGAAACGACCTGACCCTCCTAATCTCCTCCATATTGTGTGGAAATAACACTAAGTTTGGATGTGAATATTTCTGATCACTTGGTGTGAAACTAGTGGAGATGAGTTGTTTACACTGAGACTTCAAAGCAAAGTCTGAGTTAGCACTTTAGGAAATGAATCCAATGATTTAAAAACTGTGGTTGAGGCATGCAATCCCTTGTTCATATGAATCACGTTGGTTGAGACACTTTTTGAGAGGGAGGCATATATTACTAAATCGCTGGAATCCCTGGTCTCCATTTTTTTTTTGGAGGGGGACATTCAGTACGGGGGCTTGAACCCAGCACCTGATGCTTATTTGGCTTGCTTACTCTGCTGGAGCTCTACCACTTGAGCCATACCTCCAGTCCTGGTTTGGGCAAGGTTATTTTGGGGATGGAATCCTATGAACTTTTCTTTCAAGACTGACTTCACCCCATGAATCTCTAGATCCCAGCCTCCTGAGTAGCCAGGATGACAGATGCTGGTCGCCATCTTGAAGGAATTTGCAGCCTGTCATGGACCCAGCCCTCATTTCTTCACGGTGCTGGTGGATAGGCATTCAGGATGAATGGGGAAACAAATGAACAAGCTACCACCGATAGGTTAGAAAAATGAGTGTGTCGATCCGAAGAGCAATAAGATTGGTATTTTCTCACAGAAATATGTAAACATGAGAATGACATTGTAATGGAGACAATGCCCACCTCACGTCTGGGCAGATGGGAAGCATCTCATGTGGTTAAATTGGGATCTATGTGATGAGTCCTTGACAAGGAAATGTAAATAAGTGATCGATGCCTCCAGTCTAAGGTGCATAAGAATGAGGAGTCTTTCCCATGCCCTCGCTTCTCTTGCCAAAACAACTGTGGAAGCCACATGGTCCAGATGGCACACCTACAGATAGACAAGTACTCATTAGGCCATGATGTGAACAAGAAAGAAGGACCTGTTTGAGTTTAGCTATGGTGGTTTAAGTTTGTCTCTATTTCCTTATGTAATAGGGTGCTAGTAACATTCCATAAGCACAAAAGAGATAAGGTTAGATGGTATAAGCAAACAATTGGAAGAGGCTTTGTAGAGGAGTGGACATAGATACTTTCTTTTTTCTAGAATAGCTCTCCTGGGAATTGTAAGAGAATAAGAGGAGAGTTTGGTATGCCTGTGACATTTGATTGAGTTACATGATAGATACATTGTCCTGTTGATTTAGGTGACATATGGCATTATGAAAACCATGTGGAACAGGATTGTAAAGAAGAATGTTTATATTGTTTTTATTAAGCGAGATACCAGGTCTGCATCGAGTAAACTCGAGAAAATAAATCCAGTTTATTTGGATGAATGATACGTGTCTAAGAAACACTGTGAGTTCTCAGAATATCTGGTGACAATGAGTGGACCGACTTCCATTCATATGAAATTATGAATGTTTATAAATGATTTCAAGGTAAATCTATAGAAATAATATTGTCTCCTATTTGCAGTACTTTTCTTTGACAAAAGTTTTTTTTCTTTATTGTCAAAGTGATATACAGAAGGGTTACAGATTCATACATACGTGAGGCAGTGCATACATTTCTTATCCAACTTCTTACCTCTGCCCTCGCCCCTCCCCCACCCTGGCCTTCCCCCTAGACAAGAGTTTGTTGAAAGTTTGGTATTATTAAAAAATTAGAAATCATGAATGAAAAATAGTTATGACTGAAAATTTGATTCTGATTTTCAGAGAAAAGATCAATTTCTAAACTCATGTTTTGCATTATTATTGGATATATGTATAGAGAGAGATTTTAAAACACACACATATATATATAATATATATATTTGAATTTTTCATAATCTTGAATTCCATGACAAAAGCTCAGGTTAAGCTATCTATTTTAATGGTATTTTAACTGGACCTCTTAGATTTATTCTAACAAATGACTAGCTTTCAGAATAACAGCTTATCTTTAACTTATTAACTTTTGGCAATTTTAAACTTTTTTTTTTTAAAGGGCATGAGAACCTCTCTGAGAATTAGAGGAAATGCCACTAATACAAGTTAGATTCTTCCGAGCTACTTTCTTTCTTTCTTTCTTTTTTCTTCAAAATGTATCTTTGGCTGAAATCATACCATTAAGTAAATGGAACCGTACTCCTCTCGACTGGCCCTGAATGACAGCCTCTGCTGATGCGGTTCCCTGTACTCACGGAGCTCCTTTTACCTCTTTTTCAGTAATAGGGAAAGTATTCGCATGCTCGAGGGGAGGGGAGCGCTCAACTTCCACAACAAGAGCTCTGTTTCCCCTATAAACAGGGAAAAGATGAGTTCATACATGTGGATGATAATGGATTTGATTTTTGTTGTTGGTGGTATTGGGTGGGACTTGAATTACCATTTTGGCTCAAGGCTGGTGCTCTACCCCTTGAGTCGCACTTCTATTTCTGGCTTTTGGTTGGTTATTTGGAAGTAAGAATCTCTTGGATTTGTCTGCAGGGGTTGCATTCCAAACTGCAATCAGAGATCTCAGCCTCCTCAGTAGCTAGGATTCTAGCACGAGCCACTCGTGCTTTGCCAGTGCGTGACTGTGTATAGTTCGTCAAGCTTTGGTTTTGCATTTTGGCTTTCATTAGGCAAGATATTCCTGTGATGTGCAGAGCACAGTAGTTGACCTGGATGATGTAATTCAGTATTTCCATGGTTTGCATTCATCCAGCGTTGACTTTGGGTTAGATGCCAAAAATTGACTCTCATAACCCTAGTGGATGCAGGTTCTATAATCACTGTCAGATCAAATGGAGAGAAGAGAGGCTTTGAAAAACTTCCCAAAGTCGTAACCAGGCAAGTCACAGGAACAGGAATTCAAGATACAAAGACCCGCCTTAGAGCCTCTGCTCTTGATATTAGAACCTACTAGCACCTGTGATCCAGTAGAATTAATTACCCATGGCCCGTTGTATACACCCTAATTCCAGCAAGAGGCAGGAGGATTGAGGCCAGCCTTGCCTGTACAGTAAGATCTGGCCTCAAAAGTGAAACAAAATAAAGCAATAAGCACTTGTTTAAAGAAAAGAATTATGCATGGCCACCAAATTCACTATTTTCAGCCGTTGTCTAAGGGCTCCTCTACTACCAGTGCAGCATGTGGCCCTCAGGAGATGCCACTAAAAACTCACTGGACCAACCCAAAACTCCACAGCCTTTCTGTGGTATTGCAGGCTGGGTGAGTTCCGAGTATAGACACCAGGACTCCCTAGAACATACATTGAAGCAAGAAGACAGGAGCGTATCCTGCAAAGCCATGTTTGTAAGCAGTGAGGCATTGAGTGCATTGGTTGTTCAGAATACTTAGTAGACGAGGACAGCCACGGTCACTCTTCAAGTCATTTTGCTATGTGTCTACAGTGAAAGGGTGGACTTGTAAATTAATGAAAATGAACTTGTGAACTAGGATCTATATAAGCACATCTCATGGGTCAAAATCCTTGAACCACATCTATAGATGTACTTTGTTGTCCACTCATGAAGGAGTTCCTTTAGAACTTAAAAGGGCATTCAAAGCCTATTCCTGACTTTTCCTGTGTCTCGTGCTGAATGTGACACTGGTGTGCATGGGGTGAGACTCTGTTGAGCATTGTCAGGTGCCATCCAGCAGACCAGACCGGCACCGTGGAGGGAGGGTTTGCATCCTAAAGCCTCTCCCTTTGCTTCTAAGAAGTGGAACTGAAAGGATGTTCTGGTGTCTGGGAGTAATGCCTCTTTTAATTATGGCTGATATGCAGAGCCTTGGGAAGCATGCGCTGTGAAATGGAAATGAGACCGGACTGGTGAGGCTCTAGGGAGCGCTTCCAGGCACAGCTGTCTTTGCATAGTGGCACAATCCACACAGGAGCCCCAAAGCTCAGTCCCTCACCCCCCAACGTCCTGCAGGCAGTGTCCTGTGATAGAGGGGAGAACCTGAACGCATGCTCTCTGCTCCCGAAGAGAAGAGCTCAGCATCACTAGCTGAAATCTCAAGTCACTTAACTTGAAGTCAACACCGCAAAAGAGCAGGGATGCACGTGTTTGTACTACAATCATGCAATGGTTCCAGCTAAAAGTAATGTTTCAGACACAGTTCGAGAATTATATTCAAAAAAGAAAACAGGTTAGAGATGTGGCTCAAGTGGTAGAACACCTGCCTCGAAAGCATGAAACTGTGAGTTCAAACATCAGAATGTCTCTTCAAAACAGGAAATAGAATTGATATATTTGTTTAATAAGGACTTGCTAAAAAGCAGTGAGCGATTATCAATTTACTGTGTTTTTCTCTCTAATACCATTTTTACTTTCAAAGAAGTGTTTTGAGACTTTCCCCCCTTTCTTGAAGGAACAAAGCTAATCATAACATAAGAAGTGTGAAGATCATTTACTAAGAGCACAAATACCTAAGTAAACTTCTACCTTTTTACCTCCTGAGAAGCTGGGAATACAAATGTACACCACTCCCCCCAGTCTCAGGCATTTTTTAAATTCAAAATTAATGCCCAGGTACCATTTATAAAAATTAATTAGGCTTTCCTTAATATTGGAGATAAGTCCAATAAATTCTTTACAGACTAAAATATAGATCAATGGTATATATTAGAAATTTAAAATATTAAAATTATATGATTAATTGATACCCGTGGAATATTTAACAAAAAAAATCTATGTTTATAACAAACTATTAGAAATTAGAATTTTTTTTCTTAACTTGAAAACAGTTCTGTTGCAAAAGATCAGCTCTACTCTACTCAAGGAAGCACTAGGGACATTTCTGGCTAATTTGAAAACCAGTCCAAGTTGCTCGCCTACACCTTCATTTCACCCAATCATAGCAATTACTGGACAGTGTACTGCAAATGAAGCAGAAACGAGAGGAATGGCTAGTGGAATGGAAAAGACAAATGTTTATGCACAAATAGTATAGATGAGAAGCCCAAGAAAACTTATTGAATGAAAAATTGGAGAGTCTATTGTGTTTGGACTCAACGGTAACCCTGGACTCAAGAGAACACACCAAACAAGAACGGAGCTCCCTGTGCTATGTGCCACACACCCAAAAACAAGCTTTGAAAACAAGGAACCCACAGGTGCCTATCAGAAGAGCTAAATTGCCTGAGCTGGCATGACCAGGAAGTCCCCTGTGTCTTAGCCTGGGAAGAAAGCTTTTGCTTTCTTTAAGACCTTTTTTGGCTTAGAAAGCCCAAATCCTCTGGTCAGCAACTTGCAGCTCCTTCTAATTTATGAATGAGATTCTTGCGGATTCATAAATTACTAGTAAAAGCTAATTAGATCGTTACATTATATTTCTGAAGGCTCATGCCCTTTAATCCTAGTTACTCAGGAGGCCGAGATCTGAGAATAGAGGTTCAAAATCAGCCTAGGAAAGATAAATCTGTGAGACTCTTCTCTTCAATTAGCCAGCAAAAAGCTGAAGTGAAAGTGTGGCTCAAGTGGTTAGAAACCACCATTGAGCTTACAAGCCAAGAGCTGTGAGGCCCTGAGTTAAAACCCCTACACTAGAATAAGCAAAGAAACAAAGAAATTATTGGAGGCTCAAGCCTAATGTCCTTTGTTTATGTAAAGACCCGCCAACACATCACTGTCTTCAGCACTGAAGGAGAGACCCACTGAGACAAGAGAAGCTATGGGGAAGGAAGTCTTGGCCCCTCCCACCCTCCACGCTTCCTTAATGAGTGGACTCACTTCCCTTCACCACTGGCCAGTCCTTTACCTGTGATCTCTCATGCAGCTAAGGACCTCCTCTTATGCATTAATATCCCCTCTCTGCTGGATCATTACCTTCATATGTAATTTTATTTGTCACAAAATATAAATATATCATGATTTCTATGGTCAATAATTCAGTTGTGTGCTTAGTTGTGATTATGCATGTTGGCACAGCATGCCAAACGATGCGGTGGAATGGAGAAAACATGCCCAATACCTTGGAATAAAGGAGAGATATGCCAAATAAGAGTCTAGTGGTGTGACCGGTCTCGTGTCACACAGGACTGTCATTAAGTGGTCAAACATCACTTTGTCAGAAACTTGGAACAAAACTGCAAAACGTTCACACCAAGAGATCCAATGGCGGGAGAACTGTGAGTTTAGAGGAAACAGCATAGAGATTGCAGGATGGATGGGCTACGGCTTGCAGGGAACACACTCTGGAGACAGTGGGTGGTAGCTCTCCTTGCCACACTGATACATGCCTGTGATCCAGATACCTGGGAAGCCGTGGCAGGAGGGTCCTAAGTTCCAGATTATTCTGGGTGAAAGTGGCAAGACCATGTCTCAAAAAAAAGCAGGGTGGGGGGGGGGGGAGAGCAGAGTTGAGCTGAGGCCTAGCTCAATGGTAGAGCACTGGCCGAGCCTGAGGAGGCTTTAGGTTCAATCTTCAGATGAAGGAAGGACAGGAAGGGAAGGGAAAAGGAGGGAAGGGAAGGAAGGGAAGAAAGAAGGAAGGAAGGAAATGAAAAATAAGGGGAAGGAAAGGAAGGAAGAAAGGGAAAGCCAGTGAGACAGAAAGACGGACGGACGTTACTAGGAGTGCTGCAGTGATCTTCACCGTGGCTCTGGTAGCCATAGCTGTTCCCAATCATCCCAACGTATAAAACTGAGGGAAACTATAAAATCACAGGCCACACTCGGGGCATATTTCTGGTGGGCTTCATAGGCAATGCGGGTGTCCTGCATGAAGGAGTTGTGTGGGCAGTGGTGGGGGAGGGGCAGGCTCGGGCCACTGGCTTAATGGAAGTAGCAATGTACCTACCAGAGCACCCCGATACCACCCAAAGGAGTCTCCCTGTCACCCCTCCCCCTCCTCTCTTCCTCTCTGGTCCTGTTTTAAAGAATTGCTGTATGCAGTTTCAGTTGCGAGAACTGAGTGGGCAAGTCCACGGAACTGTGATAGGATAATTTGGGAGCTTGAAAGTCAAGTAAAAATCCCCTGACTCTCTCTTGTTCTTGATGCTTTTCGGTCTGGGAGAATCTAGGTAGTCATTTAGTTTGTGATATGTATAAATAGAAATTTGTTACTGGTGCCTCTAAAGATGGTTTCCTTGGCTGCTCTATTAATATCTCCCCTTCTACCTTCCTTCTGCCTGTAACTTAGACAAGGTAAAGCTATATCTTCCATCTTGCCACTATGAATCCAAAAGCCAAAAACACCAAAGATGACAGGGCAGAAGAAGAGTCCAGGTGCTTCATGAAGCTTTTTCACAGGAAACCAATCCCGATGCTCCACTTCCAAATTGGTGATAATGTGAATAAAATCAAGCTCGTCTTTATTGAATGTTGAACAGAGATTCTGTTATGCCAAGCTGAAGGCATCTTTGATCAAAGGTGGTAACAATTAGTTCTAAGAGAAATATTTCACTCTGGCTCTTTTCATTTCCCTCTCGAAGTAAAATATAGTTCTGATGTTAATATTAATAATAATAACTCAAGACAATTTAGAGTAATAGCTCAAGTAGTTTCAACAAGCATAAGAACAAAAGCAAAACGTTTTCTACTTCTATCTGACTATAGTGACCACCACTGTTTTGTCTCAGTGAATGCTTTGCTAGGCTGATTCCATGATTAGAGGACTTGTGTTATAATTTTAGTTCCACTGCAGCTGAGGCAAGTTTTTAAAATATTTTACATATCATAGTTTTTATTTGTAAGATTAATACAACAGTAGCACCTACCTTTGAAAATTATATTAAATAACATATGTAACACATTGACAATATACAAAAACATATTTAGTTCTCGACACTGAGCAATCACTCATCCAGTGTGGTTATCGTCCTTCCAAATTCTCACCTAAGCAACCACGGGCACGTATACACCTCATGTATTCACAGATAGGAACACACACATATTTAGGTCCAAATAGGATAGCCCTTTGTTATGGCATAAGGATACTTTTCTTTAACCATATTTTAGGGGAATGCTTCAATGTCAATAAACACATCAGTGTTGTCACTTTTAGTGGCTGTCCAGTGTTGCAGCCTATTAAGTCCATTTTGCTTCATTTCTGCTGTTCAATTAGGCCTTTTCAAGCTTCCCTCATTTTAAACAATGCAGTTACACATCTTTATCCATCATTTTGCACAGTTATCATGCAAATTCCTTGGGATCATTTCTTAGAAATATAAATGGCTAAGAGCTCAGCTGGCATGGAGGGAGAGCTGAACCATCCAGTGTTGCAGTTAATTAAAACTGAACTGAGCCCCAAAGAAGCTGCCGGTGAAGCCCTTCCTCACTGGCTGAGGTTGGAGAGGAGGTCTCGGATGGGGGAGCGCCGGCGCTCTCTCCTGCTTTCCCCGTGGGATGGTACAACATGAAGGTCAGCCAGCTCAGCGTAGACTTGGAAATGGTCTCACCGTCGTGCAAGTCCTGAACAGAGTCTTCAAGGAAACTAGAAAATTTTACCTCCCAATGCGACTCTGATTTAAAATTTTGTTTTTGAGCAGAAGACAGTAAGAAACCAGCAACTGAGCCAGGAGAGCAGGAGAGGAAAGAACGAGCAGAAAAGCAATACCAACAAACCAGATCAGCTCTGATGGAAAGCTGAAGTGTGACACCATGGCAACCGGAGGAGAGACAGGAGACAGGAGATGAGAAGACAGGAGATATGTAGCATGACTTGGCTTCCTTTTTATCTTGGATAGTCATAACTAGCAAGTCTTTATTCAATACAAAATTATCTTTGTATAATTCTAGCACTTTCTTTACATATACATATATATCTTTACATTCACACGTGTATGTAAATGTGTGGGTATGTACAGAATAGGTATATATGGGAAGAGAGGGACAGAGAGAGAGAGATCCCATAAAATGTCACCTATTGACATCATAGCGATCTTAGTTTGTGTAGGTATACACTATGATGTTTGTAGACAATACAATCACCTATTGATGCATTTCTTAGAATGTGTCTCTATCATTAAATGACACATGAGCATGTATACCAAGCTATATACATGTACCATACTATGTTACATGTGCTATAATATAATATATGCTATGTACAATTAATACTATAGTACATGTACATATAATACGTGTCATTGCTTAAATATCATGTAGCCATATAATGCTGTACATAGTATACCTAGTATCCTATACACACCTACATATATAGAGTCCTCACTTTGCATGGATATATATGTATATATGAATTTCAGTCCCCACAGTTGGGTTATGATCAATTTCCTACAATATGGTTTAATTTTTAGGTAATCAGAGTTTATAGACTATAAGTAATTGAGTGAAGTCTAAAAGTTACTGTCCTACCTTCCACCTACAAATTACTGTATAACCAACCAGCAGAGGAGTAGCTTGTGGCTAGTTTTGTGTCCTTTGGTGTCTGTCAGTGGCTGGTACTGCACCCTGGCTCTTCAGTTTGTGCACAGATAGCTCCGTGTGCACATGTGCTAGCCTTGTCTCCTACTGACAAGGTCAGGTGGAGTTCTGCAAAAATGAATAATTGAAAAGGGAACTGGTAACCAAAGGGAAAGTGGAGCAAAGAAACAAGACGGAAGGAGAGCAAGAGTGAACTGTGAGCTGCACATCAGGGATTGTAGATGAATCCACAGCTGTGAGAATGTCAACACCGCTGCTACTCAGGAGAGCTGAAGTCCCAGGAACACGTTGAGTCTACTGACAGAAACTTTAAACAGTAGTGGTGACACAAAGGACAAAGGAACCCAGAAGATCTATCACAGGTGAAATGCTCCACACTAAAGGAATTCTTTGAGAAATGTCATGACACTGAAAGTATGAAAAATAAAACACTGGACCCATTGGACCCAGACTTTAAAAAAGAAGAGCATGAAAATTTGCAACGGCATTGAGAAGATACTTTGTAACATACATTATTTAACAATAAGCAACCACTGCTCAAAGTATTTTTGAGAACATATTTTAGAGAAATAAGACAGTTGAATTCTCAATGTTTCTAAGGATTCCAACTACACCAGAGTAAATAAGTAAGAGTACTATTTCTTGATCATTTACCACAAACAAGTCAGGTTTTTGATTTTCGACAACAAATTATAATGCTCCCAAGTGAAGCAGTAATGTTTTCCATTGAAAACAGGATTTTTTTCTGGCTGGTCTCAGGTTGTATTGTCGTGTGTGTGTGTGTGTGTGTGTGTGTGTGTGTGTGGTAGTACAATACTGTGCAAAGTGAAATACTGCCCAGGGTGAGTTCTGCTTGGGCTCAGGGTGACAGAGAGACCGAATGATGCCCATGATAAAGACCGTTCTCCCCAGAGAGGCTGTGGGAAGAGAAAGGCGAACCAGTGCATTTACCTTGGCAAGAAAAATGGTGCCAAGGATAGGACACTGGCCTAGAGGATAAGTGTGCAACCACAGTTACCTGGGGACACGGCTACTCAGAAAGATCTGTCTCCACCATCAGTTTAAATGTAATGTGTTCCTCTGAAGATCTCGGAAAGGTGGAAATAATTTTTGGCTCTGGTTTGTGCGTTTGCTTCCGTGTTCCATTTCTTGGAGGGCAGGAGATGGTGAAGGTTAAAAACAGTCGCCATCTTGTGTCACATTAGTGCTGTGTCAGGGAGGTGCTAGCTCTTATTCCGACACTTCGTCATGAAGTCATCCTGACCACTTAATCTTCTACTGCGTGACACAGTGGAACCCTCCCCGTCTAATGGGTCCAGCACATCTCCCTTGGGCCACAGCCCAAAATGGATTGGTGAGCTGGACTAAAAGGTAAAGGAAAACACAAAGAATTTTTCAAGCCAAAGGAGAAACGAGAGCAAGAAAGAAGTACAGTTTCCATTAGTGACGCTAAATGAGGACTTTTGCTTTAAAAACTGTCAAGGAGGCTCCATAGTGCAACGAAAGTGATTTATTAGGGCCGGTAAGAATTGGCTGAACTTAGCAGGGTTATTGGATTTTAATGCCTAAAATAGAACTACTGTTTTGGACCAAATACAGGATCTGCAATGGTATACATAAACAAAATTTTAAAGTCAAATCATGCCTATATAGGACCAGTTTAGGGAAAAAGCAGAACAGACAATGAGTCATATCACATCCCTGAAATAAAATTGCACAAAAGACAGAGCCAGCCTTATTCATACACTCTTTGCCTCTCACTGTAGGGTCTCAGCTGAGGACCTCAAAGGCCTCTCTTGTGAGATGCATGTCCGTACACTGAGCTCTTCTATTTCCTGCCTCTCTGCTGTCTTTCTGGATCTTCCTTTGACTGGTAGTATGACCTTGAGCAAGAAACTCAGACTTCTTCATTGCATGTGGTCAAAAGATAAATTAAAAGCCTTATTCTAGAAATGACTTAGAGTGATTTATTAGGGTTTTCTAGGGAAACAGGACCAACAGGGTACATAGAAATATATAAAAGGAGATTTGTTGTAGGGACTGGCTTACAAGATTATGGAGGCCAAGAAGGCCCACACTATGCTAGCTGGTGACTGAGGGACCGGGAAAGCCACTAGTGATGTTTAGTTTCAGTTCGAAGGCCTGGGAACCACGGGCCCACTGCTCTGAATATCAGTCAAGGCTCAGGGCTGGGCACCCAGGAAAGCAGATTGCATAACTTGCTATGTGAGCCAGGAGGCTGTGGTGTAGTGGTGAGGCTGTGGTGTAGTGGTGAAGTTTCAGGTTCGGGGACTAGGAGCTCCTCCTGTGAGGAAAGGAGATGAAAGATGCCCTGAGGGAAGGAAGAGCACCGTCCCTTCCCTCTGCTTTCTTCTTCTGCCCAGGCCCTCAACAGACTAAATGTCCGCCCACATTAGTGTGTCTACCAATTCAAGTGCTGAGCTTTCCAAGAAAGATCCTCACCGACATATAGTAATAACAATAATAATGGTTACTATTTACCTAGGCATTATCTATGTATATGTGCATTATATATGAATTACAATATATATGCTTATACATATATGTATATATCTAGGAACATATGTGTAAACACACACACACACACACACACACACATACACACATACGTCTGAAGCCTAAGAACCAGAAAAATCAGTGGTGTGAATTACAATCTGAGAGTAGATGACAAAAACTCTGGCTCAAGCAGTGAAACAGGAAAGAAAGGGGTGTGAATTCCCCACTCTGCCTTTTATTTGCCTCAGGACTGTCTGCATTCAGTTGTGTCATTATAACAAAACATATAGCTTGGGTAATTTATAAACTTTAGAAATTTATTTCTCACAATCCCAAGGCTGGGAAGTCCAACATCAAGGTGCCAATAGTTTTGGTGTCTGGTGAAGGTTGCTCTCTCTGCTTCAAGATGTCTCCCTGTCGCTGTATCCCATGGAGGAGATGATGTCTTTTCATGGAAGAATGGACAGAAAGAACAAACTCCCTTGCTAAAACCCATTGGGCACCAATCCATTCGTGCAGATAGAGTCTCCCCAAGGCTCCACCTCTTCTTATTGTTGTATTCAGGGTTAAGTCTCAATGAATCTTTGAGGGGACAGAAGCATCATAGTATAGTAATACAATGAACAGATTCAATTGCTCTAATAGTCCACTAATACAAATGCTAATCTCAAAATAAATTCAAAAGGTTGAATTTGGGCACCTGTGGTCCAGTTGGGTTGACACATGAAATTAATCATTCCAGATTATTTCAGATGGGAGAAAGATAAGGAGATACAACAACCAAATATAATATATTTTGTGATTGGATCCTAGATAACGAGATAATTTTGAAGGCTACTAAGCAGTAGATGAAGGGAATTGAAGTACAACTATGCTTTCCCAGATGCTATTGAACTAGTGTGGTTTCCTAGATATGACATGGGATGCGGCTGTGTAGCATGAGGGATGTAAGGTGGAGGATACAGGAATGAACTACCAGAAGTCTGGAGTCTGTTTTCAGGTTTGGTGAAAGGGAGGTGTGATTACATACAGTGGTGAAATGAGGCGGAAGCGAGAAGATACTAACAGCTGGTGATGCCAGTTATAAGGATATACAGTCACATCGATTTCCCTATGAGTTTAAAGATGAAAAACCAAAACATTTGAGCATCTTTCACCAAGCCTTTGAGCTAGTCATCTGCCTGTTGCAAGCTGTGGTAACACTTCCCAGGTGTCCGTTCTACCTACATTTTTACCCTCCTCAGGATAAGCAGAGCTGAGAAAGACAAGAGGGAAGCTCATGGCATCCGTCAAGTCCCAGTTGGCACCACATAGTTGCTATGGCGACCTTAAAACCCCTGGCACAGTGTTTCTCAAAGTGTGGCCCGGAAGCACTGGGGCTCATTGTTCTGGAGAATGGGAAACCCAGCATGAGGGCCAGATCACATGAGGGCCAGATCACATGAGGGCCAGATCACATGAGGGCCAGATCACATGAGGGCCAGATCACATGAGGGCCAGATCACATGAGGGCTTTCTTCGGTGTCATCTCATAGTACGGGTACTGTGCAATTTTCTTTTCTTGCATTTTTCTTCCCTCTGTTTTATTCCCTGTTGTCACTGTATTTTGGTACCCTGTGTATGGTATATATGCTTATCTGAATTAGGGAAGGAAAAGGGAGCATCAAAATGGTGAGACAAAGGACAAAGGGCGAACCAATGCAACAGTAATACTTACAAGGCAATATGTTGTAAACTGTGCAACTTGGGGGAGGGGGATTGGGAAGGAGGGAAGGTGGGAGAAAAATGAGAGAGGAGGTAACAAGTTTGACAAGAAATGTACTCACTGCCTTCTGTATATAACTGTAACCCTCTGTACATCACCTTGATGATAAAATTAAATTTAAAAATAACAGCAATAAAAAACCTCCTTTTTCCATATCTTGGGGTTCATTTCCCTTAGCATCATCATATATGCTCATATGTAAATAGCTATTGAGCTATCATGATCCTCTGATAGGACTAACCTAGACAGATACTAATTATTACCAATGAAGAACATCATGGAGTCCATGTTTGAGCCTTTCCTGTCTAACAATTTAACCTTTCAACCTTGTGCTCCATCATCTGGAGCTTGGCATGCCAAGAAATGTGTGTGTGTCATCTTTTCTTCTTGAATTATGACCAAACTGAGCATGCTCAGGAATGTGCTAAAGTGCTCTCCTATAGGAATATATATAGGCCCTCAATAAACTCCCAGTGCTTGCTCAGAAAGGGCTTTGCTTTGGAAATAGCTTTTGTGTTCTCCTTCTATGTTTGTTTTTGGCCAATATATTTTCTTTGGAGAACTTTCCTCTAATAATTCCATGTGCTTCTACAAGGCTCATTCATTTACCCAGACATGACTCTTTATGCATCGTGGCAAGCCAATTGGTCCAGTGATGGAGGTGTGGCTGAAACAGAACAGATTTAGCCTTGTCCTAGATCAACCTACGGTTACTGGGACAGAAAATCCCTCTAGTGAGGTGGCTAAGTTGGTAGCAATCTTACCAGTGAAATACAAAACGTGCTAATTGATGAACGAAACCATGTGGAGACAAGCAGGATCCTCCTATGAAGACTTCCCATCCCATCCTTGTTCTCATGCAGGCCATTCTCAGTCCAGAGTGACCCTCTTTAAGCTCAATTCAAAGCTGAAGGCTGGTGGCTCAGGCCTGTAATCCTGGCTACTCAGCAGACTGAAATCTGAGGAAGAAGATTCAATGCCAGCCCAGGCAGGAAAGCCTGTGAGACTCTTGTCTCCAATTAACCTCCAGAGCCTCCGAAGTAGGTTGTGCCACAAGTGGTAGAGCACTAGCTGGGACCAAAAAAATCTAAGGGACCATGCCTGACCCTGAGTTCAAGTCCCAGTACCAACACACACACACACACACACACACACACACACACACACACACACACACACACACACACACAAACAAATGAAAACCTCAGTTCAGATCAGACCGCTCCTCTAATCAGAAACCCTGAAGTGACTCCCATCTCACTCAGTATGAGCCAACATCTTCAGGCTCTGGCTTCACGACCTGCCTGCCCTCCCTTTTATAAACCCAGGCTCAGGCCATTTAACCACCGCGACTTGCTCTTCTCCCAACAGAGGCTTCCCTCTGCCTTAGTTCCTAGAAGTGGCTACATGCCATACCATTTGTCCTACCAAAACTGGAATGCACCTACTGTATTCCCAACACCATTCCCAATGTGTCTACTGATCATCTTCTAATATAGTATACAATTTGCTTGGACCTATTAGGTTTTGTCTCTCTTGTTTTGTTTCTCACTGCTGTGTCCTCAGCACCCACTACATCCGTCACGTGTTCAACACCCAGCAGGTGTTCAACACCCAACTGATGAATTAGTGTGTCATGTCTTGAGAGACAATCCAGTTGCAGCCCAAAATGGAATCAATGAGACTCTGTCCCTTTCCTCACAAGCTCTCTCCAAAGTGCAGAGAGATCTGTAATTACTGAGAGTCTGGCTGCGGGCTCCATCCTGCCTTCCTTTGTGGCTGCTTCTTTTATTTTGGGGGGGGGGGTGCAGCCACTCACTGCTAATCATCCAGGGAAAAGACTGAATTATGGCATTGCTTGCAAAGTGCAGCAATTTGCTTGAAATTGGTTAATGTGAGAGTTTAGGGCTATAAATCTGAGAAAATTTCAGAGTTCAATCTTTGGGGAGTTTGTAGGAGAACTACTTTCAGAGGGAAAGAAATTTTTCTCTCAAGAAATTCTCTTTCTCCTCTTTTTTTTTTTAACCCTTGAATGTCCTGCTAACCTTCAAGGAAAAATACAGAAAATTAAACCAATTGAGATAAGAGTTCAATTTTAGCTATTCCAATGATATTGAAATTACTTAGGATTCTTTCTAGCACTACCATTGGGTGGACTTAGAAACTTTGCTATGGGTATATTTTCTTGGCACCATACAGGTGTTTTGAGGGGTGAGGAGGGGAAAAAAGAGACCACATATTAAATTTTGAGTCTGAATAGCTCTAGGATGTGAGTTATAAATGTATTTTTATGTCTGTGTGTGTTTAGCAGATATTCCTTGAAAGTAAACCTAGAAAACAGTGTTATGAGACAATTCCAAGAGAAAGTAATCAAGAGGACAAATCTGATTGATGATTATGTGTGACATGCCATGGTAAAATTTGTTTAAACTATCAACACACACATAACAGGAATGCAAAATAAGTTCTACAAATGGGGGCAACTCGGGGATGGGTACTGGTAGGAAGAGGGAGGATGAACAGAGTGGGAAAAAGATGATCAATATAGTTGAAGTACTATATATAGAATATATAAGCATATATATGCACACTTACATACGCATATATGTGTATATATGGAAATTAAACAACTGAATCTGTTGAAATGGTTTTAAGAAGTAGGAAGGAGGGTTAGTAATAGAGGGATTAAATCTGCTCAAGGTACACTTACATTGTAAGTTCATGTGTCTATATCAAAATGAAACTCCTTGTACAACTAATAGATGCTAATTTAAAAAAAGACAAGCAGAAGAATTGCACTTTGATGTGGACTGGTGGTCTTAGGAAGCACCTCATTGCTGGGACCATCACTACCTCATTACTCTGACTTGAAAGCATCTGTGGAACAGCACATTCCAGCCCACCGTGCAAAGCTGCCTGCTTTCAAAGAGCAGCCTGCGCGACAAATAACAAGAGACCCCTTTTGCCTGCACGGAGATAGCAGATTCTGTGGGTGGACCAGACATGGTTAGTTGTTAGCGTGTGCTCCCAAAAGTGGCTTTTTACAATTTATTTAAGTAAGAGCGGCAGAAAGATACTGATAAAGAAACTCAGGGATTCTATATGCCCACCAATACTTTTACCTCTCACAGCGGACATGGAAGAGCTTAGCTAAAGTTCATAGATTCCCACATCACACCCAAGAAAAATGGAGAGAAAAGAGCTACCTAAAACCAGGCCAGATCTCAAGATTCCCAGCCACTGATTTCTAAATCAGTTTTGCTGTGTTTGAGGCTTTATAAGTGCTATGATCTGAGCCAGAATTCATCTATTGCTTGGAGCTAGGCTAACATCAACAATCTCATTTAGTCCTCAAAATAACTAATTTAATAGGGAGCACGTGTATTCTGTAGATTAAGAAAACTGAAACTTAGAGAAGTTAGCTGATTTCCTTGAGGTTTTATTCTGCAACTGGCCCTCAATTCAGACCTATGTAACTCTGAGCATCAGATTTTAGAATACATTTCCTTACTGTTTTAAACTCAAATCCACATTTGTTACTGTACTCCATAATTTTAAAAATATACTCAATATCCCATTGTTAAAAAGAAAGTAATTTATAATAAATAATATGCATTCAGATACGTAAATAGGCAAGCATGCCTACATTAGGAGACCGTGATGTCATCAAGCGCTTGCGTGGAAGTGGAGACTCATCATATCTAAATATTACCAGCAATGCTGACAAAAGAAACATGGATTTCTGAAACAGACAATGATTTTTGGTATGGCCCTGAGCAAAACGAACTTCAACCTTTTCTCCATTTAGTTGTATTACTGAAAAATGTAATAAATATTGGAGTTTTTTTATATGTAAGAAATAGCTTTGGCTGTATAGACTGAGATTATGGTCAACATGAATGCTAGCTCAGCCCTTTGGAGTGTCAAGAGATGTGGTACTCTTTCTGCTCCAGGCCAGGAAGGCCTCTTTTCCCCCCATCCAGTATTGGGAACTGAGCTCAGGACCTGCAAGGCAAATGATGGTCTGCAGTTTGAGTCACAGCCCTTTTTCATGTAAGCTCTTGTTTAGATAGGATCTCATGACCCTCTGACAGGTGGCCTCCTGTGCAGCTAGAATGGCAAACACAGGCCACTGAGCCTGGCTTGTTTGTTAACCTGGGGTGTGGGGGTGGGGGGGTCTCACAAACTTTTTGCTTATGCTGGCCTGGAGTAGTCATCCTCCCGATCTTTACCTCCCAGGCAGCCGGGATTGTAATCATGAGCCGCCATGCCTGGTCCCCAATGAGTTTAATGACAAAAACAAAAACTGATTACCACAGATTTTCAAAATATGCCCTAATGTATACCACCTTCATTAAGAATTGTTATTGGGAGACAAGGTTTAAGAGTTCAGACTATTAGGGAAAGAAAGGAGAGAAAAAAGGAGGAGGAAGAAGAAAGCGAAGCGAGAGGAGAGGAGAAGAAAAGAGAAGAGCAGAGCAATTCTTGGTATTAGAGGCATGGTTCAGTTGGTAGAGCACTAGCCAATGAGTAAATACAGCAGGTACCAAGTTTCAGTCCCAGTCTAGGATAAAAAAAATAATAAAGGAAAACAAAAAGAGTTCAGGGTGCTGGGAATGTGGCCTAGTGGTAGAGTGCTTGCCTCATATACCTGAAGCCCCGAGTTCAATTCCTCAGCACCACATATATAGAAAAGGCCAGGAGAGGCATTATGGCTCAGGTGGTAGAGTGCTAGCTGAAAGAAAGAAAGGAACAAAGAAAGAAAGAAAGAAAGAAAGAAAGAAAGAAAGAAAGAAAGAAAGAAAGAAAGAATCTAGGGCCAATGCTCAGGCCCTGAGTTCAAGCCTAGGACTAGAAAAGAAAATTAATAAATAAAAAATAAATAAAAGCATTCAGACCATGTAAAGGCTTACAAGCAAGGAACTGTCTCAAAACAAAGTAGCAACAAAAACAATACCTGTGATTGTTTGTGTGTGACTGTGTGTGTGAGGAAGTTTTCAGTGTGTGTCTACTATTCATCTTCAGAGAACCTGGATACACTTGTTTGCGTGGCCTCATCTTACCAGACATGGAAAAGATGGAATATTCAGACTTGAAGAATCATTTAAAAAAATGCTATAATGCAATTGCACAGAGCTTGGAAGGCACGATGCCTGGCTCTTTAGAAGAGAGTCTGGCTAGCTGATAAGGTTAGCTTAAGGCATATGCACTAGTGCTAGGTACCAGGTGGAATTCAAAAGACCCTACACTCTTTGGTTATCATATGACCTACGTTGATTGCAGTCCATTTTACTGATGTGAGAATTCACTTTTTGCCAGGCATAGTGTCACCTGCATTTAATTCCAGCCTTGGGAAGGGTGGGGCGGGAAGACTGAGAGTCTGAAGCCAGCTTCAGCCAAATAGCAAGAGTCTGCGTCCAAAACAATTAACAGAGAAATAAAAGAAGATATACCTATAACCTTAAGTTGGTACAGCTGAACCAAGGGACAGTGGCATCCGCTGTGTGCTTTGCTCCTGGATACCAGAGATGACACAAAGAGCAGACTTATTATTGCTCACCAAATATGGCAAATGGTCCACAATCCTTTCCCAGCTTCTCGCACAGTTGAAGTTGGAACCATGTGACTATTTTAGGTGCATGCTCCTAAATGGTGCAGAAATGGTGCACTCATCCTTACTCAACTGTAGCAGGTTTGAGTTCTTTGCTTTGTCTCCTTCTGCCACAGCAGATAAGAAAGCTGAGTTTTCCGGGTGGTGGCCGCATGTTGGGGGAGCCTCCATCCCGAGTGTCTGTGGGAAGCTACTAAAGTATACTGAGCATGTGCTACCAACACAACCTCCAGCTGAATGAAAAAGAAAGCCCACTGAAATTGCTGCTGTTTCTGCTGCCAAATCTGCCCTCTCCCACCCTCAGTGCTAGTTTAATCTTCATCTATTTTGTTTTCCAGTTTTGCTGGCAATGGGGCCTTGTGAGCTCACCTTCCCTCTTGAGCCACGCCTCTGGTCCTAGTTTACGAAGTAAAAAGGAACTGGTAGCCTCAATCATTTTTTTCCTCCACTTATAAATTCACTGCGCTTGGCTTCTACTCAGTAGAGTCTGTGCTCTAAGTCTGTCACATTCAACGGGCAATTTTAATCTGTTCAGGAATTACCAATAAATTTAGTTTTTGCAAATCTTAAAGATGTTTGATATTTATGGACTCATTATTTCCTTAATTTTAAAGCCTCTGTGATCATGTTATTTATCATTGGCTTATGATGAAGAGGCAAGCAGAACGAAATGTTAAGTGTGGATGCTATTATGAATGTACAACGGACTGTGAAAGAATTTCTCAGTAACATTTTGTAACATATTTAACTAATAGACAGTGTGGTAAAAATCATTTAAACAGTTTTTGCACAAAATGTTTTAAAATAATTTTGAGAATTACTTTTACATGTAATCTAGAAACTACACATTAACAAGCTGTGTAGGAATAGCCTATTCAATCTCGTTTTTATTTCTGTTTGGAGATTGTTTCTTCTCTGATATTTAAAACAATATAATTTGATGGGAGGAACATGAGTTTTAGAATCAGGATTAGACTTATTTTAAGAAACGAAAGGGTTTAAAATGTTCTCATTTACTTGAAAAGTCCATATATTTTCTAGGATTAGAGCTGTATGGAGCTTTAATTTTTAAAAATATAATTGAAACCATTCTTTCATTTTCCCCTTATCTCGCGAACCTCTGATTTCCACTAAGTTGGCCTATCCTTAACAGGCTTTTTCCTTTTGGTAGAAAAAGGAATCTATTCTGGATCAATGCTTCCAAACTTCCATGCAGCAGAAAAGAGAGGGACAAGCCTTATAATTTTCTTCAGAAGAATCCGTGTGATTCTCTCTGATAGGCTGCTGTTGTATTATGTAATGCTGCTGACTACTTTTCCCAGGAGAATATAGTGGGTTGTGCCTGGGTTCATACCAACCCCCGCCGCCCCGGTCAACCCACTCATGCCATTTGGGTTGAGGCTAGGGAAGGGCTGGCTTCTTAAAGGTGCTTCCATTACAACGAGGGAGAGAATGCTGGGAGAATTTAAAGCAATGCATTTCCATCATTTGAAACCTCTTACTACCTCAATGGCCTTTATGTAACTTATTTATTCTTTCTGAAACCTACCTTTCTCATCTATGACATAATACAGATGGGAAGGGGGAAAGCCCCTTTGGAGTTCTTGTAATAATATGATGAGTAAAACAAGGTAAAATGTCTTAGTTACTGTGAGCAATAGGAAGTACTGAGTAAATGACAGTCCCATTCCCTCGGTATTTATTAAAGAGCTAGTGAACATCTCACATTTATGACTGCCCTGGTTGTGGGAAGCTTGATAGCACTCCTCGCCTTTTCCTCTCTTCCCTCCGACAGCAAATCTCCTTGCCTAGTTGAGCAGAAGAAGGTGAGGCGTCATTACTGGCACACCTGTGATATGCATCAAAGCAGCTGTGTTTACTATAATTCACCAACCTTTCCATGGTAATTTCTCATTCATTATGGGGAGGTAGAGAGTTGTGCTTTATTTGATTATAAATATATCCTCTTTAATTGCTCCATGAGAAAATGAGCTAGGCATTGGCCCTGTGCAGAGTTCATTGCCTTGGCTTCCTTGGTTTCACTAGAGACTCCATGGGCTTTTAGCTTTGCCTTTTGTATTACTTTTCTATTGAATATCTAATCTGAAGCCAGACAAGAAACTGCTGTTCTACAGTACCATATATTTTATTAATAATGATGAGCTAATTTTTGTAAAGTAATCTCTATATTGAGCTTTTAAAAATAGCACTTTAGCATTTTCTCATTAATCTTCATAGTGTAGTGTTTCTTCTGGAACTTCATTATTTAACCAATATGAAAACCATTTAATACCTAACTACAGCTACTCACTCTTAGGAATTCATTTTCTTCTTATCCTGTTGGAAAGCTAATGCAATCTCCTCCAAGGTCCCTTCTAGCTAAGTTTCTGGATGGGATTTAGATACCAGTCAGATGCACAGTTTGGGAAGGAGCAACGAGGGGAAACTGCACATCTTGGCTTCTCCTGGTTCTGCTGTAAGGAGGGATGTAGCTCCTAGAATCTGGCCAGAAGCTTGGTGGATTGTGGGAGGTGAGGCACGAGGTGTCTGTTGCTTATTCTATGGCTATGGCAAGGAAGACTCACAATCTTAGAAGGTCATTGTTGTGCCGTTGGTGCTGTTGCTCTGGAGCTGGTGGTTTTCTGAACACAGAAAAGCCAGCATATCCCTGGGTAGCATGCTTTTATGGTATGGCTTCCCGAACTTCCTGAAAACTCATCCAAAAGATTCTTTCTTCGTCCACGTCAGTGATGCTAAAGCCACTTGATAGAGTATAACAAATATCACCCTATGTAAATTTGCACCGTGGACCTGCTTTTTGCAATGTAACACTGCAATTTCATGAAAAATATAGTCTCAGGTTGTCTATGTCCTTCATAAATCAAATTGCAGCTAGATGCAGGAATTAGCATATAATCCTCTAAAGAGCCAAAAAAACAAAATCTATAACCATAACCAAAGGTCCATTGGTTCTTTTCTAATTTCAAGAAGGCTGCTCTCTGTAAACTTTCTAATAATAATATGAATATAATGGAATTTTTCAAAAGTGGGCAAATAAGAAAATCATTATGTTTTTGAAAAGGTATTTGTAGAAGGGACTTAATTAAAAGCCATATGTATAAGATATTGCTAGGGCATTTGCACTTAAAATCCAAATTCCACAAAATATATAGAGATCAACTCTACTATTTTTCAAGTTAATAATCAACTTTTCAATAATATGTTGATGATAATAGAACTTCCTATAGTTTGGAAAGTTCTATTTTAGTGATATAATTAAGTGTGACAAAAGCCAGGAGGAGGAGAAAGTTTAGAGGAGAGTGCTAAAGAAAGACCTTGACATGGTTGTTTGTGTAGAAACTTAGCATTAATTCAAAGAAGAAATATTTTGTGCATGAACCTTAAGATGTATTACCAAGGGATAATTGGTGCCTTGAAGACCAAATTAAACATCACAAATAAACAAGAAATAAAGCTTCGGTTATTCTTTATACAGTGCCAAGTTGATAGAAAATCAAACTGGAAACAGGAAAATGTTGATTTGGACATGTCTTCAGGATTTCTTTTTTGTTTTGTTTTGTTTTTTTTGGCCAGTCCTGGGGCTTGGACTCAGAGCCTGAGCACTGTCCCTCGCTTCTTCTTGCTCAAGGCTAGCACTCTGCCACTTGAGCCACAGCGCCACTTCTGGCTGTTTTCTGTATATGTGGTGCTGGGGAATTGAACCCAGGGCCTCATGTACAGGAGACAAACACTCTTGCCACTAGGCCATACCCCCAGCCCTCTTCAGGATTTCTGATCTGTAGCCAGGTTGGTTTTAAATGTAATGTGAGGAGATGCCCCTCAATTACCCCTCCATGCCTCCTACGGGGTTCTCACAGGTCCCTTGAGGAAACTATGAGATGGATGGGAGAGGGAGAGAGAGAGAGAGAGAGAGAGAGAGTCAGAGTCCTTGGAAAATCTAATCAACAGTTGAGTTGTTTAGAAGAAAAAGAAAAGCAGAAATGGAGTTTGGAAAGTTCCATGAGGGATAACAAGGTCTTTCTATATTCAAGAGACCACTGAATAGAGCGATTTGGGGCCCATTTGGTGATCTTAGAGGGATTTTGATAGACTTGTGAGGAAAGAAATGAGACTGTGGTGTGTTGAGTGGTAAACGTAAGAAATGGAGACAGTAAGTACACTCCCTCCTGAGAAGATAATAATAAAACAAAGACTGATAGAATAATTGCTTGAGCACTGCACTGAGGACAATTGAGTGTGTTCTTCAGAAAAAAAAAAGTGCCAGAGAAGACAGAGAAAATAATCTTACAAGTGCAATGAAGATAAATTATAAATTTATAATACAATGAAGGTTGTAATTATTGAGATAATACATAGACAAGTGCAGTGAAGACTTGTGATACTTGCAAGAGTGTCCTTCACCTCTCTTCCCTGTCACAACTTCAGAATATCTCCACCCCTGCCATGTGTCTAGGACTTCTTATGTAAACGGAACGGACTGATGAAAAACTCCAAAGCTGAGATGAGGTACGGTGTTCTCGAAAGAGAGGAAAAACGGTAAAGGAAAGATCAAGGTCAAACAAGAGAGTGAGGTCAAACTAGTATCGGCACCTGTAATCTCAGCCACATGAGTCAGAGATTGAGAGGATCAAGGCCAGGCTGGGAAAAAGCCAATGAGACCACTCCCCCATTCAACCAATACACCAGTCATGACGGTAGTGCAAGCTGTAATGGAAGAGATAGGCAGGTGGACATGGTTCAGACAAAGGCAAACGACCCTATCCCAACACAACTAAGGCAAAAAGGGACATGAGCATGGTTCAAAAGATACAAAACCCGCTTACCAAGCATGAGGCCCTGTGTTCAAAGCTCAAGTACTCTGAGTGTGTGAGAGAAAAAGAGACAGACAGAGACAGACAGACTGACAGAGACTGAAAAAAGAGGGCAAAGAAGAGGAAGAAAGGAAGTAAAAGAAACACAGTATAAGGAGTAAAAGGGAGTTTACGAAATGTTGCCATGGATAATGAATTGGATGTCCTTGCAAATTCTGAACTACAGGATGTGAAAACAAGAGTTTTTGTATTTCTCTCTGTGTGTGTGTGTGTGTGTGTGTGTGTGTGTGTGTGTGTGTGTGTGTGTACTGTATGCAGTTATTTCTTTTTTCTTTCATTTTTCCCCCTCGGTTTACCCCGTGTTGTCACTGTTTTTTGTTTTGTTTTTTAATTTCCGTACCCTTTGTCTTGTATACATGTTTATCAGAGTTGGGGAAGGACAGGGGAATCACGGAAATGGTGAGACAAAGGACAAAGGACAAAGGGTGAACCAATACGGCAGTGATACTCACAAGACACTGTGTCGGAAATGAACTGTACAATTTGGGGGAGGGGAGAGATAAGGGTGGGGAAGGGAAAGCGGGAGAAAACAAGGGAGTGGGTAATAACAATGTCCAACCAGAATTATACTCATTTTCTTACTTATGTAATTGTAACCCCTCTGTACATCACCTTTACAATAGAAATAAATAACTATAACTCTATAATGCATAGCATAATTTTGAGTGAAGGCCTTTAAGGACACAAGCATGTATATGAGTCATGTCCCAGATTAAGTCTCGAAGAGTGTTCCCATTAGGAAGGCTATATACCAGCCCACAGTTGAGCAGCATAACGCAATCCGAGGCTTATTAAGGCTTTGTGGGAATTGTATTGCCGGAAAACGAACCCCCATCAACTGATAATTGAAAACCCTACACTGTAATAAGCTTGAAAACAACCTTCAATCCCCAAGCTTGCACCTGCTCCTAGGGCTGAACACCTCTGAGCTGGTCCAAGCTACGGCAGAGACAACCCTACTCGTCAGCCTATTTCAAATGTGGCCGTGGAAGATGACAGAGAAGGAAGAACTTCCTAAAGGGGCTGTGGAAAAATAATGGGACAAAGGAGTTCCTTCCAGAGTGTCATGTCGGAGTCAGGGCGAGGGCAGCCCTCCACATCAGCCCCAGGTATGTCTGTGGGATTGCACCAGTGTTAGGGACTGCTGTCCATTGGCTACATTCCATTCTCCAGGCTGAGGCGACTGGAAACCTGACGGTGAGGTGCCACCTGAAGATCTGAGGACCAGAGGGGCTCCTTACCCGGAGAGGCCGCGCTCGGCGTGGAGTCAGCCACGCTGGCTGAGGAAAGGTGTGGTCTGTTTGTGGGGAGACTGGAGGGTTTGAGTGTAGCTATCAGCCAAATCCATTCCTGCCTTCCCTGGGAAAAGGGATGGATGCTACCTCCCCCAAGAAGGGGAGAATGTAGCACTATTTCTTGTAAGATGAATAAGAAGATTAATTCACTTTTTTTGTTTGTTTTGAGTTTAATATATTTTTTTCCTGAATTTCAAAAGGTTGTACAAGGGCATTACAATTTAATGTGTCCATCTAAGTGGCTATAGGTCTTGCTGTTCAGAGTGTATTTCTTAGGGAGTTTTATTTACCCTAACAAACAATAATGAAGTGTATGTGAGCTTGTTTAATGCTTGAATTCAGCTATGTGTTTACCATCAACACCCAGGCAATGGCTTGGTTTGTTCTGCTTATGAAACTGAAAGAAGTGAATTAAATGAGTTAAGTGCAATGTTTCCAGGCACTGGAAAGAACAAATGCTTGATCATAACAAATGAGGGTTCATTCCGGAAAGAAATTGCATTGTTATGAACAGCGTCATGTTCCTATTCAATTACGATGATATAGATCACTTTTTATCAGTCCCAGCAGTTACCTGCATAGCAACACTAATGTCCCCTCGCTGTCCTGATTCACACTTATCTCTCCCTACCCAGAACCCCTCAACATGTCCCACAGATAGAAAAGGCCCAATTAATCCTGGGGAACTGAATTTAATTTGAAAATGTGAAGTGATAAGTGATACAGAACAAGACTAAGGACCTTTTTAGTATTTATTTATCTAGCAACAGTAGTTTTATTCATTTCCTGGAAAAGTCATTTTATAATTGAAAGGACATATTTGCCGATGAATCATTTGAAATGTCTCTACTTCATTTCATCCATTAATCATAATGAAATTTTAATTTGATGTTCAAAAGTACCTGGAAGAGTGAATCATGATGAACGTGTTTAACTAGCCTCCCATTCTATTATAATCTTGAAGGAAAAGAAAAGATACTTGATCTTGTTCTTTAAAAATGAAAATTAATACCTTCCTCAAAATCAATGAAGTTATTAAAGCTCTGTTGTGCGTTTTTAAACTGTTCTTATGTTATTTCTAGTTTGGGGTCTTCCACGCAGGCATGACTAATACCGTAGAACAGAACGAGGTTCCAAGAGGAAAATGCTTTAATTCCATACCTTTTCCAGTGAGGGTCAGCCGGGCTGAGAGCCGGAAGCTCCAGGACACGGTGTTTTCCTCCTCCCCCTCACTCCTGGTGCCCAGTGCTTAACAGTTGCGTTAACTCAATGGTGTCGTTTTGCACACTGAAGGATGATTTGTTTTCCTCAGCATGTCTGGTACATCAACGTATGTCCACTTGGCCTCTTACCTCTCCAAGTTCCCATGTGACAGGGTGACAGGTGCTTCAAGAAGAGAACTGCCCATACTTCAGAATCACCAAGCCCAGCACTGGGGCCTCACAATCCTGTTTTCTCTCACCCAGACCATCCCATATCTTACAACAAAGTATAGTCCATTTGAATTCCTCTCTTTTCTTTACCCTAACCAAAAAAAAAAAAAAAAAAGAATTTTCTTCTTAGAAACTTTTTCCCTTAATAAGTAAAGGTTTGAACACAGCAACCATAGCAGAGCCTTGAACACTCTCGATGGCCAACCTTCTGTACAAGATATGATGTCATGAGTAATTATTTCAAACCTCTCTGGTCCAATCACTCCCAAATGTGTCTGCACACACAAAACCATCTCCCAGTAAGCTTATGATTTGTGTTGTGTTATTAATTCATTACTTCTGATATACATACATGTTTAAAATTACTTGTAGGGCTGGGGATATAGCTAAATGGTGGCGCACTTGCTGAGTATGTGTAAAGTCCTGAGCTTTAAGCCCTGGGATGTGGCTCAGTGGCAAAGCACTTGCCTAGCAAATACAATATCCTGGGTTCAATCCCCAGTACCAAAAAAAGAAAAGGCAAAAAATATAGCTTAAAAAAGTCAACAATATTGTTTTCAAAAAGCCAACTCACAGCTGGGTTCCTGGTGGCTCAAGCCTACAATCCTAGCTTCTGCAATCCTTAGTTTCCTGGCTAAGATTGTAGGGTCAAGGTTTGAAGCCACCCTAGCAGAAAAAGCCATGAAATTCTTATTTCCAGTTAACTAGTAAAAAGCAAGAAGTGGAGAGGTAGTTCAAGTGGTAGAGTTTCAGCCTTAAGTGTAAACAAAACAAAACAAAACAAAAAAAGCGTGACATCCTGAGTTTAAGTCCCAGATCTCATTCAGCTTCTTGAGTAGCTGGGATTATAGTTGTAAGCTACAGGTGCCCTTCTTAAAGTCATCTTTTCCAGATCTGATTTCCAATGATACTTAACACTTGGAGCCGTGCGGTTCTAGTCTTGGAATTGTTACTGAATTAAGTTAAATTCCTTTCCTGAATTTTAATCCCTTTTTTTTTTTTTTTTAGCAGACTCAGGTGACATCTATAAGCATTACTCCCACATCCAAAAGCTCTGGAATGTGGCTGGGAAAGATGAAGTTGTGTGTGTGTGTGTGTGTGTGTGTGTGTGTGTGTGTGTGTGTGTGTGTGTGTGTCCTCGGGCTTGAACTCAGCGCCCAGGCGCTGTCCCTGAGCTTCTTTTACTCCAAGCTATCTCTCTGCCACTTGAACCACAGATCCATTTCTGGTTTTTTGGCCGTTTATTGGAGATATGAGTCCCGTGGACTTTCCTCCCTGGACTGGCTTCAAACCACAATCCTCAGATCTCAGCCTCCTGAGTAGAGAGATATAGGTGTGAGCCACTAGCACCTAGCTGAAAGATGATTTTTTTTTAAAGCATCTCATAGACTTCCAATCTAGCTACTAGAAGTACAAGGAGCAGGGAAGTGAGGACAGTATGTCTTCCATACCATGAACGACTTTCTAATGGGAAATGTCAGTTCCGTTGTCAGCTTGCTGCTCTCCTTACTCAAGCATTAGATAATATATAATACTTAAGAAAACAGATTGTTATAAATCTCAGTGTTTTTAAGACATGATCATGTCATGTAGCCCAGGCTGCATAACTCACAATCCTCCTGCTTCCACATCCCAAGTGCTAGGATTACAAGTGTGCAACACCACATCTGGATGTATCTTAGATATTTCCTCAAGGCCTATGCATGTGTGTGTTTGTGTGCGTGTACACATACACACTTGCATATATATTTTGCAGCATCAACATTATTGATGCATTGAGCCAGCGAGCTCCTTCTTTGGAGCCTGTCCTGTTTGTAAGATGCTCGTAGAACTCCATGGTGAAATTAAAAAAGTATCTCTAGGTAGTGCTGAATTTTCTTGGTGGGAGTTGATGGAGGGACACTCCAGTTTGGGAATCACTAATGTAGAGTAATTATTCAATTGCTTTCCTATCCATGGAGATTCGGGTTATTTTCTACTCTTGTTTTTCTTCCACTCGGCAGTAAAAATTTCTATGCAAAAAAAAATCCTTTTGGGCTGGGAATATGGCCTAGTGGCAAGAGTGTTTGCTTCATATACATGAAGCCCTGGGTTCCATTCCCCAGCACCACATATATAGAAAAGGCCAGAAGTGGCACTGTGGCTCAAGTGGTAGAGTGCTAGCCTTGAGCAAAGAGAAGCCAGGGACAGTGCTCAGGCCCTGAGTCCAAGCCCCAGGACAGGCAAAAAAAAGAAAATCCTTTTGTTTCTGTAGGATAATTTAATCAGATGCTGAAGATCAGATGGTGGGCAGCATTGCCAGGCGACCTGCTAATAGTCTGTAGCTACCCACCCGCCACCACCACAGCTGGGGACACTCTTGCCATCAGGGGAGAGCGAGCATCTTGTTGTCATAGTTGTGCTGGTCAGGTATACAGAAAATGACATCAGCATGGCACTTGGATTTCACTTCTCCTGGTTGTTTGTGAGCGTGTCGTCCCTTCTTTATGCACCACTTGGCTTTTCGTGTCTCATGAAACATCTGTGTGTATCCTTTTCCTCTTTTTATGGGTGACTTGTGTCTGCTTTTATCATCAAGTTGTTTGGTGATAAACTTAGTAGTATTAATTATTTTTCACAAGCATTACAAATAGATTATTTTTTGGGGGGGGGTGTAACATGTCTTTTATTTTTATTTATTTATTTTATTTGCCCGTACAGGGGCTTGGACTCAGGGCCTGAGCACTGTCGCTGGCTTCTTTTTGCTCAAGGCTAGCACTCTACCACTTGAGCCACAGCGCCCCTTCTGGCTTTTTCTGTATATGTGGTGCTGAGGAACCGAACCCAGGGCTTTGTGCATGCTAGGCAAGCACTCTACCACTTGGCCATATTCCCAGCCCCACATCTGTCTTTTAGATTTACAATTGTCTTTTAGATTTGATATTAGATGCACTATCCCGCTCCCCCCCCCCCCCCCCGAGTCATTTTTAGGGTCATTCTTAACACAAGGAAACTACAAGGTGGAAGGACTTGCCCCAAGTTGCAGCTTAGCAAAAGGGAGAGCAGAGATCTTTAAGGATCTCTGTTGGAGGCCGCCTCCTAGCCCAGCCTTGACTTAAGGGAGTTGTTTTTTCCATTTTGGCTTTCAGCCCTCCCCGCCTCCGTGCTTCCGTGGACATATGTTTACAACACAGGAAAGACTTCACTTGAAAACCCAAGGCAGGAAAACATAATAAAATAATGATAACACAAAAATATCACCACTGTTTTTTTTCATCACTCTTTCCTAGCAGTTCCAACATCAAAAACAGTACTGGAGGAAAGATTGCTGTCCCCCTGGAATATCAAGGGGTACCTGGGATAGAGCAGATGGTTGTGGGGCATTCCTGGCTGGGAATTTTGCCAGCAGGCACTCAGTAAAGAGGTGCATAGATAGTCTGAGAAAGACAGCCAAGAGACTAATATGTTCAGCTAGCATAATGCCTTTTCACAAACGGCTGGGTTATTCACAGCAGAAGGAAACAGGGCTTTTAGAGGCCCTGCCTAACACCTTAAGCATCATATTGCGTCGGAAATCCCTGCTCTGTGAGAGAATGAAACACTCTCTGAAATAGCACCACATCTGCTAAAACTCTGTTTCTGAAAAAAAAAAATCATCCAAATATCTAGTTTCTGTATTAATACTTTCAGCCAACTAATTTCTACAGGTACAATGTGCAACACTATTTAATAAATGGGTGCAGGGAAACCCTGAAAAATGCCAAATTGTGACCAAGAGCTTCAATAATGGAAGGAGAAACATGGAAGCCAGATAGCACATTTCTGCTGCATCATCCTATTCTGTTTCTGCGTTGCTTTGGGAAAGCCAATGAAAGTATGAACATTTGCTAATGCCTGGCCATTTCAAACATACATTGATACAAAATGGATAACATACACTGGGAAATTTTAGCTTAGAGGAAAAAGAAGTGCTTTTCAGAAGTTTATCTGGATGACTAAGGCAGTGATTTTTCAACTGGGATAGTAGGAGGTGGGAGGAGAAGATATTTTAAAACTACAAATCTCACGCAGGATTCTGATGCATTCCTTTATAAGGCAACCCATCTACCACCTCCACCCAAAGTGGGGATTGGGTGGAAATGAGTGATGTCTTAGGTAAGTTGGGCATTGGAGAAGATTGACAACTAATAATTTAAAATTTCGAAGAATTTTTTTTCCAAGTAGAAATAGGTCTGACAAATTCACACATGTAAGTATGCATGTCATTTTAGAGACAGGTGAATAAAAATTTGGCTCATTGGCAAGTCTTAAAAGACTTTGCTTTAAATACTCAGCTGAACTTGTAACAGTCCATTCATTACCATAAGCCACTTAGTATATTGATGTTTGTTTGGGATAAAAATCAGCAGACTGTCAGCTTAGGATTCAACCTTCAACTTGGCATCTTTGATAAAGAGCACTTGTGGCTCATGTCTGTAATCCTAGCTACTCAGGCGGTTGAGATCTGAGAATCATAGTTTGAGGGACCTCCAGCAGGAAAGTCCATGAGACTCTTATCTCCAATTAACAACCAAAAAGCTGGAAGTGGAGCTATGGCTCAAATGGTTGACTGCTAGCCTTTAGACAAAAGCTCAGGGACAGTGGCCGGTCCTAAGTTCAAGCCCCAAGATCAGTACACACTCTCCCTCTCTCCCATGCTCCCAAAAGCTCTGGGTGGAACCATGAGGCAGATTCTGCGTCAGAACAGGTTCCTGAGGTGGGTCTGGTCTTCACTTCAGTCCTGAGCCCTTTAATTCTAGAGACACATTTCCATCCAGGTGACCTAGGACCCAAGTTTCTATGGTGATTACATAATAGGGTTAAAGGGCCAGCGAAATCATTTTAAAGGAAAATATTTTTATAATTACCTATTTCTTCTTAAGTATTTCAAGAAATTTGGAGTGACTTTAAAAAAGGCTTTATATTTTAATATAAGTAACCATCAAGGGACCCTGTAAATTATTCAATAATTTTCTAGCCATACAAATTTCTTTGATAAGAGACTTGGTTTCCTTTATTCTGATAAAGTTCCTTTTGGAAAAGTTTCCACCTTTGGTATTAAGGGGTAGGGATTGTTTGAGTCACTACTCAAGAGTTTTTGAAAGGAGCCCAAATAAGAGTCATTTGTTCCTTGTAATAATGACAATGATACCGTATGCATTTGAAAGGTCCTTAAGGTATATATGTCTCTGCCCATTACTTTCCATGGTTCCACGGCTCTACGTCCATGCTGTTGGCAACTGCGTAGTGACTGGTTCTCTCAGGTAATCTCACTGGGAAATGGACCTGTCTTTTGAGTAGAGAATACTACTGAACCTTTTGTGTGAGTTTCTCTGAGTGAGACTCAAAAAAAACAAGCAAACAAAAAACGCTATTTAGAAACCAACATGGTAGTACTTAGTATTTCAGAAATCCCCTACTTAAACTTCCTCTTCAAATAAACTAAACCCAATTATTACAAGTGTGAAAATTATTCATCAGATAGTTTTAGAAATGACTTGAAGCTTCAAAATTGTAGGTATGAACTTTTGTTTGGCCTGTCATAGGTTACAGGATACCCTGAAGTGAAAGGACCCCTTCGATCTCGTCCAACAACCTCCCGTTAGGTGGATCATTATTTGATCCCTGGTTCTTTGTGTGCTTTTGTAGGCAGAATTCCAAGGCACCTAGTCTGCCCTTTACACCTGGTACACCTCTGGTGCGGATGCCAGCGTGTTCTGAGTGACCTGGGCTTAGAAAGCCTGGAGTCTCAGATCCTTCTGGTAATGGCGCCCACTTCACCGCGCCCATTGGCGCTTCTGCCTGAGCTGCAGCAGCAGAGAGGCACTTGATTCGTTTTCCTCTGCCACTGTTACCTCGATCCACAACTCCCTTCAGGGGCTGCTCCCAGGCCCGGTCACCTGCCTGCACTGGTGCATCATTAAGTGACAGGTCCAGGTGCTGAATCCTTTCTCCGCATGTTCTAGTTAACTAGCAATTACATTTAAAAATTAACCCATACAAGACTTTCTGGTAGATTAATGTATTCAGTGTCTCTATTATGTGTGTCACACCACAACAGGAGGTCCAAGTGTTAATTGTCAGACTGACATTCTCTAACAATCACTTTAAATTAATGAAATGGCACATTAAAATTATATTGTTAATTTCATTTACTCCCTTTTAAAAGTGTTAGACTCTACACAATTGGTACAGAAGTGATTCAGTACTTTAATAACTTGCTCAGGCCCTTTCCCAAATATTTGAGTTTTAGTTTCCCAATTGTTAAGGCCCAAGTAAGATAAAGGCAGTTTAGCCATTAGTTCATCAGATCCAAAGCAAGTCTACTGAAACAGGAAATCTTTTTTTTTTAATTTTTTTTAAATTATTAATTGAACATAATTTTTTTACAAGGTGTTGTGCAAAGAGGGTGCAGTTACATAGTAGGGCAGTGTGTACATTTCTTGTGATATCTTACAACCTGTTTTTCCATCCCTTGTCTAGGTCAGGTAGACCCATATGCAATAAACAATGTATCAAGCACATATACAGTGTTCACATACTTGGTCTCTACTGTCTCTCCGTCTCCCTTTCTTAACAGTCATATATCAGGGAGATCATGCCCCTTTGTTCTCTGTGTTCTAGGCTTGTCTCACTCAACATTATTTGTTCGAGTTCTGACCATTTCCCTGCGAATAACAGTATTTCACCATTCCTAATCGCTATGTAGTATTCCATTGTGTATAAGTACCATATTTTTTGGATCCATTCGTCTGTGGAGGGGCATCTGGGTTGTTTCCAAATTTTGGCTATTGTGAATTGTGCCACGATAAACATGGACGTACAAATGTCCTTTTGATATTTTGGGTTTTGCTGTTTAGGATAGATGCCTAGGAGTGGTATGGCTGGGTCATAGGGTAGGTCTATATTGAGCTTTTTGAGAAACCTCCATACTGATCTCCAAAGTGGTTGTACTAATTTGCACTCCCACCAACAATGGAGAAGGGTTCCTCTTTCCCCACAGCCCCTCCAGCATTTGTTGTTTCCTGAGTTCAGAGTATAGGCCATTCTAACTGGGGTGAGGTGGTATCTCAGGGTTGTTTTTATTTGCATTTCCTTTACTAGCAGGGATGTTGAGCATTTCCTCATGTGTTTCTTTGCCATTTTTATATCTTCTCTTGTGAAGTCTCTCTTTAGCTCTTTTGCCCATTTCCTAATAGGTTTATTGGGCTTGGAGGGGCTTAGTTTTTTGAGTTCTCTGTAAATGACAGATATCAGGCCTTTGTCTGTTGCTGTGCTGGTAAATATCCTTTCCCATATCATTGGCTGTCTTTCTATTTTGGTGGCTATGACCTTAGCTGTGCAGAAACTTTTTAATTTGTAGTAGTCCCATTTGTTGAGTCTTTCCCCTATTTGTTGTGCCCCTGGGACTCTATTCAGGAAGTTCCTTCCTGTGCCTATAAGTTCTAGTGTCTTTCCTACTCTGTCCTTCAGTAGTTTCAAGGATTCAGGTCTGATGTTGAGGTCCTTGATCCATTTTGAGTTGATCTTGGTGCATGGTGATAGGCTTGGGTCTACTTTGAGTTTTCTGCATATGGCTGCCCAGTTCTCCCAGCACCAGTAGTTGAAGAGGCTATGTTTGTTCCATTGTATGTCTTTAGCTCCTTTGTCAAATATCAGTTGGCTGTAAGAGTGCGGTTTTATTTCTGGGTCTTCAATTCTAATCCACTGGTCTTCCGATCTGTTTTTATACCAATACCATGCTGTTTTTGTTATGATGGCCTTGTAGTAGAGCTTGAAGTCTGGTATGGTGATACCTCCTGAAACAGGAAATCTTTAAACATACTTGCTTCTGTTTTTCAAAGGCAACTTCCAAAATCTTTTTACTAATGTAAAATATAAATACATTTTATTAAACAATATTACTAGTAATTAGGGTTGCTGGTTAACTGATACATAGAAAAATGTGACTTATCTAGGTGCAAGAACAATATTGTTTTTTCCTCTTCTAGCATGTAAAAAGAGCCTTGAACTCTGAATGTGCAAACAAAATGTTCAACAAATGAAAGGCTTTTCCGTAAGCATTGTTGTCATTGAGGGTTGGGAATTATCTTTTTTTAGAGGAAACTGTGGTTTTGCATCTGAGTGGGTTTTGAGCAGAATCCCAGCCTCTCTCTACACTTATCTGCCCTGTAGCCTTGGGTTTGTCACTTAACTTGTATGTGCTTCTGTTGTATAATGATAATAAAATTTACATGACAGAATTGTCATTATATATTATTACTAAAATGTATAATACTCCAGGCATACAGTGAAAATGATATGATGTAGAAACCTTATCATATTACTAGTCACTCACATTATTAGCTGAATATATTAATCTTGAAGATTAGCTAAACATATCTGAATACATAAAGGGAAGAGATTCTTAATATACTGTGAACCCATTGCAAAAGGCAAAGTTAGAATTAAGCTCTTTTGTAGTTTGCCCAGTTCTTAACTTGTTTATGAAATTCCTCTAAGAGAACTAGGCTTTCTGCAGAGCAGCTCCGATGACATCAATCATTGGTCCTTCGCATTAGTGAAGAGCTGGGTTAGCAGTGTATATGAAGCACACAATCAGTTCACTACGCAGCTCTGCACTGGACATGCTCAGAGAAGCACACAGGAAGCTTGGACTTGGTCTCCTTCTCAGAATAAACAGTGGTATAGCACAGATACTATATAAAGCTTCATTTCTCAAGGGTTCTCACTGTGATGTTCCTAAAAGGACAGTGGCTGTTTCTTTTTTAATTTTAGCAACTTCCTTACGCAGGGCTAGACATTGAGGTCAGCAGGAGCCAGAAGACCATACTGAAAGAAATGGAAGTAGTTGCCTCAAGTCTACTGCCCAAGCTTGGTGAGCGGGGCCTCTGTTCAGTCCTTCATTTTCTGTTTACCTTTCATAGCACCGACTTGATTGTTACCTGTGTCATAGCTCTGTACTTGAGCTTTTTCTACTCCTACCCTGGAAATAGGGCTGATGCTGAAGCACTGATGACCAATTAGGAGCCCCAGGAAGCATCTCATTTGCATGCAGTCACTACTGTAGGTGGTGAAGTTTCAGTACATAGAATAGAAAAGAGTTACATCTTGTTAGAAGCAGCGAGGTGTATTGATAGAAATAAATAAATAAGTACATGTAGAAGCACATCCCTGCATAGCTTCTTATGTTGTCTTGCATAAAATATGTTGTTGCTCTCACCAACCTCTTATTTGTATTTGGTAGTGATGGGTTAAACAAATACACCCATTTTTCCCTTTCTCTTTAAATTCCTTTTAAGTTATGGAAATCTATAGAAGAATATATCCACATGATTCAGGGAGGACTGGCTGTGCTTCTAACCACCAATGTCTCTAACCAGTTTCTTATCCACACAAAAAAGATTTTAGACTGCTTGAGATTCTTCAGCAAGTTATCCAAACTCATGAAGCTTCAGTTTCCTCATCGAAACAGTGAGGAACACTTCACCTTATCCGCTTGCTATAGAATTAAATGATCTATGTACCTGATGTGTAGTAAATGTTCATAAATACCAAAGTTCTTGCTTTTAACGTATTTTAAGTCACTTTATTGCTATTATAAGTTAATGTACAGGATTTTAATTATATAAGTTAGGTAATGATGTACATTTCTTTCAACAGTGTCCAGTGAGCTCCACTGCTACACTTTCTTGCTCTTTTCTCCTCCAGTTCTGTGCCACCCCCTACCTTCCCAAAAATATACGTATGAAAGAAAGGAAATAAAACAAAAACATGAACAAGAAAAGAGATCCCTAGTTTCCACATCTTGGAGCTTGTTGATTGATAGATAGATAGGATAGAATCCATATTTATTTTATATAAGTATAAAGATGAACATAGGCATTGATCCTTTGTATTTCTTCCCTAAGAGTATCCTCTTTTGGTCTCACTGTGTGTATCCTGTATAATTTATCATATTCCAGTATATTTTATTTCTTTTTTAAAATTTACTTCATTGTTATTGTAGAGGTGATAAACAGTGGTGTTATATTTACATATGTATGTCAGGTAATAAGTACATTCCCTTTCTCGTAGTGTCATCTGCTCACTCATCCTTTCCCATGCCCTCCCTCCCATCTCCACCCACGAGTTGCACAGTTCGCTTTCATCAGTGTCTAGTGCACTCCACTACTGTGCTTTTTTACCCTTTTCCCTCAGATTCTTTGCCCTCTTCCCACCCTTCCAAAGGTATGCATGCGAATGCACCATAGACAAGGTCAAGAAGACAGTCATCAGCCAAAGAAAAAACAAATTTAAGGAAAAAAAATCCTGTTTTCATATCTTTGGAGTTTGTTCCAAAAATTGTGGTGCCGATATACAATGGAATTTTACACCACCATTAGAAAGAATAAAAATGGATGGAACTAGAACAAATCACGTTAAATGAGGTAAGCCAAGATCCGAGAGACAAACCGCGCATGTTCTCCCTGATGGGAAATCACAAAGGTGCAATACCCAAACACCTCTTCATATGTACATAAAACAATATACATGCTGAAATGAATTTCACAAGTATTTTAAAGAGGGTGATTTCCTCAAAACTCTGCACACGTTCCCTCTAAAGCTAGGTTCCCAGGTACACATTCGGTAGCTTCTTCCACCCTTTCTGTCATCTGCCAAGTCATTTCCATCCAACCCACAAGTGACTCGTACCTACAGGTCTCCATGGTTCTGCTGGTGTTCTTCCAGCGACAGTGTGTCCTCTCGATCAGTGCTTGTCACTAGACCACCTTCCTCCCATTCCCGGTCAAGATTGTCTCAAGGTTCAGCCTCGGAACTCACCTCTTCCAGGGAACCCACGTAGTCTCCTCTGCACTCACGGTTCCACAGGGGATGGGATTGTCCGTAATGCTGTGAGGGGCTTCTGTTACCCTCCTTCCTCTGCAGCAATGCGACCTCCAAGCATCCGCTTGAACCTGTGAGGATGAGGTGAGTTCTCTGTCTACTCAGTTGTGGTCAGGCAAGCCCAAGCCTTAGAGGCCTGGCAGCTTCTCTTACACCATAGCATGCTTACTCTGGGGAAAGCAAATTGCTTAGCTAGAAACCTGACCATCTCAAGGCTACCATGCAACAGGGAAAGCTAAGCTGGCCATGTAGAAAGGCCACCAGTCAGCCATACTGTCTGTCCATAATAGCCTGCCTCCAAGAATGTCCCCAATGTACCGACTTCGGCTACTGGCTCTCTTTTCCAGTTTCTGTGAAATACCAGCATTACTCTATTTGACCAACAACAGGTAACAGGCATACTTTCTGGTATGTCATTTCTGAGATTAAAACACAAAAAAAAAAAACAACCCACAAAAAACCTGCTCTCCATCTCCCTCCCTCCCCTTCCCTCTCTCCATTCTCTGGAGAAATCCAGCTGTCATAGAGATTAAGTTGTTAAAAATCAATCTGAGCTAGTCATAGAGATTTAAGTTCAAGTTCAGGCTATAGGATTTCAAGTCCCAGGTGACTAACTATTATTCTCTATTCGAACATGAGAGCCCAAAATAGATTTTAGGAGCATGACTAATAACACTTCAATCCCACCCAATGGCATGAACCACTGCTTGTTTTCTTTTCTAAGTGAATCAGCAATCGATAAACTAAAAACTTCACTTTGTAAAGCCACATACCGCTAATTATATACATTTTGTTTTTCCTTGTTTCCACTGATATATCCATTCCTCTCCTCTCTGCTCCCTCCCCCTCCTCCCCTCCCTGTCCTGTCTTTACCTCCTCTCCCCTTCCCTTCCCTCCCCTCCCTCCTGCTCCTCTCCATTCTCCTCCCTCCCCCCTCTCTAATAGCTCTCTTTCTGAGGACCAGGGATTGAACTCATATCACATTTCTTTTATGCCTATCTGGAGGCCATTCCTTCAGTTGCAGCATTAAGAAAGGGTAGAAAAAGTTGCCTTCAATGCTATCAGACCACATTTGCTCCTGGCTTTTGCTATTTCTCTACTCTTTCTGTGCTGAATGTATCAACAGGGTTAACTGCAACTCTAGGCCAAAATATACATCAATTCATCTGTTGCGACCTGCACCACTACCGTGGTGCTGTGGGGATAAAATTTTGTGCTTATTCATGTCAGTCGGGCCAGCATGCATCAGTTGTTGCTTATACATATTACTGTTGCCAGCACAGAAACTTGCTGCTATCTTCTCAAAGGACTCCTGTCTGCAAGGCCACCTATACTCTGGGGGCTGAAAAGTAGATTGGAGGGGGGCCTCTAGCCTCCAAAAGCTTAAAGCTTAGTTGATAAGTTGTATCTTTAAGGAGGAGAAGGAGGTTGATCACGGAAGGACTCAGAGTATATATGATATCCATTTTAAAACACTGATTATTCAGTTCAAATACCTATGAATATTGTGGGAAGGTTTTTACTATTGCAAATGGAAACCCTTGAAAGGGTTTCCTGCTGAATGGGACATTATTTTCCTAATAGCTGACGGAATGCCCCAGAAGGAAGGGAAGGGAGAAGGGGAGGGGAGGGAAAAGGAGGGGGGAGAGGGAAGGAAGGGGGGAAGGAAGGAAGGAAGGAAGGAAGGAAGGAAGGAAGGAAGGAAGGAAGGGAGGGAGGGAGGAGAGGGAGAGGGAGGGAGGGAGGGAGGGAGGGAGGGAGGGAGGGAGGGAGGGAGGGAGGGAGGGAGGGAGGGAGGGAGGGAGAGAGGGAGGGAGGGAGGGAGGGAGGAAGGAAACTCAGCACCTAGGTACTCAGCCAGAAGCTCTAGTGACCCCAGTCTGACTCCTGCTGGCTGGGATCAGTTCCACTTGATTTTGAACCCCACATAACCGTAGCTGAAATCACAATGTCTATGCCCTTTCTTGCTTTTTTTCACTCTCTGGGCTTTGTGATGGGCAGCTAAGTAGCTGTCAATGATTGTAGCCTGGAACACCCCTCCCCACCCCCACCGGCGGCAGTGCATCCCTAGTGTGAATAGAAGGAAGGGAAGGGAAATCACAGCAATGGTCAGACAAAGGACAGAGGGTGAACCAATGCAACAGCGATTCGCACACTATGTTGGAAATGAACTTTACAACCTGTGGGGGAGAGGAGTCTGTGAGGGGGAAGGGGGGAAGGAAAGCAGGAGGAAAGGAGGGAGAGGGCAACAATGTTCAACAAGAATTGTACTCATTCCCTTATTTATGTAACTGTAGCCCCTCTGTACATCACCTTAACAATAAACAATGAAGAAGTCAAGGTGTCCAGCCATGTTGCTGACTTTATTTGGGTTGTTCCTAGTTTGGGGTTACAGCACTTAGCTGATTGCTTTAACTTCATGAAATTGAAACATAATTCACAAGAACATTATTGTGTTTTTTTTTAACGGATACTTCATCATTGTGAGCAAAGTCTAACTTAAGGAAATGATGCCAAGGGCAACTTGACCACAAAGATTGATAGCTCTGTGAGGCAATGCCTATGTTAATTGCTCGATTCCATGATGTATATATACCTCGGGACATTACATGATACATATATATATCATTTTATCTGTTAATTTAAAATGAAATTAAAAGAATTGTTAAAGGGGAGGAAGGAGAGTGGTGTGTGTGTAGGTGTGGGAGAGAGAGAGAGAGACAGACAGAGAGAGAGAGAGAGAGAGAGAGATTGGCTATAGAGAAGGAAGAGCAGTAAGGTCAAGTGAGAACACAGCCATAGTCAAGCCGAGGAGAGAAGCCTTAGGAGACCGCAAGCCCGCAGTGCCTCAATCCTGTATTTCTCGCCTCCAGACTATGAAAAAAATGTGAATGTTTTTTAAATCAAGAGGAGAAAAATTATCCACATAAATAAGAGGCTATATTAGTATTTTGTGAGCTTATTGTTGATAGACTCTTCCCCGAAGGCTGGGTGGTGGGCAGAGGACTATGCACAAGGAGTCCCTGTCATGAGAGGGGCAGGAGGGACGAGGACACCTACTCGCTGCTGGAATTGACTTACGGAGCTGTAATTACACATGTTGCTTTAGGTTCAAAGCCAAGAAGGCCAGAAAGAAGCAGGTTGTTTCTGTGGCTTATTGATTTTGACATCTTAAAAAATACACTTTCATTATCTTTAGGTAGTTTTACAGAGGAATTGTCATTTAGCGAAGTAGTTGATGAATACAGTGTATCTTGATCAATGACCCTCCTTTCAACCTTCTTCCCCATCTCTCTCAATCCACCCCTTCCCTCACTTTTCTTAATTTTTGTAAGATATACATTGAATTTTGTACCTGCATCCCCCCTTTCCTCTCGTTTTTATTTATTTATTTTTATTGTCAAGGTGATGTACAGAGGGGTTACAATTGCATGCATAAGGTAGTGAGTAGATTTCTTGTCAAACTTGTTTCCTCCCTCCTCATTTTTCTCCCACCTTCCCTCCTCCCCAACTCCCCCACCCCCCTTCCTCTCTTCATTTGGGGTTTGCTTTTAGTTTTGTTTCACATTCAGTACTTTCCTAGGAACAGCAAGAAAAGCTAAGGTTTCAGTGACTACCTGCCTGCCTTATTGTTGTTTACTTTTCATACTTCCTTTTAACAAAGTCTGCATGGTTTTGTCATATGGCTTTAGTAATATTAATTGCTTTTTAAGACAGAAAAAAAGTGTCAGGAAAACAGTATATCATACTCAGGAGGAGCAGAGATTTGGAAGCCGGATTGCTAATACTGAATCTTATCTAGCTCCATCATAGTTCACTATGGAACCTGAAAAGTTGATCCGATTTCTCTATGCTTTGGTTTCATCTCCTGTAAAATGTAACCCATCTGACACCTGCCCCACAGAGTTATTGAAGCACCTGAAATAAAATCTGGCACAGCGACACTTGACCAGAATTAGTCCTTATTCTAAGCACTAGGACTGATATTGTGGATATCATTTGTCAAATGTTGCCCAACTTATTAAAATCCACATTCATAAAATGTGTAGAGTTGAAGAAAAGCTAAAAGTAGCTGAACAAATTTTATTCTTTATTTGGTCTCCACTTGGAGGGACTATCTTCTCTTCTATAAGTAAGCACGTTGGAGCAAAGGCCCAAGATGTCAGGGAGACAGAGGAGTTCGCCCGTCAGAGCCTTGGGTAGCTGACTGGCTGAGATGAGCTCATGGAATAATAGCGCTTTCTCACAAGGGCTGGACAAGGTTGAACACAGTCCTTCCTTCCTTTGTTCCTTGATTCTTCTTCATTCATGCCTTAATTCCTCCGATGCGTTCTTTTTTCAACCCAGAATTTACTACCTCAATATATCTTTCCTCCTAATTGCTAAGTAAAACCTCCAAAGCAGTTAAGACTCTGGCACGAACACCTGTCTAAAAGCCTCATTTTTATTATTGCATTTTGTCAGTGTTCTGGAGTCTAGATGCTCAAGGACATGATACATACCAAGTCAGAATTATACCAGGTAGAAGACTAAAACCAAGATGAATGCAGTCTGGAATTTTTTTTAACTCATCAAATGTAGATAAATATTTCTTCTAGGGAAAGCCACAAGAAGGCATGCATCCAGACTTCTCTGCTGTTTGCCTGGAAGAAAATATAATAGAGTAATATGTAGGCTAATCACCAAGTAAAGTATTACTACTTAGGACCATATACAAATTAAATGCTGGTAGCTTTAATATTAAAAGCATAATCGACACAAAGAATTATTAAACAATGGTAATGTGTAGAAAATGTAACAAATAAGAGGCATCTTTACAAACTATTCACACAAATAATTGAGAAAATGTAGGCCTTAATATTCAATAAGTAAAAAAATTCACAGGAAATGCCATATGACGGCTTAGGTAATATAAAAAGAACGTTCAACTGCAGTTGTAATAATGAAATGGGTAATAAAAATGATAGAAAACAACATTTTTCTTACTGAATCAGTAGATATATTTAAGAGATAACACTCAAATCTTGGAAATGGAGGGGCTAATGGTCTAGGTGAACTAAATTGTGTGGTTTAACAAGATCTATCATATGGGTGTTTAAGACTTAAGGTGACATAATTCCTCTTCCAAACAGCTAGCAAAATTTAATCAACAAAGATATCTATCACAGCATTACCTAAGCAGTGGAGTATTGAAAATGACTGGGGATAGAGCACTTGTATGCGATGTACAGGGCCCTGAGTTCAATCCCCAACATTGCAAAAAATATAGAATACAGAAACTATCAACAGTGACGATTATGCAAACATCTGTTTATGTATTCCATTCAATGCAGCAATGAGAAATGTCTATACAGTTCCAATGTCACAGAAGAGCTCTGGACTAAAGTGAAGGGAGCTAAACGAGAGCATGGATATGATCATGGAAAACTACATTATAAGCTAAAGTTTGGAAACATCCATTAAAAGGTAGGCATCACACAAATGGCAGGTGAACTATGTCAACATAGGAAATAGTGAGCTGGTGGTATGTATTACCTAAGTGATCTGTAATAAGGATGTTTACCTCCTATGTAAATACATTGGACGATACATGACTTGCATTTGTTTATTCTCTGCAGAGTAATGGGTGGCTATAGCTATAGTTTGTCTGCCTGAGGTCATGAGCTCAGGATGTAGAAAGCATGCAAGTCCAGATCTTTCCCAGGCACAATTGTCCCTTGCAGCCTGAGGACCAAGTCTTGAACCTTTGAAAATGTATTAAAAATTCAAAAATTCAAACAATATCACAAACCAATAGTATATTACACTGTTATGGTACATATTATTATTGTACTAATATTAAAATATTGACATTAGATTATATGAAAACTTTGCAGTGGCATTTTAGCTACATGAGGGAGAGATCTTTGAGTCAGAGCTTCCCCAACCATTTCATTTATAAGGCAAACTTAACTTCAAGATAATACAACATATCTTAATTTCTAATTTTTTAACACAGGCAAAAAAGTAGTAGAACACTCAAGAATTTCAGATAACTTTTGTGGGTGTTTTAAAGTTCAAGCTAACATCTATATCGGATGACAGCAAATCTTTTCTTTTGGAGGTGTGATTTTCTTTCCAGGTCACAAGTTTTTGTAACATCACTCAACAAAACTTGATTGATACAGCTCTGTGATGCAATGCTATTTTATGAAATTGAGAGAAGAGAAATATATATTTTAATTCTGTGACAGCCATCACATCGTATAGCAGGTAATTCATTCCTACAAATCTGAAGTTGCATATGCACTTTCAGTGGTAGACTGGGAGAAAGTTGATTGGCTAATGTGTGACCTAGGGCTGGTCTTAACTGAGGTCAACTAGTCGAGCTGACATTTTTATCTCCATGACTATTTTGTAGGACATACTTTTTATGATGAGTTTTTTTTTTTAAGGATGTATTGCAGTTGCAATTCGGAGCTACCATTTTGCTCAACACTTACAGTGAATGGTAGATTTTGTTTTACTTTGTTTTCATGCATTTATGTATTAGATAAGTCTTCTCTGAGCCAGGCATTCTGGATTAATGCCGGGGATACAGGTGCAGACAGGAAATTGGCTATGGAGCAAAGAAAGAAACTACCGAGAATTATAGAACTGACTCCATGGCTGAGGTACCTCGTTTGAAATAACTGGGTATGATGAAAAATTATGCCCACTCCAAGTAGTGCACATTTCCGGTCCTTACCTACCCTGAAGTACACCAGATCTCCCCTATCATCTCTGGAATGAAGTCATTGTGACACTTGGGGGCTTTACTACTTGGGTAACACCAAACCTTCCCTACGTACCCAAAGCCAGCCCCAAACAAAGTCGGATGTATTTGTCCCAATGGGCACAGCTGATTACATGCTTATTTCCCAGCACCAGTGGTAAAACTTTCTTTTACACTGGACATATATGAGCAAAAGTATATCCAGAGATGTGCTTAAAGGGATCAACAGAATGACATTTGTGCCAAGAACAGCATGGCATTTAGAGTATATTTGGGTTCAATCTTTAAAATCTTATCAGTATACCAATCAGGAAGTCCTAAACATGACTGAAATTATCTGAATGTTCCTGAATTTTCTTTGCCTCTGAGTATAGTAGTTTTGTGGGTCTTTTAAAAAAAATTGTTTTCTAATGTAATTTTATTGTCAAGGTGATGTACAGAGGGGTTACATTTAAAATGTAAGGTAATGAGTACATTTCTTATTTAACATTGTTGCCCCCTCCCTCATTATTCTCCCAATTTCTCTCCTCCCATCATCCCAAGTTGTAAAGTTCATTTCTAACATATTGTCTTGTGAGTATCCTTCTTGTGTTGGTTTGCCATTTGTCCTTTGTCTCACCATTTTGTTGTTCCCTTTTCCTTCCCTAATTTATATAAACATATATACCATACACAGGGTACCAAAATCAAATACAATGACAACAGGGGATAAAACACAGGAAAGGAAAAAAAAGGAAAGAAACAACTTCACATAGTACCTTAAAAACAACAACAACAAAGGAAAACCTCTTGTTTTCATATCTTGGAGTTCACTTTGCTTAGCATCATCTTACATGGTCATATATACATAGCTATTGAGCCATTGTTATCCTTTGCTGGGACTACCACAGACATATACTAATTATTACCAATGAGGGAAACTATGGAGCCTATGTTTCTTTGGGTCTGGCTCACTTCACTTAATATGATATTTTCCAAGTCTTTCCATTTCCTTATGAATGGGACAATGTCATTCTTTCTGATGGAAGCATAATATTCCATTCTGTATATATACCACATTCTCTTGATCCATTCATCTATTGAGGGGCATCTGGGTTGGTTCCATATCTTAGCTGTGGTAAATAATGCTGCAATGAACATGGTTGTCCTGATAGCTTTAGTATGGCCTTGTTTTGTGGTCATTTGAGTAAATGCCCAGAAGTGGGGCTGCTGGGTGATAGGGGAGTTCTATGTTTAACCTTTTAAGGAACCTCCAGACTGCTTTCTAGAGTGGTTGAACAAGTTTACACTCCCACCAACAGTATAGAAGTATTCCCTTTTGGCTGCATCCCTGCCAGCATCTGTTGTTATTAGATTTCTTAAGACAAGGTACTCATATCTAAAATATACTTAGAACTCAAAAAATTAACCCCCCCCAAAACAAATCCTGAAACAACCACCTCATTAATAAGTGGGCTAAAGACTTAAAGAGAGACTTCTCTGAAGAGGAAATAAGAATGGCCAATAGACACATGAAGAAATGTTCAACATCTCTGACCATAAAAGAAAAGCAAATCAAAACAAAATTGAGATTCTACCTCACCCCAGTTAGAATGGCCACTATCAAGTTTTGTAGGTCTTAACACTGATAAACCTACTTTCATTTTTATGTAAAAAGTGGTTTATTACAGCCACATTTTTATTCTCTTTACATAATTGTATAAATGAGTTTCAATTCAACATGTCAATTTATGAGTACAAGGTGCCTTGATCAATGTCATCTCTTTCTTCATTCTCCTCCCTCCCATCTATCTTAACCCCACCAAGCCCTTCCAGTTGCCTGGTTCCATTTTCACACATATACATTGAATAGTATGACTGTATTTGCACTTTCTAAAGTATGAGAAAGAGAAAATGAGGAGGGAATCTTAAAAGTAGTTATTTGAACTTGACAATTAGGGTCTGATTGTGCCTGGAAAAAAAAAAGATGTAATTGCACAATTTCTACTATTACTCTCTAGCTTCTGCTCTAGGCATGTGACATGGAAGTCCTGAGAAACAGAAAATGACTGTGGGCCTGGGCCATTTTGAAGATGAAAGGATCAAAGGTATGAACATGTTTCTCATCATGGCAGTTAACCAAGTCACTGGCATTGGTTTTAATTAAACCCAAGGAAGGGCTCAGAGAGGTACAGTGAACAAAGTAATATCTCTCTTGAATGTCATGGACACTTCTGACCATGAGGCAAGCATTCAGATTTACATGCCATGGGACCGCAGGGTCATCATCCCATCCGCATACCGTGTCCCGCCCACAGTGCCACCGGCATGCTTTGCCGACTCCATGAGTGAACACATGACCTGCTGTACACAGGGGAGCATTAGTCCATGCACTCGTCCTGAGTCTTTGTGATTTAGTCTGAAGGTGTTCCTGTCTTCCTGCCAGGGCTTCTTTGCTTTGCTCTATTGGCCCGTGAGTTGTGCGAGTCTCTGTCTTGCCATCTACGTTTTTTAGGAAGAAACTAGAAACTCCTTCCTAGCTTTCCTTCCAGCAAAGACATAGATAGATGCGTGTCCTAGGTTTAGCCAACCCTAGCATACCTTTGTGAAAGCTTTGACTTAAAAGTATGTGGGAGCCCATGTACTATGCTGTAGCGACGGAGGCTGTGGGGGAAAGAGCATACCTTTTCTTTTCCACTGAGGATTGAACCCAAGGTGTCATGTCTGCTAAGTAAGTGCTCTGCCACTCAACCCCAACCCTTTTGTTTGTATTTAGTTACTGAGATTGAGTCTTACCAACTTTGTCCAGGCTGGTCTCAGACTCAAAATCCTCCTGCCTCTGCCCTGTGAATCGCTGGAATTACCAGTGTGTGCGGGGATGACAGTGGCTGGCTGTCTAAGGGCAGCAGAAGTGGAATTCTTGGCCTTGTATCTGTAGTAGAGTCATGGCATCCGTGCTCAGCATTGATGGTCATGCAGTCCAGTCGTCGCCGCCACTTCCCGTGGTGTGGATTGGGCAGTCAGTTCCCACTGTGTAGGCTCTGAGCCTGGTCCTGCACAACTCCCGGCGGGCCTGGGGGCTCTTTAATATATTTGATATATTCCTGTCTCACACTTCCTTGTTTATAACTAACAACACCAAGCGATACGATAGAGTCTTCTTTTTATAGTGCTATTTCTTCAACACTATAATTTTATAACTTTGCCTCTGCCAGAGATTTGCATTTAATTCTTAAAGAACATTTTAAAGCTTTGAGTGTTTTTAAAAAAACACATTTGAAGAGGTGTAAATAACTTTCAAAGAGTTTTACCGAGTATTTGTGAAGTATCTATGAGCTTTGTTGACCAGGAGGTGCATAACCTATAAGAAAAGCTTAAAATGAATTGTAACAATGAAAGAGGGAGAGTTAGGGAGGAAGATAACAGAAGAGCAGAGAGTAGCAGTTTGTGGAGGAAACAAGGCCTCTTGCCATGTATCTGTTGTGTACTCCACCATGAGTCTAACTGGGGAAGGTGGAGGGGACATTACAGCTCACTTCAGACTCTGGGAAGGAAGAAGGAAGTGTGGAGCAGAAATAGGAAAAAAGATGGGAGAAGAAGGTAGATTCCGAATCTCAAGGTAAGGACAACCACTCACTCTGGCCCTGGATGGCTAAGGATAAGCTAGGCCTCCACTGCCAGCCCCTCCTGGTACAGCAGCTGCCTCAGGGGTAGATAGGACACAGCCTAGAAAATCCAACAGAACCGCCCCCCCCCGAAAAAGAGGAAGTAGAGAGTGCATTCGACATGGACTACCAACAGCTGCTTCTACTGGAGGGAGTTGGTTTTCTGAAGGAGCTCTGTGTTAGATCTGCTTATTGCATAATCCTTGCTCCGTACTTTCCCAAATCCACTTATTTGCGCTCATACTAATGGGGTGTTGAGCTTGGTCCTACTCGGAGCAAAGTAGGGAGAATTTGTTTCTGGCCACTAGGAGTTTGCAATTCAGGTCTGGGGAAAGGCTTGGAATCTTTACTTCCCTTCCCTGACCCCTTATAGCAGAAAGCGAGTTGATATCCTGGCAGGAGTTGGAGAGAGATGGTCAGAAGGTTTACCTTTCCTCTTTTCAATCAAAATGCTCTATTAACTGTTATTTTCATTGCTAAAGTGATTGTAAGATCAAATACAAACAAATTCAAAGAAAAATGTACTCAAGAATAATCAAAGGAACAACATGGTAAACTATTTCCTCTCTCCTTTTGCCTCGTATTAGCTCTAAAAGAAATTCAAAAAGAAAAACAAACCTCGCAATTTATCACTGCCTTTGATATTTGAAAAATTGGTTTTGTTGGTTTTGATAGGCTTCCTTAATACTACACTTTCAACTTTTCTGGAAAAAAAAAAAGTCTAAGTGTTTTGGCCTCCTGGAATTATTGTATGTAACATAAACAAGACTTAAATATCCGAATCTTTAATGTATGCAGCTTCAACAAATAAGACCATTACCTCGTGCCCAATAAAATTTTCTTGGAACAAAACATATGAAATTAAAAACAAATAATACAGCAACCTATGACTTCTTACAACGTCATCATATACAGGCTGTAGCCCCAAAACAAACACATAAGAACAGTTAATAAAATTGGCAAAATAGGAAAGAAAAAGAGGCAAAGCATCTTTAGTACAAAGCTTTCCTAGATGGTCTGGCACAAGGTAGGTTTAATATTCGAAGTATTGAATGGATATATTGCATGATTTTCAGTCGTTAATAGATACTTCTTTAGCTTTGGATAAGAAATGAGCATAAAAGGTTTGAAGTATAACCACTCCCTGCCAAGAATCTGGGGTAAAGATTTTCTATATCAACACCATATGCTTTGAGACTCAACCGAGGAGGACGGGGGCTGCTGTCCCCTTAGAGGCCATCTGTCTGTCTTGATGGCAGCTTCGTCTGTCTGAGCAGCTCCATGTCAGCCAAGCCCTAGCTGAGGCTGTGGGAGCGCTGGAGAATGATTCGTGGAGCACCTCTTAAGGGTGTACTCTCTCCCTTCCTGCCAATCTTCCGACATCTTTGGTTGCTGCTCTGCTGTGCTGTAGTGCAGAGCTCTCACTGGCCCACGCAGAACCCTTCCCTCCATCCTCACATTCATTCCTTGTGGTCCTGGCGGGCATCTCAATCAAGTACCCTGGATTTTCACTCCTTTTGCTACACATCTTTCTTATCTATCCATCCATCATCCATCTATCTATCTATCTATCTATCTATCTATCTATCTATCTATCTATCTATCTATCTATCTAAAGGTACTTGGGTTTGAACTCAGAGCCTTATATTTGCAAGGTGGGGACTCTGCCACTGAGCTATATATGCCCCACGCCCTGTTGTTTGCTTCCTATTGATTGAATGACTGATTGATTGATGGCGGTATTAGGGTGTTGAGCTCTGGGCCTCATGCTTGCTAGGCAGACATTCTGCTACTTGAGGCATACTTGCAGCCCCTTTTAGGATTCATTATTTCAAGGTAAGGTCTTGTGTTATATCCAGGCTCGCCTGAGCTGTGATCCATGACAAATGCATGGTATTGTACCCAGCCATTGGTTGAGATGGAGTCTCGCCCACTTCTAGACTGGCACTAGTTTCAAACTGTGATACCCTGTCCTCCATCTCCCAAATAGCTGGAATTACAGGCTTGCGCCCAGCTGTGCTGGCCATTTTTGAGAAAGGGTCATGCCCCTGGACTGTAATCTGCCTATTTGAAGGCTTTCTGTCACTGATAGGATGCAGGCATGTGTCACTGTGTCCAGCTACCCTCTGTTGAGATGGATGGAGTTCCAGGGACTTTTCTGCCCAGGCTCATCTGAAACCACAATTTTCCCAGTCTCAGCTGTGTGTGTGTGTGTGTGTGTGTGTGTGTGTGTGTGTGTGTGTGTAAAATGGTGGTTCCAATCTCTTCTTCTCCCCTAAATTGACCCGGACTTCTGTTTTTTTCTGGGACTCTAAGGTCTCACCACATACCTGTGGGAGTGCCTCCCATTTGCATTAAGCTCCCTCATTCCATCCGTAGCCTTGCTGAGCCAGTGGGAGTCCTGAGCCTTGTCTTCTTCTGGAAACAAGGTAAATTGGAAGAGGCCTTGGGTGTTGTATTTTATAAAGGTGACCGTTGGCATATGTGCCAACTCTGTCCACATTCTGGTACTCCATGGAAACTGATCTCTGTGGTCTCTCTGTCTTCACTAGTCTGGATTTGTGTTAGGAAAATCTCAACAGATCATTCTAGGAAATAATAGTATGGAATGTCCTCTGCTACTTCCCATTGCCTCTAGCACAGGCAGACGAGTGTTTTTTAAAATCTGTTTTAAAGGGCTGGGAATATGGCCTAGTGATAGAGTGCTTGCCTCGTATACATGAAGTCCTGGGTTCGTTTCCTCAGCACCGCCTATGTAGAAAACGGCCAGAAGTGGCACTGTGGCTCAAGTGGTAGAGTGCTAGCCTTGAGCAAAAAGAAGCCGGGGACAGTGTTCAGGCCCTGAGTCCAAGCCCCAGGACTGGAAAAAAAAAATCTGTTTTAAGAATATGTTTTTCTGATGGAAATCCTGAACCACTTGCTGCTGTACTAAGAGGTCCCTGTATCTACATCCCCAGAAACACAAGCTAGCTCATTTCAGAGATGAGCCAGCTTGTTTAGAAATGAGTTCATACAGCATTAAGGCACCATCTGAGGTAGTAAGCCAGAGAGACAAGGTAGAGCTCGTCCTGTACTTCAAGGCCCTCATTAGTGATAAGACTCCACTTCCTGTGGATACATGTACAGGATAGAAGCTTCTTCCCCTACACTTCTGAGAGCCAGCAAGTGGTCTGTAGCCCAAACACTAAGATTTTCATACAAATGAAGGCAACCTATAGCTTAGACCTAATACACAGCTGAGACATCAAGCTCCCTCTCTTGGAGTTGACAATAGCCCAGCATGATCTGGATTTGATTTTATACCACTTATAGAGGGATAAAGCTACCTCCTTAGAATTTGTAACAAAACCCTGGTAAAGAGGCAGTCAGCTTCACTTGACCTCTCAGGAGCCATATAAAAGAACTTGTGAGCCAATTTGTATACAAATGAGCGCATGGGAGATTTAATATCCACTTAGTATGTATTGTTTTTCAGAAAATAGTTATTAGAGTGCCAGAAACCTTGTCACGGGACTGAGGGTAGTGTGGGAGGGATGAATAGTATTTTAAAATACTTTTATTCACAAAGAACAGCTTTCTCTAAAGGTAGAGAAGGAGAAAACAAATCAGGTGAACTATTAATATAAATGTTTCCATCATTAACATTCACAGTGCTGCTGCTTCTTAAAATAGGAAGCCATTTGTGACCTAAAAGTTGGTCAGCATCAATATCTTCAGATCATGCTAAAAATAGAAGTGAGCCCAACTTCCCAAGAGCTTACTACATGCATATTTTAATAGCTAAATCATATAGGAAAATCAGCATGTCTCTTATTAAAGTAGAAAAGCTGAGTGTTAGAACACTAATTTAGAGCCGAAAGATCATGCAAGACAAATTCTGAACATGGAAACAAAAATTCTCCCTTAAGCAGGAAACTAATTTAATAGAATGCATTAACCAACCTGTGATAGAATATTAAAAAGGGAAAAACAGCTAGTGAAAACGAAGAAGACCCAGTGGGAATATTCAGATTTGAGCTATAAATCATTTGGATACAGGTGATTCATAACATTTTCTGTTGCACTTACAGTGGCAGCAGAAATTACTGGAGGAAAGAGGAGACCCCCCCGCCAAAAGTTCAGAGAGATTACTTTTTGCCACAAAGGTGTCATTTTCCTTTTTATCTAAATCAAAAGAAAACTACACAGATGTAGAATATGTCTCAAGACATTGTCAGGATTTTAGTTTTCCAAGTAAGTTTAAATCTGTGAAGCCTTCATATGGAAAATTCCTTGAAAACAATCCCTATTGTAGGAAACAAAACTCAAGAAGCAATGTAGATTAGTTGCATATTTGAACGATCATTTGAAAGGCATTTAGCACCTCGCATATGAAATGCACACCGTGTGACAAGTTGGTGGGATTTAACATTGTACAAGATCTGATGTCCTTGCCCTCGAAGACGGTGGTACTACAGGAAATGAGACAGGATTATTTATAACCAAGCTGGTAAGGGATGGGAGCTGTCTATGCCGTTGAGCTTAAGAGCCAGCAGTGTGGCTTCGAGAAGGACACTTTTGCCTAGAAGGGTTGGCCAAAGGGACAGGAGACAAAATGGTAATTGGTGTTTTAGGCAATAAGTATAATAACATGAATAACTGCCCAGATTAGAGAAACTTGGTGAGTCTTTAATTCGTGCAGAATATCTGAGGTAAGGTTTAGATGAGGAATGTTTACATAAAGGGGGGAAAAGAAGACAAGCCTGGAGACAGATTACAGGTACTTCGTATGGCACATTGGTTGGTGTGGGCTTAGGGTGTGGGTGCTTGCAGTTCCCTGGGGGAAATGATTCCATGAAGAATAGATCACAAGAGGGAATGTTAGACAAGGAAGGGAAGGAAGTCCTAAATGATGAATCTATAGGCCAGTGACTCCTATGGGTGGCTGGACTCCATCTACCTTAGGACCCTTTTATTATATACAGATTGTGTAGAACATTCATTAGAATGGACTTTCCACTGGGTGCCGGTGGCTCAGGCCTGTGATCCCAGCTTCTCGAGAGGCTGAGATCTGATGCTCGCAGTTTGAAGTCAGCCAGGGCAGGAAAGTCCATGAGACTCTCCAATTAATCACAGAAAAAGCTATTGCTGAAGTAGTAGAGTGCTAGCCTTGAGCAAAAGTATCTTAGGGACAGTGCCCAGGGCCTGAGTTCAAGCCTAAGGACAGACACCCACATGTGTGAGTACACACACACACACACACACACGTCTCTTCACAGTGAGGACACGACACTGAAATCCTTAGCTACTGATTCCTGTCCCTCGTTGGTTACATCGTCATGGGCCCTGTGTGCAAGCCCTAGGGGACTGAGACCATAAAGTGCTTCAGCTACCCTAGCCATAGCTGTTCAATGCTTCTTCCGGGGGCAAAAGCTCATCTGGTCAGACAGATGGGATTGCTGTTACTCTCAGTCAGTTAATGTGCAGTCACTGTGAGCTTTGGGGTAGCAATTTGTCTACTCACAGCCAAAATTCTTTTGGCTATTTCCAGAACAAGATCCTACAGTGTCACGTGATGTGATTCCAGTCTTCTCTGCTGTTATTCAGGTATCAGGGGCTCTTCTTCCTAAGACTGCGACCTCAAGACACCTCCTACACACACACACACACACACACACACACACGCGCGCACACACACACACACACACACACACACACACACACACCCCTCAGTAGCCACATGCACTGAAGCTAGACATTTTCTGGGTGACAAGGTTGTAGATAAGCTGATCAAAGTACACAGAGGAAGCAAGCTATGGACTCCAAGAGACCACCAAGGTTCTGCCATGAACAGCTTGAAGTTTTCTACAATTCCTCTCTCTTCCCTGTCTCTGACTCTCTGTCTCTGTCTCTCTCTCTGTCTCTGTCTCTCTCTCTCTGTCTCTCTCTCTCTCTTCTTCTATCAGGCATGGGACTTGAACTTAGGGCCTGGGTGCTGTCCCCTGAGCTTTTGTGCTCAATGCTAGTGCTCTACCACTTTGAGCCACCGCTCCACTTCTAGCTGTTCAGTGATTAGTTGGAGATAAGTCTTGTGAACTTTTCTGCCCAGGCTGGGTTTGAACAACAATCCTCAGATCCCAGGCTCCTGAGTAGCTAGGATTACAAGGGTGAGCCACCAGTGCCCAGCTATCTCTTCTTTTTAATAAGAAAAAAAATCCAGAGATTATCTTTCTACTGAGAAAGTCTTTTTGTGGGTACCTCCTGTCCAGACTTCCATCTCTACCACCACACACATTCCTAGGTGACATCGTGCGTTCCCCTCCCTCTAACAGAAGAGCCTGGAGACTTCAGATTCCCTTTTCCTGACCATATATAGAGGCAGCTTCTTCCTGGTCCATTTGAGTAGAAAGATTCTTCTAGGACTTGGGTTTGTCACTAAGCTGATTATTCTCATTTCCAGTCTTCCATCAGGACTCCTGAAGGTCCTCTTGCTTTCTAAGATCCTGCAACCGTTCCGGCTTTCAGCAGTATGTCAAATTCTATCTACGATCCAGGAACTGTGCTGGACTTGTGGGAGTGACAGATGGAGACACCCTTCTTATTTTCCCAACAGAAAGGCACTTGACACATGGTTCCACTCACATCAGGGAATGTTTGCAGAATACGTACAGAGTGCCAAGCACTCTCCCATAGAACTGGGGGAATATAAAGATAGGAATGCTTTTCTTCCATTTCAGTTTAGACAAAGGAAATTTATAACCACACAGCAAAAGTAGGGCTGCTCCACACCAGGCCCCGGCTCCACTTTGTAGCCTTCATCAATATTTTCATTAGGTCCTCTCCCTTCTGTGATTATATTTGTATTGACATTATATTATATTATACTGACATTTGCTGAAGTTGTGTAGGTCACATCCAGGCAGCACAATATCGAAGGACAGAAATGGGACTTCTTCACTTCTATTTTCAGATTTGCTTTGGGATCAATTCTGTCCCCAAAGCTCTCTACAAGTCTCCCTTTCATGTTTTATTGGCAAGGTTTGTTTAGTATCTCCATGCTGTCACCAGTCACTAGGAAGAAGCATATAACCGATTTGGACCAGACAACATATAATGAGGCAAACCCCTAAAGCGTAGGGCCATGTGGAAAAGTATGGACCGCATTTTGCTGTGGGAGTCAGAAGTCTGGATTTGGATTTCCTACAACTACAGAAGGAAGATTGTGAAGCCTGGTGTTACTGCGTTAGAAAGTGAGAAGCTCATCTCTGGGTCTTCACTATCAATAAGGACCCCGCTGCCACCAAATAGACAAGCTAACCCAGGAGCCGCACACCTACAATTGGAGAGGTGCAGCCTTGTGAGAACTGACTAGCTTACTAAAAAGAAAGCTAGCTAGAAGCTGAAAGGAAGGGAAGTTGCTTCAATTTTCAATTTTCAATTTGTTTTGTAGATCTTAAAAGACTTTGCTGCAGAGTAAAGGCGATCAACAGCACCACATCTGATCGAAAAAGACTGACGATTAATGACTTGGCAGTGGCAGAAGTGACAAATAGATTATTTGGACATAGCAACCAGACTCCTAAGTCAGGCAACATCTCCTTCAGGGCTCCTGAGACCATAGCAACTCTTATTACTCTTGTCTGCATTTGATCTTCAATCAGTTATCCAAAAGAACTTGCACCTTCCTTTCTCTCTCAATGTTTACCATTAAGCAACTCAATTCTAAACACATTGTTATGCAGCCATTTAAAAGTTATATTTGGATACACCATGGTTGTAGATATTCAAAGAAGATACATACTATTTCGAGCTGTAAAGTAAGAAGAAAACCATATTTTTAGCATACTGGCAAAAACCATATCAATGGGTAGATGGGAACACTTGTTTGAAGAATGATGAGTCCCTAGGTAAAACCAGGATTTGAAAGGAAGGACTAAGATAGACAGACACGAGACAGAGGTGCCATGGTTGGCTATTGCTTAGAGTTTCCTATTGCTTGGGAATTATCTTTACCAAGGTTCTTTTGCAGAGCCAGGCATGGTGGCACATGTCTATAATCCCAGCTACTCAGGAAGTGGAAGTCAGGAGGCTTTCAGGTCAAATAAGAAAAGATTGGTGAGACTTCAGCTTGAACAAGCTGTGGTAGTGCACATCTGTAATCGTAGCTATACAGGGGTACAGGAATTGTGGTCGCCACCTCATCTGGACAAACAATGTGAGACTCTATTTCGAAAACAAGTGAAACATAAATGACTGGAGGCAAGTTTCAGTAGTAAAGTGTCTTCCTGGCAAGCACAATCCTCACATCAACTCAATAGCAAAAAGGGGCAGACGGAGAGGAAGGAAATCACTTTGCAGGCGTGAAAACATCTTAGATGCTCACCAGAACGGTTTGCTTTCTAGTATCACAAAGAAACTCTACTTTTCAGAAGCTAATTCCTGATTGGTAGAAGTACAGTACTTCAAAACACTGACATTTTGGGGGAATGGGGCACATATCTATCATTACTTTTATCAACTCTTACAAGACAGGCTTGTGTGCATGGGTGCATGCATGCGTGTGTGTGCATGCGTGTGTGCGCATGCGTGTGTGTGCCCCCTTGTGCACACGCGCAGGTGCCATAGATCATTCCTAAGCATGAACTTAGGGTCTGGGCACTGTCCCTAAGCTTTTGTGCTCAAGGCTGTTGCTCTATTACTTGAGCCACAGCTCCACTTCAGGCGCGCGCGCGTGTGTGTGTGTGTGTGTGTGTGTGTGCTTAGTTGGAGATAAAAATCCACACACTTTCCTGCCTGGGCTAGCTTTAAGCTGTGATCCTCAGGTCTCAGCCTCCTGAGTTTACCTAGGATTACAGGTGTGAGCCCCTTGTGCCTAGTAAGACAGCACTTTTTTTTTTTAGAAGAGAGAAAATATTTTCTTACAAAGAAGGTATGAGTAAAAGTAGTCTGTGTTCTGGATCCAAGAGGCCTAAGATTCAGGAGAATACTGGGACCAACCAGAATCTGGCTGCAAAGAAAGCCAGTGTCTCAAAACAACAGAAAGGAAAAAAAAAGAAGAAAGACAGGAAACCCCCAGAGCTATAGAGAAGTGTAGACACGTCCTTAACTATCTTCCATGGCCAGCATCTGGGGGATGCCTTAAGGAAGAGACAGCATTGCATAGCGGATGCTGACCATTTGTTAAAGCTTATTTCATGACTTCCTAAACTGCTGTCACTTGGAGAAATAATGCATTATTCACTGCCAATTGGGGGCAGGTCCTCAAAAAGAGGCCCACTTGGGAAGTGCACTGAAACAGCATCTTTTTCAGTAAAATTGTGTATTTATATTTCATACTTATGTGAGGAATCAAGATAGGATTTACGCTATTCTTATTTCACTTTTTTGCGGCACTAATTCATGGGTAATCTCATAGGGGCGTATAATTTCTTTGCCATCATATGATAACAGCACAAGCCTTTTAGCCTAAATATTTATGAAATAAGAAACTGCATAAAGAAGACTCCACGGAGTGCTGATGACTGTGTTCGCCGGTGTTTGCATCGCCTGACCACGCACCGACGCCATGCAGGGTGGTACACAGCAAAGAACTAAAGAAGGCAACAGCAGGCTTTCTCCATTTTCTCCTCTCCACAGCCTCCTCCACAGCGGAACCAACCTCGCCGGCCAGCTGGAATTGCAGCACCCCATGCAGGGGTCCTCCCTGGGCTGGGGGTGGGGGGGGGCCTCCAGTCCAGAGACGTCTGCTAGCTAGCTCACCCTGTCCGGCACGCTGGCGTCCAGGGCCCCGCCCTCGCCCCTCCATTCCAGGGTGCAGATGTTGCCTCCACATCGCCGGGGGAGTTCCTCCCTCTGCAGCCGACGCTGGCGCCCGGCGCCCCGCTCGCTCGCTTTGTCTCCCGCACCACGGGAGTGATGATGACTGCGGGGAAGGCACGCGCGCCGGCGCAGCCCCTGGGCACCGCACCTGGCTGCCCAGTGAGCCTGGAGCTTGCGGGGTCCCCACTTCCCCGGCGGCCACCGGCCCCCCTGGGTGGAGGGGGGGTGGGAGGAAGGCGACGCCCCCCCCCCACGGGCCTGGCTGGGCAGGTGGGCCGGGCCTGGGTGTGGCTGGTGAGTTTGGGTCGCCCCCAAGTTGGGGTATCTAGAACGATAAAAGGAGGGGTGCTCTCAAAGGAATGCAGCAACATCCTCCTGGCTTTCTCTGATCTCCCCCCCCCCCCACTCCGCTTTCCTTTCCCACCTCGTCCTCTCTCTTCTTTTCCTTTAAAAATATATCTCTTGAGTAGTTTTCCCTATGGCGCCATTTCTAACAGCTGCTCGTGAGCCTGGCTGCCTGCCCCTACCTGGCTATTGGGGAGCCCGCAGGCATCCAGTGAAGTCCCCTTCTGTCTGCCACGGCTGCACCCCAAGTTTTCTTCTTGCCTTTCAGGCCCAAGTGGGGATGGGACGCAGGGTGGAAAGGGGGGTCAGCTTGGTCCTGCCTGCCTGGAGACTTCCTGGAAGCCAAGTCAAAGTTAGCAAGTGAGGCCCAGAAGTGGGGGGGGGCACCCCCCACCCCCACCTCGCCACTAGCTGAGTCCCGCAGTCATCATTTTCTCTGTCTGGGTGGCTGGGGCCCGGGGCGTGGCTAAGCGCGCACACACAGGGTCCCCCCTAGTGACCGACTGAGGACCGGCACCCCTCTCCCCCTCCTGGCCGTCAAGTTGGGAGTCTCGACTGCTCCCCCCAAAACGCCTGGCTCTTCGCCGGGGCTCGACCACGCCGGGTGCCCCGCGCCTTCCCCCGGTGGCGGCGAGGAGCGCGCGCGGCGCCCCGCTTCCCCCGCTGCCCGCGCCGCGCGTCCTCCCGCCGCACCCCCGCCCCGCACTGCGGCGCGGGAGGGGGGCCGCCGCGTGCCCGCCCGCCCGGAGCCCCTCTCCCGCCCCGCCCCGCCCGCCCCGCCCCCGGCGGCCGCCGCGCTCCGCGGAGCCGCCACTCCGCGCGCTGCAGGGCCGGGTGGCGGACGGCACGGCGGCGGCGGCGGCGGCGGCTGCGGGAGCCACGGCGGCCGCGGTGCTGAGTCCCCTCCGGGCCGGGGGGCGCCGGCGGCGGCGGGAGCGGTGAGTCCCCCCCACCCCCCCCCGACCCCGGCAGCCCGGAGCCGGCGCGCGCGGCGGGGCTTCCCTTCCCGACCCGGCGGCCGGCCGGGCGCGGGAGCCCGGGAAGTTTTGGCCGGGGTGCCGGAGCGCAACTTTGCTGGGTTTGGCCCCGGGAACGCGGCTGCCGGGGCCGGAGGGCTGCGGGCCGGCGTCGGTGCGGGGCTGGGACCGGGACGGCGGGAGTGAGCCGGCGGGGGCCTCCGGCTTCCCCCCCGGGGCGTGCGGGGGACGGGGTGCACTGGATCCCGGCTTCTCCGGGGCGGCGGGTGGGCTCCCGCAGGGCTCTCCACGCGGCTTCCCTCGGGGCTCCGCGGGGCGAAGGGAGGGGAGCGCACTCCAGCCGGCCGCCCGGAGCCCTCCCCGCCGCGCGGGGCTCAACTTTCCGGAGGGGATCCCCCCCCCCACCGCAGACGCGCGGGGCTCAGCTTTCCGGAGGGGCTCCCCCCCACACACACACCGCAGACGCGCGGGGCGCGGGAGGGCAGGGGGGAAAGGAACCGCGGAGAAGCGCCCAACTCTCCCACGGAAACCCGGTGGGCGGGAGGGCGGAGCGCGGGGGCCCCCCGGGGGGCTGCGGCTGCGGAGGGGAGCCCTTCACCCAGTCCTCAGCCTCGGGGGGTGCGCTCCCGCGGCGGGGCGCCCCGCGAGGGACCCGGACCTTTCCCGGGGGAAGAGCCCTCGGGGGGGCGCTCGGGTGGGGAGGAGGGCGGCCCGAGGCCGCAGCCAGCCCACCGGACTCCGTCTCTGGGTGCCCTGTCCCCCCTCCCCCAGCTCCTTCCCGCCAGCCCACGGCGGGGCGCGGGGGAGGAGGGGGGGACTGCGGGATACAGGGAGGAACTTGGCGTGGGGAGCCGCCCGCGCGCCCCGGCGGATGCCCCAGCCGCGGCGCTCCCGCCCTTCCGTGGGCGCGCGGGGAGCTCGGCCGCCCACGCGCGGGGGGGGGGTGGGGAGTGGCGGGGGCGGAGGGGGCGGAGCTGAGTCACCGGGGCTGGGCGCGGGGGGGGGGGGGCAGATCGCGGGGATCGCGCGCGCAGGGGGGCGGTGGGGCGCTCGCGTCACCCACGACGCCGGCCGCCGGGGATGCAAATGCGGCCCCGCGAGGGGCGGGCTCGCGGAGGGCGGGCGGGGGTGTCGGGCTGGGAGCTCGCGTGCGTCCCAGGCTCCGGGGTGACGGGTGCCGGGCTGCCGGGGGGGAGGGGGTGGGGGGCGGGGACGTCGGCGGGCGCACGGCGGGGAAGGCTGGCCGCGGAGCGGGGCGGCGAGGAAAGCCCCGCAGGGCGGGCGGGCGGGCGGGCCGGGGCTCCGCAGTGCGTCGCAGGGCCGCGCGCGCGGGGCAGGCGCTGCGGCGACCCGGGATCCCCGGGGGAAGCGGCGGGGGGAAGCGCGCACCGCCGCGCCCGGGCGCCCGGGCCGTGCCTCGCCTCGCCCCGCCGGCCCCAGCCCGCCGCGGGGTCGCCTCGCGGCGCTCATCTTCCGAGAGTTCACTCGGGGTTTGTTGGGGTTTTGGGGGGTTTCCTCCCATTGGCCACGGCCGCTTCCGCCAGGCCTCGCGCCCCCGGGCGAGTTTCCGCCCGCCCGCCCGGCCCGGGGCGTGGAGCAGGTCTGCAGCCCCGGCCCCGGCGCGTCTCCGCCCTCCGGGGCTCTCGGGCAGACACCTGCCCGGGGAGAGCGCGCGGCCTGCGGAACCCCGCGCCGCCGTCCTCCTCCTGGGCGACATCAAAATGCGGGGTACACGAACACGACGGACAGCGCGTGCCCGGGGGGGGGGGGGGAATAAGTCTTGGCCGTTGGTTTTTCTGAATGAGCCCCTACCCCGAGGTGTGTGGCCAAAGGAATCACATAGGAAGGGGGAGGCCGGAGATAACGGGAAAGAAAAAAAATCCTTAGTAATTCGGCTCATCTTCTTTGAGTGAGAAACATTAAAAATAATTTTTTTTAAAAAAGCTGAGCCTCTATCGCCTTCCAGAACTGTGTTGAGGATGAGATCTTTCCAGAGAACTTGGGGAATACAAATTTTCTATGAAGGGAAAATATTATGAAATACAGTCTCTTTAGGAGAAAAAAAAAGAGACAATGTTATCTTTTACAAAATCATAGGTTTCCCCCAGCATTATGTGTTTGTTTGTTTGTTTTTTTAAATGAAATGTGGCCTTCAATGGCTACAAATGCAGACAATAGACTTTTCCCTGACACTGTGGATACAACATCAAAGGGGGGGGGAGGAGGGAGGGGCCGCCTGGATCACACTGGAGACCGGAGACCTGGAGCCCTTTGGTGATGTAGTAGAGAAATCAAATTCATTGACCCATTGGCAATGAAAGGAGCTTCTCTTGTAGTAGCAACTGTTTTTCCCCTGCAAGCTGAGGTTTCAATTCAGCTTATTATCATCACTACCATATATTCCTTAAGGGTGGGAGAGACTTCAGGGAACAAGATACACTTCTGTGGTCCACAAGGCTTTCAGAAAAGGCATCCTGATGTGCAAAATATCACATGACAAGTACCAGAAATCCATTTCTCATTGAGGTTGTTCACCCTCACACAAGTGTGTTGGTGGCATGCTTTAGGAATAAATTCATCTGATTCATCAGCAAGCTTCCTTAGGCTCCTGGGGTTTGGTCTTCATTTTTCCCATCCACAATGGTAGATTGAGGTGAGCAGAGAAAACACCCTGGTTTATTCTTTGCAGCTCTATTTAGAGACAAGGGTTCTGACAGGGTCTCACTGTCCATTTACATTAGGTCTGTTTATTAGCTGGGAAAGGAAGATCCCTGCCCTCACCCTCCATTCGATTTTGGCACATCACTACACTTTAAAAAAAAAATTGCGTTTCTTTCCTGGTTTCTTCACAATTGAGCAACCAATAAAGTGTTGGAATCGATGGAATTAGTAGTATCTTTCTTGGAGGGTGCTAAGAATAAGAATGGGATAAAATCACTCGTTTAATTCTTGCTCAAAATATAATCTTAATAATGGCTGTAAAGACACCATTAGTTTTTAATCACAAAAACGTCCTTGTAATTAAAGCCAGACAGTAGTAGTTGCACATTTCAATGGCTTCTGCTGTTAGGGAGAAATGAAAAAAAACATAAAAGGGATCAAATGGTTTGGTCCTTTCTAGTTCTTATATTCTTTCACCTTGGTTGATAGAGAAATATATGGTGAATTATATTTTATATTTGAACGTTGCTTATAAGTAGGGTATAAGTAGTCTTTTTTTACTTATTCATGTTGAAATTTTACATGCAACTATAGGCTCTGTTATTATAGATGAAGTGGTCTATTTGGTTTTGTATTATACTATTAGGAATATGGGTAGCCTAATGTTTGATTAAATCAATTTCCAAAACTAAAAATTTTCATAAACGCTTGATTTGTGTGTGTGTGTTTGTGTGTGTGTGTGTGTGTGTACCAGGATGTAAATTCAGGACCTGCATGCTGTCCTTAACTTCTTCCTTTTTTTCCTTTTTTTGTTTTTTTTTTGCTCAAGGCTGGCACTTTACCACTCTAACCACCCCTCCACTTCTCACTTTTTGGTGGTTAATTGGAAACAAGAATCTTACAGACTTTCCAGCCAGAGCTGGCTTCAAACTCTGATCCTCAGATCTCAGCCTCCTGAGGGATTATAGGTGTGAGCCACTAGATGCCAACGTTGAAAATAGTAATTTTAGCATAATAGAAAGAAGATAGTCAAATCAATCTGGCACGCCATTTGAAATGTTTTTTGTTAACTACCCGACGTACATCATGCTTGCTATATTTCCTCTCCATCAGCATATATTGTAAAGATTTAGACCGGACAGTATAATTATGGGCTTTATCCTTCTGACAACTTGGGGCTTCCGACAGACAAATCAAGAGTACAGTGTGATTTATGGCAAAGAGACCAAATGTTTTTCCTTATTATTTACTACTATTTAAAAATTCTACTGAATTAGAATCCCATAATAGTTGGTTGATGAACACATCTCAATCTGTCATGTGTATCATACTGGTGAGGTTGTTCTAATGGGGATTTCTGAGCCCCATCCTAGATGGTGGGTGGCCCCAGCCATTTATTATTCTCTACCAAGCAGTTTGAATGCTATGCTCAGGGATCATGCCTGCAAAGGCTCTTGAACTACTACTAGACTTCATGGCAGGACCCATGTATTGCTTTCATTACTACTGTAGCCAGACACCTGACAGCATCCCCACAGTGGAAAAGACTTTGGCTCACGTTTTTAGAGGGTTTAGTACATGGCCGCTTGATCATATGTGCATAAACAGAGGATATGGTGACAGGGCCTTGTAAAAGAGTTCTACACATCATTGAGAACAAGAAGTAGAGAGAAGGGATCCTGGGAAGGACCAGGTGAGTGGTAGCTCTCAAAGACACATCTCCAACTACGCTTCACCACTTCCCAATAATGTCATCCTATTCTGAATCCATAAAACCATTCACTAGGTCAGGATCCTCGTGATCTAATCACCTCTAGAAACACCCTCACAAATTCCTTCAGAGATGTGCTTTACTAATCTTCTAGATATTTCACTGCCTGATCAAGTTGATGATTAAGATGAACCATCATAGCCCCAAACACATGGGCTTTCTAAGCTTTATTCCCTTTAATATCAATTGAGGGTCCACTAGAGAATCACATGGCACAGGAGGAGTGAGTGAGGTGGGGAAGATTGTCATGTAGATGATGTCAAAGAAGGGAAGGGTACAGACAGAGAACATTTTAATGACAGATAGGCTTATTAGGATAATGTCAAAACCATAGCATGGCCTTTGGAGCCCAGGATGAGGTCTGAACTCTGTTCTCTTCTGTAGCCTCATTTTGCTCTGCGGAGTCACCTCGCCACCTCTATCCTGTCAGTCTTTTGCCACCTGTCCCACCCTTCCCCCGTTAGATTAATTAACTACTTGTGTTCTCCAGATCTAGTTGAGGTTTTCCTTTGTGGGGAAGCCTTCACAGTGCTGATGTGAGGTTAGAATTCCCTTAATCTGGAAATGAAGTTATCAGAGGAAACACAGGACCCTCAGGTAAAGAGCTCAGTAAATAATAAAAGTATTTTTAGCCTAAATATGTTCTAGCTATTGCACAGGACAGTGTCATGGTCCACTTAGGCTATTGGAGCAAGAGTAAAGGAAATCCTAAGCAATCGAAATTTACCACTCACAGTTCTGCAGGCTGGGAAATCCAAGTCAAGCCACCATGAGATTTCATGTTTAGCCAGTGAAGGTCTGTTTCTCCCAAAAGGGCCCACATTACAGAGGGAGAAGGCGCTTCTCTTACAAGGCACTGACTGACCCCTTTCATGGTGGTGGCGCCTTCTTGCTTTAACCCCTGCCCTTAGAGCCCTACCCCATTAATACTATTACTTTGAACCATAGTATTATCACAGAATCACAGAGGTAGTCAAATACATCCTAAGACTGAGAAAGATTTAGTTGTGCATGATGAAAGTCCTGTTCGAACGGAGCACCCATCCCTGAAAAGTGATCATAATCATTATTATCGTAATAATCACGTTGAACTTAATTTATTATTAAGTTCATTCAGCCATAGCAGACCTAATTATACTGAAACATTGCTTGATGTTTGACATTTAAATTTATCTGAGCATCCTACACTTTTGTTTTATTAAATCTAGCAACCTTGTTCAGAATCCTCATAGTTGTTGCTTTTGCCCTTCCTTCCTTCCCTCCCTCTCTCCCTTCCCTCCCTCCCCTCCCTCCCTCTCTCCCTCCTTCCCTCCCTCCCTCCTGCCCGCCTGCCTGCCTTTCAAAAGCAATAAGATTCTCTTGTTAATGGTAGTCTCTCCTCACTAAACTCCGGAAGTGAAAGACAGGATTGGGGATTGGTTGAGTTTGACTTACTGTTTTGCTCCCAGTGGCTAAAGTACTACAGTAAAATAGTACGGCATTCCTAGTGTGTAAGATAGTACAGTGTCTAAAATAGAATACAGTAGGAGCTCAGTAAATACTGTCAAATGACTTGGTGACGGGAGAAAGAAGAACGAGGAAATGACGCAATGTGGCCAAGTTTCTTGATCTCTCTGAGCTTTTTTCAGCTGGCAAAAGATGCTTTTTTTAGTTCACTTTTTAGGACAGCATGTAACGATAACACAGGGATATATATATATTTCTCATAGACAGGCATGGATAGTAGTTTAAAATATGTCTTTTTTTTCTCACATTGTCTTGTAAAAAAGTATATTCCAAGGCTTTCTTTTGTTTTTGGTGGTTTTGGAAACACCAGAACCCACTTGGTAGACTTGGCAGCTTGGTAGACAGGGCAGCTTCCTGACCACCGCCCACACGCGGCCTCCTGTTTAGAAGGGCTGTGCACTTGCTTCAGGCTCTGTTGTCACCTCCTGGAATTCTTTGAACAAGGGGCTCCACGTTTGCCTTTTGCTTTGGGCCCTGATCATTTTCAGCTGGTTCTGATGAACTCTCTCCATGTCAATACACATATTAATTACCTTTGTATGTTAATATACCAATCCTATATGTGGGCTGCATGTGCCTTTCATTCAGTCTTGCTGACCATTTCTCAGGTCTCGTGATATTTTCAGGACATATGGCTTACGATTGACGACAGTCAGCCATCAGATAGCTCGTGTGATGGTCTTTCCCTTCCCCTGTGCCTGCCTTCGCCGGCTCCCACCACAGAGTGAGCACTGGAGGGGGATGAGGGGCTTGTGGAGAAGGCTGCTGAGGTCTTCTGCTCTCTCGGGGACCCTGTGGCTCCTCTGGCCCCCAGCCCGCTGCCCCACCCCAGGGCTGTGCAGCGGCGGAGCTAGGGCAGTTGGAGTTGCTGGCCTGCCTCTGTGGGAATTGCAGGAAAGCCTGTGTCGTGCCTGATTTCTCAGATGCTCTCCTCCGCATTCCGTTTCAACATCAGTTCACACAAACTATACAGTGACATTAGGGATGGAAATTTTCCCAAGACAAATCTGGGAGATGTTTTGTTCTTGGTTGTAAGTGACTCAGCAGGGTCGCGCGGCTTGGGGGTGTCTGCGGCGGAGAGCAGCCATGTGCTTTGGCAGCGGGTAGAGAAGGTGGCCCCCTTCGCCATGCCAGGCTCTGTCTAGCCTCTCCCCAAATCCACTCCTTTTAGCATCCGCGTGCTAGTTTTTCCTCTTTGCTTATGTACTTTTATTCTGATGTATCTTCTCCATGGGCTCACTCTCATGGGGCCCTCACACGTGACCCACACGTGATGGTGTTATAATTTAAAATAGAGTGATTTAATGTACCTTAAACACATGACTGGCTGCATCGAACCAAGAAGTAACTTAAGTCAATAATGAGGATCATTTTTGAAGTATCCCATTACATTGATAGCCACAACAGGGTGGAGGTAGAAATCAAGACGCACTGTCCCATCCACGAACCTTCTTCTAGTTCTGCTTCAATCCTACTTAGGCCCTTTCTCCTGCTTCAGGGCATCGCGTGGTTTCTTAGAGTCATTGTTTCCAACCTCTGGTCCTTGAAGCCATCACGATACCATGTTGCTCAGCCTGCCTCCAATAGCTCAGAATGTCTTGGCATCCATGTAGTAGTAGTAGTAGTAGCAGTAGTGTGTGTGTGTGTGTGTGTGTGTGTGTGTGTGTGTGTGTGTGTGTGTGTAGGTTCTGGTGCTTGAACTCAGGGCACTATCCTCCAGATTTTACACTTAAAGTTGGCACTATACCCCCCTAAGCCACAGCTCCACTTTTGGCTTGTTGATAGTTAATTAGAGATAAATCTCACATGTTTTTCTGCCTAGGTTAGCTTTGAACCATAATCCTTAGCTATTGGCCTCCGGGTGGCTAGGATTACAGGTGTGAGCCCTCAGCACCTGATGCGAGGTAACTCTTAATATCCTTGCGGAGATTCGAGTGTGTGACTGCTTGGGGCCTGGTGGAGACACTTGGAGCTGCACAGTGTTCTGTATGGATTGTCACTTGTCCCCTTCACGCAGGCCTATTATTTTAGGAAAATAGAGAGTTGGTATCAAATCTCTTTTCACTTGGGATGAGCCCTTTCCTAGGATACCTTTTCATCTCTCCCCTGCAAGCACGTCCAGAGGGATGTCGGTGCTGAGATAGAATTCTGTACAGGGTGTTCACGACATCATTAGTTACAGCAGTGAAAAACTGTAAGCATTCTAAGTGTCTGTCAGAAATTGATCAGATAAACTACGTGGAAATATTTTGAAGGTTCATTATAACAAAAATATAGCAACTTATTTACCAGAATACGTGGTATATCTTCATTAAAAAGAACTTGATCTATATTCAAAAGTCTATAGGAATAATGAACAACCTGTTATCTTTTGAGAGTAGAACGGTGAGAATCTTACATGTTCACTCTATATTTCGGAATTGTTTGCATTTCTTCCATAAACACATAGCACTTTTGGAACTATTGGTTTGAAGGTGCCCCTGTGATGTTACATCTCAGATCTGTGTAGATACTGAACTCCTAATTGCCTACTGGTTTTTCTCATGGGTACATTTCCAGGCAATAATGTAGGCAAGGTGATCTAAGTTGGGATAACATCCATTTTTCTGATACTCAATAAACCCGCAGTCCTGTGTTGCATAATGATTTTTTTTTTTTTTGTGCCAGTCCTGGGCCTTGGACTCAGGGACTGAGCACTGTCACTGGCTTCTTTTTGCTCAAGGCTAGCACTCTGCCACTTGAGCCACAGCGCCACTTCTGTCCATTTTCTATATATGTGGTGCTGGGGAATCGAACCCTGGGCTTCATGTATACAAGGCAAGCACTCTTGCCACTAGGCCATATTCCCAGCCCTGTATAATGATTTTTCAACTGGTGAAGGGTGCCATGTTACGTTGCAATGGCTCCAGGAGATTTCTATCACCTTGTGGCAGCGTAGTGATCTTCGTGTGTGTAATCTCATGCTATGACTGTCATCCAACCCACATTCCCCTGACCACAGATCTGCATATGGGGGGCAGGTCACGTGTCTCACAGGCTGCACAACTTTCCACTGTCCCCCTCCCCCACCCCCGCATCTGTTTAGGTAAAATAGCTATTTCTGCTTATTTGCTTTTGAGTCAAATAAGACTGTATCCATATTGTCCTTGTTATACGTACAAACACAATATTTTCTGCATAATGTCTCCCTATATGTTTTTTACAGTTTTACTGAGAATTGTTCATCAGTTTAAAAAATTGTGTTGCTGGTGGTAACCAACACTAGGAATGAGATTTAAGTTGCTAACAAGACATTTGCATTAGTCTTGTTGGTGTTCATCGCATTCATGGTGATTCTACACTTAGGTAGAAGCACTCTGGACTTCGTTTGCATTTGAGAGTTGTTAGATTAAGACATTTCCATGTTTTACAATGTAAGTTGTCATTACTTCTTCTATTGGCTTTTGTTGTTAGGGTGTCGTATTGTTTCTTACTTTTTATTGCTAGGGGATTGATACTTTAAACTTTTGTGTGGAGGTAGGTTGTTTTATCTACAAGTATTATTTGATAGGGTAGTATAAAATGTGTGTTGGTACTTGGCATTGTAGGTGGCTTTAGGTTCTTTGTACGTTGTCACTGAATGTGGCGAATTGGGTTAGACTTAAGGGTGGAAGGAGACAGTTTGCTGCAGAGAGCTCTTCCACCTCGGTGCTGTGGGTGGCCGCGCTTAGGGAGAGAGGTCTATGAGCTGGGCCTGCCCGCAGAAAGCCTGGCTTTGCAGGGAACCAACAAGCCTTTGTCCTGTAGCAGCTCTGAGGCTCACCTGAAACCCAGTCACGAGGGAGGGATGGAGGGTGTCTTTGTTGTTGTTTTCTGTGTAGCTCTAAGTTTTGCTTAATGATGAGTAAGACTGGGAACTCACCTCTTGGGGAAAGAACAAATGTATTATTCAAAGATGGTTGCTTCAACAACGAGAGGAGCTGCCAGTGTGTCTGGTGGTTTCTTTTTCGAAATGCTATTTTAAAATCCAGCTATACTTACTTCCTGTGGCTTCCTGTGGGATTCCCCTGTTGTTGTTTGTTTGTTTGGTAGGGGTGGAGATAGGGGGAGTGAAGAGCCTCTGAGTAGATTCCAGAAGAGATTTTCACAAAAGATAAACTGAGAGGCTATCTTGATCCATAAGTTCAAGGCTATGAGTATTTTCCTATGATTTAAGGGTAATTCAGAAGGCATAAATGAGAAGACATTGGAGGAGTGATCTTGGACTGAATTAGAGATACCTTTCTGTGTGCTTTTTCTTTTTTAATCTTCATTTGGAGTATTGATAAGGCCATCCCATTGTTTATCTGCATGTGCAGGGCATGTTATTGTTGGGGCAGAGCATCTCTTCATGTATGGATGAAACCATTACAGCTAATTGTTTTCCAAGAATTCCTTATTGATGCAGCCTTTGGGGATACAGATGCGTGTATACAAGAAGCTTTGAATATATTCAAAGGCTGTAATTGCGAAGAAAACCCCAAACAATCAAACAAAAGCCCTGCAAAGGTTGACATCCACTTCCCAACAGGCCAGTGGAAAAAGAACAGTAATTAATATAATTAAATGTGAGGCTTATAAATCCAGGCCAAGATTAAAGGGAATGTTTTGCAATGGATAAGTAATGTATTTATTCTCAATGTGAGTAACAAATTCCCATGTCATTATTTCCACAGTACATATTATTTTATTACCTCACGTTGGCTGCTTGTGTTACTTACCATGTCAGACATTTGGTGTAACCTAAAATTCCACTTAATAGGGTTCTCAAATAAGATGGAAAATAACAGCTCATATGATCCCCGATCTGCTAGATTAGAACAAAATGTTTTTTACTTATTACCAGAAATATTTTTGGTATGATTACCATACACGTGATACACATAGGACATGTTATCATGAAATCTAAAATCAAGAACATGATGTCAAAGATTACAGTATGGTAAGAGAGGTGACACTGATCAAGATGCAATATACTCACACACTGACATGTTGAACGGAAACCCTTTTGTACAACTACTTAAGGATAATTTAAAGAAATAAAATGTGATAAAGTCCATACCTGAGCCTTTGCAGTTCCTAGTGATACTTTAAATGCTTTCACTGAGGCTCCTGTTCTTTGCTCCCCCCCTTCCCTCCCATCTCTACCCCTCCCCTCCCCTCTCTTCTCCAACCCCTCCCTTCCCTCCCTCCTGTTCCCTCCCCTCTCCTCCCCTCCCCTCCCTTCTCCTCCCCTCTCCTCTCTTCTTCAACCCCTCCCTTCCTTTGTTCTCCTCCCCTCCCTTCCCTCCCTCCCCTCCCTTCTCCTCTCCCCTCCCCTCCCCTCTTCTTCCCTCCCCTCCCCCTCCCCTCCCCTCCTTCCCTTCCCTTTCCTCTTGCTGGTGCAGCTGGATGCTGACATCTTTACCTGGGAAACTCTGACATCGTTAAATACCTTCACATTCATTGTGCTTTTCTGCTCAGAAGAGTTTTTTCCTCTCCCTGGCAGGATGACTAACCACTGGTTTTGGGTCCAGCTGACAGATGACAACACACAACTGTCTTTAGAACAGTTTCCTCTGTCTTTGTGACTGACAGCATTGGAAATGGAGATGCCTAGCTTCTTGCAGGCTCATCTTCTCAGGCCAGCCAGGGAGCTGGGCCTCAGCCTGAAGCCCACGGAGTCAGTCCCGGCACTGGAGCTCACCTTCTAGGTACAGTGAGAGGGATTTAGAGCAGTTCTGATCGTATCTAGTTTTCCTTTTTGCCCCAAGATGAGTTTCTCGTTCAGAATTCCAACTCTTATTCTATGGAGCCTGCATGTGTATTCCCTAGGCTGGGAGATTTCTTAGGCCTCAGAAGTAATGCGACTGGGAATTGGTGGTCACATGTACTTTTTGGCTCTGACTTGAAATTTGAAAATATAGTCAAGGTCATTAAGGTACATCTTTGTCAGCAAATTGTCCATAATATTTTATTTGCAAAATGCTTCGTCAACATTTATAATGTCAGTTAACCATAAAATTAGCAGAGGTTATTGGCTTTGTCAAATATTAGAACAGAAAAAGAAAGAGCTTTAGATAAATCATGAAATCTATTTTCCAGTCCTTATTCGCATACTGTTACCTTTGCCTCATCCAGAGATCAATCTTAGTAATTTACTTGCTTACTAGCTTATAAGCTACATCTATGCTTCATACTATATAATGAAAACTAGCATCAAAACTTCAATTAACCCATTTAGCACCAATTATTGTCCTGGTTATTATAGCCTTTCCTAGGAGGTCACAAAATGTCTGCAGTTTATCTGAGATAACAAAGACAGAGAGGTGATTTAATGACTATCTTTTACATATTAAAGGGCAAGTGTACACAATGCCATTCCTACCTCCTCTTCTCTTCTTAACAAAATAGGAGACATATATACTTAAGTAAATAACTGACATATTTTAATGTAATAGACATTTCAATCAGTTGAAATCACATCTATAATCCAAGCACTGGGGAAGTTGAGGCAGAAGGCTGAAGGTTTGCCCCCAACCCCTTGGGCTACATAGTGAGTTCTAAGCCAGCCTACACTATAGTAAGACCCTAGGTGTGGAGGAAAAGAAAGAAAGAGAGGAAAATCAACTTTAGTCATCCCTCTTGTGCAAGGGACATAGCGTGCTCTTTAGGAAAAGTGAAATGGGTGATAGAATGTAGTTTGTAATTGCCAGAAATGTTCAGACCTGAGCTGAAAGCCTCATACAAGTTATATACAGAATGGGAGCTCAGTAAAAAACCATCCAGCAGTCCACCAGGGTATGAAGGCTGCTTCTGAACATTTTACGACAGAGTTTCAACCTCAGGACCACTAACGCTTGGGACCAGATCAATTTTTGTTTAGAAGGGCTTTTCTGTGCATTATGAGACAATTGACAGCATTCTGGTCTCTACAACTACAACCAAAAATGTCTCAAAAGATTGCCACATGTTCCCATGGTTGAAGTAGGGCAATGCACCCCAAAAATGTTCCAGTTGAGGACCACGGACTTAAATAGCAAAATCCAAGTGATGAATCAGCCTAGGTGCAGTGTTGGGAAAATGGATAAAGAAAATCCGGGATATTGACACCATGAGTGCATACTTACCTGTGGTGAATGAAATGATGCCATTTGCAGGAAAATGGATGGAACTGCAGATCATCTGTTATGTGAAATAAGCTAATCCCATAAAGATAACTATCATATGTTCTTTCTCATGCAGAATTTGAGGGGGATGAGAAGATGAAAGTGAGAGGGAACTGTTTAGAATGTAAAATACTTAGAAGATGGACAGAGAAGGGGAAAAGAGAAGAATAAATAAGAAAGAATAGCAGATTAGTAAATTATGTGTATGGGTGTCCTAATGACGTCCTTACTGTGTGTAACTAACGTGTGCTAATAAAAATTAAAGAAACCTTTTTTGTTGTTGGTGGTGGTGGTCATTGGGCTTGAACTCGGGGCCTAGTTGCTGTCCCTGAGCTCTTTTGCTCAAGGCTTGCTCTCTGTCACGTTCAACCTTAGCCCCACCTCTTTTTTTCTGGTGTTTCCTTGGAGATCAGAGTTTCCCTGACTTTCCTGCCTGGGCTGGCTTTGAACTGCAACTCTCAGATCTCAGGCTCCTGAGTAGGTAGGATTACAGGCGTGAGCCACCAGCACCCAGCTAAAGAAGCCTTGAAAAGTGACTTTCGAGATATGCTATAAAGGGCAGTTAGGTCTTATCAGATCAAACACAAGGAACTGCAGAGTATTGAAGTAAAGGGAGTTTTGTACATGGGTACAGAGGTGGAATGCACTTGGGTATTGTTAATCTGTTAATCGGGAGAGAGGTTGCATGAAGACCAGGACAGGAACCGTGGCTGAGCTGATTGAGGGTAGGATCCTCAATGATCAGGTGCACAAGTTCAAGTTCAAGTTGAGTAGAAGTCACATTGAAAGATGAATTTGAAATCAAGGTATAGGAGAGCCTTGAGCTGGAGATCTCTGTTAGGGAGGGCCAGTTTCATTACTGCAGAGGGGTGAAGTGCTTTTCTGTATTCATTTTGTAATGCCATCTGCTACGTGGATTTATTACCCTTCTATTAAGTGCTGCGCACTGCTCCAGTTGCTAGAGGTAGAACCTTGAACAAGGCAGTCTAGAAACCCCATATTTTCTTTTGCTCTTCCATTTTTTTTATTATTTTTTTTTTTACAGTTTCATATGTTAGGCCATGGGTAAATTTCTTGTACTGTTTGTTACCTCCTCCCCCCTCCCCCTTTCCCTCTCCTCCCATGAGTTGTTCAGTTGGTTTACACCTAAGGGTTTTGCAAGTATTGCTTTTGGAGTCATTTGTCTTCTTATCCTTTGTTTCTTGATTTTGATATTCCCTTTCACTTCCGTAGTTTTAATACCAGTATATACAGTATCCAGGGTACTCAGATGAGATACAGTGATAGCGCGGGTACAACCACAGGAAGGGGATACAAGAGGATCATCAAGAAAAGAAGCTACGGTTTCACATAGCATGTTGAAAGTAATTACAACAGTGATATAACACTTGAGAAACCTCATATTTAAATTGTCAAAATATAGAGGTAGAATATGATGTATATTTTTTACTCTGGACAAATGAAAGAATATTTTTGGCTAATTTATGGCGGTCCTGTGGACATTTCTTTTGTAAACAATGTAATAGGCTAAGTAGGATGGCTACAGCTACTTAGGAGGCAGAGAGGTAGGAAGATCACAGCCCAAAGCCAGATCCAGAAGAATGAATGTGAGACCCTATCTGAAATACAGACTAAAAGCCAAAGTTCTGGTGGTGTATCTCAAGTGGCAGAGTGATTGAGACCTTGAGTTAGATTCCAATACTACTGAAACAAAAATCAACACAAAACCTAAGCTAGTGGGCGAGAAAAAAAGGAGGAAGAAGAAAGAAGACCCAGCAAGTGCCGGCTGTGCATTGGCTGTGGGTTTTTTGTTTGTTTGTTTGTTTTTTATCATAGCCACAGTTCAGGCTTCCATCACTTTTCACAGAATGATGCAAAGCCTCCTGGGTAACGTGTCCTGTTAACTCTCTGGTCTTTTTCCTTTGTCCCTCTTCAATCCATCATCCTACGTGAATGACCTCTGTAACACAGAGACGCCTTGTCTATTCCTATGGTAAAACTCACCAGTGGCTCCCTCCCCATAGTGAGCTTTCCCAGCTCTGGAGATGGGCAGGCTCTCCGCTGTCCTCACCTTCTTTACAGTCCACCCAGCGAATGCCCAGCGATCCTTGATGACTTCATGAAAGTATTTTCCCTAAGGAAGTCTTCCCATTCAGGTGTCCTAGCCTGGGGGGGGGGGGCACTTTCTCCTCTCCAGCAGCCAGCCTCCCCAGCCTGTTCTGTGACTGAGCCTTTCCTTGTGGGACCCAGAAGGTCAGCACAGAGCCTGGCACACCAGATCAGTATGGTGAGTGAATTGGCATTAATCTCCTAGAGGACATTATTACTTGCTCAAGGTCGTAGAGGTTGAGCCAGTGGCTTTGTTTGTCTCGCTTAAGCACCTGTGCTCTGTACATTCACAAAGGGACTAGGCGTGTTCCGGGGAACCACGTAAGAGCATCATAGAGACTCGTTTGGCTTAGATGTTTACTTGTAGGCTTGCTAGGAGATGTTCAGTACATTTGTTATTAATCCAATAGGAAATGTAACCCTGGCTCTGGCAGGCTCTCATTGATGCACTTCTGTGATTATTACCAGTATCGACAACCAAGGCTTGAGTCCTCTCGGCTCACATCCAGCGTTAACCTTTTGGAAGAGTGCGATTTTTGTTTTTCATTCTTTTGGTTCATTATTATTCTATTAGACGTTTACACAAGTGCTTTTTGTTACAGTACCTGGGATGCATGACTGCCCCCTTCCTGTTCTGTTATAATATCTATCTGCAAAACCATACAGGGATAGATGTGTGAGAAAGCTATGGAGTGTGTAATGATGCATAATTAAAACTGCTGAAATATTCAGCATGTTGTTTAAGGTATTTCTGAAATGGCAACCACTTTGATTCATTATTTAATGTGCTTGCTTCAGTCTTCTTACCTTTTTGTCAAAACTGAAATGCAAGAGGACAAGCAAAGGGGAACTTCACTGTGTCATTCAGTCACCTCTCAGCTCATCCAGAGTTTAATAGCTAAAGAGCATCATGGCTTTTATTTGAGTATATAAAAATTTAAGAAACAGTTATAAAACATTTCAAGTAGCACAATGCTAAAATATTCTTAAAATATTAATGGTCTTTCACTGTGTGTCTTAGATGGGTATACAATGATTATTACAAAGAGAGAGAGAAGGAAGGAAGGAAAAAAAGAAGGAATGGAGGGAGGAAGGAAGGAAGGAAGGAAAGAAGGAAGGGAGGAAGGAAGGAAGGAAAAAAGGAAGGGAGGGAGGGAGGAAGAAAGAAAGAAGGAAAAAAGGAAGAGGGAAGAATAAAGAGAGAGAGAGAGAGAGAGAGAGAGAGAGGAAGGAAGGCAGGCAGGCAGGCAAGCAAGCAAGACAGACAGACATGTAAAATAGGTCCTGTTCAGGGATGGGGTGGGGGGTGAGTACTAGTGGGTGGGGGAAGGCAAATGGAGATTGTTAAAGAGTGAATATGGTCGAAATACTTCATGTCTGTGTGTGAAAATGAAACAGTGAAGCTTGTTGAGACTGGCTTAGGAAAGGGAAGAGGGGATGAGGGAGAGTAATAGAAGAGGTAAGTCTGATTAGGATGTGTTGTATGCGTGTATGGACAGGTCAAAATGAAATGCCTGTGTGCAATTAATTATGCTAATATAAACATGGGAAAATATCAACATGGTTCTGCTTCATTGTACTAAATATTTAAGGCTAGAATAATGCCTGTCTTACAGGAGCTCTTCTAGAATATGGTGAAGGAGGATGTACTCGGAAGTTCATCTTATGAGTTCACCTACTACCTAATACTAAAACCGAACAAGTGCAGCTCCAGAAAGACATCCTCATGAACACAGAGGCAAAACTATAAATTAAACAGTAAAATCCAGCACATTGTATCCATGTGTTTATAAAAGGGATATTGCATCCTGACCAAATGTATTCTGGGATGCAAAACTGTTTTTGACATTTGAAAATCAATCAGTGCATTCACCAAAACAATCTAATAGATGGAGCCAAAACACTTGGCAAAAATTAGCAGCCACTTAGAATTTTTTAAACTATCAGCAAACTCAGAATAAGGGGCTACTTTCTTATAAAAATGTAACTACAGGGCTGGGGATATAGCCTAGTGGCAAGAGTGCCTGCCTCGGATACACGAGGCCCTAGGTTCGATTCCCCAGTACCACATATACAGAAAACGGCCAGAAGCGGCGCTGTGGCTCAAGTGGCAGAGTGCTAGCCTTGAGCGGGAAGAAGCCAGGGACAGTGCTCAGGCCCTGAGTCCAAGGCCCAGGACTGGCCAAAAAAAAAAAAAAAAAAATGTAACTACAGAAAACATGAAGCTATATGATACCAGGAAAAAGCTAAGTACTTGTCCCATAATATTGCATATCAGAAAAGACTTCTGCATCATCCACTCCTGGCCAAGATTGTATTAGAAGTCATAGCCAGTAAAATAAGGCAATAAAAGACTTTAGAATGGAAAATGTAACTGTCTTTACTAACAGAGGATACAGATATCTATGTGGAAAAAAAACTATCCCCCACAAAACCTCACTAAAACTAATATAGAAAAGCCAGTCACATTTGTCCTCTCAATAAACAGCTGAAAATTCAAAGTTAAGAAAACAGTACAATTTGCATCCAATTGCTTATTATTTTATTTCAAGTTTTTATTATCAAACTGAATTACAGAGAGGTTACAGTTTCATAAATTAGGCATTGGGTACATTTCTTATACTGTTTGTTACCTCGTCCCTCATTCCAATTGCTTATAAGTCTAACACAATATGCACTGTATCTTTATGCTATAACATATAAAGCATTGATGAATGAAATCAAAGACTACTCTATCCACGGTTTGGAATTCTCAGTTATATTAATGATGTCAGTTGTCCTTAGTTAACTAATTCAGTGCATTTCAACAAATACAATATGTCTTGATCAATGTCACCCCGTTCAATATTCTCATCACCCTTCCCCTACCTATCTCTTCTCTCACTCTTCTTAATTTTGTAGGATATGCATTGGATTCTTGACTGCATTCCCCCCTTCTTGTCATTTGTCCACTCCTTTCCCCCTGACCCCACCCTACCCCTTCTGAGTACTCACTTCCTGGCATTTTATTTTGCTGAATCTTGGCTTAGCCTTTCTAAGGAATTACACAACGTTATTTCAGTTACATTTGTGTACACTTACATACCACTCCATGTATTTGTAAGTTTATAAGCTAAATCTAGCTTCTACATATAAGGGGAAACATATATCTGTTGTCTCTCTGAGCCTGACTTACTTCACTTGACATATTTTTTTCCAGGTCTTTTCATTTCCTTACAAATGGTACAGTATCATTCTTTTAATGGATGAGTAAAATTCCATTGGTTCTGTGTGTGTGTGTGTGTGTGTGTGTGTATCACATTTTTATACATTTTTGTTGTCATTGTAAAAGTGATGTACAGAGGGGTTACAGTTATATAAGTCAGACAAAGAGCACATTTCTTTTTGAACAAAGTCACCCTTTCCCTCTCTCTCTCTTCTAGTTTTTCTCTCCAGTCCCAACCCATGAGTTGTATAGTTCATTTTCAACATAGTGTCTGGTGAATATAACTGCTGCATTTTTTCACCCTTTGCCCCACCATTTCTGTGCCTTTCTCTTTGCCTTCCCAAAGACAGATAAATCAACAAATGAGACAAAGGGAAAGAAAACAAAAGGGACAAGAAAGAAAAATACCTCTTATTTCCATTTCCTGAAGTTCATTTTGGTAAATATTATTTTATATGATCAGATACACGTGGCTATTGTGCCTTTGTGTTCTTCTCCTAAGAACATTTTCCTTTTTTATCACATTTTCTTGGTCCATTCATCCACTGATGAACATCTGGGCTGAGTCCTTAAATTGGCTATGGTGAATAGTGCTGCAATAAATCTGGTTGTACTGGTGGCTTTATTGTATCCTGGTTTGTAATCTTTTGGGTAAATGCCCAGAACTTAAATTGCTGAATCAAATCGCAACTCCTTTGTACAACTACTTAATAATTATTTTTTAAATGCTGATTTTAAAAAAGAATTAGGCAGACACAAATGGCTCATTCCTGTAATCCTAACTGCTCAGAAGGCTGATAATTGAGGATCAAAATTTGAAATGAGCCTGGGAAGAAAACTCCATGAGATTTTTATCGGCAATGAACCACCTAAAAGCTGGAGGTAGAGGTGTGGCTCAAGTAGTAAAGTGCTAGACTTGAACAAAAGGCTAAATGAGTGTGTGAGGCCTTGAGTTCAACCCCTATTACTTATGCATCTGAACACACACACACACACACACACACACACACACACACACGGACCACACATGCACGGACTCTAAAATATATATGGGGAAAAAAAGAACTATATTGGCCAGAACAATTTTGGAAGAACAAAGTTGGAAGACGCATACTGCCTAGTTTCAACCACTTCCTCTAAAGTAACAGAAATTCAATAGCCAAAATTCATAGTAATGCTTAGTAACACTGATAATCATGCATGCTGGTTTCAGTATTTAAGGAATAGAAATCAAACATCCACACCTTTGGGGGGATATTTTATGTATGAAGAAAACAGGTCAGCACCTGTTAAATCACTTGTCTGAGCTGTAAAACTAGAGACAGTGGTGGTGGTAAAATTCAATCTTTATTCATACTGCCGTTCATTTTCCATAATTCACCTCTCTGCTTTTGTTTTAGGTTGTTTTTTATGTTTAAGGCATTTCTATACCTTATAAATTTCTACTTAAAAGACTTGAAATTTCAAGGGTATGCACTGGATTTTTTTTTTCTAATTTTACCCAAACAATTTCTTTCTCCTGTTTTTACTTACTTTTGTTTCCCTGAAAAGAACCAGAGTAAGGGTATATAGCCACCTGTTTTCCAGGGTTTATGGACTTCTTACTGAAATGTAAAAGTGGAATAAAGAGGAAGGGAGCTGAATTTTCATTTTAGAGCCAAGAGTCTTTTTTTTTTTGTCCATTCTGGGCCTTGAACTCAGGGCCTGAGCACTGTTCCTGGCTTCTTTTTTGCTCAAGGCTAGCACTCTGCCTCTTGAGCCACAGTTCCACTTCCATCTTTGTCTGTATATGTGGTGCTGAGGAATCAAATCCAGGGCTTCATGTATGCGAGGCAAGCACTCTACCACTAGGCCGTATTCCCAGCCCTGAGTTTTCATTTTATTGTAAGACTGTGGCCTGATACTCTTCATGGAGGTTATGGAAGACATCTGGAGCATCTTTGTTTCCAATGTTTATGTAACTCACTTGAAAATGTCAGGGGAAGAGTTGCTGTAGGGGAGGACAGGATGTGTGGTGTCTGTGGTGCACTGTGAATATTTTATAGATGGTGCACTTATGTGATCTGTTTACTGCCTAACAGCAGTTAGTATTGGCCACATCCCACATGCAAGGTGCTGGCCGAGGTGCTGAAACACCTGCTGGGTCAGATAAAAAGCACTGACGGCATTTGCTCAACTTATTTGATTTGGGGATTGAAATCTAGAGGACAATTCTCAGTTCTTGTCAGTAATTTTTGAGACAGTGCTAACTGTTAAGATATTGTTTTCCAACTCCAAACCTACTTTTTTGAACTCAGAGTATTGTGCTTGGTAAGAAGGCTGTCCACTACGTAACCACACTACCAGCCCTTTCTAGCCTTTTACAGTGGTTTCTTTTTTCAGATAAGATCTTACTCCCCCCGCCCCCAGGCTGGAATGGACCATGATCTTCCTACTTATTCCTCCCAAGTATCTAAGGAACAAGCATAGACCAACATACCTAGCTTGTTGATTGAGATAGAGTCTCAAGTTTCCAAGGCTGATTTTGAGCCACAAGCCTCTGCTTTCTACCTCCCAGGTATCTTAGATTACAGGTATGGGCTACCTCAGCCCTGAAATCTAGGTTTCTTTTTTTCTTTTATTCTTTCTCTCTCTCTCTCTCTCTCTGTCTCTCATAAAACACACACACACACACACACACACACACACAGAGAAATGCTATGAATTCAATTCAGGACCTCATACATGGGAGACAGATTCTCTACCACTTGAGCCATACCTACAGCCCTTTATTACATTGACAATTTTTTTAAAGAGTCCCTGGGCTTCATGATCCTCCTATTTCTATTGTGTTACTGGGAATAATGACACACACATCACTGCACCCAACCATTATGCTCCCCAATAGTTGGGATAACCGGAGCATACCACCCCCCTCGACCATTGGTTGAAAGAGAGGTCTAGGACGGCTTTGAACTGTGATTGTTTGATCTCTGCCTCCCAAGCAGCTAGGACTACAGGCCTAAACCAACTTGATCACCTGTAGCCTAGATTTCGCAGACAGCTCCATGTTGGGCTCTGCCTCTGGGAGAGAGCAGTGGGAGAAGGAAAGGCCAGGGAGGGGGGAGGGCTGCTCTTTATCACATGCATCCGGGGGCTTCTTGTTCACAGCAGTTGTGAGTGGCCTTAGCTAACCTTCCTCATCTTGAAGTGGCTCTTTGCTCCTCCTGAAGTGAATGATTGCTATGCACAGTTTGCCAGCAAGTGCTGGGCCGCCCGTGGGCTGAGTATTGCCCCCTAGAACTTCAGAGAACAACCTTCTTTAGGAATAGGGATGGAATTGTAGATGGAATTAGGTTAGATGAGGCGAGACTGGAGTGGACTCTGGGTGATCCCTAAGTCCATTGACTATGTTTTTATGAAAAGTGAAGACGAGGCATAGATTGAAGCAATGTACTGTCAGCTGAGAGAGGTCAATGATTACTGACAACCATCGGTTAAGAGAGATCATGGGACAGATTCCCTTCATCACCTCCAAGGGAGCAGTGCCCTGCGGACACCATGACTTTAACCTTCTAGCTTCCAGACTGTGAGGATAGATTTCTGTTGTTTTAAGCTACCAGATGTGTGGTTAATTGCATGGTAGCCCTAGGAAATGACCCACAATCCTGTTCCCCCCCCCCCCCCCCACAGTTACAAGTGCCAGACCGCTAGCATCCTTCTTTGAGAAAAGGGTCTCAGACTCACAGAGTCTCTTTGGATCTTCAAACCAGCTGAAAGCCCTTTGCTTTTCCAAAGTGTAATCTGCGGTTCTGCGGGCCCTTCCTCTGAGCTTATTTAGAGGCTCCTCCTTCTAAGTGCATATAGTTCTTTTCCCTGGGCCAGAGGTGGCAGATCTTGTCCTTGAAGTTGTTACCTTAATTGGTCAACTTTAGAATTATTTTCATTAAATTTTCTCCTCTCAGTCTCCTGGCTACATGCCAACTAACACAATGATGCTGATAGTCATTCATCATCAATTTCCAGTGAAATCACACACTCCTCCCTCTACATAAGTAACTTGGCAATCTACCTACCAACTCATCATCTTCTGGCTGCAATCCCTCCTTTCCTCTAGTCTTCTCTTTCCCCTGTGTTTTCCCCATCTCCTTTCTTCCCTGCCTACACTTACTCTCTTGGTGATCTTATTCGAAATCCCACTTTAAAATCCCATTCTGTGCTGTTGGGTTGCCCCAGATCCCTGACACTTCACTATGTACTCAGCCCTCCTTGGGCTTTTCATACATCTTTTGATTGGTCCAAAACCCAAACTCCCAATCCCTTCTGTGCATTCCACCAACACCACCCCACCTCGTGGAAAGACAAGCTCTTCTGCCTCTGCCTCTCCTTGTGTCTCTGACATCAAAGCAGAACCAGAATCTGATGTTTTTACAGTTTCACAGCCGTTCCACACCCCTGTCTGAGCCATCAAATTACCAGATCAGCCTATGCTTGCCTAGTCCCCTAGAATCCATGCTTGGCACCAAAGCCCAAGTGACTCTCCACATGAAGTCAGACCACACTCCTCTGCCCAAGTCCCTGCAGTGGCCCCTCCTCATACTACGGGAAAGGTAGTATGCTTACCATTACCTAGCACGATTGACATTCTCTGGCCCGTGACCTTTTTGAGTTCATCTGCTGTTCCTCATTCTGTTCCAGCCACACTGGCCTCCTTACTGCTTCTCTAATATCCTGCATCTCCTCCTGACTTGGCAGTTCCTGACTTGTTCTGACCTTTCTACCTTGAGCATTCTTACTCAGTATGTCCTCTTGGATGCATCTCATCTCCTACGTCATTGCTTGAATTTCATCTCTGTAGCCATTACCAGAATGCTGGGGTTGAGAGTCCTCAATCCTCCTTACTTTATTCATTTGGCCACCATATAGAGCACCTTCTAATAAAGTATGTGTGTTATTTTAGTTCACTGTCGTTACCTTTTTCCCCTTGGCAGAACAGAAGCTTTACAGGCAAGGATGTTGCTTGTCATTGTTGTATCTTGAGTGCCTAGAATGGTGCCCAACCTAGCAGAAAAGTCAATTTTTGTCTACTTCATGGAGAGAACAATAGGTAGCTGATAACAGTTCAGGTGATGAGTTATGCAAGTAGTTTGCAAAGATGAGTACATGGAGAAATTAAATACTGTCAGAAATGACTAAATAATTTAATGAAAAAACTACAAAATTCCAACATTTGGCTTCCTATGAAAATTAATAAACAATCCAAAAATGAAACAATTGTCTCATTTTGAAGTATCCTAAGTCAAGAGTAACAGGGTACTGCAACATGTGAAGATTTTTTTCTTTAATTCAAACAGTTTGAGAGTGATAAAATCTTGTTGCTTTTGTGAATTTAAAATGCTTAATATATAGTAACACCCATTAATATGCCATTGACTATGAAATAATAACCACTGCGTAGAATACTAGACTGGCACAAGAGTCAGTTTTTGCATACATAATTAAGATATAACAAGCAAAAACTATCTTATAGTTTTCAGATTACTTTTCATGTGATACTGTGTTTGGTGATTAGGAATTAATTACAAACCAGGCACTGGTAGCTCATGCCTATAATCCTAGCTACTCAGGAGGCTGAGATCTGAGAATCATGATTCAAAGACAGCCTGTACACGCAAATTGGAGAGATTATTATCTCCAATAAACAAGCAAAAGAAGTGGAGAAGAAGCTCAAGCAGTAGACTGCCAGCCTCAAGTGGAAAAGGCTAAAGGAGCGCATCAGGCCCTGAGTTCAAGCCACAGCACGCGTGCTTGCGCGCTCTCTCTCTCTCTCTCTCTCTCTCTCTCTCTCTCTCTCTCTCTCACACACACACACACACACACACACACACACACACACACACACACCACCACACCACACGAACCATTAAATTCTGGGTGGCTTGAGGGCAGCCTGGATAGAAGAGTATAGGGGACTCCATATACTCCAAAATTAACAGAAAAGCAAGGCAGGAGGCATGGTTCAAGTGGTAGAATGCCAGGTAAGCAAGCAAAGCCTAGCAAGCATGAACTGCTGATTTCTAACACTGGTGCTACAAACACAAAACGGATTAATTAAAACCATAGAGAACCCAAAGGAAAGATGCAGTAGCCGTTTATATTTTTAATAACTATAATTTAAAAAAATTAACTGCATAAAGCATGTAAGGAATATTTTAAGAACCATTAAAGGAGACAATTTTCTCTGGAGACTTCATGTTTACAGTATTCTGTTAAGATCAATCATTTAAAAACGCTTCATTCTTGAAAGCAGTGAAATACCTACAGATCCTTTTAAACTTTGCAATATACCTAAGTATGCAAAAAAATCACAGTGCAAGAAAAGGTCATTCCCATTTACTTTACACAACAAAGTGGGAAAATAGTGAAGGTGTTTATTTTTCAAATTATGTTTTGGGAAGTGTTTGCCTGCAGAGTACATGAGGGACCATTTCAGGTGGGCGGGGCGGGGGCGGGGCAGAACTGACTATGATTGACAGATTGTGTAGAATCAACAAAAAATCAAGTGGTGCGAAAGTAACAGGTTTGGTTTTGTTTTAATGGACTTAGAAAGCATGTATGTACATTATTTTTAAAGAGTAATATCAAAGATATGTATATAATTAAACAATAACATGAAATTAATAAAGTAACTTCCATAATGTCACAAGAGATAAAGTGGGACTGTATCGCATTTGGGGAAAAGAAGACAGAGGAGAAAAAAACAAACAAAACAGACACAAAATGCTGTGATAAGGGCATGGGAACAGTCTGAGGATGATTGGAGACGTGGTGAGATCAGAGACATAGCAACACTTGCAGAACTTTCTCTAGCAAAGTTTTAGCTTCTGTATTTCTATGTGAACCTTTGAAGCATAGTGTTCTTGAAATTCTTTACTGTAGTAGCAGGGAAAAAAACCCTTTCTCTTCTAAAGAATGAAGTAGTTATAAATATTTATGTAAAGAAAAAAAAATCAGCTAAAAGCTGTTTCATTGAATAACCGTAGCACCATATAACTTTTTTAGGATGTGAAAGACTATTTTGGTTTCCAAGGCTTTTCATTATGTTTTACTACCTGACCTAGAGATTACATGGATATAAAAACCTCAGTCCAGTATTCTCATCCTTAAGCGCCTAGAGGTAGCATGTTAGTTTGGCAAATTATACTGGGAAAATAAAGATTTAGTTGTTTGGCACTGTGTAGATGAAAAGGTGCTGACTCCCTGGTGATGTTAACATCTTCTGTTAGTGTCCTTTGGTCCCTCAACATTATCCAGTTTGATTCTAGAGGTGACTTGATTAGCCTGAGGTCCCCTGCTTATATCTGGCAAGCTAGGTGGGTGTGCGCAGCGGTGTGATTCTTTCCCTTTTGATGGTCATTGTCAATCCATGGTTATGGAACTAACCTTGTTTTATTGTCAGGAAATGGAACATGTGAAAGAACGTGTTAAGCAAGACAACATGTTAGAAATGAACTGTACAACTTGGGAGGGATTGGGGGAGGGAATGTGGGAGAAAAATGAGGGAGGGGCTAACAAGTTTAAGAAATATACTCACCACTTTACATATGTAACTTTAACTCCTTTGTACATCACTTTGTTTTGTTTTGTTTTGGGTTTTTTTTGGGCCAGTCCTGGGCCTTGGACTCAGGGCCTGAGTACCATCCCTGTCTTCTTCCCGCTCAAGGCTAGCACTCTGCCACCTGAGCCACAGCGCTGCTTCTGGCCATTTTCCATATATGTGGTGCTGGGGAATCACCGAGAGTTTCATGTGTAGGAGGCAAGCGCTCTTGCCACTAGGCCATATTCTCAGCCCTCTGTACATCACTTTGACAATGAAATTAAATTTTAAAAAATAACATGTTAGACACTGATTTGCAAGTGGTAACTCCTCATGGTATTAATACATATGGTTTTGGTACACAAAGTTTGCCTTAAAGGCACAGAATGAAAGAAAGGAACATAGTAGGATTATTATCTTTTGTGTTCATATACATATTCTGGTTTCCTTCTTTCTATTCTAATATCAGAAGAAGTATCATGGATGTAAATCTCTTTAAGTTACAAGAATCTTGGTTTTTACAATGTCCAGTGAAGTATCTAAGACCTGAAAGTCTCATTTTGGAGATCTGATTGCAAGAAAACCACTAATGAAATACACTGAAGTTTTTTTGTTTGTTTCATTTGTTTGTTTTGTGCTGGTACTGGGGTTTAAACGCATCCTGGGCACTCCACTCCCTGTTGCTTGGTGGTAAGAGAAAACAATCTTGTGAACTTTCCTGGCCCGGCTGGCTTCAAACTTTGATCCTTCGATGGCAGTTGTTGTAATCCATCCAGTTTGTAGTACTTTATTACTTGGCATCGTATTTTATACTGGTGAAGTAGTGCAGTGTTTGGGGGCCTGGAGAAGACATTTCAAGCCACAGTAACTTGAGTCTACTCTAAGTTCCCCATAGAAACAGGGTAGCCATGAGAGGGTTAGCCTTTTCCTACGACCACTCCAGTTCTCTTGGGAAGTAGCTTCCCACCACATCTTAAATAGCCTAGTAAATCAGCAAAAAGGACCAGAGAATGACAATGAGAGGACGATGACTTAGTATATTCTGGGGGCTCTGGGGTAGGTGGTATTTGTGAGGAGACTAGAAATAATTGAGAGAGGGAAGCCAGAAATGGTCCAGGGGAAGAGCATTCCAGGTGGATGGAGCTGCAAGTGCGAAGGTCCTGAGGCACCTGTGTCCCGGTGTTAGAAGCCAATACGTCTGGTTGGAGTGAGAAAGGCATAGTGGAAAACGAGACAAAGAGGGGGCAGATCAGGACACATGGGGGCAGGGGTTGGGAAGGAATTCTCTGAAGGGATTTTAGCAAGGGCACAAAACTCCTGGCCATCCTTTTAGAAGGGATTTCTCTGGTTGTTGTGTGCAGAAAAATCTCGAGTGGGCAAATATCCAGGAGGATGGCGGGTTGTGGAAGTAGAGTGGTTCCACTGTCCCGGGAACACGTGATTCTCACCTGGGCCGGGGAAGGAACAAGCAGCAGAGACTGGGAGAGAAAGGGACCAGGGGTTTCCAAGCTACTGGACCATAACGTTCTCTATTGATTTACTTTTGATGACCACTTGGAAAACATTCCCTGGAATTCTGGAAAGCATTTTTGTATGTAATTGAATGCCAGGCGTAGGCTTCTGTCACTCTTGAAAGAGCTTTTGTATTTTGTGCTGTGGTGCTAACAATGCAACAGTGTGAGCAAGTGAAGACACCCACAAGCTAATGAGAGACAGTGAGCTCTTTGCTCCTAGACGATCAGATGCGAACTCGCCCTACTGTACGTGGGAGGTGGAGCATGCCATGTTTGCCCAAGGTGACCTTGGGCACTAGGAATGGGATGAGCCGCCACATGTCCCTTCCCTTGAAGAACTTGGACCCTGCTGTGGTTCATGATGGCCCCTGGCTTCTCTTGTCACGATCACTTTGGGGCCAGCTCAGTTCTTATGTGCTCTGTACTATTCCACAGTGCTTTAAACCAGGGGTCCCTGCTGCCCCCACATCTAACTTAGACCCAACTGCTGAACTTGAAATGCCACCGTTTGTGCATTTATTCTTTTTGGACTAAGCAACGAGGAAAGGAATGTCTCCAAGAAGTACTTCTGAGATTTCCTCAGGGATGATCAAAGAAATTTTATTTGAAAAGAGAGGAGAGAACACCAATCCTTTAGTGGCTATGGTGCATAGATTTGAGCTTTCTTCCTCAAAGTTTCTCTCTCTCTCTCTCTCTCTCTCTCTCTCTCTCTCTCTCTCTCTCTCTCTCCACACACACACACACACACACACACACACACTCCCTGGCACAGTGAAAATCTGCCTAGGTGTCTTTTCAGCACAAAGAGTTAACCAACAGGTGTCAACCCACAGATCCCTAGGCAGAGCTAGGAACCCCAAGTGCCCCAATACTCTGGCTTTGCACACAGCTCTGGAGGAAGTTTTGTCCCACTCAGCTGCTTGGTCTCGGAGCAGCCCAGTGTTGGCGTTGGTGTTGGGGAGAGGGGAGGTTTCTGGGATGGTTGGGTGCCTTCCTTCTAGAAGCCACAAACAAAGGAAACAATGAGTAAGGCACCCCAGGGGACAGTGCCCTGCAGGATTTGTCACCAGGCTCACCAGCTGCTGAAGTAAACAAAGGCAGCTGCCTTTGTGGCCATCCCCAGGAACCCTGAAAAATGAAATATTTACTAAGTAAAACTTGGACATAGCAGGAGGAGAAAAGATGTCATTTCCAGGCAGTCAAGGGGAGCAACCTGGGAGCTCTCGGTGGCTCTGTTCCCTCCTCTTGTTGACATTTTGCAAGTGAACTGAGGTCCAGGAAAAAAAATGCTTTTCTCTATTCAATTTACTAGGAATGAGGCAGACTTACAGCTGGCTGTGCTTTTAAATTGCATCAGAACTCTGCAAATAGGTTCATTATGGGGTCCTGGTTCCCCCAGACAGGGCAGGCAGACAGACAGACATTCCTTTTGGACCTTTCCTTCCCAGGCTGAACTTCAGGGTGTGGAGCTCGATCATGAATACCATGGGAGCCGGGCTGCTCTTCTAGTAGCATTGTGGCTCCCCCGCCATACTACCTGTAACGACTGGCAGACAGTGGGTCCCCCACCCCCACCCCAGGAAATCCTCACCATTATCTGCTGGACAGTAATTCTATGGATCAATGATACCCTTTCTTGTTTAATTCTAAACAAATTCGTTTTCCTAGGGTAGGTACTGTGCGCTGAATTTGCCTTTTGATGTTATTTAATTGTTACCACAATGCTGCTATTTCTTACTTTGCACTAATGTGACCAAGCTGGTAAAATGTGAAGGCTGGAACTCATAAACAAGATCGTTGTTTACGTCTCATACCGCAGGTCATTGTAATATGCTTGGGGCACCTGCTTACTCAAGGGACAGTGTGGTGTTTCCACGTAGGTTTTGGAACATGCATCTGTTCCATTAAGAATGAATAGAGGAATCGTTTAATTGTTCAAAAAACAATGTTTGGCTGGCTCCTCAGCCAACTTTCACAACCCTGAGATAAACAATAGATCAGTTGGACCCTTTTCTTCTTCTCCCATTTCCAATGACAGGTGAGCAAAAGAAACAGAAACTCCTTTTATGTCATCGCGCTCCGAGGATTGCTGAGGTAGCTGAGGGGTGGATAGGTGGTGATAGGCATTTGTTCCACACCTACCAAGTACACCTGAGACTTGGGGGGTTCGCTTTCCTTCTGCTGTTTGTACCTAGTACCTTTTCCTCCAGCTGTTCTCTTCCTTCCTCAAACCTGTCATTAACCACATGAAGCACATGCTGCCATGACTTGGAAAGTTACCAGTTCATTCTAAGGTGATTGCTGTCAGAATAAACATGATCAGAAGAATGCAAGCGCAGGGGTAGTGAGATGTTGTCACTGAATAGGCAAAGATTGTCCCAGGTTTGACAAGTAGTAGGGTTCTAAAGGAAACCCGTGCTTTGATCTCCAAACCATATCCTTCTAGCTCTTGCCACTTTTTGCTATGGTTTAGTCATAGTTCTCCTCCCAGGGTTCGTGTGTAGGAAGCTTGGTCTCTCGCATGGTGCGGAGGATCTAGATAAGGCAAGTCTAGGGGAAGTTATTATTAGGTCACAGCGGTAATGCCCATGTTGCACTCACAGAGTGATTTTAGTCCTGCGAGAATGGGCGATTATATAAAGAGCCAGACTGGTCCTTCTCTTGTCTCTGGCTTCTTGCTTGCTACATAATCTCTTCCGCATGAAGCCCTTCGCCTTCCGCCTTCTCCGCCGCACTATGATCATGCAGCCATGGAGATCCTCGCCAGAAGCTGAGCAGGTGGACCATCTGATCTTGGGCTTCCAGCATCCAAGCCTGTGATCTGTATAAACTTCTTTATTTAGTGCCCATCTTCAGGTATTTTGTCATAGCAATAAAAATGGACTAATGTATTTCCCTTCCTTCCCCTAAAATCATCTCAGAATAAAAAACAAACAAGGAACTTTCCATGGCTTTAGTTTGACTGCAGATTGCATGTTGAATACTCATTATCAAAAATGCTTGGGCCATCTTTCTGTGTTTACTTCTGTTTTTTTTCTTGTGTGTGTATATGATATTTGGATGATCATTAAATACATATTTGTATGGTACACTGGTTATGAAAAGACAAAAATACAAGTGACCATTAGATATGCCAGAATTTTCCAAGTTCTCAAAACTTAGGAATTTGGAAAATTAATGATGAATGAGGACAACATTTTGACTTATATGTTATCTAGGTGTAAGGGTAGACATTAGCTCTCATTTGAGTCCCAAGAAGAGACAGCTCGGTATACAGGTGACATAAAAGTTATCATAAGGTCAGCTTGAGTGTAATGAACCAAGACGTGGGGAGAGACGTGTGGCAGAGAAAACCACACAGTGGTCATGGAAGACGGCAGACTTTTAGTGTGTGAGACGTAGTGGCATGGCAGTAGGACAAAATAGGAGAAAGAAAGAGAGCAGATTAAAGGACAGGGTTGTAAAAGTACATCCCATTGGACTAACACGTTCCTGGGGCCTGGGGATGGTTTCTGAAAGAGAAGACCTCCATGAACAAGACGTATGTTCTAATTCGCTGACTGTAAAGTGCAAAACCCTCTGACGATCTCTATCAATCTCCTACCAAGTACAGCTGCTATACAAGGGGAAAACAATGATTGTCAGTTTGGGGTGCCTTTGTGAGTCTCTGCTACCGTTTGTAAGAAGCAGACCCATCAAGTCGGGAGGGCAACATAATTTGGCAAATAGAGGTATGGTTTGATGGCATTAGGCAATGAAGTGCTTGCTTGCTTTTTTTTTTTTCCAACATGAGCAAAGGCCCAGTAGCATTAATTCTAATATTGAGGCTTTGCTTCTGGTGTGTGTGTGTGTGTGTGTGTGTGTGTGTGTGTGTGTGTGTGTGTGTGTGTACGAGTACGTGTGTGTTGTGATAAAGATTAGTTTTCTCTGTCAGAGTATAACCATAGAGCAGGTTGGAAGTACGTGTCTTGGGTACACTCCTGATGGTATAAGATGTGTCGTGTCATTCCAGGGAAGACCGTCTAGTATTGCCTTGTGTGCAGAAGTCCTCAACACAGAGCCAGAATAATGATGATCACAGCAACCAGTCAACCCCCCTAGCTCGTGCCGAGAACCTGCCTAGCATGCACGGGCGCGGTGGAGGGAAGGCAGGAAAAGCAGCCTACGACATGGGTGGTAGAAAAGACGTGGAGAGAAATAATACTCCTGTCCTCCGGCTCTTCTCTTGCAGTTCTCTTCTGGGCCCTGAGTCGATGACCCCGCTGCTGCTGTGACTGAGCCCGAGCAGCTGAACATTTCTGCCACCAGCTCTGGTGTCCTGACTGGCCACAGTGGAGAGAAGATGGAAGACTCTTACAAGGATAGGACTTCACTGGTGAAGGGTGCCAAGGACATCGCCAGAGAGGTGAAGAAGCAAACAGTGAAGAAGGTGAACCGAGCAGTGGATCGGGCCCAGGACGAATACACCCAGAGGTCCTACAGTAGGTTCCAGGATGAGGAGGAGGACGACGACTATTACCCCCCTGGAGAGACCTACGGTGGGGACGCCCACGACGATGAAGGCTCCAGCGAAGCCACCGAGGGCCATGACGAGGAGGATGAGATCTACGAAGGGGAGTACCAGGGGATCCCCAGCACCAACCAAGGGAAAGACAGCCTGGTCTCGGTCGTGCAGCCCAAGCTCGAGGGGTACAAGGACGGCGGGCAGCTGGAGTCCCAGCGGAGAGCCGAGGAGGAAGAGCTGGCCCAGCAGTACGAGCAGATCATGCAGGAGTGTGGCCACGGCCGCTTCCAGTGGGCCCTGTTCTTCGTCCTGGGCCTGGCGCTCATGGCGGATGGCGTGGAGGTGTTCGTCGTGGGCTTCGTGTTACCCAGCGCCGAGACAGACCTGTGCATCCCCAACTCGGGCTCCGGATGGCTGGGTGAGTGGCTGTGGCGAGAAAGGTTTCCGCAGCGTGGCCGTTCTCCAAGCGCAGGGGCCCTAGAGGAGGAAGACTTAGGGTTTGTCACATGGTGGTTCTTTCCAACTTATATTTTCATCAGAAGGAAATCTTAAAGATGCAAAAGACACATAATTGTGCAATGGACACGTACACACCTATAACCGTATCCGTGTGCTGTGTCATTTTTATCTCTTAGGCGTTCATCAATCCAGCTGATTTTTAGGCTCTTTAAAGTCACTTGGTGCAGTGTGTTTAAACGTACGCTGTTAAGAAGTCATAGGACTTAATGATTGAGATGCACTGGGGGTTACATCATGGAATGCTTCGAAGCAAAGGTGACTAGAGAATCACTAGGTAACATCTCATGCATGGGGCCACCACTGTGTATGTGGCCTGTCCTTCACTAAAATACGACCGTGTGACACACTGAGATTCAGCGTGACTAGACGTGCATTGGTCTCTCCCTATTGACTTTAAAAACTGCTGCTCATGAAAGTTACTTGACAACTTTCTAAATGGAGAGGTTAATTCTGATCCTAGTAAGTGTCATTTAACTTTTTACATAATGCTATCATTTAAATCTGTTAGTTTCTCTGCTGATATTTTTTTTTCTTCCAGTCTATGCGAATATCTGCTTACCTTTTTCAATTAGCCTTATCCATGAAATATTCTCTGGGTGACCTAAAAAATTATTTTCCCCAAGGTTTGTACCTTTGTGTGGAAGCTGGAAAAAGTTCGTCTTATCGTGGGATTATAAAATTGATTTCAAATTTATTAATATTTAAATTATATGTGTTAAAAAATAATATGACCTCTCTGTAAAACATCTAGACAGTATATTGACTTTTTAAATTAAATTTTCCATGTATCCAAGATCCTCAGGTGTCATTAGCATTCCAAATTTGTACAAGGAGGGAGAAGCCTGAGAAACACACAGCGGAATATCCCCATTAAGACCCTGCTTCCAAAAAAAAGCCAGGAGAGTTTTCAAACTCTTTTACAAATTTTGCCTCAATGAATATGTTCACATGTATAAAAAACAATGACACTAAGAAATTTTCTGTACAATTAGGATTGTCATTTCCTAACTTTTCTCTTTAACAATATCAAACAGATGTTCCAGAGAGATTTATATCATTTTTTTCCTTTAATAACTTTTTTCTTTAGTATAACTCTCTGCTAGTATTTGTTTCTTTATGTTTAACTGAAAACACCATGAATCCATAAAAGCAAACTGAAGCGTCTAGTGGGGGAGTCAGGTGGGGAGGGGCCTCATTTGCATACTTTTGTTGACTCATTTGTGTGCTCAGACATCAAGATGTGACCTCCGCATGCCTTTGAAGAAACACTGTGGTCATTCATCAAGTTGGTCCTCCCAGCAGATCTGTTTTGTTCCTATCACTATTTCATCCCTGTTTGTTTGCTCTTCCTTTTGGTGAGCAAGTATATCCGTGCAAGCCTGTATCAACAGTTTCTCAATATTTTGCTAAATGAATCCATCAGCAGTATGTTTCCTGAAGATAGATCATAGACATTCATCCACACAGATATGTAATCATTGCAGGCTTAAACCGACGCCGGCTCTACATTAGGAACATTATGGAAAAACTTGCCCTCGTGCCTTTATCTCCTGGCTGCTGGATAGAAACACAGCGCATTGGGTTCTCTTATCAGTCTACCTGCCAGGCTCAGCACCCACAGGTGCCCTTCGGAAGCATAGATAACACAGCAGAGCAATGGAAACCCAGACTTTTTCATCTGTCCGTTCATGTCGCCCGCTTTAGTGAATTAAAATGTGTCCCCAGAAGTGTGTGGCTTCATTTGATGGTTTGAGTCTCCCAACAGAAGCATTTTAATGGTTTCATAACCATGCCTTTCAGACGTGCATTTCAATTATTTTGCCATTGTAAACTTCCTCCTAATTGCATTCTAACAGAGTCTCTTCAGACAAGCATTTAAATTGTTTTGCCATTTCCATTTCATCGGATAATAGCTTTGTAATATAATTGCCACACCAAGTCGCAGCCATGGGATCAAAAAGCAAAAATGAAAGAAACGTGATGACCCGGGTTGGGTGGCATTTTTGTGGATATAGATTTTCAAAAATACTTTGTTATTTGCTACTGAGAATTGTGTCATTTTCCTCAAGGAAAACCAGAAATAAAAAGTATGACCCAGTTTATGTTTTAATTGTTCAGGAGATTGATCCTCTTTTTGTATTTACCAGGAGATTGGCTTTGAGGTAGCGAGGGGGTACGATGTATGCATGTATCTGAGTAGATAGCCTGGGTGGTTAGATATCATTGTGAATTGGGTTGGAAGAAGTGAGAGTAAATATTTAATTATCTAATGAGCTGCTCTTTGGGGGAAATAAAAGCTGTCACTTTAAGATAATCCATTTTCCATTGCCGTAGTCTATTTATTAAGCATTTACAGTGTGCACAGCACAGTATTAGCACAGGGCCTAATAAGACAAAAATAAGAGACAAGGTTTCTGTCCTAGCAAGTTATCGTTTAGTGTAGAGAAATCACCTGTGTGTGTCCATTACCAGAACAAGGAAGCAAGTTATCTATAGATGACACAAGGACTTGAAGCAGGACAAGCTCATTAGGGGTAAGGCCCTGGCTAAGGCAGTGAGGAGAAGGAGCAGATGTGGAAACTTCTAGAAATGGTTAGCAAGGATTGGGTCAGCTAAGGGAAGGTGCTCAAGTGCTGAGTTCAAGCCCCAGCAGTACAGGCACCAAGAAAAGAAAAAAGTCTATGAGCTGGGCGCTGGTGGCTCACACCTGTAATCCTAGCTACTCAGGCGGCTGAGATCTGAGGAGTCTGGTTCGAAGCCAGCCCAGACAGGAAAGCCTGTGAAACTTTCATCTACCATTAACCACTAGAAAACCATAAGCGGAGCTGTGGCTCAAAGTGGTAGAGTGCTCGCCTTGAGCAGAAATGCTCAGGGACAGGGCTCAGGCCCTGAGTTTGAGCTGTACAACTGACCAAAAAAAAACAACAACAACAGCAAACAATCTATGTGTTGAGGGATGTGGCAACAGGTCTGGATTCTCAGTCCATGCAGCAGGACAGGATTGTCTGGTGGATCAGGCATCTTCCCTCCCTGCCGGGGCGTCAGTACTGGTGGGTGTGCTCTGTGGGACCACAACTGACCTGGTTCCAGCCCTTGGGCTGGTTCTAAGACAAGAAGGACATGTGGACATTTCAGGCTCAGCCCTACCCTGGTTCTGGCCCATGAGAGCAGACAAAGAAGCCCTCTGATGCGTGTCTTCCTCTTTTCTGATGGAGGACTGAACTCTCAGGCTTCCTACTCCCTCACGGGCTCAAATTCATCTCTGACAGAACACAGTGTGTGGGACTAAAAGATCCATGACCTAACAAGCAGTTAAGCATCTTCACTGGAATATAGGTGGGCTCACCTGCCACAGTGGTTTGACTGCAGTATGAATAGACTGTTACATGTAGGGGGCACTATAAAGAAGACCGAGATCACTAAGGTCCAAAGTTCCTCCTGCTAGGGAGGTCACTGTGCTGCCCAGTTCTTGATGCCTTGGTGATGAAGGTAGACCTGTCATCTTAAAGACCAGAGGGAGCCCTGGAGGGTCTTCCGCACTTGCCTGGTCCACGCTAGCTACTGGCTGAACCCAGCTGTGGATGTTCATAGAGGTAACAATCACAAATGAAGAATTTGATTACCTCAGAGAATTGACCTAAAATTCAGTCCATAGTGCAAAATCATCTTAAAGAGACAGAGTAGCCGGCGGGCACTGGTGGCTCATGCCTATAATCCTAACTACTCAAGAGGCTGAGATCTGAGGAACGCAGTTTGAAACCAGCCTGAGCAGGAAAATGCATGAGATTTTGATCTGTAATTCATCGCCAAAAAGCTAGATATTGGACTCTGGCTCAAGTGGTAGAACACCAGCCTTGAGTAAAAAAAATCCTAGAGAACAGTGCCTAGGTTCTAAGTTCAAGCCTCAGTAAACACACACACACACACACACACACACACACACGAGAGGGCTTGCATGCCCCATAGGAACAAGTCTTGGCTTGTCTGTTTCGTTCACTGCTGTATCTTCTCTGCTCCTATCAGTGCCTAGCATGTAATAACATTTCAACAAAGTATGTGCCAAATATGTGAAGAGTGCTCTCTAAAAGCTCTCACCCTTTGAGACTTCACCGGAGGGAGGACATGTATAGAGCAGGAATGTACTACTTTGAATGGGAACTCATTAGAATTGGAGGGATGGAAAAGGAGAAGGTCATAGATGCAAATGTTGGCAGATCACTTCTCAGTGCTGCTCAACACTGAATGACCTCTCCTAAGGATTTGCCCTCCCTCATTTCAGGGAGGGGTGGGGGAGGGAGGAGGGAAGAAGATTGCCAAAGGTGCCATAGCCAGAATGGGTTTACTGTGCATCAGTCTTTTTCTTTTTTATATTTATTTATTGCCAACACAGAGGTTTGAAATCTGAATCTTGAGCTGGCTTAGCTTGTTACTCAGTTGATGTTCTAGCATCTGAGCCACACCTCTAGACCTACTTCTTTGTCTTTGTTGTTGATTATTTTGGAGAGGGAGTCTCATAAACTTTTCTACCCAGGCTGGCTTTGAACCTCAACTCTCCAGATCTCAGCTTCCTGAGTAAACTAGGCTTACAGATTTGAACCACTGGTGCCTGGCTTCCGTTAGTCTTGGTTGGCTACTGCAAATCTGTTTCTGAAAGACAGGTCTGGTTTTGGTGTGTTGACATCCCTGATTTCCCTGCAGTTTAAATCTCAGATGCAGCCTGGGAGTGGGACCAGAACGTGGCCTGCATTTTGGGTCACAACTTGGCAGGGTCATTGGGTTTCTTGGATAAATATTCGTCTGCTGTAAGTCTTTTTGTTGTTGTTGTTGTTGTTTTTTAACAATATCAACTATATTAGCTACAGCTGATTGATACATTGGGCAAAAACAGTGGTAGGTCAAGAAGAGCAAAGCATTATGAAGTCTGTATCTGTACCTATGATTGGAATTTCATTTGACAGATTTAAAAATTTTTTAATAGCCTTTGAAAGTTTCAAAAATATTCCTCATTCTAGAATAAATACAGATATTTGGCAAACTTGGGCTGGATTGTTGAATAGTGGACCAGTGGTTTTCGTTTTGCTGAACACTTTCCTATCAACCGCATGGTGCAGTTGGGTATTCCTGTAGCTTCCATTGATGGCTAGAGTAGTCACCCACCAAAACGCATTCAGCATGTACTGTGTGACAAATATATTTAGACCCTAGGGACATAATGGTGAGTAAAATAGAAAAATCTTTCTGGGAAGACCTCTCTTGCCATCGTTTTCTCTTGGATACTGGAGTTCTTCTCCCTTCCTATTTGCCACTGTCAGGGAGGAGAGTTTTCTTGGGGGTCAAGCTGGCTAGATGGATAGATACAGCTTAAACCTCCACCCCCTAACATCTCTTTGCATCCTTTATCCAGAGATAGCTATGTCTGGTTTTCTGGAAATAACCAGCTCTAAAGTTCTGAGATTCCCTCTGCCTTCATCTTTTAGTTGATTGTCCTGTCCACTAGACTGCAAGAGACTGCAGCAGCCAGGGAACAGTGACCCACCTTCATGTCCTTAAAGGATAAGGTCCCTGCCCTGTTGCTGGATAGGCCGGCATGTCCACGCTGGTCACAAAGAGTTATGCAGGGGTTTTGGTTTTTTCCTTTCAACTTTATTCCATTTTTTAAACATCACTTACCATGTGATGGAGCTTTGGTCTTTGTTGTCGATATGTTCTTTGGCTCTGTTTAGCCTCTTGGCTGTCACATTGATCCTCATTAGAATTAAAGTACTATTAACTCATCCTGTCCACCAACACTAGCAAAATCTTATTTGAATTCATTGTTGCCAAGCTGCAGAAGAAGATTAAACAGTTCATTCATATTATACTCCTAGGTCTTATTTCTTCTAATCTTTTGCATTTTCCTAAGAGGAGAGAGGGGTCAGGTAAGGTAGCACACAACTCTCACCCAGCAATATGGGAAGCATAAGCAATAGAGTTGTGATCCAATCCAGAGCTGGTCCAGAAAATGAAAAGCCATGAGACCCTATCTGAAAAATAATGAAAGTAAAAGGACTGAGATTTTGGTTCAAGTGTCTACCGAGTGTAAGGATACCAGAGTGCCCCAGCAGAGAGGAATCACATATCAGTGGAGTTGAACCACATAGCTTGAAAAGACTCCTCCAGGCAAAAGGAATCATTTCCACAGGACAAAAAGGGAGCAGAAGCTTGCGAATAGGCAGCATTCTGGTACTGGTTGAACCTGATGCTGAATGACCTTCTACCATCCTGGGGGCCATTGGGTGTGACCACCATCACACAGCTCTGAACCCAAAAGCTATGCTCTTCGCTCTTGCATCTTGAGTCCCTGTATCCCTACATCCCAGAACCCTCCCAGATGAGGATTCAAATTGTGCTGCAGTCCTTGCCTTATAAAACCATCCAACCTGGACTCTCCCTATCACTGGAGAACTGGCGGATGTGTTGTCAATTGAGAGAATTTGTTCCTGTGGACTGTGGCTTAAAGAAGGCAATCTGAATTGTTAAGCATCCAATAAAGAGATCGTATCAAATAGGAATAATTCAGACCTGTAGCTTGATTTCCAAATATCAAGATGCAATCACCCCCTGTTGTGGGAACACTCACCTCACACTGTTCTCTCAGAAATAACAGCAAGAGCCTGGGCCGGACCTGAGCGTCCCCCAGAATGCTTCGGAGAGTGGGAAGCTGTTCAATTACACTCATCCTCAAGAATTAGTCTCATAAATCACTTTAGTGAGTATTCCTGACACACATATTTGCAAGCTGGCATTCTCATCTTATTCTTAGAAATTTCTTTGGGGCTTTTAAGACTGTTGAAAGAAAAAGTCTAAGAGGCCCCTGGGTATAGTTCTTATCTTCAGTTTCAAAACCAGACCTTTAATTGACTAGAAAAGGAGGAGGAAACAGTGAGTTCTTTCCATTTACAAAGGATTCAGTGTAAGGGAATTTGGTTACAGGAACAGTGTAAAGACCTTTAAATTATTCTTACATCGCTCTGCTCTGATTCTAATTAATGTACTTAAAAGCAGAGCAGTTGACCTCTGCTCACTTAACATCTTGAAATTATTTCACCAAAAACATTTTAGAGAGTCAGTACATTTAGTTATGGGCTTGAGCATTTGAATGTATCTAGTTCTTTGCTCATTATATGAAAACAATGCTCCCATTAATATCATTAAAAGGACTCTTGGCGGGGGGGGGGGATGTACTCCTGGGATTCTTTTTTTAATAAAATTGAAATAGATATTCACAAATGAAAAATATTTTAGTTCTTTTTTCAAAATTATTAATGAAAGTAACATTAAAGAAGAGAAGGATACATTATGAAACATGGATGGGATGTCAGGCATGCTTAGCCGGTTAGGGCTGGGTGTGTAGCTTGCTGGTAGAGCCTGAGCTTGACATGGCGGAGGTCCTGGACTCAATCCACGGTACCACCCCCCAAAATACTTAAAATGGTAAACCTGAGATTCCATGAATTCTAACACGTGTGAGAGAAAAAAAAGAGGGAGAAATTGGAAGAGGAGAGAAAGAGAGGAAAAGGAAATGGAAAGGAGAAAAAGAAAAGGAAATAAAAGAAGTCCTTTGGTAGGGGATTGGGCTCTCCTAGTACTTCTCCATGATAGAATTGCTGGTTTCCGGGGTTTGAGGAGATGGTAGATTGATGATGAGTTTGCAGATAAGAATGGACTAAGACGGGCAGATCACAGTGTGGTTCTGCTCTGGGGGAATTGCTTCTTCCTGCCAGGATGGTGGCAATGAAATTTTAATGTATCTCTTTGGTGTGTTCCCCTTCCAGCCATGTGACATTAAATAGCTTTTCTCTGAGTAGCTTAGTTTTCTCTGCAGAATCTAATTGGGTCTGAAATATCAAAAATATAACTGTGTCTCAAGAACTGGTTGAAAACAGAACTGATCAAACTATTCACAGGGATGAAGTCCTGCTGTAGGACTTATTAGCATAAGCATACACACTCAAATGAAGGCAGATTGTGCTGGCAGCATATTATATAGGTGGTTTATTACCTATTTATCCACCTACTTCATACTTGTGAGATAAGTGAAAGTGGTATGAGAGATGTCTTCATGGACATATCTTTCAAAATTCAGCACTACTCACCACAAAAACACTTGTCCATCTCTTCATGTACCACATTCTTACAGAGTCCCTGCAAGACAGTTTGCCTGGCATGTGACAATATAAAGATCAGCCAGATACAACTTTGTACCCATGACACTTGTAGTCCAAACGATGCGGAAGCCGGAAGACAGAGATTCATCTGTTTCCGGTAGGAGTCATTTAAGGAAGAGCCTGAGGAGAGTGTGGTATTCGACTGAAGCTTTGACTGTGGTTTTGAAATCTGGATTTGGAAAGGCAGAGACGGGGAGGGTGGGCCCAGCTGTTCACGGAGAGCCTTAGGTGAATTTGTTCAGGTGTCACCGGGGAATGGCTGGTGTGTAGACAGAGGCCTGGTGTGGAAAGAAGTCTTGATTGGAAACCAGTGTATGTGGAATGGATAGGAGAGGAATGAGCCCCGGATGGAGAATCAGGTAACACACACAGGAAATAGTGCTGCTAGTAGATGACAAAGTCCTGACTGTGGGAGAGGGACTGAAGAGAAGATTTGTGTCTGTAAATCCCTGGAACTCAACAATGGATACATATGGGAGTATGGGAGGAATGTATCCTGACCCCTGAGACCTCAAGCCTGGGTGATGAGCCTATGACATGGATAAGGCAAGGGGCGTTCACATGTAGGAAGGGTGGTGAGTTTTGTTGCACTGCAGTATAAACACAGGAACTCTGTGTGTCATACAAGCTACTGGGAACACACAGCACAGCCTGTGAAAAGTGATGTGCAGTGAATTTTTGTGTGGTTATGATGGTTGATCATGGGGCTTGAACTTAGGGCCTGGGCACTGTCCTTGAACTTTTGTGTTCAAGGCTAGCACTCTACCGCTTCGAACCACAGCTCCACTTCCAGTATTTAGGCGATTCATTGGAGAGAAGAGTCTCATTGACATTCCTGCCTGGGCTGGCTTCAAACCACAGTCCTCTGATTTCAGCCTGCTGAGTAGCTAGGATTGCCAGTGCCTGGCTTTCGGTGGATTTTTGCTTGAGATGGCAACCAGGCTTCTCAAGGGAGACCGGGACATTTTTTGGAAGAGGGTACTGGGCTTCAGTACTAGCCCTAGACATTTTAGCGATCTTGGAATAGAGTGCAACAGAACCTGTAGGAATACGTACCTACTTGAAGAGGGAAATGGGGGGAGAGAGAAAGGGATGGATCTTCAGTGGATGCTTTAGAAGAGAAGTCATCAAATAAGTGGGCTGAAGGTAGGAACAGTTTTGGCCACCCAATGGAAGAGGAAAGGTGAGAGGAAGGAAAAGAAAGGTTAACTAATGGGCACTTCCAGAGGGAGCCAAGAGAAGAGCTGGTTCAGAGAGTGGGAAGGATGGTCTCCAACTAACTGCCAACTTCAGTCAGAATGTATGATTTTTAAGGGAAAGGCAATAAATCTGTTTTAAAAATGGTTATAAGATTCTTCGGTATATACTTGTTTTAGATAGTACTTTTTTTTTTCTTTTTTTTTTTTTTTTGCCAGTCCTCGGGCTTGGACTCAGTGCCTGAGCACTGTGCCTGGCTTCTTTTTGCTCAAGGCTAGCACTCTGCCACTTGAGCCACAGCGCCCCTTCTGACTTTTTCAGGTTATGTGGTGCTGAGGAATCGAACTCAGGGCTTTGTGCGTGCTAGGCAAGCACTTTACCGCCAAGCCACATTCCCAGCCCCTTGGATAGTACTTTAAGAGTGTAATTACACCACAGGCTAGAACCGCTGGAAAAATATTAATCGTCTCCTGCAAAGGACCCCTTGCCTATCTGTGGTCCTTATCTAGCAATCTACATCCTGTGGGGCCCACGATCACACGTGGGTACGCACAGGAGAGGAAGCCACAGAACAGGAGTCCAGGGACAGCAGTTACTCTCTCACTTTATTTAGTTTTCCAAATTGGAAGTGTTATCAGTTATAGGTCACTCCGGATTTGAGGATGCACTGCACTTAGCTGAACTGTTAACATTTAAGTTGTCAAGTCAGTAATTACAAAAGTGGTCTGGAATTTCCCAGGGCAGGTATATAGAAAGGGAAAAGTGCCCTGATCTTATAGTACAGAAAATGGCAGGGACTTTAAAATTAGCACACAAAGTTAGCAAGCATATTCATTTCCTGTGATGCCGTCACCAAGCACCACACGCAAGTGAGGTGAGAAAACCAACAGAAGCTTGTGTCCTGGCACAATGGAGGGCAGAAATGGCAAGCCAAGGGGCTGAGAGTCCCTCTAAGTAGGAACTTTGCGTTGCCTCTTCTGGTTTCTTGGGTTTCTTGGTATGTCGGTGGGAGGGGTCTCCCTCCCTCGTCATGGGGCCGTTTTCATCCACTGGGTCCTGCTTTCCTTCCTATTTCACTATGAGCTTTTCCTAGCTGATTCCATCTGCAAAGGGCACTGGAGATTAGAACTTCAGCGTATTTTGGAGGGGACTATTATTCAACTTATATATTTTAAGATACAAAATTACTAAAATTAATTGCCTATACACTAGCTAGCAATCTAAAAATGATATTAATGAATAAACCTCTATTTGTGATAGCATTAAGAAAGACTAAAATACTTTGGGAAAATGTACCAACAAATCAAAACATACCCTGAGAACTAATACATTGCTGAGGGAAACTGAAGAAGGCATAAAAGCACAAAAGTTCAAGAACAGTGCCCAGCCCCTGAGTTTAAGCCCCGGGAATGGCACAAAATCATCATAATCATTATCATCATCATCATCTTATTGGCATGGTGATGAAAGGGAGAAAGGGAGATGTCTTTTTTCCTCGCTTGTGTCTTAATGGCCTTAGATGGAACTGACTGGCGTAAGGAGAAATCCCCAAGCTGTGTGTTCTTCTGTGTTACATGGGCGCATTCTTAGTATTTGTGCTAGCTACAGGCAGATGGTATTGACTCATTTTCATGACTGGGGAAAACTAGGATAAAATAATGGCAAATACTTCTAGGTCCTACTATGTGGCTGATATAGTTCTAAGCACTTTATTGTATGATTTACCTCATTTTTATTTTCAGAGTACAGTAATTTATGAGGAAGGTGACACTATTTCCTGGTTTCTAAATGCTGAGACTGATGGGCAGAGAGGTTATTAATTTGTTCAAGGTCCCAGGGAGGTGAGTGTCTGTTTAATACAGGAAACTACGTGATCTGGGTCCATTGAATGGCTGGTGCTTATGAGTTTTCAGACCCTAGAAGTTACATCCAAATCTACTAACTGAATTGTATCTAGACTTTGTTTTATATAAAAAAATTACCTCAGGGGTCAGAGGCATGACTCAGTTGGTAGAGTGCCAGCCAGTAAGCAAAAGAGTCAGGTACCGAGTTCAGGTTCCTGCTTCAGACAAGATAAATCCCAACCTGGAAGAAGCACTTTCATACCACAGGAAAGGAAGGACCACTGGGTTGAGACAAAGAAGCCAACCTCTACTCTCAAGGCAGAAATCCCAGGATGCACAGCCGTGGTATCTGTGTAATTGCATCAGGAGGCCTCCAATGGCCTTCTCCTTACCACACTGGCCCATCATTTGTGAGGCTTGCTTAGTACACGCCAGGAGAAGGATCTCTGAGTTTCCTGAATCGATACACAAACATCTTAATACACCGGGACCTCTTGACCCTGAATGCAAACCACGGGCTTCTAAGTCGAGTCAAACTCTTTTGGCCCATCAGCACCTGCTCTAGCGTGGGGAGGGCTTGATAGGCATGCACTGGATGGTTCCTCCTGCCAGCACAGCCCCGGCCAGCCCTGTCGGATCCATCCCACCGACCAGTCCACACTCCTGACTCAACCCAGGCCACACTCCTGACTCACCTCAGCAGCTGCTCAACAGCAAACCAGAAGAGGTCACTCAGAGGGCTGTCAGTAGATAGACTTCTCAGAGTGTCCAGGGTGACCAACCCCTTGACAGTGAAGGCTGACAGTGGGCTCAGCTGCCAGCTGCCTGCCAAGCAGAGCCCCTGCGTGGGCTCTTGTTCTTCTCCGAGTGGCCTCAGAGTTGTCTTACCTAGAAGTCTCTGAGTGTTGTTTTGAACAAGCTTTGTCTTAGGGTTTAGAGGAAGAGACAAAATGAACTCAGCATTCTTTTTGAGACATAATAAAATAGTAATAACTATTCCTATATAATATTATAATGAATATTTATCAGTTATTTAATCATACTATAAATATATACTAAAATTCCTACCTTTTTCTTACTCCCCAAACCATCACTCCCCTGCTAATCTGAGAAGCAGATGGCTAATTGATCGCTGTAAACATAAATCATTAATAATCATAATAAAAAATAATCAGCTGCTAAATAATAGAATCAGTACTGTGGGTCAGCCCCTGAATATTTGGGTGATCATCCCTGAAATGCCTAAGTGTACCTCTGACAGTTTGGAACGGAGGATATTCTGTGAAGTTTCATTGCTGATAACAAAATAAATCTCAGGTGTCAAGAAGCACTACCTAAATCCACTGGAGCTCTCAGTAGCAGAAATGGATGAAGAGCAACATCCAGTAGTTCTGGGTGTTCTCAGTGTTTAAACACTCATAACCCAACTTTGGTTTCTGCCTATTTGGGGAAATCATAGGTTCTGTCAGAGCATTAGGGATGACTAGGGACTCTCCTCTGGACGCTTAGCAGTAACAACAACAACAAACTTACAGGTAGTTTTGCAGGAGTGGATCTTAGAGGAGTTGTGTAATTATTTTCCAATCAACGATGAAACACCATGTGATCTTAGACTGCACTCTTGGTCCTATTTTCTTGCCATAGTCATGTTCCTAGCCCAGAATTACCTGGACTTCCGTGATGAGACTCTTGGTCCTTCCAGGCTCTCCTTTATTATAAAATATCAAAAAATTTAATATAGATCTAAGATTGTTTTCTTGGTTTGGTCCTCTAAAGTATCAGTTGCACCACTTTACATTTTTCACCCGTGGTGTACATAGGTTCCCCTTTCTCCTGTTTTTTGGAGGCTCAACTCACGCCTTGCTTCGTGAAGCATTTCCTGATAACACAGCGCTTGGCTTTCGTGTAATCCCTGTTCTATGATGTGAACCTCTGTCTCTCTGTTTAAGATGAACACCCTGTGAGGCCCGTTCCCTTCTCTGTCTCCTTCCTTTACTAATTTGATGGTGATCTATACCCAGTCAGAATTCTCAGGGTCAACTTCAGCTCTTCCTTGTCTCACTCATTTGTTTACCAGAACTTGGACTTTGCCTACTAAAAGTATCTCTACCCTTGTCTCTCTTCTTCAGATGGGCTGCTGCGCTGCCTTAGATCAGGCTGCCATTGCTTTTTCTCAGGGATGCTGGAGTGACCTTCACAATGGTAGTCCCTAGGCTGGTCCTTCCAGAGTTAGGACTAGAGAGTGATGAGCGCAAGCTACCATTGAGTTAAGGAAGCACCCACTCTCAGGGTTGTACAAGTGCAGAGCAGATGCCAGCGCAAAAGGACCACCTTAAATGTGCTTCAGGCATGTCCGGGGTCTCAGCTAAGTCCTCTGGTCTCCTGGCCCTTCTGTCCTCTCCCACGCCAGCTCTTCCTCATGTTGTGCTTCCTCTCTTTGCGTAGAGATGATGTCCAGTTGTCCAAGTTGTTTCAAGTTGTCTCTGACCTCTTTTCCTGCTCTATCCTTTGTCACTCTTCTCCTGACCCTGAATTTTTTTTTGTTCTGAATCCACCCCGAATCCCCTGAAGTTCCCCTGGGTGCTGTGTGGCCACAGACTTCTTCCCTCCCCCAGAACATTCCCGGGAGAGTTCCTTTGACGGGGAGACTTCTTGTTCATGCTTTCCATGTAAAACCCTTCCACACTTCCTAGAACTAATTAAGCCGCTCCCTTCTTTTCTCCCCTTTAGCATAACTACTAATTACAGCATGTGTCTCATTCTGTGGTAATTACTTCTTGCATGTTTTTAATCTCCCAGGCAAAGGAAGGTTCAAAGCCCCGTCTTCACACGAGAATGGCATAGGCAGGTTTTAAACCATTGCCGCGGCAGACAGGCCTGAGCCACCTCTGAGGTCAAATCCCTGGCTGTAGCCTAGGCATCTGTGTTTAAATGTTCATTTCCTAGCTCTTCGGGTGATTCTACCGGACAAGCATATCCCAAACCACCCCATGCAATGAGCTGCTGGGAAAGAAAGGCCCTGTCCTGTCCATGTTTATGAGTCTCTCCTTCCTCTCTGTCCATCATACCTGACGGGGGTCCTGGATTACAGCAAGAGCTCAATCCAGAGAGCAGCCCTCACTGGCTCCGCTTGTTGCATTAATGATCGGGATTAGTGAAGGCCTTGTCCAGCTGGTAGGTCGCGCTCATCTCCTCACAGGCAGGTTAGAGTAAGGTAAGCAAGCTTGCAGAGCAAAATGCCATTGGTGTAGGACAGCTATGTGAGACCTATAATGAACCGCAAAGGGACTTGATGTTCTTAACTTCTAAAACGTGCAGGTTGTTTTGTGTGTGTTTTAAAAAATGATTTGAATACCAAGTGAGTTGTAATTGCTTTTAAGGGGAAGAGAGGCTGAAAAGTATTTGGGTTTGGTCCTCTAAAGTATCAGTGGCACCAATTTACATTTTTCACCCATGGTGTACAAAGGTTCTCCTTTCTCCTGTTTTTTGGAGGCTCAAGTCACGCCTTGCTTTGTGTAGCATTTCCTGATAACGCAGCACTCGGCTTTCATGTGATCCCTGTTCTATGATGTGAAGTCATGTGGTATCGTATGTATTTGAGTGAGCACACTGGAGAAACAAACGGCCTTCATGATTCACACTCTCATTGGGCTGCATTATTCAGACTCTTCTACTCTCTGCTGGCTCACTGGATGTGTCAAGGTGTCTTTGGCCTTCATATGCTGTTTAGTGTCCAGGTGCACGTAGGTAGCACATAGCATTGTTATTTGGCACAGTCTCATCTGTATATATAAGCAGCCAACTTTCATCTCTGCCTGCACCAAATACTTTTTAATATCACTTTCTAAATGTGAAGGTCAGGGATGTTGTAAAGGCCACATCGGATATTTGCAGTTCTTCCTGGCTAAGGTGAGCTGACTTCTGTTATAAATGCTCTCCAATGTAAACTAAAAGAAGGCCCCCCCCCACCTTTGTTCAAATGCCTTTGGTGTTATTACTTCCTTTGGTTTTATTTGGTTTTGTGAAGGTCCACGGGTATTTAAATAGTTTCAGAGAGAGAGAGGGAGAGAGGTCTTTGGATTCTTTAAAAAAAATGGTATTGGAAAGGTAATGTGCAGAGGGGTTACAGTTACATACATCAGGTATTGAGTGCATTTCTTTTTGAACAATGTCACCTCTTCCCTTGTTTTCTCCCAGTTTTATCCCTCCCAACCCCTTCCCCCGTCTAAGTTTTACAGTTAATTTTCAACAGTTTCTATTCAAGTGCTTTCTCTGTAGAACTTGAGATGAGGGAGGCCCTAATTCTCATTTCACTTCCTTTACAGTTGTAGAAATCTCTCTTTTTCTTCCATCATCTCTTACCATTCCCTTCTTGTTCTCTCCCTTTTCCTCTGTACTTTCCCAATCTTAATTATGCTTTTCCTCATTTAGTCCCTGAGAAGCCCTACCAGATAAGGACTATTACGTGCCCCATTACACTGAGAAGAAAAGTGGAGCACAAGGAACTTAAGTAACTCAGCCAGGACCTCATGGCCAGGGATGGGAGAGCAAGGACTCAGATCTAGGTCATCTGTTTCAAGGCATGGGTTCTTCACTTCATGCTGTCTGCCCCAAAATTCTGAGTGCTAAAAGGTAGCAGGAACACGATGAAGAATACTGTATTTGATCTATAACCATCTCTCCACCTCAACTTCCATTACTTTAATATTGGTTTACTTATTGCCACTTTTAATAAAACAGTCCAATAGAATAATAAGTGCTCAACTTGAGACTTTTGTTTTTATATTATTATAAATAATTCAGCTCCAGAATTCAAAACTGTTTTGTGGTACTAGGGTTTGAACTCAGGGCTTTGTTTTTCCTAGAGGCATAGAAGTTCAAATCAGTAAGTTCAAACCAGAAAATTGTACATAAAGAAGAGACCCTGAAGCCCTCTTAGCATTGCACAGAGATCAGGGCTGAGGCAGCTGAGAGCATTGGTTGCCCCTGAACTCAGCAGTACTGTATAGGCTGGCCAAGGAAAGTCCACAGCCGGTCACTCATTTGTAAGGTCCAGGAAAAGGGGAAGCTAGTTGTGGAAGCTTTCACTGCAGTGACATCTACCCAACTATCCCTGACCAAGACAAAGGGGAAAGTCTAGGCCAGGCATGAGGGCCTACTAACTATGTAGCCTAAGCATTTGGCACTGGAGAAAGCTGAAAGACTTGTTTGAGATCGTATAACTAGTGAAGTTGGCCTTCAGGAGATGTTATTTTCAGGGTGGGGGTAGATATTGGTTACTTCATTGTTTTGGTGAAATGAAAACTAGCTAAGTGGTGTGGAAGGAGAAATTACTTGTCAAAAAAACAGCATGACAGGCTTCATTAAGGAATCATTGCAGTGGAGTTTTTGTACTAGAGAACAGAAGTTGGGCTCAATCCCTAACACAAGAAGGAAAAGTGAGAATTTATAGCCAAAGACCAGAGTCCCAAGGACCCTGGAGTATATAGCAAATTACTGAGAGGTAACATCAAGGTAAAAGGAACTCTGGCTAAAGCAACCTAACTGGATTCTTTTTGGTGATAGTATTGCTGGTATTGAACTCAGGACCTTGTACTTTCCCATCACATTTTTGCCCAAGGCTGGCATTCTATCACATATCTACTTCCAGTGTTTTTCTGCTGATTAATTGGAGATAACAGTCTAGTGGGAGGTTTTGCCCTTTCCTGCCTGGTCCGGCTTTGACCTTCAGTCCTCAGAACTCAGCCCCCTAAGTAGCTAACATAATAGGCCTGAGCCACCATCATGTGACCTAACTGGATTCTTGATAAAGCAGGCTTGGGTGATCAAGCATTGATGGAGAGATGGTGGAGGTTGAGAAACTTGATCAGATATCAAAGATGATCAGAGAATCTGGTTTTGGACTTAGCATAATTCTTGTTCAAACTGAGCAATGTAGAAATGAACACAGATAACAAGAGTCAAGGCCTCATTGAGAAGAAAGGTGAGAAAATCTTGACTGGATAGCTAGTTGTTTTTCTCCCTCCACAGGGAGAATTTTGTAAGTGAGCCTGTACCAGAGATATACCCCAAGTTTGTTAGAGAAAGTTCAACCTTTGGGAAAATAAGTGTACCTACTTATTGTGATATGACTAATACCTAAAGTATTGAGTATAATTGGGAAATAAAGATATTTTTAATTCTGTGATAACAGACTATATTATACTATTTCTTATTTATTCCTAGAAATGTCATTGTTATCTAAATATTTTATTACACTTTGATGTAAAACTTCTATTTTTTTTTCTTGTTTTTTTTTTGCCAGTCCTGGGGCTTGGACTCAGGGCCTGAGCACTGTCCCTGGCTTCTTTTTGCTCAAGGCTAGCACTCTGCCATTTGAGCCACAGCACCACTTCTGGCCATTTTCTGTATATGTGGTGCTGGGGGATTGAACCCAGGGCCTCATGTATACGAGGCAAGCACTCTTGCCACTAGGCCATATCCCCAGCCCTAAAACTTCTATTTTAACCTAAGAAAATCCTCATATAAAAAGTAAATATGATCACTGTCTCATGGAGATTATTCCTCCACGAATCCAGACTATCACCATAGAAAGGTTTCCATTAAAAATCACTTTATAAATAAACAAGCAACGAATTCTGGAGTCATGCATCAGTCAGAGAAAAAGTGCTTAAAACAATTTTTAAAAAACCCATTGGCTAAAAGTTGCTAGGAGAAAAAACACAGCAGAACATTTCCTAAAATTGTTCTGTTTTGTTTAAATGTAGTTTAAAATGACAGTGGAGGGAAAATGCAACTCCTTCAGGGACTGTCAGAGGGAATCAAAGGCAGCTTAGCAATGAGACAGAAATGGAAATGTGATATTTATCAGGGGAAATGAGGGTATGATTAAATAAAATGAAGCAGCCCCTCTGTTAGTAAATGACTTAATGAGCAGGCCATGCTTCAGGCCTTTTTGTCATCTTCTGAAGACAGATGGGGCTAGCCAAGAATGGCCTTTTCATAGATATGAGAAGAGAAGGTTATTTCTCAGGTCAGGTTCAATCTCCTGAAATCTGGGCTACATTAAAATCTTCATTACACTCAGAAAAGAATCTGAAGATTACAGTCAAACCTCTCTTCCCATTGATCTCTTGGAATTGAGTTGGAAGCATACCTCTAGTCCTAAGAAAGACAAGTCCCAAGGCAGGGGAGCCCTTTTTTAGGACACAGCTTCTGTAATTTGGACCTTTTCTGATTCCATAATAACATCAAACTTGAAACTCTACTACAGAGCTGTAGTAATGAGAACAGGTTAGTACTGGCACAAAAACAGACTTGAGGACTAATGGAACAGAACAGAATACTCGGAAATAAACCTGCAGACCTATAGAATCTAATATTTGATAAGCAAACCAAAAACATAGTCTAGAAGAAAGACAGCCTGTTCAACAAATTGTGCTGTGGGGACTGGATACCCACATGCAGAAAACTGAAACTAGATGCCTATCTATCATCTTGCATTAACATTAATTCAAAATGTACTAAATGTAAGTCCTGAAACAATGGAATTATTACAGGAAGGAGTAGGAGAAACATTAGGACTCCTTGGCAAAGGTAAGAACTTTCTGAGTTAAGATCCAGAAGTACTGCAAATCAAAGAAAGACTTGATAAGTGGGATGGCATCAAACTAAAGAGTTTCTGTGTGGCAAAGGTCATAGCTAACAAGATAAAAAGACAACTTACAGAATGGGAGAATATTTTGCCAGCTATACATCAGAGAACGCTCTAATATCTAGAATATACAGAACTTAAGAAAAATTAAACCCCTGAAGAAAAAAACAACCCAATTAAATGAGCTAATGAGCTAGAGAGAAGACACATGAAGAAATGCTTAATACATCTGGACATAAAGGAAATGCAAATTAAAACAACACTGAGATTCTGCCTCACTCCAGTTAGAATGGCCATTACCAAGAAAACAATAACAGATGCTAGTGAGGATGTAGCCAAAAGGATTTGAAACCTAATACACTGTCAGTGGGAATGTAAACTAGTTCAACTACTCTGGAAAGCAGTATGGAGGTTCTTAAAAACAAAACTAAACATAGAACTACCTTATGATCCAGTAATTCCACTTAAGGGCATATATCCAAAATAATTATGAACCAGGATACAGTAAAGTTACTAGCACAACTATATTCACTGTAGCAAGGTATGGAATTAACTTAGATGCCCTTCAATGGACAAATGGACAAATGGACAAAATGTGGCATATGTACATACAATAGAATTTTATTCATCCATTACAAAGAATAATGTTCCATTTGTAAAGAAATGGAAAGACCTGGAAAAAATTAAGTGAAACAACTCAGATCCAAAGAGATAAAGGCTGCATATTTTCCCTAGCAGTAGAAGCTAGGATGCTTATAAGCTAATACATTAATGCATTATGAGCTTTGCAAGTGTATACCAAATGAATTTACTATGGTAGACTCAAGGAAGAACTCAAATAGTGTAATTCCTTAGAAAGGCAAAGTTAAATTCCACAAAATAGACACCAGGAAGGGAGTACTTGGGAGGGGGAGGTATGGTCATGGGGAGAGGGAAAGACAAATGAAGAGGAGAAGAGGGGGAGAATGCAGTTGAGTTCAATGTACATTATCCTATAGAATTAAGAAAAGCAAGGGAAGGGATGGGTAGGGAGAGATGGTTAAGAATGTTGAAAGGAGTGGTGTTGATCAAGATGCACTGTATTCATAAACTGCTTTGTTAAATGGCAACTACTTTGTTCAACTACTTAAAGATAATAAAGTTAAAAAAAACCACTCAGCTTCTCCTTAACTAACCTTTTGAGCTCTCCGTCTCATCCAGGAAGATCTTACCCGACTCATGTCTTTAGAGTTAGAAATACCCAAGATCCTGAAGCCTCTTCCCTCAAACAAGTATTAGACAAATACAAGATTTTAAATAAGAAATGTATTATAGAGGTTGTGTTTCCATGGAAAATATACAAGTGTAATAGTATTTTGGGGCTCAAGTGTGTGCACACACACACAGAGATCATTTGTGAATCAGGTTCAAGTGCAGATTCTGTCAGTAAGTCCCAAATGGACCATAGTCTTCAATTCTTTGGAGGCCTGTGGTCTAAGAGTTGCACTTTGAGAACCAAGGACCTGAAAGACACGATTTCAAATTCTTGCTTCTCACAGCCTTAGTTCTCCTACTTTGTAAAACAAGGAGTTTGAAGTGGAGATCATTTTTCATTCTGCCCAGCAAGAGCCCCATGAGTCATGGAGAGCGGAGAAAGCTGGTGGGTGCCCCCAGCAGCAATCTGCTCTGAGTCCTCAGGAAGCCCAGTCACCACTCAGTGAAGACAATATGGAAAGGTGACCACAAACAAGGCAGGAAATACCATTTGAATCCTGACAATCCCCGAGGATTACAGTTTCCTTCACCCTGTGCCTTTGCCAACTTGATTCAAAGGTTTGACTCTCATTAGATCACGTGATCAGTAGATGAACATGCTAATTGTGACGTGCTTGCCTCAAATACGCTGTTATGTGGGCTTAATTCTTCCTATAACTTGCCCAGTGGGACAATCCAATTACCAATACTCATCAGGCATATTCATTGAAGATTATTACCCTTGGATCTTAGTCATAAAAGTAGAGATACAGTTTGACATTACAGTTTTTTTGTGTGATAAACCTATCGGTGGTGGAGGAATTTAGTACTATCTTGAAATGTCTAATTTTCAGCTCGTCCTCAGATGCTCCCTTCGTGAAATCTTTCCAGAGGCCCCATTGGAATTAGCAGCCCCCTCATACCCTCTGCTACCTGTCACCCCTCCCTGGGGCACAGGGCTCCTGGATGGGCTCAGGATCACGTTGTTATATGCCTGTTGGTGTCCCTAACTGAATATTGAGCTGCTTAAACCATCCTGCTGGGGCATAAAAAGGATGTGGGGGAGTCAGAGCCTAGATGCAGGTATACCACACTTAGCATTCGCTCATCAGTTCTGGTCATTGAACCTCAGACGTCCATGGATGGTTCTGGCCTGAATGTCGCCCTCCAGCTTCCTTCCTGATAAACTACTCTCCCCAGATTATGAGTCTGAAAATCCACATTCCTTAGAGGAATCAGAGGAACGTGAGAGGCTGTGGGTGGTTTTAGCCAAGGGAGTGGGCAGGACCTGGATTAACTATGCCAGCCCCAGTTCTCTTTACTTTCTTTAAATTAGAATATGATCAATGTTAAGATAACTCTCATATCTAGCTAGAAAGTCTGCTTTCCATCAACTGCTTCCTGGTTGATATGTCATAGATGGTTCCAAAGTAAGCGTAGTGGAAACAACTGTGGTAATAGTCAAAATAATTACTACCAAGAATAGTCTGGCAACCATAACAGCTCTTTCATAGCACAGTACCCTGTGGCACTGGGTTTTAACCTTTTAGCTTCCAGATCAAGGACAAATCGAGGAGGCCCCCATGGGAGTATGCAGAGATGTGGGCATGGTACCTTCCAGTTGAGTGTCCGTGCTAGAACACACCCCCAGGTTCTAGTCAGAGAAACATGGCTTCGTCACCCTGCTTCGCCAGCTTTCTGTCAGATCACCTTGTATAATCTCGCTGAGCCTCAGTTTCTTCCTCTAGGAAAGGGGCTAGTAACACCCACTTGGCAGGATTGTGGTGACAGTTAAATGAACCCACATGTGGTATATTCCTGGAAGAGTGCCTGGCATAAACAAGTGCCCAGTCAGTATCTACCGTATCCGGGACTCTTGTTTACTACCACTGAAATACAGCAAGAGGAGCTGGACATGGTAGTGCATGTAATCTCAGCGGTTGGGAGACAGAAGCAAGTGGATCCATTTGGGCTACACAGGGAGACCCTGCCTCAAATAAATAAACAAGTAAATAAATAAAGTAATGCAGACACTTGTCTCGGTACTGTAGTAGAGTTTGTGGGTCACATAAGAGAACATGAGTTAGTGTTGCTGTGGCTTACTCCTGTGGAGGTGGAGAATGGCAGGACTTAAGGGGCATGGGGAAGCTTTGTTCCTGGCCTAAAGCTATAAGAAAGCCTTACTTTCTTTAGATTTCAGTAGCTATATAAGCTGTTCCTAATCTTTAGAAGCTAATTTTCTGATTTGTTGGCATTTTAAAAACATAGACATTATTGTGATGAAGCTTAGCTATCCATGATCTTCTGAAAGGCATGAGTAAGAAACTTGAGCCTCTTGGCCTATGAATAAAAGAGCTGCTGTGTATGCATTTCTCTGGCTGAGTCTGTCTCCTCTGGCAACTCCCTTGCACTAGTGATGCTGATACATTCTTTAAGCCATCACCTGGATATGCATTGGGTCTCATGATATGCATAAGCTCTATTGAGAAGGATGAGCAGAGAAAAGTCAGTGCCAGAGTACAAAGAAAAGTAGGCCATGCAAACCCAAGCAAAGGTAGCCACCTACCTCTGTGGTGCTCCAATGCAACTCAAACCAGCTTCTGTGTTATTTTATAATTGCTCTCAACACTTACCCTTCACTGTCTCTGTGTGTAACCAGTCATTGAGGTGAGGGTCCCAAGGCCTTACCTGAGTTTCCCTTCTGAGTTTCATAGTCACTCATTAACTGTGTGGTTAGCAAGCTAACTTGGGGTGGGAGTGTGTGTGTGAGGATGTTTAATAGGCTATTCTTCAAACCAATCTAAAGTAATAAATAGCCAGTGGATTATAGCTTCTTACTTTAAGACCAGAGGATTTAGACACTGATTTTGAAAATAGTTGCTTCAGTGCAGCAAAGGAAAAAGACAGAAATGGAGATGAGCTAGCAGCTTCTTGACTGCCTCATTCAGATATCACAAACTTCCCACTATTAATTTTATTTCCCTTTAGATAGTTGACACAGTCTTACAAATGAATCCCTCTGAACTAGCATTTGTCACACCTAATATTGTTTAATCCTGACAAAGATTGTAGTCTAGGAGAGTTCCCAGTTTTTAGAAGGAAGTGTCACTTAACAGTAACAGCAAGCCAAGAGTGACCTCTACCTAACTCCTGGTTTTCAGTTTGTTTCCCTTAGAAATCAAAGCCAAACATGACAAACTCCTTAAACTCCTAAGTTTAAGTTTTCCCTGATAAGCAGAGTTAGAGATCCCCTACTTTAATATTAATTCTTTGTCATTGCTAAGCCCACCTTCCCCAAGGAAGGGCTAGGCCTTTAAAGAGGGATTATTGGGAAAGAACCCACAGAATCTTCTAGAGTGGTCTTTTGGGTCTGATCTAAGTGCATATCATCTGCTACAGACAGGGACTTAAAGCAGTCTGAGGTCCTCCTTTACCTGGGGGTCCCTGACGTGGTCTTCAAGCTTAGCATTGGCGTAGTGCTATACTGGACATTCATATTTGACTCCATTGAGTCAAGTTCCAGGCTTCCTCTGTGAGAGACTGAATTCCTATCCACCGTAGACCCATCCCCACATGCTGCAATGGAAAAGTTTATGTTCTACTGTATGCGATGGTGGAGGAACTAACTTCCTACCACCCTTGGCAATTGATCATGGAGGCCAAAGGTATACAGGAAAGCTTGCTTTCCAACTTGAAACCTGATCATTATATTCTGAAGGGTGAGTTTTTAAAGGGGATTTCCCCCATGCAAAACACCGGGGTGTATTTTGTTCCTTGTTCATTGCTGTTACATGTACCATTTACTCGCAACTTCTGATGTGTTTCTTTGTTTTCTGTGTGTTGCAGGCAGCATAGTGTACCTCGGGATGATGGTGGGGGCATTCTTCTGGGGAGGACTGGCAGACAAAGTGGGAAGGAAACAGTCTCTTCTGATTTGCATGTCTGTCAACGGATTCTTTGCCTTCCTTTCTTCGTTTGTCCAAGGTTATGGCTTCTTTCTCTTCTGTCGCTTGCTTTCTGGATTCGGGTAAGGTTTTCTCCTTCATATTTTATAGTAATGTGTTTATTCATAATTGTGCATGTTCCTTGCTCTGGAAGACCTCATTACCAAGAAATGATCTCCTAACACATTGACTCTATTTTAGAGGTCATCCTTAGAAGCTATAATGTTGATCCTTGGAAATGTGGTCTTCAACCTTTAAGTCTAGACAAGAAATGAAATACACCTTTTGCCTGTGGTTCATGCTTCTGTATTAACTGCTAAAAAGTTGGTATTGTTTGAAGAAGAATGTTACTTACAAGCCAGAGAACATTCATGAATGTGTGTTACTTTTGAAGGCTTAGTGTTTTACCTACTATGAACTCATTAAAAGTCTAAAGCACTTAAAGACTGTCTTAAATCTATGATTACAGTGACTCAAAATAACCGCGGTGTATTGATCTGTAACATGAATATATTTAACTAAGGAGGAAGCCTGTTTTTTGAGATGTAATAATATTTTCCACTGTGAATTCCTGATTTCTGTTAAATTAAAAGATATCGGGCTGTTAGACAAGGGCAGTGACATGAGAGCCAATGATGCCATTTTCTTTCAAAAGATGAGGTACTTATTGCTTCCCTGAGTCCACAACTTAAGAGTCGCCTGATTACAGGCGTATGGGAAATGCCATTTTAACAAGGAAAAGAATTTTCAAATACCAATTCTTGAGATTTTTTTCAAGGTATTGGTACACATTATATTTTAAAAATTGATCTAGGCGCAGGTGACTCATACCTGTCATTGTAGCTACTCAGGAGGCTGAGATCTGAGAATCACATAAAAAACGAGCTCAAGCAGGAACGTCCATGAGACCCTTATCCCCAATTAACTCACCAAGAGTGGGAAGTAGAGCTGTGGCTCAAGTGGTAGAACACCAGGCTTGAGCCTAGGCCAAATACTAGTATGAAAAGTAAGAAAAGAGAGAAAGAGAGAGGAGGGAGAGAAAGAGAGAGAGGGAGAGAGAAAGGTAGAGAAAGAGAGAAAGAAGGAAGGAAAGAAAAGAATGAAAAGGAAAGGAAGATAGGAAGAAAGAAGGAAGGAAGGAAAGAGAAAGAAAAAAGAAAGGAGGAAGGGAGGGAAGGAAGGAAAGAAAGAGAAAGGGAGGGACAAAAGAAAGAAAAGAAAGAAGGAAGGAAAGAGGGAGATGGAGATACAAATTTGTTGTAACTGTTGATGATAGACCATCACAATCTACACAGCAGAAGGCAATTCTAAGAAAAAAAGATCAAGGTTCTTCAATGTGTCTTTCTTTAATTACATAGAATCCAATTTCATTACTTATGAACTCAGAAGCTAAGCCTAAGAAGTTTTCATTTCATTAATGCAACTGCAGCCAGACAATTAGGGTCCTCAAACTACAGATATTAGATAAAAGATCATGTTATATCTACATAATTAATCAGCTCCTTCCATCCGCATCATAGCCAGTGTTTAAACTGAGAAGTAAACAGAGAAGGAAAGATATGATATTAGAAATGTTTCTTTTTGGGCCTGTGGTTCTCAGACCTCCAACAACATCATGCATTTCCTGGAAGCTAGTGCTTGCCCTTCTTCTGCCTTTGAAATTTCTTTCTTTTTATAATTTTGAAGTTATTTATTAATAACTATTATTACCTTTAAGTAGTTGAACAAAGGAGTTGCAATTTAAGAAAACAATTTATGAATTTAAATATCCTCAGTCTTGCCACCCCTAAGAGCATCTCAGTAGTGATTCCTACCACAGTTCCATCCTCCCTGAACATACTCACTTCTTATGTGTTTCTTTCTCTCTCCCACTAGCATGTAATTTCCAAAGGGCTGGAAATGCCTCTTGTATTGGATTGATTGTCCCTTGGTATCTGTGGGTCATTGTTTCCAGGACATTACATGGAGACAAAAGTCTAGAGATATTCAAATCTTTCGTGCAAATAGTCTAGTATTTACACGCGATGTGCACACACCCTCTTATGTTTTAATTCACCTCTAGATTATTTCCAACACCTAATATTATGTAACTGCTAAGGTTTTAAGTTAGAAAGAACTCTATTTACTCTGTATGTAGTAAATAATGATCATATCCCCTTTATTAGGAGATAATGACCAAAAAAGGCTGCACATACGCAATTGCAGATAACTTTTTGAAATACTTTCAATCCATGGTTAATGGGATCCCAGGATCTGGAATCTATGGCTAGGAAGGGCACCTGTGCTGTTTGATGGCCCTCGAGAAGGTAGGCATGGCTAGTAAAAGACAGCAATGGGAAGTGTGAGCCCATAGACCTGCGGCCCAGGCAGCTTGTGAAGCGAAATCGGAAGCCTAGCAAACTCCTACTTGAACTATGTAGACAAAAAAAAACAACAACAAAGTGACTGAAAACCTAATGACTCAAAAACAGAAAGCTATGGCCCCTCCGTCAATTCCTAAGCCGGAGCCACTTCACAGACGCAGAACCCTTTGAACAAGAGGGAGATCACGTCCCCGGGAAGAAGGATGCCCCTACCCTGCCAAAAAATTATTCTGTTAATATTTCTACCAGCCTTCCCTAAGGGAATCCACAACCTTTTAACCAGGAGCATAGTGCTTGGGGGGCGTTGCGGGGGGCAGGCCTCTCAGAGCTTAATGGACACTGGCTCAGAACTGACATTAATTCCAAGAGACCCCAAATGTCACTGTGTCCCACCAGTCAGCATAAGGACTTTGTGGAAGTCAGGTGGCCAGTGCCATTTTAGCTCTGGTGTGTCTCAAGTAGACCAGGGATTAAGTTACTGGCTCCATTGGCTCCACCCTGCTGAACTCTTCTGTTCTCTTACCCAGTAGCTGGCAGATACTCACCCCCAGGAGAGCACCTGTCCCTCCATTCTACTCACAGGGAATTTTGGCTCAGAGAAATGTTCTAGATTTCCCAGCCCAAACACTTCTATTTGCTGGTTTCGAATCAGAAATGACTCAGCTAGGAGTTACACTCTAAATAAGTCCTTTTAACCTGCAACTCCACAGTAAAAACAACAACAACAAAACAAATCCTGAACCTCATGAAACCAAGGCGTGGCTATCTTGACGGTTTTGCTGTATCTCATCCAGTTGCTCTGCTAACAAAGCTCTCTTGGTGGTACTGCACCATCCTCCCATTCCTGCAATATAAAGGATCCTGGAAGAAGTGCTTATTTTAAACTGAGATCTCCCTGCATTTCATTGTCCCCAAATATGCTTTACCTTTTGTTTGTTCTGGTGGGAGTTGTTTGTGTTTGTTTGTCTATTTGTCACGGCAAGGTCTTCCGCATGTGATCTTTCTGCCTGGGTCCCCCCAAATGTGGGGGTTACAAGTGTGCTCCACCACACCCAGCTTCGTGATTTTTCTCCTAACTCACCAAGTCATGAAGCGCGAATGTCCAGCTGCCCCATGCTGGGTGACTTTAAGTATTTATTCAATGCAAAGAGAGGTCTCCTTGCCAGGGAGAGCAGTGTTGTGCGGGAATGGAACATAGGTCCTCGCCAATTACTCCTTTGTCTTTCACTTTACTAAGTGAATCTTACACCAAGAGCAGACACAGCCCTCCCGTCCTCACTTACAGCAAATTAGAAAGATGGGAAATGAACTTGGCACCCCTGATTCGTTTTCATCTGTCCCAGAATTGAATTATTTGTTTCCAGTCACTGTTAATTATGAGGATGATAATGCTTTGAATGCCAGGCAATGTCAGAGTCAGGAGCTGCGCACGAAACCTGGCATTGCTAAGCATGAAGGTCAGGAGGAAACCAGAACAGCAATAGGAATTAAAATGAAATTTCAGTTCAGGCAAGGTAGTGCACATCTGTAGCCCCAGCTGCTCAGGAAGTGAAGGGCGGAGGATCAAGAGTTTGAGGCCAGCCTGGGAAGTTAGCAAGACCGTTCCTTAGACGTAAACTGCAAATGGAGGTCTGGAGCGTGCCTATGCACGAAAGGAACACAAAATGGGAACACAAAATGGAGGTGAGAACGAGTGGGGAGACACAAGTAGAGTGGATGGGTTTGGTGGTGGTGGTGGTGGGTGGTGGTAGCTTTTGGTTTCTTTAAGGGGAGCAAAGGAGGGACACAGAAAAGGAGGGAGAAAGAGTGAACAAATGCAACTGTGCTGTTCAGTATACAATATGTGGGAAATGAGCTATGGAACTTGTGGACCAAGGTAGGGGTGACATTGACCAAAAGAAGTAATGCACTCATTATCTGACTTATGAAATGGCAATCCTACTCTGTACAACACTTCAATAATAACAATAAAATTATATTTTTTTTAAAAGTTGAAAGGCTGTGGGGAGGGTGAATATATACCTGTGGAACTCTGTTATTCACGTGTGAAAACAGAACACTGAAGTCTGTTGACATTGTTTTTAAAACAGGAGAGGGAATGGAAGAAAATGGTAGGAGGGGTGAATTTGATTGAGATACATTGTATGCATATTTAGAAATATCACAGTGGAGCCCCTTTGTACAACTACCACAAGCGAATAAATATGTAGTAAATAAATAAATGTATGTGATACAGAAGGTAGCTCCTCCACAGAAGTGCAAAACAATACAACAAGAGCACTTGCCTAGTGTGTGTGGCCCTGGCCTCAACACTAGTACAGAAATGAAGGAGTGAGGGAAAGAAGGAAGGGAGGAAGGGAGGGAGGGAGGAAAGAAGGAAGGGAGAGATGGAGGGAGGGAGGGAGGGAGGGAGGGAGGGAGGAAAGAAGGAAGGAAGGAAGGAAGGAAGGAAGGAAGGAAGGAAGGAAGGAAGGAAGGAAGGAAGGGAGGGAGGGAGGGAGGGAGGAAAGAAGGAAGGAAGGAAGGAAGGAAGGAAGGAAGAAAGGAAGGAAGGAAAAGAGGGAAGGAGAAAGGGCCAAATTATATGTTTATAGGTCAATGCCTTTACAGATCAATATTTTAAAATAACTGACGTTTTCTACCAATTATTCTGCTTACACTTTATGTAATACTGCGGGCAGTAACTGCTTCCTGGATCAAGGAATATTTTTTTATTGTGACTTTGGAAATTAAGAACCAGTACCACGGGCTGGGGATATAGCCTAGTGGCAAGAGTGCCTGCCTCGGATACACGAGGCCCTAGGTTCGATTCCCCAGCACCACATATACAGAAAACGGCCAGAAGCGGCGCTGTGGCTCAAGTGGCAGAGTGCTAGCCTTGAGCGGGAAGAAGCCAGGGACAGTGCTCAGGCCCTGAGTCCAAGGCCCAGGACTGGCCAAAAAAAAAAAAAAAAAAAAAAAAAAAGAACCAGTACCACCCAAATCATAGGTCCTTTAGCACTACCAGTGAGCAAAGGAAATATCCCATCCTTGATTCGGTGGTGAGTTCCATTCCTAGTGAGTGTGTGTGCTTCTCACGGTTGTCTTTGTCACTAACCTGAGCCTTGCAGTCAATGCAGCACCCTTAGTTCCTCTACCAACCCAGGCTGTTCAGGGACAATTAGCCTGTGCTCTTTTGTCTAAGCTCAGCACAACATCCTCAGGGGCTGTGATATCCAAGTTGCTCTCCTAAAGCAGAAGGTGATAAAAAGTCCATCTTTGGGGATGCTACTTTGATTTCTTATTTCTGGCTCCAATCAGTTCATTAACACACAATGAATTGGTCCTGAATTGCCATGTAATTCTCCTGACAGTTCAGTGTCTTCCCTTCTTTGGGTTGATTCTGAGTAATAAAGGATGTTTTCGTGCAAGTTATTTGTCATTGTGATTCCTGACATAGACTATCCTGACATTCTCTGTCCTTTGTATAAGCTCATAATACTTGTCCTAATAAAAGCTGCTAGAGTTGGTTCTTGATGGACTTGGCTCTGGATTTATCACCTGTAAAGATCCATGTGGATTTACAGTAGTTACCTAATTTCCTCCTTAGTTACATAGTTATGTTCTGGTAGAATGTCTCCCTTTCCAGTGAAGATGGAAAATACAAGGTGCGGGTAGAGGATTGTTTCATAATTACATGGTAAATAAAATAAGCTAAAATGAAATTATTCTGTGTTACATGCTATTGGAGAATTAAAACATCCTCAGTACAAGCAGTCATCAGATATTCTGTAATTTCTCCCCTAGATTTATGGCATATTTCCAGGCATGTTAAGGACAATTGCTCTTATTTTGCCTTTTGCCTTCCTCTTTCACTGCAGAAGTCTAAACTTCCCTTTGCCTGAACAGGCAGTGTATGTGGTGATTTTCCATTGCTGTAATGAAATACTTGAAGCAGTCAACTTAAAAAGAGGAAAGGTTTATTGGCCCACAGTTTGGGAGATGTCAGTGCGTGGCTGGCTGGCTCTCTTGCTTTCGGCCTGTGGTTTGGCTTTGTACGATGCAGGGAGCCTGTGCCGGGCAAGCTTCCTCATGGCCATCAGGAAGTGATAGAAGATAAGAAAGAGTGCGGTTCCCAATGTGCTCTTCAAGGATGTGCTCCCCATTACCATCATCCCTCGCACTCGCTTCCAACTCTTACAGTTTCCACACCCTCTCAAAAGCTCCAAAGACTGCAAGGAAGGGACCAGGCTTTGGGAAAGTCATTCAAGCCAGGGCAGCCAGCATGAGGTACAGAGAAAACAGCACCCATTAAGTTCTTGGGTAAGCTTTGTGCAGACACTAATCTTCTCTGTCCTCCATCACGTAATGTGCTAACCTGATTTGACTTTGTCTCACATACCCCAGCAGAGGAGAAATTTCATCTTGGAAGCTGACTCACCCTTTGCTCTACACAATATCCCACTCATAACTTTGTTTAGACTATTGAGGAAAATATATAAATATGAACGGTGATAATTTACTGGATACTTAATAGTGAGTCACACGCAGACTGCAGACGTGTTTCAGCAGGTACTGTGTGTGTGTGTGCGTGCACGCACGCGTATGAGGGAACAGCTCAGTTTTCTCTATGTGTTTTAGTGTAGAAATTTTATAATGGTGCTAAAAACCCAAATCGTTATTTATTAAAATTACAATTACATTTTTTTTTCCAGTCTTGGAGCTTGAACTCAGGGCCTGAGCACTGTCCCTGGCTTCTTTTTGCTCAAGGCTAGCACTCTGCCACTTGAGCCACAGCGCCACTTCTGGCTTTTTCTACATATGTGGTGCTGAAGAATCAAACCCAGGGCTTCATGTATACGAGACGAGCACTTTACAACTAGGCCATATTCCTAGCACCTTTAGAATTACTTTTATTAGAATTATTTATTACCTTAATTCCCAAATACCAATATTCAGTGTTATTTTTAAATCATTTTTGAATCTGAATAATTTTCCTTTATGTTATGAAATTTCAATGATTAATCCTTCCATACCTCCTTTTACTAAGGATAATTAAGATTTGACAATATTTTGACGGGAAATAGACTTAATATATGATACTGAGAAAAATTCCTTATGAGTCACTTTGTTTTGATTGCTCCATTTATATTAACATTCCATCCAAAATTAACCTGAATCAGTTACTGGTGGCTTATACATGTAATCCTAGCTAGTTGGGAGCCTAAGAACAGAAAAATGGTAGTTTGAGGCCAGCCAAGGAAGAGAAATTCCCACAGCCCCATAGCACCCATAGCTGAGTTCGTTGGCATGTGTTTGTCATCTCAAGCTATAGAGGAAGCTGAGATTGGAAGGATGTGGTACCAAGCCAGCTCAGACAGAAGAGGCTCTGTCTTCACGAAGGAAAACTGGATGCAGTGACACATGCTTGTGAGTTTCATGATGATGGAGAGCCTAAAATAAGTGTGTCACAACTCAGGTACCTGCCTGGACAGGAAGCAAGAATCAAGCCTTAAAATAACCAGTAAATGGGGCTGGGGATATAGCCTAGTGGCAAGAGTGCCTGCCTTGGATACACAAGGCCCTAGGTTCGATTCCCCAGCACCACATATACAGAAAACGGCCAGAAGCAGCGCTGTGGCTCAAGTGGCAGAGTGCTAGCCTTGAGCAGGAAGAAGCCAGGGACAGTGCTCAGGCCCTGAGTCCAAGGCCCAGGACTGGCCAAAAAAAAAATAAATAAATAACCAGTAAATGATAGTGGTGAGTGATATTACAGCATTCTAGTAATCATGAGGCCCTAAGTTCAAAGCTCCAATTAACTTGAAACAACAACAACAGCATATACCTGAGCAGATTTCAGTAGTAGCTATTATTATGTAATAATACATAGTAAGCTTTCCGTGTTAGCTGGATTGGAAAAATGTAAAAGATAGCCATTTTATACTTTGCATTGTGGATTTTAAAATAGGAACGCCTGACTCCCGTCCTTAGAACTCTCCATATTTTGGCCAGAAGATTCTTTTGGGTGGGTTGCTGTCTTAACCATTTTAGTCAATATAGGATGTTTGGCCTTCCCCCTGGTCCCCTACCTATGTGATTCTACTGAGTTATGCCAACCAAAATTGTCTCCAAGCACCATCAAACAATTTAAGGGTAGAGCAGATTCAGGGAACAGAAGAGTATTAAAAATTCAACTTTATTGAAAAACTACTGACACATGGAAATGTGAGAACTTAAATATACACGTTTTTACTCTCTTGTATGTCATTTCACAAATTATCTTAAGGCAACAAGCAATATCACTGACCAAAAAAATCTCTTACATGTATTAGCTGATCCCATAAAACATTTAGATAGAATAACGATAGGAAACTTTCTAAAATCTGTCAACTCTGGGGCTGCATTGTGATGGTCTTTTCTTGCCCTGGACACTTAATATAGGAAACAAATTATTACAAGCCAGGAGATCCTTTTGGCCTTCCCTCCTACGCAGATATTTTTATCCAGGATCATGATAGTAGCTACTTCTTCCTAAGTGGCACATAGGTACTTTGGAAGTTCCAATAATGGCCGACAGGATTGCCCAGTGCCCACTGACTGGTGTCAAGTAAACCCGCTCCTTCATAAGGACCATCAGGGCATCTGGGCAAGGGGTGATCATAGCCGCTAAGGTGGAAGGTCACACGGGAGGTCCTCAGGAGCTAACCTGCAATGAGAACGTCCATCCCAGCATTCTCAGTCTCTTGCCTGGCCATAGTGAGTCAGGAGGTAGTGTACATTTCCACTCACGGGCATACCTTAAGTCATCGCAAGGCTCCAAGATGGAGTAATCACATTTTACTCTTTGATATCAAATTTGCTTGAAATCTCATTTACATCTCAATGTAATGTAATATGATGTAATTTACATTCTAGAAATCTAACACAAATAAAGCTGTAACATACCTTTCAACGACATCACCAGAGATTCTCTCTGTAACCTGCTATGTAGCTGCACATCAAAAAATAGCTATCTATATTTAAAAGCTCACATATGTTTGGAACAGATCTAGCTGAAGTTATGATGGTGTCTGAGGCTCACCTCTCTAGAATGAACAGAATTTAGATTCTGTAGAAACTTGTTTCAGAATTCTTCACCCGACTAGAGGCCACTCGGATATGTCATCTCTCCAGGGCTCAGTCGGCAGGTCTTGTAATGACCTCTGGTGGAAGCGTTATACCCCATTCTCTTCATGTGTGCTTGATTGGGTCCAGATGATTTTATCCATGTCCCTGAGCTTGCACTGATTCAGCTGTGGCATCCGTGGGATCGAGACCAGAGCCCATCTAGGAAGTCATCCTGTGGATTGTGTGTTTGTCAACACATTAGCCTGACAGGGCTGCAGGACCAGCTGGGGTGGGCTGGCAGTGAGTACCGGTTGCAGATGGTCCCCTACAGGTGTTTGCAGCTGTGTTCAAAGTTCTCACCTCATAGGCAGACCATATTACAGAGTCTCTCTTTTTGAATAAGCCAGTTAAAATATTTTCTAGGTACTACCATATTCTTGTGGCTTTTTTTTTAAACCAGTACTGGAGTTTGAACCCAAGGCCACATGCTGAATCAGCTTGCTTGGTAGACTGGTGCTCTCCCACTTGAACTTGCTCTCCGGCCCTGGTTTTTGCTGGCTATTTTGGAGACTGAGTTTTGTGAACTTTTCTTCCTGCTCTGAACCACATTCTTGCAGGTCCACCTGCAGTTCCATTGTTAGATTCACTTACATGGTTAGGTCCTGTAGTGAGTAGAAAACGCATTTGATTCTCAAGCTAGACTCTGAACCACTCCACCTTTTGGCCACACTCACTAACTGTATACATGTGACGGTTTTGCAGGAAGGAGAATGACACCTAATATTAAACATTGAGACAATACTATTAAAATGATAGAAGATCCCCATCCTTTCATATGCTGTGTGGTGATAGGAATGTTAAAGATTGCCCTGGCCTCTCGTGTAAGCTGTCCAGATCCCAACATCAGGTGTTTTCTGTCTCTCTCCCAGGATCGGAGGAGCCATTCCTACAGTCTTCTCCTACTTTGCTGAGGTGCTGGCCCGGGAGAAGCGGGGTGAGCATCTCAGCTGGCTCTGCATGTTTTGGATGATTGGTGGCATCTACGCTTCCGCCATGGCCTGGGCCATCATCCCACACTATGGTAAGGAGCTGCCCCTGCACCAGCCAGGGGAAACCTGGCTTTGTTTTAGTTTTCACATCCACCTCCACTTTCCTGTCTTCTAAGTGCTAACTTAAGGACAACTCTGTCCTCACCATGCTTCTCCTTTTCGTGGCACCCAAGAGGATTTTCTTTGTGTATAAAGATCTATATAAAGCAAGTGAATGTTATGTGTTATGTATGCAACCTTTTATATATGTGTGTAAGAGGAAACACCCATTACCGCATACTCTCACAACGCTTCTGGTTGCCTGAATGCACGAGAATGATTTTCCCCACTAACCAGGTCTCCTATAGCTGGTGTCTTGAATTTCACTCAGTTCCAACACTATCTGCTTGAGTTTAAAGTCCTGTCCTACAGATTGAAGACTCAAATCCACAGGACTGCCCTCCCTTCCATGCCAATTCCACGTCTAAGCCTCTGAAACTTCTGACTGACCAGCAATGAGCAGGTCTTCCCATAGTCCTTGCCCCATCTTTGAGCTCCATCAGTTGCTAGAATGGCTCACAGATCTCAGAGAATAACTGCACTTGAATTTTCCAGCTCATTCTCAAGAATGTCACAAAGGATGCAGATGAGAAGTCAGATGAAGAAGTACAGAGGGTGAGGTGAACTCTGTCTCTCTTTTGCGTGTCTTGCTTGCCTGGCTGGTGTTTCACCACTTGAGCCATGCCTCCAGCCCCTTTTGTTCACTTTAGTTAACATTAGAACTGACTAGAAGGAAAATAAAAAGCAATGGAGGCATCGACAAAGTAGCTTATTTTATGTCTCCTGAGACTGACTTGGAGAAATGCAAGGCTGGTGTGAGAGCAGATCATGGAGCACCCAGAGTGCTCTTCTCCCAGTTCCACCATTCTTAGCACATCCTAGCAAGTAGGCCAATATTCAGGGATGCACAAAATACAAAGGAGGCATACGAATATGCCTGTGTTCCTGTCAAGAGTTGTCTTAAAAGCCACCCAAATCCATTTATATGTCATTGTGGAGAACTTTAACCCATGACCAGCAAAGAGAAGGTAAGTTGGGCTAGAGTGGACATCAGGAAACAAACTGTCTACGCTGCCCTATTTCACTCTGCCTCTGCAGACTCCATTAAGAACACTCCCAAATTTCATAATCTATTCCAGTCCACCCTTCATATTAACCAGTTTGGGAATGCAAGTAACCAGAATAGCTCTGGTTAACACCAGAACAGGAACTTTCTAAAAACCTATTGGGCAGTTCACAGAATGGTTGGGAAGCCCTCAGTAGCACCAAAAATTATAATACTCATTTTGAAAAATGAATGGCAATATCAAATGCTGGTGAGGATACAAAGGAAATGCATTTTTCATGCATTGCTGAAGGGAATATAAAAGAATGCAGCTACTCCGGGTAATATGTTAGCAGTGTCTTAAAAATGGAAATATATAGCTAACATCACCCAGCTGCTGCACTGCTGGAGAAAAATGGGAATGGTTGTCCATCTGAAAACTTACTCATGAGTCTTCACAGCACCTTTATTTTTAATATCTGAAAACGACAAACAACTAAAATGGCCTTAATACAATTGAATGCTACTATCAATGAAAAGAAAGAAGTGAGTCATTCAATAACGTGTGGACCTTAAGGACATATTTCTGAGTGCAAAAGCCAATTTCAAAGGGCTTACTTCTATGACATTCTAGAAATGGGAATACAAGACATGAAGAACAAGTTAGGGATTACCTGGGCATAGTGGTAGTCAGAGAAGGTGTGCCTGTCCCTATAAAGGGACCACACCAGGAAGATATTAGTAGACTTGTTTATGTTTTGATTTTTGCGGTGGTTACATGACTCTACACATGTGATAAAATGACATTGGACTGTACACAGTTAGACTTTTGTCTCCATGGGTTCCACATTTATGGAATTGATCAACTATGGACCAAAAACATTTGGGAAAACATTGCATGTGCACTTAACATCTACAGATATTATTAACATTTCCCTAAATAGTATGGTATTACAACTATTTACATAATATTTGCATTGTCCTTAGTGTTATAAGTAACCTAGAGATGATTTGAAGTATCTGGGAGGGTCCCTACAGGCTATGTACCCATACTAAGCCATCTAATATAAGGGCTTAATCATCCACAGGTTTTTGTATTCAAAAGAGATCGTGGAACAAATCCTCTGCAGATGCAGTGTTATACCTGTGCTAATACTGCATGATCGCTTCCTACTTTCAGAATTGTGCTACGGTTTTATAAGACGAGACATTGAGGGAAACTTGGTCACCTGTACACGGGATTTCTCTTTGCAACTTTGCAAGAATTTATTATTGTTTCAAAATTGGAAGTATAAATACACTTTGAGCAATATACCTTGGAAGATAATTTTTCCATATAGCCTCTCATTCTAATAATCTTGAGAGACAGCCATAGTGTTACTACCTTTTTTTTTTTTTTAAATGGAGAACTTGTTGCATAGAAAAAGTGTCATTTCTCAGCCAGGCACCAGTGGCTCACACCTGTAATCCGAGTTACTCAGGAGGCTGAGAGCTGAAAATTAAGATTTAAAGCCAGCCTGGGCAGAAAAGTACGGGAGACTGTTGTCTCTAACCAGCAAAAAAAGCTACAAGTGGAGTGCAGCTCCACTGGTAGAGAAGCAGCACCGAGAGGAAAAAGCTAAGAGAGAGCACTCGGGCTCTGAGTTCAAGCTCCAATACTGGCACAAAAAGAAAAAAAGAGAGCAGTGTGGGGCTGCAATAAAGAGAGAAGGAAAGAAGGAAAGAGGGAGGGAGGGAGGGAGGGAAGGAGGGAGGGAGGAAGGAAGGAAGGAAGGAAGGAAGGAAGGAAGGAAGGAAGGAAGGAAGGAAGGAAGGAAGGAAGGATAAAAAGGAAAGAAAAGTTGTCACCTCCCAAAGTGACACAGATAATGGAAAGCTGGACATTAGAAACGATCTTGTGATTCTTCAAGATGAGCTCCAGGCATGGCAGTGTGGAGAAGCTCACAAAGGGTGAGCCAGCGGGTGGTCTGGAGGCCGGTCTGTCTGGTGTGCCCACCACTCCCTTTTTCTGCCCAGGTGATGCAGTGACAGTCCTGGACCAGACCCTCAGAGGTCTGAGCCTACATCATTTGCCTTAAAGCAAAACCAATTGCATGCAGAATCATTTATTTTTTAAATGATCAGTTTGTAAAACTTCATAAGAGACAGGGGGTCTTTTAAATTAATTCTTATGTCCCATGCTTTATGGCCCACCGCGGAGTAAATCTGCATGTGGCCTTTTATTTCCACCAAAGGCAGCCTGAGATCTTTCACTCTCCTCCCCCACGGCGCACAATCCACCCTTCCGGGCCCATTGCCCACCTTACTCTCCTTACTATGCAGAGAATTCAAGCTCTGTCCAGCTTCCTGCTCCAAATTTGCATGTCTCACCGGTATTAGGCTGCTCAGGTTCCCACTTAGACTGTTGACTATGAGACCTAAATAGCACCATTTCTTTTTCATAGTTCTGGAGACAGGAAATCAAGGCCAAGATGGCTTAGGCGGTTTCTAGTGAGGTTCTCTTCCTAGTGAGCAGGGAGCTGCCTTTGTAGTATGCCTTCACATGCAAGTTGAAGGGGAGATTTGTCTCTTTCTTCCCTTTCTTATAAAAAAAAAAAAGAGGAAAAATCAAACAGGCCACGGTCCTATTGAATTAAGGCTCTACCCTCATGACCGTAGCTCATCTTCATTACTTCCTAAAGGCCCATCTTCTGATCCATTGATTATTGGGAGGGGAGGCTTCAACCTACAAATGTTGGGGCATTCAATCAGTCCACCATACCGCTCACTGTGGCCTTAAAACAAAGGACTCTCTGGTTACCAGGAAGCACCCTAACTGGATCTTTTTCTCAGAAATAAGGTCTTGCTGGATTCTGTAAATCCATAAGGACTCGCTGTCTCCTTTATGTGTACATTTCTATATTTGGAAGCAGACAAAATACATGGGTATATGTCAGAGGGTTCTTTGGAAAGAACTGTTCTGAAAATACCCTTGCTGGGCTGAATTCATCATTAACCTAATTAGATGCTTTATTCAAGGCCTACAATTAGCACCATTACCAAGTCTTGGTAACTAACTGCTGTGCTTCTCAATTAACTTCCACCTGGAGAGACATGAAATTTGTCCTTGCTTTCTGAAATGTCCCTCACCTGGCTGTTATGACCATTCTTCAGATTGCCATGAATGATCTTGAACTGGCTTAGAGGGAAAGAGATACAGTTTGGGGAAAGGTAAAGAAATCTTCCTAGCCAGGTGGCAGTGGCTTTCCCCTATAATCCTCACTACTCAGGAGGCTGAGATCTAAGGCTCACTGTTCAAAGCTTGCCCGAGCAGGAAAGTCCCTAAGTTTCTTATCTGCAATAAACTACTCAGAAAAAGCCGAAAGTGACCCTGTGGCTCAAATGGTAGAGTACCAGCCTTGAGCACAAAGAGGCTCAGTGACAACTGCACCCAGGCCTGGAAGTCAAGCCCCATGACTGGCGAGAGAGCGGGGGGAGGGGGGGGGAGGGGGCAAGGAAATTTCCTTCATATTGTAACATACACGTTGGTTATTGTTTTTCTCTCTTATGCATGATGGGGTCTCCAAAACATCCTCCCTGAGTTTATCCAGATTGTCATGGCGAGAACTTGTGGAGCTACCAACCTGTTTTTACAACCATAATACTGTTGTTTCTGCCAAATACTCTGATTTGATCAGGAGTTTATACTTGCTAGCAAGGTACTCCGCTGCTCAGCCTCACCTCCAGCCCTTTGTGCACTGCTAAGGTTTTTGTTTCTGTTTGTTTGTTTTTGCCAGCCCTAGCTTCTTTGCCAGTCTCTGGCTTTCTTTTCACCCAAGGCTAGCACTCTACCACTTGAGCCACAGCATCACTTCTGGCTTTTTCTCTATATGTGGTGCTGAGGAATCGAACCCGGGGCTTCCTGAAAGCTAGACAAGCACTCTACCACTAGGCCACATTCCCAGGCCTGCACTGCTAAGCTTTGAGACAGAGTCTCACTTGCTGTGCAGACGTGTGCCTGGCTCACCATCTTCCAATTGCAGGCACACGCTGCCATGCCCAGCCTCTTTCTGTTGAGAAGTCTGTTGCAGACGTTCCTGCCTGGCTGGTCTGAAATCATGAACCTCCCATGTCAGCTCCGCACTTAGCTTAAGATGATAGGTGCACCACTCCCAGCTATAGATCGAGAATGGGTTTTATAAATCTTTCCGCCCCGGCCGGCCTTGAGTTGTCCTCCTATTCTCAGCTTCTCAGGTAGCTAGGATTACAGGCATGGCCTACCAGCACCTACCTATATTCTTTCATTGATAAGACTTAAGCCAAACTTTGCTTTTTCCATAACCTACCAGCAGGAGCATTGGAGCTAAATGAGCTTGCATTTCCCTATTGTCCTGTGGTGTAATGTAGAGATTATATTGCACATGGCTACCCTTGTGTCAAAATCAAGTTGAGCTTTGCTCTGCATTGCTTCTAGAGGATCTCAAGACAGTCCAAGGAGGTCCTAGCAAATGGGCCATTTCCCACAACTGGATCACACATGGGCACCTGTGCGACTGATTCCCTGAAATACACAATGAGTGCCCTAGAATGGAGTCTTAGGAGGAGAGGTCGAGAGCGTTCAATAGACAACATTTAAAGTTCAAATTAGGATGGAGGAAAATCTGAGGAGGCAATGAAGCATCTCCAGTTTAGAGGATAAACTTTAGTTCAGGAGTTGTGTGCTCCTCTCTGTGACTTCGGAGCACGTGTCTGCTCGGGTGTTTACTGCGGCATTGACCACACATTCCTCAAGCTCAAGCCTGGAGGGGCTCTTCCTCCATGAAGCCCCCCACTGCGGAGTGTGCACAGGGGGCTGAGCCGGAGACGCTTGGGAGAGGTTGGAAAACAGCAAGTCTGTGTGGTGCTGGAAGAACAAAATTTGGTCAACTAAGGGAAGCAAAGTACGGCAAAAGAAAATAGGAGTCCGAGCAGAGTGGATGGTGACGCTACATCCTTACTTTTGTGCCAGTACTGGGGTTGGAACTCAGGGCTTGGGCACTGCTGTTTAGCTTTTTCACTCAAGGCTGCCACTTGAGCCACATCTCCAGTTCTAGCTTTGTAGTGGTTGATTGGAGCTAAGAATTTGGGCTGGCTTTGAACCTCAATCCTGAGTAGCTAAGATTATAGGTTTAAGTTACCCTTTGCTGGCGGTGGCTCTACATCTTAATCAAGAGAGTACTCTTGGGCTGGGAATATGGCCTAGTGGCAAGAGTGCTTGCCTCCTACACATGAAGCTCTCGGTTCGATTCCCCAGCACCACATATATGGAAAACGGCCAGAAGGGGCGCTGTGGCTCAGGTGGCAGAGTGCTAGCCTTGAGCAAAAGGAAGCCAGGGACAGTGCTCAGGCCCTGAGTCCAAGGCCCAGGACTGGCCAAAAAAAATAAAAAGAAAAGAAAGTACTCTTGTCTAGTCTAGCAGTGGTGAAAGAGATGGGCTGTTGAAGCTGAGTTTGTATTCCTTGCCCAGTCTTCCCATTGATTAGTATCATATCTTAATGAGTTGACTGGCTCCTGCCAGGAAATCGGTTGAGGCCATTTTTTTCCCCTCTGTCCAAATTATCCACCAAAGAAGTGGATTCTAGGACTTTGTCTGTGTTACTGATAATGAGTCCTTATTTAAATGACTTGATGCATGTCACTTATTAGGCAAGCCTTCTGCAGCTGGCGCTATGCTGGATCCTGGCAGAGCTTCCAGGCAAGGTAGGAGTGGAGAGAATTGCTGGGCTGGTGACAGCGAAGGCCAGCCCCGTGCTGCTCGCCCGCCCTGCTGCGGCCCATCGGTGTGAAGCCCTCCCTCTTCATATTCTGTGATGGACTTGGGAGCTCAGCCTTGCTGGCCTTCAGTTCCCATGCTCTTCACACTAGAAATGGTGATCTTCGTTAGAGGAGGTGAAGGCTGGAGAGGAGGGGGACAAGAAGGGAGACTGAGCTGGGAGGAATCACGGGGTCCTGGCTCCATTTGGCTCAACAGTTTAAGGCAGAAACGGCTAAGGCCTTTACTGACCCCAGGTGACATACAAAAGTGAAGGCTATTGCATCCTTGTCCTTGGTAGCTTGTGGAGATTTTCAGAACCCTTATTAGCTCATGATGCAGATACAAGTCAGGTGATTTGACGACCAGTTCTGTATAGAGGCCAATTATGCAGAGACCACCCCCCCAATAGTAAACAAGAGCCGGAGTGGGGCCAGCTCCCCCAAGGACATCAGGGATTCCTCTGGGTTGTAGAGAGAGGGTGGTTTCAGGATCCAGGTAGTTGGAGCCATTGACCCTAGGCCTTGCTAGGGATTCCTTCTACTCACGTCTTGTGCTAATGCACATCTCTGCTTCACTGAATTTTCTTTGTCGCTTTAATATTACTTGCATGATATAGGCAAGGGAAAAGAGACTAAGAGAAGTTAGGTGCCTCGCGCCTGGTCATGGGGAATCTAGAATCCAGAGCCCACTCTGCACCACGCCTCCAAGGCATCACGCTCTTCATGGCTCCTCTCTCTTGCTTCCCGTCCTGCGGGGCTCACATCATGGAGCCACTCGTACTCAGGGCAGCCCAGGTGCCACTTTTTGAAAATCTCTCCAAGCTCAGGGACAATGCTCTTCCTCTTTTTGTCCCAAGACAGGTATTGCAATGACCTAGCCAGGACAGCAGTGTCCTTTCTAGAATCCCCCTTTGTATGAACAGTGATTAAAAGTAGAATCCCCAACCCTACTTTCTATGTCTGTTAGGCATGGGCATATGACAGAGGTACCATGATCATTCAGGGATCTCCCTATCCTAGCCAGACTTTTAAGCGTCACACGTGCTATTATTTGAGAGCTTGAGGGTCTCCACTAGACAGAAGAGGTACACTCCCAGTTTTCAAATTTCTTCTTTTTTTCCTCAGCTTAAGCAATTACAAATGAGAAGTGAAATGGAGGAGCTCAATCTCTTGGCTCACTTGGGATGTGAGTCTTTTATTAGAGGGGTGGGTTACTAGAAGCCTCATCAGCTGGCCCTCATTTCTTTAAGACTCTCACCTTCATATTTACCTGCCTCAAGGCCTTTCTTCATCAGGTTCAAACCTCTAAGTTCCGAAACGAATGTGTCGTTAGCCCCAACCTTGCTTGCTTTGAGAAAGAAAAATGGCACCCATCAAAGAAGAGAGAGAGCAAATATGTGAACAGTGGCCTTATTCCATGGGGATGAAACACAAAAGCCAAAACCCTTCCTCCTCAAAGTCTTGCTAAGGTTGCCCTTCAGCGATTGACAGCTAAAAGTGAGGGAGGTATCTGACTGAGCTGCTTCTGAAGTACATGAGGGCGTATTCTGTGATGTCATTTTAGAGAACAACTCAATGGCATTTGTCAAAATATACATGTTATGCCAAGTCACAAAACGACCACCAAGAAGGCCATCGAGACTCAGACGTTCCGAAATGCAAAAGCAAGGCAAGGCTTTATTCACGCGAGCTGCAGCTCGGGCCTCGTCCTACCCACCAACACAGCGGAGGTTAGGAGGGAGCCTCGAGCTGCGATTACACAGGGCTTATAAAGGCAAAAAACAAAGTTACAGCCATCAAGTTTTCAAGCAAGACAAAAAACAAAGTTACAGCCATCAGGTGTTCAAGCAAGCAAGATTAGGACACGGGTACAAATCTGATTGGCTCAGGGCTCGAGGCATTCTGGGGGCCGTTAGAGTTAAGCATTCCCAGTGGTTAGAGTTCTAGACCGACTGGGCCCTAATAAGCTTGTCCTGGGTTTGCTCACAGGGCCTGCTTATCTCAGGTTCACGTGGTAAAGTGGGGTTCGCGTGGTAAAGTGGGGCCTGACTTCAAAGTCTGGCTCTTCATACATATACACCCTGACCAAGCATACTCCACCCAGAATATGCGGTAAGAGAAAAGCCTGTGTAGTTTGTAGGGGCCACGCATAGGATGTTCATAGCCATGTTTCTTAGGAAAGAAGACAGAGTGGTGTGCCTGTCCATCACCAGGGGAATGGCTGTACGCATTCATTAGAAACAATCGTAGCAACATGATGCATTGTGAAAACAACTGGGTGAAAAGCATCAGGAAATATCGAGGACTAGTTCTTGTTGTCATTATGTAAATGAGAAGATACTCGGCTTATTTTTACAAGGATTTATTCACATTCCAATCTATAAAGAAAGTAAAGCAGCTAAGGAAAAGGTGGTGGGAAGGGAGAAGAATGGCGAACGTTGATAAAAGGACTGAATAATGGTGCATACTACTTGATAATGTGCTAGTGGGAGGGTAATTAATTCAGCCTAAGGTCAAAAAGGGAAAATAAAATGTCAAGGTCTTCATTGGAGTTCCTTTTAATTATTCATTTATGCAAATTTTTCTGGGCATAAGATGTGTAAAGAACAAAAATAAAGTAGTGCAGTGAGTTCTGGACTAGGAATGAGAGACCCTTCCTTGAACCGCTGCACCTTTGGGTCTCCAGGCCTTGGGGTCTGCCTCTCACTAACTAGAAAATGTTTACCACCCCCCTAACTCTCCCATGGCATTCTGGGCTCTTTGTGAGGGATGGGAGATAGATCTCTACCCAGTGTAGGAATAGTCAGAGGGAATTGGAACCTATGAACAAAGCACAGTCATAGTCATTTCCAAGACCCTCATCAGGTCAAGTGTTTGTCTTCCAGTCCTCAGAGACAGAGATGTCACCATTCTGTGCACTAGATCACCAAGTCTTAGTCTTTCCATCTAACTTACCCTCTGTTTGCTTGGATGAATATGTAAAATGGTGGACTGGTTGCTTAGCTTGATTTAATCATTTCACAATATAAATATCCTGTATACTAGAATAGCATACAGAGGTCTCGAGGTTGTAGTGGTAAAGCAAATGATTAGTGTGTGTAAGACTCCAGCACCAATATACATACACACACATAGCATCACACATTATGCATCATAAATATATAATATATAAAATTATTATGTGTCAATTCTTTTAAAAGACACAAAAATTCATGTGCTGATGCTACTGCAGCCCAATGTGTATAGTGCTTCTTCTGGTTTGGGGAAGTTTGTTATTTAAATTTGTGTGTGTGTTTGTTGGTCCTGGATCCTGGTCCTGGGCACTGTCCCTAAGCTTTCTTGCTTGAGGCTAGTGCTCTACCACTTGAGGCACAGTTCTGCTTCCAGCTTTGGGGTGATTCATTTGAGAGAGTCTCACAGACTTGCCTGGCCATTCTGGCTTTACACTGCAATCCTCGGATTTCAGCCGCCTGCTCGAACAGCGAGGATTATAGGCGGGGCTCACCAGCACTGGGATGAATTTTTTTAATGTCACAGCCATGAAGCTGCATTAATTCACAACATGGAAGGACAAGCTCCGTGTGTATAGTCTTCTAAGACGGCTTCATTGTTTCTCCAGGAAGTTATGCATTGTCATAGCCAGGATGTATAGGGGCCTAGCAGCAGAGTTTTATGCTACAGTATCTGATTCAATAACTACTTAAATATAATGGAACGCGTTATGTAGAAAAACCTACATTCTTAGAAGTACCTAGCTGCAATAATGTGATATTTGCCCTTTTGCTCCTACAAAACTAAATATATGTATCAAAAAATCATACTGAGCCTTACAGTCATAGTTACACCAGACTCTGCATGCTTCCACAAAATATGACTCTGATTTCAAAGAACAATTGCAAGTAACATGCCCATTTTATCAAACCTCTCATTAACACATTCAAGGTTTGCCTGAAATGGTCATATATGAAAGATCTGGCAAATGGCCAGTGGAAAAATTCTAGAGCAATTTTAATGCGACAAGAATCAAATGCTTTGTGTCTCTGGTACACTGATTTCCACCTTGGAGGGTACCAAAGAGATGAAGTTTCATTTGGATACATTGTTCTGGCTTCTCAATGGGGGAGAGATTTTAGCAGCAAATAGCAAGCTGATTTTAGTCTTCTGTTCCCGCTGGCTGCCTGCACTATCACACTGCCAGTGTCCCAAAACAAAAGCATCCTGGCAGTTTGTGCGCGCATTGTAAATCACAGTTTCATCTTAGGGAAGGGGTTATTGATTTGCTCACTTGAGTCCCCTTCTCCCTCTGGTTCACACTTCAGTGAGGATTTGAAGCTTCCTTTATGCAGTATATTATAGCCAATCAAAAGGGCGGCCTGTGCTTACCTGATTTATAGTGAAAGGTGATACGGGTGAGTGATTTCACAGCGCACATCCTGCAGAGACTGTAATCCGGAGATAAAAGCCAGAGCAGCTCCACACACTGGCTGGCCAGGCTGCATTCCAATGATTTACCACATTTCCTAAGGCAGGGGCATTTGATTACTTAAGATAGAAGAACTAACATAGTTAGAGGCAATGCATTCATGTTTCATTTTGCATTTAAAGCCAGCTAGCATTCAAATTACCCTGGCTATTAATTTGGCCTTTGAGAATCATACCTAGATGCGAGTTCATTTGTATTTTTCTATAAGAAAATCTTTGAAAAGACAAAATAAAAGGAGGCATATCCATGCAGAAAAGGAAGGAGGAGGAGTAAGAAAAAAGAAATGAGGAATACAATGGTAACAGACAGAAAGTCAGGGAATAAATGAACATCCTGCGAAGAGGCAGCTAGGCACTGGTGGCTCATACGTGCAATCTGAGCTACTCAGGAGGCTGAGATCTGAAGATCAGAGTTCTAAGCCAGCTCAGTCAGACAGATCCATGAGATTCTTAGATTCAATTAGCCAGCAAAAATCTAGAAGTAGAGGTGTGGCTCAAAAGGTAGAGTGCCAGTCAGGAGCGAAAAAGCCAAGTAAGAGTGCAAAGCCTTGAGTTCAAGCTCCAGTATTGACATTACAAAAGAAAGAGAAGAGAGAAAGGGAGAGAGAAAGGGAGGGAGGGAGGGAGGGAGGGAGAGAGGGAGGGAGAGAAGGAGGAAGATGCCCCAAAATGTCTTGACAGCAAGATGAACAAGGCTTTGTTTGATTTCCTGTCATTTTTTGTCATGGGTTTTTTTCCTAAGGTTTAATATGCATTAGTAGGTGAAGTGTTCTGTAGCAGAGCTAAAAATAAACAACCACCACCAAGACTGGGGCATCTACAATATGATTCTAAATATATTTATGGAGAGATATTGGATCTACAAAGAAACATAATGAAAATGGAATCCATATAATTGAATTCAAGCAACAATGTAATGCGGGTGGTGCAGCCGAAGCTGAGGACACAAAATTTTGTCATTGCATTGTACCATGAACGCATATATTGAAAACCTCAGGCTATCAATTTTGTGTGGCATTTGTTTAGTGTAAAAAAAATACTTAAGATAAAAATCATACAAGCATTCATAAAATGTCTGTTGGTTTAGCTACAGATCCAGTAGCAAACATAATTTTTCATGTCTACATTTTTTTTTCCTTTTCCATTTAGCTCAAAGACACATTTAGTCTGTTTTATAAATTATGGCTCCTACAGTTGAGCACAACTCTTCTTGCATCTTGGTAGGTGAAAGCGGAGAAGAGACAGTGGTGATAGGAGCTGTCTTACCTCCATCCGTCCTGTATGCTGCTGAAGGATTTGTATAGTTTAGAAGACAGACTGAGCCAGGCACTGATGGCCGGCGTCTGTCATCCTAGCCACCCACCCAAGGCTGAGAGCAGAGGATTGGGTGGAAAGCCAGCCCAGACAGACTGATCTGAGAGACTGGAAGCCTAGCCACCCACCCAAGGCTGAGAGCAGAGGATTGGGTGGAAAGCCAGCCCAGACAGACTAATCTGAGAGACTGGAAGCGAGGAAGCCAGGAAGGTGTGGCTCAAGCGGTAGAGCAGCCAGCCTTGAGTGAAACAAGCAAGAGTCGAAGGCCTTAGTTCAAGTCCCACTACTGGCACGAAAGAAAGACTTATTTTAATCTAGAATCCTTGCTGCAGATATGGGTCCAGGAGTCCATGTTTCCGTACAGTGATACAGAGCCTGCGTATCAGCTAAGCCATTTGTTCCTGGGATAAATTGAGATGGCTTTGGGGTGACATGTTCGCGTACCGGGTCAGCAGCATACCCCAAGACTTTTAAAACAACTCCTTCCTTAGCCAGCAAGACTGGCTCTGCACGGGCTGGGGATATAGCCTAGTGGCAAGAGTGCCTGCCTCGGATACACGAGGCCCTAGGTTCGATTCCCCAGCACCACATCTACAGAAAATGGCCAGAAGCGGCGCTGTGGCTCCAGTGGCAGAGTGCTAGCCTTGAGCGGGAAGAAGCCAGGGACAGTGCTCAGGCCCTGAGTCCAAGGCCCAGGACTGGCCAAAAAAAAAAAAAGACTGGCTCTGCAGGACAGCGGCTAACACTCGTCTCTTCAGAGCTTCAGAATACATTTGAACTTTACGACTTCATTTTCAAAATTAAAGTAAATATGTCCATAGTCGTGAAAATTAAGGATAATAACTTTTACCACCTGGAGTTGTTTCCTTCTGCGCCTTCTTAATGATGTAGAATGCTCTTTCTCCCTTGCCACACAGGTTACACATTATCGAATTCTATGCACTTAAGCACAGGGCTGTCCTTTGTGTACAGTTACAACATGGTCCTGCAATGAGGCATGTAAATTAATCAGAATTTACATTGTCTTGACTCTGGAGCTAAGTTGTATCGTGTGTGTGTGTGTGTGTATGTGTGGTGTGTGTGTGTGGTGTGTGTGTGTATGTGTGGTGTGTGTGTGTGTGTGTGGTGTGTGTGTGTGTGTGTGTGCAGGTCCTGGGGCTTGAACTCAGGGCCTGAGACTCTGTTCCTGAGTTTTTGTGCTCAAGGGTATGCTCTACTACTTTGAGCCACAGCTACATTTTCAGTTCTTTGGTTGTTAAATGGAGATAATAATAGTCTCACAGGACTTTCCTGTCCCACCTAGCCTTGAACCTCAGATCTCAGACTCCTGAGTAGCGAGGATTACAGGGATGAGCCACCAATGGCTTCAATTTGTATTTTTTGATATAATTGCTTTCTTATGGAATTTTTGCCAAAAAAAAGAGAGGAAAGGAATGAAAAGAAAAGTGGAAAGCAAAGGACAGAAAGAAAAGAAAAAACAGAAGTTTTCATTCATCCATTTGCTTTGCATTGTTTGATCCTCACGTGGTCGACTGTCTTTATCCAACTGCAGAGTAGATGGTCAGCGTAGCTGGGCATCGGCTTCTAGGTTGAGAACAGCTAGGGCGACAGTATGGTCTCACACACGTGTTCCCCATCCTCGCCGCAGCCCCCCACCCGGGCTCTCTGCTCCACTGTTGTTCCCTACAGTCCGTCCTCCACAAGGGAGCGGAGTGATCCCCCACGCATGTGGGTGCATCCTGCCCCTTCCCCCCCCCCCCCCGCCCCGTGTCTTCTCATCACACCTGGAAGTGGCCCCAAGGCCTTGCATTGGCCCGCTTGATCCCTGGCACGCTTCGCGCTCCGGCGCTGTCCCTCACAGGTGGCGTGACAGGACATCCTGGCTGGCCTTGCCCCGCTGGGGACACACCAAGTACATTCACCTCCGTGTGCATTTGCACACCAAGGCCCCGCTTTCTGGAACGGTCTTTCTTCAGACCCCTAGAGATGACCTTTGCACCATACTGAGGACTCCGTTCCTTTCCCTGGAGCCCATCCCTAGCCCGTGCCTCTCTCTGCTTGCGCTGATTTCTAGCACCCATCCAGCACAGCCTCGGCCGTTCCCGTGAACACCGTGTGGGCAGGAACTTGTCTTGCTTAGCATTATGTCTCCTGGAGCCTAAGACAGAGACTGTCATGGCAGTTGCCACAAACATATTTGTAGATCAGTGGCAAGTCAAGTGTCTGTGGACTGGGACCTCACCCACATAAAGAATGTCTCAGTCATTTGACAAATATCCATAAGCACCTGTCATACATAAAACATAATAGCAAAGCAAGGGACAAGACCAGCTGCTGCTTTCAAGGAGGTATAGTCTAGTCCAGCACATTGAATAGAAGAGAAGAGAATATGAGGAGCTCATGTAATTTAAAATGTTCTAGTAACCACATTAAAAGCAAAAAAGAACCAGGCACTGGTGGCTCATGCCTGTCATCCTAGCTACTCAGGCGGCTGAAATCTGAGGATCATGGTTCAAAGCCAGCCCAGGCAGGAAAGTTCCTGGGACTCTTATCTCGACTAAACTACAAAAAAAGAAAATAACAACAACAACAAACAAAAACCCAGAAGTGTAGATTGCATTAAGCAAAAAGCTCAGCACCCATCTCTGAGTTCAAACTCCAGCGTCAGCACCAAAAACAAAAAGTTAAAATAGAGGCTAAGGTACCCTTGGCTCATACCTGTAATCCTAGCTACTCAGGAGGCTGAGACTTGAGGATCTCAATCCAGCTCAGGCAAGAAAGTGTGTGACACTCTTATCTCCAATGAACTACCAAAAGAGCAAGAAGTGGAGCTAGTGGTAGTGCCTTAGCTCTAGCAAGAAGTGGCTCAGTGGGCTGGGGTATAGCCTAGTGGCAAGAGTGCTTGCCTTGTATACATGAAGCCCTGGGTTCGATTCCCCAGCACCATATATATAGAAAACAGCCAGAAGTGGTGCTGTGGCTCAAGTGGCAGAGTGCTAGCCTTGAGCAAAAGAAGCTCATGGACAGTGCCCAGGCCCTAAGTTCAAACCCCAGGACCAGCACACACACATACAGAGCATTTAATTCTAATGATATATTTAACCCAATTAAGATCCAAAATATAGTCATCTCAACATAGTTGCAAAAGATATCCTACATTTTGTTTTTAGTACAAGGTTTTCAAATCTAACATGAAGTTTCTATAATGTATCACAAATTCAGATGCAAGTTTTCACTGGAAATGTATACTTTATATTTAGGTTTCAAAATACTTACAGTTGAAAACGTAGTGTAATGAGCAAGTTATTCCAAATCTAGTCAACCATTTTTGGAATAATTGAATATTCTCTAGATTTTTTTTTAAGTTCCAATTCATTAAAATCAGACAAAATTCTTCCTGCAGGTCCTGAGTCACGTGACTGGCTCATACCTGTAATCCTAGCTATTCAGGAAGCCACCAAGATCTGAGGATCGAGGTTCAAAGCCAGCCGGGGAAGAAAAGTCCTTGAGACTCTAATCTCCAATTTCCCACCAGAAAACCAAAAGTGATATTCTGGCTCAAGTGGTAGAGAGCTAGCCTTGAGCTGAAGGGCTCAGGGACAGTGTCCAGGCCCAGAGTTCAAGCCCCAGGACCAACCAAAGAAAAAGAAAAAAATGGGAGGGCAGGAGGGAAGGATGGAGAGAGGGAGAGAGAGGGAGAAAGGGAGAAGCAAATGGCCAACAAGAAGGCAAAATGAACTAATTCTATTAAGATGGAGAAGCCAGAGTGCAGAGGGAAATCAGGATGGTACAATACAGAGGTAGAGAGATACTTGGTTTATGTAAGTCACATGTCCTAAGCTCCTGAGAACTCAGGAGGATGAGAGCTAAAAATAGATACATCAGATTCAGTAACCTGGTTTAGCTTTGATGGGAGTCTACAGAAATACACAGACACACCTAAGCCCCACAGTTTTTCACAAGTTCATAAATTCAGTCACATCCTGGTCTCCGATGGTTAGGCCGTGTAAATCTGTGAGTGGATTGGATTCCAAGGCCTGGGCCCGGTTTTCATGTTTGGTCAGCGGTGATTCTTCTAGTTCCTGCAATCCCCACTAATGGCAACTCTTTAAGTCTGCATGCTAATGGAAACGGTGAGCGAGCTGTAGATTTGTAGCTAGCTTGGGGCAGTGTATGATTTATGACCATTTGATCTAAAGATATTCAAAGGATGGAATTATTGGAGCCAGGAAGAGAGATGTGATTAATCAAAGAAGACAATTTACTAAATAGCCTGCTAAAACACTGCAGTGAAAACTAAGACCAGGATTCTAGTTCCATCCTGTATGTGTGTGTGTGACAGAGAGACAGAGAAGTAGTTTGTTTCCTTCATGGTTTTAGACTTGTGTGAGTTTGAGTCTTTTCATTTTCCTGGATATCCTTCCATATTATAAAGTTTGGGAGCCTGTGGTTTTCATCTCCAAAAGTACTCTACCATTCAGCATACCAGACACATCTGCCTAATATTTTTCTATGGAAAAAAAATGACTGTCAGGGGGCTGGGAATATGGCTTAGTGGTAGAGTGCTTGGCTATCATGCTTCAGGCCCTGAGCTCAGTTCCTCGGTACCACATAAATAAAATAAAAAATTTCAAGTAATTAAAAAAAATGACTGTCAGGAGCCTCACAAATCTATACCAACATGCATGCACACATAACTCCCCATGCACACACACACTTGCACGCACACACACACACACACGCACACACACTCCACTTCTTGGAAATGCGTAAGGAAGGGAAGGAAGGGAGCATGTGGAACTACTTTGTATGGACCCAGCTGATTCTCAGCAAAGCAAGACACAGTGGCCCTTTCCCTGTCTATAAGCACAGAGACCCCGTCCTCACCTTGTGACTCTCCCCACCCCAGCCCAGCACACACACACACACACACACACACACACACACACACACACACACACGGGCTGACTAACAATGTGCTCGCCTAACACACGTGAGACCCTGGGTTCAAACCCTTATACAAAAATAAAGCTTTCCCCCCGCCCTTCAGTACTGGGGTTTGAACTGAGGGCTTCTTTCTTGCTAGGCGGTGGCTCCGCCACTTGAGCCATGCTTCTGTGCCCCCCGCCCTATTCGTTCGGGTTATTTTTGAGATTGGGTCTTGTGCAGTCTTTGTCCAGTCCAGTGTGGATTTCGATCCCCTGTTGATCTTCCCGTGTGTAGCTGGGATGATAGGTCTACCTGGATTTTTGCTGTTGATAAGGGGGTCTCATGAGGGTGGTTGTTTGTTTGTTGCCTCGGCTGATCTGGAACTGTGATCCCCCTAATCTCAGTCTCCTAGGATTATAGATGTGAGCCACTGAGGTCGAACCCCAATGCCGTCATCTGCCTATTCAGCCCTATGGTTTAAAACAATGGGGGGGCTCTTTCAGTGAAATTAGTGGAATAATGGTGAAATAGCCACAAACATCGGATCCCCCAGATGAATGAGATAGGAGCTATTAAAAAAATCCATCTTGGGGGGCTGGGAATATGGCCTAGTGGCAAGAGTGCTTGCCTCGTATACATGAGGCCCTGGGTTCAATTCCCCAGCACATATACAGAAAATGGCCAGAAGTGTCGCTGTGGCTCAAGTGGCAGAGTGCTAGCCTTGAGCAAAAAGAAGCCAGGGACAGTGCTCAGGCCCTGAGTCCAAGCCCAGGACTGGCCAAAAAAAACAAAACAAAACAAAACAAAAAATCCATCTTGGCATTCCAACTTTTCCTCTGAAACTGTCTATTGAGGAAGTGATTACAAATGATTTATTTGCCGAGATACACATTTTGGTAACCTTTGCAGAGTGGAAACTGAACAGAGATTAAAAACCCGAAACTCAGAATCCTTTAGCCTCACCAGTGTTCCAACTTTCCTGTTGGTAAGATGCCAACGATGTTGATTAGCCTTGAAAAATTAAACACTCAAGCCACTATCGGTGCCGGGTGACTACGTCAGTGCTCAGGTGGAGAGGGAAAGATAGCTAAGCCACACAATGACTGCCTGCTGGCCTGCTGCGCCACAGATACAATACTAACCTTTTGCAGGTACACATTCTTAACTCCGTAGTGTTTTTCAATGGCATATGCTGTCATTCCTATACCGTTCCTGTCTGTTCTTCTTTATTAACCTGTTATTATCACTCACAAGCAACTTCCCCTTCACACATCTAGGGATACAAGTCTTAGGCTTTGTGAAGCACGGCGGGGGGCTGGGGGGAAGGCGGGAGGGAGGGACAGAACTCCCATTTGTGGAGTACAGCTCATTTTCTCCTATTTATTGTCAGTAACTCCAACCTCAGCTTGGAGTTCTTACTGCCGGCCTTCCGGGTCCTTCACACCCAGGCACTGGAACTGCCAAGGAGGGAACAGTAACTAACAACATCGGGGAAGTAGGTCTATTCTAACAATCCAGTAAGGAGACATGTAGTCAGTCTGTGCTCTTGAATGTTACCGAATTTAAGTCCGAATTTTCTTTTTTAATTGAGGACCCAAAGTGAGTTTTTCTGCATTAAACCTGAAAACATTTAAACCAGCCAAAGCCCCTCCAATGACATTATCATTAGCGTCTCAGGCTAAATTCGCAAATAAAAGACAACATGGATGCTGACGCTTTGTAAATAAGTAGCTAACAAAGCATGAAATGCAAGGCAGGTCTCCGCCAGCCCTCCCCACCTGAGGTGGTGTTTGATGTTAGTGATTTTGCAGTGCCACACTGAAGGGAGAAAATTAATTGCCTAAGCCCTGCGCAGTTCCTTGTTCTGGGATACTGACCGTGTCGTGTGTCCATGTCCCGCTTGCTTCTCAAATGCTGCAGAACTGCAAATCATCTCGCGGGAGGAACACATTAATGGTCGTGTGCTTTGGCCTTTGCACTCATTTTACCAAATGATCATCGGTGAGCATGAAGATGAATAGCCTACACGTCCATCAGGCATCAGTGAGGGTGTGCAAGGCTGCCACAACAAATAGCCGAGTGGCCTAGACAACTCAATGCGTTTCCTCCCCGTGCCAGAGGCTGCCGTCGGGGGCTGCAGGTCTGAGGCCCTTTGGGGCTTGCAGACGGCATCTTCTCGCCGTGTCCTCCTGTGGTTCTTTCTCTGTTTGTGTTTTCTGATCTCTTCTCCTTAGACACAACCCATATTGGATTAGGGCCCATTGTAATTTAATCACCTCTTTCATTTCGTATCTCCAAATGAGGTCCCACTCTGAGATCCTAGAGATAAGGCTGCCCTAGATAAATCTGTAAAGGGTGCCGTTCAACCTCAAAAGAGCAGCCGTCTTTCCAGACTGGTACCCAGCCCACAAGAAGGGCTTAAGCGAATGAACAGAATGAAAGAAGGCAAGAGAATCAGCCCCAAGTTGAGAGAAAAGAGTGGGTATTCGGACAAACAGTGTAATAACGAGGGGACCCTACCTGGGCCACTCAGAGAAAACAGTGTGGTGGTGGTGTTTTAAACGGCCATGTCATTACTAAACCATCCCTTTGAGGGTCACAGATGGAAGTGCACAGGTGAGAATTCTCCACGACAATTCCTTCGAAACAGAATGATTCAAGGCAAGGAAGCAACAGCTGTTCTGCCCTCACACAAAGGCTTAGGTGGCTCTTCTGTTTTTGTTTACGCCAGGCTCCATTGTTATTTTTAACACATACTCACAAACAAAAAAAAGCCTTAGGCTAAGTGGCAAAATGTTTATCAATATTACTTCTCCCATTGCCACAAAATGCATAAGATAAAAACAAAGACTACGGACAGTAAGTTAGGGGGGGAAGCACGGTGTAGTCTTGACAGCCTATACATATTTAACACTGGCTTTGAAAAATAGTGCAACACTGATTTCAAGCCAATTGGAGAAATGTCTTAATAAGATTTGTGGCCTTTGATTAATTGTGTTGATTCCAACAGCTGCTTTCATTCAGTTAGTAAGATGACTCATTTTTTTTTTAAATTACTATCCTTAAACAAAAATATGCAGAAAATGTGCCCCTCTGGTTCGGAAGACATCTAGGGATACAGGTGTCTCTTTCATGTGGTAGACAGTGCGAGGCTGTTGTTCCCTTGCTCTGCTTCTATGACAATGTTGGCAGGCTGGCAAGATGCTGTGGTTCCCATGTGCCCTAGCAGCGTTGAGCCAGCCCTGATGGAAGTCTGCAGAGCCATGGTGTAGATAAATCTCGCGCGAGAGACAGCGCAGTCAGTCATGTGGCAGGTCAATTTGGTGCCACAGGCTGGGGAATGAGATTTTTTTTTTCAATGGTAGTGGCTCAGTATTAACCCTCAGTGGGTTGCTGGGGCATTCGGAACACTGGGTCTGTGGAATCATCTGGTGCCTCTCTTTCCAACTCGCTTCTTCTAAATTGAAGCAGTCAAGTGTGGAAATCAAATGGCTGCTCGTTTTAACTCTTCCTATCTATTGTCTCAGTGGGCATCTCTTTAGGAAAGCAATGGCAACAGATACCCGATCTTTTCTCACTTTCTTCTCCACATTAGTTTGGTGTTCTTTTGTTCCAGATGCTGTTTTGCCTTTAATAGGATCAACAAATACCCAAACCTAGCTAATAAATCAAATACTTAATATGTTATTCTTTAACTTTATTTTGTTTCTTGCATATGTTCTCTTTTCTTTAATTTTTACTGTTTGTATTCACATCAATAATTCAATGAGGTTTTTATTATTGCATTTCTATTGCGTATATCCCCATCAATTTTTTCCCTCCATCACTCTCCCTCCCTTACGTGTGTGTGTGTGTGTGTGTGTGTGTGTGTGTGTGTGTGTGTGCATTTGTAGATCAAACCCAGGGCCTAGCACATACTGCCCTTTAATGTATTATTATTATTATTTTTTTTTGGCCAGTTCTGGGGCTTGGACTCAGGGCCTGAGCACTGTCCCTGGCTTCTTTTTGCTCAAGGCTAACACTCTGCCACTTGAGCCACAGCGCCACTTCTGGCCATTTTCTGTATATGTGGTGCTGGGGAATCGAACCCAGGGCCTCATGTATATGAGGCAGGCACTCTTGCCACTAGGCCATATCCCCAGCCCCTTTAATGTATTTTTAATGACAACATCAACAACAACAAAATAGACTCAGGAAGTAAAAATAGGAGGAACCCAGTTTAAGGGTGTTGTGGGCCAAAAGCACAAGGCCTTATCTGAGGAACAAACTGAAAGCAGAAATAGGACTGGGATATAGTTTAAGTAATCCTACATTTGCCCAGCAAGTGTGAGCCCGAGGGGTCTCTAGCCCCACCAAAAAAAAAAATCATAATTTTAGAATACTGTGTTAAAATGAGCCTAACCGAGATGCACTGGTGAAAGTTTGCCTCTCTTCTCTGAGCACCTTATAGTTTATTGGTGCTTTTGTCATTCTGCCTGGCTATGACAATTCCATTTGTGTTAAATGAGCATTCTGTGGAAATAGCATCCATACTTCCTTGGAATGTGGTATTTCTTCTGAACGACCTCTTGCCATTGTTTTCTAGCTGCCTTGAACAGGTTGTATTGGATGTTAGGGACCGTGTGTTCACTTGGAACACAGAGACCATCATTTCCTACATGAGCCGTCATGGAATGGGCTCCCCCCTTTCCACCTAGGGCAGCCTGGCCTGTGTTGGGTTGATGTTGTCAACACTGACTTGTGGGTCAGTGGAAGGAGTTTGGCATGAAGGAAGGAAAAGTGACACTAGCTACACTGCAGTGCGTGAAGCAGCACCTAGCTCGTTTTGGCTAGATGGTCCTGGCCTAACCTGCCATACCATCACTGTGGGTATTTCTCCTCCCTCTAGTTCTTTGTGTCTTTCTATAAATAGTGAACGGGAAGGACATCTCATCCACAAAAGAGCAGCCATTAGCCTGTGAATGATGAGGACTCTTTTGATTTATACTCTGGAAAACTGCTACCAAGTGTTATAAAAAGACAGTTTCAATAAAACTTTTTTTTTTTAGTTTAAAAAACGGTTAACTTGATTGATCATGGGATACTCATTGTAATAATAGCTCAATCTGTATAATTTTATCACTTAGCTTGGAGATATGGGACATTGTTTTCCATTTTGGATAAAAAGGTTGATTTATACAGCCATAAAAATATAGAAATTTACATTTGGTTAGAATTCTGTAGGGAAGATAGAATGGAATTCAAGTTCAAGGACAAATAGGAATCCTGCAATATTTCCTGACAATCAAGTGCTGATGATTTACTTAAGTGGTTGATGACACGTTCAAAAATTGCTGTGGTGTCCAGATTCCCCTGGACCCAATCTCAAGAGTGTCCGAATGGTTTTATTTGAAGATGTCATTGTTGCTGGACACCAGTGGCTCAAACCTGTAATCCTAGCTCCTTAGGAGGCTCAAATCTGAGGCTCGCAGTTCAAAGCCAGCCCAGGCAGGAAAGTCTATGAGGCTTTTACCTCCAAATCAACCACAAAAAAAATCAGAAGTAAAGCTCTGGCTTAACGTGGTAGAGTGCTAGCCTTGAGCAAAAGAACCTCAAGGACAGCACTGAGGCTCTGAGTTCAAGCCCTAGGACTGCACCAACACCGCACACAGACACACACACAGACACACACACGTTATTGTTTACAATATGCAGGCAATTTACCCTTAGCTGTTGACAGATGCAGCTTGACGATGTCAGTGTCCAAGTTAGTTTAAGGATAGAGGAAGGACTCCTTGGGATTAGATGAGTATACAATTTAACTCTGTCCTGCCTAGGAAGGTATCCCTAATAAGTTAGAGGCTTCTTGGATGGTTCTGTTCCTGTCCCACCTCTGACAACTGCCCTCATCCACAGAAATCTTACCAGTGCCATCATGAGAACTGAGTCTTTCTGAATGACTGTTTCTTGAAGTACTTAAGATCAAGCCCAAGTCTTTCGGCCTTACCTGCATGTCTCATGTAATTCAGAGCCAGTTGTTCCCATGTGTTAAAGGAAGGAAGATCACTCAACTTTCTTCCTATTTTTCAAATGCTATCACAGAATAGCCTCATGTATTTTTTAAAAATTTGAGCTGCTTTCCTCATGAGATTTGGCAGGAAGTAGGGATACGATGCATCCACCAATCAGCCAGCCAGCAAGGCGGGGTATCAGCATGACTGTGCCCATTTCTTTCACGCCCTGAGCAAAGTGGTGTCTGCAACGCAGGAGGCCTGACTGGAGTGGGCATAGCCAGGCAGTGCCCACACCTGTGGGGCTAGCTCTACGCTTATTGTGTTCTCTCCCTCTTCTTGTGACTGGCACCTTTTCTATGGACATTCCCAGTCTGCAAAGGTACTGTCTGATGTTTAGACCTTCAAGGGGAAATACTCACTCAGATTGCCCTCAACATAGTAGGAATCAAGATTCAGATTTCAAAAACATTTACTGTGGGCTACAGATAGAGCTTAGTAATAGAGAGCTTATTTAACATGCAAGAAGCCCTGGGTTCCATCCCTAGCAATACACACACACACCACCACCACCACCACCAGCACATGAGTTTACCTTCAGAGTCACTGTAACACCGGCCCCAGGAGGACCCACTGCTTTGCATCCGCCCATCATCTCAGCTGCCACCTCCCATCAAATCCCAGAATCCCTCCAGCCCACCCACCTGTTCCTTCACCCCGCTCTGCATAGGACAATACCACCATGCACTGTCAGGTTGGATTTCCTGCTCCTTTTCAAGAATTGGAAGCCCAGTGAAGGAGAGGAATGCCTGATCTGTACTAGATTGTTGTATCAGATGGAGGGCAAGGATTCCTGCTTTTGCAAATGCTGATCGGTAGCCCTGGCTCCTGGTGGAATGTGTTTGATTCTTAGGGCTATGGATCTCCAAGGCTGCCTTGTACCCCGGCTGCCCCTGCCTGGGTTTTTTAGCCTTCCCAGGCTTTATCAGTCCCCAGGGACCAGAGGAATCCAGGACGGCAGCAATGGATTTAGCTGGCAGACCTGCTCCGGTCTTCCCCTCTGACTCAAGCAAAAGCCTCCAGGAAGAGCTTTTATGGAGCCCCTGAGTCTCTAGCTGTCTTTGTGCTCAGGCTGCCCTCAAGCGTCAACTGGGACTCATCACAGTTTGTTTGTGAGAACACTAGGAGGGATGCATTTGGTCTTTGTGATTCAAGCCCATCGTCTTAATTTTTGCCAGAAGCTGTCTCTCTGCCTTTGTTACTTCTGAAGATTCCGGCCACCCGAGGCTCCCTGTCTATTTAAAAACACACTTGGATTAGCCTTGGTGCAAACTGCATGCTGAGAGGTGTTTCCAGGAAATGCACTTCCCAGCAGGAATCCTGCCCGCCTCCACTATATCAGGTCACATAATCATCTTTAGAGACCATAATAAAAGTACCAAGTGCTACTTTTTCTTTGGCGTGTCAGACTTGTCAGACTCTAAAGCTGCATTTGAACTTCTGCCTTGACACCTGAAAACCTTTGCGTTTCCTCTTGTCTTTTCTAAGTTTCATCTTCATTAATCTACTGTTGAACACATACCTCCATGCTGTTTACTTAGGTGATTTGTCAAACTCTATGCACTTGCATCTTTCAGAACCCCAAGCTTTCAGAGCCACTGATTTCAGCAGAAGGAATTTTATGTATAGATCTTTCCAGTTAACATAGGATCATAGGCAGTAATCTCCACATTCATCATTGCTGCTGAAGCTCAGTCTTCACAGCTCACGTGTGTGCGTGTGTAGTGTGTACAGTGGGTGTGGTGTACTGTGTAATGTGTGCAGTGTGTGATGTGCTGTGTCTTTGTGATGTGTGATCTGTCGATAGACTGTGTACTGTGTGTCATGTTTGATGTGTCGTGTCTGTGTATAACCTGTGTGTGTGACATGCGTGGTGTGGGCATGTGGAGTGTAGATTATGTGCATACGTGGGGTGTATGAGGAGAGCCACCGATAGGGTCTCAAGGCTTTATTGAGGCACAGACCTGCCGGACTGCTCCGAGCATGAATGGCAGCAGCAGCAGTGGACAGGTATGGGCGGAACTTAAACAAAAATTTTAGGGGGTAGTCACATGGGCAGTCACGTGGGTCATATGATGTGGACCGTGGGAATTCCGGGGGTAGAGTCAGTTCTGAGAAGATGGTGTTTGTTAGGAAGCTGTTACCTGGTCTACAGGTATTGAAGGGAGAGTCACATTCTGAGGAGTGTAAGGAGAGTGTTGCCACTGTGGCAGGAGTTTGTACTTCATGCCTGGTAAACAGTACAGCATCAGGGAAACAGGAACTTAACACATTCTCATAAACAGGTGGGGACTGAGTCGGCAAGCTGACTCTGAGACCTTAGGCACGTGGGTGGTGTGTGGTGTGCATACGATGTGTATGGGGTAGCCTGTGTGTGGTTGTGTGATGGGCGTAATATGTAAGTAGTGTGAGTGTGTGTGTGTGTGTGTGTGTGTGATGGAGGGGCACGTAGAGTGTGTGTATGTGTTTGGTACATGAGAAAGGTGTTTTGAAAATCCATGTTGTATTTCTTTCCATTTTCTTAACTTACTTATTGTCAAATTGATGTACAGAAGGGTTACTTTCATATGTAGGGTAGTAAGTACATTTCTTATCAAACTAGTTGCATCCTTCCTCATTTTTCTCTCACTTTCTCCCTCCTCTGCCCCCCCCCAGTTGTACAGTTGGTTTACAGCACATTGTCTTGTAAGTATTGCTGCTGCATTGGTTCACCTTTCACCCTTTGTCTCTCCATTTTGATGGTCCCTTTTCCCTTCCTTAGTTCCAATAAACATATATACAATACCCAGGGTACCAAAGTCAGTTACAGTAACACCAGGGGTAAAACCCTGGGGAATAAAGACCAAAGAAAATGGCACAATTTCACATGGTATGTTGAACATAACAACAACAATGATAAGCCACTTATTTCCATAATTTGGAGTTCATTTTGCTTAGCATCATCTTATGTGTTTATATGTATGTAGCTGTTGAGCCACTGTGATCTTCTACTAGGACTATCTTAGACATATACTAATTATTACCAATGCACATTATTCCTTTTTTTTTTTTCCAAACCAGTCCTGGGGCTTGAACTCGGGGCCTGAGCACTGTCCTTGGCTTCTTTTTTTTTTTTTTTTTTTTTTTTGCTCAAGGCTAGCACTGTACCACTTGAACCATAGTACCACTTTGGGCTTTTTCTGTGCATGTGGTCCTGAGGACTCGAACCCTGGGCTTCATGCATACTAGGCAAGCACTCTACCACTAAGCCACATTCCCAGCCCCACCTCAATGTTTTATAGGTAGACATTTTAGATGTTTCCACGGTGTTTTCAGGGATCTTTGGGGGGTGGGGAGGGACACTGGGTTGTTTTATTTTAAAGGTAGCTCACTTAACATCCTTAAACGGATCTTTTCTTTTGCAATGGTGGTAGTTGTGTTTGAACTACGGGCCTTGCACTCACTAGACAAGCACTCTAATACTCAGCATGTCTCCAGCCCCTTACACAAGCCACCTCTGCTTGTGGTTTTGTTTCTCCTGGATAAATACCCAGGAGGGGAATGACCAAGTCACACACGCATATACAGTCACTTGTTCTCGTTCGTTGTGCCATCCTCTACTCCGCCCATCCTGCCCAGGAGTCACCCTAGGCCACTGAGGGCTGGGCATGGAATGACATCTCATTGTAGTTTTAATTGGTGTTTTCTTGAGGATAGATGACGAGAAACAATAATAATTCAATAAGGAGTGGTTTCGTAAATCCTAACTCTTTTTAATCTACAAATTTCCAGTGGCTGTGACCTATGTAAGTCAGTCTTAACTAAGTGGCTCACAGAGTATGCCTGAAAGTTAGATCTTTGACCACCTCGGGTAGGAAGAGCATTTGAGAGGGTCAAGGAGACCACATGGCCCACAGCAGAGAAGAACAATGGAAGGAGTGCATTTTCTTGTCCCACAGCATGGAAGTCATCCTTCCTTAATGTGGACACTTGTGAGCGAAAACTGCAAGTGGATGAATGAAAGATGTGCTTGGAGACGTTGTGGGAAGCTAACAGAGCTCAGGCAAGGGAAGGGAGCCCCCCCCCCAGCCCCCCAGTCCTGTCAGATCACGGGAGAGCGGCCACAGTCCTCCCCCGCTCGCTGGAATCCTTTCCCCATCCATCCCTAACAGCAACGCCATTGGTAGAGAAGAGAAAGCAGACAGAAATTGGGTAGGTCAAAGATTAGAGAAGTCCTATATGACTCCCCAACTCCATATCTGAATATACTCAGAAAAATTGAAAATGGGAGCCAAGAGGCGTGGCTGACATCTGTATCACTGCAGTTTTCAGTTATTTTGGAGGCAGATGTGAGAAGATCATAGTTCAATGCCAGCTCATACAAAAAGTTAGCAAGACTCTATTTCAAAGGGCAAGCCAAGTGTCATAGCTCATGTCTATATTCCCAGCTACTTGGGAGGCAGGAGTAGGAAGATGAGAGTTCAAGGCCAGCCCAGGCAAAAATATAAGACTCTAAAATTCACACAAAAAGGGCTGGGAGCCTGGCTCAGGTGGTAGAACACCTGCCTAACAAGCTAGGTGGGGGGGCTGCATTCAAAATTTTAGGCGTGCACACACACACACACACACCCCACCACCACCATCACTACCACTACCACAATTAAAAGCAGGATTTAAAGAGATTTGTATTCCTGTATTCACAGAAACCAAGCTTCTCAATAACCAAAAGGTAGAATCAACCTGTTCACCTACAGATGCAAGGATAAGCAGCATTGGATATACTCATACAATGGAGTATTTTTTGAAGTTAGAAAGCTATCTAACGTTCCTCTGAAATGGCACGTTCCTTACACCGTGAGAATGGGGAAGCATTACCTGCACGCTCGGAGTGCTCTGTGGGACGCCCATTTGCACCTCTGCAGGCCCTGTGTGGTGTGTATTGACAAACACAGCCTCCCCTGCTTCCATAGTTTACTGTCTTCCTCCTTTGGCTGCCCTCCAGTCACACGTATTACCCACTGTGTTTAGGGCGGTAGTTGCTTGTGTTCACGCTAAAGATTGTGACTGTTTTCCAGTTCCTGAAAACCAACTTGATTTCACAGTCCTCTTGATCCTGCCCATGACGGCCCACCGTTGGAGTAGCTCAGTGCTAAAACAAGCAGCCCAGGAGTTCATTGGCTTCCCCTAATACAAGCCTATTTTCACCACACCTAATAGCGTGCCTGACTCCAGCTGGTTGGCTTTTCCAGCAGTCCTTTTTATTGGGTTTCTTCTACTTTGTGGCACTCCCTTCTCTGGACCCTACAGTTTTTTTTTCCCTTTAGCCATAACAAAATGATAAAGAATGGAGGACCATACAATGATTTTATGAGCCAGATCTCTGCTCAGGCACATGTTACTTTGACCTACATCTGCATGAGAGCAATTCTGCCATGATTGCTGAACTGCAAAAGAGGGAGAAACAATGGCTATCTGTGTGTCCAACCGGAAATGGGAAGTGATTTGGTAAATGAACATCCAGTGTCCACTGCATTTTTCCAGAACTATTTGTGGTTATTCAGTTCTGTTTCTTCAGCTCTGAAACAAATCAGAAGTCTTCTTTCATGGTTAGGTGCAAGCTTGGAATGGTAAGCCTTAGCTAAATGTCCTGAGTGGTCATAGAGTTCAGGAGATTTTGCAGACTGTCAACACCAGTGAAATATATCTTTTTCTCCTTCCCTCTGAAATGTGGAAAATTTCACCTGCAAAACTGGTCATGGAGTTTCCATCTCAGGCAGCATGAAGAGGACAGGTTCACAGTCATACTATCATTAGCAAATATTTTGGGGGGCAGATGAAAAAAGGAAGGAAGGAACTTCTGATATAGGCTACAAAGGACCCCAGGTAAACAGAGTCTTCAAAAAAAATTAGCTTTCAGGGCTGGGAATATGGCCTAGTGGCAAGAGTGCTTGCCTCGTATACATGAGGCCCTGGGTTCGATTCCTCAGCACCACATATACAGAAAATGGCCAGAAGTGGCGCTGTGGCTCAAGTGGCAGAGTGCTAGCCTTGAGCAAAAAAGCCAGGGACAGTGCTCAGGCCCTGAGTTCATGGCCCAGGACTGGCCAGAAAAAAAGAAAAAAAATTAGCTTTCAGGACACTGGTGGCTTGTGCCTGTAATCCTAGCTATTCAGGAGGCTGAGATCAGAGGATCAAAGTGAGAAGCCAGCCCAGATAGGAAAGTCCATGGGACTCTTATCTCCAATTAACTTCCCAAAGAAAGTGGGAAGTGGAGCTATAGATCAAGTGGCAGGATGCTGGCCTCAAGCGCCAGAGTTCAGGAACCCTACATAAGGATGCATCCTCTAGTGTCAGGGGCTCATTGTCTTGTTTTTCTGTTGGGGATTATTATGGCCTTGGGAAGGCTGCCCTTCCGCCAGCTTTGGGACAATGGACGTCCCTCCCACCTTCTGGCCTCCACCCCTTGGGAGGTGAACACGTGCGTGCCACCATGATGGGGTTGTCCCGCCCACAAAGGGAAGTTTCGTGATGTCACTTGATGAACGTGGTCCCTAGCCTATGACTGGCCCTTTGGCCAGCCCCCTTTCTTTCCCGCCATTACTTCTATACAAGTGCCTTTCCATATTAAAGTCTTTGAGACGCTTCCCACCACCGCAGCGTGTCCCTGATGCCTTCCTTTTCGCCTCCGCCCTTGGTAACATGTGAGGGGACTGGGGGGAGGGGAGGCTTCAGCAACCTTTCCTCAACTTAGCGCTTGCCCATGTGAGCACGCCTTTGGCCTTCCGCTGGCGGAGGGCCAGGCTGAGTGCTCTTTCATAGAGTTTGTGGTTACCATTCTCCCCGTGGGGGGAGAAAGGGGTTGTCCAGACCCCAACATTTTTCTACCACACAGCAAAATTGCAAACTAGCATACCTTCTGTAAACAAGTTTTTGCTCTTACTACTCAAAAATTGCTTGTCCTGTGACCAAGAGAGAGAATGATCTGAATGATTCTTTGGGTGATCCTTCCCCTCTTTGTCAAGAAGACTGCTGGGCCCTTTCTGTAGGGGTGATTTCTCTTTGTTGACCAAAGAGCATGGCTTCTGCCATCCTTCCCTGAGAGCAATGAGCATGAAGACTCTAGGGCCTGAGCCAAGAGCAGGAGCCCACGGGCTACAGGTGAGGCACCTGCCTCAGACCCAGGCTGCTTCCCACCATACCATACAATGGAATCACTTTTATCATTAGCCTTCTGAAATGTCCACTTATGCCTACAAGGCATCACAATCAGAGTCATCTCTTTCCGTCTCCTCCACGTGGTGGGTAGATGCTTAGAAGGCAATGAACTTGAGTGCAGAAGCAGTCGTGGAGAAAGGGGACCTGAAGGTGGATAGGAACAGAGGAAGGGGGCCTTGGAGGCCAAAAGTGAGACGGCTGAGAAGAGCTGCCTCTCGCAGTTCTCCCAGCAAGGCAAGGGGAAGCCGCGTGATGGGAAATGCTATACTCTACCAAAACTCCCGGGGGGGGGGGGGAGGGAGGATAACATTTCCTTTTATTCTGTGTTAGCTTTACTTGTTCTCCAAGGTGCAGTGAAAAATAAGAGAAAAGCGACACCCCCTGTTGACTAATTTTACAGCAAAAAAGGCAAAGAAGGAAAAAGAAAGGGAGGGACAGGAAGATGGAAGCAAAGAGGGAGGGAAGAAAGGGAGGAGGAAGGAAGAAGAAAGGAGGAAGAGATGAAGGGAAGGGAGGAAGGAAGGAGAGAGAGAGAAAAAAAAAGGGGAAAAAGAAAGCATTATCAAGAAAACTTATAACAAGAGCAAAACTACCAACCAAACTAATACCGTTTCACAGGTATGAAATGTATTTTTTTTCCTGAAAGTCTACTTCTGCCCTTCTGTTTGAAGCTTCTGCAAGGCTTTGAGAACCGAGAGTAGAAGCACCACTTGTAAAATGGATAGCCACAATAACCATTTCACAGCAAAGAGTCTTAATCTAGACACTACTGACATTTGGGCTGGATAATTCTGATTTGAACATGGGCCAGTTTTCCTGCGCACAACATTTGTGGTTTCTACCCATTATCATGAGTTACTATATATGTTTTATGTACTTATGTAGTATGAGTTATTACCTACAGACACCATTATGAGTTACTACATTATTAAGAATTACTACTAAACCTATAGTAACTCTTCTTCCTCAAGGTCATGACCATCAAAGCTGTCTGCAGACATTGTCAGGGGTCTGCTGAGTTCTATATGCATCAGACTTAGCAAATATAAAAACAGGGTGCTTAGGTAAATTTGAAATTCTGATAAACAGCAGATAATTTGGGGTGGGGGGGGAGAAAGGGACCCCACATGGGAAGCTGCTAGTGTGGGAACTAGCAATCAGGGTAAAGCTGGCTGGACAGCTGCCCCTGAAAGAGCCTCAGCCTGGCCTGCCATCCGGTGGTTTGTCACTGTGGGTCCCCAGAGTCATTAGATCATTTCTCATAAGCAGTAGCTAGTGAAGCTGACGTTGAATGAAAAACGGCCGCATTAGAACCAGACTGAGTCACTCTGGGTTTGATTTTTCTGGCGCCATAGCCCTAAAAAGCCATTCCCCAGGACGTACCCAGACCAATCACATCCACAGTCGGTAGCAGCCAGGAACTTATTTGAGAGCCAAGATTAATGGCGCAAGTAGTCAGACTTTCCAGAGAGCGGAGGTGAAATTTAACTGTGGGTCGATGCCTGACATGTTGAAGCAAAGGCGAAGGGACTGGGGAAGGAGGAGAAAGAGCCCTTGAATGTCTGCTGCAGCGTCATAAATCGGCCATGAGCCTAAGTGACTCTGTCTCTGCCAACCATCTCATTGATTGAGACTACTAAGGTTTCCCCTTAGACAATCTGAATGAAGAAGAAGGCTTTAAATATGTGATGTAAGAAGTGCCTCTTAGAATTAAACAATGGCTAGTTAATTCTTGAGTGCTTATTTTTCCAAAAGGAAGTCTAATTTGTGTTTGGGGAAGTGTTAGGTGGGTCCAATAGAAAACGCAGCCATTGCTGTAGAGGAAGTCCCCTTTCCTACCTGATGGCGGTAAGTTAAAACTTGGGAAGCCTGGTCAGAGTTCAGATGAGGAAGAAGAAAGGGGGAAACAGAGGCTCCCTATGTCCCCCCACGCAGACTGCCAGGGGCCTTCATGGTTTGATTTGTGTGTCCTTGTCGATCACCTCCAACCTCTAAAGAGCTGCAAGTTTATAGCAGAATGTTTCTGAAACAAGGTTATCACAAATGGCAGTGACTACAGAAAATCCAGGGCTATGCCTAGCTGAGGTCTACACTTATGCCGGGGTGCAGATGGGCACACCGGAAGTGTGTTGTGGCTCTCTCCCAGGTTCCCAGCTTTCAGACTTTAACGGTCTCCTTTGATGTCCCCCAGTAGCAATCCCAGGAAGGACAGTTTTCTCGGTTGCTTCCTCTTCCTCCCATGGGTCCCGGGACTCACGTGTCCCTCTCATGCTAAGGAGCTCTGCCAGCCGAAGGGCCTGGAGAGCAAGTGGCAAAGGAATGTCGATATGTCTTAGTTTTATAACTGGTCTGTGTTTCATTTCCAGTAATTTGGTAAATCCTGGTATTGGAACCAAACTTCCCCTAGGAGACAACTGATAACAATTCAACCCAACAAATAGAAGACATAAACAAAGATAGAGCTAATTGGAGCAGTGAACCCAACAAACTTGACCTACTAGCCACACGTGAGATATTCTCTATACCCAATAACCACTGAATGGATGTTGATTCTGATCACTTGTAAAGCAGTTATGAACACAAGCCATATGCTAAGCTACAAAGCACTCTACAAAGATCTCAAAAAGAATTAAAAACTGCCAAGCATGTACTCTCATCACAATAAATTATATTAGAAAACAAACCTTTAAGAAAAAAACACCCCATTATGTTTGAAAATGAGGAAAGAGAATATTTTTTTCCAAAAGATCACTTTTGAATGTACTAGACAAACTCAGTACTCTCCCATATGGCTATGTTAGAGAACTGTGTATTCTTTTGTTTTTGCGTGTATGTTTCATGTGGTGCCGGAGTTGAACTCAGGACCTTGTGCTCTCACTTGGCTTTTTCAGCACAAAGTTGGTGCTCTACAAGGTCAGCCACACCTCCAGCTCTGGCTTTTTGCAGGTTTCCTGGAAATAAGAATCTCACAGCTGTGTCTGCTTGAGTTGGCTTTGAACCTTAGACATCAAGTCTCCTGAGTTAGTGGGTGTGAATCACTGTCACTCAGCAAGAGAGTCGCCTATTTATCCCTCTCCTTTCCCAGGGAGGAAAATCTTTCACCCAAGAATGGATTCCACTAGAACTAAACAGTTGAACAAAAGCGCTTCAAGTCAACATGCCAATGTATATGCACAGTGCTTTTTAACCAATGCCATCTCTTCTATCCACTAGAATTTTTGTACTGTATCACAAAACCTGGGAATGAGCAGAGAACGAGCTCTTGTTGATTAATCACATGCATGTGGAAGCCATGTGCAAAAAGCAGAAAAAAAACTTGAACTAGAAGGGAATGGGTATGATGGAGTTGTTTGTGGGTGTTTTTTTTAAGGATAGATCACTACTTTGAGGAGAATGACTGCATTGTTTACATCTGGAATAAGCACTATCATTTTGATGAAAGTCTTCTACCAGCGTTTGAACACTCAGGTCAGAACTAACTGCAGTTTGTAAACTGTTTTGTTCTGTTTTGAAAATACTCCATTTCTTGCCATATATCTATACATGAGAGACTTTCTTAAAGGCTCCTTTATCTGGGCAAAGATCTTAGAATCAGAGAGAACCTGAGCTCTGTTAATGAGCTGTAGAATCAATCATTCTTGCATTCTACCTAATGTAAGGATTTTCGATATTTATGTTGATTTGCTTTTCAGTCTCTTGAGATTGTACCAGGTCACAAAATGAACATAAGTGATTTGCTATTATTTATTGGTTTATATAAGCATTTATATAGAAATATAAATCTCTGTTTACATATGACCATAAATGTATATGTTTCACTTAAGGAAAATATTTATGTGAGTATAATAGAAGAGGAAAGTTAGCATGAGACTATACAATAAATGTGGTCATATGCTATGTGCATTACTGAACTGACATTATCCGCATTTATGATATGAGCTTCAGTAGGAGATGGTCAAAATTTGACCATCCTATTGGTTTTATAGTATAAATTCACATTAATTTATACTGTAATTATTTGGTAAAGTTTTGATTAACCTTTATAATAATAATAAATCATTGTCAGTTATAAAAGAAAATTCTAAAGAATCTTTGCCTGAAATATTAAAATACACATCTTATTCTGGTTCTTTCAAACACTTGCACTTGTTTCTCTCCATGGAATTCGGAAGGCAACACTCCTGAACAGGCAGACCCACGAGCACCAAGAACTCCTTGTGGAAATGCCACACCACTTGTTCTGGGTGCTTTATTTCAAACACTCATAGAAAATATTGTAGAATAAATAGCCCTGAGAAATAAGCCAATGAATCTGTGAGCTTCAAAAGTCACTAAGATATCTGCTCCCTCCAAAGCATGGTGAACGCAACAGGACAAGGTCACAAAGTACAAACATAATGTGATGTCCTTCTGCTGCTGGCTGCCCATTCAAGCAATGACCAGAGCTCTGAAACGGAATCTAGGGGCAAGAGTAGAGTATTTGCATAGGAAAGAAGGAAGGAGAGGAGAGGAGAGGAGAGGAAAGGAGAGGAAAAGAAAGGCAAAGCAAACAAGCTAACAGAAAGAAGGCTAGCTTGTTGCCTAAACCTGCTCTTAGATTCAGATGACTAGGAGTTGGTTGGAATTTAACCTGTGGACTGTCTGCCTGGGATGTACAAATTGTTCTCCCTTCTCTGCGCTGCTAGCAGATGCCTGCCTTGTGTTCTGGTTGTGATTGCTTTGAGCATCACTGTTGATGACAGTTGCTCCCACGATTGCAGCCTAAAGAGTAATGGGCCTCTGCCCCAGGAATCGAAGATCAGAAAACGGCAGGGATTCTAGCTCAACAGTAAAGGTCGTTGGGCACTGTTCTCTCCCATCCAAGACGATCAGGGCCATCTCTGGAGCTTTCTCGATGGTGCCCATGAATGCACAGAGCTTTCAAATTTGTCACAATCAGAACACAGTATCATTAGTTAAGTTTCAAACACATGCAAATATTGAATAATGGCACATTATGATTTTAGCTTTCCATCAGTGCCCGAGTCTGTGAAAGACATCAAAGGCCAGCTGAACACTAGTGGTTCACGCCTGTCAGCCTGGCTCCTCGGGAGGCTGGGCTCCAAGGATCCAAAGCCAGCCAGAGCAGGAAAGTCTGTGGTACTCTGATCTCCAATTAATCACCAAAAACTGAAGCTGTGGCTCAAGTGATAGAGAGTTGGCTTAAGCAAAAAAGCTCAGGCTCTAAATTCAAGCCCCAAGACCTGCACAAGAAAAAAAAATTAAAGGTTGTAAATTCTGAATTGTTTCCCCTTTTTTGAGTAAAAAGTACTAGACAGTAATGTCTAGAAGAAGTCCCTGCCCAATACCGAGTAACCATTTCAGACCTTCTGGCACGTATCCTTCCCACTTGTTTATAAATCAAATGTTACGTTTTGTGTGCATATAAAAAATGAACTCACTATTATTCATACTGTTTGGGGATGAGGGTTTTCTTTCCCACTGTGTCTGGAAATGGGACATTTCCCATGTTAAATCAGAACTACGTGAGTCATTCTTTTCCAATCGTTTTATGATGTTCACGAAGGTCTATACCAAGGTTTATCTCCTTTTTCACCCCCCCCCCCCATGTTCATTTACTTGCTTATGTTGACAAATTGAGAAGGGAATGGGAAAACCGTTGCTGGTATTACCTATGGTAACTGTCCAGCTGCATCTGGAAGAACCTTAAACCGACGGCGATCCCGGATGCTGACAGTCCGAGTGGCTAGCCAAGGACTAACGCTTCATGCTTCTTCTACAGTACTGACATTTAAAGCCAGTGATGTTTTTAGGATACAAGTGGATTTTTTTTTCTATAGCAGTAAAATCTTAAATTTATCAGATCATTGGTCCCTTCTTAAATTTTTCTCATGAAAGGAAATAGAATTCAAGACACTTCTTTTCTTCTTTTTTGGTGCTGGTTATGGGGCTTGAACTCAGGGTCTGACCCTGAGCGTTTTTGCTTAAAGCTAGTGCTCTATCACTTGAGCCACATTTCCAGCTTTTTAGTGGTTATTGGGAGATAAGACTCTCATGGACTTTCCTGCTTGGGCTAACTTGGAGTCAAAATCTTTATAACTATAAGGGCCTCCTGAGTAGCTAGGTTTACAGTCATGAGCCACTAGTGCTTGGCTCAAGCCACCTTTAAAGAGAATATTAGTTGGCCTTGTGCCTCATGAAAAAAGACCACAGACAAAACCATATAAGTGATTTACTCCTTAGCTATTAAGCATTGATCTCCTGGAAAATAGGTACAGGTTTCTTTTAGAAAATTGGATCTGCGTCTCTTACCTTAAAAATCCGCCTTCTTGCCAAACATCATTCTGTTGCTATCATATAAATGACAAGCCATGTAGACCTGCCTCCACGGGAGAGCTTTCGGGACAGAGCTCAGAGAAAAATAGGGCTTGTATATTACCTACGTTTGCCTTGGCACTCTCAAAATACAGCCAGGCAACTGGGGAGGCAGCTGGCTTCTGCCAAGCACATCAGTTGGAGGCTGGCAAATGACCTTGATTATTATGCAAGACACATCACACTCTTATTAGTGCCACACTGATTAGAGCTGGGCCGGAACATCTTTCTGTAATACACTAATTGAGTCCTTCCTTGCATGGAATTTACATTATCTGTAGATAAATCCCATAGCATGACAGTTTAATGAATATTTGAGCAAAGTCCAAAGGACAATGAGAACCATCAACGTTGTGGGAATCCCATTTTTAAGACAAAGAAGGCCCAGTGCCAACCACAAGGGTTCATTGAAAACGACCCATTTGCCTGAGGACCCAAATATTGAAATCAACCACCGACTAGGGCTCCCTCGATTTCACCTTCCTGTTCTTCACTCCACTTTTGGGTTTTTCTGTGGTGCACTTTGTGCAGCTGTTCCCTGGGGGTTGAAGCCATCTTCAGGTGGAGCTCAGGAGGGCTCCTGATGGCTCCTGACTGAGTAGTGATGACGATCAGCATTTTGCTTCACGCTTTTACCGTTCGCAATTCAGAGAGTGGTATTTTGGCTCTGCAAAGTGTCTGCAGGGCATTTCTTAAGACCCTTATCTTGTCTCCGTTCCATTCAGGCTCCAGGGGAAAGACAGCTCCCATCCTGAGCGAAGAAGCATGGATACCCTTCCATACCCCCCTCTCCTTCCTTTCTCCATGCCAGCTGCTTGTGATACAATAGAAAATGGCCATTAGCCTTACTGGCTCCTAGCTTCTACTTTTTATTTTCCTTTTCCTGGGGCATGAACTCAGGCACTGCCCCTAGGCTTTTTTGTTCAGAGGTAGTGCTCTACCACTTGAACCATAGTTCTACTGCCAGCTTTTTTTCCCTTGTAGTCAATTGGAGATAAGAGCTACATGGATATTCCTGTCCTGGCTGGCTTTGAGCCATGATCCTCGGGTCTCAGCCTTCTGAGTAGCTAGGATTATGGGCTTGAGCTACCAGCACCCAGCGATCCTCTACTTCATAAGCATTGGTTTAAGCTCTGTCTGACTCGGACATTAGAAATTTGGAACTTGTTTTCTTTGTTGAAAGACCAAACTTAGAGGAAAGCATTACTGGCTAGAAATCTTGAGGGAAGATTTCTTGGGATGAACAGATAGCTCCACCCCATCTGTTCTCTGGGCTTTCTTCCTAACCTCCTCTAGCAGGGTTTGTGAGATTTGTCCTGTCTGTTAACAAATCTGCCTTTCTTCTGGGCTTTCACCTTGTCTAGGGAAGGGGGAATCAATCTGACACATTATAACTGGTGCATAAAGGCACTCAGTAAAAGTACAAAAGAATGGGCAAAAGGTAAATGAAGATATCCTTAGGCCTTGGGGAAATGCAAATTAAAATCATGATGAGCTCCCTCTAGACATCTACTAAAAGGGCTTTTGTTTTTTTACACTGGCAAAAACTGGTAGGAAGAAAATACAGCAGCTAAACTCACATATACTACTGACAGGAAAGCAGGATGGTACAGACACTAGGGGAGACAGTTTGGCAGTTGGTTGGTTGGGTCTGTCTGTCTAATACTGGAACTTGACCCCTGCGTCTGGATTTCCCACTCAGCTTTATTGCTCATGGCTGACACTCTCCACTTGAGCCCCTCTTCCAGTTTTGGCAGTTGCTTATAAAAGCCAAATATGACCTACCTAACCTACTTCAAAATGTTTACACCGAGCATATCAACCTGTATGAAATGTTTATAGCAGCCCTATTTGTACTCACCCTAAACTGGAAACATTCCAATGGTCCATGTGGTGGGCGATATATGAACTTTGATATTCTATACCATGGGATAGTACACAGCTACAAAAATGAACAAATCACTGATAAATGCATCCTTCGTGTGTATCGGTAATGTAATCATAAATGTATTTTGCTAAGGATAAGAACCTGATTCAAGAAGCTACACAGTCCCACTAATATGGCATTGTATAAAAGACGAAACTAAAATGGTGAGACAAAGGACAAAGGGTAAAGTAATGCAACAGTGATACTCACAAGACACTATGTTGGAAATGAACTTTACAACTTGGGGTGGCGGGGGAGACAGGAGAAGGGGAAGTGGGAGAAAATGAGGGAGGGGGTAACAATGTTTGGCAAGAAATGTACTCATTACTTTGCATATGTAACTCTAACCCCTCTGTTCATCACCTTTATATTAAAAAAAAAAAATCTACAGTCCGAGAAGAGATTGGTAGTTGCCAACGGTCCTGGAGAGAGGAGGAATTCACTCCACAAAGAGAGCAGGGGGGAATGTTGTGAGCTGATAGAACTGTCCTGTGTCCTGATTATGATAGTGGTGACATAGAACCATATTACTGAACCCATAGAACCATATTACGAAAGAGAAATACATTCTCTGTATCTAAATTAAAATTTTCAATCTGAAAAAGTAAATCAAGGTTGTTTTTCTGTTGCATGGACTCGGAAACAAAAGAAAGGGAAGGAAAAAGAAAAAAAAAAAGCAAAGAAAACCTGAGCCTCAATAGTCCTGGCTGCCTGCAGTGTGTGCACATGTGCAGACATGTGCGTATACACACACAGAGTGTGTGTTCATTAAATAAACATTTAGAGAGCTGCTCCTCTGGGCCAGAGCTTTCTGAGGTCAGAGATACTAGTGAGGAAGAATGCAGCGCTCCCACTTTCTTGGTAGAGAGAGACAGATAATAAACATGTAAACAAATAAATGAATGTTAGTTAAATAATGGTAAGTACTGTCTAGGCAATAACACAGGCCTAAGTAATAGGGTGGAATTCAGTGTGAGGCCTCTCTGCAGAGATAAATTTCAACTAAGCCGGAGAGGTGTTAAGGAAACAGCTGCCATGCAAATAGTCAGGCAGAGCAGTCCAGACAGGGAAATGGCAAACGGAGAAGACTCGTGGGGGACCACACTGAGGATGAGCTGTGCCAAACACAAAACCCCTCACTTCAGAACTTAGAAAGGCTGTCTGAAATGCAAGCAGCCTGGCAAGTGCATGACTGTGTTTCTAGTGGGTTTTTGGAAAAGCATGGCCCAGTAATGGGATTGTGTCCTGCATTCAGCAAAACCAGACGAGGTCGAGGACAGGACCATAGAAACTGGAGGACCAGCTGGTGACGAGGAGCTCTGGTAGGCGAACAGGGATCAGCTCGTATAGTCTCTTGGCTCCAGGACAAGACATTTTGACCACATTCCACACGTAGTGGGAGGCTTTCCCTCATGGATTTGCTGTGTGTGTGTGTGTGTGTGTGTGTGTTGGTGTGGGGCTTGAGCACAGGGCCTGGGCACTGTCCCCGGGCTATTTTGCTCAAGGTAAGCGATCTACCACTTGAGCAACGCTCTGTTTGCAGCTTTGTGGTGGTTCTTTGGAGATAAGAATCCCACAGACTATCGTTCCTCAGATCTCAGCCTCCTGAGTCGCTGGGATTACGGGCATGGGCCACAAGCGCCGGCCCCTCCTTAACATTTTTGAAGGCTGCTGTAGGAATAATTAATTTAGCACTCCTCATAGTCTCCATATATTAAGCTCTCCTACAAATATGAATGGAAGATTAATCTAGTATGTCGTTGGTATGAACAGCTGGCCAACGACTCCATGAGAGAGCAGACACACACACACACGCAGCCATAGTTCTGTGCAGCATGGTTCTGTCTTGATTCTGGCATGTGACTCCAGTGGTGTGGCCTTGGGGAAGATGACGTCACCCCCGAATCTCATGTGGCTCCTGAATGAACAGTGACTAATCGCCTGGGGGTGGGGTATACGCGCCCTGACTTGGGCTCCACACCACCTGACTTTTGCTCACAGGAAGCTTTGTAAATGCCAGGCTTTGCTGCCAATGAAATTTCCTCCTTCTCTAATTCATCTGTGTCATTATCAATCTTCATTTTGTTTTCACTTAGATTTGGTACTGTCTCTCCTTTACAAACCATGTTGGAATTTTGCTCTCAACTATTTAATATTCATTCAAAACACTGGCTAGTTTTTGTTGTTGTTGTTGTTGAAGAGATTTCTGTTTGTAGCCCTTTGTGTTTTTTCTTATTTATGTTCTAACAGAATTTTTGCTTCTATACTATGTAAGAGCTTAAATTTTCTGTTATAAAACTTAAAATTCCTTCAGTTTACTTGCTGGATGATGTGTAGAAACAGAGGTAAAACTGTCAATTCCTGATAACTGTACTGGTCAGGTGCTAGGCAAGAAATCAGGGACACCATTGAGGAGAGTGTAATGTCTGGAAGTGTGGCCTAGTGGTAGAGTGTCTGTCTGCCTAGCAAACACTAGGTCCTGGGTTCAAATCCCAGTACTACCAAAAGAAAAGCGTTTAATAAGAGACTGTTCACAGAGATGAAGGAACTGTTGAGAGACATCAACAATGGGCCATGGAGGAAAGAGTGGCTAAAACTCTCCGGGAGCCAGGGTCAAAACCCGTCCAGGTGCTGCCAAACCCAGCCAAGGGAAAGGGAAAGGAAGCCAAGAAAGTCACAACCAACATTTTCCCCATCCTATGCTTGTTGGCCTTCCTCTATTGAATCCAACAAGGAGCTTGTGGGTAGAACAGTCCTCAGGGGGCCATTTCCTGGCACACAGCTAGGTGAAAGATGGTAGAAAGTGATCTGTGAGAGCCAACGGAAGAGGCCTAGCATGGTGACCTATGGGAAAATATGTTCTCCAAAATACAATACTGGCCTTTGGGATGTGGCTGTAGGTAAGCCCACATGCACTCTGTCCGTAGACCCTGACCCCTTCCTAACAAGAGCCCCTCTCCCCAGCTCTGTGACAGGGGCCATGAATGATTGGCGTGGCTGTGGAAAGAGTTGTCTTGTCGCTCTGTGGTGAGGCCCTTCGCGTGGCTTTGCCAGCTGCTCTCTGACAGGGGCTCTCCCTCGCCCTCCCTGTCCTCCTTCTCCAGGGTGGAGCTTCAGCATGGGCTCAGCGTACCAGTTCCACAGCTGGCGTGTCTTCGTCATCGTGTGCGCACTCCCCAGCGTCTGCTCCGTGGTGGCCCTCACGTTCATGCCGGAGAGCCCTCGGTTCTTGCTGGAGGTAATGCTGGCGATTACAAATACTCAAGTAGCACTCTTAGATTGCAGTGGAAAGAGTCCTTGCTAATTGCAGTTTGCCTCTTTGGGAGGTGGGTATTCCTTCCTGTTATGGGAACTATACAGGGCTTGGCTTTATAAAGACATGCTTTAAACAACCTACATGTGACAAAGCTGCCTTGTGGCCAGATTATCATCATGTTCCTCTTAAAAACAAATCACCTGCTCAATGAAGACCATGGACTTATAAAGGAGAGTTCCCCATCTGCTTCTAGGTGGTTATAGGCACGTCCTTTGAACTGCTAATACATTCAGTGATATCTAAGTAGTCGGTATGTTTCTGGGGGGGGACATATTTAAATCTAGTGGTGCAATCGCACTCTGTCTGATCTGACACACCAGGATGCTTGCCGGGAAATGATGTCTGACTCCTAGCCCATCACTGTGTGTACATTTCTTAGGTTGGAAAACACGATGAAGCCTGGATGATCCTGAAGCTGATTCATGACACCAACATGAGAGCCCGCGGGCAGCCTGAGAAAGTCTTCACGGTGAGTCTGCCCGGCCCCCCGCTCCCCCCAAACGTGTTTTCTGTCCATGACCAGACTGCACATCTTCTCCCTTGTGCAAGTCCTACAGTCTCTGTCACAATCACTCGGCTCTGCCATTTCAGTGCAGAACTGACCACAGACATTCTGTAAGCAAATAGATGTTGCTGTGTACCAATAAAACTTTATTTCCATGGGCAAGCAAAGGGCTGCTTTGGGCCCATTGGTTGCTACCCCCTGCCTGTGCCTGACTTCAGAACTCTGTTGGTGATTAAATGATGACACCAACATGAAAGATTGGATTAGGGTAGAAAACCTCATCTCAGACCTATTTTGACTCCAGACCCAGCCGACAGGGAGCTTTGGTTTTAAGGACCACCATGAGATTTTCCTTACTTGCTATTAGAGGAGATCCGAACCACGGCTGGGCCCTCTCCTCCACTCTTCCAGATCACTGCTACCCTGCTACAGGCTGAACCTGTTTCCACATGCTTCTCATCCAAGTTCAGAGTGCCCCCAAGGCCTCTGAGGTAAAGCACATGTATCTGGGGTGAAACCTGCCTCAGTTACTTGCTTGCTCTGTGACTTAAGCAAGTAGCATCTAGTCCTGAGCTTCAGTGTCCTGTTTCCAAAGTAATGATACTAATGCCTAATTGACAGATTTGTTGGAAGAGTCACATGAGATATTATATGTAAAAGCATTTAGCATTCTATCTGGCACATAAACAGCACATATTAAAATATATTCACAAACATATTTGTATGTACATGTGGGTGGAGCAGTAAGAATACCAAGATAACATTGCAAAGTTGTTCTCGATGGATCCTCCTAGAAGCCCACGTCTTACCAGTTGCCTGGCCCTTGTCTCAGACCTTTCTTATGGGACAAGGGTTCTTATCCCGTGAGAAATCCTGGCGTGAGAGGCTTTGTTTACTGGAGGATGTCATAGTAGCTCTTGATCAAGATTTCACCGAGAAATGCCAGCCCTGCTTTATGTCATGTGGAAGACAAAACACATTCCCGGAGCCAGTGGCTCAGGCCTAGATTCCTAGCTACTCAGGAGGCTGAGATCTGAAGTTTGAGGTTCAAATCCCAAGCAGGCAAATGCTGGGGATTAGAAAGTTCTAGTTAACCAGCAAAAGCTGGAAGTGGAAGTGTGTCTCAAGTGGTAGAGTAGAAGCCTTGAGCAAAAAACGCCAAGCAAGAGACCTAGGCCCTTATTAGTTCAAGACCCCCTACTGCTACAAAACTAAAACTAACAACAAAACACCCCTACACATGCCAAACTAACCCTTGCAAAAACAACATCGTAAAAGTATACACGCTTTTTGAATTTTTAATTTTTTTTTAATTCCCTGGGCTGAGAATATAGCTCAGTTACTGAAACATATCTAGCACACACAGGTCCTGGGTTCCATATTCAGCACTGCAAAAGAGAGTTCTCCTTAAATTTGAAAAAAAAAAAAAAAAAAAGACAAGTTTATTCATATACAAAGGAGATAGAAAGATTTTTCTCATGCATAGAAAAGTCCAAAACAAAACGTCCATACACTTTTTGGGAAAAGATAACCTGACATATTTAAACCAGGGTGATATAAAATTGAGAACTCAAGTTTAACTATGCGGTTCTAACTACTTCCAGTGTGATAATGGATCCAACGCAAATGTCAAAATCTTTTTGAAAAAAGTATGGAATTATCATTTTGAAGATTCCATGCCAATTTGCTCTACCTATCTCTTCAAGAATATTCTTATGAAAGTACAGACTAGAAAGTACTTTTGAATAATTTAAGAGCAACCAAATTCAGAAGGAAATTAGAGATTGGATCTATAACTTTCAAAAACATAGAACAGAAAAAGAAAAAAAGAATGTGGTTTATTTATAAGGAGACAGGAAATAAAATAATTTTTAAAAGATTAGAAATCTTAGAATAAGAGTAGGTGCATTCATTTATTAAACCAGTAAAAATAGCATTTTAACAAAGACAAAAAATGGTCTGACTGGGTCAAAAGCCAATATCAGCAATATGTATCTTATATAAGATACAGTAAGAATTTACCCTCATTATTGATAATCTGGGCCTCCAGGCCCCTGTTGAAGTGACTATCCACCCTTTCAAAGGCACACATTCATGGCAGCCCCCTAATTCTCTAAGATGTCGGGAATTATCCATCCTAATTCTCTGGCCCTAACAAGGTTACAGCACTAAGTAAGCTAGCCTTTGATGGCTCATGCCTATAATCCTAGCTACTCAGGAGGTTGAGATTTTTTTCCATCAGTGGTGGAGCTTGAACTCATGGCCTGGGCACTGTTCCTGAGCTTTTTTCACTCACCGTTAGCACTCTACCACAGCACACTTGGAGACACAGCACACTTCCAGCTTGAGATACTAAGATCACAGTTTAAAGCCAGCCTGGGCAGGGAAGTCCATGAGACTCCTAGCTCCAGTTAGCAAACAAACAACAAAAACTGGAAGTGGAGCTCGTAGAGTGCTAGCCTTGAACAAATCTGAGACAGCACCCGGGCCCCAAGTTCAAGCCCCAGGACCAGTGCGCACACACACACACACACACACACACACACACACACACACGATACTTAGTCAAATCATACAACTACTTACTGAAAGTTTTCTTAATCAACAAGTGGGAAAACAAACTTGAGGTTCAAAGATTTCCTGACAGCCAAGGAAAAAGGCAAATTTAGTGGATTACAGTGATTTTGATATAAAGTAAATGCTAGAGCATCTAATTTTCAGGAACATAGATTTTAATTCTAATGTGTGAAATGTTTATTCATTGACCTTGTAAGGGATAAGTATGATGAACAGCATAAATATATACTGAACAGTATAAGCAATTTTCTCTTCAATAACACTTTTCTGGAAAGATGAATATTTTCTATGTGGCCATTAATTAAGTCAATATTTAATCTGAATTTGGTAAGGGAAGGCAGCCATGTGGTAAACCAGAGAAAGGAAAGCCAAATGCATGACTTTGACTCGATAGGGTTTACTATGAATATGAGGTACAAAAGAATCAAAGGCTTAATTTCAAAATGTATCTCTGTTACCGTGCATGCATGCAGAGGGGCAGACATGACAGAAGGTGCATGCTGATTTCCCATTCTGCTGCCTTCACATTGCTTCCGGGATAAAGATAGAGAGCTTCATTCTGGCCACCCCAGTCCCTGATGAGCTGGGGCTCCTTTCCGCAGATATACCCATCTTCAACTTCCTCAGACCTGCCTCTCGGCCGGGCCTGGCCTCTACCGTTCCCTCTGCTTGACCCACTGACACATACTTTCATCTTCCAGTCATAGTTTATTCTCCATGGGAAAAGCCAATCAACCTAACAAAAATAGGAAACGTGGGATTGGGGGGAAGGAATAAGGATTTAAAATCTTTTGATATACGCAGTCATACAACAGACTAGAAATGTTTTTGTCTAAAGTAGCTTTGGAAGTACATGCACGAGGAGAACTCTAAGTAAGCTTTTCAGTGGCTTCACCACCCTTACAGTTGTTAAACCTTGGGAAATGTTGACTGGGAGTGTAGCTCGGGCAGCCGAGTGCCTGGCTAACATGTGAGAAGTCCTGACTTCAGATGCCAGTCGTGAAACACAAAAGAAACACCACAACCTGCAATCCTAGCTACCTAGGAGGCTGCGGTCAAGAGGATCCATTTGAGGTCGCCCTAGGCAAAAAAGACCCCAAATTAAACAGAAAAAAAGCAGAACACGGTGGCCCGTGTCTGTGATACCAACTACACGGAAACTGGAGAAATGCAATCCAGGCCAGCTTGGGCAAAAAGCAAGATCCTACTCAAAAAATAAGTGGATGAAAAAGTCCATTTTTTTCAGGCTTGACTCAGGCAGTATATCCTATGGATTTCTGAGTTGAAACCCTAGTACAAAAAATAAAATGGCAAAACAAAATCATGCACCACCTTATGAAATGGCCCCTGACTAAGCAGGTCCCTCCATCTTATTTCATTTCATTTTTATTTATAAAATGATTATTTTAAAGACAGAGTTTAGTCTGACCTGATGACTGAACCCTGGCCTGGAACATTCTGTATGTTTTGGAAGATGAGCACCTCTGTGAATATCCAGTCTCAGTACCCGTATTTCACAATTAAATTGCCATTTGGGAAGTTGGCAGGCTCTCTAGAAAAACCGACTCAAATCCCAGGCAGGGGTAATACGTGTATCTGAACTTGTCCCTGACTCTCAGATTTGCCAAAGATAGGTAAACGACGGTTAACTGGCATGGCAGGCAGCCAGCAAGTGTTTCCCTTTGCCCTTTTCAGGGTTCTTTTGGTTGGAAGCCTTGCTCTCTTCCTTAGGAAAAGGAGGCTGCGTAGCAGGAGGTGTGCTCTGCACTTCAAACCTCCATCCTTTATCCTTCACGGATGTAACTGAGCAGCTACTGTGGAAGCTTGCAGGGGAAGCTCACCCACTTCCTACCTTGCGGCCCCGCACCTGTGGGTGTTTACCCACCAGCACTGGGAGAGAAGGAGGGAAGGGCAACAGGGTACTGTAGCATACAAGTTAGATGGGAAAGCCATAAGAACAATGGTCAGGGCCAAACTCATCAAATAAGTATGCTACCCCACAACAAATACATTGCCTGCAGCTGCTGTAATCCAAGAAACACAATTCTAGACGCAGAAGCTGATCTATGTTCATGGAATGTGGGTCTTTGTAGTAGTGACTCAGAGAAGAACATTTGGGGTTTATATCATTTCACTACAAGTTTTCCTCCTTCACTATTTGCTGTCACTCATTCTTTCTCGGTTCCTTTAGGTGCTGTTTGCATCTGAGGGCTTATGTCATATATATGGATGGAATGATTGCAAATATCCCTCCCTTTTTATTGGACTCAGTTTTTGCCTGCTCGGTTTATGAGCCTAAATTGGGCAACCTTAGTGGAGAGACCTCAGCATGCGTTCTCTCTACAGGTGAACAAAATCAAAACCCCTAAGCAAATAGACGAGCTGATTGAAATTGAGAGTGACACTGGAACGTGGTACAGGAGGTGTTTTGTTCGGATCCGCACGGAGCTGTACGGAGTAAGTCTGAGTTCTGCCCCAACACGCATGTCCACTTCCTGCACTTGGAAATGATGAGGAGAGGGGCTGACTGTGAATGGGACCCTCTCCTCAGCCCAGGTCACCTGACTCCCAGACGAGGACTTGGCTAGCCGATCCCTTAGAATCAGCTCCATTTGGGGGACGTGTCTTGGGGCAGTGAAGTCCTGCCTTGAAGACTGAAAAGGAAAATTCCAGTGTTTGTGGCTCCTTGTGGCCTTCAGCTACGTCTTAAGTTGAAATGAATTCAGCTCAACAAAATCGAAGCTTTTTGTCATTTGATGGGAGGGGGGTGGGGAGAGGGGTTGTCTCTAAAACTGCCTAACGAACTCTCAACTATTCCACAGATCTGGTTGACTTTTATGAGATGTTTCAACTATCCAGTCAGGGAAAATACGATAAAGCTAACCATTGTGTGGTTCACCCTCTCCTTTGGGTAAGTGATATTTAAAATCTTGGCAAATAACATGTGTGAAATGTCACAGATTCACTCCTGGTCACGCTTTCTTCTTAGGCCACCTGATGCTGTTAAGTTGCTAGAGAAGAATGTTTGGTTTTGTTGCAGCTTGGATCCATACAGTTGTGGTTTTCATAAATTGTTTTGTTTTCATCTTGCCAAAACACTGGGCTGTGAACCAATAGTACTTGAAAACTCTGATAAGGCCCGTGGCTGTCCACCAGCCTCTCCTCCTCTGCTCAGCCCCATCCTGCAGTCTATGTGTGTTCCTTGAACTTGTCAGAAGTCCTTATCTCAGGCTTTTGCCCACCATCCTGTAGGAACACTTCTACCCACCTCATTACCCTACCTCCTTCTGGGTCTACTAGGCGTTACCTTCCCTACCACTCTGTTCCTAAGCACCTCCTTAGCTCCTAAGGAAGGAGCTTCTTAAACTCCTTCCTTCCTAAGTTCCTTCCTCCCTCTCTCCCTCCCTCCCTTTTTATCTACCTTGCTCCCCATTGCAGCCCCTTCCTTCCTTCCTTCCTCTCATTGCAGCCCCTCTTCATTTCCTGTTCCCTTATCTGTTTTATTATCCCCTATGGTACCTCTTGTAGACAAATGTCTTCTTTGATCTGCATAAAAAGAAATAAAGCTCTGAAGCCAGGCACTGGTGGCTCATGCCTGTAATCCTAGCTACTCAGGAGGCTAAGATCTGAGGATGGCAGTTCAAAGCCAGCCTGGACAGAAAAGTCCCTGTGAGACTCTTAGTTTCAATTAACCACCCCAAAACTGGAAGTGATGCTGTGGTTCAATTGGTTAAGTGCTAGCCTTGAGCACAAAGAGGTTCAGGGACAGAGCCCAGGCCCTGAGTTCAAGCCCCACAACCTACAAAAATAAAATAAAGCTCTGACTCCCCGCTCTGGAAAATTAATGACATCAGGAGGCTTAAAAGATAGATAGATAATAGATAGCCAGATACACATTCCTGACCTACAATAGAATCTCAATAAATAGGTGTTGCCAAATGAATGAGACAACCTTCGATGTACTGCAAGAATAAGGAGGTAAGGAGAGAAAGGACAACCAGAATTGAAATCTTCACTTAAGAATGTGTATGTCGGGCTGGGAATGTGGCCTAGTGGTAGAGTGCTTGCCCCGCATACATGAAGCCCTGGGTTCGATTCCTCAGCACCACAAATATAGAAAATATTCCAAGTAATTCTTACCTAGCTTCTAAAAACATTCATTACTCTTGAAGGAAAGAAGGACTGAACACTGATTTATATTAGGTGCCTACTGTGTGTCGTGAAGGAGTTGAGTACAAAGAAGACAAAATAGGTCCAAGGGGAGTTCCTGGGTAATCATTTTCTGGTGTTCTGGGGGCTGAGCGGATTTGCAATGTGATGATTCCTACATCCCTGGTGCCTCCGTGACGCCTGACATTGAAGAGACCGCCAGCGAGGCTTTGCTGCACAAGTCACATGGTGGCTAAACCTCCTCCACATCTGGCGGAGACTCCAGGGCGGTGCCTCCCTGGCTGGTGCCAGCGTTAAGCGCTCGTGCCGTCCGTGGTGGCTTCCTTGAGTCATTTGTGAGTGACGCCGCCACCACCGCCACTGTAACTGAGTCACCTTCCACAGCAGGGGCGGCTGGTGACAGGGCCCACGTGATGGTGGCGATGACTCGAGCTGTCTCTCGAGCGCCCTCGGTGGTGTCATGGGTGCTTCACAGCCCATGTAATCTGGCAACCACCCGGGAGAGCTGGATTCCGCCATGATCCCATTATGAAGAGGTGTGGTGCACTAAAGCTTCGCTAACCGGCCAGGGTGAAGAGTGGAAAGACCAAGATTTGAACCCTCCTCCCTGGGCAGCTAAGTATCCCCGAGGGTAAGAACTGGAGCAGAGCTTCCCTAGGTACCTCTGAACATTTCCCTAAGCTCTCCCTGCCCCCAGAGCCTCTGTTCATCAAGTCAGAAGAGACCCGAGTTCCGGGGCACAGATCCAAGGGCTCTACTTGGAGAACTATTACGTTCAAGCATCGTTGTCCAGTAGAAATACCATCTGAGTCACATGTCATTTTAAATGTCCCAGTAGCCCACCCACACACGCATACACACACACACACACACACACACACACACACACACACAAAGGAACGGATAAAATTAATTTTATGCAACTCATTTTGCTCAAAGTAGTATTATTTTAACAATGATTACTTGTTAAAAATTTTGAACGAAGACTTTGGCATCCTTTCCTGCATTCGTCTTGGAGATCTCCCGGTATTGCGTGTGTAGAGAGCCTCTCAGTTTGGACTAGCCACCATTTCACTGCCTCTCCGGAGCCCATGTGGTCGGTGGTTGTGGGACTACACAGCCCAGCTCTTAGGATAACCCAGCAGGAATGACCTGATTCCAGACAGTCGCCTGAATACTCCTTTCCACAGCCTCGGACCACCTTAGAAAATGGGGCTCTACCCCAGGCTGGCGGTTCCACAGCAGTGTAGGAGCCAGAAAGACGATGCATTCGTAAGAGAGGTCATTCTGTAAAGGCGCTCGGGCTTCCTGGGTCCCAGGACTTGGGACCACCAACCCAGGAAATTAAGTTTCTCAGTCAGCCTGGGATAAGAATGAGGATGTCATGTGTCTTCCAGTCCATTTGTGCATCACAAAATACCTCCAGTCAGGTAAGTTCTCCGCTTTAGGTACTTGTTACTCACATTTCTGGAGGGAGACTGGGAGCCCCCAAATCCAGGTACCAGGAGGTTTGGTGATGCTGAGGGCTTGAGCTCTGCTTCTTAGATTGAAATTTGCTCCCACACCCTCCAGTGGGGAGCTCTATATCCTCACAGGATAGGAAGAGAATGTGGGGGGGCGGGGAGGAGACAGCTCCTCTGTGACTAGGTTTGAACTCAGGGCCTCACCAGTGCTTGCTTGGCTTATTTGTTCAACTCATACTCTGCCACTTGAGTCATGCCTCCAGCCCAGCTTTTATCTGGCTATTTTGGAGATAGAATGTAACAAACTTTTCTGCTCAGGCTCGCTTCACACCTCAGTCCTCTGGGTCTCACCCTCCTGAGTAGCATATAGAAAGGGATTCTCTCTGAACCCCCTTTCTTTGTAAAGGAAGCATTTGAGAATTACACACTGGAGTTTCCTAGCTAACTCCCAGATACCTCTTGAGCTTAACTTTTGCAGATTGATCTTGGGGGGAGGGAGAAAGGGTACAGCAATCAGTGCGTAATGATTTATTCCATGGTTACAAGGAGTCATTCATAACTGGAATTGCTTCTCTGGGACCCATTCCCCACCTGAAATGCTAGGCGGTACTCACTGCCTCTGTGTGCCAGAACCTTTACAAACTCACACTTCTTTGTCTTTGCAGGTACTATGGGTTATCCGTGTGGTTTCCCGATGTCATTAAACATCTGCAGTCCGATGAATACGCACTGCTCACTAGAAACGTGCAAAGGGATAGATACGCAAATTTCAGTATTAACTTCACGATGGAAAATCAGATTCATACTGGGATGGAATACGACAACGGCAGGTCTGTAATCTTTCAGCTAACTTAAGTTGCTACCGAATCACAAAGCTGATTTCGTACTAAGATTCAGGGCCCTGAAACCTACCGTTGTGCTTTTGTTTTAGGGTTGTACATCTAGTTGTTTTCGGGGTGAATTCCAATATTCTCAATTGGGTTTTAAATCGCTCACCCGCATCCATTACTTCACTTCAGCTTTGAAAACTGAGTTGTTTTCCATGTATTCAGCAGGCCACTGACTGCTGTGGAAAAGTGTAGAATCCTCAAGAGCAATGGGAGGAACTTAAGGGGCAGGGCTGTGGCTTGAGTGGTAGAGCCCCTGCCTACCAAGTACAAGAGTCCCTGCATTCAACTTCCAGGAACCCCAAACTTAAAACACTAGCAAGTTACCAAACAGCAAAGAATATTGGAAAATAAGGTAACTGGAGTTCTTTAATTTAGAGAAGAAACCTGGAATCCATCCAAAGGAGAGGACATTTGAAGCACAGAGAGCTTAGAAAATCCAGAAGCCAGTGTTTCTATGATTAAGAAAGTCTATTGCTCATCACAAGGCCCATGCACTGCTGTCCTGCCGAAAACATCCGTTTGTTTTCACTTACACGTGAAGGTTTCAAGTACTTTCTTAGATGTTTTGCTAAGGCAAGTTAACGATGACGGGCTTAAATTTTAGATGAGCATGGCCATTAATAGGAACAGATTTTCCTTGGTGTATCTTGGCACTCAGAGTCTCGTATTGATATTCACAAAAGATGTACTGCAGAATAGCAGTCCATTTTATACAAGAACGTGTTTTTAAGGAAGAGTGACATACTAAAACTTGGATTTACTGATTTGAGACTGACTAGAAATCTCATCCCCCATATCATGTTAATATTCTAGTTATAACTTCAAGAATACAGTTCTACAAAAGAAAAATTGGAAAATTTTGTTTAAAGAAATTATTATAAAAGAAAAAAAGAAGAGTTCTGCTGTTTTCTTGATTTCATTTTTGTCACTATGAAGAGGAACTTCAATTATGTAAAAATTCAAAAGATATTTTACTGTATCGTATTCTGTCTTGAAGATTTTGAGTTATTGCTTTTAGATTCTTAAGTATGCTGTGTTTTGAAATGAGATTTCATTAGCTTTTTCCCCTCACAATATAATTGTTTCCATAAAAATTGAAAAATAAAAGAAAGTCTAAAGTGGGGACATCATATCTCTAAACTTGTTTGACTTAGCCTTGAATTCCACTGACATGAATGTGTGTGTGTGTGTGTGTGTGTGTGTGTGTGTGTGTGTTAAACAGATTCCTAGGAGTGAAGTTCAAGTCTGTAACATTCAAAGACTCCGTATTTAAGTCCTGCACCTTTGAAGATGTGACCTCAGTCAACACCTACTTCAAGAATTGCACCTTTATTGACACCATTTTCGACAACACGGGTAGGCGTAAGCTTCGAGTGGCTCTGGCTGGGTGGGGTCTTTGCTGAGGGCTTCTCCCCTAGCAGAAATGTAATAATCAGGTGACAGTGTGGCCAGAGGTCTGTGTAGAAAGTAGACAAGTGTACATGAACAAGCTTCCTGAATGAGGTCGAATCAAAGGTACACTTGTATTGTTTTGGCTTGCCCAAGATCAAAGTTGGTTTAAAAAACACCTCTTTGTGAATAATCTTTCAAGATTTAACATGTAGTTTCTTTGTTTTAATAATCCAAGTCTGAAAATCTGGTGTTCCTGTAAATCAACAACACGTGGTTATTTAATGGGGGGCATTAAATATAATGGTTTAGCTCACTCTGTATCCATCTGGGAAGCTCCTAGAAAGAGCAAAGGAAGGAACAAAGCATTGATTTAACCCCACTATGGACTGTTTCACACCACAGGTCATTAGATACTCCTTATCTCATATAGTTTGCTCAGTAGTTGAGACTTTAAAAAATGAAGAAATTGAGTCAGTTGTCAGTAGCTCCCTGCTGTCGTCCTTGCTACTCAGGAGGCTGAGAGCTGGGGATCACAATTCAAAGCCAGCCTGGACAGGCAAGTCTGTTAGACTCTCGTGTCCAATAAACTACCATAGTTTTTAAAGCTAGCAGTAGAACTGTGGCTCAAGTGGCAGGTGCTAATTTTGAGCAAAGAAACTCAAGAACACCACCAGGCCCTGAGTTCAAAGCCCAGTACTGGCGCGCGTGCGCGCGCACACACACACACACACACACACACACACACACGAGTCTAGAATAACAGCCTTCTGGCAGGGAGATCAGTGCCTGCCCAGCCTTCTTGACGCACACACAGAAGCCAGCTCCGCCCCACACCACAAGAGAAAGCCGCCAGGTGTCTTTGTTTTTATAAACAGAGTCACTGATCACCATCTTCTACCTTGTGACCTCAGAAAACCAGTATTTTATTATTCTATTTTTCTGGTAGATCGTAATCAACACAAAAAGATGCAGTGCCTCTTAGCTAGACCCCAATTCAATTTTAAGAACACACTGAATGCTAGCACCCTTCAAATGACGCTACCACTTGACCTCGGTGGATTCATCCACGCAGACCCGAAACTGCAGCTTCAAGAACCCACGCACAGCCCCAGAAAATGGCAACGACAAGGCCAATTCATTCACATTAAAAAATTGTTTTTTACAATTATAGTATGGAACCAATTAGTACCACAGTGAGGACCTTTATATAATATAATAATTGGAACAAAGTAGTATAGTAAAGGTATAAGCAGCCGAGTACTGGTGGCTCACATCTGCAATCCTAGTCAAGAGACTCTTATCTCAAATGAAGGATCAAAAAGCCAAAAGTGGAGCTGCGGCTCAAATGGTAGAGCACCACCTTTGAACAGAAAAGCCAAGCAGGAATAGGGGCTCTAAGTTCAAGCCTCAGTACTGGTATGTGTGTGCGTGTGCGCATGCGACACACACACACACACACACACACACACATTCAAAATAGGGAGCAAGCAGGTAATCTAATTAATAATGGGCAGCCACGGGAAGTCAGAAGATAATTGGACTCGTTAGCTTAATTTATTTCCTTATTCATTAAAGATGCTTCACCATTCTACCTCTTTTTATAGAAGGCGCCAAGTTACACCCCATTCTTGGGCCAGGAGAGGATACAAAGTGTCAAGCCAGCCCAGACCATGATGTGTTCAAAGACTTTCTAGTACCCTGAGGCCTTATGAACTTCTCCACAGGGTTTCCAATACAGGTGCTTGAGCACCCCTTACGTCTACCGGGCAAGAGCTTGATGAATTGTCTTTGCTGTTTCTACAGATTTTGAGCCATATAAATTCATTGACAGTGAATTTCACAACTGCTCGTTTTTTCACAACAAGACGGGGTGTCAGATTACCTTTGAGGATGACTACAGTGCCTACTGGATTTATTTCGTCAACTTCCTGGGGACACTGGCAGTGTTGCCAGGAAACATTGTGTCTGCTCTTCTGATGGACAGAATCGGGCGTTTAACCATGCTAGGTAGGCGCTGGGGTTCGGGGAATGATGATAGTGGACCTTGTCTCTTCCTGGGCTCTCTGATCCTTTAGGGATTTGCAATCCAGGAGAAGAAACCCCTTACCTCTTTCATTAGGACACAACTGTAGTGAAAACGAAGCCTAATTGCATTTCATTTGAGCAGTTGCCGTGCGTTAATGGAGTGAAAAATGAATTATGATGTGTAGCTAATGTCTGTTTTTCCACCCACGCGGTGGAGTAAGGGGTGCTGCCTTCAGAAGCCCGCGAGAGGGCTGACCTTCCTGACAGGTGACCACGCGTGGACTTGAGCTTTATGGAGCCCGCTCAGCGGCTTCTCCATGGGATTGTTTTCCAGAGAGATCTATCTCAGTGGCTCCCCGGGCCTTGCTCGCTGAGACGAGAGGAAGCACTCAGCCTTCTGTCTGTGTTGTCGGCAGGTGGCTCCATGGTGCTTTCGGGGATCAGCTGCTTCTTCCTGTGGTTTGGCACCAGCGAATCTATGATGATCGGCATGCTCTGCCTCTACAACGGCCTGACCATCTCGGCCTGGAACTCTCTCGATGTCGTCACGGTGGAGTTGTACCCCACAGACCGGAGGTATGGTGAAGCTTCCCCATGACTGACACACCCACAAACCGTGACATCCTGAGCCCCGCTACCGCTTCCCCCAAGAAAGAAAACAATCCCCAAAGCCATCAGCTCCTAGAATCATAAAACCACTCCTGTCTCCTGAAAGGAGACTTAATGCCGAGCGGTGAGTGAGACAGTGAAAGCACTGAAGAAACTGACTTGTCTCCATGAGGTAATGAGTGGGAAGCAAAGGAAATCACGGGCTAGGTCCTAGACAGCCGGTGATGGGACGGACCCCATGGGTCAGCAGAGGAGGAGAAGCCGTTTCTTAGCATGAGAATCTGACCCCGTGCTGACTCAGTGGTACTAGGTGAGAGAGAGAGAGGTGCCTGCTGGCTGGCGTCAAATTAAAAGCCCACGACCTGAACCCACGGTCAAGCAATACCGAACCTGACACTCTTGTGGGGTCTGGAAATCGACAGGTAACGGGACCCTCGGATTAGAAAACAGTTTGCAAAGGCTTTATTGAGCAAGAGTGCGGATGCGTCAGGACGGCTCTGGGATCTGGGGGGGTCTCCGGGAAAGGCCGGGGCGCCAGTCCCAGTTGACTCTGGAGCACTGCAGCCGGCGGCAGGGAGAAGGGGAGGATCCGAGCAGGTGTGGCAGGGCTCTCGGTTAGTTTCAGCCAATGACTGTTTCAGGGTTCGTCTAAGTTAATCAGGAAAGCGCAGGAGCAGAGTTCCGGGAGCTAAAGCAGCTTGTTAGTTATCAAACAAGTCTTTCGCAGAGGCAAAGGCGGAACTTTCCAGGTGAGGGTGACAGTTTGGTTTTATAATTATAATAGAACAGTAGTGATCACATTTTAAAAATCATTCAATTCTTTATGAAGCAGGGACTCTTTAATTTTTAGCATGCTGGAGCATAATATATCCTCTAAATCAAATATTACATTTTAGCCTCAATTTTTCCTCATCACAACAACACAGGCCCAGCTGAAAGTCAGAGAGAAGTGGCCTCGACTATAAGGGTCAGAGAGCCACAGAGACCTCACGTGGCTTATCATCTGTGTATTCGGAGACCATCATCTGTCCCCCTTGTCAACTCTTGTGTGCTGGCAACTGGCTGGGCTGGTGACCCACACCAGGCTTTGAATCAATGGGCCCTGGGACAGCTCAAGTCAGAGCAAAAGCCCACCCAGGGAGCTTGTGCTGGGGAAGACACGTAAAGACTCTGTAGCAAAGGCGCGAGTGGCAGAACAGTGGCCTGGCGAGCATAGGCGGACACAGACTGGGCTCATCAGGGTTTGGGTTTGGACTGTGGCTCTCTGCTGCCACCATGCGGCCGTGGGGCAGTTCCACCGCCCACCCTTCCTGTGGCCTCCAGTCTACGGGCTGACCACTCTCTAGATGTAAGGATTTGAAGATGAGACGCGGGCGGTTTCTCTCTCCTGTTCCCTTCGAGCCCGCCCCCTGCCACTGTCACCCAGGACCCTGGGATTCGCTAACAGCAAGCCTCAGCCGGACATAGTCACCCTCAACCCCGTTTCTGTTTACAGACAGAGAACGGCTCTCATTTCCTCCCTAGGAATCCCCCACCTGTCATCACCACCCCCGTGACCCCCGGCTGTGTGTCTGTCCAGGGACAGGAGGAACTTGAAACCGCTGGCCTCTCGGGTCCTCCCTTCTACCCCTACATTTCTCCCTGTCGTCATCCTCATCTGGTGCTCTGCAATGCAGTGGTTTTCCTTCTCTCTTGAATGTGTTCTCCACCTGGGGACCCAGAGCATAACCCATTTTGGAGATTGTGTGTTGAAGGCATCTTTCAACGCCTCGTACTAACTCACCTGTGCACTGCACGATCTCCCCCGGCCTCGTGCCCTATCATCAGTTAGACGTGTGATTATGGATTGTGCTTATGTCTGTGTTTATATGGTGTTGTACATAGTTGTGTTTGTATTTACGTGTTTACGTTATTTATGGGGTTTTTTCTTTGGATTTTATTTCTTTGTCTTATCATTATGTATGTTTGCATGCTGCTCATTTAGCCGAGGTCAGGTTCCCTTTGTCTCTGGACGTTGGGAGTGGGAGGTAGGGCTGGCGTGCTACTACATACCTGCAGTCCAGCTCCTTGGAAGACTGAGGCAGGCAGAAGGCTTGAGTCCAAGAGTTCAAGGCCAGTCTGGGCAGCCTAGAGAGGCTCTGTCTGAGGGACAAAGACGTGGACGGTGAAGGGGCGGGGACGGAGCGTCCCCTCTGCCACGGCCTTGCTACTGGGTGAAGGATTGCAGTGGAACAGAGCCCCCCGCGTGGGCAGCCCGCACAGAGCGGTCATCCAGCCTGACCTACGCTCAGGAAGTGGCCTCAGGGTCCACGGGCAACGCGGCCCCTGCCACAGAGCATCATGGTCACATGACATGGCAGCAGGACCACCAGGCGGGGGGGGGGGGGCATATGCATCAGGCCACCCGGAGGCCTCCTGAATGAGGAGCTGCATGCGGGGGGGGGGGGGCGGTCTAGTCCGCACCCACAGTACTGTGTGATGGATCTGAGGTCGCGGGCACAGGGCATGTGTGGGGACAGCTCGAGCACCCCTCGAGCCCCCTGCATGGCGGGACCCCCCCCCACACACACACACACCACTGACGAACAACACCGTGCACGCCCATGAAGAAGCCTCCTGTGCTGATCCCCAGAGTGCCAGCCAGTCCCGGCCTGCCGGGTCCTGATTAACCCGCCGCACAGTCCCCGAGAGGGACAGGTCCTCTAGCACACTGTCTACACTGAAGTGCTTTCGTTTCGCTCTCTATTAGTGTATATTCTTTGTACAGAGAGTCTTCATCGGGTGGTTTCCATGCGCTATGTAAATATCTTGACCAAATTCACCCGCTCTATTACTCTTGCTGTGCTGAAGTACTTTTAAGAGAAATCACCCCCACACACACATACACACACCTCTATCATGGAATGTGAAGCTGAAGATCAAGGCTGACACCAGCCTAGGCACAAGTGTGAAGACCCTCTCTGGAAAAAAAAAAAAAGAAAAGAAAGCAAACTAAAAACAAGCACGTGCTCTGATATAACTATGGGTCCTGGCCCAGGCCCACACTTCCTAGCTAGGTTTATCCAAGAAATGATGAGGCACAAAGGCTTCCCTTCTTAACTGCCTGCGAAGATGTGATTTCAACAGGAAGCCCCTGGACGGTGGGGGTGGGAGGGAGCTGGAGGGAGGGCTGAGTCCTCTCTCAGCTCAGCTGCGCAGGCGCGAGTTCTTCTCCACCTGTGGGAGAGGGCCGGCTCACTACGGAAGATGCCAGTCACTGGAGCAAGGCACGTTTTCTCTATCCTGAAAGGTCAGAAAGCAATTGAATTCTTCTCCGACTTAATACATAATTAGTTCTTCTTGTCTCTAAGTCGTCGTACAAAGGAGTTTCCACTTAACAGAATTAGTTCTTTTTATCTAAGACAAAAACAAGATAAGTTGGGCCTCAATAAGAGAAGATCATCCAACTAATACCCATTCAAAGGCCAGCGGAAGCCGGGCACTGGGGACTCAGGTCTGTCTAGCTACTCACGAGGCTGAGATTTGAGGATCTCCATTCAAAGCCAGCCTGGGCCAGGAAGTTCCCAAGACGCTTCGTTTAAGCACCAAAAAAGCTGTGGCTCAAGTGGTCCAGCTCTAGCCTCGAACAAAGAAACTCAAGAACAAAAAGAAAATGCTCATTACATTTTCTCTTTTTAATTTTGCTGGTCCTGGGGCTTGAACTGGGGGCCCCGGCACTGTCCTTGAACTTTTGTGCTCCAGGCTAGCACTCTACCCTTATATAAGCCACAGCTCAATTTCCTTAAATGCCCGTTGCAAAAAACTGTCTCTAACTTTTCTGGAAGACCTGGAGGAATCCTGGAGTTCGCCTTGAGTGGGGCAGGCATCCCTGGGCTGGTCCTGAGAAAGGCTACCCCAACGACTGGAGCTACAGCAAGGACCACAAGCCCCCTCCAGAATGCGAGAGGAACTTCCCTTGTGACAACCACCACAAGCTGTGAACCATACCCCAAGTGAGAGAACTGGACAAAGGCAAGAGCCGGAGGGAGCAGGAAGGAAGGGTGGCTTGCGCGGAATCCGTTCTCTCTCTCCTCTGCCTAAGACTTCAGCAGCGAGCACCGTGAACTAAGGCAGCTCTGGGTGTGTTCGTAGCAGGGCTGCTGATCTTAGCCCCAGTGTGAGAATCTAATTAAGAAACAGTACAGCAACAAAAGTAATGCTACCCGCTAAATAATGAAATGGGGCACACACGTATGAGAGTGATTAAAAAAAAAACAAACAGCAGGGAATGCCTGATTTGTGAGGAGTTCTACGTTCAGAAGCATGCCAAAGGGAATCCAGAAAGGAAAACTATTTGTTGGAGGAGTTCATCTTTTGCTTTTGTAATTTATTTTAAATCCATTTTGAAACACATACCTCTCCTCGCACTTGTTTCTGCCCTTTAAGTCCCTTGAAATTTTGGGGAAGTCCCAGTACTGAGGGCCCGCAGTTGAGTGATCCAGGCAGGATTGCTGCAGCTCGTCCTAGCCATTGCTATACAGGCATCGCCGTTGCTATGCAGGCATCGCCGTTGCTATACAGGCATCGCCGTCCTTGAACTCAGAGTCTGAGCACTGTCCAGGAGTTTTGTGCGCAAGGCTAGCACTCTATCACTGGAACCCCAGCTCCTCTTCTAGGTTTTTGGTGGTTAATTGGAGATAAGACCCGCACAGACTTTCTTGCCCCAGCCGGCTTAGGACTTCATCTTCAGATCTCAGCCTCTTGAGTAGCTGGGATGATTTGCATGAGCCACCAGCACTGAACTCACATGTATTGTCAGGGACTGCCTGGACTTTCCCAGTTGCATGTGAATGTCCTTTTCATAACGTTTACTGATGAGCTGATTACCTTGTCTGGGGAAAGCTCTTCCATGAAGGTCAGATTAGGTACAGCGCATGCTCACGATTCCCCCTTGGCAGGTAAGTTCCATGGGGCAAGTCCGGATCTGCTCTACCTCAGGTCTTCTCAAAATGAAGTGCACCATGGAAGGTTTTCCCCTGTTAAGGTGCCTGGCGGCGGAGCACATATTCAGCCAGAGACTTTTCAAAAATTTGTGACACCTGCCAGGCGCCTGTCCTAGGCACTTGTTACCCATTATCCTTTTCTTCCCAAGAATGTCAGAAGCACTCCCAGCTGGTTTGGCACTAAGGCCAGAAACAAAAACAAAACAGAAAAGAAAGACATTGGATGAGGTCAGCTATGATGGTGCACACCTGTAATCCCAGCTACTCAGAATAGGAGATCGGGCATAGGATTATGGTTCGAGGCCAGCCCGGGCAAAAATGTTAGTGAGACACTGTCTCAACAAACAAGCCAGAGGGTGGTAGCACATGGCTGTAATCTCAGAAGTAGGAGGATCACAGTCTGAAGCTGGCCCTGGATAAAACCAGTAAGACTTTAATCTCAAAAAAAAAAAATACTAAAAGCAAAAAGACTGAGGGCATGGCTCAAGTAGTAAAGCACTTGCCCAGCACGTATGAAGCCGAGTTCAAAACCCACTACCTTCTCCAACCCCCCAGAAGAGCCTAGATGTGTGGGAAATGCTTTACTAAGTCCAGAATGGAGTTGGCGGTTCCCTCTTCCCACACTCCAATTAGAACATAAAACGATGTGAATAAACCATAACCCACTCAACCATGCGGCCTCCATTAGTGGACACGACAGGGGCCAGCGGCCACACACACACACACACACACACACACACACACACGCACGCATATACACATGCATGTGCAGACACACACACCACTTGCTAAGTGTAAGTGTGCAGTGAAGCCAAGGGCAGCTTGGGAACTAAGGACTCGATGGACTGCTTAGAAGTGTTCCTGCTGAGCAATTGATCCAGTGTTCCGCCATCTTATCCAGTCATCCCTTCTCCAGTTCCCCTCTCAGTGACACAAGGAGAGAGCTACCCACGTTCCGTGCCCTGTTCCTAGTCACACCGACAGGTCATGGCCTGGGAAAGCATGGCCGCCCCAACTCTAAAGCACGGCCAATCCCTCGTGGGCCCTTCTGCAGTATCAGCAGCAAGAGACTTCGCGGCAACAGCACGAGGTTTCCATTTCTCTCATCGGCACACACAGCTGCTTTCCCCATCAGCGCCCGCTTTGACCTTCACGCCACAAGGTGTGCTGCATAGTTTAGGAACCTAGAATCAAGGAAAATGGAGTGTAAAGCTGGGGCACTGCTACTTCATACCTGTTATCCTAGCTACTTGGCAGGCCGAGATCTGAGGGACCAAAGTTCAAGGTCAATCTAAGCAGAAAAGCCCACGAGACATTTATCTCCAATTAACCAGAAAAAAAAAAGTCCAGAAGCGGAGGTGTGGCTCAGGTAGTAGAACTCCAGCCTGGAGTGACAAAGCTAAGCAAGAACACAAGGCCTTGAGTTCAGGCCTTAGTACTGGTACCAAAAAATGAAATTATACACATACATATATATAGTTTAAAAGCAGTCAGCCAAGCTTGTCTGAAAGGCCTGTACAGTGTATGAGTTCAAGTAAATGACACCCCACTGCAGAGACGAGAGGCGTGGGGTAGCAGGGCGGGGGAGGGGACGAGGTAGGGAACAGGTGATTTTTCAGGGCAGAGAACCATTCTAAGTGGTCGGTTTTTTTTTTTTTATATAACCGTGGCCATGTGTTATTGCATGTTTGCCAAGGCCCAGAGAATGTTCAGTACCAAGAGTGAACCCTACTGTTGACAGCGAACGTCAGGTCCAGATAATGGAATCACTCAGCACTATTGTAATCATAATAAATAATATACCATGTCCGTGCAGAAAGAGAGGAAGCTGGGCCACATGGAAACCTACATGTGCTTAGATCTTAAGCACGCAGCCAGAAGCCATTTCAGCCTGGTAGCATCATCTCCATGGAGACGGGAGGTGGTGATGGGTGCATCTTTGGTACCCAACCTGTGGCTTCTAGCAGTTTTATTTGAAAATGATTATCAGTTTATTAAATCTACTTATCTTTCTGGTGGTTGCTTATTTTCTAGTAACAACAGAAAGGAAAAAAAAACAGGAGAATACAAAATTACCTCGCCTGCTTCTCAAGAAAGCCCTTGTTTCTTTCCATCCAATATTCCACTTTCTGTATCCTCATTCCAAGTCACTGCCTTCGTGAGCTGACTTACATCCTCCATGTCTTAGCCACAAAGAAAGTCTGTTTCCTCCACTTCAACAAGTATATTTTAGCCCGTGAGGTCCTGGGCACTGCCTTAATACAGGCACTAGATCCCTGCAGCTCAGGAGATGCCGTGATTTGTTTCCCGTGGGGTGTGAAGAAGAAGGCCAGCACAATGAATTTCTCCAGTTGTGAGGGACACACCTCACTAGGAGCAGTTAGGATGCCTAGTTGCTGGGGCTTGCCAGGGGAGAACTCCGTACGTGCTCATTTGCAAATCCAAGGAAGATGCATTTCCTTTGTGGTTAAAGAAGAAAAGTAGCAAACCACTTGCCTTGCATTTAGTGTGCCTTTCAGACTCCGTGAAACGCAGCGAGAACCCAAAAGAAGGGCTAGCGTCGATACAGAAGGAAATTTATAGCTTCCTGTGATGTCAGTGAGCGATCACACTGTGACTAGTTTCCTGTCCGGAAGACCACAGTGAGGCCACTGAATAGGCTTACAATTCCCTTCCCAAAGAATACCGTGAGAAATGGGGTGAGGGCTGCCAATGCGGGGTGGGAGCTGCAATCTCAGCTGTTCAGAAGGTAGGATCACAGTTCAAGGCCAGCCGGGGCAAAACGTTAGATCACATGTTGCTCAAAAACAAATTGAGTGCTTGTCACTCTGTTCTGTAATCGTAGACAATCAGGAGCTGAGGTCTGAGGATCTAGGCTCAAAGCTAGCCCAGACGCACAAATCCAAGAGACTCTCATCTCCAGTTAGCCATTTAAAAAGTTGGAGGTGAAGGTGTGGCCCAGGGAAGTAGAGAACCGGCCCTGAGCAGGGGAGATAGAAAAGTGCAAAGCTCCGAGTTCGGGCCCTGACACCAGCACAAAAAAAAAAAAAAATGGAGAAATAAATAAAGAATGATGGAGGAAATCAGAAAGGCAACAGAACAATCGAGCGGCGGCTGGCTGATAAGCCACGCAGCGCGGTGCACTTGAGAATGACTCCACGGGCCACTCGCGCGTGGAGCTGGAATCTGGGGGTGCCACACCTTCCTGAATGCTGCCCACCTTTCTCTCCCTTGCAGGGCCACCGGCTTCGGCTTCCTGAACGCCCTCTGCAAAGCCGCGACTGTCCTGGGAAACTTGATATTCGGCTCGCTGGTCAGCATCACCAAAGCCATCCCCATCCTGCTGGCCTCCACCGTGCTGGTGTGCGGCGGACTCGTGGGGCTGCGCCTGCCCGACACACGAACCCAGGTCCTGATGTGAGGGAACCAAAGCCACTCCTCCGCGTGCGTCCTCCTCCCGCCTGAGTCACTTCTGCCCACCGGCTCAAGGCTCTGGGGCTTTGTGTTGTGTTGTTTTGTTTCCATATAGAGAAAGATGTCCAAGTATCAAAACAATCTCTCTCTCTCTCTCTCTCTCTCTCTCTCTCGCTCTCTCTCTCTCTCCTCTCCTCCCCCTGACTTACAATGCACACATCATCTTGCCCTTCTTACGTGGCTCTGTACTGGTTTTGTCACTTGTTTTTCTCTGTGCATTGTTTGTTTCTCCTAACTCTGATGCCACGTTCTCCAGAACAGTCCGCAGGAACATCCCTACTCCGTCCTAGCTGGCCAGGCTCCCCTGGAATTCTGCTTATTGGGGATTAGAAGTTAGAAAGTCGTTGCTAGTGTCCTTACAAACAGAGCCTACTCCTAAGACAACAGGAACAGAAAATGTAAGTGGGCATAGGGCTGCATTTGTGCTGAGGAAAGGATTTTTTTTTTTATTTTTTTGGTCGTCAAACAAAGTGATATTTCCTGTTTACTTAGAAAAGGACACCCAGCAATTCTCGATTTTATGGCAAACCATGGGGCGGGCATACACTGGGCTGGGTGGGGTTCTTTCGAAAGAGACCAGAGTTGACTGCTGACAGGAAGAACCAAGCCTCTGTCAGTTAACGAGGGGAACAATGGCAAGCTAGAGAAGTGAGGCTTCTGACAGAAAGCCCGGATGTAAACCTCTGACAAACATGGTGTCTAGGAGTGAACGTGGCAGACAGCTCTGAAGGTTTGACAGCCAGCAGCTCAGAGGGATCTTTTGCCTCCATATACCCCCTCTCCTCAGGCTGTCATAGAACTTGCTAGAAAGTCGATTCTTAAAAACTATACCTGCCTGCTTGATTCTACTTCTCATCCCTGGAGATTGTGGGTGGGCATCGAAATGGTCACCGAAGAAGAAAGTCCCATCCAAAGCCATTGGGAAATGTGAGTGGATACTCCTTGCTGTAGCTCTTCCCTGAGAAACAGTCACCGGGCCTTGTCAGTGCAAAGTAGCCTTCCCCAGCCCGGCTCCCGGCACCCATGCAGGCCTAGTCCTCGCCATGGTCTCTCCGCTGCTCTGCCCGAGTCGGGCGGAGCCTCCTCGTAGACTTACAGCTCTGCCTAGCAGCCAGGAACGAATTCTGGGTGTCAGTCATATTCCTTCCTAAACGGCCCATGTCTTTGGAGAGGGTGACCCCTCTTCTTTCTGACAGGCATGCTCAGGAGGCTACAGTCCCCGGGGTCTCCAGAAGAGAGCCCACGTGGGTTTTGCTTTCCCCTCATTGTCACACTCGGGGCTGTCCTGGCCGTTCCCTGGGGTCCCCTTCCACCTGCTCCCCATTCCTGCCAAGCCCACCTTCCTCACCCCCCTATCCCCCCCCACCTTCCTGGAACTCAGACTACAAAAGCTCTTGTGTTAACATAAACCATGAATCCACCTTTCCCCTCAAGTAGCCTGGTTTGGGGGAGCAGGTGTGGCAGGAAGAGGCTGCATCTATGTGCTCCAAGCCAAAAAAAAAAAAAAATCAAACAAATCTACAAAGGCAACAAGAAGAAGTGTGGGGGGGAATCAATGTAGTCTAGACATGATTCCTTTGAAAGATACCACCAAAAATAAACACCCCAGCTTCCCCGCCCTCCTTCTCCGTTCATGTTCCCAATGGGCTTAAACACCCGAGAACACGCATGCTGCACTGCTGTTTGATTTCCCCCCATGAGCTCATTTCCGCGCCTGTGGGCTCCTGGATTTGTTTTCTTGGTTGAATGTGGCATGTGCTGAATTGACTCCACTTACCCATCCGAAAGGGAAGTAGACGTTTGCATGGGTGTCCTCATGGCTAGGCTTTTGTGATGGCTGACTTGGCTTACTAGATTTTTCTTGTGTGTGGAACATGTCTCTGTTTGTCTATCATAGGGTAGGGTCCAAATGAATAACCCATCTCTCCCGGTGCAAGGCACTGTGACTGGCGGTTTTATTTGAACACTGAGTTGGGTCCGTGTGGGATAAACCGGCAGAATGTTTCCCTCGTGAGATTTCCCACCCTGTGTGTCTGTCCTAAGCACCATCCTTCACCGTCTGTCACCTCCCCCAAGCTCCCCGGTGGCCCAAGAGGGATCTCCTCTACTCTCCTGGACAGTCTGTGGTCACAAACCTTCTTGGCCACCCACCACCTTCCCCGCCCTGGTTCGTGTTCCTCTGCCACCGCACGCTGTGTGTTACTGTCTAGAAGAGGGCTCCAGCTGTTTGCCAGCTGTGCGTGAGGCCTGTGGGCTTGTTCTGGGTTTCACGGAACAGAAACTCCGTTGTCTCGGTGGTTCCTGGACAGGCAACTACTATCTCCTTCCACGCACAGTAGAAGGAAAAGGGAAAGTGGCGCAAACATGGAAGCCAAGCTGTTGGTCCCACTTGCTCTGATACTTCCAGCTTCTTGTCAAACCCAACATTTCCCCATAAACCATTGAAATCAACCCAAGAATATTTCTGTTATGGCCACCAAATCCTTAAGGAAAAAAATAAAACCAAGCAAACTATGGCACCAAATTGTGGCTTTCGTGCTACGGGCCATCCCAAGTGTTGGTCCTAAGTCTCCAGCTCACACTCAGTCCTGCTGCCTGGCTGGTCTCACACCCGAGTCCTGGCCTGGGAATCAAGGGGTCCCAGCCCAAGTCCCACCATGAGGCAGCAGCTACCCCAGATCTTGCTAGAATCTAAGTCTATGGACGTCTCTGTGTCTCAGTTTCCCTGACTATATAAAGGATTGATCCGTAGCCTGCTCTCCAAGATCCTAGCTGATAATCTTGAAAATAGCCTCATCTTAATCTGTCATTTTTCTGACGCTAAACCCATCTTTACAAGAATTAGCTCATCTTAAATACTGAATAATCAGGAAATAAGGAAAACAAGAGAACAAGAACTTGGGAGAACCTTCTGGAATAGACCAGAGTAGAGTTCTCTTGCTGTCTGTGCTCCCAGCTTCTCGGGATTCTGAGCACATCTCAGTTCAGTATCCGGGGAAGGGCTCCTCCCTGGTAGATAGAACCACAGTCGCAAGTCTCTGATGACAGGGCCATAGTAAAACTAGATGCTATAGCATCCCTGATTGCCTCCTCCTTTGTCCTACAGTGTCCCAGTGATTTTACCTAAATTGGCAAATATACCATTTACAAATCTCACCACATCAGAATTCAGGTTTTCACCAAAACTCCTTTGTTGTTTCCAAGACATCTCGTAAGAGATCAAGAGGGCAGTGGGGAAGAAAAGTAGTGACAGAGAGTCCAAGATATCACTGGGAAGGTTCCAGTAAAGAGACTAAAGGATCAAGGAGACATTCTAAATTCTGGGAGTGTTTCCAGAACATTCCATGAGAACACTTTGGGGTTTCTTCTGCCATCCAAAATAGAATATGATATCAGAAGGGCCTGTACCTATTTCTTCAGGAAAACACCTTACCTGTTTATGCATAAAAGCTAGGAATGACTGAATTTGGCCTTCACCTAGACGCATATTGTTTTTCAGAGGCCTATTAGCTGTATATAAAGTTTCTTTAATCGCGCCAAATTTAGTCTAGTTACCAAACCTCCAAAATCACCAGTTATGTTGCAATAATAAAAGGAATCCTGCACAATACTCCAAAGTGGGCTGCACATTTCTTACAGCTTTTGGTCCTGCTGAGAAAAACATACGTTTTAAGTAAAGCTTCTCTTGTAATCTGTGTGGTGTGGGCAAAAGAAAGTTATCAGGGAAGTTATGACATTGCATGTCCCTTTCCTTGTTTTGGGCAGTTGGCAGTCCTCCATGAACTGTTCTTTTGCTCCAGATGTTGGCCTGGAGACTGTCCAATAATCGCACCAACTGGACAAGTCCTTGCGAGAGCTGACTTCTTTCCATTTTTCTCAACATCTAGGGACTACTCAATCAAGCAGCCTTTTGAGTAACCAGGATGCAGCCCACGGTTCTAGTTCAGATCTTACTTAAAGCTAGCAGGTCTAAATGGAATGGAAAGCTAGACAGGTTCCGCTGGTTATTTCTTAGGATTACCTGATAAATATTGATGTGGCCCCTCCCATGTGCCAGGTATTGCGGCACTGTGATGTGTGCAGAGACCTAACCCGCAGGACCTCCCTGAGAGTTGGAAAGTAAGGGGAAATGAAAGAGAAAGCAATCTCCTATTCGCCACATTATATTTTGAGCCTCCCCCGTCTCCTACCATAATCACACAGTGTTATTTTTCAAAGTTTCAAACAAGTAGTAGCCTGCATGTAGTGCAGGGACTGTGCGGTAATTGGCACTACCCTTGCTGGAAGATGAGAGAGACTCTTGATTGGCTGGCCTTTGTTAGAGGGAATATTAACTAGTGCACGACAAATGAGAAAATGCCTTGTCGATATGTTGTTTCTTCAAACGATCTCAGCAGCAGATGGCACTAACCTATTACTCAAGGCCACTTAGCTCCTTAGGAGGCCGAGATCTGAGGATCGCAGTTCATCACCAGCCTAGGCAGGAAAGTCTGTGAGATTAGCTCCAGTTAAGCCCCAAAGAGCTGCACAGGAAGTGGTGGCTCAAATAGTAGAGCACCAACCCTGAGTGAAAAAGCTAAGGGACAGTGCTCAGGGCCTGAAGTTCAAGCCTCAATACTGGCACACACACGAAAGGAAGGAAGGAAAAAGGAAAGGAAAAGTAAAGCATTCAAGCAAAAGAGTCAGCAGAAAAAGAGAACCCCAGCTTTCTAGAGAAGCCCCCTTTTAAGTCCTTCCATGGAACGCCGTCTTCCCAGGGTGGGAAACTGGGCCGCAGAGCTCTGCCGAGCAGTTTCTCTTGTAGAGCATCTACTAAGCAGTTGTGGAAGCTGGCGGCTGCCTCCCCGGCCTTTGCCTCCGGGGTGTTTCCTTCATGATAGTGAAGCAGCGTGCAGAACTGTCTGCACACATCCTAGAGCAGCTTCCCCCTCTCTACCCTCAGCAGATGAGTCGCCCGGAAAATGGACTCTGACCGTCCCGACTAGGGCAGTGAGTTTCAGTTGAACAGCAGTGTGAGATGGACAGAAAGTGCGGCACGCTGCAGAGGAGCTGTGGGGTGGGGGTGGAGGGGGGGCAGGACAAGGAGAGGGTGCTGGTCAGGGACCCTCTGAAAACTCCTATTGTCTTTCCCCTCACCTGCTCATCCTGTCCTCTGGGAGGAATCAGGGAGAAGTCTGACCGCTCGGCGTTGGCTCCTGAAAGGCGAGGGCCTCCCCAGCGAGCAGCCCGGCCCTCTCCACGCGAGAGCTGGACAGCGCCTTCCTTCCCCGGGGCCTGGAGGCCCTGCTGGGCTGAGGGCTCAGCTGCCATGCTGAAATCACAGAGCTTTTTCTCCCTGCCCTTCCTTCGCCTTAAAGCCAACAGTGCCCAGACGTGGAGGAGAAGGCAGCCTTTGTCCCCTGGTGTACACGGAGACCGTTTAACACCCGGCACACCGGTGAGCTTCCCACGCGGGAGGGTGAGCTGTCCTGAGCTGCTTCTGCATTACCTGACGTCAGCACAGGGGGCTGACGTCATCGAAAGCCAGCCGTGAGCCCGGGTGGAACAGGTTCAAACCATTCCATCAGAGTCTGTTTGTTGTTCAGCGATCAGGAATCTGGAGAGTCCATTGAGTACCGTAGCTATTATTGAAAATTAAATATAAGTCAGCTACAGTTTACCGAGTCAATACGTACCTTTCCAAACGCATTCATGTAACAGTATGTATCCATACTCATTGTACCCTGTTTCGCTGCTGTGTGCCTCAAGGTACAGATGTGTAGGAAATTCACACCCTAGCAGCCACCTTTAGATGATGACAGCAGAGATGGTGGGGATCTGGGAAGCCTGGCTTCTCCTCTCACCACTAGGGATGTTGGTGAACTCTTACCGGGGATCACCACTAAAGCTCTGGAGAGTACTTGGTCTCCTGTAGTTCAGCAGTACAGCCCTTGTCTAGCTCAGGCTAGACCAGACAAAAAGAAAAAGAAAGGAAAGAAACAAAGAAATACACAAGGTCTCAGCCCTCTCCACAGGCCTGAGGAAGGACAACTGAGCAGGCTCAACCTGGCTTGGTACCCACAGGGATCTTCCTACCTTCATATTGGCTCAGAATAGGACCCGCAGTGCAAAAGAATCCACTGCTTTTCTTTGGCTGTTATTCCTTCTGGGAGATTAGGAAATCAATTGGCTTGTTCACGCTGTGCAAATAAAAACAGGCAAGTCTGAAATTACAAAGGCTCTCCCCCAAGGGGTCCAAGAGGGAAATCCCATCCTTGTCTTTAACATTTACCAGGCCTGCCTAGACAGAGCTTGGCAAGGTGGCTTTCATTTCCACTGTGACGCTAACATATTCCTTATACTGAGTCCATGCCCTGAAACAGTTGAGAGAGAGAGAGAGAGAAGAGAGAGAGAGAGAGAGAGAGAGAGAGGGGTTCTTTGTTGCTTTGTACTTTCCAAAATGTGGATATGTCTAGAAATACACTAAGCAGACCGTGAGTCCAGGTTAACGTCTGGATGAGTAAAGAAAGGCCTAGCAGAGTTTGCCCGGGGTCCACTTTGTTTGGACTACGGCGCCTACAGTCCGCTCTCTTTTGCAGGGAGAGCTTGGCAGTGGTGCTGACCTTGGTTGGGGGATACGGACACTTCGCCTCGAGTTCTCTTCTTTCCACTTTCCACTTCTCTGTGTGCCCCTCGGCAGTCTGTGTCCCCGTTACCCCTATTGTACTGTATATCTGTGCACTGCATGTGTGAACCCCTTTCGATTCTGTTTTAGACTTTTGGAGTTGTCATTCTAAGCACCGCTGCTCCTGCTGTGAGCTCATCCTTCTGGTATGCTTCTCTGTGTCTGATTCCTAATTGCCAAAATGTTGGAGCAAGTGTGTGTTCACAGATGTCCTGAGACAGCCATGCGTATCCTCGTGGGAGGCATGCTTCGTGTGCAGTAACTCGTGTACAGTCCCAATCTTCCCAGTGTGGACGTGTATATCCATGTACATGCCAGAGAACTATCCTTCATGTAACAGCTGCAAAGATATTTAATGTACATCAGATGAATAAAAGAGCATTTTTTGCTCCATTATATTCAAATAAAAGTTGTTGCTGTATGACTGACTTCCTTTCCCAGCATAAATTAACCCTTAAAAATGATCACCTTTGTCAGGTGCTCATACCTATGAGCTCATACCTATGATCCTAGCTATTCAGGGGGGTTGAAATCTGAGGATCATGGTTCAGAGCCAACCTGGGTAAGGGAAATCTCTGAGACTCTTATCTCCCTTAGACTACTCAAAAAAAAAAGCCAGAAGTGGAGCTGTGGATCAAGTGGTAGAGCACCAACCAGCATTGAGTGAAAAATCTAAGGGACAGTGCTTGGGCCCTTTTAAGCCCCAGAGCCCCAGAAATGGCACATACACCAAAAAACAATCACCTTGTTCCATTGTAGATACAGAGAAAGCCTGTACCCCACTGAGAGCTTCTCTGAATTGCTTCTGCAGGCTTGTGTTATGGGTACTGATGTGATGTTGATTTTATGAGAACACTTTCCAGCTGTTACCCAGGGCCACTGGTAAGAAAATGTTGGTGTGGGAGTTTTGTGGCAAAGCAGATGCTTGTGTTCTTTTGTCCTAGAGAGAGAATAGCAAACAGATTTCTATCCCGAGTTTTATCAGTGACTTCTTCAAACACTAACTTGTGACAAACAATGAATGAGAAAAAGCTACACTTGCATACTGAAGGCAGACACCAAGACAATGTCACAACTTTGACTGGATTTAACACAGGACCTACATATCTTTGTTGTTGTTGTTATTTTTCTTCTTCTTCTTCTTCTTGAGATAAGATCTTGCTGTGTCACTCAGACTGGTCTCAAACTTCTGGATTCAAGTGATTCTCCTACCTCAGCTTCCGGATTATCTGCAACTATAGGCCACTGTGCCCAGCCAAGTACCTTGACAAACAATGGAAGGAAGACAATTGCAAGGTTGTTACCTGTGGGTTGGCACCACCCTTGAAAGGCCCAAGGTTTGTTTGTTTTCCCCTGCTGTAGATCAGCCAATCCTGTATGCTGACTTTTGTCCCCTCAAGGAAATGAAATAGTGACTCTAAGTATTATATCTTCACATCAAAATTTAAGGACCAGGTGTCTTCCTTCTACACATCTCCTCCTCCATGTCAGACTAGGAGCCGCTGATCAGAAATCATTGTAATTTATTTACATCTTCAACAACAACAACAACCTGTCTCCAATCACAATCACAGTCTGAGATCCTAGTGTAGGATTTCAACCTATGATTCCAGGGACAGAACAAATGCTGGTTTTATATGCTATAGAGAGAATGAATGAATGTACCTGTGGCCACGTGTGAAGGTAACATAGGCTGCATAGGCAATTTCACGCTTGTACAAGTTGTTTATCCAGAGGAGAAGCTAAAGAAAGAGATAAAGCTAAGCCTTGAGTGCTACACTGTGAAACCGGAAGCACACAGCTCTGGGGCAGACACCAGGGTAGACTAACCAGGCTTGGAGGCCTGTGTCCTACTGTTCTTAGACCTGGGTCTGTTGGTCTCCTTCCACCTGTCTCCATTTTAGAATTCTCTAGGAGAGCCAGGCACCAGTAGCTCACACCTGTAGTCTTAGCTACTCAGGAGGCTGAGATCTGAGTGAGGATTATGGTTCAAAACTAACCCAGGCAGAAAAGTCTGTGAAACTCTTCTCTCCAATTAGCCAATATAAAGCTGGGCGTGAGGGCGTGGCTCAAGTGGTAGAGTGCCAGCCTTGAGCCAAGCAAGAGTGTGAGGCCCTGAGTTCAAGCCCCAATACCAGTACCAAAAAAGAAAGAAAGAAGAAAGAGGAAGGGAGGGAGGGAGGGAGGGAGGGAAGGAGGGAAGGAGGGTGGAAGGAAGGATTCATAGAAGATCTGTCTATACAGTATTTTCTTGAATCCTGGAGTTGGTGTGGAGATCACGCTAAGCAGAAAGCTCCCCCCACCCCACACCCCCCCCCACCGCCTGGCCTGGGGCAAAGCTTCCTCCAAGACCATTGAGCACGTGGGGGAAGAGCAATCCTTGAGCTTGGGTGAGGCCCTGTCACCTGCCCCAACTGCTGTCCCTTCCGTTCCCGCCGTCAGGAAGACGAATGCGTGGCCACGTCCTGCAATTTGCAGTCCAGACACCAGGTGGAGAAGCGACACCCACCACAGGAGACCGGTTCTTCCGAGAGAGCCAGGCTCCAGCCGCACAGTCACCAAACTCCCCGGGGCCAGAGCACAGGGGCTGGGAGAGCTGGGGCCACAGAAGAGACAGCTTGCTCCAACCGCGACCCAGCCACCCACCTGCAGCTCCTGTCTCTGCTTCCTCAGCAAAGTCAGGCGTGGCTGAGGCTGGGGTGAAAGCCACCGTCCATCATAAAGCAGCATCATAAAGGGCCCCAGGACCTCCAAGCTTCCCCTAGACTTCTTTGGTCTTTGAGAACGCTGGACTGTCCTGTCCCACTGCAGGCTGCTGTCACCAGCTGATAGGAAGCTGGCGGGGCGGTGGGGGAGGGGGGCTCCCTCTGAGAAGATACTGGAAGTGCTTCTCACACTCTGGAAGCTCGGGCTTTGGCACCTTAAGGCCCCATTTCTTTGCCCACACTGAGGACCAGTAAACTTCAAGATGGAAGTCGATGATCACCACCCCAAAGAGCATGAGATAGGCCGTATCCACTCCTGTGATTTGAGGGGGGTTTGAGGCATAAGGAAGGGGAGGAATTGTTGTTGTTTTAAAATAATACACAGACGGAGGGATGGGTGTTATGGGTGGTAGAGCATTTGCCTAGTATGCCTAAGTTGTTAGGTTGTAGCCCCAGTGCTAATAATGATGATGTTGATAATGCTGATAATGAGGATGATACCAAACTCCAAACACAAAATTAACTGCAAAAGTAGCTCTTCAGAATGTAGAAAGAGGGCTGGGAATACGGCCTAGTGGCAAGAGTGTTTGCCTCATATACATGAAGCCCTGGGTTCAGTTCCTCAGCACCACATATATAGAAAAGGACAGAGATGGCGCTGTGGCTCAAGTGCAAAAAGAAGCCAGGGACAGTGCTCAGGCCGAGTCCAAGCCCCACGACTGGCAAAAAAACAAAACAAAAACAGAATGTAGAAAGAGATTCCCCACAATTTATACATTTTAAAAGCTTATAATATCACAAACCATAATACAATCTAGAAAATAACATATTTTTATTTAACTGCCTGCCATACTCCTATAACTACCTTTCTATAGCTTTTTGTGGCTGCGTATTGACTCTTCATACATGACAACACTTTTGTGATAGCTTTGTCTACAGAGCGAACAGAAAGATAAAAATTAGGGATTTGTTTTGTCTGGCTCTTTTCTTTGGCAGTATGGAGGTTTGAACTCAGGACCTGGCACTTGCTAGGCTAGTGCTCTACCACTTAAGGCACACCACCAGTCTGGCTTTTGCTAGTCATTTTGGACATAGGCTCTAGCACACTTTTCTGCTTGGGCTGACCTGGAAACTTGATTCTTCAGATGTCAGCCTCCCAAGTAGCAAGGACGATAGGGGTGAGCCAGCAGAACCCAGCTAACAATCCCTTTCGATCTCTAATTCTTTTAAAAGTTTGCTGGCTTGATGTTGGTGGCTCACGCCTGTCACCCTAGCTATTCAGGAGGCTGAAATCAGAGGATCACGGTTCAAAGCCAGCCAAGGCAGAAAAGTCTGTGAGACTCCAATTAACCACCAAAAGCTGGAAGTAGATGTGTAGTTCAAGTGACCGAGGGCCTGCCTTGAGTGAGAAGGCCAAGCAAGAGGCTCAGGCCCCGAGTTTAAGTCCTGGTCATACCAGCACATGCAAAAAGGGTTTCTGGTTTTTCTTTTCCATTTCTCAAATGTTTTCTGGGTCAAGCCCGGGCCACATTGTTATTTGCGATTCAGGCTCTGGGCCTGGACTTTTGAAATCAGGACACAGGTCAGTGAGAAGTGTCTATTTGGAAGCCATTTCTCCAGCAAGCACAGTCACAGAGACAACCTCACAAACGTACCCCCCACCCCCACCCCCCACCCCTCACCCCACTGAACCTGAACCTGAGTCGATGCTATTCGCCAACTCATTTCTGTCAGCTGATCCTCCAAATGCCAACCGTCACCCAACATCGGAATCATGTGAGAAAAGGAAGGCAGATAATATCTGTCATCTACAGAGAACTCAGAAAACTAAGCCCCTCCAAGCCCAGTAAACCAATTAGGAAATGGGCAAAGGAGCTAAAGAGAGACTTCACAAGAGAAGAAATAAAAATGGCAAAGAAACATATGAGGAAATGTTCAACATCCCTGGTAGTAAAGGAAATGCAAATAAAAACAACCCTGAGATACCACCTCACTCCAGTTAGAATGGCCTATACTCTGAACTCAGGCAACAACAAATGCTGGAGGGGGTGCGGGGAAAGAGGAACCCTTCTCCATTGTTGGTGGGAGTGCAAATTAGTACAACCACTTTGGAGAACAGTATGGAGGTTTCTCAAAAAGCTCAATATAGACCTACCCTATGACCCAGCCATACCACTCCTAGGCATCTATCCTAAACAGCAAACCCCAAGATATCAAAAAGACATTTGTACTTCCATGTTTATCGTGGCACAATTCACAATAGCCAAAATATGGAAACAACCCAGATGCCCCTCCACAGATGAATGGATCCAAAAACTATGGTACCTATACACAATGGAATACTACATAGCGATTAGGAATGGTGAAATATTGTTTTTCGCAGGGAAATGGTCAGAACTCGAACAAATAATGTTGAGCGAGACAAGCCTAGAACACAGAAAACAAAAGGGCATGATCTCCCTGATATATGACTGTTAACAAAGGGAGACGGAGAGACAGTAGAGACCAGGTCTGTGAATACTGTATATGTTCTTGATACATTGTATATTGTATATATGTCTACGTGACCTAGACAAGGGATAGAAAAACAGGACGTAAGATATCACAAGAAATGTACACACTGCCCTACTATGTAACTGTACCCTTTTTGCACAACACCTTGTCAAAAAAATTTGTGTTCAATTAATAAATAAATTAAATTAAAAAAAAGAAAAGGAAGGCAGAGTGAAAGAAACAGCCATGTCCACGGGCCAAGGAAACCATCTATTATTAAGTTGCAATGTTTCTAGAGTCGTCAGAAGTTTTGAAAAGCCTGGGACTATGTGAGCACATTGTTGGGCCCCTTCCAGCTCCTCGGAAGGGACCTGTGCAAACAGGGATACTGAGGCGTAAGCTCGATTGGCTCCGTGGCAAACACTCCTGTGAGCTCACAAGTCCCACAGATGTGGACCTGGACCCTGCCCCTCTCCCGGCAGCTCCGGCCACGGAGGAAGCGAGGAAGCGAAGCTTCTCCCGAGGATTCATTTCTCCAGCTTGGCGTTGAACACGATGGTAGGCTGTGCTTCCCTGGGGTTTGTGAGGACTGAGAGGAACGTATGCCAAAGGTGCCGGGCACTGGGTCCTGCACACATGGCAGCCCGCGAGCAGCCACGCTGGCTTAGACCTGCGCCAGGCGGCCGGGTGCACCCCCCTTTGCCTCGAGCATGTTGACATGCAGTGAGCATGGAAGCCAAGCCCTCCTGGGGGGCCACCATGGGGTTGCGCGACTGAGGCGAAGTCCTGACTCCCCCAAGACTGCTTTGCAAGGCTGGGTGTAGCATCCCGGGGCTCAGGAGGCTGAAGCAGGAGGACTGAGAATTCAAGGCCTTGGGCTGCAATGTCTCAACATTAATTAATTAATTTTATTAAAACACAATCGGCAGGACCAGACCATTTCTATTTTCTATTATCGCAAGCATGCCAGGTGGCCCTGGGGTGACTCCAGCAGCAATGCTAAGTCACTGCCCCCCATCGTCCCCCATCCGGCTGTGGTTCTGCTTCTCACAGAAGCAGGCTGCACAGTGCCCGCCTGAGCACGGCCATGCCCGGCCTCACGAAGGGCAGCCAGGGACCAGAGGGAGGAGGAGAGAAGCCCTCGCCGCCCCCCCCCCCCCGCAGCCTGAGCACAGCGCGCAGGGCACGGCAGACCTGCACTGCCCCCAGAAACCCCGGGTCCCCCCGAGCTGAGGCTATGCTAAGGGAGCTCTGGAGGGGCGGCACCCCCGCGAGCCCGGACCTGGGACGCCCAGTGGAGTCCACCCGGCTCCTCCACGTGGAAGCTGTGTGACCCAGGGAAAACTCACTTCCCTCGCTGCAGCCCAGCTCTGTAAGACAAATCCACTTCCGGCCCTGTGCGGAAGCTCAAATCCGGTAGGGCCGGGGGAAGGATGCTTGTACTTTCAGCATTCAGGAGACTGAGGCAGGCGGATTGCAAGTTCAAGGCCAGCCTAGACTACATAGTAAGATCCTGTCGGAAAAGAAAAGAAAAGAGGAAAGGGGAAAGGGGAGGGGAGGAATTCAGTCATATAATACTTAAAATATATAACAGTGGGGTTTTTTTCACACACAGAACATATTCTTTTAATGGTGTACACAAGTTCTTATTTTCAGGAGTTGAGATGTGGTTTATGGTAGAACACTGGATGAGGCCCTGGGTTCAATGACCATGCACACGACAACAGAATTCACCATTTCTCATCTTGATGAAGTCTCTGGGCTACAAATTTTCCCACTTAATTTCTTTTCATAGAAAAGAAATCTCTGAGCGGAGTGTCGTGGCACATGCTTCTAGTCCCGTGCTTGGGAGACGGAGGCAGGAGGATTCAGAGTTTGAGGCCTGTTTGGACTACATTGCAAAGAAAATCTTTTTTTAAAAAGTAAGGAAAGAAATCTTTGTCTACCTCAGAGTCCCAAAACCACTCTCCTTGCCTAGCAGCTTATGTCAGAAGCACCATCCCAGAACTACAGGAGTGAGGAGGAGCCGGAGGAGACACTGGCCTTGAATCTCTAAGAAAGGATTGCCAGCCAAAATGACTGCAGAACCCCAACGGATCAATTTTTTAAAAGCTATTCAGTCTAGCATTCCTGATCCGAAATTCAGGAGACTCCAAATTCTGCAAGGTTTACGTGTTGACATCATGCCAAAAGTGGAAGACGCTACAGAATGAAAATTTATGCATAGAATCATGGAAAATAGCTATAAAATAGGGGTGATGGTGTAGCTCTGTGGTACAGTGCTTGCCTGGCACACGAGAGAGCCTTGATTTGCACGCCAGCATTGGAGAAAGCAAAGGAGAGACAAATCCTGTATCCAAGGCCCCCTCTGGCCCAGTGCTACCTCCTCCTCAGCTTCCTTTCCCCCCATCCCCAAGTTCACGCACGTCACCGTACATAGGATGCTGCCAGGAGCACTGGTACTGTCTACCTTCAAGGCCTTTCCACTGTGCTTCCTCCTTAGGTCAGAGAGAGAGAGAGAGAGAGAGAGAGAGAGAGAGAGAGGACAAATAGACAGATACAGAGACACACAGAGACAGACAGACAGATAGAGACAGAAAGAGGTGTGTATGTACGCCCGCACACAGGCAATGTACTCATGAGTGCTCTTCTAAAGAAGTAAGTGACACCAAGGGTGGTGGACACACCTGTAATCCCAGCTACTCTGGAGGTAGAAGCAGGAGGATTTTGGTTTATGACCAAGGCTCCATCTGCAAAAGGAAAAAGGGCTGCAAGTATAACGTAAGGGGAAGAATGCTTGGCTAGCAAGTGTGAGTTCTGAGTTCAATCTCCGGCACCACCCAAAACAGAAAGAGCGAGTAAAGCCGGGCTGTACTGAAGATGCAGCAGGGGGCAGGAGTCTCGAAAAATCCCGTGGGAGGCTCTCCCAGGACAGCCTTGGCTTTCAGAAGTCTCCCAAAGAAGGCAGAGGGTCGGACTTTGCACCTCATCATGGCAGGAGGCACATCTCAAGGGAAGGGAAGGACTTTGGGTGGCAAGGCTGGGGCGGGATCCGCCGGCAGCTGTGAGAGCCGACATTGCGGGGAGCTGGGGAGTGGAGGCCCCGGTCCGTGGGTAGAACTGAGCTGTGAGTGGGTCTGTGCCCCCTGCTTTCATGTCCTACCTGCCGCTGCCAAGATGAATTCTCGTAGCATCCAAAGGGCCCGTGTGTCTGTCTCCTCCACCAGATAGCCAGATCTGGGTCTCCCTCACCTCTGATTCTCCGTGACACACGTAGCTCAGCACCTCGCTTTACCCAGAGGCCGTGCAGTAGGAGTTTGACTCTGCGGGAAGATGAAGGTGTTGGGTGTCCCTACTTCAAACACAGGCAATGAACCATCTGGATGCTGGAGCCGAATGTTCTGGGTCCATTTCCTGGCTCTGTGACTTTGGACCCGTTAGTTAACTACTCTGTGCCTCAGTGTTTTCATCAGTGATTAAAAAAAAACAACAAACAAACAGGTACAGATCCTTATGTGTAGTATGTTTAATAAGTTGATCATTATTATCAGAGATGTGTGTATTTTAAGCAAGTCAGTGTAGGCGATCAGAAAATGACTATATAAAATCCTTAAGTCTTGATTTTAAGAAAAAACAGAGTACAAGATGGAGTTTTAGCCTTAATTTCAGTAGCTACTCGTGTGTGTGTGTGTGTGTGTGTGTGTGTGTGTGTGTGTGTGTGTGTCTGGGGATCAAGCTCAGGGCTTTTGTCCAGAATGTTTGAAAGCTCTCTAGCATTGCATTATAGCCATTGGTCTTTAGAGTCAAGTCATTTTTGTGTAGCCCAGGTTGCCCTTGAACTTTCAGTCCTCCTGCTTCAGCCTTCCGATGCCAAGAGTGCAGGTGTGCACCGTCACACTCAGCAAGATCAACATTTTCCCCATCCTCACGGTACAGTACACATTCCAAAGCACTGGTCTCGGGAATCCAGTTGGAGACTAGCTTGAGCAAGTATGGGTCAGAACGTTTCCACACACACCCCCAGCAGAAACCAACTTCATGACGGCATGATGACGTCAACCAGGTTTGTCTTCAGCCTGTGTTCAGATACGAGGTCCCAATGTGGTGAATGAAGGAGGCACATTATCTCCTTTATCTTGAACTGCTTAAAATTGCACAGAATCAAACAAGCATGAATCTAACACCAGCCTTGAGTGGAAAAGCTAAGAGAAAGTTAGGCCCTGAGGTCAAAGCCCCAGTATTGGCCCAAAGAGAAAGGAAAGGAAGGAAGAAGGGAAGGAAACCAATGACAGACAAAGCAAAGGAAGGGGTGCGCTGAGGAACGGGAAAGGCGGTGGACGGGCAGTGTGTGGTGTCTGCGCATGTGTGACCGACCTTGGTGGCTCTTGGTGGGAAAGCATATTCCAAAAATGGTGGCACTGTCATGCTGAGGGTGGAGCTTTGATCCTCTAATGTCATAAGGCCACCCACAGGACACTTGGCAGGCAAAAATGAAGGGTTTGTGATGTCTGCTGGTTTGTGCTCCCTCCAGATTCCAAAAAACAACTGGATTGGCCGTGACCTCATGTCCCACGGATCAGAGACGCCGTCCGCGGCAGAGCTCAGGGAGGTAAACTGCTGGGCTCCCTGACCTCTAGAATGGATGTGAACGCTTAAGCGGTTCATTGAGGTCTTTCTGTCCATACCGTCATTTCTTAGACTCTCATCTTCACTTCCTAGAAGCAGCTAAGTGATGGCAGAGGGAACAGAAGAAACAGAAGGGGATCCAGGAAACCCTCCGAAGGAAGTGAAACAAAGTCCTTCCTCCCCCAGATCCACCCTTTCCCGGGGCAGATAAGGTCAGCTTCCTGTGGAGACATTGTGTGCAGCAGCCAGGTGGGGGGTCTGGGTTGTATTTTAGTGTGCAGGGTCCTCAGGAGGGCAGACTTGTGGGTTCTTGTCATTACCTGTGGGCTCCGCACTAATTCTAGATCCGTATTGTCACTTGGAAATTGAGGAGCCAGGGGCCAGTGGCTCAGCTTGATGACCCCAGCTAGACTAAGGAGCTGGAACCCAGGAGGAGGAGGAGGAGGAAACCTTCTTAAACAAAGTACCAAAGGACAGAAAAGTGACACCAAGGAGACAAGTTAGAAAGTAAAGAATGAGGCTGTGTACGGAGGCGCACGCCTCTAATCCTAGCTACTCAGGAGGCTGAGATCTGAGAATGGAGATTGGAAGCCCAGCCTGGGTAGACAAATCCAACATACCAACCAGCAAAAAATAAATAAATAAATAAACAAACAAATAAAGAAAGAAAGAAAGCTAGAAGTGGAGGTACGGCTCAGTGGTACAGTGTCAGCCTGGAAAGAAAAGGCTAAGAGTACGAGGCCTTGAGTTCAAGCCCCAACCGTAGCACAAAGAAATACACATGTAAGACGTATAATAATAAAGCAAAAGTAAGATAAATAGAACAGGCTCCTGTGGTTGCTTTGGGTTACCAGGTGATTCAGTTGGATCTTAAGGGCTCTGATCTAATCAGCAAATGAATCCTTGATTGGATTCACTTGATGACATTGGGCAGGTGGTACGTGGTGGGAGGTACCCCTAATTGGAGGAAGCAGGTCACTAAAAGGCCAGGCCTTGGAGTCATTCTTTTCTCTGGTCCCTTCCTGCCTCATTCTGCCTCTACCAGCTGGGAAATGAAGAAGTTTCTTCACCTCACACTCTGAGCACCAAGAAATTCTACCCAACGGCCTGCAGCCAGCCAGTCACAGACTGAGCCCCCTGAAGCCTTGAGTCAAAATTCATCTTCTCTCCTCTAAGTTGTCCTGCCTGATGTTTCGGTCACATGCTCACAGAGAACTGGTTGTTGGTACTGGAAGACAATCCAGACAGTTCAAAGCCCTTTCCACCCCGCTGTCTCCTCAGCTGCATAAAAAGCCAAGACCCAGCCCTGGAAAGTACCCACCTCTGCAAGCCATCAGAGCGGACCATGCTTTCTAGGTCCTCTGTGCATACCGAGCAAGTGCCCCATCTCCCAATCAATGCCCATGCCCTAGGAAGCGAATGCACACGTGAAGAAGTCCATTTTCCAGTGAGAGTGTAATCCAGGGAAAGGTAAAATCCATTTTGAACCACTTTTCACCAGCCACGGACGCTATGTTTTTCTTGCTGACCAACTCATCTTAGTTTTGAGTGGACTCTGTTCTGCTGCATTGCTGAGCTTTCTATGTGCTTTATTCCTGCTGAAACTCACCTGGAATTTGATGCCCATCGTAGTGGGTTGGAGGATCCTGCATAGGACCTTGAGAGGAATGTGTGCCCTTGGGGTGGGAATGAGGGAGTCCTTGATCTCTCTCGGGGCTCTGAACTGCTTTCCGGGAGGGATGGGGTAGAGTGAACCTGCCTGTGGGCTTGGCCTCTTCTGCAAGTGTGTACTTGCCCTTCTGCCCTGACTTCTGCCCCAGAAGCCAAGCAAATACCAGTGCCATGCCCTTGGACTTACCAGCCTGACAAAGGTGAGCCAGAATAAAGTGATTTCCATCAGGAACCTCAAAATCTGCTTAAAAGCATGGGGAGGGATAACGTAGAGTCATAGGGGGTGTGGATGCATGATGAAATGCCACCATGTAACCTCCTTGTTTAGTTAAGGAACTCCAAGCATTTTGTTTCCTTATAAACCATCAAGTCTCAACTATTTTGTCATAGCAGCAAAATACAGAGCCCTAGCCCTTTCCTGCCACCGAGGCACAGAAACTCGGGAAAGATGAGCCATTCTGTCGGCTGGAGAACACAAGTGTGTTTCCTTGCCTTGATGTGCTCATTTGATTTTAAAACATTTCACGCTCTTCTAAATTCCCCCACAGCTCCAGTTTCAAGTCATCCAGACGCATGATTTGTCCGGAATCCAAGAGATAAGAAGCAGGGAAAGGGCTGGATTGGAGGCGGTGATTTTTGTCTAACCATTGGGACCAGCTTCCAGACAGGAGCCACGATCTGGTCTAAAAATCCACCCCTCTGTCTCCAATACCTACTGCATCTCCTCCCTGCTACACAGCACCCCCCTGGGGCAAATTAGTCTCCACTCTGCCCAATGGCAATGTTCTGCCATGAGAGTGATAAATGACAGCCTTTTTAGCGAAGCCATTATCATTATGATAGCTTAATTGAAAAAGCATTTCCTCCTGACTATATCACCCAACCCTAAGGACACAAATTAAAACCCCAAATGATCCCAGTATATGTTCTCTTCTTTTCTTAAGCAAAGATTTCCTATTTTTATCCCTAGACCATAGCACATTCCCAGCCTCTCTCATCGATTTGGGTAGCCTTGTGTCCAAGCACTAGCAAAGAGAATGGAAGTAACAGTGTCTTGCATAGCTCATGGGAAGGTCAGATTGTAACATGTGTTTACCTGGGGAAATAGGAAGACAAGAGCCTTAATCTCACAGCCGGGCCTCTGCGAGGCAGCTGTAGTGCAGGCGTCTGAGGAAGCCTGGAACCGGGCGGCGAGGACTTCCTACCGAAAGGTTTCATCGCCACTGCCTGACCTGTGTATTAATTGATGTTGTCTGATGCTCCTAGAGGGTTTTGTTTTATTTTGCTTTGGGTTGGGTTGGGTTCCCCAACGCCCCCCCCCACACACACACCTTGTGGCTTTGTACTTGCTTGTCTTTCTTTGCTTGTCTTGCTTGCGCAGCTGACATTCTCCCATTAGAGTTATTCCTCCAGGTCAGCTTTTTGACGTTTATTTTAGAAATGGAGTCTGTAGCGAGCTTTTCTGTCCTTTGTTAGCTGTGAACGGCCATTTTCCAGATCTCAGCCTCTCGCGTAGGTAGGATTGCAGGTGTCGAGAGAAACATTCCTATTGGCTTGCCCGTCGCTATGGAGTTATCAGCTACCTCAGTTTCACAAGGTTTTTCCAGCAAGCCATTTCTTATGTCAATGATTAGCCTATAGACCGGCCTTGTTGGCGTCTGCTGTTTCCTTTGTTCACACTGGTTAACCAGAGTGACCAACTGTGTAGCCAGTACCTCTCTAAAAGGACTAAAGGACTTGGGATGTGGTTCGTGGTAGCGTGCTTACCTAAACTGCGCAAGGCTCTTGGTTTGATCTCATTTAAAAAAGGGGAGGGGATGGGCTGGGGATATAGCCTAGTGGCAAGAGTGCCTGCCTCGGATACACGAGGCCCTAGGTTCGGTTCCCCAGCACCACATATACAGAAAACGGCCAGAAGCGGCGCTGTGGCTCAAGTGGCGGAGTGCTAGCCTTGAGCAAAAGGAAGCCAGGGACAGTGCTCAGGCCCTGAGTCCAAGGCCCAGGACTGGCCAAAAAAAAAAAAAAAAAAAGGGGAGAGGGGAAGGAAGAAAGGGAGGGGAGGTTGAGGGAGGAAAGGAAGGAAGGAGGGAGGAGAAATGCACTCTGAACACAAAAGACATTCAGAGTTTGATAGATTGTTGTTTATATATTTGCTCATAAGCAAATATACAACATAAGCAAACTGGTTAAAAAAAACCAATCGCTATGTAAAGTTGGAGAAGGTCATTGTGGGTTAAATGTCAGCGTTTGGAGGCAGGAAGAGCAACGTTTCTTCAATTTCTTTACAAAATGTATTGATATCACTCACTGATTCCACTTCCTGCTTTTCAGTTTAGCCACACAATATTGTTTTCAAAGTTTCCTCCCTGTGTTTTCTACACACACGCACACACACACACACACACACACACACACACTGGATGTACACGTGTGGTTTTGTCTGTGTAGAACACACCTTCCACACCGTCTCAACCTGTATAGAATGAGCACTCTTTGATTTAGGAAGTTTTACAGGACTTTGAGTCTGGATCCATCCAGTTCTCCTGTTATAAGCTCCAGCCATGCTTATTATTTCCGTCTCCAGAATATTCCTTTCGTTTATAATTATTTGTTTAATATCTGTCCGCCTTTCGTGCTGAGTAGAGCTCGAGGAGGCTAGCAACTTGTGTTTCCTCAGCATCTACTCTGGCTCCTGATACTTCAGGAACTTTATCAATATTCACGGGGCGAGTAAGATTTGCTTATCACAGTATCTGAACAACATGTATTTTCCCTAACCTGAGAAGAATGCGTGACCTCTAACATTGTCAATGTCAGGCAGCGCGGAAGTAAGCCAATTTAGAGGCGTGCTCCCAGCTCTAGAAAAACTGGCCCTGCATCTGCATAGTGGGGAAGCTTTCCAGTTGCATCCTTAGGAAGGGCTTCAGGACAGGGGCAGGAAGGGGGCCAGGCCCTGTGGTAGGCAAATAAGTCCCCAGGGAGAGAACAGAGGCTGTCCACAGCTCCACCTCTTTTGTTCAATGTTTATTGTAGAGGTGATGTACAGAGGGGGTACAGTTACACAAGTCGTCATGGGTACACTGCTTTCTGACCAGTGTCACCTCTTCTCTCATTTTCTCCCAGTTTTCCCCTCCCCACCCCCCATGCCCCGCACAGGTTGTACAGTTCATTTTCAACGTCTGGTGAGTGTCACTACTGCGTTAGTTCACCCTTTGTCCCGCCGTGTCGGTGCTCCCCCTTCCCCTCCCCAAAACATAGACGTGCATACAAGACAAAAGGTGCAGACATCCAACGCGATGACAAAGGAGGAAAGCAAAGAAGCAAAGTAACATGAAACCTCTTGTTTCCATTTCCGGGGGTTCATTTCGATAAACATCATTTTATGTGATGAGACGCCCATAACTACTGAGCCTCTGTGACGCTCTCGAGGACGGTCCTCCCGGGCTCCACCCCTCAGTCCCCCACCGCACCCCACCTCACCCCAGCCTGGCTCAGAGGACCTGCTCCAGGGCCACGGGAACAGCAAACATGGGTGGTGTTTGCCAACGTGGCTTAGTAACAAGACCTTGCTCTGATTGTTCTCTGTACGATTCTGAAGAGAAAGGGTGCATTGAAAGTGGGATCACACAGGGTTCCCAAGAGTTCTGCCGCCCTGTAAACAGAAGCAACCCAGCTGAGATTTGGGGCCCGGAATGGGCAAGGAGCACCCCCTTTCCTTGGAAGCAGGCACCTTCCTTATAGGAAGAAGGTCTGGGGCAGCTCAACTCCGTCCTTGGGAGCCTCTACTGGATAAGGGGCCAGGCAGGCGATCCAGCTTTTGCTGTCAGGAGCCTTTGCTGAAGCAGCCAGAGACTCACCTCTCCAGTAACCTTGCTAATGGTGAGCTGGGTTTTGGACGTGGACGTACCTTCTGAGAGACCCAGCCACACTGCCAAGCTCCTTGGACACCACGACATCATTCCAGGGGCAGGGGCAGCTTGAGTCACAAGCGGCAGTGGTCATATCTCAACGCAGCTTCTGAGTCATTTTCTGTTTTTTTTTTTCCTTCTGTTAAGATGATTCTGTGTGTGTGTGTGTGTGTGTGTGTGTGTGTGTGTGTGTGTGTGTACTAGGGCTTGAACTCAGAGCGTGAGGGCTGTCCCCTAGCTTTTTTGCTCAAGGCTAATGCTCTACCACTTGATCCACAGCGCCACTTCTGGCCTTTTGTTAGTTAGTTGGAAATAAGAGTCTCATGGACTTTGCTGCCCAGATTGCCTTCAAACCCTGATCCTCAGCTCTCAGCCTCCTGTGTATCTAGGATTATAGGCGTGAGCCACCAGCACCTGCCTTAAAATGACCCATCTTTACTCCATCCTTACTTTGACCTCTTTGTCTCAGTTGACCCTGCCCATCGATGATCCTCCTCTTTTCCCCAGCATCGGCTGCCTTGGCTCCACATCCGCTTCCCTGAGTGCTATCCTTTAGCCTCCTCCTCAGGACCTTACCAACGCCCTAGGAGTCGCCCACCCTGTCACTAAGACAAACACCCCAGAGCTGATACCCTTATAGGCCACCGGAAAATGTATCAGATGTTGCTCATCTACCCACCCATCCATACGCCCACCCATCCGTACACCCATCCATCCATCCATCCACCCATCCACCCATCCACCTATCCATCCATCCATCTACCCACCCACCCATCCATACACCCACCTGTCCGTACACCCATCCACCCATCCATCCATCCACCCACCCACCCATCCATCCATCCACTCACCCACCCATCTACCCACCCACCCACCCATTCATAAGAGAAGCACGCATCATCAGGTTCTGTGCTACCATGGAGAACACAGCCTCTCTGCCTTTGTGAACCTCACATTTTGGTGGGGTGGGGAGGACTGCCAAGAAATGAAATATACAGTACAACCTAGGATTGATTTCATTAGTGTTAGGGAAAAAAAACAGGCCAGATAGGGATACACAGAAAGACCTGGAATAGGGCTGTGTATGATAATTTTCAATAAGAAGAGAGTGAATATGACTCATAAACAACCCAGAGGAGGTAAAGAACTAAGAAGGAGCTCCTGCTGGGGTTCTGGTCACAACAGACATGATTAGGCCTCTGAAGACAGACAGTGTCATCTGGCACTAACCTAGTCAGCCATGGGCACCTCTTGTGAAAATGCAAAGCTAGACCCTTTCTCAGTGGTTCTGATAAAGTAGGTTTGACCCCCAAATGTACATTTCTAATACTTTCCCAACAGGTACTGATGCTTTTAGTTTGGGTATTCCACTTTGAAAAACGTTCTTCTCATTTATATGCATGTATATCATTCATATTTATATTCGTGTGTATCATTCATATTTATATTCATGTAATCATTTATATTCATTTAGATCATTCACACTTATATTTATGTATGTCATTTTATTTATATTCATATTTATATGTCACTGCATTTATATTGTATATCCTGCCTTCCCATCCTTTCCCATCATTCCCCAGTTTTTCCCTCTGTCTAAAACAGCCTGATTCCTCTTCTTTCTGCTTTTCCTTCAAGACCAAACTGGGGAACCCACCTCCTCCAGGAAACTTCCCGCATTCTCCCCAACTAAACCTCTCCCGCTGTCCCATCTCCTGGCTCTGCTGATGGGTCCTAAGCACCTGCGGCTGATTTCTGAACTCCTGTGTTCCTCTGATGTCTCCTGGCCGGGGGTGTGGGGGGAGCCCCACTGGCGAAGGCTTCTGCTGTGCTGTGTCCTTCCTTGGCTTCCCACGCCCCTGACTCTCCGTAGGTTACCTGAGCACCCTGGCTCCTCTGACCTAACCGGTTCCAGCAAGTCCCAGCTCTCTGTTGTGCTCGCACGTGGCTGTCAGCAGTGTGGAAATTCTCTTTCTGATGGAGCGATAGGCCGTCGGCAGTGTTTAAAGCGATGTTTATAAGAGACTCACATAAGCAAAATCGAGCTCCAGAAGGGCAAAGCGTACCCCGGGGGCTAACCGGGGGTCAGAAACCCACTGTGTCAAACCTGCCTTTGCCACCAGCTGAGTGACCGTGGACAAGTCACCAGCCCCGCCAGTATTGACAGAGACCTGGAGTAAATTATTTCCCCCATCTATCTTTAAAAACAACAACAACAACAATAGACCTTAAACTCAGGGCCTCTCACTCTTGCTTGGCTGTTTCTGCTCACAGATGGCACTCTACCACTTAGTCACACCACCAGTTCCAGCTTTTTGCTGATTAGTCAGAGATAAAAAGCCTCCTGGATTTGTTTGCCTGGGCTGCCTTCAAACAGTGATCCTCAAATCTCAGAGTCTTCATTGATGCTACCCAAAGACACCCAAGCTTCTCACACAAGGGCCCCAAGCCTGGTTTGCCCTATCTATAAGCTCTCTCCTAGTTTTTCTCTGCGTATTGAGGACTCAAGGTGAATCATGCGGTTGAGGGAGGTACAGAATGGAGATGTGGACTTTAGCACCTGTCTTACAGGATACTCCGATCGTGAGGAAGTAACTCTCAGTGACAGGTTACCTCTCCACGGAGCCCAGCAGTGCTGCTCGGGTCTTGAGCACTACCTCTGGTTCCTTTTAGTCTGTAAGTGTTGCCAGCTTGTGCCTTAATGAGGAACATGAGTTCTACTCAGAACTTGAAAGTCCTCCTCATGGACTCCCAGATGGTCTTCATGGCCAAGCTGGGCCATTCACTCATGCATTCACTCAACTTGTGTTTATGGAGTTATTATCATGTGCTACATCATAAAGGGAATAAAGTGTCCGGATTCAGGTAGCTCTTGTCACCTAGGAGCAGAAGCCTTGCTTTCACTGCTGCAGCCAACGCTACAGTGTGGTATGATGCATGCTACCGGGGGAAGAACTGGCTTCACCACACAGGAGAGGTGAGACGAGATGGCCAGGGCCAACTTCATGGCTAACTTAACCCTCCTCCTTTTCCCTCCCCCTCCCCCCCTTTTTGGTGCCAGTTCTGGGACTTGAACTCAGGGCCTAGGCACTGTCCCTGGAGCTTTTTTTGCTCAAGGCTAGCACTCTACCACTTGAGCCACAACCTCTACTTCCAGCTTATTTGGTGGTTAATTGGAGATAAGAGTCTCACCAACTTTCCTGCCCTGGTTGGCTTCAAATCTCCCTCTTCAGACCTCAGCCTTCTGAGTAGCTAGGATTAGAGGTGTGAGCCACCAGTGCCCAGCTTCCCTCCCTTTTCAGTTTTCAGTGAGTTTCATTTGGCTATTTTCATACATATATCTAATGCAACCCCTATTGTATAACCTCCCACCGTCCTTTAACCGTGTGCCATTTTTTTTTAATGTCTAGATTCCACATGTGAATAAAACATGTGATATTTGTGAAATTTGTTGTTCTCAGTTTGGCCTATTTCCAGTCAACAGAATGATCTCCAGTGCCATCCATGAGTTCATTACTTTTTACAGCTGAATAGTACTCCACTGTGTACACATACCACGTTTTCTTATCTGTCCACTGATTGTTGGGCTGATTCCATAGTGAGGCTATTATGAATAATTTGCTACAGATGTGCCGGTATGGGTCTTTACTCAGGGACATCAGAGTCCCCGAAGGGTTTTAAGTAGAGAGTGAGCAACAGGGTCCGCTTTCTCTTTCTGAAGATCCCTCTGGTTCCTAATGAGCAGAGAGTAAGGAGAGACAACAAAGCGGAGCAGAGGGAAACACGGTGCTGAGCAGGTGGGCATGGGGGCTGGCGACCCCGGGGTGGGGCCTTGGCAGGGGGTCTGCAGAGCAGCATTCATCCACCTGGCAGATGAAGTGGATGAGAAGGAGAAGAGGGAGGAATCGGAAAGGAGGCTGCACTCCTGGCTTGCATACCTGAATGGAGGCTGCGGTTGTTAACGGACTTGTGGGTGAGGAGAATGGATGAACTCAGTTTGAGGAGGCAGAGTGTATAGATAAGGGAAAGAATTATTCAAAGGTAGGAGACACCTGACCCAAAGGTGGCTGAGAAAGACCCAATCAAGGGTACTCTGAAAGACCGAGAAGATGTGGGGGGGGCAGATACTTAGTGGTGTAAGTGGTCTTGAAGAGAAGGGCGGACCTGAAGCCCAGTCACATTCCTGTTGACTCTGGCTGCGGGAAGGCAGCCATGTTTACCCGACATGCACCAGAGCAACCTCTTAGTCAGAGGGAGGATTCTTGCTGCTTTTCCTTTCAATGCCATGAAACGTTCTTTTTTAGCTGTTTATTAATATTCTTGTTTCCAATTTTGCTCTTCATTTGCAAAATAAAAGATAACAAACTGTGTGATCTCGTACAGTTATTCCTCAAGATGATCAGCGCTGAAAAAAAATAAAAAATCCTAGCCCCACCAACGATCAGAATTTCTTGATCTGGGCCCTGGTATCTGTATTTCTAACCCTGCTCTTAAAAAAAAAAAGTCACTGTGCTGGGTGCCTATGATCCTAGCTGCTCAGGAGGCTGAGATCTGAGGATCCTCGTTTGAAGCTAGCCCGAACAGACAAATCTGAGAAACTTTTATCTCTAATTAACTAGCCAAAAGCCAGAAGAGGAGGTGTAACTCAAGTGGTAGAGCACAAGCCTTGAGCAGAAAAAGCTAAGCAAGAACAGGAGGCTCTGAGTTTAAGTCCCACCAGAAACAAAACAGAACAACAAACAAACAACAATCAAGTCACTGAATTTGTAAATAGAACTAGAGTTGGTCCTGGCTCTGAATTGTTTTTTTTTAAGCAAGAAGCTTTGATTTCCTCTTCCATCCAGTGAGAACAATCAAACCTGCTTAAATTAAAAAAATCACTATAAAAATCAAACCAGCCCGGTATGGTGGTGGTCCCAAACCTGCGATCTCAGCTGTGCAGAAAGAAGTAGGATGATCAAAGTCTGCGGGTAGATAAGGGAAAGTCATGGGATCCTATGTAAAAATGACCCCAAAAGCAAAAAGGATTGGGGTCATGGCTCAATCCACAGAGTTGACTTCAATCCACAGATGGATGGGAGGAGAGAAGGAAGGAAGGAAGGAAGGAAGGAAGGAAGGAAGGAAGGAAGGAAGGAAGGAAGGAAGGAAGGAAGGAAGGAAGGAAGGAAGGAAGGAAGGGCGGGCTAGAAAAGAAAAGAAAGAAAAAGAAAAAAATCAAATAAGGACACACAGAGAAAGCCTCTCTTTACGGGGTACAGTGCACCCCTTAAAGGATGTAGAACGTTTTTATGGGGCAGTGAACCTGAAGCTGCCTAGCTCAGGTTTTATTTGATGACTAGGCCCCCAGAGGGTTTCCAAACTCCTCCACCATAACAGTCACACATCACTAAGGAGACTTTCATAATATATATTACAATTTTATTACATGTCACCCCCATAAAAGGAGTGGGATGTATCTTAGTTAAAACCATATGTTCATCACCCCCTTTGTCAGAGTACTACTTGTTTTTATCTGCCTTCGGCAGATCTTTGTTAAAGTCTCACAGGAAAACCCTCACAACCTGGCATGGGAAGAACTTGAGTCCTTCTGGTCTAGGATGTCGTCAACATTCAGGGTGATTTCTTAGCTCCCCTGCTCAGTGCCCCTTCATGCTGAGACATCTTCATAAAGCAGCCTCCTCTCGCAGATAGTCCTCCTCGGGGAGGAGGTGGATCCCTTCGCCGTGGTCCTTGTACACTTGCCTGTAAACCCAAAGCAAGCGGCTGAGCCTCTGTCACAGACATTGCCCACACCATTGAGTTTCTGGGAGCCCAGAGAGGAAACAACCAAGAAAACAGCTGGCATCTGTCCTGTGGTTCCGCTCAGATCACTGCAGGGGGCAGCAGGCAGCTCGGTCTGGGCTCTGTTCTCTCCCCTAGAACCCGTGGGCTTTCCATTGTATAAGACACGCCTCAGGACTCCCATGGTTCCTCACAGAATCTCAGGGATCCATTCTTTCTCCACAAACTCTCATCTTTAGGGTGCTTATTTCTCCTTCACACACTATTACTTCAGCTTTGCTCCCTGAAACCTTTCCGGACATGAATATGACTCGTGGGATCGCTGTTGGATTGCTCTCAAGGTCAGGCTCTGCAGGCAAGGAGCCCTCTTTGTCTTTAGTCTTAAACCAACAGTACCTGTGTGAGATCTAAGGTTTCCCTCAGCAGAAGGACCAGCTGTCTCCTGTGCAGCTGTGCCATTTGCTCTGGGCCAGCCGTGCTTGCTGCCACCAGCAGAAGGCTGGGCAGAGATGGCCTCGGCTGGTGACCACAGCTCTGGCCTTCAGGGAGTAGTGAGGGGCAAAAGGCAGAAGACTGTTCATACAGGAGCCTTCTCTGTTTAATGTTAAGACTTGGAGTTTAACTACTTTTTAGGTGTTCATTTGAGAAAAGCTGCTACAAATCTGGATCTCTAAGGAGTGGTGACATCTAAGGGTCTGTCTGCTTAGACCTGGCTCATATTCTCTGTTTCTCATTCTCTCTCTCTCTCTCTCTCTCTCTCTCTCTCTCTCTCTCTCTCTCTCTCTCTCTCTCTCTCTCTCTCTCCTCTCGGGATAGAGCCCACAGCCTCATGAATGCTATAGACAATTTCATCATTGAGTTCATCCTATTTCCCATCTCTTTAGAAGGAAATCCAAATTCCCACCCAAGCTGCCCCCGCCTCTAATCCCAGCCTTCTGATCTCCAGGCTCTAGCTTTTGTGTCTTCTGTAGCCTGGAATGGGATCTTTCCCTAATTTCTCAGCAACACCCCCCACCCCGCCCGCTTTGGGCCCCAGGTCAAAATTGCGTGAAGCCACATCACCCAAAGTAGACTGACCTAGGGGCCTAACCTCAGGTCACCATCTGCCCTGTCTACTTGCCTTTCCCTTCGTGCTGTTCCCAAAGCCCCAGTAAGAACCACCGCTCAAGGCCCCAGTGCTACTTCACCTCGCTAATGAATGGCTAATGTCCCCTAAAGTCAGCACCTACCAAACATTATTTCACTTCCTTTTACCCCTTCCTCCTGTCTTTCCTTAGTGAAAACCAAGCTTTTGCTCTGTTCCATTCCTCCAGGACCCCATGCAGGTAAGAGCTTGGACTCTGGAGATAGAGATACATTCCGCAAAAGGTCTGGGATGTGGTAGATGGAATCCTAGTACCACCAAGGAAAGGAGAAAGAGACAGACAGAGAAGCAATAAAGAGCCTTGGTAGATAGCCAGACACTGGTTAGGTGACGGCGAATCCCAGTGTTTTAAATCTTAGCTTTTCTGTTCTTTCCATGTTACCTGGTGATTACCTGAGCAACGGTGTAATTTCTCAAAGCCTCCGATTTCTCATCACTAGGGATGGCGGTTTGCATGCATGTAATTGTAGCATTACATACAACGAGAATCATGAGTTCAATGCCAGCCTGGCTATATAATAATATATATATTTTCATATTATATATGATCATTTAATAAATAATCATTTAAATAATTATAAATTAAACACTCATATATAATCATTTGATCATATAGATGATTAAAATCAGTAATCAAATAAATTAGTAAGTATATTATTATTATATATTTAATGGGGCTAGCCGAGTCTACCATAATGGTTAATGGTTAATTTTGTGTCAACCTGATAGGGCCACGGTGCTCAGATACATGGTTGAACATTATCCTGGATGTTTTTGTTGGGGTTGTTTATAGCAGAAACTAGCAATTAAATGGAGGTTTAACCAGGTGTGGTAGTCCAAACTGAAGTGCCAGACTTTGAAGTCAGGTCCCATTTTACCACATGAACCCCACTTTACCACGTGAACCTGAGATAAGCAGGCCCTGTGAGCAGACCCAGGACAAGCTTATTAGGGCCCAGTCGGTCTAGAACTCTAACCGCTGGGAATGCTTAACTCTGACCACCCCTAGAATGCCTCGAACCCTGAGCCAATCAGATTTGTACCTGTGTCCTAATCTTGCTTGCTTGCACACCTGATTGCTGTAACTTTGTTTTTTGCCTTTATAAGCCCTGTGTAATCGCAGCTCGGGGCTCCCTCCTAACCTCCGCTATGTCGATGGGTAGGACGAGGCCCGAGTTGCAGCTCGCTTGAATAAAGCCTTGCTTTTGCATTTCAGAACGTCTGAGTCTCGGTGGCCTTCTTGGTGGTCGTCTCGCGACTTGGCACAACAAAACCTGTTGCTCCATCTACTCAGGACAGGAGAGGATCAGTTGAGACCAGAGGTTGAACCTAGCCTTGACAAAATTGACACCCAGAGCACCTGCCTACTAAGAGCAAGGCCCTTCAAATCCCAGTGCCATCGAAACCAGATAAACCACAAAATTAGTAAGTAAATATTCTAAAATAGAGACCGGGGATAGAACGTGTACCTGCACAAGGCCCTGGACTTGATTCCCAGCACTGGTTGACATGGTGTAGATAAAGCATGGATAGACCCTCTCCAATGACTTGAAAGCTGAAATGGAGCAAGAGTTTGACAGCTCCGTCACCACCTCAGCAAGAAAGAATTCTACAGTGAATTGCTCTTGAACTTGAACTTGAAATGCCCTGCTTCTCTAGCCTGCTCATCCACCTCAACGATTTAGAATGTTCTAACACCCATAGTCACATGAGCAGTTTTTAATTTTCTCCCTCTCTCTTGCTCTCTATCTCTGTCTGTCTGTCTGTCTGTCTGTCTGTCTCTCTCTCTCTCTCTCTCTCTCTCTCATACACACACACGTTCTGTTTCTCTGGAGAACACAAATACATCTACCTGTTTACACTGCTGGAAGGAGAGAGACTCATTCTCACCAGTAACTGCTGCTGGGTACTGAGTTCCTATATTGTGGCTCACATCCTGCCAAGGGTTTGCCGTACTGGATTGATTTCATGTAATCCTCATGGTAATCTTACCAGCTGGGTACTGTTATGGTCCGTGGGGCTCAGTGAGGAAACCCGGGAATGGCAAGCTTTCAGTGGCCCGCAGGGAGTACAGGATGCAACTGTGATCTAAGTTTTCACCGTTGCACTCACTGCCTCTCCACTGAGTGCCTGAGAACAGATGCTCTTCCTACCCAATCAATGTTCTATTCCACCCCCAACCCCACGCCCAAATAGAGGAAGCCTAGTCATTTATTTTTTTCATGGATTTGATTTTTTTTTTTAATCATCTGATCACCATGATGCCCAAGTGCTGTCAGGAGAGAGCCAGGGACAGGAAAGGAAGGTGTGACAGCTTTCCTGGGACCATCCCACAGAGTCCTCCCGGAACCCGCCCTCCCCTTCCTGCTGCCATCTGCAAGGCAGGAAAGCAACCCTGCCCCTCCGACCAGGGGGCTTCCTAGAAACCACAGCCTCTGACTCCCCTCGGGGGAACCACACTGCTCTGGACTGCAGAGTTTCTAGGCGCCCTGGCCTGAAGGGGGAGTATGCAAGACACAGAAGTAACCAGGAACCCAGACTTTGTCCAGATCTCATTCCAAACCTGTTCTTGCAAGTCTCTTTTTCCTGATAAGCCCTTCATCAAAACAAGATGCTCCTCTGGCTGAATTCCAGTGTGGCAGAAGGTCGGGGGGACTTTAGTTTGCAGGGTGCTGTGGCTTGTCACATGCTGCCAGAGAAATGCTGATCCAATTCACCACCAGGTTTAACCCTGTCAGTCCCGAGGTCGCAGAGTAGAGGGAAGGCATCTGGCCTGCTCCGGAAAGGGAGAACCCCTCAGCCCTGGCCCCAACTCTTTCTGTACTGGCTCTTCTGGCTCCCCTTGAAAGTGTAAGTTTTCCCAGAAAATTCCCTTTACCCATGAGCAAGTTTTTGTTTTGTTTTCAAGGTTTGTTTGTTTGTTTTTCATTTTAAAAGCCTCTGGGGGAAGATAAAGGTGCAACTTTCTTATGCAATTTAGCAAGGATTGTGCAAAAGCAGGTTTCATTTATTCTGAGTCTCCTGGTACTCGATACAGTGGATCTTACCCAGGGCCCTACTCATGCTACCCAAGTGCTCTTCCACTGAGCGACCCCTCCCCACCCCCAAACCCTTTCCCTAGCCCATTCACTGGGTGTGGCTTCACAGATGATTGACAGCAGCTCCGGGAACACAGGATTTACACAGGGTCACATGGGCTGGAAACAACACAATGGCTATTGCCAGCTTCCTGGACAGAGCAGCCAATGTCTCTAAGAATGATGCCTTGGTCCATATGGGGAGGGCTAGGACTGTCGCAATGCCCAGACCTGCTGGAGAACGTGCCTGCAGGGAATGCCAGAAAATAGAAGAACCTGTCTGCCTCTTTCTCTGAATCCATTCATTCCACAAGCATGCACAGAACGATCCCACTACGTGCCAGGCCTGTTCTAGATACTGTAAATAAGACATACTCCTAAATCCGTCCAAACCCTGGGATGCCATTACCTCTTTTAAATGATAAATCCAGCCAAACATTCCCAGATAGCTATAATTTTATCTTGGTGGTAAAAACTCACTGCACTAATTTTGGCCAAGAAATGTCCTTTTTCCTATGAACATCCTTCTGACCTTGTTTGGCAAATATTTGTATTGTTCCTAATCTTTCCCAAGTCTGGGCCTTCTTAAACCAGTTAGAGTGGAAACTCCTTACAGCAGAGGTTAGCCATACCCACCACCAGTCACTCAGTAAACACACTCCCACTTCGGGAGTTCTGTTACATAATCTCCCTATAGGAGCAAAATGTTCACACTTCAGCAAATCAGTGATTTTATTTTTAAATATTGAAATGCATGCTCTGTTCTCCTATCACTCCCCGTTCCCCCATCTAAATCGAGACTATGAATCTATGCAGGGTGACTATACATGGTATAACTTGAGATTCAGCTCGTCAGATCTCACATTCCTGCAACTCCAAGGGACGCATTCTCTTTAAGGGCTTATGTCCAAATGGAGAGGACTTTCCTTCCCTCCTTTCCTTCCCTCCCTTCTTCTCCTTCCCTCCCTCCCACTCCCTTCCTCCCTCCCTCCTTCCCTCCTTTTCCCATCTCTCAGATCCCACTATGATTTTCCAAATTCATACGATAACTTTTGGGGGGCTATAAACAGAAATTCGAGGACTAAGACAAGTCATTGGCCTCTGCTTATTTTTCCTTCAGGTTCTCAAGGCTCTCCTTTAAACACAGGACTTGCTAGGTACTTCCTAAAGCCAGGCATCTCTAGAAGTTTCAAGAAGGAGAAGGAAAAGCTGTAGGAGTGAAAGCAGCTGGCGGTCTGATGCTCACAGTACAGAACTAACACAGGACCAGTCATGGGGGAAGAGCAATAGCAGGGGAAAGGTCCAAGTAAACGAGCTTCCTCCCCGGCTCTGCGGAAGGATGGCAGGCTCCATGACCTTGCCCTGGCCATCCTCCAGCCTTACTTGACCTTGGAGCTGTACCTGCGGGCTGAGGGAGGAGCCGTGTATTTCCCTAAGCAGTGCCAGGCACATTGCCAGGAGGCCCGGTGCCCTGCTGGCATCTCAGGTAGCTACGATGGCCTTCTTCCATGCGTCAGGCCCAGTGCCGGTTGGCCTGGCTCCAGAAAGAGGCCTGTGGAAGCGCTGGTCTCCTTCCGTGCGGGAAACCTCCGCAGGTGGATGCGATAGGGAGGCCTCTCTCTTTCCTGGGATAACCCCAGGTGAGCCACTCCTCTCCTGCCTAGTCACAACCTCGAATTTGGAGCCTGTTCCGCACTCAAGAAGGGATGGCCCACCCCTCTAGCTGGCCCAACAGGCAAATTCACTGGTACTGAAAATTTTCTCCACTGGTTGAGCACCTGACTCAAAACACTGTCCCAGTAGGCCCAGAAAACACCATGGAAATAAGCATTTGGAAAACGGCCTGATTCACAACTGTCCATAGTAGAAAGCAGGACTCCAGGAGGCAGAACGGGATTCAGCAGACATACATGGATGGGGAAGTGAGTTAGGAGCATCTGCACTGCCAGGAGGGAGCCAAGCAGGAGAGGAAAAGGCCAAGGGCCTCCCAGGCAGGCCTCAGGCCCGGGGTCGCCGGCAGCCCCGACTGGGCCCAGCCTCCTGCTCAGATCAGCCTCACGGAACAGCTCCACTTGCCAGGCTTTTGCTTTTGTTTTTGTTTAAAGAGAAGGTCCAAAGCAACCTTTTTACATGTGGACAACTACTGTAATTGTTTTTAGACGGTGTGGGTCAGGACAGTATAAGTAAGCTGCACGTTGTATCCATAGAGCACCACTTGGCTACGGTAAATAAGAGGAGGATTCTGCTCGGGCAGTGTGGTCCCCAGGGCAGCTGAAGTACTGTTCTTCCCAGCTGTAATGTCTAACGCACAATGATTTAGCCAGCAAGAGGCCCTCTTAACAGTCAATCAAGCCCGCCATTGCCACTTTCCTTATACCCCAGCTCTAGACTTGTATCTTCACCTGGAAGAAGACAGTTCAACCCCATCTTTCCTCTTTTTCCCGTTCAAGCTCCAAAGAAGAAGAGCCATGGTAGGCAAGTTTCTTTGGAGAGGCAGTTCAGCTTGTTGCTGGAGACCTTTGCCTCGGGGTCATTAGTCAGGAATGTTCTAGGTAGATCCCAGAGCTAGTAATATTTGGAGCTTAGACAAAGGGACTGACGCCCTTGGAGGAGGGTCGTAGGCTATCTGTTCTCTTCTTTGGTTCACCAAGGAAAGTTTCAGTAGTGGAAAACCTGACTGGTTGTTTCTCTCCTGAGCATCTTGTACCTCTGTTTCCTCTTCTGCTTCTGGATTCCAGGAACCAAGGACTCTAACAGCCTTCTGCTTTGCACATGCTCCTGGATGGAACTCTATTTGGTGAATCCACGTTAGAAAAAGACACACTTAATCCCTAACTTTCTGGCCACCACACCGAATGGATTCCCTTGAATTCTTTGCTCTCCATTTCTACTGCTGGGAACCTGATGTCCTTTGGCAGAATGCTAAAATTCCCCCAGGGTCCATCACCAAGTAAAGAGAGATCAGAGGTCATTTCACCGATCATGAGGACTACCGATATGTACACAAGAAGGCAGAGACTACCACATCCATCTGCGTATCACCGGTATCAACAGCTAATTACACCATGAGCCTGTGCGGCGCTTTCCTTGCTAGGTGCACGAGGCGTTAGCTGCTTCCTCTCGTATCCCCTGCTCTCCTGCGGAATGTCCTTGCTTGTTGCAGTTCTTGGCTCATTCTGTTTTGGGAGCAAGTTTATTTACTCAGCCTAAAAGGAAGTATTTGAACTCACAGGGTTTGTCTGTTGGTTTTAAAAGCAGCAAGACTGGACAGGCAACTTTCAGAATGCAAAGACATATTTCACTGTCCTGAATATCACTTTGCAGTCCTGACTGGATCATCAGCACCCCTTTAGGAGCTCAGGGCTCAAAAGGACACCAACTTGAAGCAGATAGGGAGCATGCGTAGGGGATAAAAACCAGCCCTTTCCCCTCTTCAATTTCCTTTGTAGCGCCTTCTTGTTATTTGATTGTTTTGTTTTGTTTTAGTCTTGAGGCAAGGTCTTGCAATGGAGCTAGGCTGGCCTCAAGCTGGAAATCTTCCTACTGTGGGTTCCGGAGTGCTGGGATTACAGGTGTTTGCTGCCATGGCTTTTCAATTTTAATGAATTACTTTTTTTTTGTGGTGTGGGGAATGGAAGCCAGAGCCTTGTGTACATTAGACAAATGCTCTATCATGGACAACTTTTCCAGTCCTTGGTTATTCAGGTTTAAACCACATTGGGGGGGAGGCATGCAAAGTATAATTTTGAATATTGTCTAAGTATAAAAAATAGCTTTTCCTATCCACTCATTGTTTTTCCGGGGCTATTTAGATTGGCCTTTCAGAATAACAGATTTGCATACCAACTAGAAAAGAGCAAAGGGGATTGCAAGGTGCTGTCGTGCTCAGCCTCAGTCGGATGGCTTATATTCCTCTTTCTAACCCTCTGTACACTCAGCAATGCCACCCACAAAGGAGGTATCAGAAAAATTATGAATATATAGAAGTGAACGATAGAAAAGTCCGATTTAAGGACCCGATGTCTGAGAACCTGCGGGAAGCAGGAAGAAGGCAGAAAGGCTGCCTGCAGATGGCATCCCGCCTGCTCCAGCCTGGGCTCCGCACTGGAGTTACAGCCCTTCTCCCCTTCATTCCAGCTTCATTGGTTGTACTAGAGCTCTTTCTAGAAGGTATTTTGCAGAGCAAAGTTTCCCTCTGTGGCCAAACCATTGAGAACCTTTGGTTCTTCCTTTTCCTGCAAGGGAGGTGAATGAGGCTTTTCAATCTCTTCCTGCCCTCCTTCTCCCAGACAGGTAATCATTTTGGTCACTGACCTCTTATAGCTAGCTTTGCATGAATAATTCAGAAGCTACTAATAGAGGAAGGAATTCATTCCACCCACGCTTCCTTCTTCTGCATGAGTAGCAGCAACCAGCATAGTGTGCTGTACCCCCAAGACCATGTGTGGTTGATGATACACTCCCTTCCCCAGCGCCTCTGACCCCTGGAACTTTCCCTTTTCTATTCTTCATTGTAGCCTGTCATGCTTCTCCCTTTATTTATGCAGCTTGTGTTGATCCTGACCCTTCTCCTCCGCCTGAGGCCAGACAGTGAAGCTATTAGAACGTGTTGATGTAACTTTTGCCCCGTCACAGTCCCTGGATCTGCAGCCCAGTGGCACGAGCTGCTTGCTCACACAGGCCTTGGCGCTGGCTGGAGTCCTTCAGCCTGTCCACCATGGGTAGTGCCTGGGAAAGTTAAATGCCAAGTTTGTCTCAGTTCATGAGACAGATTCTGGAAGTGGAGCTGATGGGCTATTGGGATAAATATCTTGCGAGGGCAGCAGGTAGGAGACTCTAAGTGTTTCTCCTTCTGAGAGATGCCAGTGTAGAATCTCCCTGCAGATTTGCCACGATTCCTTCGTGTCATTTGGCTACGTGCCCGTTCTGCTCTGTTCTGGGTGAGAGTGGTTGGAAGGTAGACACCCTGAGACAACATCTGCCAAGGTTAGGGCCTCTGCTGCGGTCACCTGCTGTTTCAATGCCTGCCTACCCGCTCAGCAGGATCCAGCTATTACTGAATTTCTCTTTGCCAATAGGGCTTGCTGGCCTCAAATTGCCTAGGACAGGCAAGAAATCAATGTCAGAATTCAGAAATTAATTGTGGAGGAAACTGATATTGGCGTTAATCCATCATTCATTGATGTGACAAACATTGCTGCCTAATATAAGCAAGGTACTGTACACACGTGAATGAAATTGGAAAGCTGGCTAACCAAAACAGCACTCATGCCTGTAAACCTAGCCATTTAGGAGGCTGAGATCTGAGGATCTCAGCCCAGGCAAAATCTTCAAGATCTTATCAACAGTCAACCAGTGAAATGCTGGACTGGAGTCACGGTTCAAGCGGTAGAGTTCCAGCTGTGGTGAAAAAACTGAGCAAGAGCATGAGGTCCTGAGTTCAAACCCAGAACTGCTAAAAATAAATTTAAAAAATAACATCAGAGTGCTAAGTAAGGCTGGTGTTGTGGCTCATGTCTGTAATCTCACATACTAAGGAAGTAAGAGATTTGAAGGATCAGAGTTCAAGGCCAACCTAGCCAAAAAGTTAGTTAGATCTCAACTCAACCAATGAAACTTAGGTTGTTGCTGTGTGTCTGTCATCCCAAGTACATGGGAAGCATAAATGTGATGGTTGTGATTCTGGCTGGTTTGGGCATAAGCATGAGACCCTATCTAAAATACAAAGAAAGCAAAAGGGAGTGGGATTTGGCTCAAGTGGTAGAGTAACTGCTTAAAAACCTGAGGCCAGGTTGAACCCTCCTACCAAAAAATGGAAAAAGATAAAAGCTCTAATTCATGGAGACTCAAGAACTTTCTTTAGAAAAAAAGGAAAATTACTTCTAAGTAGGATTTCTTTTCTTTTTTTGTGAAGTACTGGGCCTTGAACCCATGGCCTTGCACTTGTTAGAAAAGCACTCTACAACCTAAGCTATACAGCTAGTCCTATAAGAATTTCATATACTAGATCAAGTTTGAGTCTTCCCTTTCCTTTTACTTAATATTGTTTGTTATTGTTTTTCAGTGCCCTAAAATAGGCTCTTCCTTCTGAAGTGTCAATGGAAATCGACAAAGACATCACATAAGAAAAATCAGTGCCCACCAAAGTAGATTTAGAGGAAGGAGACTGGGAGGATATACCTCCCCCTTTGTGGCCCTTTGCCACTGGATCCTGACCGTGTGTGTGTGTGTGTGTGTGTGTGTGTGTGTGCGCGTGTATGTGAATCCAGTTTTGCTCAGTGCTAGAGCCCTACTTCTTGAGCCATAACTCTATTTCCAGCTTTTTGGTAATTAATTGGAGACAAGTATCTCATGGACTTTCCTGCCCAGGCTGTCTTTGAACCATGATCCTCAGATCTCAACCTTCTGAGTAGATAGGATTACATGTGTGAGCTACCAGTACCTGGCCCCAAACCCAATTTTTGAGATCAAGTCCTGTAAATTTGAAGAAGACCCTGAAATATATTAAGCACTCAGTGTTAGCTGAATTCTACCAAAAATTGTATCATCACAGAGAAGCAACAGCTTAAGTAGATGAACTATAAAAAGTTACAAACAAAATAAAAATACATTCAAAATTTAAAAATATTATTTGTAAACTAGTTTACAACTAAAATTAGTATTAAAATTAAAATCAAAGGGGAGAGGGCTTGGATTTTCTGGGTTCCTGGGAGGTTTGGAATGCTAGCAACATCTTTAATGATTCGAAAAGGAATTACATATGAATTGGGGCCAGATTTTCAAAATTTTGATCAAAGGTTTTGTTGCTTATTGAAAGGGTCTCCCTGCTGGTCCTTGTATAAATCCACTATAGCTTTTTCATCCAAATGCTTTCTATAAAGAGTACCTCATACAATTTCCATGCAGCCTTGTTCTAGGCCTCAAGTTTATACTAATAAGCAGGATTTTGCAAGAATGCATAAGCTCCAGACATTCAGAAGAGCTTAATGAGCCTTTATTTGGTGTGGTGGGGAGGAGATTCAATGTTAGGTATTGAACCTAGGGCTTTGCACATACTAGGCAAGCTCTCTACTGTTGAATCCTAGTCCAGCTCCAATAGTCCACCTTTAAAAAAGGGCATTTATTCATTAGCGTTATAGTTTGAAAAAGAAAAATGACTCGTCTTCCTTTATTTTGTTTAATTTTGCCACTCAGAATATCTTCAACTCTTTCAAGAGATTGTGGAATTCATTGTCAAAGTGAAACAGTTTACATTTATCCTAAAATAATTTACTAAGCAGTACCCAACAACACAAAGCACCTTGAGTGGGAAGAAAGCCCAAAGCTTGTGAGATGGGAGAGTTTACAATAACAGGACCTTGAGCAGCTTCTTCTGACTGGGAGCCTCCCCTCCCCAGCTAAGCCTTAGGCAGATCAGCAGGAGTTGTCTTACCCAGCACCCTTGCCCTGCAGATGGGTCCTTTTTCATATTAACTTCTTATGAAAATATAGAACATGTGACTTGGTATAAAGTGAAAACTCTGACACTCCAACGTGCTTAGACTACTGACATCTTAAATGAAAAGATGTCTTTTCAAGCCAGCTGGTTTCACTAGGAAATGGTAAAGATCAAATGATTATCTTTCTGTGCAGTAGGCAGACACTTCCTGTTGATGTCAGCACATGCCAAGAGCAGAACAGATCTTTACCACTATCGTCAAGTCTTTATTGAATCCCAGCTCTGGGGAAACAAATGTAAAAGGACCAGAAGCTCAAGGCAAGTGAGATCCTGTGTCAAAACAAGACCAAATATATATATAAGATAACAACTTTAGTTAGCATGCTGTGTGATCAGTAGAGTTCAAATTCTAACTCCATCAAAGTTCTCATTTTTTAGGCTTTCAACGTCCCTAGGAAGGAAATACAAGCTTAAATTCTGTCCAGGGAAGATCCCCAGTCTTTACCAGCCCACACTGTCACTCTTTGGTTCGTTGGAGTCATCTCTTTTGTTTACTATTTACTTTGTATTATGTCTCTTGTTTACTATTATAAGATACAGAAGCAGTCTGGTAATTCCTATAGTAACTTTCTTTTAAATCAAGGGGACAACAGAAATACAAACAGCAACTAAGGTAGCATTTGCTAAGGGCTCCATTTGCTATAGGGATTCAGAGGGGGAAGTTACTAAAAAAAATGGAAGAAAAATTGAGCTCAGAGAAACAAATGACATGTTTTCTCTGAGCTCAATTATGTATCTAAAGTACAAACATACATGATAATGTTGAAGAAGAAGAAGAAGAAATAATAAACCGACATCTCCAAGTGTGAGATGGTAACAGCTTGGATCAGAATAGCAATGGTGCTGGTTATGATGCGAGCCAAGAAGAAAGAGACATCACCAAAGGAGGGATAGACTAGCCCAGAATCAGCTAGAGGTGGTGACCTACTGAAAGCTAGGGAGCGATCTCAGAGGAATGCAACCCGAGTGAGGTTGTGAACTGAAATGCCTAACAATGTTTGTATTAACAGCACATGGAAATCAGAGGAAAGACTTGTTGATAGGAGACTGAGGCGGAATGAGGCTGTTGACTGTGATGTGACAGTTGTATTTATGTTTGACAAGAGGCAGCCATGGGTGGGTGATGTCAGCCCCCTTTGCTGTGTTGCCCCTTGGGGTACCACTGGCTTTTACACTGGCCTTGGGCTGACCAGATCCAGATGTGAAGTTAACTCTTAACCAACAGCCACAGAGAGTTAGCAGTTGGTTAGCAATTAAAAGCAAAGGATAGAAAGTGTTGGGAATGAATGGGCTTTGTAAAAGTGTGACTGTTGGTGCTGCGACAGTAGAGCAGTCCTGCCGACAGTCTCTTATGCATTCATATAGGGTTATTCTTCCTTCAATCTTCAGAGGAAGAGCATGACTCAATAATTACATTAGTTTCTCATCACTATGACCAAAATACCTGATTTAAGGGAAGAAAGATTGATTCTGTCTCCATTCACGAGGTGCCACACACCTGGGCAGAATATGAGCATCTGTAGGAGGGTCTTCACTTCAGGGCAGACAGGAAGATGAGGGAGAGAGAGAGAGAGAGAGAGAGAGAGAGAGAGAGAGAGAGAGAGAGAGAGAGAGAGAGAGAGAGAGAGGAGGGAGGGAGGGAGGGAGAGAGGGAGAGAGGGAGAGAGAGATTTGTGGAGGTAGTATCATTATAACTTCTTGTTTGGCACTGCTATCCTTTTGATTTCTGCTTCCAGAGTACCTGGGATTACAGGTATATGCCACTATGCTCAGTTGTTTTAATTTTTTTTTTTTTTTTGTCTTTTCTTTTTGGTACTGGGGATTGAACCCAGGACGTTGCACTTGCTAGGCAAGTGCTTTGCCACTGAGCTACCTCCCAGTCCTTAATTGCTTCTTAAACACTGGTGCATATCTGCTCTTATATCCAGGTGGTACATATGCATTTTATATTTTGCTTTCCATTTCTTTCTCTAAGTTTGGAAGTTTTTGAAACACTGCTTTTTAGGGGAGCAAATATTCTCTTAATATATACAAGATAGAAATTATGTTGTTGCTTTACCAGTTCTTCAGTTCAGATTTGTCAAGTTTCCTCCATAAAGATAGACTGATATTTTTTCAAAACAATGCCCTATTGTAATAAACAATGTTGATTGTGGCAATATAATTCAGTAAAGACATGGGTCTTCATAGGAAGATGCTAGCTATTGAATGAAAGAGTTGATTTTACTCCCAAACTCAGACACGACTTAAGGAGCTGCTGAGATCCATTTCCTGCTGAGCAACTTCTCCATTTTGAGACTGGCTAGTGTTATGGTTTGGATATGAAGTATTCCCCTAAAAGCCTCATGTATTGTGGGCTTCAGCTTAAGCTGGTGGTGCTATTTGGGGGAGTACTGGGAACTTTTAGGGATGGGGGCAGGTTGCTGGTAGTATCTTGTCCCTGCTCTCCCTTCTCCCTCTTCCTCTTCCTCTTCCTCTTCCTCTTCCTCTTCCTCTCTCTCTCTCTCTCTCTCACTCGCTCTCTTTCTTTCTCTGTCCTTTACACTCCTTACTTACACTTCTCTGGAGGGTTTTAGTAAATGTGGAAATGCTGAGAAGTGTACATCTTTACCTTATCTAGAGATGGTCAAGTTATTCCTTGAAATAATACTCTCCTCTCAACATTGCATGAGAGTTCCTAGTTCCTTATGTTTGTTAAATAGTAACATTTTTGTCAACCTAGTGGGTGTCTTAATATTTAACTCTTGATTATGAACTTCTTTCATAATATCCAAGCTCTCAGCCAGGTGCTGATGGCTTAGTACTGTAATCCTAGCTGGTCAGGAGGCTGAGTCCTAAAAAAAATCAAGGCTCAAAGCCAGCCTGGGCAGGAAAGCCCATGAAATGCCCCACCTTCAAAATAACTAGCAAAAGGGCAGACGAGGTGTGGATCAAGTGGTAGGATACCAGCTGTGAGCAAAAAAAGCCAAGCAAAAGCATAAGGTGTTAAGTTCAAGTCCGGGTACTGGTACCAAAAAAAAAAAAAAAATCCAATCTCTCTTTGGCTAGTTCGAAGTTTGCCTCTCAATGAAGACAGAGCTTTCCAGAGGGAAATGTAAGAGCCAGCCAGGGGAACTTAAAACTAAGACAAATAGCCAAAAAGAGATCTATCTGAGATCATGCTTAAAAATACACTTTTCTGAGTTAAAGTCAATGGGAAGTCATGAATGAGTTTTAAATTTTGATTCAGAACAACTTTACAGATGGTGGTAACGTATTTTACTATGTTGACTCATTAATACATAAGTAAAAAGGCAACAAAGAGCCTTATAGATTATTTCAGAAAGGAATGAGAACCAGTGTCTGGAACCAAACCAAACTCCAGTTCTTCATGATAACCTCAAGATGATGGAGGTGTTGGGAGGAGATCCTTTGTCTAGAGTTCAGCTAGGAAGGAACGTCTGTTTGTAGGCCATGAACATGCGGAAACTTCTCTTCGGTGTGTCCATCGGTAGACCAGTTGATGCTGAGCTGGGCAGTATACATTGGGCTAACCCAGCTTTGCCATGTCCTACCTATAGAAAGCGCTCTGAGGGTTGGAAATGATAATTAGCCCTCTATAGAGACTGATGTAGATAAGTGTTTGTTAAAGCCATATTTCCAGCACAATAAGTGGGCAGCTATTATATGTCAGGCATTGCTGCTAGAGGCAGACATACAGCACTTTGAAGAATTAGGACGAATTCCAGCTGTCAGGAACTTCACATTCCACAGGGACATGACCAATACATGGCAGGTGATGAATGCAATTGGAAAGTTAATGCGGGGTAAAGGAGATGAGAAGTGCTGGGGATAGGACGGGGGGTAGCTGGGGGGTGGGTGGGTGAGTGTACACGTATCACCCAGCAACCAACGCTGCTTGCTCTGCTTGGTATGGTACAGGCTGCCCTGGGGATGATCATTTCAGACGTACTTTGGTTTGGCTTTGGCCTCAAATGTTCTTGAACCATGGACTGGGGGAAAATAATCATTCAGTTGTATGTTGGTTTATTACATTTGATAAAATTAAAGTTTAGACATATTTTCCAAACTTTGATTGGCTTGGAGCTTTAACTTTAAAGCAAAGGGGATGAGGAGGGAGGGAAGAAGCAAGACTTCAGTGATTTAACATTTACAAAATATGTGAAAGTTGTCCAAAACCATATAGGCTTTAGTGAACTGGAAAAGGATTTTTTATTAAAAACAAAGCCATAATGTATATACAAACAAAAGTATACACAGGAAGAAGAGCAACAGGCCGAGATTCTCAGAAGACCTGAAGTAGAGTTTAGGCGCTATTGCTTCATAGCTGAGGGAATCATATAACCTCCCTCTGCCTCAGTTTCTCATCTGTGAAATGGTGCTAAGAAGATTTCAGTTCTACAGTTTGCTCTCCATTGACACTACAACTCTCAGTTTCATTTCTGAGAACTAAAATTCTGTTTCATTCATATCTGATTCTGGTGTTCTTTTTTTTTTTTAAATGTGATGTTGGCTGTAGCAATTTCCTCTTCAGTTATAGACATTTTGTTTGTAATAAAGTACTGTACTGGTTCCTTCTCAGCTTCTCTCTTTTTCTGAAACAAGGGACAAATTAGAATATTTTAAGGTTAGTGCCACTGGCTCAAGCCTGTAATCCTAGCTATTCAGGAAGCTGACATATGAAAATCACGGTTTGAACTCAGGCTGGGCAGAAAAGTCTCACAGACTCTATCTCCAAATTAGCCAGCAGAAAGCCAGAAGTGAAGATGGAGCTCAAGTCACAGAGCATTAGCCTTGGGTGAAGATGACAAGCCAGAGCTCAAGGACCTGAGGTCAAGCCCCAGTACTGCTATACACATAGAAAGAATGAAAGAAAGAGAGAGAGAGAGAGAGAGAGAGAGAGAGAGAGAGAAGAGAGAGAGAGAGGAAGGGAGGAAGGAAGGAAGGAAGGAAGGAAGGAAGGAAGGAAGGAAGGAAGGAAGGAAGGAGAGAGAAGAAGAAAAATTTCCACATTTCAAAGAGCCTCAACACTTCAATTTATTAATTTCTTTCCTGTAATTTATTCATGTCTCACCCTTGGTGACATTTGGATTATGGATATTAAAATTACTATTAGTAATAATAACTTGGAAACAAGTGTGGGCTTACCTAGATCCTGTCTTCCAAACAAATTCATTCTTATTTCAACTTGTCTAAATAAATAGGGTTTTTAAACATAGTATTGCTTTCTTCAAATTGTTTAGAGCTGGGTGTGGTTGTGCACCTCCGTATTCTCAGTGTTTGGGAGGCTGAGACAAGAGGATCAGGCGTTTGTGGCCAGAATGAGCCATATAGCAAGACTTTGTCTCAAAAAAAAATGTTGGTTAGCATTGGCTCACGGTTTTGCAATGTCATCTTTTGTTTTATATTAAAGGAAAAAGTCTCCTACCATATTAAATTTTTTTCCACTAGCTGGCCTTTTTAATATTCTTGCAAGCAGTCCGATGGTAAAGTTACTTGGCACCGTTGCCTTGTATTTATCTGAGTCAGTCTTCAATGTCAAACCTTAAGAAAGAATGCCCAGGATTCTGCACACATGTTTTCTGAGATGCTAAGGTCCAGTGGTGTCTTACCCAGGGAATTTAGACCCAAATGACAAACATTTCAGTATTTGTGAAATAGGAGTGTTTGTCTTTACAACTTCCTCTTCCGGTCCAGTTCTTATTAGTGACGACATTACCATCACAGAGTCTTGAAATATCCCTAGATTCTCCTAAGAGCTAACCATCTAGACCGTGAACTTAGAACGTTTGACCTACTCAGCCTTTGTGTTGTCACCTTTATATTCTACCAGGAACTGATATTTGTTTTATTCAGTTACTTATTAGTATGCACGCTATCTATGTAAGTGCTGAGGTTACCATGACAACAACCCCTTCATCTTATTCATGGAGGCTCTTCTTTCTCCAACTTCTGCCACAGGCCCTGTCTCTGGGTTTTGTCACCATTTCCAACTTGCCTGCTTCAAAGCATCTGTAACCTTCTCCAAAATTCAACTTCTTTAAACTCCCTAACACCAAGGGCTCTCATGATCATCCAGTCTGATGGGTACCATTCAGTCCACCCAGCCTGACATTCAGAATCCTCTATCACCTGATAGCAGCTTTCAGTTCCCATCCTGGCAGTCTCAAGCCTAGTCTGTCAGCTAGGAAAGAACAATTCCCCCTACCCCCCCCCCCCCGCCCCCATTCTTCAAGGCCTACCTCAGGCCACACTTTCAAATATGCTCACATTTCTTGATCATTGTAGTTTATGGTGATTTTTTTCTTTTTTACCTCTAAATACATAGGCTGTTTGCTTATTTGGACCCTAAGTCATGCACTCATCTGATTCATGTGACGAAAGGGTTGATTTTTACACTTGTGTGGAATAACACAGGTGAAATGGACTTCAGATATCATTCAACTTCGAAACTTCTGAAATAGAAAAGTTCCCTTCCGGGCCTCCTTCTCTGAACTTGAATGAACACTTCAAAATGTGACCATTTTCTCTCTGGGGTGCTCTTATAATTTAGGGGCATCTGCTTTCTTCTTTCTCTTTCTTTCTTTCTGGCCATACTTGGGGAGAAGGGGACTGTTGGACTCTGGTCTTCATCCCACCACTCTGAGTCATGCCTCCAGCCCTTTTGGCTTTGGTTATGTTTTTGAGATAGGTTCTGGCTTGAGGACCTGAACCTTGAACCTCCAATTTATGCTTACTGGCGCGCAACATGTTGTGCAACTCTTAGTGGTTGAAGTCTTCCAAACTTTTTTTTTTGGCCTTGATGGTCCTCAAACCAAAAATCTATCCAATTTCCACTTTCAGAGCTGGGACAAACGGTGACTACCCCCTTTTCCTTTCCTTGTCCACCTGCCTCTCCTCCCCTGCTCTTCCCACCATGTTGCCCAGGCTACTCTAGGGCTCTGGATTCCCCCTTCTCAGTCTCCCAAAGTTGGGGTGAGAGGTATGCACTATCATCTGCTTTGTGTTGAAGAGAAACCTCATTTACACCATTCCCACCAGGTGAGAATCTGGTGCCCCCCCCCAATAGGAAAGCCCCTCACGGAGCTGCTGCCCCAGCCCGGCCCCAGCCCGGCCCCCCTGCGGGGCCAACAGTGTGGGGGTCTGGGAAGCACCCATCTTCCTGGGTGCAGAGGGAGACGGCTCCCTGCCCTGGGCAGCTCCGCAGAATCAAAAGGGGGTTCACCGTGTCTCCCCGCCAGCATCGTTTATCCACGAAGTCTCGTAGGGCACGACCTCACGGCGTTCACTTTTCACCCCGACCCCTCACGGGCGTGGGAGGGCGGAGGCGCCGGTGGGCCGGGGGCCGCGCCTGTCTCCCGATGGCCCCGGTGCCCCGGCTTCGACGAGGCACACGCGGTTCACTTCCTTCCCAGCCGGGCCGGGGCTCCGGGCAGGGCTCGTCGGCCCCTCCGGCTCAGCGCGCGCCCCCCCGGGGTGTCGTCTGGGAAAGGGAACCCCGGGCTCCGGAGACCGCAACGTCGCGGGAGGAACGCTCCACTTGGGAAAGCAAAAGCAAACGAGTCCCCGCGCAATCTCCCCGGAGGAAGAGGGAAGGCGCGGCCGGGGTCCCCCAGCCGGGGCTGCCGGGGTCTCTCTCCGGTCTCCCCCAGGCCGCCCGCCCTCCGGGGTCCCGGGTCCCCGTCCTCCCCGCGCGCGGGGCCGGGGGACCGGGGGGGCCGGGGGGCCGGGGGCCGGGAGCCGGGGGCCGGGGGGCCGGGGGCCGGGGGCCGGGGGCCGGGGGCCGGGGGCCGGGGGCCGGGAGCCGGGGGCCGGGCCGGGCCTGCAGTGCGCGCGGTGCGCGCTAGGGGTCGCCGGCGGCGGCGCGCGCTCGCTCCGCGGTGAATAACGGGGCCGGGCGGGAGGAGAAAGGAAACCTGCTGGGCGAGGCGGCGCCGGGCGGCGGGCCGGCGGGCTGCGGGCTGCGGGCGCCGGGCGGGAGAGGGAGAGGGAGGCGAGCGCGCTCGGGCGCGGGTGCCGGCGAGGGAGCCCCGCGGGAGAGAGCCGCCCCTGCGCCCCGGGACCGGCCCGGCGCTCGCTCGCACGCACACCGGCGGCGGGGCGGGGGGGGGATCCGGCGCGCCGGCGGGGCGCGGAGCCCGCGAGCCTGGCCAGCGAGGGGAGCCGCGGGGCGCGCGCCCCGGGGGGGGCTCCGGAACCGCGCAGGATGCCCCACGAAGAGCTGCCGTCGCTGCAGAGACCCCGCTATGGCTGTGAGTACGCCGGGCGCGCACGGGGTGCCCGCCGACCTTGGGGAGCCCCCCACCCCCCGCGGCGAGGATCGCCTTGGAGAGCGGGGGGTGGGAGGGGGGGGACCGGAGCGCCGTGGCGGGCCAAGTGGGGAGCTGGAGTTGCCAAGAGCCGCGGCGAGGGGCGGCTTCCCGCGTTTCCCTCCAAATTCCGAATTTCCCGCAGCCGGCGCTGCCCGCACCCCCCCCCCCCGCGCCCCCCTTACTCCGCGAGGCTCCCCGGGCTCCGGGGCTGCGCTCTGGGCTCTGGGCCCGGCCAGGTGGGGGGGGGGTAAGGGGGGGGGTTAGGGGTATCAGGTGAGGAGCCCGCGGAGCTCCGGCCAGGTGGGGGCGCGAGGGACCCGATTCCTTCCAGATCCAGAAGGGGCTGGAAGTTTGTTGGCTGCGGCCACAGGTGGGCACCCCGGGCCGGGCGACGGCGGCTCCTCCCCCGCCCCGCCGCTCCGCCTGCGGGGCTCACCTGAGCCTCCAGAGCCGGGCCCAGCGGGGCAGGTGGGAGCCCCCTTCCTGCCCAAGGGAACACTTGGCAACCCCCCCCCCCCCGCCCAGCCCTCCTCCTCCACCCCCGGCCCCCTGCGCGCCTGGGAACCGCCGCGCGCAGGGCCACCGGCCGCCCGCCCGCGTGACCTGGGGGAGATGGCGTCGATCACCCCCGCCAGGGGCTGCCCTCGGAAAGCCAGATTAGCGCCAACCAACCACGTGGCTTCTTGTGCGGGGAGTTCAGAGTCCTAAACATGTGCCAGGAAGCATTTCCTTTAAAACAAACAGAACACGGGCCGCCCTTCTCCAGGGCCGTCCCTGTCCGCGCGCCATGGCCTCAGGTTAATCTTTTGCTTGAATTGGCCTTGGTGGCAAAGGTGCCAGGTTTAGAGGAAGGTTGGGGGGGGGGTGGTACCTGCCAGCAAGGTGTGTGTGTGTGTGTGTGTGTGTGTGTGTGTGTGTGTGTGTGTGTGGATTGTGGGTAGGGCCATGGACATAGTTTTCAAAAAGGGGTTCCCTTCCCCCCCCAACCCCCCAGTCTTGCAAGGAATGGAGTGTCAAAGGTTAGTTTTCCCAGATGACCTTTGGCGGTGTCAGACTGTGAGAAAGGCCTCTGAGAAATGCACTCGATTGTGGATGAGGACCCAGCAGCCTTCATTAGTTTGCAGTTGGGTTAAACCACCCAGGCAGCCGAGCTCCCGGAGGCTCCTCCACGGGCTGCAGTGTCAACCTTAGGTCTCCGGGAGCCCTTGCATGGGAAGAGCTCTCTCTGAAGGTCAGGCAGCCTCCCTGTAGCTTGGGGGGACTGTAGGTAGGACTGCGGAGAGGGGGGAGTGGGCCCGTGGTAGTGCTCATCAGCAGGGCAGAGTGCAGCCTCGCGCACAATGAAGGTGTGGAGTGCAAGCTGCCTTCCCATCCACCCCGGTGCGTGCCATGCCCCAGAGGGGGCACCTGGCCTTTATTGAATTGGCCCCGTGGCTTCAGAAGTCATCAGGAGGCTCAGAGCTGGCAAGGCCGGACGCTCACGCCTTGGGGCCCCTTTTCTTGGACTTCTCCCTGCGACTTCCCTCCCCACTCTGGTATCTGGAGGTCATTGTTGGGGTCACTTTACCTTCCCTGGGCTCCTCAAGTGCTGCCATTCAGCGGTTTCTGACCACAGTCCAAAACAGACGTGTGTGCTGAGGTTTCTGTGACCTTAGCATCACCTTGAACTAAGGAGTCTGGCTGTTACAAGTTCTGTCACCCGAACATATTTGTCATGATTTCGGTACTGATTGGTGAATGGATGTTTACAGTGTGTTTCACATGCAATGTGGCAGAATATATGAGTGTCAGTAGACACTTCATACCAAAGGAGGTGGTTTGATGTCTCAGTACAATTCTTCTCTGGGGCTCCTGTCAACAGTCAGCTGGAGATTGTTATCAGAAAGGTCACAGTGGCTGTCCTGGCCCTGTTGTTGCATGAGTTACAGGGTTGTGGATTTTTTTTTTTTTTGCTATTTTTAATTAGTTTGGCAAGGAGGTACAGGTTGAGTAAAACCTCCAAGTGAACCACACAGGCTTTCCTTCTTAAACTGAACCTGTGCGTGTGTGTGCGTGTGTGTGTGTGTATGTGCGCGCGTGCATGCCCACTCATGCCAGTACTGGGGCTTGAATCCAGGGCCTTGAAGTCTTGCTTAGTATTTTCCACTTTAAGCCGGTGCTCTACCACTTGAGCCCTGCCTACTCTCCTGGTGTTTTTCTGGATAATTGGGGATACCGGTCCCTTGGATTTGTCTGCCTAGGATGTTTTTGAACTGGGATCCTCAGGTCTCATATTTTAAATGATAATTGTATTATCTTTCCATACTTGTATGAAGGGCTTACAGTTCAACAATATGTCGGCTCGAGAGTCCGGTGCACCTTGGTTCATGTCACCTCTTGAGCACCTAAGTGCCGCCAGCCTCCAGCCAATGCTGAACGATTTTCGTGTACTTTTTTGAGGCTTTACAAACTTTTTGGTGGCTGCAGTGAAATTGTTTGACTCGGGTCAGGTGTGGGCTTTTGTCCTGCCATCTGCTCGACTCCCTTGCACAGTCGACATTCAGTAATTCCAAATTCCTATGCAAAGTAATTAAATTAACTGCCTCGGGGCTGCGTGGCCTGCCCTCCCCGCCCGGCTGCGAGTCTGTAAAACACATCAGAAGTTGCACTTGCGGGATCTCTCAATGTGTTCTGCAGCAGGCTGCAAGCCTTCTCGACTTTCTGACAGATGCAGGATTGCTGCAGAAATCTCATTTGTACACAGGAACATTGAATTAAAATTGCATAAACGACTTTGCATTTCAATCGTGTGATTCTCCCAGGGACATAGACCCTCGGTGGTGTCATACTGAGGCTTCCAGCCCCACGCTGAAATGCCAACTTGGTAATGCAATGCCGTGAACGAATGGAAGAGGGAAGAGGGAGATGCTAGGTGTTTCCCCTCCTGCAGACACAGGCAGAGGAAGGTGCAGAACTGATTCTGCACTCAAACCCAACTCCAAAGAGCACAGATGCTCAGCTCTGACTTGCAAATAACTTCGGTGGTGCTGTCATGAAGCACTTGTGTTTGCCACATTCGTTCTGAAAACATGTTGCTGCCATGACCTGTCAAAAGTTCTCTTTCCAGTTATTTCCTGAGAGATCAAAAGCCCTGGGAGAGCAACCCGGGCTTCGTGACTAGAAAGATGACTTCACTCACCACTGATAATCTAATCAACATTTCAGTGTTGCTGTGGGTCACCGATTGTCACTGTAACCTATGGTTACAACTGTGGGTTTCTATTCTGGAAAATAGAGATTCTTTTTTTTTTTCCTTTCTGTTTTGTGAAAATAATAGTGATCTATGTTTCCCTGTTTGTTTTAAAACTGCAGTGTAAGTCTCGTGTACACACATGTGTGTATGTGTGTGTTTGTGTGTGTGTCAGTGGAAAGCCTAACTGATGCCACCCAGGGTTGTTTTGTTGGCAGTACTAGGGCAATGGGGTTTGAACTCAGGGACCTCCCACCACTAGGTAAGCCCTCTACTGCCAGAACTATGCCCCCACAGCCTTTGCTTTTATAATTTGTTTTTCAGATTAGAGGCATAGGCTTTTTCTTGGGGTTAGCATAACAGGCCTGCATCACCACACGCAGCTGCGGCTATCAGCTTTTGAAGAATACTATTGTCTGAATGCTGAGGGCTCGAAATCACCTGGTAACTGGATGAGATCTTGGGTGGTCAAGGCTCCGTTGCAATTACCCATCTGAGATGGAGACATGTGAGTTCTCACTAGCTCAATCCAGCCGGGTAAAATGGAATCTGCGTATGTATGGGAAGCTCGAGCTATCAGCACTTCTGTTTCCTCGGAGGAAGGACACGGGCTGTGCTGCTTGGGCCGCTGTTTTGGGTAGACAAAGTCAAGCCATTCTTTCATGGGCCTCATGTCTTGGTTGAACTTTTCCAGAAGGGTCTTTAAGGTCAATAGTTAAAGTGTTACTTTAGTATGCGTTTAACTTTAATTACATGTGTTGTTAGCCAAAATGACTTGTTTGGGAGAGTTTAAGCTTGTAATTCCAAGCTCATTTTAAAATTTAGTGTGATTTGAGGTGTTAGCTAACCTCTTTTTCTCCAGGGAACTATTGATTTACTGTGGCTTCTTACTGTCTCTGAGCTTTGTCGCACAAGGCTAATGCCCTAGCCCTTTGAGCCATAGCACCACTTCTGGTTTTCTGGGGGTTGATTGGAATAAGAGTCTTGCAGATTTTCTTGCCTGGACTTGCTTCATACCACGATCCTCAGATCTCAGCCTCCTGAGTAGCTAGGATTACAGGCGCGAGCCACTGGTGCTGGCCGTCTCTCTTCTCCTTGCCTGTTGACAGTACTTTTTCATTAAAGGCTTGCATACAAATCTAATCACAAATACAGATCTAAGATCTAATGCTCGTCTAGTAACCAAAAGAGTACCGAAAGCCACTAACATTCTGAGGGAGCAGTTAGCATGTGACCTTCCCCAGGGCTGGGGGCCTTCCATGTGTTAGATTATCACTACCAATTGCTTGTTAGGGGGAAGGCCAGAGAAACTGAAGTCATGGCATTGTGTCCAGGCCACACAGCTAGCTGTGGAGTGCTGTGGTCAGACCTAGAAAGAGGCCTTTCCTTGTCCTCTCTCTGTTGCCAGCTTGTCTGGCCTGAGCCATTGGGAGCTTGTCTTCTTCTACATCTTTTAGCTATTGGTCCTGATTTTCTCGAAGTCCAGAAACCTGTAGCCATTTGTATGGCATTCTCTGGGTAACACAGACGCAGGGTAGTTTATTTTTATTTATTTATTTTTGGTATATATGTATGGGTACTGGCTTAACTTGGGGCCCGGGTGATCACTACCCCTTAGCTTTTCCTTGAGCCATAGCTCTGCTCTGGATCTTTACCTGGTCTGGCTTTGAAACACAAACCTCCCATGTCAGCCTACTGAGTAGCTAGGATGTGAGCCAGGTGCTTTTGCCTGGAAGATGCATGCTAGTTTTTTTTTTTTTTAAGAATCTGTATTGCTGCTTTATTTTTTACCCTAGAAAACAGATAGACAAGAACATGAGCACTTTCAGATTTGTCAGAGGGTTTCATGAATACACGAACACAGCCCAGTTCACTGAGAAGTGAAAGAGAGGCTTTTGCGTGATTAATATACCAATGTACCAATGACTTCAAATGGGATTATTTATAAAATACACTTAATTTATATATATATCAGCCATGTCTTAAAGTCTGCATGTGATAAGAAATGGGGCAGCAACTTGTAGTGGGGCCTCTGACTAGTAAGCTGGGTACTTTCTGATACTATTACTTTATTGCATCTTATTTTTTATTCATTTATTATTATTACTTTTTTTTTTAAAGGTCTCACTATGCAGCCTGGGCTGTCCTTAAACTTGTGATCCTCCTGACTCAGACGCCCCAGACCCTACAGGCATGCACTACCCTCCCTGGTGTTTATTGCTCTTCCTTTATCTTCTCCTCTTGAGGAGCTGTCTTGTGTTGAGGCAGAGCTTTGGAGCTGACAGAGGTGGGGTTAAATTCCAGCTACCTTTGACTGCCCGAGTTCTTGGGGCATGTGTGGAATCAGAGACCCCCTGGCAGTGACCCATGTAGCTCTTGGCTCATCATCCTGAGAAAAATGTATTTATGCCGTGAATTGAGCAGCTACTATGCACAGAATGTTGTAGAAGAAGGGATTGCAACTAAGGTAGTTACAGCGTTTGCATGGGAATCTGGGAGAGAAGCAACAGTGCTTATATTTGAGTGCAGTTTCAGTAGAAGTGACAGTGTGAGAAGGATGGGCTTGGATTTAGGAATGGAAAGGCCTCCTAGAGGTGCTGATGTTGAAGGTGACCTTGAGGAAGTAGGGTGTGAATTGTTGTGGAGGTAGTTTGCTGGGTTCAGGCTTAGATCTGTGGATACACGCAGTGGGTGGGAAAGTAACTGCAAGAAGGCAGATCATGGAATCCTTTAGGGGCAACAGAAGTCAAGATGGGTTACCTTGTGAATTGCTGGAGCCAGTCCCTCACTGAAGTATCTGTCTGCTCTTTGAGATGCTTAGAAAAGTTTTTTTGTTTTCCTATTAGCTATTCATGGATGAGTGGCCCAATGCATTTGGGGAGGAGGAAAATCTAGGTGTTGGGTGTGTGTGTTGAGGGGCGGGGGGGGGGGAGGCTTGATGCTGTCTCCCCTGGCTAGATTTGGGAATGTTTTCTGGATGATCAACATTGCTAAGGACAGATTTCCCTAAGAACAGGTAAGAAAAACAGATATAATTAAAGCAGAGTGAAGATCTAGACCACTAAATTGTCTGAGGATAAGATTTCTTTCTCCTCTTTTATCCTCCCTTCTCCATTACTTCTGGCAATTTTCACCTCTCCTCACTTTCACAGGAGATGTAATGACTTCCAGTGACAATGTCCTAGTTTTATTGAAGAACGAGGAAAGGAAAGGCGAAAAGATGGGGTCTCCAGTTTGTTCGCTGTTGTCTGAGGAGCTTTTTCAATAGTTAGACTCCTTTTGGCCAGAGGCTCACCGATTTTACAAAACCTACTTTGACTCTTCTCTAACGCTAACATCATGTATCACTTCTTGGCTAAGATCAAATATAATTTGACAGTCGTGTGTTACATACTGCCCTTCCTGTCAAGGTGTTAACAGTAGCAAACAGCTGTTTCTTCCTCATTGCTGTGGTTTTCAAAGAGCCAGTGGCCCGAGCAGCAATCGCAAAATGTTGCCTGAAACTTGTAAAGACAGATGCGTGGCCCCACCCAGACCTGCAGGAACTCTGGGGCTGCCTTCCTCCCGCCCCCCTTCAATTTAACAAGCCTGCAGGTGGTGTTGCTGCATGAGGGCATTGGCAGGGTAAAAGGACATTTCTAATATACTATTACTCTTCACCATGTTGGCAGGTTTTTTGTCAAGTAAGTGAAAACACATGGGCCTGTTACAGAATGCTTTATGCATAAGCATTTCTCCTTGGGTTTGCTTTGAGCATGCTCAGGCACCACCTACAAACCCAGGCACTGATTTCTTTCAGGGTTTCTGTTTATTTTTATACAATCTGTTTTGATGTGGCTTTAATAAGATTTACTTGTCCCTCCTCTGGAGACAAATATGATTTTGAAGAAAAAAAAATTGTTAGGGTTTCCAGTGTGAAGCCAAGGATGAGTGAGTTGTAGGGGGCTTCTTGTGTAAAAGGGGGCCCCATGCTTCGAAATTCAGGGCTTCTATTCCTTGGGTTTGGGGTGTACAGTAAGAATTGGAAGATGTCTTCTTTTTTCTCCAGGACAGTATACAGGTGTTTTTTTTTTTTCCTCATCATTCACAATTTTGAGAACTATTGAATATGTTAAGCAGAAACATGATTCAATAGGCATAAGTATGCATAGCTCATTTCCTCTTTGCAAGGCAACTACAGATCTGTCTATTGTATAAAGGATGTTGGTAGTTTTGTTTGTTTGTTTTTGCTTGAGACCCCAAAAGAGAAAACTGAATTGTTCTCTTTTTTTTTTTCTGCCACTGCAGAGTCTCTGAAAGAACATATTTTTACATAACATCAAACATCAGCCAGGCATGGTGCTGTACATCTGTGCTCAAAGCTACTGGGGTGGCTGAGGCAGGCCAATCACCAGAGCCCAGGAGTTTGAGATCAGCCTGGGCAGAACAGCAAGAACCTGTCTCAGTTGATTGATCGATCCATCAGTCAATCAATCCTTAGTATGTGTGTGTGTGGGCCCTGTGCTTCATCTCAGAACATACACACACAAACTCGGTAGACTAGTTACTTCCTGATAATTTTTGTCCCAGTTCTTGTATTTTTTTGGCATCATGGGTTAAATCTGTAGTCATGCTAATACATCCCCTAATATAAGTGGACTTGACTAGCATGTGGTTGAAGTTGAAGCATGTATTTTTCACACTTACGTATCTAGCAAATAGCTTGGTATCCTGGTACCTCTGTTCAAGAAATATTTGCTATCGCTACTGTTTTTGCTTAATATATCTTTACTGCTTGTCTAAATGAGAAACTTATTTCCATGGCCTAGCAGATGGGTCTCAAGAGCTTTCAAGTGTCAGGTGCACATTTCATGTGGGTTTGCCTTCCCTGTGGATCTGGGCAACTTATTTTTTTTAAATTAAATTTTGTTGACAAGGTGTTGTGCAAAAGGGGTACAGTTACATAATAGGGCGGTGAGTACATTTCTTGTGATATCTTACACCCTCATTTTTCTTTCCCTTCTCTAGATCCGGTAGGCATATATACAATACCCAGTGTACCAAAATCATATACAGTAACCACGTAGCTTACACCAAAGAAGATTCACCTAGAACTTTAAATGTAACATCAACAATAGAGTCCTCCTGTGTCCTTCTCTTGCAGTTGTTTTTGCTTATCCTCGTCTTATATGATCATGTGTACATAGCTGTTGAGCTATGGTGATCCACTGAGAGGTCTATTCTAGACCTTTTTATGGGCAACTTATTTTAATTCTATGTGTCTTACCTTCCTCAACTGAAAAATGTGGATGGGAAAGTGTACGTTTGAAGGGTTAAATGAATGCATAGGCCCAGCCTTTGAATGGTGGGTGGCAGTGGTGGTCTCCCCTTGTCTACTGCTGTTCTCTATTTATCTTCCCACTGCTCTTCCTTTCCTACTGGAGCAGAAAGTGGATTTAACCTCTAAAAACTCTTGTTATTTAAAAAAAATAATCACATGGCACTTTTGATTCTCCTTAGTCAGAAAAATAAGCCCTGAATTCATAGGATGGAGGCCTTCCGTGAGCACTATCCAGGGTGGGCAGAGCTCAGCGCTGTCGCGGCTGGGGCCAGGCTGCGGGGCCTAGGGGCCTCCAGGTGGGAAGGGAAAGGCTGAGGGCCTGGAACCCGCGATCCCTAGTCTTCTGCCTGGGAACAGCACAGTGCTGGGCTCCCCAGGGCCTGGGCATAGTCTCAGGAAGGGTCCCCCTTCCTCGGGACACCAGCCTCCTCTTGAGCTCACCCTGGCAGGGACTCCAGGAGAGCTGGGGGGGGGGGGGATGTCCTGAGAGTGGGCTCTGGGGCAGGCGTGGGCAGCCCTGACTACAGTGGTAGGCTGTGGGACAGGCAGGGGGGGGACAGCCTTAGTGAGGAACAGGCTGTATAGGTGAGGCCTGCCTGAATGAGGGCAGCCAAGAACAGAACCAAACACAGCCAAGGACAAGGGATGCAGAAGGCCCCCAAAGGTGGCTTTCCAAACTTGCCCCGTAGGCTCTGGCAGCGGGCCAAGACAGAACCCTGAGAGGCAGAGTGGCAAAACCTGGCTCCCAGCCATCTTGCGGTGGGAGAACCCATGGGTGGATACCGGAAGAGGCTGGAACCTGAAACCTGCTCCTCGGAGTTCACCTGTTGACCCGTTCACCTAGGCTGTTCTTCTTGGAGCAGAGGGTGCAGAGCTCAGGAAGGGTGGGCTCAGACAAGGGAGTCCTGGGCTGACTCGCCCATCACACATGCCAACATGCCCAGCCGCCCACATAGACACACATGCCTACCTGCACACCTGCACACGTGAACAGAGACTCAGCGCTGCAGAGACGGTGTTGGCGGTGTAGAGGCGCAGAGTTGCTGAGGGACTCCGGTGGGCTTCACGCCCGGAGGCTGCTGCGTGCCCTTTCCCCGAGGCTGTCCATCACAAAGCAGCACCCATGGGGAAAGCGGGACATGGGGGAGGGGCGGGGAGAGATTCTGGGTTTGTCTCCTCTGCTCCTGGCACAGTGGACAGAGGCCTGATTAGCACAGCTAGGGTCCCTGTCTCCTATCCAGGGACAATTTAGCCAGGGCCTGTGTGGAAGCCGCAGGCCAGTCCAGCCAAGCATGTCCAGCCCGTAGGGCCAGAAGTGTTGACCCTAAGGACCCCACTGACAAGGCTCACCCAGGGGGGCCTGCACAATTCATCCAGGGAAGTACCTGTTGGCATCAGGCTCCAGGGCTTACAGATGGAGCATGGCGGGGTGCCCCTGGGGTAGAGCATCGCACCCATCGCGTCCAGCCTTTGGGGCCACCAGGGGTGGCCCCAAGTCAGGAGTGAAGGCCGGGACTGACCGGTGGGCCACGAGGTCTAGCGAGGACTGCCGCCTGGGCTGTCACAGGGGTGTCTGGAGACGCTGGCGGCATGGGCCTGGCTGTCCTAGAAGGGAAGGGCGATCGGGGATGGGAAGCAATGGCTGCGGGCTTGGGGGCCGGCCTGGGAACATGCTTGTTATTTTTATGGAAATAGAGTTTAACCTAACCAAGGTGGAAGGGGATCAGATTTATCCTTGTGTATGTATGCATTAAAAAGCAACAGCAACCAAGGCCGGCCGGGGCTGGTGTCTTATGTTTGTAATCCTAGCTACTCAGGAAGCTGAGATCCAGGGAGTTGTGGTTTGAAGCCAGTACATGCAAAAATGAGACTTCCACCTTCCATTAACCAGCAAAATGCTGGGCTGGCGGTGTGACTCAAGAGGTTGTATGCCAGCTAAGCAAGGAAGTGGAGCAAGCGAGAGGCCCTGAGTTCAAACCCAGTACTGTGCCACAGAACCAAACCCCAGTATTTTCTAGTACTGGTTCCAAGTAAAGTTAATGGGGGTTTGGGTTTCCGGGTTTCATGTTATGTGGCCTCAGAATGGTCTTGGAGCTGTCACTGGCATGCATACCCGAGTGTGACCTGTGAGGGACTGCTCTGGATTTACCAGGGTTAAGTTGACCATGGCTGCCACTGGTACGCAGGATTTCCGACGTCATCTACGTGAGAAAGGGCTGCTTAACATAGGCCTGAGTCTGTCTCAGATTGTCAGTTCTTCTTCATCACTAACCTCATCAGCCAGTGCTGTGGTCAGCCCTGGCCTGGGGGGTTGCAGAGGGAGGGAAGGAGCTGGAGAAGCCTGGCCTGGGGGATGGCAGAGGGAGGGAAGGAGCTGGAGAAGCCTGGCCTGGGGGGTTGCAGAGGGAGGGAAGGAGCTGGAGAAGCCTGGCCTGGGGGATGGCAGAGGGAGGGAAGGAGCTGGAGAAGCCTGGCCTGGGGGATGGCAGAGGGAGGGAAGGAGCTGGAGAAGCCTGGCCTGGGGGATGGCAGAGGGAGGGAAGGAGCTGGAGAAGCCTGGCCTGGGGGGTTGCAGAGGGAGGGAAGGAGCTGGAGAAGGAGCTCTGGTTTCATCTCACAGCCCTAAGGGTCACCGTGTTGAGAAGCGAGCCAGGCTTTAGGTTTCTGGACCTAAAGAAGCTCAGCTGAACGTGGAACGTGGAAACTGTTGGAGACAGAGCGCCTTTAAGGACGGGGGATGCAGCTCGGTGGTTGAGCACTTAGCCCAGTACACGGTTAGACACTGAGCTCAGTTCCCAAGCACCGAAAAAAAGAAATAGGAAGGAGAATCTTAGTTACTGACTTCCAGATTGCACCTCCATTCCGCTCGCTCCCTTCTCCTTCCCACCTGTTTTCACTTTCTCTTTTATTCCAGTGTTTGATAGGATCATTCCTTCTCACCCCTTTGTGCTTCACCGCCCTCAAAGGGGCCGTTGCCATCAGCATGCTTGGAAACTCAAGCAGAGCACTGGTTCGTTGCTCCCCTCAGCCTAGGGCTTCCTGAGCGGGCTCCGCAGGGTTGGTTGGCAAGGTATCAGTACATATCAGGCTTCACGGAATAGCTTTGCCATGTCTCACCTGCTAAAACCTGGTGCCCAGGAAAGCTCCAGAAAGGTAGCTCCCCACAGCCTGGCTAGGAGACCTCGGGAAGTTTGTGCAAGGAAGGGTCATTACATGATAAACTATACGGGACTGTGGACATGCACACACCAACTGTCAGACTAAAGGAGGAGGAAGCCAAAGGTGTCATGCCTCTGAACATTTAAAATGGTATTTATTAAAGTGAATTCCAGGAAGTGGAAACACGTTTTTGTTGTTATTGTTTGTTTTTGCTCTTTTTGAGGGGGGTAAAGAGGGGTGCAGAAGGGGAAGGAGGAAGGAGGAACAAAAGCAACCATGCTATTCAGTGTGCACTCTGTGGAAAATGACCTATGTACTGGGGACAGAGACAGGAGGAGGGAGCTGGGGGAAGGTCAAGGAAGAGGTGACATTGAAAATAAAGAAACGTGGGGCTCGGAATATGGCCTAGTGGCAAGAGTGCTTGCCTCCTATACATGAAGCCCTGGGTTCAATTCCCCAGCACCACATATATACAAAAAGCCAGAAGTGGCGCTGTGGCTCAAGTGGCAGAGTGCTAGCCTTGAGCAAAAAGAAGCCAGGGACAGTGCTCAGGCCCTGAGTCCAAGGCCCAGGACTGGCAAAAAATAAAAATAAAAATAAGAAAATAAAGAAATGTCCTCTATCTGACTTAGGAAATGGTAACCCTTCTGTACTACACCTTAACAATAACAATACAGTATTCTTTTTAAAAAGAAAAGGCCATCACAGAGCTAATAGAAACATGCTCTTGCTTTTGTTATGGGTTTACTAATGAATTTTGTTTTCCAAATGAAAAACATGTTTGGTTTTAATTGAATGAATGAATGCATGGTGTGTATGTTAGTATAAGGGCTTGAACTCAGACCTTTGTGCCTTCGCTTGACTTTTTTTTGCTAAAGGCCAGCACTGTATCCCTGGAGCGCCACCTCTGCTTCTGGTGTTTTGCTGGTTATGTGGAGATGTCTCAGACTTTTCTGCCCAGTCTGACTTTGAACCACAGTCTACAGATTTCAGCCTGCCGAGTAGCTAGGATTTCAAGGCGTGAGCCCCTGGTGACTGACTGTCCATGTTTATATTTTTAAAAAGAATGTGTGAAGATACAGTGTTTTGTTTTGTTTGTAATGAAAATTCAAGGAGATAGCCTTAAAGCTTTTTTCCTTGAGTCTCCAGAATTGTGTTTGCTTTTGTTGGTTTGAATTGGCTGCTTATTTAGAGGTCTTGAGCTTATATATTCCTCTCCAGTGTAGACTCTGGCTGTAACTTCATGTTTGATGAGGTAAACTCCAGGAAAGACATGAAACTTAACATTGCTTCTATATGGTAATTTATTTATTATGTGGTTCTTGGGATTGAACCCAGCATCTATGAATGCTACGCAAGAATTCTACAGTTTGATCTATATCCCCAGCCCTTTTGTTTGCGTTTCGTTTTTGAGATAGGGTTTTCCTAGGCTGGCCTCAAACTTGAGCTCCAACCACTCCACATTCGAAAAGTAACCTTGGAGATACTGTCAGGCTGGATTAGAGAGACGTGGGGCACTGTGCCAGCCAGGGCAGCTTCTGGCATCTTGAGATTTGGACTGAGGTACCAATTACTATTTCTGTCAGGTCTGATTTCTCTGAGTAGCCCGCCCCCGCCCCCCTACTTTGGTCCTGGGGATTGAACTCAGCACTTCCTACTTTCAAGGCTGGTGCTCCACCATTTGGACCATAGCCCCCAGTCTTGGAGCTTCTTTCTACATCAGGAGAAAAGATTGACCTTCTCTTTAGCTCCAGCTTGGTGTTTTTCTTGTATTTTGTCTTTCCATGTTTGAATCTTCAGAATCTCAGAGAAGAATACATTGGACATCCTTCCCAGTTCTGTGGGACAACATAAATCCCTCCCCCCCCCCCCCCAGTTTCCCCAACTACCCTTCAGATCCCCCCTTCGCTTGCCTGTAGCTGCTCTGCCGCTTCAGGCTCCCCGGGGCTGGAGCAGTAAGTACCCCACCTCTCCATCCGCTGATGACAGGCCACTTTCCAGGCGCGAGTGTCTCCGGAGTGACTCTTTTCCTCTACGTGGGTCGCAGCAGGGCACGGTGTCGGGTCTCCCACTTCTAGTGATGAGGGGGTTATTTTTCAAATTCTCCACTGTGAGGCCAAGGTTTGAAATCCATTGACTTAAGCTCCACAGGTGATGTGTGTATTTCATTGTGGTGACATCCGCACAACACACCATTCTTATTGTAACCATTTTCCAGTGTGCAGCCTGAGGCACCAGAAGTACCTTCACGCTGTTGTATAACTATCCCACTGTTGTGTAACCACCATCGTCAGCTACCTTCAGAACTTTTGTCCTCCCAACGGGAACTCTGCATTGGTTCAATAATAACCTCGCATTTCTTCCTCCAGACACGCTGTCTAACCTCCATGCTACTCTGTGTCTCTATGAATTTGACTGCTCCAGGAGCCTTACAGAAGTGCAACCCTATAGTGCTGGGCCTCTTGTGAATGACTCATTTCACTCCGCATGTCCTTAGAGTTCCTACCTGTGCCAAGATTTCCTTTCATTTAAAGGCTGAGTAATATTCCCCTTTATGGGTGCTATGCGTGTATTCCACATTTGGCTTCGTCCAGTCCTCTGTTTACGGAGGTGCTTTTCACCTTAGCACCGCTATGAACAGTGTGTACACATCACTCAAGTGCTTGCTTCCCCTTCTTTTGGGTGTGTACCCTCTCACTTTTAGTGGCGTGAATTAAAGACTACTTGGAAGGGCAAAGTGTCTCTAAGCTTGAGGAGGATTCAAGTAGAATATGGGCCCTTAGACTTCTTTTAGCCAACCTTGTGGGGGGCCTTGTGTGTCTCTATCTTATCTTTAAACAGAATAAGGAGAAATGTGGATAAAATCTAGTTGTGGCAAAACTAATGTCTTGGTGACATCAGGTGACAAGGACTGGAGTCTACTTTTTATTGTCACTATGTAGAACTGACATTATTTATTTTTGCCTTTTGTCTGTAGAAATAGTGTATAAGGAAGTCACACGCTACCTCTCTGAGAAATAGGGATTTTTTTCCTCTCTCTCTTTTAATGCAAGTACTGGGGCTTCAATTCAGGGCCTGGGCACTATCCCTTAGCTCTTTGGCTCAAGGGTGGTACCCTACCACTTGAGCCCCAGCTCCACTTTCAACTTTTTGGTAGTTAATTGGAGATAAAAGTCTGACAGACTTTATTGAGCAGGCTAGCTTCAAACTAAGATCCTTAGATCCTAAGTAGTAGTTAGGGTTACAGATGTGAACCACCAGCATCTGGTGCATAGGGGATTTTTAAAATGGAATATTGCTTCAGTTTGTTAACCTCCTCCTCCAAATATTCACTGTGAGAAACTTTGGGCAAAGTAAGATGTTTCCTGGCTCATGATCTGCTCCAAAATGGCTAATCAGAACCAGAAATGAGTGGATTAATCTATGTTAAAAGTTAGAGAAGGTTTTAAGGGGTAACATTGTTCAAAAATGTACTCTACCTGCCTTAGGTAACTGGAAACACTCTGTACATCACCTTTATAATAACAGTATTTTTTAAGTTAAAGGAGGTTTTACATAATATCACAGTATTCCTTGTTGGCTCCAGAGATACCAGAGATAATCTAGCTAACTGCAGTTATCCCCAGAAGTGGTCATTTCCTTTTAAATCTCTCTCTCCTTCCCTATTTCTCTCCCTCTTTGCTCCCCCCCCCCCCCACACACACCTCTTTTGGCAGTACTTGGGTTTGAGCTCAGGGCTTCTAATTTACTAAGCAGACACTCTACCAATTAAACCACTCACCCCCTCCACTCCCACACTTTAAAAAAAAATTATTATTCAGTTATTTTTTTTTTAGGTTGGGCCACTCCCTCCCCTCTCTCTCCAATCCTGGGGCTTGAACTCTGGGCCTTGGTGCTGTCCCTGAGCCTCTTGGTGCTCAAGGCTAGTGCTCTAACACTTGAGCCACAGCACTGCTTCTAGCTTTTTCTGGATAGTTTATTGGCGATAAGAATATCACAGACTTTCCTGCCTGGGCTGGCTACAAACTGTGATCCTCAGGTCTCAGCCTCCTGAGTAGCTAGGATTACAGGCGTGAGTTACCAGTGCCTGGCTCGGTTGCGTCTCTTATTTTTGCCTGAGACTGGCCTCAGACCTAAGTGTTCCTACCTATGCCTCCAGTGTAGCTGGGGTGACAGGTATATCTCACCATGCCTAGCTTATTGGTGGAGTTGGGCTCTTGCTAACTGTTGCCTGGGCTGGCCTTGAACCAAGATCTTCTTGGTCTCTACCTTCTAAGTAGCTGGGACTACAGTTGGAAGCCACTGCACCTGACTAGAAACTGGTCTTTTAAAATGAGTTGTTGGTTTCTCTCTGGAGTGTCATCTATATATGTTTGGTATTGTAGAGGTGATATACAGAGAGGTTACCGTTACATGAGAGTCAGGTATTAGGTACAATTCTTTTTGAACCACGTCTCCCTTTCCCTCTCGCTCTCCCGGTTTTTCCCTCCTGTAGCCACCCACCAAATGGACAGTTCCTTTTCCACATCGTGTCAAGTGAGCACCACTGTCGTATTTGTTCCATCTTTTCTGTGGCCTCCTTACAGCGTGGCCTTTCTGTTGGTGAACATGAGACTGGCAGCTTGAGGCCTCTAGCATGGTGGTTCTTATTGGGGGTACGGGTGTGAGGAGTAGATTGAGGGCTCTGGATAAGTGTGAGCTTTGCCTGTGGGAAGCTCCTTCCTCTCCTGAAGGTGAGCGGCAGTGGTTTTAATTGCTCAGGGCGCAGGCCCAGCAGGTGTGTCAGGAGGATTCTGGCTTCGCTGTGCTCTGGCAAAGGCGTGTTGTCCAAGCTTCCTGCTGGTTTGGAAAGTCACTTCTTCCCCGTGGGTGGCAATGACCTGAGAATGATAAGATCACCAGTCTAATTCCATGTAGCCGAGTTGCTGTCTCTTAATGATTACGTTGCAGTTTGTGCTAAGTACAATGTACTGAGTTCCCATGGTTGCTTAACAAGGAAAAACGTTGGCTCTGCAGAAGAGCTTAGTAAAACTGGAAACCTGGACATTTCTACCTCAGTGGAAAGCCCTGCTCTTCTTCATAGGTCTTCCATGTGTCTCTGGTTCCCACATACAGACTGAAGAGACCACGTTTCACATTTGGTAGAAGGTGAGAGGGTCCGGACAAGTGGTTTTGTGTACATAGCTACAAGAGAAAGGAAGAGACACTTAACCTTCTCAGTCAGATTCTAATAATACTGACAATAGCCAACATGCCCAGGACTGTTCTGAGCACTTTTATGAAATGTCCTGTTTAATCCTGTAACCATGCTTCGAGGTTGGCAATATTGTCAGGAGTTTACCGATGAGAAAGATGAGGTACAGACAGAGTAAAACGCTTAACCCAGGATACAGCTAGGAAGTGACAGGGTGAGCTTGGAACCCGAATGATGTGACATCAGATTTTGTACCTGTGGAATTCAATCGCAAAAAATCTGCCTTTGGTACGGGGTACCCTATCTTTTGGGTAAGGCATTTAGCTAGTTTCTTTTTTTTTGTCCTTGCCATAAAAAATGACTAGTCTTCAACTCAGGATAGCCATTAAATTTAAGATCAAGTAGATTTCTAGACAGCTTAAATTTCTTGGCACAGTGACTTTTGGGTAATCATGAACAGTAATGGGTATCTCTAGGGAGAGGCTGAAAGTTAGTGGGATTGGCTGGTGTCTGCTACTATAGTTAATGTTGTTGTCGTTGTTGTTAGCGGTGCTGGGGATGGAATCCAGAACTTTGTACATGCTGGACAAGGGCTGTACTAATGAGCTACATCCCGGTCCTGGTGTCTATGCTTTTACATCTGGGCTTGGTCATCACCAAGGCTGAAGTGTCATCACAAAAGCAGAAAGAAGAAAGAGTGGGAAGGGTACATAAGCAGCAAATAATAAAGCCTTGGGGATATTAAAAGTCAAACAAAACCATGATGGATGCCAACTCAGTGAGAATGCATGTATGTACAAGCATACGTTCAGAGAAGCATCCTCCAGTATAGGAAGGAGCAAGTAACTCAGTGGTTTAGACCTGTGCCCAGTGACTTTAGCACATGCCAAGGGAACCAGGAAGTGTGTAGTCCTTTTTAGAATGGTTCATCACATTTACATTGCAATGCTTGTAGGTTTAGCCAACAGTTAAGTAGAAAATAAGCTCTCTGTGAAGCCCTATGATCAGGCTGGATGGCAGAGACAGACGTCTTTCCAATACAATCTCCATAGCAACAGGACTTTCTGAAATAAATCCATAACTTTCGTTTATGAACTTCCACTTTCTGTCTTTTGCTTTGGCAAATAGAAAGCACCGAGCCAAATCTGGAACTCAACTATAGAATTCGTGAGGGGCTTACGCGTGGTTCTCAGGGTATTTATATCCCGGCTGCCTTCCTTGTTCTTGTCTATTTTAATTTTTCCCTTTATCTAATTTCTCTACTTATCCTTTCTTGTTTTCTAACATATTTATGTCCACAAAACTGTGCGAGCGGGGAAGTGAGATGGAAGTAGCACCCGCTGGACACACTCTGGGCGGCCCTGTGGCTTTCCAGCCAGGGCCATGCGCAGTAACTCATAGTCGCGTGACTGTCCCTTACTACCACGCAGCTCTGGTTTCCTCTGTACCTGTCCGATGGTACCACGAGGACCAAATGGGACGGCAGATCTAAAGCGCAGAGTGCAGTAAATGGTGTGGAGGGAGAACCCAGTAACAGGAGAAGAAAACATCCTTGGAGGCAGAGACAGCTGAATGAATGGCGGCCGAAAGCGTAGGTGTGTTGGCGAATGGATGAGAGGCTAGGGAGCATGAGGCGTGACTGCTGTCCATGACAAGGGTTCTGTAGACCCTCAAGAGGCATGGCAGCTGACCGCGGGCAGTCACGTGGCGCCCTGCTTTCTCCTCTTTAGCTAGCAGAACCTCTCACCCTCAGTGCTAAGCTCTGATCTCCCTGCCATTTCCTTCTCTGAGTTTGCCTGATCTTTCTGGAACCTATGCGGGCTCCAGTTGGATTTCAGGAGGGCTTTCAAAACCCAGTCCTCTTGGGGAAAAGGACTATTCTGAGAGACAGACTCTTCATTAAGATTTTTATTGTTTGGTTTCCTTTCTTTTCTCCATCCTCTTTATTTACTACCTTCTGTTGTGCATAAACGTTTGAAGTCTCAATAGCAAACAGCTGTGAGTGTTGCCATTTGGCGAACCACAGACACAATTTAAAATAAATAGATTAGTTCATCATAATATGGAGAAATGCTTATATAACGAAGTGAAAAACAAAACAAAACAGGATCCACTGGGGAAGTTAGACGTTAAGCAATGTAGGGGGGAAAAGCCTGGAAGGAAATGCGTCAAATTGTTAACAGTTGTAGATTGAATGCTATTTCCTCTTCTGCAGTCTTCTTCTTCAGGCATCATATTGAAAGGAAAAATGACATTTTCATGTAATTCCTTCTAATTGCGAGAGGGGTTCCCTCCTTGTGGGGACTTGACTTGGGCTGTTAGCGTCTCAGGTAGAAGTGAGCGTTGATGGTCAGCTTGCTGACCTTGCTCTTCTGTACCCTTTCCTACCTGACTCCCTGTCCTCCATCACACCGCACCTGGCTCAGAGCAGACGCACCACACTGACGGGTGAGTTTTTGCAGCCCTGGGAGGATGCCCTGAGTTTGAACTAGAAAGCCTTTGGGTAAGTAACTTCGTGGGTCTGCTGCAGAGCAGTTTTCCCATGGTTTGTGCCAATAGCCTCTCTCTTCACACCCCCAAGTCACAAGATTGGAGCATATTTGCTTCATCAGTGTCCAGTCATTTTTAGTGAGCAGAATTTCGGTCAGTTGGCATGTCACCAGCACAGGCCAAATTAGACATAATTGCCTGTGAGTTTAACTTTAAGGTCTCTGTAAAAGCATGCCAGGCTTGCAGCTTTGTTGTCCCTGGGAACAGTGTGCCCCAGAACAAAGGTTATAAAGGTTATAACTGATTGTCTGAGCTGAGACACCTAGAATAGGGAACGTGTAGTAATTTCACCACAACAACACTGTCAATTGGGCCAGAATGGGCAAAGCAGTATGTATCACCGTTCTGCTCGTAAGGAATGGTCTATCTCTGTTGTGTGAAATGAGGTTCGCTTTCTAGACAGTGTTCACGGCCATCCTTGGTGGGAGAGAGGAAGCCCCAAACAGTTGGGATTATGCCTGTGCCTTCCAGTAAAGGAGAAGCAGGATGCATTGTCAGGAGAGTTGAGCTAATTAATGCCAAAGCAGTACCTTTCAACGATTGCTTGCACCCTTCACCCTTCAGACACTAGGTTTGTCTCTAGCCATTGTTTCCTTTTCCTGTATTCCTGCAAATGAGGGCTCCTTCCCCCCGCCCCCCCCCCCCCCGCCGCCATAAAGGAAGGGTCTGCGTGCCAAATGCCACGATGCCCGCAGCCCCTTTCATACGCCAAGGGAGCTGGACTAGAGGGCCTCCCAGGCCCCTTCCAGCCTTCAGTGCACATGCGTGACTTCATAATAGGTAACTTAAGGCCTGGGCTGCATGAGTAATGAGCTGGGGACAAGAGACCCTTCCTGCTGAAAGGATTGGCCTGGATCTCTGTCCCTGGCTGTCACACACTCAATAGCAGCTCTGCTTGGAGCCCGCAAAGGGCTGGGGTGGGTGTTTGGGGAGTGAGGGGAATACAGGCTTTTACTGGTGAGAGAACCCGGTGGGGGGGGGGGGGTGATTGGTATGTGATGGGAGGGGCCCCAAGAGGTGAGAGACAATGACATTCTAGTTAATCCTCCACCCAGGCTTTCCTCAGCCTGGGTACTACTGATGATGAGTGCTACTTTTTTTTTTGATTGGCTAGATCCTAGCCTGAGGTTTGGGGGGCATGGGGAGTTGTGAGCTGACTTGGGCTTTGTGCAAAGTGTAGCATCATCTCTGAGATGGTACTTGCACAGCCCCCCCCCCTCCCCCCCCCCCCCCCCAGAATCACCACTCTAAGTAAGGAAATGCAATTGTTGGCTGGCCATCTCATTGTATGCGGCTGTCTTCTGCCTGGCCCCCCTCCCACCTTAAGCTAGTATAGTACCATTAACTGGGGCAATTTGCATTTGTGATGGTGGGTGGTGGTTTCAAATGAAATTCCCTCACTCACTTTTCCTGCCCTTGGGTTTGGCTTTGAAATAAAGTAAGCCGGGCTCCCTTCTCCCCATTCATGAGTGCGTGAATAATGCGGTCTTTCCGATGGGAATAGGATTATGCTTTCTTCCCACCCTTTAAAAAAAAAACGGTTTGTCCCGTGCCTAGTCTCACAGGTTTGATTCTGATGAAAAGTTCAGCGGTTCTCTGGTTCGGGGAGGCCCACGTTGGATGTACATGTGTCCCGGGAGGGTGCAGTTCAGCTGTAGTTCTGCTTGGGCTGGGCTGAGCTTCTGCAGCCTGAGCCTTTAATGAGCATCCAGGGGAAGCCCACACTTGGCCTACAGGCCAGACTGGAGTTAGAAGGTTCTAGTAAGCTAAACACCTTGGCACCTATGACCAGGAGATCTGAGTACCATGGTGGCAGAAGGCTGTGGACAGTCTGGTATAGTGTGTGCTGTGTGTCTGTGCTTGTCTATGAGGGGTTGACTGTACATAGACTTTGCCAGTGATGGCCCTCTTGCTCATCTGCAGCCATGCAGACTATTAGGGAGTTATGGACCGGGGCATCGGGAAGTTTCCCTGGCAGTCAGTGAGATTAGCACTTGAAAAGGACAGCCTGAGGCAGGTAGCTGTACTTCCTAAGTGGGCATGGGAAGGGGGAGGTGGGCCCTGCTGTTTTAGACCCCGGGGCGGGGGGGGGGGGTGGCTTTCTGATTTGAGTTGACCAGAGACTACAGAGGCCTGTGTGTGGGGTGCTCAGCTCTTTGGGGTGACAGGCAGTCAGGGACCCACTCTCCTAGCCCAGATGCCACATGAAGAGTAGTTGGGGGGCCACATGAAGAACAGTTGTGTTGCTCTCATGACCCTTACCCTTTGTCCCTGTGGCTCTTCTGGGTCCTGGGAGGGAGCTAGGTGACCGGGGGTGGGGGCAGGGGTGGGTTGGGGTGGACGGGAGGTGGGGGGTTGGTGAGGTGGGGAGCCCTGTGTGAAGTGACTGAGATGTTGCCTTTCCTCTTAGGGGTAAAGGTGTCATTAGGTCCAGAGCTTCACTTCTTACCACCTACCTAATCTCCTGTGCATTTACCAGCGGCTAGAAGATGATCACGTGTACAGCAAGTGAAGAACTAGACGCATCCTAGATACAGAAAGCGTGGAAGGGAATGATAAACTACAAACGGATCCCTCCTCTTGTTTTGGGGTGTGTGTGTGTGTGTGTGTGTGTGTGTGTGTGTGTGTTGGTACTGGGGCTAGGCCTCTATCCTATAGCTTTTTCACTCAAGGCTTGTGCCCTGCCACTTGAACCACTGAACCACACCTCCTCTTTTGGCTTTTGTGGTAGTTAATTGGAGATAAGAGTCTCATTACCGCGCCCCCCCCCCCCCCCCCACACACACACTGACTTTAAACCAGCATCCTCAGATCTTGGCCTCCACTGGCTCCTGGCAAGAGTTGATTTCTTATTCTTACAGTTCTGTGCTGGCTAAATTTTTAAATGAATAAGTATTTCCCATATTGCTCTTAGGGTGAATTACTATGTGTGTGTGTGTTTGTTTGTTTGTTTTGGTTAGTCTTGGGGCTTGAACTCTGGGCCTGGGCACTGTCCCTGAGCTATTCAGCTCAAGGCTAGATAGAGCTCTACCACTTGAGCCACAGTGCCACTTCTGCTTTTCTGGTGGCTAATTGGAGGTAAGAGTCTCACAGACTTTCCTGCTGGAGCTCACTTTGAAATGCAATCCTCAGATCTCAGCCTCCTGAGTAGCTAGGATCACAGGTCTGAGTCACCAGTGCCTGGCTGCTCTGTGTGATTTTTGATGTCTAATATACATTAGTTCGGTTCCCTTAGGAATACCAACATATTTTTATATTTCAGCATCAGGTCTAGGTGTTCTGGGTGTGGTGCGTGCACAGGTGGTCTGGTCGCTGTTTGGCTTCTCTGGGAGCCCAGTTCCTGGAATGTGCAGTAGTTGCAAAGGACATTTCTATAATGGCTTTCAAAGAAGTCAAGAGTAGATACACTCCTGCTGGGTTTGATGTATTTAAGCTTGCATGATCTCCCAAATGGACTTAGCTGTGTTTACATAGTCAAATCGAGGAAATTCAGTGGCATTAGCAAAGAACTATGATTTGTCAAAGTCAGGCTAGTGTGCATCTGAACTCATTTCTGGGGTGGGGTTTTGGAGGCATCACATACTTCTGTCGCTAACGGACCAGGTGACAGCAGGGCTGGAGACTCCTCTACTTATTTCCTCTGTTGCACTGGAATTATGCATGTTTCTCCCCCCCCCCCCACCCCACATAACTACAGAATTTAAAATCGTATCAGATCACAAGCTTGCAAGCATAGCTTATCCCATGTCAGAGGCTGGGCTGTGTTCTTTTCCAGCTGTGAATTAGTCAGGTGCTCTCTGCCCCTGGCAGGATCTCCTGTACGACATAAGATGGTCAGAAACACAAAATCAGTGACCGTGAGAAGTTCGGCTCAGGACAACTTTGAGAGACCGCAGGCTGGTTTTCCTATTGGTCACTCCTCCCACCAGGCATGGTACCTTAAGAAGCACACATGGATGAGTATGGGCTCCTTGCCCCTCCTTCCCAGTTGTCCCCACCCTTCTCAGCGGTGGGAGGTGGTGTCTGGGCTCCTTGCCTGGCCACTGTCCTGAAGGTGGACCTCTCCTTCAGCGGTTGTGGTAGGCAAGTTCTTGTTGGATTCTGGTCAGCAGTCTCTCCCCAGCCTTCAAGCCTGCAGAAGCAATGGCTCCGTGTGGCCACCTGCTTTCAGTACTTCATGATTCTTGCTTGGTGTCTTTCTAAGTAATTCTCTTGTTAAACAATTCAGTGAGCTGCTGGTTTGAATACCATTTCTTTCTTGCCGCAACACTGTGAAGTTTGATGCTATCCCATGTCACAGGAATCCAGGGTATTTTATGTCCAAGCCCAATCCGGAACCTCGGTGCTTTGTTATTTGCATCCAGCAGATTCCCGCAGTCATTTTTCACTGGAGCGGTACTTCTCTCGGTGTGGTCCAGACTGGCCTCAAACTCATGATGTTCTTGCTTTAGTCTCTCAAACACTGGGATTACAGGCACGCATAATCCCATGTCTAACTTTTTGTTACTTTCTATTGAAATTGCCATCAGACTCACTTTAGAAAGCCAGGAAGGATAGAATAATCTAATGAAAACAACCAAATAATCCATTTACTATCTTATTGTCTACACGTGGCTCAAGATGACACCACACACATCTGATCCCTATTTGAGGATATTTAAAAGAAACACACAGTTGAGTTGGGGGGCATTCTACGTGAGGCTTTCAGAGATGAGCTCTGTAATGGACGCTGAGTTGGAGTGAACACCTGCTCCTGCGGCTGTTTTGAAGGACAGAGTATTTCTGTGAGTGATCTCTTGAGTTACAGATGCCAGGACTTCCTCGTGTTACCTGTCTCACCTCAGTGCATCCCGACTCGGTATTCATTTCCTTGACCTGCAGAGGAACTCGGGCTAGATGGAGGACAATGTTTAAGGGAAGGCCACCCACTGTTGCCTTCCAGTCAGAGCTGAAGGGGATACAGGCTCGCACGTAAGAGCTAGATCCTGGAGCCAAACTGGTGGTGGTGCTTCTCCGGGCTCCACAAGTGATCACCCAGGGCCCTTAGGTTCCAAGCTTCGGTTTCTTCATTTGGCAAGTGGGAACAATCGTACTTAACTGCACACAGGTTTTGTGAGAGCTGCTCTCATCCCGTAAAGGACTCGAGAGAGTGACTAGCACAGCTGCAGAGGCTCTGTAGTGGTTCACATGTGGTTTTAATCACTGTCCTTCCCTTCTCACACCCTGGGACTCCACTGACCCTTCCTCCCTCCAGTAATCCCCTTCCTCCCTAGGTCTTATCGATCACATTTCAGTGCACTTTTTTGTTGTTGTTCCTGGAAAGAATATAGAAATTAACTCCTTGAAGTATCTACTTTTATTTTAAGTGCCACTACTGAAACCTGAACGAGCCTGGGTGCTGCCCATGACCTTTATTTTTTTCCACTCAAGGCTGGTACACTACCACTTGAGCCACGGCTCCATTCTGGCTTCTTTTCTGGTTAATTGGAGAAAAGCATCTGAAGGACTTTTCTGCCATGGCTGCCTTTTTTTTTTTTTTTGTCCAGTCCTGGGCCTTGGACTCAGGGCCTGAGCACTGTCCCTGGCTCCTTCCCGCTCAAGGCTAGCACTCTGCCACCTGAGCCACAGCGCCCCTTCTGGCTGTTTTCCATATATGTGGTGCTGGGGAATCGAACCGAGAGCTTCATGTATAGGAGGCAAGCACTCTTGCCACTAGGCCATATTCCCAGCCCCCCCCCCCCCCCCATGGCTGCCTTTGAACTACACGATCCTCAGGTCTCCATTTCATGAGTAGCTAGAATTACAGGGGCGAGCCATCAACACCCAGCTGCAGTATCTTCTTCTGAAGAGGTTGTGTGTGTCCTGATGTATGGAAGGAAGAATCAAAGGAGGAAAAGGGATTAAGAGTTTGGTGGGAAACGGAGTGGGGGAAGATCCCGTTCTAACATTGCTGCTTCCTTCAGAGTCAGTGTTTAGGATCCTGGGAGTCCTAGCAACAGGTTTGGGCTGGCTTTTACTTTGGCTTCCTTATTAATGAGCCAGGACTCTTGGCCCTTTAGATACCTTTTGTGTCTCTGTGCCTACAGCAGGCAGTATTTCTGATACCCGCTACTTCTTTACCTTCTTGTTAACTGGGTGGTCTGGACCACTGAAGGTAAGTGCCCCTCTTGCATGACACATGTGAAAGATGGCAACGTTGAAGAAATGTTGCTTAGCTTAAAGCAAGAGCGAAAACCCCCCATGTACCTTCAATATACCCGGATGTTCAAAGCTAGGTGTGAGTAGTTGCTCTTGAAGAAGCCAGCTGTAGCTACTTGGGATGGAGGTCAGGCTGGCGGGGCCTGGGGTGGGGCTAAGCTCCCCCTGTGCTATTGCCATGAACCAGGAAGAGCTGTTCCTGTGCAGAAGAGGAAGAAGGAAAGGAAGGAGGGAATGAACTGGCAAGGAAGGGGAGCTCAAAGCCTGAAATCCCTCATAGTTGAGCTCATTAATTCTTATCCTTTCTTACCCATGTGATTTCCCCGCCTAGGGGAAGTGAGAGACACAGGCACTTACCTCAAGTGTGGAGGGTAAGGGGCTGTAAGATTTTCGTTTGGTAATATATCTACTCTATTTCTTTTTCTTATTTTTTGTGGAAGACCTCAGTCTCTTCTTCTGATCCTTCCAATGAAAATGCAAGCCTGTGGTATGATTTATAAGATAGCTTTTCAAGCTTCCAATAGCTGGATCCTATTTCCTTGAGTGGAAATGTGATCGCAATAGTAAAACTGAATTAGAATGTTTCTAGTCCTTGTCCTACTCAGACCTTAGTACAGTCGCAGTGAGTAAGTAAGGTGCTGTGGAGAAATCCAACCACCGGGTGCAGTTTTACAGCCACAGGGTGGATACGAGAACACCTTGCCACTTAGGCTGCTTTCACACTGAGTGTGTAAACATCTCTCCTGAGTCACTCTTTTACCTCCTAATCTTAAGAGTATCCAACAAAAGGATATCAGGACTAAAGATCAGTTTTGTTTCTTCTGTCTGACTCTGAAAAGACATTAAGTAGATGTTTACCTAAAACCATAGACAGGTTGAAAATGTCTCGTGAAGGAGCTGGACCGAAGGAATGCTTGCTACCTTGTAGAAAGGGAAGTGCCACAAATGACCGTGAGAAAAGCAGCACATATAAATGAATAATTTCCAGAGTTCTAAATCATAGGCTCATTGTAGAACCTCATTTCCACGCGATGGTTCTCTGTCACAGGGAATGGCTGATAGATGGAGATGGGTTTACACACCTCAACGTTTGACTTTGCCCCAGTGTAGACATGAGAGGACAGGCACTGTGTATGGGAAGAGCAGTGGCTTTCGAGTTCATATGGTTTCCTCTGGGCTGCCTGGTGCCAGGGGCCTTGGGTAAGTTCTTCGTTGTGGGCGTCATTTTCCTTCTCTGGGGAGATCAGCAGGTCCATACCAGTCCTGAGCACACAGAAAGCTAGTCAGTAGCATGTCATTGCCATACCTGAAACACATCCAGCGCTTTGCCGGTGAGCAAGGTTCATGTTCTGCTGTAGATTTATGGTGGAAGTTTTCATACATTTATCTGTCAAACTCTAGTTTTATTTATGATATGTTTATGCTAAAATCGAATCCTGTCTTGATGCTTTTTAAATTTCAGTACACTCTGGTATATTTATGATTTGAACATAGAAGGACTGAAGGTAGACTCCAGAAATCTAAACGGATATAAATGAGGGAGGCTGAGGAGGATTTCCCTCACAGTAGTGGAAGGAATGATGAAATTAGACAATCACGAGACACTAACATTAGCGGATAGAAGGCTCATGAGGAAAGGGCCTAGCGTACCCGGAGCTCACCACCTGAACTCACTGGTGGACATCAGCTCACTCACATTGTGACAAAGCACAATCTCTTGAGTGTAAAGCACAGAACCTGGCATTTTGTGAGCAACTTGGATCTCCTTATGCGAGACAAATCTAAGCAACAGAGTCTTGATGATGACAAAGTCTATGGACTAGGCAGCAGTACTGTGTCAGTATTAAATTTTCTGATTTGGATAATTGTACTGAGGTTGCAGTAGAATGCTCTTGTTCTTAATACAATAAAATGGAATATACTTTAGAAAAGGTGGAGAGAATGCAGCCCTAATCTAAGGGAGGCTCACATTTGTACTTATGCCTTTGCTATTTGGTCTGCTCTATTGTCTCAGTGTGACCTTGGGACAGGTGTGCAGAATGTTGGCAATAAGAGACAGGTGTTTAATCTGGGCAGAGGTGAATTACTGTGCATACTATGATTGTTTTGTTGTCTTCTAGGTAGCTGAGGGACTGGCTGAGGGACTGGTTAGTCCTTAAGGAGCAAACGTTTAGAGACCTGCATGGGAATGTGATCATTGCTGTGAGAACAGAAAATGTTAGCCTCCCTCCCTCCCTGTCTCCCTTCCTTCCTCCCTCCCTCCTTGTCTCCCTTCCTTCCTTCCTTCCTTCCTGCCTTCCTTCCTTCCTTCCTTCCTTCCTTCCTTCCTTCCCTTCTTTCTCCTTTCTTCCTTCCTTCCCTCCTTTCTCCTTTCTTCCTTCCTTCCTCTCTCTCTTTCTTCCTTCCTTTCTTTCTTTCTTTCTTTCTTTTTCTTTCTTTCTTTCTTTCTTTCTTTCTTTCTTTCTTTCTTTCTTTCTTTCCTTTTTCCTCTTTCTTTCTCTCTCTCCTTCTTCTCTCCTTCTTTTCTTCCTCCCTCCTCTCTCCCTCTTCCTTCTTTCTCTTTATTTCCCTTTCTTCGTCCTTCCATCCTTTACTTCTTTCATCTTCCTTCCTCCCCTCCCCTGCCCCTTCTTTGCCCTCTCTTCCCTTCTCCTCCCCACCTCCTTCCCTCCCTCCCTTCCTCTCTCCCTCGCTTCCTCCCTCCCTCCCTCTCTCTTTCTGCCAATATTGAAGCTCAAACTCTGGGCTTAAGAGCTCTCCCTCAACTCTTGCTCAAGGCTGGCTCTCTACCATTTGAGCCACACCTCCACTTTTGACTTTTTTTTTTTTTTTGGTGGCTAATTGGAGTCTGATAGAATCTCCTGCCTGGGATGGCTCCTAAATGTGATTCTCAGATCTCAGCCTACTGAGTAGCTAGGATTACAGGATGAGCCACTGGTGCCTAGCTGTCTTAATCTTTCTTCTTCTTCTTTATTGTCAAAGTGAAGTACAGAGGGGTTACAGTTTCATATGTAAGGCAAGTATATTACTTATCCAACTTGTTACCTCCTCCCTCATTTTCCCCCCATCTCCCCCTTCCCAGTCCCCCCTACCATGAGTTGTACGGTTGGTTTACACCAAATATTTTTCTAAGTATCGCTAGTGCAGGGGTTTGTCTTTTTATCTGTTGTCTCTTATTTTTGGTATTCCCTTTCCCTTCCCTAGTTCCAATACACGTCTATATAGTATCTGGGGTACTAAGATCAGTTACAGTAATAGCAGGAGAGAGAAAATGGAGTGGAATATTTTAACTAGAGACCGTCTGGGCAATCTCTGGTTAGTCAGATACTGGTTAATCAATGTTTACCTGCACAACTTGTACCAGAGCCTTATTCTCTGGGCCACTTAGCCTCTCCCTGAACTAACCACTCTTCCACCACACCCCATTGCTCTCTGCTTGCCAGTCAAATGCAATAAGCCCCAGATAAGAATGTCTGTAGAACAAAAGAACGCTACTCGTTGCCTTACGTATGAAACTGTAACTCCTCTGTACTTCACTTTGACAATAAAGAAAAAAAGAGAGAGAGAATGTTTGGGCTCATATGTTGGAGGGTGAAGAGAATGGGACTACTGCCAAATTGGAGTAAGCCTACCTTCAAGTTTATTATACAACCTGAAAGAAGAATGCCCTGAGCCTAGTCCTGGCAAACAATGTGGGAAAGACAAACGGAGTCCGCCAGTCTTGGTTCTTCTTGGACCAGCCTTTCTTCTTCCTGATACACTTCTGTTCTCTGTGAACAATGTCAGTGAGTGCCAAGAGCCACGTCTGTGGACGAGTGTTTGTGGACAGCCCTGGGGTTACAAGAAGTGGGTGTTGTGGCTTAGATTAGAGCGACCCAGGCCTGCTGGCTGGGATTACTAAACGGCCTGCCTTGCAGCCCAGTGTGTGCTCCCTTGCACTGTTAAACCGGTCACTGGTGGTGTGCAGGCCCAGCACTTCCTCCTTATATCTCCCTCCTGGCACACGTGGAATGCCAACAGCCCTAGGTTTGCAAGTGAGCGAACCCCTATGTGTTCACTACCCAAACGTGGATCGGAAGGAATGAGGACTTTTAAGGCTGACACCAACATGAGCTATTGGTGCTAATTGGCCTCAGGAAGCTCGGGGACTTCTGGAGGGCTGAACCGGAGAGGAATGGCTTGCCTTCGGTGTTTTCATTACACAGAGGCCTGGGAAGAATGAAAGACAAGGAACATAGGGGTTTGGTTTGGTTTGGTTTTCCAGTGCTGGGCATTAAGCTCAAAGCCTGTACTTCAAGTGCTCTACTAACGGAGTGTGTGTGTGTGTGTGTGTGTGTGTGTGTGTGTGTGTGTGTGTGTGTTTTAAGCAGGGCCTCATTTTTTTTTTTTTGTCTAGACTGGCCTAGAGCTTGCAATTATTGTTATACCTCCTGAATAGATGGGATTATAGACTTGTACCACCATGTCTGACTCCCAAAAGTGCGTCTGGAAGTATCATTTCCTTTTTCTTTTTCCTTTCTTTTATTCTTAGGCCTGTTCTGGGGCTTTAACTCTGGGCCCGGGCACTGTCCCTGAGCTTTTTGTGCTCAAAACTAGCGCTTTACTACTTGAACCACAGTTCCACTTCCAGGTTTTGGTGAATAATTGGAAATAATAATCTCCCGGGCTTTCCCGCCTAGGTTGGCCTCAACCACAATCCTCAGAGCTCAGCCTCCTGAGTAGCTAGGGTTACAGGCGTGAGCCACTGGTGCCCCTCACCCCCCAAAAATTTCTTCACGTAGGAAATTGACTCTGACGTATCTCATCATTGAACGATCACTTCTCTTCCTTTGGCCTTCCTGTTCTTTGTACTGTAATTACTTTGCAATTTTCCAAAGGGGCGTTATACCTTTCTCCTGTGTGCCTTCCCTGTTAGATTGTGAGCCAGTGGGCGGGTCCCATCACCAGGCTGCAACCCCAGTCCTCCCTACGCATGAACTCTCTACGTATTTAGCCATCAGTTACTCTGCCACAAATCAAAAGAAACACATTGTGTTGTTGTATTTATGGATGTTAATTATAAGGCATTTGGAGTTTTAGGACTCCACTCAGCAGCTCCAGAGTTCTCTGCCAGCAGTTTGCACCTAGTAAACCATCAATAAGAAGACATTTCAATCCTTGATTGGCTCTCTAATTGTGGAGACTTCTGCTCTGCAAATGCTGGCAGAGTTCTCGTGTTTGGAGTCGAAACAGTGACTTGATTCTGCAATTGTATTCCAGTCCTCCAAGGAACCTAGTGGCTGATACACATTGAAATCTTGGCACTCGTCTTTGGACTGCCGGAGACATGTGGAGAGAAGGGATTTAGCGTCCCGTACCACGGTCCAGTCCCACGCCAAGACAGAGAAGTCTGTAGGCCATCTAAGTCTTCAGACTAGGAGTCTGGAGAATAGCATGCACTTACATTGAAGGTGTTTGCTGCCCTGGGTATTGCATCAAGTTCTTGGAGCTTTGATCAAGCCTCAGGATATCTGAAATCCTTCATGTCTGGCTTGTGTTTACAAGAATATCCATTTTCCTAAACTTGAGACTGTCTACTATCTGAGCACAGGAATATGATGTGTTAGAACAAAAGCACACAGCCAAAACCAAAGTGTTTGCAGCTTTGTTGCCCTTGTGGGACAAAGTTTTTCCCGTGAGAGAGCTTTCTCAGTATATTTTGTCCACTCTCCGGGTGGCTGACAAAATCATGGGTTGTATATGTTCTTTTCAGCCTGCAAAGTCCCTGTGAGCGTCCCCCGCTCCTGAGAGCTGAGCTCCTTCCCATACCAGCCTTCCAGTTTCCTCCTCCTGCCTCCTGTGCTGATGACGGAAAAGAAGAAAAATATGTTTGTTCAAATATAGTAGGGTATCACTACAGCACAGAGGTCAATGAAAAACCAAAGCAGCCTTTTTGCGCTTCTAGCTTTTTTTTTTTTTTTTCTGGTTTGTTGGAGATAAAAGTCTCTTGGACTTTTCTGTCTAGGTTGGCTTCGAACCATACGCCTCAGATCTCACCCTCCTGAGTAGCTAGGACTATAGGTGTGAGCTACTAGCCCCCTGCTCTGTGAGATCATTTATGAAAATCTATGATGTTGCTGCAACTAAAGAGCTTGGCATGTTTGGATCAAGTCCTGCGATCAGATGTGGGTGCAGTTTAATGTACAGTTTAATGATGGCTCACAAACACAGTCTCCCGTGAACCCTCCCTGTGTAGACTGATACGACATCCATTAACATCCTGAAAGCCAAGTTTCTTGCTCGTGAGAACTGGTCTGATCTGCTTTGGTCTAGAATGTATCCCATCGAAATGTATTCTTGAGCCGTGACTGTGTTGTCATCATGTCCCCATTTGCACAGTATGTCTCATTGGGGAGCTGAGTTTTTGGCACTATTTCTTTAAAAATTGACTGTCCTGCGTCATGTGTTAATTCACCCTCACTAACAAACAGCATATGCTTGCCTTAACAGCCCCTTTCTGCTCTACATCATAGTCTGCTAATTGCGTCTGTTATTTTAAACTTCTCTTCTGAATAGAAGTTTCAATTTATAGCCAGCTCCTTAGTAAGATCCCTAGAATAGTGGAATGCATCTGTGGTGTTCTACACCCCCCCCCCCCCACGCCCAATTATACAAACTTGTCTCTATGTAGATTGGCAGCTTCAGCGACTTGCTGGTGGCCAGCCATGAGCTGTTTCCACCTCCACCATCTGAAGTCACAGAATGAGCCGGCCGCTGCTTGCTGACTTCCTCTTCCTTCCCCCGCACCACGCTCCTCTTCCTCCTGTTCATCTATCACCAGATCCCGCCCGTGTGGAGCGTCATCGCCGTTCTCTTCCCTCTCAGATGTAGACCCGCAAGGCTGGATGTTACGCGGGCTCTTGGCAGCCTTCTCCTCAGCCTGCACTTGAGGGCTCCTTCCAGTCATTCCATTTCCCTCCCTGCTTCCTCTACCTGCTGTCTCTCCTGAGTTTCTATCACAGCCAGCCAGCCATTGAGCCAGAAGAGCATTGTGCTGTATTAGTCACCTTCGAATCAGGTCTTCTCCACTGCCTTTGAACTTCTGTATTTTTCTTTCAATCCAATTGAGCTGACGATTCATCATAGATTTTAAGTGACTGTGATCTTTTTCTAGAAGTTCAAATAGGTGAATTGGATTCATGAACGTCGTCATTGGAGTAGGCCTGGTGTTACAGCTTCCTTCTGACTCTTTTATTTCCTTGTAACTGAATATTTGAAAAATATTTAAACTTTTTTTGTTTCTGATATGGCTATCTTAAAAGATTGTGTGTCAGTGGCACAGGATGTTTGGGAAATGTGTAAGAGTCAAAAATGAGACAAAGCTGGGCGCCGGTGGCTCATGCCTGTAATCCTAGCTACTTGTGGGGGCTGAGAACTGAGGATCATGGTTCAAAGCCAGCCCAGGCAGGAAAGTCTGTGAGACTCTTATCTCCAATTAAACACCAGAAAACCGGAAGTGGCACTGTGGCTCCAAGTGGTAGAGCGCTAGCTTTGAGCAAAAGAGCTCAGAGACAGAGCCCATGTCCTAAGTTCAGGCTCCACAACGGGGGGGGGGGGGGGGGGGGGAAGTAAAGTAAACAACCTCAGAGCTACCTCCTTGAAAACAAGTTCTATTAGGATTTTGACATTTCCTTTTCTGGTTTTCTCCCCTTAACAAAGTGCATATAACATTATATACTTATTATAGTTAAGAACATACGCACATACACACTCTGTGTATATGTTTGTGGAATTAAAAGTGTGCTTTTTCAATTTCATATAATTTTAAATACATTCAGTTTGCAAGTGATATAGGAGGTAAATGGGAAAGCCACCGAGAGGCATAGTAATTACCCTTGAAAAAACAGCTGGTGTAATTACCTATGGTCTTTTTTTAAAAATGTTTTGTTTCTTAATGATTAGTTATACTACAATGTAGTTATTAAATAATGTAAAAATATTTTATTTTCTAAAAATACTCAGAAACAGCTTACAGGATAGGTACTTTCATTCCCATTTTACAGATGAGGAAATTGAGTGTTTAACACAAAGCCACATCCCTTTAACCAGGTGATCTTTGTCAGGTTGGCAGAAATGCATACACTTTTTGGAGGCAAAAGGGAGTAGAATGAAGGCAGATACCTCAGACAAAAAGATACATTTTCTCAGGTCTTCTCAGTAGCTGCTGGTCCCATGACTTTGTGGATGTGGTGTATCACAGATGCAGCTTTGTGGTTTTTGCTTTGGTTTGTTCTGATCTTTTCATGATTCTTGCTTTCCTGATAATAACCCAACTTGACAGTCCTGAATATTATTGTGATTTTTTTCCATTTGTGGGGCTATATATAATATTGCTGTATCTCTGAGAAATTATTTTCTGAAGATAGTATTAATGTGTGTGTGTGTGCACGCACACGCGCGTGTGCTGGTCCTAGGGCTTGAACTCAGAGCTTGGGTGCTGTCTGTGAACTTGTTGTCCCTGAATTTGCTCAAGGTAGGGAGCTCTACCACTTAAACCAAAGCTCTACTTGTGGCTTTTTGGGTAGTTAATTGGAGATAAAAGCCTCAAAGACCTTTTTGCCTGGGCTGGCTTTGAACCTTGATCCTCCGGTCTCAACCTCCTGAGTAGCTAGGATTTCAGGTGTGAGCCACCAGCAACCAGCTCAGCCAGCACTAACTGTGTGTGGTTTCCAGGAGGAGAGATAAAGCCTCATCTCTTTGCTGAAGTGAGCAATACCACTTAGGAGAGCTGAATGGCAGCTGGACCAGTCCTCAAACGTTCTCAGGCCGGGAGGCGGTGGCACGGCGAGGGGAGAGAGCTTGGAGATGAGAATCAGTTTCAAACCTCAGTTCTGCCCTGTGAGGAACGGGCTTCACAGTTTTGAGTGACCTAAGCACACATTACTTGACCTCACTTAGGTTTGTTTTCCATCGGACAAGTGGACAACGTAGTTCTTTGAGTGTGCAAACGCTGGCGCTTACAGAGGACTCGCTGCAGGTGAATTCCTCCGGTCTGCTCTTTCCCACATAAGCTCATCACAAGGAGCTTTCATCCATTGGAGTAGTAAGATGTATGGACCGTGAAATATAAACAGGGGGAAAAATCACAGCCAAGAGGTTGGGTTGTTCCCTTATACTTACGCTTGAGCCATTGGGATTGATTTTCCCCCCCTTTCTCCTAAAAGGCAAGGAGAAACTAAGCCCACACTATGTATTCTGTTATCTTTTTTCTGTAGCTTCCAGTTATATAGATGTCTCAAATATCCTCCACTATTTTACTGCCTGGGATGGTTTTAGAAATAATAGGGGGAAAGGTGTTGGCAATGATTTTCTGTTCCTTGGTCACAAAACCAGCTAAGTCGACTTCACAGTTGTAAAGAGCACCATTCCCCGAGGGCAAGAACATCTAGGTAATCTGTTTGCCCCTTGTTCATTTTTTACGAGAAGAGCGAGAATCACTTTAGGACTGGTTCTAACTGCTTTGGAATGTTTAGCCTTGCCCATTGTAAGCATATAAAGTTCATACCCTAGTACAGACAAGCTGAGTTTCTTTCTGACTAGGCCTTGAACTCAGAGCCTGGATACTGCCCTCTAGCTTTATCCCGTAAGGCTAACCCTTTACCACTTGAGTCACAGCTCTACATCTGGCTTATTGGTGGTTATTTGGAGATTAAGTGTGTCACAAACTTTCCTGCCTGGGCTGTCTTTGAACCGTGATCCTCATATATTAGCCTCCTGAGTAGCTAGGATTGCAAGGGCGAGCCCTCCGCACCTAGTTTTCTCTCTTCTTTTAAAAATAGTAGCAGCTTCTCCAGAACGAAGATTTAAAATTTTCTTTTATTAGAGCTAAGACTTCAAAATTGGCCTTGGAAACTCGACACCCTTCTTCCCCTATGAGATCTGTGTGCAGTAGACAGATGGAATTTTCCCTAGGCTTTCTCCTAGCAAGAGATGGTTTAGTGCCCAAACACGTTTCTTGAAAATTATAATTGTCTAAGAAATCTCAAATCTAGGAATCGTTGCCTTTGATTCTTAGCCAGTCTGAACACCCCCTCGCCCCCCATCTCCATGCCAGGCTGCAAGCTGGGTCATCTCTAACTATGGTCTGTATGCTCTGTGTTGTTTCTAGATTATGAGAAGAGAAGTTAGACATCTTGTGTCCAAATTTGCACAGTGGAAACAATGTAATTTCCTTTTGTTTGTGAGAAGTAGAAGTGAAATTCAAGCCAGGCACTAGTGATTCCTGCTCTATTGTCCTAGCTATTCAAGAGGCCTGAAGATCATGGCTCAAAGCCAGCCAGGGCAGGAAAGCACAGATAACCAGCAAAAAGCCGGAAGTAGTTGTGTGCTCAGGTGGTAGAGCACCAATCTTGAGCAAAAAAAAGAGCCATGTAAGAGTGCAAGGTCCTGAGTTCAAGTGTCAGTACTGGCACAGATAATAGAAACAAAAAGTAAAGTTCTGTTCTGAAAAGGAGTTCTGAGTTTTACCAGCCAAGCTTGGCAAAAACAACACCCAAGTATTCAAGTATGATGTTCACATTCCTGGGGAAAAAATGGGGGCTTTGTATATGAAAATAGGCTCCAAGAATCCTCTTTGCTGTGCTGATGTTAGCACCATGACACTTTGAAAACTCTTTTGGAGAAAAGGATCCAATATTTCCAGAATGCTGTAGCTCTTTCTACATTATCCTGAAGAATTGTGACCAGGCAGCTTCTTAGTTATTCTGGGCCTTAGTGACCTCATTGGAATGAGGTGAGGGTTGTAAACAGGTAGAATTAGTGTTGTCACCAACCTCATGTCCTCGCTAGCCAGAATATAGCACAAGTCAAGTTTACTGAGAAGTATCTGCTCTCTTGAAGTCTTTGGCTTTAGGCTCTCTTACTTTTCCATCCCTCTACCCCTGGCCCCAGTTGTTGGTTTGGTGTTTTGTTTTGTTTTGTGCCAGGCCTGGGGCTTGAACTCAGGGCCTAGATGCTGTCCCTAAGCTTTTCTGTTCAAAGCTAGGGTTCTCCCACTTTGAGCCACAGCCTGATTTCTGGCTTTTTGTTAGTTCATTGGTGATAAGAGTCTCGTGGGTCTTTCCTGCCTGGGCTAGCTTTGAGCCTGTATCCTCAGATCTCAGCCTTCTGAGTAGCTAGGATTACAGGCGTGAACCACCATCACCTGGCTCGGGCCCCAATTTTAGTGCCTTAGTAGCAATTCTCTTCCTTCTTGGTGCCTTCCGTAGGGTATACATGCCATTTCCCTAACTCTTTAAGCTCTGAGCATGGAGACATATCTGTTTAGAAATTCTCTCCCAAGCAAGAGAGCTTCCAACTCAGAAGATGGTATATGCAACTGAAGTGAATTACATACCTGAGGCTATTTAGGATTTCTTGTAGACATTTTGAGTCACACAGAATAACAATATGCACGTAAAATCCTAAATTGTGGGTGGATTTCTCTGAATCCTTTATTCCTATCGTATTCCTAATCTTCTCCTTTTCCTTAAAAGGGAAACATCGTAATACCATCTCAGAAAACCTGATCTCCCAGGCCTATTGTGTAGCTATGACCAAAATTTCAATGTAAGCAAAGAGATTTTTTTTTTCTGGTTTCATAGGGTTTGAAACCATATAACCTTATGGTTATGGTTTCCTAGTCTATGCTTGCCTGACCCATGTGCTTGACATTGGGCATTAGGAATGGGGGATGGGTTCTTGACCTCACAGTGGACAGGAGACAGAGCAAAGAAGGGACCAGGTAGCACCCGCCTGCCTTCTCCAGCTAGACCCCTAATGTTGAAGTCTCCTGAAGTTTCCAGAACCTCCCAAAATAGCACCACTAGCTGGGGCCAAGTGTTTAGCACATGAGCCTGTGGGGGACATTTCATATTTAAACCGTAACACTGGCTTCGGTGACTCTTGCCAACTCTCCCTCTAGTATTTCCCCTAATCTAAGCATCTTGTAATGATGCCAGATTTCAATTGTTTAATACAATCAAAACTCCAGGAGGGATCTTGTGAGTCATACTTTTCATTTTGTGTCCAGCCCCTAGCACTGGTTGGCACCAGGCAGTCACTCCAGCGTTTGTGAACGAATGCGTGGATTTGCACACACAAGATGTAGTGGCTTTGGCATCTGTGGGTAAGCAGTAGGGACATTAATGGTGACCAGGGTCATGTCTTACCAAAGGAGGGAGGTTGGGAATTTGGGGGTGGAGGTGGGGGTAGGGGAAGGGATTTACAAACTATTAGAGGGGCGTTTGGCAAAACCATGACCCATTCCCTGGGTATGGTATGACAGTATGCTTTGGTGACTGATACAGCCATAGGCTATGGCACTGAAAAATCTTTATTCCAGCCTGGTCTTTGCCACTGATTCAGAAAATAACCCTGGGCACCACCCATTTCCCTTAGCTGACCTCGGTTCCCTCATTTGTGAGAAAGAGATAATGCCTGTCTCCCAGTGTGTGAGAACCACACAGTGAACATATGGAACAGTGCTTTAGAGGCAGTGAAGGCACACCTCCCATGATTTATTAGCTCCGTGATGTCTCTTAAAGAGATAGGGCGATTGATTACCTATGTCAATTACTGTTATCAGAAGTCCCTATTAAGTAATGTTGAGTTATACAGAACATTTTTGCAGACAGCCTCTGAGGCCTAGCAGGGCCTACCTTTGCTATAAGGCTTTCTCTAACTCATAACCTTGGCTTCCACTTTGAAAAATGTAAAGTAGAAAACTCCTGAAGGAAGGAAGGTGAGGCCGATGCATGTTGTGGGAAGGAAGGGCAGTGGGCCAGGTATAGGGTTACTGGGAAGAAAGAGATTCGTCTTGCTACTGTAACAAGTGTTTGTTGTGTTTGCTCACTTGTTCCTAGTGCTTTGACTCATGTCTGACACATTGGGCCTATGAGTCGAGCCTTAGTTGAGTGATAGTGGAAACAGGCACACAAAAGTGTTCTGCGTAGATAGTAGGGAGTCTTTTATTCCTTTCCTGACATTGCTTGAGTGCTTTTATGAAATATCGGAGCTCTTTAAATGTTTCTCCCACCCCTTGCTTATTCTTGACACTCTACCCCTTGAACCACACCTCCAATTCCATGTATTTTATTTTTTTAAAGATGACTCTAACAGGGCTGGGGATATAGCCTAGTGGCAAGAGTGCCTGCCTCGGATACACGAGGCCCTAGGTTCGATTCCCCAGCACCACATATACAGAAAACGGCCAGAAGCGGCGCTGTGGCTCAAGTGGCAGAGTGCTAGCCTTGAGCGGGAAGAAGCCAGGGACAGTGCTCAGGCCCTGAGTCCAAGGCCCAGGACTGGCCAAAAAAAAAAAAAAAAAAAAAAAAAAAAAAAAAAAAAAGATGACTCTAACAAATACAAATCTTTGTGGTCCCCTATGGGATCATGGGTCTGGAATGAGGTGCCTCTTTGAACGAATAGAGCCACACTGGAAAATCAAATGTAGCGGGGAGGAGAATGGGTAAACAGATGGGCCAAGGTGTAGAGACTCGTGTTCCTCCAGCACTGCTGTTACAGTAAACCAGCCTTTGCTGACCTCTACCACCACACCTGCCAGCCCTTCCTCCTGACCTCCGCCACTTCTCTTCTTTGCCCTTTCGTCTCCATCCACACATCAAAGACAGTGGGCATAAAAACTTGACTCAATCCCTGTCTCCATTGCTTTTGTTTTGAATATTTGACATCCAGAAAAGTTAATAAATGTGTAAGGAGACGTTTTAGAGACCTCGAATGGCGTTGCTAGGTCTTTTGGGTTGGATGAGAGGGTATTATTCCCCCCGAGGATCAGAAAAAGACACATGCTTATGGATTCTTTTGTCGATCTCAGAGATTCTGGGGTGCCATACAGTAAAGGTACTAAATCCAAGCTTAGCCACTGGATACAATCTACTGTGCTGAGGCTGCTGTTAGATGCAGCTGGAATTGGTTTGAGACTCCCAACTCCTGTGGCCTTCCCTCCATGAAGCCTGGCTGGTTTTCCTAGTCTGTTATTAAGTAATTTTAACCCTAACTTCATTCTTGCTTTTCTTATTAGACATGTCATAATATACATATCTATTTTATATTTTGTTTTATTTTAATAAAAAGTTAAAAGACAAAGTCCTGTCTAGTTGGCATTTTACTACTCTTGTTTCTGCATGTCCTATGTTGAACTATATAAACTTTAAAAAATTATCTTTAAGTAGTTGTACAGAAGAGTTGCCATTTGACAAAGCAGTGTGTGAATACAATGCCTCTGGATCAAAGTCACCCCTTTTCAGGCTTCTCACCCACCCTTCCTCTGCCCACCCCCACTCTTCTTAATTTTGTAGGCGGTGCATTGAATTCCTCCCTGCGTTCTTCCCCTTTCCTCCTCTTCATTGATTCTCTGCTCTGACTCTTCTCTTTCTCTTTGAACCTGACACGTGCTAAACTTGAGCTGTACCACAAAGCTGCACGTCGGCTTAGTTTTCTCTACCTGGTTGTCTCAGGGGTTTATTTGATGGAGAATACCCTTGTAACGCCTTGTTATCCTCTGTTTCTAGCAATTGTGGATGATGAGAGGCTCTCTGCAGAGGAGATGGATGAGAGACGGAGGCAGAACATTGCTTATGAATATCTGTGTCATCTGGAGGAAGCCAAGAGGTAAGATCCTGTCTACTTTATTTCTGCACTTTCTCTTGGGAATATGCCTTGGGGGGGGGAGGGTGTGGGATTTGATGCCCACAAAACATCTGAATGGGCTAGATATTCTAAAGAATTGTTTGAGTGATCTGCCAGGGAGAGGCTCTTACCTATCTTAGTGACTTAGATTTGGTCACACTTCCTGCAGCAGGTCACTGGGCTAGGGGTGACACTTCCCTGGGAAAATTACTGAGCATTTCCAATTTTACATCTCCTTGGCTTGCATGTGGCAACTTAACTGAAATCAAGTTCCTTTCCCCAGGACTGCCCTCAGGTCTTTTACGCACCCTCATCCCAAAGATGGCAAGTGGCTGGTAGGACAAATAGCATAGGGGACTGAAGTCCATCGGTTACTGTGGGTACCAAGGGTAGGTTTATGACGGCAATCGCTCCTTTAAACCTGTGGGTGTGTGGCCATTTAGGAAAGATTGTCTTTAAAAATTACATTGACTCTTTTTAGACTCTTAAGGTTAGGTCAGTATTGGGTTCTTAAAGGAGAAAGTGAAGATAAAGAGTCCTAAGTCCAAATGCTTTATCAGTGGAATCCAGAGAACTTTGGTCTTTGCTGAGTGAATACTACATTGCCCATATGCCAGGAGTTAGAGTGTTATTTAGTGGTTTCCATGAGAAAATGCTGCATACTAGTATCAGCTATATCACTCCAGGGCAGATGAGACTTCCCACTCATCTATCTGACCTGTATGGAAAATAAGCACTGACTGAAATAGCCCAATGGTGTTCATTGACTCTGGTCACTGGAAAATGGCTATCTACAGAAGTAAAATAAGGAGAATTTTAAGCAGTATTTTATAAAACACTTATCCGAATTTGGCATCAGAATTGCTTTACAGGGAGCTTCTCAGTGTTGCTTAATATTTTAACAATCATTCAACTTCCCTTAAGCTCTCATGCCCATGTTTTAAAGGTTGTTTAACATGTCTGTGCAGTCTACAGTTAAGTTAGACACTAAAAATTCCCATTAGGGTAAGAGGATGGAAAACATGCTTGTAGTCTAATTAAAAGTAGGTAAAGAGAGTGGGCCCTGGTGGCTCAGGCCTGTAGTCCTAGCTATTTAGGAGACTTGAGACCTGAGGATCATGGTTCAAAGCCAGCTTGGGCAGGAGAGTCTGTGAAACTCTTTTTTTTTGCCAGTCCTGGGCCTTGGACTCAAGGCCTGAGCACTGTCCCTGGCTTCTTTTTGCTCAAGGCTAGCACTCTGCCACTTGAGCCACAGCACCACTTCTGGCCTTTTCTATATATAGTGCTGGGGAATTGAACCCAGGGCTTCATGTATATGAGGCAAGCACTCTTGCCAGTAGGCCATATCCCTAGCCCTCTGTGAAACTCTTATCGCCACTAAACTACCAAAAAGCCTGAAGTAGAGCTGTGGCTTAAGTGGCAGAGCACTAGTCTTGGCTCAGGAATAACACCCAAGCTCTGAGTTCAAGCCCCAGTACCACCACCTTTCCCCCAAACCGCCCCCCCCCAATAAATACCCAAAAAACAAAAAATGTACATTCAGTGAAAAAAGTCTGAGAATTAGTGGGAGCAGCCTACCTTTGTCTACTGACCTTCTTTGTATCCTTAGCTTTTGCCTTCTGTCACTTAGGGGGACAAGATGAGCGAGTAGGCGCTGGTAGATCTGATTTCCTATCATTTATGCCTCATGACCCTGAGTAGGTCATTTCACCTGCAGGGAAATTATTTTGTCCCTTAGAATAATGGCATGATAAGATGACATCGCCATGTGCTCTACTTCATTCATGTTTGTATTCGTATTCCTAAACGTCAGTGGAAGAAGGTGGAAGTCTCTAAACCTCAGTTCAGTCAGGTGTGTGGTGAGGGCATCAGCAATAGTTCCTCTCTTCTATCAGCGTGGTACAAATGTAGTCTGGAAGCTGGCTATCCTCTCTAGCATTGAACTTTGTTTTTGAAAGTCACCACAACCAAGACCACAAACTCTTCAAAGGGAGTTTCCCTAGGAGCAGTTACTTTGAAATGTAGTAGTTAACTTATAGAAATTTTGAGTTCTTCCTATCATATGGCTTTTGTAGATTTGTAAAAAGAGAGTAGATGTTGAAGTAGCACTCAAAGCTGCTTTTGATCATGGAATATGTAAAAGTCAAGTCACTACTACTAGATATATGGTATTATACAATTTAAGAAAGACATTTCATATCTAAACCATAGCACAATGAAAATGAAAAGGGCATGTTTTCGGACCAAAAAAGAAAACCATTGCTTTATCAAGGCTTTCTAGTGTACAGTTTGGAGGCTTCAGATAATGCCAAAGAAAACTAATACATATCTGAGATATGTATTAATTAACCATGACTGTGCAACAAATTCCTCTAACATTTGGCAGTTTAAATCGACAAGACATTTATTTCAGTACTTTTGAAGATGAATCTGGGAAAGACCTTACTATGTCCTTGGATTCCTGGTTTCTTGAAAGGTTGCATTGACCTCAAGGCTCATGTGGGCACAGCCCCTTCATTTATCATTGTTGCCAAGATTCAGTGGCTGAAGAGCATTTATACTGAGGCTGCTCCTGGACAGTCTTCTCCCAGTTGCTTGCCACTTAGGTCTCCCCATAGGTTTTGGTGACCTGTTCCCAGAAGTGATGTCCATGCTCTTTGTTGCATCATGTTGATTTAAAATCAAGTGCCTAAATCCAGGCCATACTCAAGGGAAGGGATCACACAAGGTTTGAGTTCTGCAACCCAGGGTTCATTCCATTTTGAAACAGGACCAGAACGGGCACATTCATGGGGTATAGAGGGGATCTTGTTTTTACTGTTAGGAAACCCAACAGGAATTAGATGATCAGACAGATACATCTTGGACTGAATGGTAACTGTGTTAAAGCCTCAATGCATTGATTCTTTTTTTTTAATTGAGAGAGTTTTTATTTTTCATTTCTTTTTCTGAGGTGGTGTGTGTGTGTGTGTGTGTGTGTGTGTGTGTGTGTGTGCGTGTGGTCTTCTCTGTTGGGAATTAAACCTGTGACCTCACAAATGTTAGGCCTGTGCTGTCCCACTGAATGTGTGGTTCAGGGAGTAGTATATCCATTTATTTAAAAGACTTCTAAGTGTTCTTTAGAGACACCCCTGAAAGCCAGTTTTATAGGTTCTTTGCTGTGGAAAGTTTGCGGACATGAGGCCAGCAGGCAAGTATGCAGCTCACACAGGCTTTCAAAGATTTTGGAGCCAGGCACCAGTGGCTCGTGCCTATAATCTTAGCTACTCAGGAGGCTGAGATCTGAGGATCGTGGTAAGTCAGGGATACTCTTAACTCCAATTAGCCACCAAAGCCAAGTGTGGAGCACCAGCCTTGTGTGAAAAAAGCTAAGGGGCAAACCCAGGCCCTGAATTCATGCCCCAGTACCAGTATACACACACGTACTTGTAGCTGATGCCAAAAATCCCACTGATTTGAAAAATGAGTACTGCGGAGTAGGTTTCTTATGAATGTATGCAAAATATAGTTGGACAATAAAAAGGAGTGCATTTTAAGAAATTCAGTTCTTTGGGGGAACAACTATACAAAAGCATTTAAGAGAGTTCTTTTTGGGGAAACTCTGGGTTGAGGAACTAAATCCGTTGGGAACTATTGTGAAGGTCAAAGAATGGGAGAGGAACTCTTGGCAAGCAAGTGGAGAGAGTTTGCAAACTGCATTTAAGCAAGGAATTATGAATGGGACCACTATTGTCCAACTTAAGGAAAGTTCCTGTAACATTATATCCCTTTTTTTTTAAAGGAAAGAAAAAATGCATACAGATCTTTTGCTGTGCTTACTTTTTCTGTCAGAAGTTTGAAAATAAACAGAGCAAAAACCCTTCCCTTGGTGATAGGCTTGTTTAGAAATATTATCTTTAAAGAGCTCTTTATGTGAGCCACTCTGTTCTCTGTATGGGTAAGTCGGAGACAGTTTTGTATGTGTCCTGGAAAGAAAACAAAACATGGGTGTGATTGCTTTTGTGCCTGTGTTTGTAGTTCAGATACCAAAAGGACACCTCCTTGATTAAATCAAATCTCTGGCTCATGCCTAATCTAATAGTGAGCTAGTGAATTGGGTTTTGAAAGAAGAAATGCTTCTAGTGTTTAAGCAACTGAAAACCCTCAGCAGGATGGGTTTTACTTTACACTGAATAGTAATTGCTTTAAGAAAAAATATATGTTATTGAATTCAGGGTTTGAACTCTGGGTCTGGATGCTGTCCTGATATCTTTTTTTTTTGCCCAAAGCTAGCATTCTACCACTTGAGCCACAGCTCCACTTAGGGTTTTGTTCGTTTGCTTGCTTGCTTGTTTTTTAGGTGCTACATTGGAGATAAAAGTCTCACAGACTTTCCTACCCAAGCTTAGCTTTGAAGCACAGTCATCAGATCTTAGCTAGGGTTACAGATGTAAGCCACAGTACCCAGCTAATAATCAAATTTTAAGGAATTTCTTACTTGTCTTTTCAAAACATAAACCACTTTTATGTTTCCATGGTAACTGCATTTCTCCCCCATCCTCCCTTGTTTTCTTTCTGGCTCTCACCTCACCTCTGCTGTCCAAGAAAGAGTAGGAAGTGCGGGGTTATTCCATGCAGCTCTGGTGGGGCAGGAGGTGTATACAAGCTAGGTGTAGGAGCCTCTCTCTGGTCTCACCCTTGGGTGAGGAGAGGGCCTGTTTAGGACTGCTTTCTAGCCACATGCTAGTGTGGCCCCCACCTCTTCCAGAAGAAAGGGATTATCTAGGGTAGCATGCTAGTGGATGAGACATTATCTTTTTTTTTTTTTTTTGGCCAGTCCTGGGGCTTGGACTCACACTGTCCCTGGCTTCTTTTTGCTCAAGGCTAGCACTCTACCACTTGAGCCACAGCGCCACTTCTGGCCATTTTCTGTATATGTGGTGCTGGGGAATTGAACCCAGGGCCTCATGTATACAAGGCAGGCACTCTTGCCACTAGGCCATATCCCCAGCCCACAAGAGACATCATCTTAATGGAGTGTTTTCGTGCCACATGAAGAGACACAGAAGCTGGCCCTGCCCGCCACTGTGTGGTACTTGTAGCTGCGGCATCCAAGGAGATGTCGAAGAGACGAGCCGGGGGTTGATGGTGCTTTGGAGCTGCAGTGGAAGAGGCAGTTATTCAGGCTATGAAGGAAGAGCGGTAGAATTTGACTTGGGACCAGATCTGGGCCACAGAGGACGCTGGGGGAATAGCAACTTCATTTCTTTTTCCGACGGGGTTGAGCCTGGACGTAGGACACATCTTTAGGAACATTGGTTCATTTGTTTACTTTTTATTTTCCTATCATGTATATTCTGGCCGTGGCTTTGTGTTAGACAGGTGCTACTCGGGAATGTTCTGATAGATGTAGATGTAATTTCTCAGAGTAAGGTATTCAACATCTCAGGACAAAGACAAGTTGAGCAACTGATATTTGATCTCAAAGTTTATGTTTGTTTCTCAGGCTGTTTAGTGTTGGAGGCCTGGGAGAGGTTTGAGATTTTCCATGGTCTCAAATGTACTTTCACAAGGGTGTGTCACGTGAGTGTGTACTCCCCAGGCCTGAAGCCCACAGAGCTCTATGGCTATGATGTCAGTGCTCACAATCACCCTGGGACAAGGCGGGGGGGGGGCATCTTTATTTAATAGCTGGAGTCACCAAGTCCTTGAAGAGCTTAAGTAACTTGTCAGTATCACAGCCAACAGGCTACAGAAACAGTTTTACAACCTATGTCTGAATTATGTCAAAGACTTATGTGCTGAACACTGAAAACCCTGTTCTCCTCAGTTACTTCTTAATGTGTTTTGGTCATGCCTTTATTGTGAGTTTTAATGTGGTCATCATTTTAGGTTCTTTATGGCTTTTTTTTTCCTCATACAGGGACATGAACTCATGACCTCACTCTTTCAACTTTTTGTTCACAGCTAGCAACTCTACCACTTGAGCCATGCCTCTATTTCCAGTGTTTCGCTGGTAAATTGGAGATAAATCTTTTTCTGCCCAGACTGGCTTTGAACTATGATTCCCAACCTCTGGAGTATTGAAGATTATAGGTGTGATCTGCCAACACCAGGATTCAATTTGCACTTACAGAGTTCGGTGGTGAAATTAGCAACAAATAGCCATCATCTACTGATACTTCTGCCTTCTTTTTACTTTTCCCCCTTTTCTTCTGCTTGTTTCTGTTTTGCTCCAACTAGTTCGTTTACTATGATAGTTTGTTATGGGAAGAATATACCTTGCATATGGCCTTCCTTTCTTTCCTTCTTTGAATTTCCACCCACCACTTGGTTGCTTTTAAATTTTAACAGGAATCTGCAGTTTTCTGAAATCCTTTATTCTTTTCTCATCCAAAGTAGTTTTGGTGCATTTTTATTCTTGGCCAGGCCTGGATTCTATATTCAATTCATCAATTGTCCTTTTTTTCTCTTTTTTTTTTTGGGGGGGGGTTTGTCATTATTATGACTGGTTTCAAAGAATGCTAGACTTTCTGTTGAGACATCAAAAGGTTGGAATGACAAACACCTCTGAGATCTCCTCCTTCCTGTTTGAACCTCCCACCCCGCACTGCCTCCTGCCGTGAAGCTGGGCCATCATGAAATAGCATCAATGTTCAGGACTTAGACTCCAGGAAAGCTGGGAGCAGGAAGACATTTGTAGGAGATTGTCACAGACCAGCTTCCCCAGGTCTTCTGTTTCCAAATGGTTGTGGATGGCCTGACTGGTCTCCCATTGCTTTCGCAAAGTGAATACTTTTGTATTAATACCCAAACCGAGACAGATCCCTATTTCATGTGTCAGGATACTGAGACCAAGAGACGTTTATCAGCCCCTCTCTCTTATCTATGGGTGAGTCAGAGATTTGGGATTAGGATAAAGGCTCTTTTGTTCCACAATTCTTTCCAAGTCATGTGGATTAGAAAAAGTACCAGTTGGGAGGCTCAGCATGGGAAATATATGACCATAATAATGGATATTAAACTTGCTTAGTAAATTCAGTTTTTTGCTTTTAAATACTGAATTCATAATGTGGGAGTTTTGCACCTATGTCTTTGTCATTTATCTTTTATTTTTTGGTGAAAAAGTTAAATCTGTTTAAGTGTTAGAGCATAGAATTAACCTTTCGAGTCATTTCTGTTTTCTGTTCAGTATTGTTGTCTTAAATGTTCCTTGATGGTATTTTGTTGTTGTTGTTTTAAGTCCCATATTTTGCAATGCATACCTTTTCCTTGTCTTTGGCGGTTTTGCAGAGTCAGAGTTGAGACAGATACTTCATCTGTGAGAGGACTTTAGAGCAGTGATTCCCAACTACAACCCAATATCAGGATCACCTGGGTGCATATGCAAACGAAGGCTGTGGGAGGTCATTCCAGATTATATACTTCCCACCCTAGGGAATGGGCCGTGGGCCTGCATCTTACCAGACTGCTCAGGTAGATTTTTATATACAATGAGAACTGAACTGAACTCTCAGGGAGAGACCAGCATCCAGGGCCATGAAGTTTTATAGGCTTTGATAAAGTCCTGGGTCTGGGGGGCAATGGAGGTGAAACTTTTTGGTAGAGAATGCTTTAAGCTGTGCCTGGGGGTATTACCCCAGTAATACCACTGGAAGCTACCAAGCAGAGGTAGGCACAGAACAGTGATTAGGACCTGAAGAGAAAGTCCTGGAGGTTAAAAGACAAGTTCTGGTTGCAGAGTAAGAGATTCAGTGAGGGCTCAGAAGGAAAGCCCTAGAAGGAGGTGTGATCTTGAGCACAGCCTAGATAGGATAGTCCTGACCTGGAAATTTGGAGAACACCTACCTTGGAGTGCGTCGATAAAAAGTGGTATTGTGAAAATAGACCCATGAAACAAATAGACAGTGAAGATTTAAACGAAAAAGAAGTTGAGAAATTAGAGAGTTATAATTTCTAATGATGGACGAGGAGTTGGAAAGGCACCTGGTCAGGAATTGGTAGATTTGGAATGGCTGTGGTAAGGAGGACCAGCTCATAGAACTTAGTGAGACAGATGTATGTGTCTAAAAGAACTGTGGTCAGGACACAAAAACCACTGCAAAAGCAAGTTTAGATTTAATTTACTGTGGTAGGGGCCCATTAGACATCTTCTGTTCCTCATTTATCACTAACTCATTACCCAAGGCATGTGTTTTTAGCAAGTGACTTTAAAAGCTTGTGACCTAGAGTTAGTTTAATATCACGTTTCAAGAGTTCTGTGTGATGATGGGTTTAAGTGTGCATTTGTGTCTGAGTTAATAGAATAAAGATTCATAAGACAACACTCCACTTTTATGGGAAACAACACTCCTGACATTTACTCTTTAGTTTTCATTTGCTGAGAAACTACTGGCTAGCCAGGAGCCTTTGGCTCACGCCTGTAATCTTAGCTACACAAGAGGCTGAGATCTGAGGATTGAAGCTTGCTCGGGCAGGAGAGTTTGTGAGAGTCTTATCTCCAGTGAACCAGCATAAAGCCAGAGGTGGAGTTGTGGCTCAAGTGATAGAGTGCTAGTCTTGAGCAAGAAAGTTCAGGGACAGTGCCCAGACCTTGAGTTTAAGCCCAGGAGGAGCAAAAGCAAGAAAATGCTGGTTGTAGCCAAACATGGGTAGTTCATGCTTGTAATCCTAGCTACTCAGGAGGCTGAGATCTGAGGATCAGGGTTCAAAGCCAGCCCAGGCAGGTAAGTCTGTGAGATTTACCTCCAATTAACCAGCAAAAAAAACCTGAAAATGGAGCTGTGGCTAAAGTGGTCGAGTGGCATCCTTGCCTTACATCCTTGTCCTACACTCATTGTCCCATTGCACTTTAGGATTGTCTTCTCGGGAGCCTAGCTCTCAGTACTCCCAATACCTTGCGTGGGGCCTGGTGTGTAGTGAGTGCCACGTTGGTTGCCTGAGGGAATGATTGAGTCATCTTACAGGTCCTGGCTGCCATTTCTCATCCAGTGTGATTTGGATTACCAAGGCCTCGTGAGGGACATTGATCCTCTTTGTTGGATGGTCCTTTGGCTCTTCCTGATCATGGATGATTTCCACTTCCCCCTTGGAGAACACAGACTAGACTGCTGATTGTATTTGAGGAGTTTGTTTTTTTTTCTTTGATGAAAATGGTGGTCTCTCACTTCACCTATGGACATTCAACGGAGCCCATCATAGTTCATTTTGTGTGGAATACCTGATCCCATCCCCAAAATAGAAGCAAATGACCCTTCCCCTTCTCCACACTTAAACCATGTGACTCCTCCTCCTGAACTGAGCCCGTGCATTGCCCTTTGTTCTGTCCAGCCCGGGAGGCTCATTAGGAACAAGGAAGTAACACCCCACCTACTTACTTGGCCTATCAATTTCCCAAAACAAACACACTCAAATCTACAGCCACACAAATGAATTATTTTCTCTGCTTGACGCTGCTCGACTTCTGAGCATCCCCTTATTGTTTAAGTCTGCTGAACCTTTGTTATTCCATCATTTGGGTCTGACTTGGTGGAATGTTTTAGGTCGTAGGTGGTTCTGATCCTATTTCAGTCTACTGGTGCAGAACGTGTTGGTTGGGGTCCGGGGGCTCAGTCTGCACAGATGTCCTTCAAAATCCCTAATTTATAACATGCACCGAAGCAGCTGCTAGACAAACCGCGTCACGGAACTGGAAGGTAAGGAGCATGTCACCATGGTGAGAGGCGTGGCACACTGGCCTAGTTTGAGTGCATCCCCCCAAGTTCATCTCCCAGGGCAACAGTGGTGCAAGGTGAGGCTTGTAAGAAGCTTTGGGTCTGGATGAATAGAGTAATGGTGTTTATCCCGGGTGGGGGGGTGGAGGGGGTGGGGGGGCTTCCCCTCTCTTTCATGCATGATACTCTCTATGGGATGCCTTCTGTCATGATGCTGTGTAGCAAGAACGCCCCCATTAGAGTGCAGCCCCTTGATCTAGAGCTTCTCAGCCTCCAGAACTGGGATCCTAAACAATTCCTGTTGTGGGATCAGGTATTCCGTGCTAACCACACAAAATGAACTCCGATGGGCTCCATTGAATGTATGTAAGGGAGTGGGCAGGGAGCGTTGTCAGTGCTGGGGGAAGGGGGAGGGGTACGCATGATTAGTGTCAGTATGGTCAGGCAGGAGTATCTAGGTCCCCTTGGCATTTACCTGCATAGGCCTGGCTGGGTTCAAGGGATGAGTGGAGAAGGGGTCTTTTAAACAAAGGTCCTTCCTTTCTTGCCATTAGGATTTTATCAACCCTCTTTTCCTAGGATGGTTTTCTTTCTTCTCTTCTCCTCTACTCAGTTGGTTTCCCCCTTTGAAAGTCTCCATACTCTTCTCACACTTCCTCTGTAGGTTTTCTTGGCCACCAAATAGTGTCTCTGTGAATGCCTACTGCATTATTGCTCATGTAACTCCTGTCTTACTTTCCTGTGTCTTAGGTAGCTTCTGGATTGTTGCTCTTACTTCTTTGAGTTATTTCACACACCAAATACAAACCTACTGTATCAGACTTTCCCTGGTCCATTAGGATTTCTGTGGGGCTTTAGGGGTGACAAAGTAAGTTATCATGTCAATGAAATCATGGTGTATGTTGACTGAGGATGACAGAGAATTACATATAAATCCCTGTGTGCATAATTGGTTTAGTTGCTGTGCTACTATAACAAAGAGCCAGAGGCAGGGTAATATATAAAGAAGAGAAATTTACTTCCCACAGTTCTAGAGACTAGAGAAGTCCAAGATCAGCACGTTTGGTGTCTGAGGAGGCTATTTCTGCTTCTAAGCTACACGATCTGAGGTCACTTTCCTGCCACAAGACATCTCTATTGGCAGTAGAGATGTTTTTGTCCTTTTCTCTTAGTAATTAATGATGGAGTGTGACAAAATTGTCTCTTCTTTTTATTTATTTATTTTTTTGGTTGTGGGGCTTGAACTTGGCTTGGACCCTGTCTCTGAGCTTTTTTGCTCAAGGCTAGTGTTCTGCCACTTTGAGCCACAGCTCCACTTCCCATTTTTGAGTGGCTAATTGGAGATCAGAGTATCATGGGGACTTTTCTTGCCCAGGCTGGCTTCAAACCTCGATCCTTAGATCTCAGCCTCCTGAGTAGCTAGGATTACAGGCATGAGCCACCAGCACCTGGCTAATTGTCTGTTCTTTTTAGAATCAGGGGAGTTAGGTTAAGACACTAAGATTAATTTTATAACAGTTATACCGGAGGAGGGAGAAAGCAGGGGGTGCAGACCTACGCAAGGAAAGAGGCTAATATTGACATCTACCCAGGGGGAAAAAACAAAGTCTCTCCTGTTATGAAGGCCAGGAAGGATGCTCTCTTTTTATCCAGGCAAATGTTCTCTAAATTTAATTCACAGGAAGATCAAGGTGCAGTATTCCCTATGCACAGCTGCAGAAGAATAGGGAATGTTGCCCCTTGGGTACCAGCAGCATTATGGGAAGAAGATGATCAGCCTCAGTGCTTTGGTTTGGCCTTGGCTTGAAAGGCATGGCGATAGCATGCTGCTTTTGTTCTTTTCAAGCAATGTGGGAACCACAGTGGATTTCTTTTCCCTGGCCCTGGCCCTGTTAGCAGGTGAGTGACCTTGAGCATAGCACTGTCTCAGCGCCTCTGTTAGTGTATTTGTGAAATGGGTCCAGGAATGCCTTTTACACCTACGTCAACAGTGGGCCAAGAACCAAGCACTGTATTGGCATAACTTGTAAAGTATGGAAATGTGGAACAAAAGACCTTTTGTGTTGTGTTTTTTGCTTTTGTTTTTAAGACAGCATCTTGTTTTGTAGCAGAGGCTGGCCTCAGACTTGCTGTATAGTCCAAGCGGGCCTTGAACTCCTCATTCTCCTGCCTCCACCTCCCCAAAACTGGGAGTGTACACCATGCCTGGAAAGAAAATGCTTCTGAGACTGTATTGTTTATTACAAAAACAGTTTCAGTAGTAGGAACAGCTGTGAGTGAGGCATCCCAACTTAATTAGACTCAAAGAATGTGCTCTTTCAGCTGCTTTTTTTTTATTTATTCTGTTTGCACATTTACTTCCTGTCTAGCAAAAATAGAGGTGGAGTAGGTTTATGCAGGGAATAATGAGAGCATTGGAACGTCCCAGAAATGGAATTTTCCTTCCTCAAGTAGTACTTCCAACATCAGATACAGACTCTTTGGTATCAAGAAAGTAGGAAAGCAGGTGTGTGTGTGTGTGTGTATACTGGGGCTTGAACTCAGGGCCTGGGTACTCTACTGAGTTACAGCTCTGCTTCTAGACGTTCTTGACAGGAGTGACTTCAAAACTTAATCCTTAGATATCAAGCTCCTGAGTAGCTAGGACACGAGCCACCAACACCTGGCTTAGGAAAGCACTTCTTAACATTGGCAATAATGTAGTTGATTATATGTTTTGAGATAAAGCATCCATTAAGAAATACTTGGGGCTGGGGATATAGCCTAGTGGCAAGAGTGCCTGCCTCGGATACACGAGGCCCTGGGTTCGATTCCCCAGCACCACATATACAGAAAACGGCCAGAAGCGGCGCTGTGGCTCAAGTGGCGGAGTGCTAGCCTTGAGCGGGAAGAAGCCAGGGACAGTGCTCAGGCCCTGAGTCCAAGGCCCAGGACTGGCCAAAAAAAAAAAAAAAGAAAAAAAAAGAAATACTTGGACCAGTGTTTGACATCAATAAATTCAGCTCTTACACATAACTCTCACTCCCAGTGGTGTGGTCAAACTCAAAGTCTTGTGCATGGTAGACAAGTATTCCCCCACTGAGCTACATCCTTAGATCTTAAATATAGTTTATATTTCTTTCCTTTAGGAAGGAGTATTATACAGTGGATAGAAAGTGTCGACCCTGACCTGCTACCTTGGGCTGGGTTGGAAGTTAGTCACTGGCACTTATAGGTGACTTGGATTTCCTCAAACCAGGGACATAAAAGATGTGGGTTTTCTCCTCACTGTGTGCACTCTGAAATAAAGCTAGCTTCAGCCCAGCCTCTCCACTCCCCTGCAGGTTGGGCTTTGTATGCACCTGCTCTTGCCCAGCCCATCTTAATACTTTGTCCCCTTGTGCTAGCTTTGATGCCTCGGCTCTGTTCCCACTGGGAGAATTTGACCCATGGGGGGAATGGACTCCAGGAGGTAACGCCTTAGCTTCCCAGAGGCTTAACAATCCACAGGTCAGGATCAGAGGAACAGTAATAGCTTGAATAATAGAAACTGGTATTTTATTTTATTTTATAAGTAGTCAAGGGCTGCAGTTTGGGTAGAGGGGAGAAGCATGCCTCACTTGTGTGTATGTTTATGTGTGTCTGTGTGTGTGTAAATGCTGCAGCAAGTGTTCTGAGGGCACAGGCTGTCTTCATTGATTATATATATATATATATATATTTTTTTTTTTTCTCCCCTCTGTCACTTGCAGGACATCAGTCTTGTAGCAGCTTTTCAGCTAAGGTGAGGTGGTTAGAATGTCTTCCAGGATGGGTTCTAGATATTTTTTTAGATGGATGTTGCTTTCAAATTTTAAGCTAAGCTCCAGAAAAAGACAAAAGAAAAAAGGAGCAAAGGAAAACTTAAAAAAAAAAAAAAGAGCAGTGTAATGCCACCTGCTATCTAAATTCATAAGAGTTGCTTCACCCAGGTGGGAACACCTAGTCTGGCTCACAGGAACACCCGTGTCCAATTGTCATTTGGGTGTGTACACTCTCCACGTGGGACGGAGATTCAATGTCCACATGTCTTAGTGTTTGGTGTCCTTGTGTCTTCGGAAAAATGGCCAGGTTTGGTGTTCTGAGCCCCTTTGTGGACTCTGGGTAGACCTACATATCATCCTTATCCAGTTCATCCTGATCCACGTAACCCCCAGGTGTAGACCGACTGGGCACTGTCATGTGGTCTTGTGCTCTGTAGCTTCTGCCTGGGGTGTGAGGTGATCTTTTCTAATTGTGTTTTGGCTTTGGTTGGGATTTTTTTTTTTTGGTTTTTGTTTGTTTGCTTGCTTGCTTTGTTTTTTTTAAGATAAAGTCTCTCATATAGTCCACACTAGTCTCAAACTATCCTCTGACCTTGGCCTCCTAAGTGCTGTAATTACAAACTATGATATACAAACATGCCCAGGTTCCAAATGCATTTCAGATATTGGACATAGCCGAACTATATTCTAACCTTGAGTCTTAATTTAGAGTTTTTCACAGCCTAGTAGGGTGGTTATCCGTGACTCTGCCAGCTTATAGCTGTTTTTAATTATTGTGAAGACTTGTTATGGTTTTAACTTTGTGAAGACTTGATTCTTCCTGAGAGATTCACCTTCTTCTCTCCTTAAAAGTGTAGCCAAGGCCCAATTAGTCAGTTGCCATGGTAACTGTTGAAATTAAGAATGTGTACTAATGCAAATATGTTCAAGTAAGTTTGAACAGATTTCATTTAAAATATAGAAAAAGAATTAACTTGCTATAAAGATAATGAGCCGAACCTTTATGAAAAAAATGTTCCCAAACACAAAACAACAAAATGATACTAAGGGTTTATAGCTTGTGTTACTTCTCCTGGGAATTTTTAGCCATCTTTTCAGCGAAGTAAATCTCACTTGGTCATAAATATTACCACTTTAGATTTTGCTTGGTTCTGTTTACGATTTAAACATGATTTAAAATTCTGCCGAGCTTCCTCAACATCCCCCTCCCACCATGTGATTTTTTACCCATAGGTTAACTTATAATGTTAGTTATGTTTCAGGCTTATATTACACTGTTTTAGGTCGAGAAACATAAATTTCATCAGTATCCAAACTTGAGACAGCTGGACACTGGTGGCTCAGGATTCTAATCCTAACTCCTCAGGAGGCTGAGATCTTTTTTTTTTTTTTTTTCAAGACACAACTAGACAACCTTTTATTAAGACCTTAGAAAGATCCTAAGACCATAGTATTTAGTCACTCTACTCCTTTCTAAGAGTTTAAGAAAATACAAGTCAGTTGCTCACTCCTGCAATCCTAGCTATTTAGGAAGCTGAGATCTGAGAATCATGGTTTGAAGTCAGTCAGGGCTGGGAAGTCCAAGAGACTCGTCCCGCCCCCCCCCCCCCACCAATTATATACTTATTACTATCTTTAAGTAATTGTAAAAAGGAGTTGCCATTTAACAAAGCAGTTTATGAATACAACATATCTTCATCTATGAGACTTTTTATCCAGTATTTCTGCTCCAATTAAGCATCAGAAAGTAGAGCTGTGGCTGAAGTAGTAGAACACTAACTCAGAGCAAAAAGCACAGGCACAGTGGCCCCAGAGTTCAATTTGCAGGACTGGCACAAAAAAAACCCTCAAAAACAACAACAACAAAAGAATTTGCCTTAAAAATCTTAATCAAACAAGATCTCTGAACGCTTAAGAAGGTCAAGGATTTCAGAAACAGGCCGAAGTAGAGAATAAAATTCCCTGCCAAAATCAGTGGACATGGCTTTTGTGTGATGGAGAGAATGAATGTCTGTGGAAGATATGAGAGGTCTTTAAAGTTCTTTTTTAAAAATTTGTTTATTAGTTGAACACAAATTTTTTTACAAGGTGTTGTGCAAAAAGGGTACAGTTACATAGTAGGGCAGTGTGTACATTTCTTGTGATATCTTACGTCCTGTTTTTCTATCCCTTCTCTAGGTCAGAGAGACATATATACAATATACAATGTATCAAGAACATATATAGTATTCATAGACTTGGTCTCTACTATCTCTCCGTCTCCCTTTGTTAACAGTCATATATCAGGGAGATCATGCCCCTTTGTTTTCTGTGTTCTAGGCTTGTCTCGCTCCACATTATTTGTTTGAGTTCTGACCATTTCCCTGCGAATAACAATATTTCACCATTCCTAATCGCTATGTAGTATTCCATTGTGTATAAGTACCATATTTTTTTGATCCATTCATCTGTGGAGGGGCATCTGGGTAGGAGGCTGAGATCCTAAGAATCCAGTTCAAAGCCAGCCTGGAGAAGAAAAGTCCATGAGACTCTTATCTCCATATAACCACCAAAAGGCTAGAAATGGAGCTGTGGCTGAAGTGGTAAAGTGCCAGCCTTGAGGAAAAAACAAAATAAAGAAAACTTCAAGGACAGCACTCAGGAGGCCTTATATTCATTCTGTACACACACACACACACACACACACACACACACACACACACACACACACACCCTGTGACAAAGTACAGTTTGGGCTAAATATTTCTAAAAGCTAACTAAATATTCCTAAAGGGTTTATAAGTGACTATAAATTGTTTTGCCGATGATTTAGATTTAGATGATTTTTCTGGTATTAGAGATTGAACCTAGGGCCTTGAACATGCTAGGCCAGCCTTCAACTGTAGAGTTGCACCTCCAGCTGGCCTTATATGAAGAATTTTGATATATTTTTGGTCTTGGCAGCACACAGGAGTATTGCAGTTCAATGATTTTTCTTTTTAATAAAGTATTTTCTTAGTAGAATGAATTCTATCACACCCTCAAGTGTGATAACACTCATTTAAAAGAAGCTGATTCTATATTTGAATATCATAAAAAGATGACTGAATTTAGCCATGATAGCCACCATAATAAGCTTGATGACAAGTAAGCTGTTTCCTCTACTTTTCCTTCCCTACCTTTGAGGTTAATAATCATTTCATCTGGGACTATATGGAATAACAGATACTTTGATTTCCAGTTACTAGCATTTATCATAACTTAATGTTCATTGTCATTAACACTGATTTAAGCACTAAATATACTGCTGTTTTTACTCACTGTAACTGATATATGTATGTTTATGGGCATTTTATGTTTGTATTTGAATTGGGGTCTAGTTAGGATCACTCTAAGAAAAAACATTGACATTTTAGTGTCTTTTGTTTTTCCTCTTTTCTTTTTTTTCTTTATGCTGGTACTGGGGCATGAACTCAGGGCCTTATGCTGTCACTTGTCTTCTTGACTCAAGTCTGGTGCTATACCGAATTTCATAGACTTTCCTGCCCAGGCTGGCTTTGATCTGTGATCCTCAAACCTCAGCCTCCCAAGTAGCTACAATTGCAGGCCTATGACTTAGTGTGGTTCCTTAATTGACACTGGTTTTCCATTACATTGTTGTGTAATTCTGAGTGTCACACCACAATGAAGAGCCCTTTGGAGTGTGGTCCTTCTAACCCTTCATCACCTGTTGTTCCTTCCTCCCACTTCTGTACACAGCACCAATCCATGCGAGGGCTCTTGAAGTTCTTCCTGGATGGTAGGGCTGGAGAATATGAAATGGAATCTTTTCCTCTTAAAGAACCACCTCAGCTAGACACTGCCTCTGTCCTCCATTCTGTCTTGGTGACAGGTCTACAGGACAGAAAGCTGAAAGTTGTCCAGGTTTAGGAAAGTATATTTGAACATATGGAATGTGCTATGTAAAGCTTTCCAAGTTCAGAATGGCATTGGAAAGCCCTGACTGGGGAGGAAGCTGTCTGGAGCCCAGGTGAATAGGAGTTTAGGACTCACTGGGGCAGCAGGGAGGGGGGAGCCTGCCATCACTTCAATGCTCTCCCTAATCATATGACTGGATGGTCACTGAACCTGGCACTGGTAGTTTTCCTGGACTTATAGCACTACTGCAAAGACTGGATATAACAATAACAAATACTAATCTTGAAGCAGCTTGTACATAGTCCCTTAGAAATGTGTACCTAGTGGTTGTCAATTTTTGGCCCCCATTTAAATTACTGGACATGCAAGAACAGAAGGAGAATAGTTCACTTGGAGATCAAACCATCCTTGACACTTGACACAGACACTGGTGTCTGTTAGTCATAGCTTAGGTTTAACCTTTCTTTTTCATCTTTTAACAAAAAGAATTATTGGTACCCTTCTCCTTCTCTTTGCCTAGTTATCAACCAATATTAATTGCCTCTCTCTTGGGTCTTACCTACAATAGTAGTATATGGTACAATTTACTATTTTTTCTATGAAAGGTGGTGGTTTGAAATAACTATACTACCCCGATTTGTGGAAAGTACAAAGGTTTAGTCACTCTGGAACCCATTTTGTTTACATACTGGTTTGATGGATTTCATCTCAGCAGGGAGGCACAAAGGGACAAGGTGCACATGCCCCATAGGAAGAGGTGCCGAGTCACCCTCTCCCTGTAATTGCCACACTAGTCCATAAGATAGTATTAGTAAAACTAGCCACCTGTCAGCTTCCAAAACAAAGCCCAAAGCTTCTGCTTTCAGATTCTCTTGGTGTAGGGTTTGTGACAGGAGAGATGAGCTCTGTTAATACCAGACCTGGGAAGGCCAAGTGTGGAAGGAAGTTTTCGTAGTTGTCGTTACCTCCAGTCCCTGAATGCTGTAACTTAGGCATTGGTCTTGGTTTCAGGTCAGAAATCAAGGATGGGAGACTCAGCAACCATTCCGGGTGACATGATTGAAAAAAGGTGGCCCCCCTCATCTGGATCCAGACTTTTAACATTGCTATTTCACTGTGTTCTAAACTCCTTTTTCCAGCCTTGGCTCCTTATGGCTGTTAGTATGTATTTACTTGTTTACTCATTTATTATTACTATTTTCAAATAATGATACAAAAGAGTTTCACTTTAACATGCCCATTCATGCATCTTCATCAAAGTCACTCCTTGCATCCTTCTCCTCCTCCCACCTATCTCATGCCTTCAAGTTTCCCAGTTCCATTCCCAGTTATGTACATTGAGTATTATTGTTATATGGCAGAAAACAGAGAAGCCACATTTTTAGAGGTTGAATTGGGAGTCTTTATTAAAAGGCCAGTGAATGCAGGTGGATTCATATCTCAAAGACCTGCAGCCCCACAAATACACTTAACACTGTCAGAAAACTCAGCCATGAGAGCTGGAGAGGAAAGAACAATTATACCAACAAACCAGATCAGCTCCATTGGAGAGCTGAAGTGGATGCCATGGTGACCAGAGAAAAGCCAGGAGACAAGACACCAACAGGGATACATGAGGTATGGCATAATGGTGCCTGAGCTGGTCCAGGCCTAAGTAGGGTCAGGTCAGGGGGCAGGGTCGCAGGGAGATTGAGAACTCATGACTCCAGACTGGCAGGTCTAGTAACCTAATGTCCAGGTCCCCACCACACCTCTAGGAATTCACGCATGCCTATCACCTGGGAGGTGGGACTCCCCTGCCTCCGCCATGAAGGCAAGATGGCATTAATTAAACCCCAAACCCTATCATCCACCCACGTGGCCAAGATGGTACCGGTTAGATTTAGCATCCCTACTTCATTATGATTGTATTCACCTACCATTCCTTTCTCCATTAGCCGCTCCCCAACCCATAGAGCTTGGTCCTCCTTCTCTCTACACATCTCCATTTGAGGACCCCATGTCAGTCCGTGGACCTGTGACGAGTGTCCTAAAGACCGTGCCTGGGGGAGCAGGCACCTCCTTCAGTCCACACACCCCATGCTGTCCTTCGTGAGGCCTACCTGCTGCCTGCCGCACGCTTTTTTTGTTTGTTTGTTTCAACTTCCTAGCTTTGTCTTCTAGACTTTAGCTCTTTGTTGTTGTTTTTTTATTAAGAAGTACCTTTTTGGAAGCGGCGCTGTGGCTCCAGCCTTGAGCTGAAGAGCTCAGGGACAGCACCAGTCCTAAAGTTCAAGCCCTACAACCAGCTGGTGCTGGTTATGATGCCCTTTGACCTTCCCTCTCACCCCTCTCACTAAGTAAGGTAAGAAGTCTTACCTTGAGAAAATTTGCATGAAGCTTTTGTTTCCATGAGAATTATTTCTGACTCTTCATTTCCCTTTCACCCCCATAGCCACAGGCACTCAGTGTACACACACACACACACACACACACACACACACACACACACACACACACACACACACACACACACACACACACACACACACACACTCTGGGGCCTTCACCACCCACCTTGGAGATGAGTCACATTGAAGTAGGATTTGTTCATCTGGCTGCAGGGAACTTTCTCCACTCCTGAGACACTGGATGGGGGAGGTCTGCTGGCAGCCCCCCACTATTTCAAATGCATGCCTCAAACCGGAGAGGGCTGGGTGGAAATAACAAGTCACTCTAAGCAGTGGTTTGCATTGAAATGTAAATTATGTTCTACAGGCTCTCCTTCTTGCAGACATCCCAGGAAGAAGACAGGTTTTATGTTACACACGTCGGCTAGGGAAACTTTCTTCTCAATTCAGTTAAAAAATCTTTAAAATAAATATCAAAAATGATTCATTTAGGCAAATCTATACCTAACCATATGAAACAGTCTCAGGAATTTAAACAGTATTTTGGTAGTAATTTAGGGGAGCAAAGATAACTTTGTATCTGGATTTAATTTCTGACTTAATACACTATCATCTCCCTGGAATGCTAGTTTCCTCATGGATGGTTTCTGCTCTACCTATAAACTACCTGAAGGCGTTTATGCAGTAATGACTTAAACCTAAAAATAAAATGAGTGTCCTGCGTTTGGAGTGCTTTTAGAGAACATTAGGATTCTGAGCCCTGAGGAACTAATGGTGGGAATGAAAGATTTCATAATAACTGCATAAAACCTGTAAGTACCACTCAAGTGGGGGGCCTGGACAAATTGGTGCCTAAAGCAGAAAAGCTATTCTGTTATTATGTTACAACAGCCAACAATGAAAACATACATCCTTATGAAAGTGTTTTTAGCTGGACACTACCATATTTCCAATTTAACTTTCAAACAGGACATTACATTGCAAAAATACTGTGGAATCTGAGTAGCAGGATATATTTTCGGAGAAACAGTTTCCATTTAGGCTGTAAGACCAGAAAGAATTGAGAATCATTTATTTTTTCTTTTAACATATAACTTAAAAGCATAATCCTTAGCACCTCTGGAAGAGAACCTTGTGAAATGATGTCACCTGGAATATCATTGGAGATTCCTCTCTCTCTCTCTCTCTCTCTCTCTCTCTCTCTCTCTCTCTCTCTCTCTCTCTCTCTCTCTCACACAGGACCTTGAGCTTATCAGTTGGAAACTTCCAGTGCCACTTTTTGCTTATTTACCTAACAATGAGGGTGATGTAATCAGTGCCTGAAAGATTGCTTTCTCCTGCTATGGTGACTGGAGACCTTCCATGTTGTCTGTACTTGTCCCGTAGACACGAGCCCACTATCCGTGTCATCATGGCTGCCTGTCTGAATGGCCATCACTGACTGTGTGTCTTCATTCTGACTAAACCTTGAAATCTCATTAGGAGAAAAATAATAGCAAGACCAGGTAGATCCTTTTTTCCTTCCTACTTCATGAAAATTGTGGAACAAGATGTAATAGATGGATCTGTGAGTTATGTTGAGTAGAATTGCAAACAATGTTAGAGGGTTGTTTTTCTTCTTCTTTGTGCCAGTACTGGGACTTGAACTCAGAGCCTCACACTGTCACTTGTCATCTTTGTTCCAGGCTGGGGCACTACCATTTGAGCCACAAGCTTCACTTCTATGCTTTTGCTAGTTAATCGGAGATATTAGTATTTGGCAGGCCCTTACATCGTAGGATCACTTATAATGTTTCTGGTCTTTCTATATCGTTGTTTGCTGACATGTCCTTTAGCCTGTGAGAGCATCTGGCGGGTCTGCCCCTTTTTCCTCCTGCCTCTGAGGTCCAGGCAGGAATGCTCTGTGGCTCCTGGAGTAGTTAAAGTATATGAAACATGGGCCCCCTTCTTCCCGTGCCCTGTCTCTTCCTTGTATGACTAACTCGGAAGCGTCCTAAGGATGTTTGAGCTGTGCGCCTGCCTCCAGAAGTTCTCGCTATTGCCCACTCCCCACTTGCCAGTCTTGCTTCACGTGCGCATGCGGGCATGCCCACACATGTGTGCGCGGGCGCACACACACACACGCACACACACGCACACACGACTCAACAGTCCCAGTCTGCCTTTCGTGTCGCTTCCTTCCCAGGGCAGTCATTGCAGACTTGCTCACTCGCCAGGCTTCCTGGGTCCCATGATCCTCCAGGACCCCACATGGCTGTGTCCCCCAAGACACCACTCATGACCTCAGTAAGAACTTCATACCAGCAGGTGGTGGTAGATAGTGAATGTTTTGAGCCATTCAGGGAAGTTTGAGTTAGGGAGTAAGGAGCCCAGGAAGGTTGCAGTATCCAGAACCATCTCGGACTGTCCGTCAGGGTCCTCTGAGTGCGTGAATGGCTTCAGGAGTGGAGGCATAGGACTGCTTTGTGTTCATCCCCAGAAAGTAGGGTGGGTGCACGCTTCCTGATGGCTGCAGGCAGAAGCTGAGTGTAAGTAAGGGTGGCCCTGGGCCCCTGCCGTGGAATGAATAGGATTTCTACAAGCTGTAGGGGAGGAGCACAAGGAAAAGATTAGCCCTGAGAAGGGCATAAGTATTTGGGCAAAAGGTTGGAGCAGGGATTTCCTACTCCCCACTTAGAAGGTAGGGCAGAGCCACATATGAGAAGCGTGGTACAGAGAGCGTGGCGGAGACATTTGGGTGTTTCCGTGCCAGACAGAGACTGTTTGGAGGCCGTGAAGCTTTGAAGAGATGGGAGCAGAGTCCTAAGGAGGAGATGGAAAAAGATGAAGCAGGGAAAAGAGGTTCTTGCAATGATCTAGACTACAGATAACCCGATCTAACAGGACACAGACGCCCAGTGTCTCCGTCACTTGAAGAAACCGAGGTCCATGTGTCAAGTGATGGTGATTCAAAGATACACAAAGTAAGACCCTTCACCAGAAAAAGGGGGTGAAGGCAAAGCCACCCCAGTTGTCACCTCCTAGTGAAAAAACAGCAATGTGCAAGAAAAGCCACACGTGGCAATACGCCTTTGCTAACTGATCTGAGCAGCATCAGGCACGAAGGATGCTCAGATGGCAGATTGCAGATCTGGGCTTTGTTCCCAACAAAACACACAGTGCTCTCTGTGTGCCAACCCTGGTAGCTCGGCCAGGAGTCTTCCTGACCAACCGTCAGTGGCAACCCTTTGAACCGTCTCCCTGCTTCTTCCCAGTAACCACTGGGCTCCATTCTCACAGGGCAGCCGGCTGATTTAGAGACTAAGTCACAACATGATACCTCTGGTCCCCAAACCCCACCATGGCACCCATGGCACAAGTAAAAACCAGTATCCTATTGGTGGCAGAATGGTGCTGCTCAGTAAGCATTATCTTTCTGGTCCTGGCTCCTCCTACTCAGCTCATAGTCTGGGTTCAGTGTCCTTGAGGCACCTCACACCCCTGGTGGACTCCCCTAGAGTCCCTTTGGGCTCCCTCAAGTCTCCATGTCTAAGTCTCACCTCTTTGGAGTCTATGTACGTGTCACTGATCACCCTACTTAAGATTGTGACTTGTCCCCCCCATTCCTTCCCCGTTCTCTTCCTTTGTGTATAGCCCATGGCACTGATTGCTTTCTGAAATTATATAGCTTTTATGATTGGTGTGTCTCATCAGACCTATCCACACTGACCCACCCCCATTTGGCTCTTGAGGCAGGAATTCCATCCCTTCTATTAAGTGTTTCATAAATGCTAGGACAGAACTTGGCTTAAAGAAGCTCAGTGATTTTGGTGGCATGAATGAATTTATTTGCGATTACTAATAAGGTCTGGTTCACTCCCCTCCCCCTACACATATGAAGTGGATTTGCCTCTTGAGGGAAAACATTTGGTTTGTCATGGTCTAAATTATATATGTCCCTGATTTTTGTTTGCGTTCAAATGGCCTATTTTCTCTCGAAGACTTTTAGAGCCAAGTTTTATCAAAAATATGTACAATAATTAGAGAGGAAAATGTGAAGACAGTTTTTCAAAGAGAAGAAACTTACTTGGCAAAAGGGTTAAATTGCATTATATTGTGAAGGATTTGTAATCTGCAAGGCTGAAACTGAGTACAAAAGCCTTGTAATTGGAGAGAATAAGGTCCCTTGCCTCTCTCTCTGCCTTACATTCCCTGGATGCATTCCAACTATGCCTAAGACATTGGCAGCTGGCAACTTCTCCATGTTCTTGTCCTTGGGGATATTTCAGTTCTCTCCACAGTCCTGTGGCCCTAAGCGTTACATGCACTTGCACACGTACACACATACACACTACAAGACTCTATATAACAAACCCATGATAGAATGTAAGATGGTGGAAGCGTAATTGTGAAAAAGGACCACAAGAACATTTTTTGTTTTGTTTCCCAGGGCATGGAGGGGTGTTGCCACCTAGCTAGAATTTCTTCTTGAACTTAATCATGCACACCCACAGAAACACTCGCCCTCCCCTGCTACCCTTCTCCATTAAAAAAAAAAATCTGTTGAAGGTAAGTGTTAGTGGCTCATGCCTATAATCCTGGCTAGACAGGAGGCTAAAATCTTAAGAACTCGGATTTGAAGCCAGTAGAGGCTCAATGAGACTCTATCTCCAATTAAGTAACAGCAGCAACAAAAACAACAAAAGATGGGCTAGAGGCATGGCTCAAGTAATAGAGATCCAGCCATGAGCAAAAAAGAAAACTGAGGGCATGAGGTCCTAAGTTCAAGCCCAATACCAGTAGCAATAAGCAAACAAAACAGGAGAAAGAACTTGGACATGTGCAAACCTTCGGGGAGGTCTTCATTAGCTGCCATCTTCTGAGTCACTTTCAAAGTGAGTTGAACCTCTCAAGATTACCAACTGAAGGTTCAGTGTAGAATATGTGGATGTTTTCTAAGAGCTGCTTAGTTAGATACCTCTTTCTTGCCTAACTCAGTAACCCATTCTCATTGTGGACAATATTTCCTTTAAGGGAAGGAAACACTGGTTCTTGGCAACTAAAAAAGAAAGAAAGAAAGAAAGGAAGGAAGGAAGGTAGGAAGGAAGGAAGGAAGAAAGAAAGAAAGAAAGAAAGAAAGAAAGAAAGAAAGAAAGAAAGAAAGAAAGAAAGAAAGAAAAAGAAAGAAAGAAAGTTCATAGCCAGGTACTGGTGGCTCACGTGTATAATACTAGCTACTCAAGAGGCTAGGATATGGGGATTGTGGTTTGAAGCCTGACCAAGAAGGAAGAAAGTCTGTGAGAATCTTATCTCTGACTCATAAAATGGGCCAGAAGTGGTGCTGTGGCCTTGAGCCAAAGAAGCTCAGGGACAGCGGCCATGCCCTGAGTTCAAGCCCTGGGACCCGCACCAAATAAAACCCAAAAAACTAAAACATAAACAAACACCCCCCCCCAACAATGTAAAAATATAACCCTCCTTACCAAGACTGCTTCTTCCCGTATCCTTTCCTATGACTCCTTGCTCACAGGCATGAGGCACCAGTGCCCAGCTACACAGATGATTTTTGTTGTCATTAAAGTTAAATTTGTACGGTTGGGCATCTATAGTTCATGCCTGTAGTCCTAGCTGCTCAGCAAGCTGAGATCTGAGGATTGTGGTTTGAAGCCAGCATAGGCAGGAAAGTCTATGATCTCCAATTAACCACAAAAAGCCAGAAATGGAGGTGTGGCTAAAGTGGTAGAGCACTAGCCTTGAGCTCAGATGCTCAGGAACAGCACTCAGGTTCTGAGTTCAAGCCCCATGGCCAGCACAAAATAAGTAAATTTATAACTGGACACCAGTGGCTCCCATTTGTAATAGTTGCTCCCCAGAAGGCTGAAATCTGAAGATCACCATTTACAACCAACCCAGACAGACAATCTGAGAGACTCTTACTCCAGTTAACTATCAAGATGCTGGAAGTGGAAATGTGACTCAAGTGGTAGAGCATTACCAGCCTTAAGTTGAAAAAAAAAACAACAAGTGCTCATGTCCCTGAGTTCAAGCCCTAGTACCCATGTACACTCAAAATATTTAAGAATATGAAGTCAAATGACAGAATCGACAGAATCGTACAAAATAGTATCTAAATCATGTCATATGCATTCACACGAATTCAACTTGCTTATTCTCAGTTTTATTGCTGTTGATTGTACAATTGCAGCTCTTGCTACTTCTCATGATCCCTTGGGTTTTTAATAGTAGGCCCCAAACTACTTCCATAATCAGGAGAAATTAATAAATGATACCAATCTTAGAATGTATAAGTATAAATGTCTAACTTAGCAGGATACCCAGTGGTATATGATAACTTTTAATGATGACTTTTCTTTAAAGTTTCTTCCCCAGTGGTTAACAAAGGAAAAGCAGTTTACTTAAATGCCCTTAGTACTCAGGTTTACATAGTACAGGTTATTGAAGCAGAGAAGTCAATAAATAGACACAGCATGGCTTATGGCCTAGAGGAAGGAACAATTTCCCAGTCAGATGGTACTGGGTTAGACTCAAGGCTGTGGTGGCAACCGTTGGTAAGTTACTTAAAACTTTTGGACCTGGAGGTTTCCCACCTGTGAAGCAGGCACAGTGATTACCTATGTTCTCAGATGGCCATTGTGGGGTAGTACTGAGTTACTGGAGTATGAGTAACTGTGCATTTAGCACAGAGTACTCAGGAAGCAGGTGGCTGTAATTATGAGATTCCCTCAGGAAAACACAGCACTTCCTTCAAGAAAACCAGGCATGGAACGCTGACTTAGGAAGTAATCAGTCACCTTTCAGAGCAGGACTACTGTAATAATTGTGTATTTGTTTCCTGTTACCTCAACATGGCAACTTACACATTTGTCTTCTAATGGTTTTGATGGATCTGAAATCTGGGCACGGCTGCGCTGGCTCCTTTCCTTACAGTCTCTTGAGGGTGACCCCGGGCTGGCTTCTCCCCAGGAGGCTGGGCTACGAAAGCATCTCTGTTCTGTGCGAGCACACGGTGCTGCCAACATTTGATTCCTGGGGTTGTAGGATTCATGGCAACTTGCCCTTTAAGCCAGCAAGAGGGGAAGACAAGAAAGACATGACGAGACGTGAAGGAGATGGTATCTCACACGAAGCAATGTTGTCCTGGGGCTGCTGCTCTGTCACTTTTGACATAGAATGCTGGTTAAAAGCCAGTCACAGGCTCCTCTGCCTGCACTGAAGGAGAGACACAGAGGCATGAATGCTGGGAAGGGATTATACACAAATAGTGCTATGAGCACGTGTGTTCCAAGCACAGAATAGGCAAATGCAGTGTTTTAGAACACAATCCATAAGAGTTGAGAAAAATACTGGCCTGGATTTTCAATGGCATTGGTTGAACAGCAAGATGAAGCCATACTGCGTATGCTTAGTACTAGTGGCCAACAGCAGGACTGCCTGAGGCCCTCTGAGATTTGGAGTACATTGAGGCTGTGACTCTTTGCCTGGAAAAAAAAAAATTATCTGAGATCTTCCAAATCTGTCTTCCAAATCTGGGGAATGGTTCGGGGACGCAACACTTCCTTTGTAAAGAGTAAGTCATTGAAGTAGGTTTCCAATGTAGCTTTAACCATCTCTGCTAACATGGACCACTTTTATTGCTTGTGCAGTCTTTAGAATAGGCACTTATTTCACTGAAAATCGACATCGTTTCACCCAGATTGATGTTTGAGCTTTAACCTTTCATTTGTTCTCCAGATTGAAAAGAAAACCTTCGGGGTTGTTTAGCCTTGGCCCTCTCCAGTGAGAGGCGTGGCACTTAGCATTCGCTGCTGGCATCCTGCCTTATACTACTAGCTTGGTTTCCCACAGTCAAATTGCAATGCTAAGATTTTGTGGATGTTACAAAAGCCACAATGAGATTAGTACTATGAAGGAGGAGATTGGAAAAGTAAAGCGTTGGAATGATTTGAAAGTATGTTTGTATTGGGGAAGTGAAGACAGGATGTTTGACCATAACTCTTATAAGGATTTAAAAAAAAAAAAAGACACTGAGACTCCTGGTGCTTTTTTCCTGTTACAGTCAGGTGTACTGACTACACCCAATTTCTTTCTTTTTCTTTTGCTCCTTTTTAAATTTAAATTTCTGTTAGTGTGGCTTGAACTTGGGCCTTCCAACTCTCTCTAATTCAGTGTGTTCATTCATGGCTGGTGCTCTACACGTAAGCCACAACTCTACTTCTACTTGTCTACTAGTTAATTGAAGATAAGTCTCAAAGATTTGTCTGCTTGAGTTGGCTTTAAACCAAAATTCTCAGATCTCAACGTCCTACGTAGATAGGCAAGATCTACCAGCGTCCAGCAGGGAATTTACTTTCTTAGGGAACTCTTGGGGAAATTGCTTAACCTTGGTAAGTTCCCTGGAAATACTAAGAGCTGCCTCCCGATTGTTGCCAGGAAGGTAAGTTGGCAGTAAGAATCCACACATTCACTTACACACTGACTTCTTTACCCTCACCAACCTAGAAGCCCTCCTTTCATTTCCTTCTGGTGCCTGTTCCCAGTGCAGACATCACCCAAGGAAGTCAGACACGGGGGCTCACACCTATAATCCTAGCTACTCAGGGGACTGAGACCTGGGAAATCATGGTTCAAAGCTAGCCTAGGCAGAAATGCCCATGAGACTCAATCTCCAAAGTAACCAGCAAAAAGCTGGGCTGGAAGTGTGACTCAAATGGTAGAGCACCAGCTGAGTAATAAACAAGCCAAGTGAGAGCATAATATTCCGCCTGGGTTAAAAAAGATGAAAAATGAAGGTACTGGTCTGGAGTGGCTTCATGAGCTCCTACGGGGATACAGTGGCCAAGAAATGCACAGTTTGCTCATAGGTAGACCTGTGGCTAAGAACTTGTCATCATAGCATGTGTATAACTTACAGTTTTTCTTGATAAGAATTTTTAGTGTTTTTTCCCATCTCATTTTAATGCTTAGGGTGTGTGTGTGTGTGTGTGTGTGTGTGTGTGTGTGTGTGTGTGTGTGTGTAAAATATATCATGTCTTCTGAGTGCACAGACAATGTGCATACAACTTAGGGCATCCTAGTGTGTGCCTTCATCAGACTTAAGAATAAGAGCTCAGCCAGTGTCTACAAGCTCCTGTGTGCACCCATCTTTTCATTAATCTCACTTCTCAGCTTTGAGTTCGATTAATACAGTTTCCTGCTGTATTAACTTTCCTACTTTAGTCATTTTCCTATAACATCCTTATTTTCTCTTGCCTTCTTGTCTTTGGAGCTCAAGGTGACCACAGATTGTGGGCTAGCCTTGCTCTTGGAGGACCCAATGTACGGTGGCCCTTATGCCTTAAATAGTTATGCATTCTGCAGTCCCCTATGAACTGCATGTGCTGGCCACTTGATAGATGTGGAAACTGCGTTTCAGAATGTTTTAGGTCAAAGGTCAGCCTGATAGGAGAAAGAAAAGAGCTGAGATTGGAGCTGAAGTCTGCTTCTTTCCAAATCCCTTCCCATGTCTTCCACAGCTAGGCTGTCTGTGGGACTATGTGTTGGGACCATTTAATGTACTATTTTTATTAATTAATTTATTTTATCTTTTAAGTAATTGTATAGTGGGGTTTCAGCACATCCACTTAAGTGCACAATGCGTCTTTGATCAGATTTACCGCTGCCATCTTTCTTTCTCCCTACCTTTCATCTATCCCGTCTTCCCATTCCATGGTTTCCCCGTTCCATTTTGACATCCGTACATTGAGTAGTACAACTATATTAACCCACCATTCCTCTCCCCATTCACTATTTCCCCTTAGCTCCCCACACCTCCTACCCAGACACGTTCAAGCTTCCTGCTATTTGTTTTGTTAAAATAAAGTATTTGTGAGAAGAACACACAAGACGGAGCTCTAATTTTCAAACGTGAGGATGCTAGGTGAAGGCAAACTTCCACAAGACGTGTAGAATTTAAAAGCAATGTTTCTAAACACACGGAGCAGCATTCCGTGAAGAGCTGGAGGGTCTTTAGTGTTGCGTTGTCTAGTCTCTTCATTGACCCCGCTCTCACCCCCGTGCTTCTGACAAGTCTGAGCTTTTGTGTGCTGAGTAGCCCCCTGGTGTATGTTCTGCAGTTGTGCATCTGTAATTACGGTACATCGTGGGAGGGGGCCCACTCTGCTCCCTTGCTTCACCGTGGAGACATGGCCCTGCTGGGTCTGAAAGAATAAAATGGTTGCTATGGTTGCTGAGCCAGCTATACTCTCCAGCTCAAAACTGGCTAGAAAGGGCTGCTTATCGGTGGAAGGAAGGAAGACTGCGGTGGTACAGACACCACTGCCCATTCCACGCCGCAGGTCCCCTCGGGGTGCATCATTGGCTGCATTCTGTGGACTCTGAGATGCATGTAGAAACAAAACAAGCAATGCCGGGTAGCTTAAGTAGAACAAAGCATCTTTCCTGCAAACAACTGATCCTTCTTTCCAACTGTGGTGGGGTACCTCTGATTACATTTAGTAAATTGGCAGATTAAACGGACTAACTTGTTGATATCCGTGTCACCATTAGCTTTGTCACTGTTAGCTTTGAGTTATAGAAATTCCCTGTCAGTGAGCAGGAGATAGCAAAAACACTACTGGGATTTTTTTCTCTGATGACCACCTCTTGCGAGGACAGTCGGAAGAGCAGAAGATGGCAGAGACTGCGGCGTATCGGATTAAAAAATTTAAACCACAGGTATCCAACCTAAATAATACAATTGGTTTGAATGTGCTAAATCATGCCTGAATTAAAATATATTTTTCTGTTTGTGTGTACGGGTGCTTGAACTTGGGGCCTTGAGCTCTTATTTGGCTTTTTCTACTCAAGGCTAGTGCTCTACCATTTGTGCCACAGTTCCATTTCTGGCTTTTTGGGTGGTTAAGTGGAGATAAAAGTCTCAGCTGGCTTAAAACCACTATCCTCAGATCTTAGCCTTCTGAATAACTAGGATTATAGGCATAAGCCACCAACACCAGCTTAAAACAGATTTTCTAAAACTTTCTTTGTGGGAACTATTCAGCGTAGAAATGATTTTATGTGGTTTGACTTCATAGCTGAAGCATAAAACCATGTTTTGTTTTTAAAAATTATAGTAGTGTACTGTTTTTCAGCTATGATCTTTGGAGCAAAAACCAACGGCAGGGAAAAATAGTTTGTACCAATTTCCTGAAGTTTATCTTTGGGTTTTTGTAAATTATTTTGACTCAAATAGAATTGCTACGTTGAATAATAAAAATACACAGTCATGGTTTTAAGTCATTTTCTTATAGGAGGTGAATTCTGGAAGTAATAAACCTCATGTGAAACTCAGGTTAGCGTTCAAATTACTCTTACTTTCCTCTTGTTTAACTTTGTAATTATGTTCATGGTCTCTCCTCCTCCCGTACCCCGCCGCCTCTTCCCACCACAGTTTGAACTCAGGGCCTCATACATGCTCAGCTTCTGTGTTCAGCTTGCTTGTTGGTGTTCTTCTACCTGAGTCACGCCTGCAACCCAGCTTTTTGCTGTTCTTTTAGAGATGGAGTCTTTTGGACTTTGTTGCCTGGGCTACTCCTAAAACCATGATCCTCCAGATCTCAGCCTCCTGAGCGGTTAGAACTACAATTGTGAGCCCAGTTTAGAGTGCTATCTTTGGTGTTGCCCTGCTGCTGTCGTGCGGAGTCTTGAGTGGAAAGCCAGTGTGCTTTGCTTTCAGGCTGGACTGAAATGCTTTCATCCGCCGTGGGTGTATCTGGTTACTTGCACTGTTGGAAATGTCCACTTACAATCTCGGGTCCTGCATGACTTGACTAGACTGTTGAGTTCTTTCCCAATGCTTTATCTAAGTGGAGCCCCTCCCTGAATGATCAAAGGTGGAACTGACTCTCGCAGTGGCCTTGACTTTTAAGTCATCGTGTGCTGACAGAGGCGCTTGCCTCAGCAAAAGCAGGGTCAGGGTAATGTCTAGGCAGCAGGCCTGCGAGCACCTTCCTCCCACCAGATCCTCTGCCCCTGGGTGTCCTCAGCCTTCTGCCCCTGCCTCCTGGCGGCCGGGAGCTGGCAGAGGCTTTGGTGACTTTGGTCGGATGCCTTCAGAGCCAGGCAAAGGCAGTCTAGTGGAGCCTCCATTCCTGGATCATCTGCTTTCTGCATTCTCCATTCCGTTCCCACCTCTCCTTCCTGTGGCTCTCCTGCTGCTGCCCTCGGGCATTCGCGTGCTTCTCTGAATGACCAGCTGTGCAGTGGTGCTTTTTCTTCTTGGGGGGAAGATCCTATGCCTCCCAGGTGGAGAGCGGCCCGGGGGCCCCTTGGAGGAGCCCCAGATCTCGATATGTGAGCACAAAGTCAATGTTCTCCACTCGAGTGGACCGTTTCAGACGTTTTAAAGTTTTCACATCCAAACTCAAGATGCTGTAAACCTCCTTCCCGCCTCTAACCCTTCTCCCAGCAAGAAAAGAACAGCTTTGGTCTCTCCTCTGTCCTGCATGCCGGACAGCACCCAAACCTCTCAACCTGGGAGTCAGTGCCACAGTTTCTCTACTCACCAGATGTGATCAGTTTTGACTCTTTTGTCTCTTCTACCCTTAGCATGCCTGAAAAGGCTCACCACTATCTAGTCTTTTCTGGCTCAGTCACTAGCTTTAACTCCAGCTGTGTCCACCCAGCTTTCTCCTTGGGGGTACCTTCCCATCTTACAGAGCTCACACAAGCCCTGTTGCTGAAGGGCCTCCCACTTGCCCGTGGCCCACTATCTGTCCAATCTCATGTAAAGGGCTCAGAGGACCCTGCCCTCTGTCTAGAGGAAGTCACTTTCTGTGGCCTAAGCTCTTAGGGCCTGCATGGTGCTCACAGGAGAGACTTCAGTCCCTTAGAAATAGATTACACATGAGGCCTAGCACAGGCCCACCCCAGTAAGCACCTGGAAATTATGGATGGGTGGATGGGTGGGGGAAGGAAGGAAGGAAGGAAGGAAGGAAGGAAGGAAGGAAGGAATAGCAGGTACCATGTCAAGCAATTGACACGGGGTATCTACTTTAATCCTGGAAACAGGGCTCAAATTGCTTAAGGAATGGGTGTTGGTGGCTTATAACTATAATCCTAGTTACTCAGAATCATGGTTCTGAGCCAACCCAGGCAGACAAATCTGTGTTATTCTTTATCTCTTGCTAATCAGTTAGAAGCTGAAAGTGGAGCTGTGGCTCAAGTGGTAGAGAGCTAGTAAGCAAAATGATCAGTGGTAGAGAGCTAGTGAGCAAAATGATCGGGGACAGCACCCAGACCCCAAGGTAAAATCTCAGGAATGGCACCAAAACCTAAAAGTTGCCCCCTTTCTCCAGTGCTGTTAAATATATCGTGCAGGCACTGGTGGCTCACGCCTGTAATCCTAGCTACTCAGGAGGCTGAGATCTGACTGAGGGGGGCAGGAAACTCCACAAGACTCTTATCCCCAGTTAACCACCAGAAAACTGGAAGTGGCGCTGTGGTGTAAAGTGGTAGAGTGTCAGCCTTGAGCAAAAATAGCTCAGGGACAACCTGTAGGCTGAGTTCAACCCCCATGACCGACAAAAGAAAAAAAAATTATAACACTTCTTGGCAAAAAGACATTATTAACCCCCAAATATACTTTTCAGAATCCTTGGGATTTCAGGTTTCGTTTGTCAAGGTCAGAGCTGCCAGGGTGAACTCTGGGCTTGTTCGGGGTATGTCAGCCGCCAGAGCCTCCCTCTGACCCAGGCTGATGATGTAAACATTGGCAAGTGTCTAACATCTTTAAACACTTAACCTGGTTTGTGCCTGCATTAGAAATTCCTAGGACTCTGTGTAGAACTCACTTATGACACTGAAGTTCCATTCTGTCCTATCTGTCAGATCAGCCATCATGTAGTGATGTGACACGGTCAGTGACTCGGGAGGCCGGGGGTGTGGCTCAACGGCAGGCGCCTACCTAGCCAGTGCTAGCGCTCGGGCTTGCTCCCAGCACAGCGGGGCAGTGGCCCTCGAGAAAAAAAGCCGAGCCTTTTCTGAAAAGTCTGTCTGCTTTAGGATGCCAGCCACACGGATTTCTGGAAAAGACAAAATCTTGGAGGCAGTACAGACAATCAGAGGACTGCGGGGTCCCGGGGAAAGAGGAATGAATAGAGTGAGAGGCCAGTGGACTCTCAGGGCAGGGTATTGGGTTGTGGATGCAGAACACCTGTCAGAACCATGGGACGTGTGACAGTGGTAGGCCCTCGTGTAACCCTGGGCCTTAGCTAACCGCGGTGCCTTGATGCAGCTCATCCATGGTAACAAATGGACCACCCTGTTCAAGACAGTAAGAGAGTGAAGTGATGGGTAGGCATGAAGGCTTATTTTCCCTTCAGTTCATCCGTAAACTGCTCGGCACCAGATGAATCGGGATTTGCTGCTGTCTTTAAGCTAAGCCTTTCCCTTCACTAGCAGCAAGTATTCCCTTCATTTGAGTAAGTGCAGACCCCAGACCCTAAAACATCAGTCAAGTCTTTATTATTATTTATTTATATTAAACATTATCTTTATCTTGTACAAAGGGGTTTTAGTTCCACAAATCAGTTTTTACGCACAATGAATCTGTGTGTGTATGAGAGAGAGAGAGAGATAGAGAGAGAGAGAGAGAGAGAGAGAGAGAACATGCACACTGGAGCTTGAACTCACAACCTGGGGCACTAGTCCTGAGCTTTTTCATTCCAGGTTAGTGTTCTGTCACTTGAGCCACAATGGCATTACCAACGTTTTGCTTGTTCATTGGAGATAGCAGTCTCGTGGACTTTCCTGCCTAGTCTGGCTTTGAACCATGATCCTCAGATCTCAGCCTCCTGCGTAGCTAGGATGACTGGCCTGAGCCATGAGAGTTCAGCTTACAGTGACATTGAAATGATGCCTTTGCTTTGATAAATGCAATTGTTCTTCTAAAGAGCTTTGTGTTGTTGTTGCTGTTAAACTTTTTTGTGGCTTAATCTCAGCAAAAGATTTTCAATTAAGTGGAAATAATTTGCGTGTGTTCCCTAGGTTGCCTTCTTTTCCTTTCTTTCTCACCCCCTTGAAACAGTCTCACTAGGTCACATCAGCTAGTCTTGAGCTCCTGAGTCCAGATGATCCTTTCAGCTCCCTAAGTAGCTGAGACTACAGGCATGCACCACCATACCAATCTCTCTTAGTACCTCAGTGCTTGCCTCTGACATGTAAGAGTTAAGCTTGAGGCAAAGAGCTGACTTTAAAGAATCTGAACTGAGGGCTGGGGATATGGCCTAGTGGCAAGAGAGCTTGCCTTGTATACATGAGGCCCTGGGTTCAATTCCCCAGCACCACATATACAGAAATCGGCCAGAAGTGGCGCTGTGGCTCAAGTGGCAGAGTGCTAGCCTTGAGCAAAAAGGAAGCCAGGGACAGTGCTCAGGCCCTGAGTTCAAGGCCCAGGACTGGCCAAAAAAAAAAAAAAGAATCTGAACTGAGGACAAAGGTGAGAAGGAAATACAGAAGTATGCGTCTGCAGGAACAAATTGGTGTCTTACTTGCTTTAAAAATTGTTTAAGCAAAGCACATTTCACCAAGTTGAATTTCAACTTGAGAGATGTCCAATGTGAAATGGCAGGACTCCAAACACCAAATGTGCTGTGCTTTTTGAAAAGGAAAATAGGCTTTTATTTTGCTTTTTCCCTTCTTTATAAACAAAGGTCAGGAGAATGATGAGCAGGAAAGTTAGAACAGGAGTGAATTTAGAGATAGAATTGTTATCCAAAAAAGTTTAATGAGAGATGTAGGAATAAGCGGATAATTTTAGTCGAGTGTAAACTTCTAGAAGTCTACAATGTAGTGTACCTGAAGTTACATGGCCTTAGTGTGTTTTAGGCACCATCTACTGTTAAACTTTTTAAAAAGTGTAAAAAGTGAAATTGTACACAGCACATGTCTATGAAAAGACATGAAAATCAGAAAGTGGTAGCAATTTTAGTCAGCATTGGATATTCGTCCTCTGATGATGTAGCGAGTGGTATTTTTGTTTTTCGTTCCGTACTCCAGGGTCACAGAAGTGTCCATTGGTCAGCAAAGCTTTCTTTGCTGGAGCAGCCGTGTATGGAAGGAGTATGGGAATGGAATGTGGCCCAGAGCCTTCTTACAGCTTTAAAGCCAAGCCTAAAAGAGGCTTGGGAGATACTGAGTATTAGATGTGTAATCATTTATAAGAGGGTTTGGCTTTTGTTTTGTTGAGGGGGGGGGTTGTTTGTTTGCAAGTACTAGTGATTTTGAGTTAAGAAAATTATATGGTCACTTTGGAGTCTAGTTGCTTTCCAAAGAAGAGCTGCTGTCTTGAAATCTCATTTTCAGTGCCAGGAAACACTGTATCTTAAGAATTGACAAAGAGGTTCTCATTTGCAAATGCTTGTTGGAAAATAAGATGTGTATTTAGAAGCCGAGAGAGAGAGAGAGAGAGAGAGAGAGAGAGAGAGAGAGAGTCCCCAGCCCTGCTATGGCCAGGTAGGCTTGCTGGAGGCAAAGGAGACAGACATGGAGGGAAGCCAGCAGCCGGAGACCAAGGAATGGTGGTAGGTAGTGGTGGTGGCTGCTACTTAATCTGTGAGGGAAAACACTTAATAAAATAATACACAAAATTGTTCCTCACATGTAATAAAATAATAAAAATTCTTTGAGGGAACCTCGACATGTTAACATGTTATATTTGAATTGAGTTCATCAGAGCTGACTCTTGAGTTGAGTTGCTAATGTCCGTAACTTACTAGGATTGAATTTCCAGTTCAAGGATGCTGTGGGTTGGGGAATTCCTGTTGGACATGGATCATTGTACAAGGAAACTCTTCTCAGTGCAGAGGTTAAGTCTACAGAGGCCTGTTTCATATCGATGCTGGTTTCTTCACTAATTTTTATGTTAAATGAATTAAAGTTCACTTTTTCGTATAAAATTCTAAAAGGATTTTTGGTTCTGTGTTTGGTGCTCCTTGAGTTTGAGCCTCGTGCTTGCTTATCTAGCTTGCTCGACAAGTACTCCGCTACTTGAGTCATGCCTCTAGCCTGAAGTTTTGCTACTTACGGGGGAGATGCAGTCTTGCAGGCCTTCTTGTCCCCCGCTGGCTTAATACTGCAGTTCTCCAGATCTCAGCCTTGATCCCACTCTTCTCCTGTCTCAGCTTCCCAAGTACGAAGGTTATGGGAGTGTGTCTCGGCACTCATAAATTCAAATTTTTAAATCTGTGTCTGGCTGTTGAACATAATGAGAGTCCTTGTTGCATTTTCACTCACGTCTGTAATATACTTTGGTCAAAATCACCACCCCCACTACCCTTTTTTGTCCTCCCTCTTCCTCCTACCTGTCTCTTTCCTTTTCCCAAATTGTCTCCCTCCTACTTAAATGTCTTTTTCTTTAAAAAGAAAGAAATCTAAAGTCTAAGAGAAAATACAAAGTATTTGTTCTTCCAAGTCTCGTTTCTCTTGCTTCACGTGCTGACCTTGCAGTGCCATGTATGTTCCAGCAAATGGCATAATTTCATTCTTGTTGATTAAATAATAATCCACTATGTACCCATGCCACATTTTCTCTGTCCGTTCATTGGTTGATGGGCATCTTGGCTCATGTCCTAGTTAGGCTATTATGAGTAGTGCTGCAGTAAACATGGATGTGCCTTACATTTCTTCAGATATATGCCCAGGATTGGTTGTAGCAGGACTTTATGGTAGTTCGATTTTTAGTTTTTTGAGAACTTCCATATGATTTCCATATTGGCTGGAGTTTACATTCCCTCCAACACAGAGTATAAAATGTCCTTATTTCCTCTCATCCAACCCCTACCTCCTCACCAGCATCCCAACAGCTTGCTGTGGTGATGACCATTCTGACCAGCTTGAGATAGAATCTCCAGCATTGTCATTTCCTTTGTGTCTAAGGATGTTGAGCATTTATTTACCTACTTATTGACCATTGGCACTTCCTGTTTAGAAGACTGGTCGACTCATTTGCTCATTTGTTAATTGGATTATTCCTTTGGTGTTTTAACTTTTTGAGTTCTTTGTATATTCTGGATATGAATTCCCCCGTCAGATGAAGAGAGCTGGGGAAAGATTTTCTCCCCATCCTATAGGCTCTCTCTTCACTCAGTTTGTTTCCTTTGCTGCAATCCCATTTGTCAGTTCCCAGCAAGTTAATATTTGAGTAAGATTTAAGGTACACGTTAAGGTTTACTTTTTGGCCTGTGGATCTCCAATTGTTCAGCACTGTTTGCTGAAGATGTCCTTTTCCACTGACCTGCCGTTTTCAAGTCTCCATTCACTGTGCTTGTGTTTGTTTGCTTTTCCATTGACCTATGTGTCTGCCAGTACTACATACAGTAAGCTTTTAAACTGGATGGTATAAATCCTTTGATATTTGTGTTTTCTCAGAATCATCTTAATTTTTTTAAGTTCCTTTGTCTCTCTATGAAGCTTATTTTTGGCTTTTCTACACCTTGAAAAGAATTCTGCTGAAATATTGATCAAATTTTGAGAAATTGACATCTTAACTATACTTAGTCTTCCAGTCCATAAATACAGTGAGCCCATCCGTTTATCTCTGATGTCTCTGACTTCTTTGACCAGTGGTAGTTCTTACAGATCTTTAAATGAGAAGCATGCCAAGTACTAGTGGCTTACACATCATATCACGTGAACTGATGATCCGAAGGATCACAATTTGAAGCTGAAAATGGAGCTGTGCTGGGGTGATAGCATGCCATCCTTGAGGGGAGATCTAAGGGAGAGTGAGAGGCTCTAAGGGAACAAGTTAAGGGAGAGCCTACGAGGCTCTAAGTGCAAGCTTCAGTACTGCACTCACAAAAGGAGAAGCATCCGTGCATTCTGGTACCTTCCACCATTTCCATTTTTCTTCCTAATCAAAAATGTTTATTTTTAATCCAATCTGAATTCTTTATGTCCTGTAGTAGAGATACTAGAAAGGTCAAGCATCCTGTCCACATTGCTGTCTTCCTCAGTGTTGGGTCCCGGTATTTACGACAGGTTCCAGGACGCAGACCGTGCGTCCCATCCCAGTTCTGTCAAGCAAGTCGCCTTCTGACATGCAGCTCACGTCACCATTTCCTATTTCTCCTCTTTATTTTCAGTTACAGTTTCTGTCTTTGGCAAAAAGCAGGCAAAATCCAATTTGTAATGGCTAGAACTAGCTGTCCACTTAAACAATAGAAAACTGAGTCATAAATTCTGTCTTCATAAAACTCCTCCATACTTTTGGAAAAATGACTCATTTTTAGGCAGCATCTGCCATTGCTCTTTGCCAAAAGTGATCTAACTTGGATAAGTTGATGATTTGTACAAGTTTTGGAGCCCCTGTAGAGAAAGCATTAGAACTGGAGACCATCCTGTGCATGTCCGTCTGCCAGGTTTATCGGTCCATCAACACACGTCATGGTTGTGTTCTGGAATGTTCTACTACAGTTCTTCTCAAATGTTAGCTTCTTTAGAATCACCTGGAAAGCTTACTAAAAACCCACGCTGCCATGTACCGCTCTCGGAATTTCTAATTTTATCAATCTGGAATGGATCTGTCACTTTTATTCCTAATAAGTTCTAAAAGTGTTGCCAAGGCTGCCGATTTGGGGTCTATTTTGTGATCCATGCTTCTCATTTATCTGTGTAACCACAAAAAAAGTGATAAACATAAAAGATAACACCAGCCCAAATCTCCCTAGCTTCTCCCGCGTTCACAATGAAAATCATTCTACAACAAGGTGTTCTCACGCTGTCAGGAGTCCGCCTCGAGGAAGGCCTCACCCATGACCAGCGCATAGGGAGAGAACAAAGTTGGATCATCACCTTGTTTTTACTTAGCCAGGACGGAGCTGATCCTAGAAATCCCATAGCTCCTTGTTGTCCTAAGACGACTAAGTTTCTTTCTTACCTCCAGGTGGTACAAGATGCTTGAATTTATTTCTCACATGTAAGGCATTCTAAATGTTGTAGATTGACAGCAGACATAACTTAGAGGCAGGGAAGACTCAACAGCATTTGGAAGGAATTTACAACATGGCTGTGATCGACCCTACAATGCTTCTCTTATCCAGTGTCTTAAGAGGGCAGAACTGGTGTGGTAGAGCAGAAACCTAATCATGGGCAGAAGAAACCTGTTGTTTGGACCTTGGGGACTTGATGCTGTGGCCTTGGGAAATGTTTGCTTTATTTGGATGTCAGTTCAGTCAGGAAACCAAGCACTGTTTGTTTGTTTTTTAACATAATCATTTTATGTTCCTTTTAGACCTTAAGGGTTTGATTTTATATTTCTGTTTAGTTCAAGCTTTAGTACACGATATCTTTAATTTTGTCACATCACTTATCTGCATAAATTTTTGTTCATACTTTAATGTCAAAAGAGGAAAGAAAATATAATGACAAAACATCAATTTCTTTTTAGTTCTGATTTTTTTTTATGGGGGAGGGGGTCTGGTACTGGAACTTGAACACAGGCCTCACTCTTTTGCTTGGCTTTTTCTACTCAAGGCTGATACTTTACCTTTTGAGCCACACTTTCACTTCTAGCCTTTTACTGATTAATTTGAGATAGATATCTCTCTGACTTTTCTACTCAGGCCAGCTTTGAACTATGACCCTCACAGCACAGCCTCCTGAGTAACTAGGATTACAGGCACGAGCCACCATTACAGGGCTCCAGTTCTCAGTTTCAGTGGAATAAATACTTAAGCCATTCAAAATCTTGCCAAATTAATTCTCCCTCCTATGTTGAAGTAGGAAATTTGCCCGACTTTCTAAAATGCACGTTATCACTTTTGAATCTGCAGATGTCATATAGCCAAGGCACAGCTGGCTAAGAGTTGGTATGTATAGCCATGGGGGGCGGGATCTCATCTCTTCCCATCCAATCAGCTGTGTAATAATAGCTCAGCTTTCATCATCTAGCCCTGAATAAGACAGGAATTATCAGCAGTCTATTCTAGGGCATAGTTTTCTTCTAAAGTGCTTTGAGGAGAGAGAGAGAGAGAGAGGAGAACAAAAAGTTCATCTAGTAAGCAATGAAGAGCTCCTGATTAATATTTACTTTTCTTTTAGTTGAGTTCAATTGGATGATTGAGAGGACACAAAGGGGGCTGAGGGTGGGCAGGAAGGGCTTTGAGATCTAAGGGTCTTGCCCCATCCTTATTCACCTGGCTCTATACATAACCCACTTGACCTATTGAGAGCATTATTTACCTGCCTTTGGCGGAAGGAAGGAATTACCTGTTTTCTGGAGATAAGATTAGATAGATCCCAAGAGGACTTTTGCCCTATGCCTTTTACTTATAAATTGTAGACATCCTAAACCCTTCCAGGAATGTCCACATAACCTAATCTCAGGAGCCTGTAAATCTGAGGTACATGCTCTAAGATGGGAATGATTCTCATTGGACCACTTACTGTTAAGATAGGACCCCCAAAGTAAGACATGGGGTAACTTCAGCTTCAAATTCACCTTGGCATCCAGGAAAGTCAGAGTCAAACTGCCTTAGGTTTGGATTCAGTATTGACCTTAGCCCATAGCGGTACTCCTAATATCCATCTGCCTCAAGTCCTGCTTGTCTGTGCATTTGACTGTTCAGAGATCCCTAAGGCAGGGCAAAATGGGTGCATCGTGGTAAAGGCCCTTAACAATCTCTTAATAACACTAGAAGCTGTGGGAGGCCCTCTGGTACTGCTTTTCTTCAAGGGCACCCTGTGTTTGAGAATCGGCTAATACCAATCCAGTGACACACCAACTAAAACTATGATTATGAGAAAAAGGGATTGGAAAAAGTATTTGACTGGTCAAGCTACATGTCTGAGCACAATGGAGGCCATGATTTCTCACTTTGCTTTTAACATGAAGCCACAAAGAATTTCTTTGTTAAGAATCAGAAAGCAAAAGGGCTTAACAATCCAGAGGAACAAATGATATCATGGCCTTGTTGAATCAACTGAGAAATATTCTGATGCTACAGAAATTCTTTAACCTTATAAACCAGGGTATTCACATTTTTTACTTGATTGAATGGAAGACTTATCTGAAAAGAAAATTAATATAAATAGCATCAGTAGAGATTGAGAGAACAGTTCGCAATGTAAGGCTGATGGTTTCAAATCTGACTTTTTTTGGTTCCTTTCTAGCAATCTTCTGTGTGTTGATGGTATATCCAGATAGTGCTCACATCATACTCGATCACAAATGCGTTCCTGGCTCAGTGTGTTAGCGAGGAAGCTATCTGTTCGTCATCTCCCTTTCCTGGAGGACACTCGGGCCTGTGCATTATGCATACGAGGCTGGGGTGTTGGGTAAGGGTGCTCCCGGGAGGCTGTATAGGCCTGCTCTAAGTCTGCGTTTGAGGGGGGGCTGTGTCTTGGCATTTTCAAATATAAGACGTTACCTGATACTCAGAGAATCTTGGCTGAAGCTTAGCGGGCCCTTTCTGAATTAGTTTACTGTTGTCTTATGATACTTAAAAAAAAAACCAAAACACCCAACTCTGCCATTGTTTGCTGATGGAAATTGTTTCATGCTGTCAGGAAATTGTTAAGCAGTTCTAGGGTTTCTGACGAAGGGGGTACCCCTATTCTCCCTGTCAGCAAAAAGAAGTTGAGCTTTTGCCCATCCGACTTAAAACTAATGTAGGACTTAAAATCTGGAGCCATGCATATTTATAAATACTACTTAATAGGAGACAGTACGTTCGTTGATTTAATGGTTAAATATTTGGTGTTTTTTTTTTTTTTTCAATTCTATGTGAGGAAGCATGTTAAAGTAGTCTAGGGAAGGGAAGCCAAGAAGGAAATCCAGGCTGCCTCGTGCTGCCGAAGGGTGAGGGGAAGAAAGGTAGGCTTTGGGGTTAGAACAGGAGCTCACACCACAGGACCTCCTTTGGGAGACAGGAAAATAGGGATTTTAAAAACAAAAAATGAATGGGCTAGGTTTGACGCTGTATTCAGGAGGCCAGTGCAGAAGGACTGAAAGCTCCAGTCTACTCTAGGCTACGAAGTGAAAACCTGTTTCAACACACACACACACACACACACACACACACACACACACACACACACACATCAGCAATTAAAGGAACTGGTAGTAATGAAAAAGTTATAGAAATATTTTTAAAAACAAACCTGTGACATAATATGTGTTCCTTTACTAAAATAAGCCCCAGGGGAGGTATATAATGACTATTATAATTTTTAAGTAACAAAGAGCATAAATAATAACTTAAAATTGTCAGCAGCTGTAAAGTGATACAAAATACATTTATTTGCATTGTTGGCAAAGTCACAGGTACTGCCAGGGCCTGTTGCGATTGGTGGTATACATTTATAATTGAAGGAAAATACTAGTGCTCAATGAAAAGAAAAACACAAGTATTTTCCAAAGAGCCCATGGGTCTTGGATTCTGATCCTCTGTTGCCTCCTGGGCTTTTGGTTATTAAGATCAAGAGTCAGATCTTGTTGAGCTGGGTCCTGGTGGCTTAGACCTGTTATTCTAGTTATTCAGGATGCTGAGATCTGAGGACCCTAGTTCAAAGGCAACCTGGACAAACCTTACCTTTAGGTTTTCCTAAGGGCTATTGTCCCTTAAGGAGTCTTAAGACATGGAGTAAAATATGGGGAAGAAAAAAAGAAAGAAAGCATTATACAATATACAGAATAAATCCACCCGGAAATTTCTCCCTTTGTCTTGTTGATTCAAAGCCTTTACTTGCAAAGAAATTGCTTGTGATCCATTATAAAAGTTTCAGTAGCAATTAGAAATTACACTGTTCTCCAGGCCTTTTGGGCAAAAGCTTTTATTTTATTGTCCATTTGAAGAGTGGGTCCTCTGATGATTGATTAGCTGCAGGATTCAGACATGTCTTGACTGTTTCTAGAAGAGGCAAGGTCACTGTCTTCTCAGATCATTACTATACCTTTGGAGCCCCCAAGGGCTTACATTCTGGTTTAACACATAAACAAATGTGGCCTGATTTTGTTAGACTTCAGGGAACACTCAGGAGAGTAGATAGATACTCTGATTTTGTCTTCATACTTTTTTTAAAGCAAATACACCTACAGGGCGTAAGGATATATTCCTTTTCTGGTTGGTCACTGAAGAGTGTGAGCTCAGCTTTGTCTTGGATGGATTTAAGGTCAGGATTCTGCAGTGTTTGATCTGTGCCCTCGACACAAGTGTGAAGTCTGTGAAGCAATGGCGTTTCAGGAATGCCTTGTCTCTTGGGTCTGGGCTAACACTCCATTTAATGTCTCCTTTTCATCAAAACCAGATTTGTCGTCGTCTCACTTATTTCCCAGTGTCTGGCCAAGTGAATGATCTTTATGAAAACAAACTGGCAGTCACTCAGGCCAGATAAGAGGGGTGAGCTTCTTCACTGAGGAAGGGAGCGGTGAAGGGGAACAGATGGAGAGGTCTCTAAACAGCTGCAAGAAGGTGTGCACGTGTTCATGGGAGATGCTTCTTGTCCCCAAGGGCTCTTGGAATCCAAAGATGCTTGAGGACCCACAGGGCTTCTCCCAGAACACTCCAAAATACATGATGCATACAGTAGGCATTTCTGCCTGCAAGGATTGTAAACAGTGATCTGATAGGGCTGAAGAAACGCAGGGTTGCAGCTTAGTCAGCATGACCAAATATATAGAGCTAGCAATAGGATAATTCAAGTCACGAAGGGTGAAGTTTATAATTAGCACTTTGATCTCCAGAGAGCGGCAGGACTTTAGGAAGCTGCTGGGCGTTGGCCACCATTGCCAGCATTTCCTGAAACCCACCCACTTGATGATGCATGTGGAATGTAAGCGCTGGAGGTGAAGAAAATTGCTGTTTGCCATTTTCACTGTTTTCTTCCCTTCATCTAAATATTGGAATACCAAAGCACAATGTGTTTTAACTTGTCAACGAATCTCTTTGTTTCATGGGTTTCTTCTGATACAATCAGAAGGATGATTTTATTTTCTCTGAGTGCTGTTTTCCTATCATCCTCTCGTGTAAAGATCTTCCCTTTGTTCCCCCAGCAAGCCTCAACTTCTCTGGCCATCTGAATCTCAGGTGATTGCTTTGTATTTTAACCACACAGTTCTCAGTTTCACCATCATGAATCTTTGTCTTAGATGAGGGGGTTTCTTGTCAGATGTTCCTTATTGTTTTTCTGTCCTGCCATTTGTGATATATTTTTTTCTCTTGGCCAAGTTCCATCCATTCTTTACTAGATTTAATTTTTAGGGGACATCTGCTTTGTACAGGAGGGAAAAAAACAACTCTTGTAAGGTATAGCACAAAATAAAATTTGTCTGTTTAACAGTTCAGTGCTACTTTCAACTACCAGCTACGTAATTAACTAGGTCTTCTGTCATGTGAAAATGTGAGCCCCCTTTGTTCAAATGCTCAGAATTTCAAGAGGGCAAGGCAGAGCTTTAAACCAACATGGGGTATCTGATCACCGTAGAGTTCCCATGGATCTGTGTGTCAGTGAAGCTGAGTCAGATCACAGAAAGTTTCTCTCCTGTCCTAGAAAAAGACTGAGGACTCCTGGAGTCTAGGTCTAGGGCCTGCTCAAAGGGACAGGAATTAAATTATATTGCATAGCTACTAGATATTGTTCCAGACCACACTGGAACAGAGTGGATTTGTGTTATGCCTAGTTGGGACAAGTACGGGTGAGGATGTGAATAAGAGAGAATATTTTAATTCTTGTTTTATTGGCTGTGGTTGCTGAAAAGCTAAACTACAAAAAGGGAATAAAGTAATGTTAATCCTGTTCCTTAAAACTATTGTTTATAATACGTACTCATTGAAGTAGCTTCCTAACAGCATGTTCTTGAATAAGTTTGAAGGATTATTAGTTTGAATAAAATGTTTCCTATCAAAGTGTGTGCTACTTAAAATTTTTAAAAAGAAAAAGAATTAGTAAGCCACTCCCTTTCATCTCAATGTTAAATGTTAAGACCCTTCTTCATCTATTGAAAAATTGAGTTTTTCATAGGACATTGGCAAAATATAAAATTATTTAAGGCTGAATATGTTTTATATGTATTATATATCTTTCACCTGCTAATTTCACAGTGGAAGGAAGAATTGTGGCTCTAGGATTTGGTGCTCTGAAATTGGACACTGTCACTTTTGTGGTTAGTTTTCTTAGTGAGCTGTGTGCCTAGCTTTATGGCAGGCAAAATGTGAGAACACCTTTCAGTGCGTAGCCTACATTTCTAGGAAAAAGATCTTGTACTTAATCAAGTCCCTTTGGCAATTTTCAGTGACTCAGAACCCTGATATTTGCATAGTGATTCAGCAGCCTAGAGACTGACTACTGAGATAAGTTGACTAAGATAACTCCCCTGCTTTGTGTTTTCCAGAGGTTAAAAGAAACCTGCCTAAGTAGTCTACTACTTAGTCTCTAGAAACATGTTGTTGCCTAAATTGTCACTTTGAGAGCTCAGTGGTGTTAGAGTGTCAGGAAAGTACTGTTTCAGAGACCTACAAGGCCAGTTTGGGACAGTTGACATTAAACACTGCAGAATTCCAAAGTGCAGACCGCTTGGCAAGTTTGAGTTCTGGTGCATTCTGTCCAGAACTCTCTCTCTTTTTTTCAATAGTGCTTTTGTCTTCCTGCTAAAGGTCAGACTGTAGTTGTGGAGTACTGGTGTTCTCTTCTGAGAGTTACTAGGGGAAGGGATGGATTGACTTCATTTTAATATTTAGCACAACCTATCACAGTGGCAGAGAATAAAATAGTTGCATTTTTAAGCTCCTTGTAAGCAGCTCTCTATTCTGATATCAGTGGACTTCTGGAGTTCTCTGGCTCCTTTGACTCCTCTGCCACTCTTCACCTTGCTGGCTGGCGTGAGCAGAGCCAGCATGTAGTTGCCTGTAGGGTCCAATGGAGTTGGAACCCTCAGTGGGTCATGTTGGCGATGCTCAGATTGAGGCACTGCTGCCGTGTGGTACCAGGGCAACTTGGCAGAGCTGTTAGGTAAAGAGCCAAGTATTCCTGCTTCCCTGAACGTATGTGGTAGACATGCTCCTAGTTTACCTGATAAGCTAATACCTAGACAAGGGTGAGGTTCCAGCACGGAGTCCTGTGTATCAGGGCCCTGGCCCCTTCTCCGTGGATGTTATTCTTATGCCTTATAGAAATAAGAGGTTCAAAGTTCTCCAAGTCTTCTTTAGGAACTTGAAAATAGAAAGGTGTGTTCTTTTGGACAGATTGTTTGAAGTGCTAAGTTTGCTTCATACTCTTCTAAGAAACTGAGCAAACAAAATCAACCCTCCTAGCTTTGCCTTCAGTAGCAGAACTGACAATCAGGTATGAATTAGGTGCAAGTAAGCCATGCCACTGTTTTCTTTATCCAGCAGATGAGGAGGGAGGGAGGGAGGGAGGGAGGGAGGGAGGGAGGGAGAGAGAGAGGGAGAGAGAGAGTGTTAAAGACCCACGGGGGGCCGGGAGTGTAAAGGAGATGGTTATCCCTGCTAGGGAACATGATCTGACATCCACATGCGGCTAGATTATCCTGGGCGGCCCTGGAGATGTCCATGGGCAGCAAGTGTCCAGGCCACAGGGCAGAGGTTGTAAACACTGGTAGTGTGAGTGGACAGCAGGTGCTGAGCCTTTCACTTTCTCTCTATCCTCACCAACTCTTATTTTCTGTGTTATTTGTTTTCTTGCTTGTTTTGTTCAGAATTGTCATCCTTATGGGGGTGCAATTATATCGCACTGTAGTTTTGATTTACATTTTTCTGATGTTTCTGTTTTTGTTTTATGTAGTTCCTTCTAGTGTACTTTTGCCATTAAGAAAACACTGCTTTTAAGCTGGGTGCTGGTGGTTCATGCCTGTAATCCTAGCCACTCAGGAGGCTGAGATCTAAGGATCTCAGTTCAAAGCCAGCCCAACCAGGAATGTCCATGAGACTCTTATATCCAGTTAACCATTAGAAAGCCTGAAGTCAAGCTGTAGTTTGAGTGGTAGCTAACCTTAACTGAAAAAGATAAGCGATAGGCCTAAGTTCAAGCCCTAGTACCAGCACACACACACACACACACACACACACACACACACACACACACACACACACACACACACACGAAAGCACTTCTTTTAAAGAATGTGCTGGAAGGAGCATACTCCCTCTGCAAATTTATAACCATTCTTCTCAGAACATATTCAGGCAGCATATTTTTACTTCCTCTTGAAATACTGTAAGCACTTCAGATGTGGTTTCTTCCACATGCAGTATTTAACTGTTATCTTTTAAAAAATTACTTGTGAGCATTTAAAAATGAAGAACTCACAAACATGTGGACTTCTTACTTCTAGGAAATCCCAAAGCTTGGACACTCAGGCCCAAGTTCCCGTAAGCAGTGCTGGGCTGGGGCTGTTCTCACTGTCTCCCAGTTCCCTCCCCCCCAACACCCAGCCAGCTCCCCTCCCAAAGTATGCCTGGCCCCTCAGTTACCTGGTTGCAAGCGCTATTGGAGTAGATGTTTCTGAGGCTAAAGTTAGTCTGTATTTATTCCAGTTTATGTAAATAATTTAGGTGATTGGTTACAAGTGACTAATACGTGTACTCTACCTAGCTATCCAATACCATCCCTGATGCTTTCTTCCCTGATAAAAATCTGAAATCTCATTGTTATCTCTCCCTCGCACGCCTGGGGTGGGTCTTGGCAAGGGATGGGGTCCCAGTGGTTAAAAGTCACTTGAAATTTGTTTCCTCTTTCCTAGCATGACCTGAAATGGTGCTTTCTCGCTGTCCGTCATGCACATGCGCTGTTCTTGAGGCGTTATTTTCATTCCCTACAGGAATAAGAGGCCCACATCCCTGCATATTTCTTTATCCTCCTTCTGACTCCCTTCCAGGAACTTGGGGATGGTAGGCTGACTTTGTTGTCCTTAGCTCTTTGCGTGTGGGAAGTTGTGAGTGTGTGTGTGTCCTCTCTAGTTAACAGTCTGCTTGTACTGCTACTGTGGGTCAAGAACCAGACTCTCCATGTGTGTCGATGGTCAGGAAAGACCGCAACATCTGTAGATTTTCGATTGTCAAGATGGCAAGTGGCTCCTATGTCTCATAGATAACCAGTACAGGGAGGTGTGGTGTTGGGAAACCCCAGCCCAGGACACCCTCTAGCACCATTTATGACTGCACGGAGCTGGAAGTGCTGTCGCTCAAGCCCTGTTTCCTGAAACCCAAGAAGCCGGCGTGGACTAGAGCTCTCTAATAACCAGCTCCAGTTCCCTGAAGCCCTCGCGTGACTCGCCTTGTGGTTTCAGTCATTCTCTCCGTGTGGTCGTGTGCTTGCTAGTGTGGCAATGCTGTCACGGCGGGTCTTGAGAAGCCTGGTCACTGGCAAAGTCAGCCCTGACAGCCTGTGCTTTGGTCAGAGGAGGACTGGAGGGTGTGAGTGTATCTTAGTGTGAGCGTGTCTCCGTCATGTTCTTTCTGTGCACCCATCTATCTTTTGAGGCCTGTCTTCTTTTTGCTCAGCTGGACATCGTATTCACCGCGAGTGTTTTCATTGTGAGTTTCTTACCAGGTGGAAGTTTGTCTTCTGGCTTCTTCTGGCCCTTCTGTCCCCAGAAACTCATTTCTTCCTCTCCTCCCCCCCAGGCAGAAAGGACAAGATGGCTTTTTATTTATGTCCATTTGCATTTATGGACTCCTTTCCTTTTATGGGGTTGCCACAGATTTTTTTTTTCTCTATTTCTGATGTCTATTTTTAATTCAGAACAAGGATGGCATTGTTGGATAAGGGAAATGGTACTTAACCGTCTGGCTGGAAATCCCTAGGTTTTGGAGTGAGAATTCATGGCGGCTGGGGGTCAGGTGTCCTGTCTTGACTGTTCTGTAAAGGGAGACCCACAGGTCCCAGGCCGTGGTCTCCTAGTGACCTGTCTTCCTCCTTCTGTTCCAGTCACCACTCCACCCCAGCCCTCTGACCAAAGAGCTGATGATAGACAAATAAATAAGGAAGGAAAATGACAATCACTGACAGAAATTGTAACACTGGGGATCAGAGACCAGCCCTGACTTCAGAGGGCCAGAAAACGTGGGCAGGAACGGGGACATGTGACCGACAGCAGTGTCTTGCTGACTTTGGTGGCGACTTTGATTCTGTGAGTGGCAGGGCTGTCATTACTTATTAACCTCCACATAAACGCCCGGAAGTACAGGCAAGCAAGCACAGCCGCAAGTGCTGCCCCCTTGTGAGCCTCTGGCAGTTGGAGCCTTGGGAGGGGAAGGACGAGGGAGCAGGCTGTGCTCAGAGGAGGGGAGGGCTTGGCCAGCATTCCACTGGTGCTGGTACAATCGCAACGGTTTACTTCTTCAGCTTATTTTGTAATGCTGTGTGTACAGAGTGGGCGGTTGCTTAATTAGGTACTGCAGAGCGTTTATTTGGTCATATGTGCACAGAATTTTTAGAAGTCCAAGTCCTTAGTTCTCCTCCTCAGGGATCATCCCTTCTTGCAAATCTGCGACTACATAGATAACTATACAGAGCTGTCCCCGCGTAAGATCAGCCTGCCAGTCTGTAGGTTCCAGGTCTGAGGATGCAACCAACTGAGGATCAAAATCATTCATTTAGGAAATAAAAACCCCTCAACACATACAGACATTTTTCCTTGTCTAAGCAATAAAATATAACATTTATACAACATTGAGACTGCATTAGATATTATAATTGTTCTACAGATCATTTTAAATGTATGACAAGATGCATGCAAATTAGATGAAAACATTTCATACAAGGAGCTTGAACATTATGGATTTGGCATTCACAAAGAAGAATCCCCTGGAACCAATCCCCCATAAATACCAAGGGGTGACTATATATATATATATATGTATATACAATAAGTATGTGTAATATACATATACCTATAGAACATAAACACGTATAAATATATAAGGTCACAAATGATATAACCATATCTTATATAACTGTGTAACAAAATCATATAAAATATGTTATGCCTATAAAACCATAGAAATGGCTATACACCATATAGCATAGTTGTTCACAGATTTATGCAGCAATGATAATTTCCTAAAACCTTTTAAGCATAAGGAAAACTAGGAGCTGAGCCCAAACAGAAGTGGGTCATAGAAGGTCTCTGGAAACCAGGGGTGTGTCATGGAGAAGAAATGTCTGCTGCTCCAACATTGTGATAGGTATTCCTTAAAACTGTGCCTGCCCCTGAGACAGGATGAGACATTCAATGTAAAAGCAGAGTCCACCACATTCTTCACATTAGGCACATGAGCGACACTGGTTTGTGTTCACCCCCGAAAAGTTATTTACTTTTAAGCTGGACACCAATAGTTCCTTTCTATAATCCTAACTGCTCAAGAGACTGATATCTGAGGGTTGAACTCGGAAGCCAGCTTGGGCAAAAAAGTCTACTTAGACTTCATTTAATTAACGACCAAATAAGCTGGACCGGAGGCATGGCCCAAGCAGTAGAATGCCAGACACGAGTGATAAAGTGGAGTGAGAATGCAAGGCGTTGCGTTCAAGTGCCCGCACAGGTACATACACAAAAAGCCTAATTGTTCCTCCAAAGATAGTAAGCCCTATCTTTGGCAGGATGACTTTCAGTGGAAATGTACAAGGGTCTGTAGCCTCAAAAAAAGGAGAGATTTCTTGGGTTCTTTTCCATGTTGCAATTCCATGTTGCCCCTCCTGGCTTCAGTTTCCTGGTCTTTTGACTCCTAAAGTTCCTAGTTGGTGATAATCATACACCTTTAACAATAAGGCAGAATGAATATAAGAATGAAGTAGGTCCTGGGTATCTACCCAAATGACCACAAACAAGTCCATACCAAAGCTGCCACCACAACCATGTTCATTGCAGCATTATTTGCCATAGCTAAGATATGGAACCAACCCAGATGCCCCTCAGAAGGTGAATGGATCAAGAAGATGTGGTATATATACACAGCAGAGTTCAATGCTTCCATCAGAAAGAATGACATTGCCCCATTTGTTAGGAAATGGAAAGACCTGGAAAAAATTATATTAAGTGAAGTAAACCAGACCCAAAGAAAACTAAGTTGCATGTTATCTCTCATTTGTAAGCACTAGACTATGTCTATGATATTGTTAACAGGGATCCAATTGTCTTGTACATAGGACCATATATAATGAAGCATATGAACATGAACTCCAAGATATGGGAACAAGAGGTTCTTATTTATGTCCTGTATGTAGCTTTTGTTCTTGTCATTTCTCATAGTTTACCTTGTGTCTTGTATATAAGATTATTCAATCTGTGGAAGGGAAAGGGAATCACAGAAACAGCAGGCAAAGGATGAACTAATGCAACATTGATACTTGTCACTATGTTGCATATGAATCTTACAGGAGGGGAGTAGGAAGAGGTAAGCGGGAGAATATGAGGGGTAGGGTAACAGTATTGTAAAACAAATGTACTCATTATCTTATGTAACTGTAGCCTCCCCCCATCATCACCTTTCAAAAATGCAGTGGGTTTTCTTTTTAACTTATTTGCTTTGATCTCTACAAGAGGTCCCCTCCCTACAAGAGGCAATCATTCATCTGTGTCTAAAGACATCATTTGACATCATTTAGGTTAGTGTGTATTCTTTCTGTGTATCTTCTGTGTGTGTGTGTGTGTGTGTGTGTGTGTGTGTGTGTTTATGCAAAGGATGTGGCTGTTTCGTTTTGCTCCTTAGGCTTTTATTTCACTTGGCTAAAGTTTTGATGCATTTTGTTAAGTGTGAATCTGTTTGCTGCTACCTTGCTTTATAGGGCAAAACTCCAATTTTAAAAGCAGTTGAAGCATTTATGGTGACTTTTATCTTACTTTTCTTTTTCTTCTTTATTTTATTTTATTTTTTGGTTGGTTATGGGGCTTGAACTCTGGGCCTGGGCACTGTCCCTGAGCTCTTCAGCTCAAGACTAGCACGCTCTACCACTTGAGCACTACTTCCAGTTTTCTGGTGGCTAATTGGAGATAAGAGTCTATTGGAGTTTCCTGCCAGGGCTGGGTTTGAACTGCAATCCTCAGATCTCAGCCTTCTGAGTAGCTAGGATGACAGGTGTGAGCCACTGGCTCCCAGCCTTCCTTTTCTTTTTAATCTCAATTTTTATTTATCATGAGCCCAAAGAATTGAGGCCTGCAGTAACTCATGCTTGTAATCCCAGCTATTCAGTACGTTGAGATCTGAGGATCACAGTTCAAGGCTAAGCAGGGCAAACAGTCAGCAAGACCCTATCTTAGTAAACAGAGTTTGGGGTGTATGCTGATCATCCCAGGTGCTATGAAGATTGTAGTCTGAAGCCAGGCCCAGGCAAAAATGTGAAACTCTAACTAAAAAATAATAACTATAGGAAAGAAAAAAAAGTCTAGGGTCATAGCTCAAGTAGCAAGTGCCTACATAGCAAGCAGAAGGCACTGAGTTCAAATCCCAATACTGTCAAATAAGTAAATAAATAAATAAAAACAAATTTAGGAAACCCCAGAATTCCACCAAACTTAATGTACCAATTTTTCTTTTCATACATGGGTTGAAATGATACAAACACAAATTTAATATTGTTTTATAATTTTCTGTATCACCTTCCCTCTGTTTTACTAAGCTATCATAAAACTTAATACTGCACTGGGTATTGGAGGCTCACGCCTGTAATCCTAGCTACTCAGGAAGCTGAGATCTGAGGATTATGGTTCACAGCCAAGCCGGGGGAGGAAAGTTTGGTAGACTCTTATCTCCAATTATCCACCAGAAAACTGGAAGTGGTGCTGTGGCTCAAGTGGTAGAGTGCTAGCTAGCATTGAGCTAAAGAGCTCAGGGACAGTCCCCAGGCCCAGAGTTCAAGCCCCAACACTGACCAAAAAATAAATAATGCTGCATAATATTTTATCTACATGATACAGAATAAATTCACAGTCTCTACAATCATTGGATTTTAAAGTTTGTGTTTTGATTGGTTGATTGCTTTGGGCCATACTAGGTTTGAACTCAAAGTCTCACAGTTGCTAGGGAGGTGCTACCATTGAGCCACACCTCCCACTGAAGTTCGTTTTTTAATGTCATTGTAATTAATATCCTCATACAGTTGGTCCCCAGAGTTGGTCTTTGTGCTGTTGAGGTCCTCTGTTATATAGCCCGAGTAGAATTGGAAATTCTAGAGTGGAAGTACAATTCTTCTCTGGCCCAGAATGGAAGGTGCCACCTCTTGATTCTTGCTGTATTCTCAGAAACAAAACACAAGAATCTTGTCTTCTGTCTAAATTGTCGTCCCTGTTTTGTTTTGCGTGTGTTGTGTTTAGAGCCGTTGCCATGGGAATTGATCTATTCAGTGTCACAGTGGTCAGCAGAGAAAGGGAGAGAGGGAACTCCTGTTCTGCCTCAGAACAAGTTGTGGAGAGAACCATCTGGTACCTGCATTGTGCCTCCTTTCCAGGCAGCCGTCGCACCTGGCACCTGAGAAGCCTGGGCTCGCTCGCCCATCAGTCCTTCCACTCACCATGGCGGGGTTGGCAGGAGCGCTGCTGTGCCCCACGCTTCAGCCTGACCTCCATGAACTAGGACCTGTAACTAGGAACAAATGGGAACAGAAAGCCCCATGCTGGGGACTCCTGTGTGCTCCTCCAGTATCCTTGTGGAAGGAAATTGAAAAGTGGCTTACTGCTTACAAAGAGCAAGTCTTGATGAAGAGGAAAACGAAGAGGAGGTGGGAGAGGAGGGTGGGAGGCATTTGCAGGAACATATGTTGGATTCTTTTCATTCTCCTCTGGGTGACAGTGATTGATGGCATCTAGTGAGACCCCGTTTGTCACTTCCTTGGTACAGCTGGTGGTGGGGGCGGGGAAAATCAATAAAGGCTGGGCAAAGGATGGTAAGATAAAGCTAGAAGAGGGAGGGCTCTGAGTCTGACATTTACACGATGTGACTCTCACTTGGCTTTTCCAGTAAAGTTAGCCTGTGCTCTTATTTTGAACTACCTGTGGAGAGCTGTTTTTCTCTTGGTCACTTAGACTGTAAGGATCGGCATTCACTGAACATAAAGCACCTGTAGATTAATGGGAGGAAGATAAAAAGAGCCATTCAGAATATATCTTCTGCCAGTTAATCTTTCATGTTGAAATGCGACCTTCCATAACAATGGCATTCTCTGATACTCTATAGAGTGTCCAGTGTTTGCCAGGTATTCGTGAGTCACACCTGTAATCCTAGCTACTCAGGAGGCTGAGATCTGAGGATCATAGTTCAAGGCCAAGCCAGGCAGACAAATTTGGGAGACTCTTACCTGCAGTTAACCAGCAAAAAGCCAGAAGTGGAAGTGTAGCTCAAGTGGTAGAATGCCAGCCTTGAGTGAAAAAAACTAAGGAGACCCAGGAGGCTCTGAGTTCAAGCCCTAGTATTAGCGCCCAAACCCAAAATGTCAGTGTTAAATCATTTCACATGGAAGATTTGGTTGGGGAGTAGCAGTGAGCTGCCAAAGGCAGGAAGGAACTGGGAAATATACAGTGACCCGTAGGAAGCTTTCTGTTTTCATTTTCCTGCCTGCACTGCAGCAAATAAATGCTTAAAAGTGCGAGAACCAAGATGATTTTGTGGTTAGGTGGGGTGCACAGTGCAAACCCAGGAAGGAGAATCTACTTCCTCAAGTCGGAAGCTGATACTTAGGCCACATTTAGGAGGAAGCCTCAGAGGAACATTGATTTCCAGGAGCCTGCTGCTGCAAGCTGTGGGCTCTGTCTTCCTCACTTCTCCCCTGCACCCAGCTCCGGTGACCTTGCAGAATGAGGAAGCACTTTGCACGGCAAGTGGACGAGACCTGTCACAAGTTCCCCGGGAGCTCAGTTCTTGGAGGCCTTTGGACAACTTGTTTTCCTGCAGGATGTCCTGCAGAAGACTCACTCTTAAATGCGCAGGCAAGGTCGCCAGGCTACTCCATGGACAGCAGGAAGTGTCTGCTGGAAGCTGATACTCACTGTCTTACCTCTTTTTTATTCCTTGATGGTGAACAATTTGTGTGTGTGTGCGTGTGTGTGTGCATACCAATACTGGGGCTTACACTCAGGCTTTGTGCTTTCATGTGGCTTTTTCACTCAAGGCTGGCTGCACTACCACTTGAGCCACACCTCTACTTCTGGCTTTTTGCTGGTTAATTGGAGATAAGAGTCATTTGGATTTATTTGTCCAGGTTGGCTTTGAACCTCAATCCTCAGTTCTCAGTCTCTTGAGCAGCTAGGATGGCAGGCATGACCTACCAGCTCCCAGCTTCGGTTGTTTTTTGAGCACCTGTTCCATGTGTAGTACTTTTTCACTATTGCGATTCCACATGCAATATTTATTTTTATTTTTACTTTTATTATTTGCCAGTTCTGGGGCTTGAATCTGGGGTCAGGGCACTGTCCCTGAGCTTATTTTGCTCAAGGCTAGCCCTCTACCACTTGAGCCACAGCGCCACTTCCAGCTTTTTCTGGATGGCTTATTGGAGATAAGTCTCATGGACTATCATGCCAGGGCTGCCTTTGAACTGTGGTCCTCCGATCTCAGCTTCCTGAGTGGTTAGGATTACAGGTGTGAGCCACCAGCACCTGGATTATTCTTTTTTTTTTTTTTTTTTTTTTTTTTGCCAGTCCTGGGCCTTGGACTCAGGGCCTGAGCACTGTCCCTGGCTTCTTCCCGCTCAAGGCTAGCACTCTGCCACTTGAGCCACAGCGCCGCTTCTGGCCATTTTCTGTATATGTGGTGCTGGGGAATCGAACCTAGGGCCTCGTGTATCCGAGGCAGGCACTCTTGCCACTAGGCTATATCCCCAGCCCTGGATTATTCTTATTTATTATTATTTTTAATAACAGTGCCATGAGGTCGCTGGTATTATACCCAGTTTCCTGAGAAAGGAAACTGTGGCCCAGAGAAGATGGTTGCACCCCCTAGATAACCCTGACTGATAATTGGCAAATGTGAAGCCAGGTTTTCAGGAGCCCAAAGTCCAGTATGTAGCTGCACTCCACAGATGTTTCTGGAACTGGCAGCCGAAGAGCATACTCAGCTTTATCTCGTGTAAAAGCACACAGGCACAGCTTGCTTTGAGCAAACCTCGTTTAGATCTGAACCGGCTTCTTTTGCTTTCGAGAAGCTATCGCTGGTATCTTCCCCCAAGCAGTCGCAACGAGCCGCTCCCGGCTTGACCCTTCCATGTTGTCAGAGCAGAGAGTGCAGCGTCGCAGAGATGTCCTGTGGAGCTGCCAACATCCAGCTCAGCTGCTTACTGGCTTTGTGATCCTGAGCAAGTTATTAAGTCTTCAAGCCTCCCCTTGCTTTTCTTCTTGCTTTAACTTTATTGTCAAGGTGATGGACAGAGGGGTTACAGTTATGTAAGTAAGCTAATGAGTATGTTTCTTTTCAAACAGTGTTACCCCTTCCCTTGTTTTCTCCTGCTTTCCATCCCCCCTCCCCCAAATTGTAAAGTTCATTCCCAACGTAGTGTCTTATGAGTATCACTGTGGCATTGGTTCATCTTTTGTCCCTGTTTCCCCTTCCCTTCCCCAAATCAGATACACATATATACGAGACTAAGTATACCGAAATAAAAAACAGTGACCACAGGGAATAAGCCAGAGGACAAAACATGGAAGAAAAAAGTAGTAACTGCAAATAGTACACTAAAAAATAATAAGAAGAAAACCCTCTTGTTTCCATATCCTGGAGTTCATTTCAATTAGCATCATTTTATAAGATATTGTGATCCTCTGCTAGGACTATCCTAGGCCTATACTAATTATTACCAATGAGGGAAACCATGGAGTCTATGTTTCTTTGGGTTGGGCTTACTTCACTTAATACGTGTGTGGTTTTTTCCCCAAAGTCTTTCCATTTCCTTAGCAATGGGGAGGTGTCATTCTTTCTGATGGAAGCGTAGAATTCCGTTGTGTATGTTCTTGCTTTTCTACTCGGACAAAGACCTCGATCTCATCCAGTTAGGGTAAGAATGCATTCATATAAAGTGCCAAGTACCTGCAAAGAGCTAGGCCATGTGCCGAGTAACTGAGCCGCAGCTGTTTGCAGTGGGTGTTGTCAGTATGGTGGGCGCCCGGCTTTCATGAACATACATGAATATTTACATAGCCCCTAATTACCATGTAGGTCTGTAATTTGTGTTTGGCAACAGAAGGCATTTGCAGGGGAGGAATGCACTCCCTAAGAGCATGTGACAGGCCGTGAGGACAGAAGTCCTGTTGACATGGTCTGGTTGCTGCCCACAGGTCTGTATTGCAAACCAAGTCCCGCTGAGGGGCAGATGCAAGCGGTTATCTTAGCAGTGAAGCCATCGGGGCCCTGGGGTACGACCAGCTATGAGAGTTGCCACCAATGGCTTTCTGTGTACTAAGCACTAACTTCCATCAGCTCTCAACCACCCCCCAAAGCAGGGTTTCATTAGGCCACCATAGAGAGTAGAGAACTGAGATTCTGGTTAAGTCAGTTAGCCCCAGGCTACAGGACTCAGAGCCCCAATTCAGTGCTAGACATCTTACTCTGAGGTTTGTGCTTTTAGCTAGTGTGCTATGTGTTCATCAAGATGGCCAACATTCTCCTGTAAGTTATACTCAGAGTGGGTGGGCAAGCCAGTCCAACAAAGAAGCACATCAAGCAGAGTAGAGAGTTCAACTCCAGCTGAACATCCCTAACCAACATACTTTAACACACACATTCACACGCGTGCGTGCACACACACACACACATTTTCTGTTCATGACCAGTAGTTCTACCTTGAAGGCATTTATTTCACACAGCATTTATATGACAGAGGCCAAGATTTTAGTGGGTGGTTTTCTGAATAACAACTCGGAGAGCAGCGTCCTAACGACTCTGCCACTCCTATATGATCCTTAAGGCACAGCACGGCATGCAGAATGAATGGATTGGTTGGCCCAGGATTATTGTGGGTTTTTACTTGGCTGGTTGTCATTGTTGTTGTTTTATCTTGCAAGACAAAATACTATTTTCCTTTGGGGCCTTAACCTAAAATCAGGCATTTTTTTCTTTTATTTCTCCCTTCTTTTCTGAATGGCTCACTCTTTTTCCTCCCCTCTCATTTGGATCAGACTCTGTGTATTTACACATAGAGATGTAGAGTTTTTTTATGAAAACTAACTTAACCACCACACACACACACACACACACACACACACACACACACACACACACACCAGGTGGAAGAGAGTCATCTTGAATACTAGTAAGGGAACTCTTTCTGCTTTCATCTTTTTTCTCTGTGCTTTGAGTCTCCCTGCAAAGAGGAGAAAATACGAGCAGTACTGGTGGGGTCCCTCACACTGGAAAGAAGGTGGGGCTCTTTGTAGCCCTTAAGTGTTCATAAGAACTGCTTCAGCTTCTACATTGGGATGAAATGTTCACATGTGGCTGTTTGTAGGCCAGAATAAGGATCAGGAAAGAAGTGGTGAAGGCATTAGCAGAGGGAGGGGAGGAAGGCCAGTTTTAAGGTTTGATTTCTGTGGATTTTTAGGCTAAATTTGACAATGGTCTCTTGACAATACGGGAAGTCTTCCTAGCTTGGTTTTACACATGTGAGCTTTATGAACCATTTATATAAATCATAGACATAGATCATTGGACTAGAATTAAGAGTTTAGAAATAAATGCTTTCTTTGCTTTTTTTTATAGTTAATTGATCTTCCATAAAGATGCCAACAATTGTAATCTTTTCCACCATGTTACTGAGATAGCTGTGTATCCACATGCAAGAGAATGATAGTAAACCTTTACCTCACACCACATACAATAAGTATAAAAAATGGATCAAAGAAATTGAAGAAGATACCAAAAGGTGGAAAGACCTCCCCTGCTCTTGGGATAGCAGGATTAATATCATGAAAATGACCATGTTACATAAGCCATCTATAGATCCAACACGATACCCATCAAAATCTCAATGTTATTCTTTGCAGCAAGTGAAAAGCCAATCAAGATATTTATACGGAAGCATAAATGACCCTAAAAAGCAAAAAGTAATCCTGAGTTAAGAAATAAAAGCAATGTAGGAGGCATTACAATATGAGATTTCAAATTATACTACAGAGCCATAGTATCAAAAGCAGCATGGCACTCGCATAGAAAACAGACATGGTGAAGGCCAGTGGAAGAGAAGCGAATCCAAAAATGAAACCATATAACTACAGCCACCTAGATTTTGGCAAAGGAGCCAAAAATGTACACTGCAGAAAGGAAAAATAGTCTCTTAAATGGTGTTGGTAAAACTGGCTATCCACATGTGGAAGACTAGAATTAGACCCAGCTCTTAACCATGTGTGAAAAAGCTACTCCAAAAAATCTTAATGTCACACTTAAAACTACTACAGGAAAACACAGAGAAAACTCTAGAAGCTGTAGGCACCAATAATTATTTTCTGAGTATGACTCTTAAATGCCCAGAAAATAAGAGTAAGAATTGACAAATAGGACTTCATCAAATTAAAAAAAAAAAAGTGTCTTCACATCAAAAGAAACAGATTACCAGAGTCACAAGACAAGTCACAGGAAGGGGGAGAAACCCAGAGTTGTAACTGGGGTGAAAGAGGCCTCTAGCAGCTTTCTGATGTTCCTTCACTTAGCAGTCGTATGGTTTTGGGGTTTTCAGCACCTCAGAAACGCTGAGAAATCATCAGAGGAAATCATCAGAATCTGAGAAAAACATCCAAACTTCGTCTATAAAGAGTAATCCTAATGCCAGCTCTTTCTTATGGGGTGGCCATCAATTAAATAATAGTTTCTATAAAGCATGAAATCCAGTATTAGGATAGTGCCCTGTAAATATTAGCTGTTGTTGATAATAATAGTACCGTTGATTTTTTCAGTCAGTGAGAAGGAGATATTACCATTGAAACCCAATGTTGTCAAAATGAAATATTTAGTAATCACTTTGTAATCAAATTCACCACATAGTTGAGATCCTTTATTGCAGAGCACTGTGAATCTCACACAATCACCATGTGTTGGGTACTTACTATGTCCAAACAGGTGGCCAAATATACATGGACTATTTACAAATATAATTTTATGCATAAATATAAAGAAGATCTGGCTTTGTCTTTGAGCAGTTTAAAATATTGTAAATAATAGTCGTGGATACACACACACACATACACACACACACACACGAGTGTATTTTGGTCCTGGAGTTTGAACCCAGGGCCCTGTGCTTGCTATGTAGCCATACCTATTGCTACTTTTATTTTTGTATCATTATTAATGCTTGAATCCAGGGCCTCATTCTCTTGCCTAGCTTTTTCACTCAACGCTCGACCACTTGTGCCATGCCTCTACTTCCAACTTTTTGCTAGTTAACTGGAGTAAAGAGTCTTGGGGATGTTTTTGTGGTTGCGCTGGCTTTGAACCTCGCTACCCGGATTGCAGCGTCCTGAGTAGCTAGGATTACTGCACACATTAAATATCATTAGACAACCTAGTTCTGTCATTTTTTTAAGAGCAAGCTCAGGCCTAAAATGGTATACACTGGAGTTCATTGTTTCAGCACCCTGCCTCTCATGCAGCTGCCAACATGTCCTCTCCTGCATTCCAGCTACCGGTGTCCACTTCCGTCCTTCCCACCAATTACCAGCTTGTGGCGGTGCATGTATATGTTTCTGTGTGGAAGGCATTTTACATTCTTTTCCACAAGATTATTTGAAAACAATTGCTTGAAAACAGATTGTGTTTTGTGTGGAAAAAGTTAGAAACCTGGTTCTGTAGTTTGGATGGAGAGGACCACGTGTAAAGAACCTGGTCCCCGGCCGGGACTGTTGGGAGGTACACTAGCCCTTTCAGAGGAAGGGCCTCGTGAGCGGTCCTTGGGTCATGGCAAGCAGGCCCCTGGTGGGGGTGTAGGACCCCAGCCCACCCTCTCCTTTGCTCTCTGACCATGAAGTAAATAGTTGGCTCCATTATACTCTCCCGTCAAATGCCCTCTGCCACCCCGCCCTACAAGAGGCCCAGACCCACGGTTCTACCCAATCTTGAACAGGAATACTCAGCTACACTGAAATCTTTTTCTTTCATTTTTCTTTATTTTGTTTTAGAAAGGATATTTTTCTTTTGAGGGCGGGGGGACAAGGGGAAGGACATGGTGGCACTACTAGCGATGGAACTCAGAGCCTCAAGTGTACTAGGCAAATGCTCTACCATTTGCACCATAGCCTGTCTTTCTGCTTTTCTTTTCCAGATAGGACCCTGGCTGGTCTAGCATTGCCATTTTCTTATGTCTGCCTCCTAAGTAATTGGGATGATAGGCATGTACCACCACTGTGTCCAGCCTTTTGTTGTTGTTGTTGTTGTGAGACAGGGTCTTGCTGGTTGGCTTTGAACTTAAGATCCTCCCTCCTCCCCCTCTTAAGTGCTGGGATTATAGGAAGTGCTACCAAATACACGTACAAGCTGCCCAGCTTTCTTTTTTTATTTTTTTTTTCATTTTCTTCTGTGTTGTCCAAGTTGGCCTTGAACTCATGATTCTCCCACTTTAGACTTCAAAATAGCTCGTTTTATTGTAGCCAGCTAAACATTTTCTTTTTATGAGTTAACTACCAAGTCTTCCATTCTAGTGATAGAAAGCTGACCAACAAACACATTTGGTCTAGGACTCATAACCTGGCCTCATTTTTTAAGGCAATATTATTGTGGTTTTTTTTTTTATTTTAACAAGTATGTTGCACTTGTTATTTTGGCTTATTTGAAGCAAGGCTCCAAGATGTTACAACTACTTTGGCATGACCCCTGTGGCCACTGTATATGATTTTGGTACACTGGATATTGTATATATGCTTATCTGAACTAAGGAAGGGAAAGAAAAACGAGGGAGGGTGTAACAAATAAGACCAGAAATGCACTCACTACCTTATTATGTAACTGTGCCCCCTCTGCCACCTTGTCAATAAAATTTAATTTAAAAAGTAAAATTAAATGGAAAAAAAAAGATGTTACAACCAGGGCTGGGGATATGGCCTAGTGTCAAGAGTGCTCGCCTCACATACATGAAGCCCTGGGTTCAATTCCTCAGCACCACATAGATAGAAAAGGCCAGAAGGGGCGCTGTGGCTCAGGTGGCAGAGTGCTAGCCTTGAGCAAAAAGAAGCCAGGGACAGTGCTCAGGCCCTGAGTCCAAGCTCCAGGACTGGCAAAAAGATAAGTAAATAAATAAATAAAAGATGTCACAACCAGGAAGGTGGTAACTCCTTCTCACCACCCCTGCTCCTTGAGCGGAGGGAAGAACTCACCTAGCAGTCACCCTGTTACCCATGACTGCATTCTGGTATACTTTCCTTCTTATCACTCCCCTCTCCCTAGCTGGTAATATTTCTCTTTTCTAAGCTCCCAGCAAGTCCCATTATGGTTTCCCTGAACCATCTCCTTGCTTTCCTTCTTTCCCACTCTTTCCCCTCTAATCCAGCCCCTCAGCAGTGTCTCCAGACATCCATTATACAGATTAATTGGCTGTAATTACCGCTGTCAGCGTGTCACGCCTCTTCTGTGGAGCTGCCAGGAGCTCCCTGCTTCCTAAGGCAACAGATGTGGGAGGCCCTCTGGAGCCCCGCTTCCCTGCTGGTACCCAGCCTCTTTTCTTCTCGTGAGCCTCCCCCCAACCCCCCGCCCCCCCAAAGCCCAAAGCCTTCTTGGTTTCTCCCCCTGGTCTGCCATCTTTCTTTTATACCTTTGCTTTGCCCAGCTGCCTAGCTGTGAACTCTCTCCCTGCCTGTTCTCTAGGCCAAGTCCAGCCCCCACTCCACCCAGCCTTCTTGATGTCCCCTTGGTTTCCCCACTGCCACTCTTTACTCCCAAGTTTCTTGTCACGCTCTGCCATGTGGCAGTGAACACAAGGTTCTCCCTAACGTGGTTCTCTGGGTTTTCCTTGGAGTGACATTGTCTTCTCAGTTGTATAGACAAATAGATCCCAATGTGTATGTGCACGTGTGTAGGTATATATTGTTAAGATCAAGCCCAGGGTCTCAAGCATGCTAGGAAATCAGTTGTATTTAATATTCTTCACACATGAGGCTTATGTTTATATTTTTCTGGTATATTCCATTTTGGACAGCGTCTAGTAAGCAGTCAATACCTCCGTTGCACATATTAAGAGCCTGCCTGCCCTTTGCAAGTTCACATCTAGATCCACAGCAGTGCAGGTATTTCAGGTGCTGGCATCTTGGATTGGGATGAGTTGTTGGAATGGTCGCACAGGCGCCCACTGTTTCCCTGCTGGTGAGGGACCCCTGGCTGAGAATGATGTGCAGGTGGTCTGTGGGGGTGTGGGAGTCGGTGCCTGGGTACCTGGGAGGGGGCTTTCCCACTGAGCCCCGCACACCTGCACAGTGGATCCGCAGAGCATTACCCCGCAGGCCTCTGGCGGACTCTTGGGACTCCAGTGTGAAATGTGAATGGGCTTGGCTTCCCTTCCACTCTCTGACCTTCAGCCATGAGTGACCTCTAGGCTGCCGCCTTAAAACCCTGGTACATTGTCTTAGGACTTAACCTCTAAAACACTGTTTTGATAATCCAGTAGGCACCATATTTTCTCCCAAGTGCAAATATGTTTAGTACATTTCTGGTGTGGGGGGAAAGGAATAAATGTCATTTAAAGACTGATTGGATCTTTCAGAATTTCTCATGCCCATTTTCCCTGCCTTGCTGTCCATCCTCCTTTCTGAGCTCAGACAACTGCGGAGTTTCCAGTACATTGGACTAAGATTCTCCCCCCAAGGCACAACCCCTACAAAACTGCCTCTGCGGAAGGCTCATAAACCAAGAATTACATTTTCTTTAATGTCAGCAGAACTAATTCCACCCATACAAAATGGCTTGGCCTTCTTCCTTCCTTGGCATGAAAGAGTGTTGGCAGAGACTCAAATAGAGATGAAGCAGCCGTGGTGAGCGCAGTAGCTCTGCGCTTTTTTATCCCCCATGGTCATCCTTGTCCTGAAACCTAAAGATGTTTGGGGTCATGCTTTCTTAATGTCTCCATTTACATCAAGTTACCCAACTGGAATCACTTTAATGCTTTCAATTCTTTTTAGGTGGATGGAAGTCTGCTTAGTTGAAGAATTGCCACCAACCACTGAACTGGAAGAAGGGCTCCGGAATGGAGTTTATCTTGCAAAGTTAGCCAAGTTCTTTGCCCCGAAAATGGTATCAGAGAAAAAGATCTATGATGTGGAACAAACACGTTATAAGGTAACCAGGAGCTAATTGGTTTGGGCTTCTAGCTGAAAGTGTAAGTTTGATATTTCATTTCCTTTCTTGCCCTCTTTTTACTGTTACTGTTTCTATAATGACTTGGGCTATGGTTGGGGCGGGGGTGGGGTGGGGGGGGGTGCTCCTTGGTCCAGGAGCCTGTTAGCACCCATTCCTGAGGCTGCATCAGTTTTTTAAAAAGCAAAGTGTTTCCATTTCCTGACCCAGCCTGGGAGACCTCTGATGTTTGGGGTTTCCTTATGCCTCCCTCATTTTTCCTTCCTGGAGGTCGTTTGTGACTTTATTGATGGCCAGTAATTGTAAAAATGGGGACATGAGATGCCTTCTTTTTTCCCCTTAAGCCACCCACACAGTTTATTACTCCTTAAGTTCTCATCAAGGAAGAAAATACCCAGCTGAGACTTGAACCTGTAAGCCTAAAGAATTAAGGGCAATGAGGTAAAGTGAGTAGAATACATAATATTCAAGTAAGAATTCTCCATTTGCTGTTTCAGACAAAGTGAGACTAACCTTTTCATATCATGAATGGTTTTATGGCTGACAGCACCACTAAATCCCACTATTATTTAAATTTGGAAGGAACTGCAGGGGGCTTAAATAAAATAATAGTAAATTCACAAGAAAAAGTCCTGATCTCTTACAGAGATGTTTTATAATTTTATAAATAAAACATTATTTTGCTTTAACCTAATTGGATGAAAATATATATAGACGGTACCGAACTGTCCTGGAGCTCCTAAGTATCACAGTTGGATGGTAGGTACGTAGGAATTTGTTATATTACACTGTCTCCTTTTTTATGTTTGAAACTTTCCACTAAAAAGTTAGAGAGGGAACCATTGACACCAGCCTACAGGCTTCTGCATTAGTGATGTCTCCTCAGAAGGCAATTTAAAATGCATGATGTTCTGTTCTGGAATGTGTGATCTCTTGTCTACTACAGACCCAGAGTGCTAAAGCCTCCTCGAAATTTGATTTCTTTTTTCTCATGCATTATAGGGTTGTGGTGGCAGTTGCTGATTTGGTTGATTTATGGTGCTAGTGGTCAAGTCCAGGATCTTGCAAATATTCCACCAATGGACTTAGCCCTCAGACCATATTTAGTTCTTTATGTCAATTGTGTGTGTGTGTGTGTGTGCGTGTGTAGATGTGTGTGCGCATGAGCATGCGTGAGTACGTGGGTGTATAACAGCACTGGAACTTCAACTCAGAGCCTGATCACTGTTTCTTAGCTTTTTCACTCAAGGCTGGTGCTCTACCATTTGAGCCACAAGTTTACTTTCTCAGCTCTTTTTTTTTTTTTTTTTTTTTTGGTGGTGGTTAAATTGGAGATAAAGGTCCTAGACTTTCCTACCTGGCCTAACTTCAAACCACAATCCTCAGATCTCAGCCTCCAGAATAGTTAGGGTTACAGGCGTGCATCACTGGTGCCTGGCTCTATGTCAATATTTATTTTTATCTGTAAGTCTTTAAAAGTTACTTGTGTTACGCTAAATATTGTTTCTCTCACAGTTTCAGGGACAATATGGAAGATAATTGAAAGGGAATACATGGGAAATATATTTTAGAGAACATATTTTAAAATGTGTATAATGAATTCAGATCAAATGTTCATATTATCATGAAGGCTCAATAGTAGATAGTCACTTGACAGATCTCGTTGGGAATCACCCTTCATTGCCTAGAAAAAACAAACAGTAACTAAACACAAGTTTGTGCCTTGATTATTTCAGGAGTAGGTGCTGGTGTTTGTTAAAGGAAGTTTGGATTCATGGTGTCATGTTCTTCCCCAAATCCCATTCCTGTGGCCTTTCACAAGACTTTAATAAAACAGTCATCTAGCAAGCCAGAAACAAAGCTTAAGAAGTGGTGGGGGAAATGATTTTAGAAAAACAGAGAAGTACAGGAAAACAAAAACTATATTCCCTGTCCACAGAATAAACATGTGACCACATTTTTAGACTTTGAGTCTTCCTCCTCCTCCACTTCCTTCTCCTCCACTTCCTTCTCCTCCTTTTCCTTCTCCTCCTTTTCCTCCTTGTTCATATAATGGCTGCTATCAGGATCTTGGTCTGTTTGCGCCAGTGTCCGTGTGGATTTGCTGATACAGTGTAGTGGGGCTGCGTGCTGGCCTGCTCTGGAAGGGGAAACTGGAGATTTGTCTTGGATTTTGGGAGCTGGTGCTCTTCTCCCTTGGGACATCCAAGACCTTGAGCATCAGTGTCCCCTTCCAGGTCCTCTCTGGACTCCCATGACAGTTTCCCAGCGCAACCTGAGCCAGGGCTTTCTCCTCTTGGCGTCGAGATCTCATGCTTAAATGCACATCAGCTTCTCTTTGGGATGAATCTGACCGTGGACCGAATCCTCTCGATTCATTATTATGAAACCAAATACCTGCAGGACCCAGGCAGGTCGTGACACCCCCTGAGCAAAGAAACACAGGGGAGAGGATCCTTCTGGATGGCACTCCCCTCCCCCACCCGGCCCCCAGAAGCCTGGGCTCCACACATGCCACCCTGGGTGAGGGCCAGAGGGAGGGAGGCGGCAGAAGGAGGGAAGCTGTGACCAGCTGTGGTGTGGGAGTCCTCCCTGCTGCCAAGTTGCCAGAAAAACATAGGACAAATGGAATCTCCCCTTGCATGCACTCGCCGGGGAACACAGCTTTCTCGCTAACTTTTCTGAAGCCCCTGAAAGTGCCCAGTGTTCTGGATAGAAAGTTTTCGTAGTTTGCCATGTGGTGGTAAAATGTTATTTCAGCGGTTTCATTCCGCCGAGCTCTGTGGGTGGGGCAAGGTCTGGGGGGAAGGGGGACGCGGAGGAAGTGGAGAAGAGGGGGAGAATGCAGTCAAGACCCGGTGGGTATCCGACCACATGAAGAGCGAGAGCAGGGACGGGCGGGGGAGAGGTGGATGAGAACGTGGAAAGGGGTGTCGGCGATCACGCTATAGTAAAGATGCATTCATAAGCTTATGAATATGTAAGCTTAGGAGTGCTTTGTTAAAGTGGCCACTCCTATGTAAACCTACTTTAGAGAATAATTCTGAAAAGAAAATGAAACACAAGTATGTTAGGGCTTTTTCATTGCTTATACAAGCGTGGGCTCTGAATTAGCAATTTAACTTCCTGTTCTCGTGTTCGTCAGGGCTAACACATCACATGCCCCCTTCCCCAGGAATCCTAAATCATGCGACTGAAGCACAGCTCCTGAGAAAGAGAATGAGCACAGCCCGGGCCCGGCCCTTGAAACGCCATCTGGAAGCAATGAGTTAATGAACTTAGGCTCTTGCTACAGGACTGTTGAGGCGGCAGCAGTAAAATATGACCTTTCTCTTGGACACCCTGTCCCCAAGACAAGGCTACGTCTTTGAGCCCTGAAGGACACAGCCTTTGGCAACTCAGAGCTAGCAATTGGCAAAAAAGAATTTGCTGTTACCCCATCTTTTTTTGTTGGCCAAGCAGTGTAAGCCCTGTTCCTGCTAACCCCTGAATTGAGGTAGAAAGTTCCTTTTCTGTCTTCTCTGCTTCGGCAGATCCTGGTGTCAGGTGCCTACACAGAGGCTGATGTTCGTCCGCTAAGGGTGCCGCTCAGGTCTCCTGCATGCCACCTGGTGCGGGAAGACCTGCACCTCAGCCTCCACCCATACGTTGTCAGGCCTGATCTCCTGCTCTGGAGATCCAGGAAGTTCTGATGCGGGAGGGTCTCTGTGAGGTACGCCAAAGATTTGAGACCCATTCTTTAATAGATAGGCACTCATAGAATAAACCGTAACAGTATTCGAAGGAAAGGACTAGAGTTGTACCACGGTAGAAATACATAGATTGACATCTTAATCTGAAAGTCAGAAATGCTCTGAAATTGGAACTCTTGAGCACTAGCAATGCTCACAGTGATTTGGATTCTTAAGCATTTGGGATTTTAGATGGGGAAATTAGAGATGTCCCAAAAGTAAAATTCTTGACTTTATTTATGTATGGGCGCTCCAGGGTGTGACTATATATAGCTCAGGCTGGCAGGAAGTCGCGGTCTTCCTGCTTTCACCTAATGAGGTCGGGGATGAGAGGCATGCTTCCCCACGCGTAGCCCCCACCAGTGACATCTGGACACATACTCCGACATTTCAAAAAAATTCCGAAATCGGAAGCACTTCGGATCCCAACAATGTCAGATAAAAGAATACATTCGTCCATACCAACACCTGCATGGTGTCAGGCACTGTCCTGAGCTCTAAGAGCAGAACGGTCCCGATGGGATGATGTTTGTAGCTGGAGAGACGGGCAAACGAAGGGAAGGTGGCGTCCAGCATGGCTGACAGGTACAATGGCAGGGATGGACTCTGGGGTTGGAAAAGTAAGAAAGGCATCCATCCATGTACCGGCAGGGTGGGGAACGGGAAGAGCCTTCAGGGAGGCTTCAGGCGGTGAGACTCCAGGAAGACAAGAGCTTGGCTGTGACCAGGAAGAGTGGAAGTGGGGAGAGGGCAGGCAAAAGGGCCTCACGGGGCATGGAGGCCACCCAGAGGACAGACAGCTCGCCTGCACGGGAAGAGTTGGCGTTAGACACATCCGTTGCTGCTCTGCAGGGAATGGTGCGAGGTCGCAGGAGCCTGGACGCAGCGCTCGGTGAGGGGGTGCTCAGTGCAGGTGACCTGTGGCAGCGGCCTGCCTAGACAAGAAGTGTCTACAAGTAGTGATGGGCTACAGCAAGGAAAAGGCAAGGGTGATTCCAAGAAGGAATTGGGAACGGGTAGAGGGCCACGAGGAGAAGGTACTGGACAAAGGAGGAGTGCCTCAGTTCTAGAGGGGAAAGGATGGACAAAAGGTCAGAAAGGTTTCCTGAGCGGGGGCAGCAAGTATCTATACATTGTTGCTCTATGACAGAACGCCACAGGCTGTGTGAGTTATAAAGGATGAAGGCTGTGTGAGTCATAAAGGATGAAGGTTTGGTTAGCTCCTTTACTTCAGAAGGCTGGGAAGTTGTAGAGTGTGGTACTGGCCTCTGGTGAGGGTCTTTGAGGATATGTCATAACATAACAGAGAGGGTACTATGCAAGACAGAACCAGTGTGGCAGCCTAGATCTCTTCTTAGAAAGCCGCTACTGCCATCTTAGACACCCGAACCCTGTGAGCACACCTAGCCCTAGCTAACCACTCAGAAGCCCTACCACATACAAAGTTGGGGATTGTATTTCCAACATGTGAATTTGAGGGAGACACATCAAGCCATCAAGGGAGTGTTCCTGGGCAGGCTGAGATTGACAGGAGAAAGAAGAGTAGCCTGATAAAGCCTAAAGTTTTAAAGAGGAAGACAAAAAGGAGAATAAATAATGATGATGATGATGATGATGATGATGATGATGATAAGGGATCCTGGACAGTTCCCTACAAATTGTAATCATATAATAAATGCTTGGTGACTATCTAGATGTAAATTAAAAAGGCATTCAGCATAGCAGTTGTCTTTAGTGTGAGCTTTATCCAGATTTTCTACTAATTGTGCCTTTTCGAGCCTCAATCTCCTCATCTGTGAAGTGGGCCTAATAGTAATATCTACGTTTTTTAGAGATACTATGACAAACGAGGCACCTGGCCCAGTGCGTGGTCGGTAGATCAAAGCGCTCCACGAGCGTTGGACATGGCGGTGGCACTGAGCCATTGAATGCAGTCAGATGACCGGGTTATTTGGACTTGGAGTTAGGGATTCTGCGAAGGAGCCTTGACCCTGAGCTGACAAGTTAGAGCAGCTCCAAGGTCTTCCCCACTCCTGCCCTCAACTCCCCCTTCCACAAAACAAACCCAGTAGGGTTCTCCTTGTTAGTTTCCCAGCGACTACCCTCATTCTTCAGTGTTCTCATTCTAGTAGGTAAAAAGTTAGCATCCAAAGACAACTCTCATAATTCCTCATCAGTTCCTCATAAACTAGATGACCCTTGTTGGCAGGTGAAATAGCTCAACAGTAGAAAATTGACATGCATCCTCTACATGAAATGAAAAGGGGAAAAAAACCCCACCAGAATTAGTTTCCATGTGAAATTGAAGGGAGTTGCACAGATGAACCAAAGCCAAACATGCAGGACTGGCGAAAGATTCTCTAAAAGTAATTGCAAAGGACTCAAATTATCTTGAGCCTGGGTACAAAACCATTTTCATTCTAACTGAAGCCCTAAAAGCAAATCAAGAGACTGACTCACCAAAGTATGTTTTGCAGATATACAATCATGGAGGGTAGCATAGAGAAGCCAGCCTTTCCAGATGTTGGAATCTGTCTGATTTGCTTCAGAAATCAAAGACACCCACCTGTGTCTTCAGATCCTCTCACTAGGCCTTTTTCTGACCTTAAAGGTAAATAAGAGTTACAAGTACAGTTATTTGCAGTGCAGTAATCATAATAGTTGACATTTGCTACATTCTTTGCCACACTTTCTTTTTTTATTTCTGGGGAAGCATTTGGTGAGGGAGGAGTCCAGCTTCTGGAAGCTCTGTGAACTTTCTCCAGGGCTTAGCTAACAAGGCCACTGAACACATAGGTGTCTCGGCTCCATGATCTGGGATTGTTAATGTCCACTAAAGACTCCACATACCCACATTCAATCAAACAAGATTAGGTTTGTTTTTAACTCCTGCAGCAAGAAAAGGAATGCGTACCCATGAAGCCTGTAGGAGAAGCAAAAGGCTCAGCATCGAGCTGGACTTCACCTGCCTGCTGATTCTGATAAGCACTGAACGACACAGAGGCCAGTTTAAAAACCGGAATGACTCATATCCTAGTTATTTTGCATGTAGGACTTTTTATTACTTCGTGATATGGAAGGTTCTCATGGTCGTCTTCTCTCAGATTTGATTAAAGTTTATTTCTACCTTGTTCCTCTGTGCTTGTATTGGCCTCGTCTAACCATTGCTCTTTTTTCTGTTAAAGTTATTGATTGGGCTATAGACATTCAAATACAATGGCCCAGTAGTTAACTCTCAGAGAGAGGAACCTTTCATTCCTCTTGCCAGTACTAGGGCTTGAACTCAGTAGCTTTTTGGAGGTTCATTGGGAGATAAAAGTCTCATGTACTTTCCTGCCTGGACTGACTTCAAACCATGATCCTCGGAATGTAGCCTCCTGAGTAGCTCCGATTACAGACATGAGAAACTGGCAGCTGGTAGATCTCAGCTTTCTGAGTAGCTGGGATTATAGGTGTGAGCCATCAGTGCCTGACTAAGGAAACCTTCCCTCCCCTCCCCTTCCCTGCCCTGCCCTCCCCTCCCCTCCCCTCCCCAGCTGCCAGGTGGATATTTATGACATCATTTGTCAGCCATACAAAATTATCAGTACAGGCTGACAGCCCCAGGCAGCTGATGAGACCCAGAGACACCTGTCCAGTGATGTCCTCCATGACTTCTCCACTCATAGGGTCTGAGAGCCAGATGTTCCTCACCCCCATTAGATGCCCTGCCCCTCTAGCTTTTTATTTATCCCTCTTCTCTCTTCTCCCTCTGCTTATTCTGAAAAGAATCATTATGCACCAGGTTCTCTCCCGAGGATACTAGCATAGAAAAGGTTTTTCAGATAAATACAGACCTGATCTGGAATTCTAGCGGAGCCACTAGCAGCTACTTATCTTGAGACAAATCACTTCATCCTTTCTTCTTCCCTGTTTTTCCTTGTCTTTAAATAATAGAAGTGGCAATTACTTTGCATAGTATAGAGGAAATTATGAATATTTCTACAAAGTACTTGAAATGCATAATCAGATTATAGATAGTGACCACTGTCATAAAAGCATAAACATTTATCAAGTGCTGATTTGCTTATATTTTATAATTCTAACAGCAACGGAAAGGCCTTTTATTTAATTAACTGTGAGGTTGTAGAAGTTCAAATGAGGTGGGAAGAGTCAAACTTCCTGAATGTGATTACCTACTATTGGACATTAGTTATGTGCTGGAAATTGCTATAGTTTTGTAAGTGTATGTGTGTGTGTGTGTGTGAGAGAGAGAGAGAGAGAGAGAGAGAGAGAGAGAGAGAAAGAGAGAGAGAATATGTATTGGTCCTGGGGCTAGCTCAGATCCTGAGCACTGTCCCTGAGCTGTTCTGCTCAAGGCTAGCACACTACCACTTGCCACAGCTCCACTTCCAGCTATTTGGTAGTTAATTGAAGTTAAGCGTCTCATGGTTATGCCTACCAGGGCTGGCTTCAGCTCTTGTCCTCAGATCTCAGCCTCCTAAGTAGCTAGCAGCCACCAATGAGCCACTAAGTGAGCCACCAGTGCCAGGCTATAGTAGCTTTTTTGTACATTTATCTAAAGTGAAGTATAAAGTAAACAACAATGTGCTATGCATCTAATTAATAAAAGGTGAGATGACTTTTAGGCCTTTTATCCTAGTGGAAGGCACACACTGAAAGAGTATATTTTTCCTATAGAAAAATGTTGTATAAAACATTTCTGCTGTCAGAAACCCATAGCTGATGGCCTGTCATCCTAACAACGCAGGAAGCTCAGATCTGAGGGTCACAGTTCAAAGCCATCCTGGGCAGGAAAGTCCCCAAGACTCTTCAACTAACCACCAAAAGCCAGAAGTATAGGTGTGATTCAAGTGACTGAACACTAACCTTGAGCAAGAAAGCAAGGGGCAGTGCCCAGACTCTGAGTTCAAGCCTCAAGACAAGCGCATACACGTGCGCACACACACACACACACACACACAAGCGTGCACACACATCTCTGTTGGAATTTGCTTCCTATTCAAGGACAAAATTATGGTTGCATTGTGAGGAATAAATACTCAAATTGGATCTGATTGATGGAATGGTTTGTGTTTTCACTTTGTATTTTCCTAAGTTTTCTATGGAAATATATGTTCATGGTATAAAAAAAGAAAACTTTTAGTCTTCTAAAACATTCTGCTTTTTCCAGAAATTGCTGGGCTCCTCAGCAATGGTTAGCAAACGCTTGGCCTCGAGTGTGTATGTGCTGGAATGTGCATGCACACCTATTTACACGCACACGAGCGTCCTAAGACATATAAGATACTGGACGATATTTGAAATTCAAGTTCAAAATTACTCCAGTGTGTGAACTATGGAAACTGGCTGGGCCCACCACAGACGGCTAAAATGTTGCTGAGATATAATCTAGTCTTTTTTTATGGTATCCATTTGTTTTATGTGTAACTGTTCTCGCAAAAATATAATTGAGCATCCTGTGTATGCAATGAAGTTCTTAGAAATGTCTCACTCTTTCTGTTTCCCCTTTTCCCTCCTATCCTCACCTTAGAAGTCTGGCCTTCATTTCCGACACACAGACAACACCGTCCAGTGGTTGCGAGCCATGGAGTCCATTGGTCTACCCAAGGTAAGTCTTCATGTCCCAGTTCATAGACACCTGACTATGAAAAAAGGTTTGCTACCCTAAGTTTTGCTATTGGAGGAATGAAAACTCGGAGAACTGAAGAAAGCTCTGGAATACAAAGAAATGAATGACAAGAACTCTGAAAGGGATGAGCAGAGCTTGAGAACAGACTGGTCGAACTGTATAGATGCAAAACAAGGTCAGAACAAGCTTTAGCAAGTAGATCATTGAAACTGACAGTGCTCCTTGTTGGGTTGTTGTTTGTACTTGTAATTACAAAGTCTCATTGTATCACTACTATTGAATCACTATTATAAGTTATTACTGTAAAATCATAATATCACTTTAAAATTTAAAAATGCCTGGCATCTAGCTCTTATTCTTGTAAGTTAAGTTCACTCCGTACACTCAGTGCTTGTTAAATTCAAAGGAAATGAGGAAATTACATTTGATAGGAATTGCAGAGCTATTTCTTAAGCCCATTTTGAAAAGATTATAGAATCACAGGAAGTTGCAAAAATAGTGCATCTGTGTGGCTGCTTCCCTTAGCGCCCAACCCCCACAGTGACTCTGATAACTGGGGTGCAATACTAAATTGACACTGGGTGGGTGATGGGAACTGAACTACAGGCTTTTCTCCATTTTTGCCAACTGTAGATCTGTTTGTTTGTGATTCGTGAGTGTGTGGTTTTGTGTAGTTGTATGCCACAAACGAATTGGTGTAGCCACTACCACAATCAAGAAATACCAAGACCAGAAAAGTGGTCTTTTTTTGTGGTCTGAACTGAGGGCCTGGAGATTTTGCTTCGCTTTTCACTTCTGGATTTTTGCTGGATAGTTGGAGATGAGAATCTCATAGATTGGTCTGCCTGGGCTGGCTTTACACGGATTCTCATGTCTCATCCTCATGAGTAGCTAGGATAGTAAGTGTGAGCCACTGGCACTCAGCTGGGAAGTGGTCTCTTATGTTGAATCCCTCCCTAACCCTGGCACTGGCGCTTGGCCGCCAAGCATACTTTTGTTTTCACACATCACTAAAATAAAAAAATTAGGGGCTATAGAGAGAGAGGGAGAAGCAATAATAATGTGCACTCCATTGCTGAAATTTTGTCATTTTGAGACTAATACGCACGTGGTTGCCCTGTGATCCTGCATTTATCAGTACTAAGTATTTAGCCCCTCGTGCCACATGCTAGAGATCCAGTGTTGAATGGAACCGCCTGATCCATCTCTTTTGGGGGCAGGAAGACACCCTGATGTAGATTTCTCCAGACAAGTTTAAACAGAAGATTCTCGTTTGAAGAACAGGGACTAGAGTGAGGTGAGATTACAGGTGTTCTCTGTTACACAGACCTTTACACTGGGATGCCTTGTCTCACTCACATGTTGATAGCAAATGTGCTCAAAGGAAGCAGAAAAGGCCTGGGAAACTTCCCAGGCTACAACCAGCACCTAGAAACTCCATTGATGGTTCATAAGAGATGCTTTGCTTCCTTCTTTCCTCTGCTTTTTCCATGCACTTGAGTATCAAGTGCTACCATAAAGACTACGATTTGATTTTAATGTGTGTGTGTGTGTGTGTGTGTGTGTACATGCTCAGATCTGCTTCTTATCAAACTTATAGTTTCGATCTTAGGAAAAATAATGTGAATGTATATTAAAAGCCTCAATGTTAAGATCTTTCAGTCTGGTAATTACATATTTAGGTCATGACTCCAAAGGAGAAATCAGATGTTCGAAAAAAAAAAAATACAGGAAGTTCATTGGCAGTGGCTTGAAATAAAAGGAAAAAAAAACAAAACATTGGAACCAGTGTTCAGCTCTGAGGAACAGTTAAGCTCTGGTTCAGAAGTATGAAAGAATCCTATGCATCTGCCAGAAGCAGTGTGCTTCGAGAATAATGAAGGAGATGGAAGGCAATTGTCTTCTTTTAAGTCTTTAAATTTTTTTATTTGTTGTGTGTGTGTGTGTGTGTGTGTGTGTGTGTGTGTGTGTGTGTCAGTACTGGGGCTTAATCTCAGGGCCAGAGCACTCTTACCTTTTTGGCTCTAGGATGGTGCTCTACCCCTTGAGCTACAGCTCTACTTCTGGCTTTTTGGTGGTTAATTGCAGATAAGGATTTCACAGGCTTTTTTGGCCTGGGTTAGCCTTGAAATCATGATTCTCCGCTCCCAGCCTCCTGAGTAGCTAGGATTACAGATATGAGCCACTGGCACTTGGCCCTCTTAAGTCTTTTAAATAGGTTTTAAACTGTTACACTAAGTATGCTTTTGTTTTCACACATAAATACAAGTAAAAACTAGAGAATATATACACATATATGCATGCGTTTACAGACATACAGACACACACATCCACCCACACATATGGGGAAATGTAGAGTGCTAACTTTGCCAATGCAGATGGTGGGATTACTGGTGTTTTTCCTTCATACTTCCTAGATTTTATTTGGTGAAAATGCGTTGTTTAAGCAGGGAAAAGGGCACCGTTGTGCGTGCTACCTATGTGTGCCCGCTACACATACTTGCATGCTGCATGGAGGCAAATTATGTTTGCAGAACTATGTACCAAGTGTTAGTCAAAATAATAATAATAATAATAAAGTGGCTGTAGGAAGGTCACCACCTTGGCCCAGGAGAGCTCTGGCTGTCTTAGGAAGGAAGGCACAGAGTGAACCAATGCCACTGGGGGCTCAGGAGTGGCTGGCTGTGCACACGTCTTCTCCCTCCTGGCCACTAGGGGGCTGCGTGAGGCAGGAAGGGGATTGGTTGTTGGAAATGGTCCATCTGTAAAAGAAGAGGAAGCAGTACTGAGGGGTTCCTGTACGTTCACGTAATTAAGAAATAACAAGGGCAATCAGAATAGGACTATCTGGGGAGTTAAAATCACCGTGAAGCGAAAGCATAATGAGCACATTATCTGTTTTATTTTCCAGATATTTTATCCAGAAACAACAGATGTCTATGATCGGAAAAACATACCAAGAATGATATATTGCATTCATGCACTCAGGTGGGAATAGACTCCGACTTAAATACTCCCTGGGAAGTTCATTGAAATCGAACTAGAATGCCAATTATAAAAACTCTTAAGTGACTTTCATAAACTGCACAGTGTGTTATTAAAATCAGTGTTGAACTTGCTGGCACAAACTTAAAATAATTGCCACGGAAAAACCATCTTGAAATCAGGCCCCAGTGGTTCACACTTGTAATCCTAACTACTCAGGAGGCTGAGAACGGAGAAGCAAGGTTCAAAGCCAGCCCAAGTAGGAAAGTATGTGAAACTCTTATCTCCAATTAACCAGTAAAAAGCTGGAAGTGGAGTGATGACTCAAGTGGTACAACACCAGCCAGAGTAAAAAAGCCAAGTAAGAAGATGAGAACCTGTCCTGAGTTTAAGCCCTAATACTGGCACACCAAAAAAAAAAAAATTGGCCATGAAAAATATATTTCTGATTTTTAAAAGTATAATTTAACATGTTAAACTAGAAAATGAATAAAATGCCATTAAGTAAAGTAAGACGAAAAGTTTAAACTCACAGGAATCCATTGTTAATGTGTTACTACATTCTGAAACTATAATCTGATATACAGCTATAGCTAAAGTATCAAATCAGTAATGTTAATGAAATTAGCAACTTTAATAGACATTGTGATTTTCACTTTAATTACTGTGTGTGTATGTGTGCGCATGCGTGCATGTGTGTGTGTGTGTGTGTGCGCGCGCGCGCGTGCCCACGTGCACTGACCATGGGACTTGAACTCGGGGCCTGAGCACCGTCCCTGAACTTTTTTGCTCATGGCTAGTGCTCTACCACTTGAGTCACAGCTCCACTTCTGGCTTTGGGGTGCTTAATTGGAGATGAGAGTCCCATGGGTTTTCCTGCCTGGCCAATCATGGGGCTTGAACCCAGGGTCTGGATATTGTCCCTGAGCTCTTTCACTCAAGGCTAGCACTCCATCACTTTGAGCCACAGCGCCCTTCTGGTTTCTGGTGGTTAGTTAGTCTCATGGCCTTTCCTACCTGGCTTTGAACTGCAGTCCTCAGATCTCAACCACCTGAGTAGCTAGGATTACAGGTGTGAGCCACCAGTCCCTGGCTTGCTGTGATTATTCTCAAAATAATCAATGTGTTTTAGTTCTTATATCAAGCTCTAGGGCCAGATGTACTTATAAACATAATAATAAACCCAGTGACTTGGAAAGCAGAGGAAAGAGCATCTCAGCCCAAGGCTGCCCAGAGCAAAAGCACAAACTAAAAAGGGAAAGGATTGGAGGCGTGGATCGATTGGGAGAACACATGTCTAGCAAGTGTGAATGAGTGAAACCCTAGGAATTGTTCATGTGTGTATGTGTGTGTGTGTGTGTGTGAGAGAGAGAGAGAGAAAGAAGGAAGGAAGGAAGGAGAGGGAGGAGACAGGGAAGGGGAGAGTGGGAGAGAGAAAGGTGGGCGGAGAGAGAGAGAGAGAGAAGGAAGGAAAGAAGGAGAGGGAGGAGACAGGGAAGGGGAGAATGGTAGAGAGAAAGGTGAGGAGGGAGAGAGAGGGAGAGAGAGAGAGAGAACAATCCAGTATAAGAATACTTTCTTTTGGCTTTCTGTTCAGTAGAACATATACTATTTAGAAAAAGAACAGAATACAAAAGTTGCTTTAAATTTGTTTAAAAAAAAACACAAATTCATTGCTTTAAATAGTTTTTAATGAAATTCTCTTAGTTCCTGGTCTGTTTTTATGTTGTCAAGCCCGAATGGCTGTGATTTCTAGAGGTAACAAAGACGGTTCTAGACGCACAGCCCATCGCGTGGCCTGTGCACAGGTAGTGGCTGGAAGACTTCATGTCTAATGTAATTTTGAATTCCTTTTACAACATCTGCCTTGTGTTTATATCACTAAAGTCATTTCCTGGCAGAATTCTCTGCATTTAGGGTTTACATTAACTTCTTCCTGGCTCTTTTCCTCTCCAAAACAAAAGGCTCTGTAATAATTCTTTGCAAGGTTGGTCTTCTAGAGAAAAATTTTGATTTTGTCACATACTTTCATTTTGTCTTCCAGTCAGTACTTAAGAAACTGTTTAAAATATGAAAGCGAGTAGAAATATAGGCCAAATACAGGTGCCTTTGCTAGGATTTTGCTATCCCCAGCTGGCTTTAAATTGATCACAAGCAGCCCAGGCTGGTGTAGAACTCCCAATTCTCCTGCCTCTGCCTCTGGAGTGTTGGGATTGTAGTCATGCATGACCCTACTGGGCCTATATATTTCTTTATTTTCAGAATTGCTAACTTGGGGGTAAACACCCCTTCAGTGTTTGCCTTCTGTGTAACTAAAGTGTCACTAAACCAGCAGGCACAAGAAATGTACCCAAGGCCTGACGTTTGAAACTGGAACCTCTCTGTACATCACTTTGACAATAAATAAGAAAAAAAAATGTTTTTTAAAGTTGGATGTTTGGGGCAGTAACTGAGGTTTGAACTCGGGACTTCACATTTGTTAAGCAGGCACTCCACCATATTCTTGCTTTTTAAAGTTGTTTTTTTTTTTTTTAATAAAGTCTCAAATTTTTGTCCAGGTCAGGCCTCAGACTGGAATCCTCCTCCTTGTGCCTTCCTGTAGCTGGGGTTGCCGGCAGGTACCACGATACCCGGCTCTAAAGCTTTTCATTTCAAGGAATATTTTCAACTGGGTTGTCTACTACGCTTTCTCATATTTTTTCCAGGGCTTACAGTAATCACTCAACACTGCTGTTGCTATTGCGTTTGTGACCTGCTAAGCCAGTCACCATTGATTAACCCATTATCATATCCATGTGTCGTAATGCTAGTCTCCAACTGTACTAATGGAGTCTCTTATGTAAGCATACATGGATTTTCTGAAGCAGACACCTGGGACATTCCTATTATACAGCATAGGAAGAAATGATGTGCTAAGTTCCTTTCTGGTGATATCACTGTTCTAAAGAAGTTACACAGACCAGCAGGGAGGTTTTACACATGTCTATTTGACAGGGTTTTAACAATGGCTTGGGTAGCTTAGTAAACAAAGAAAGAGCAACTTCTTGCCTATTTTTGCATCTTTCTGCACATGTTGCGATGGTTCGCAGTTCCTCGTTGTAGATGTCTCCACTGTAAAGGGAGATGCGTCCCGGGCCATGATGAGAATGATCTGCCTTTGCCAGCAATTTTTATTTAGTAACTAGCATTCCTGAGGAAGTTCTCCATGCTCCTCTGTTCTATCCTATTATATGGCTGCCTGTCAGGATGCAGTAGAGAAATCCCAAGTGCATCTCACGTTTTCTCTATGCAAACTCTTTCCTGCTGGGGTGTCACTCGCATGAGGCAGCTATTCTGCTCTGTGGACAAAAGACGTGTAGAGGCTGAGTCCAGAGTCAGTCCAGCAAGTGGCTTTGCCCTGGCTGTAGACTTCACACGGGATGCTGGAAACCGACGCTCTTGTCTGGCTACGGTGACCCTGCTGGACTACCACAGCACTGCAGGGGTAAAGAGCTGTCATTACCTGAGAAAGCTGGGTGATTCTAAGTATAGCTCAGGCACCAAGAGAAAGGGTAGCACCAGGTAGTTAGTCTTGCCAGGAACAGCCTTCTTCCTGCCCTAGCCTGTGGGCCCGATTTGATCTACAAAGTCAGCTGTCTCGGCACTGACCAAACTTGTCTCTTCTTCCCCGCGCTTTGGGCTTAGCACCCAAGAGCCCCTGGTTCTTATTCTGCCTTCCTGCTGGGTCTGCTTTCCTTCTGCCTGCCCTGCCCGCTCCTCCCTCTGGCTGGCATCTTATTTCTGCCTTCATTCTCCTTATCCATCCTCACCATGGCTTTGCCAGGCGAGCTTGGTGGTGCCACCAACAGCTCGTGCTCACAGACTCACCTTCCTGGTGGGTGGCCTCATTTTCCTTGCAAGAAAATGTTTATCTTTTTTTATGCTCATTGTGGGGAATGTGGAAAGAATCCCAAAGTAAAAGTAAAAACACCCACCATCTCAAAACCACGGAGAAACCACTGCTACTATTTTGGTGTCTTTGGATTTAAAATCTGCATATGGCTTGTTTGTCTTGCGTGGCTTCTTTCGGAATGTCCACGGCCTGCACCGTTAAAAGATCTGGTTGAGGATGTAAGAGGCTTGCTGAAGTGATTATTATACCAGCCTTTTTTCTTTTAATGGCTGGAGGTTCTTATGTATGAAGAAAAAGACTCTTTTTTTAAGTTCTCAGTCTATTAAAGAGGTACAATAAATGACATCAAACATCTGTGAAATGTTTAAACATTACTTATAAAGTTGAATATCTCTAAGCAGTATCTATGTGATTGTTTAAAAAAATTGACATGATTTCTGTCAGACACCTTACAGAAATAAATGCTGGAATATATTTCGCACGCTTACCACACTGAGACCTAGTCTGAAAGATCCAGACTGCAAGTTTCACTCGAGTCTTCGTTATTTGTGTGTGTGCCAGTACTGAAATCAGGGCCTCAAAATCTAACTTCGCTTTTTAGTTTTTGCTCAAGACTGGCACTCAATCACTTGAGCTGTACCTCCACTTTTGAATTTTGTGCTGGTAAATTGGAGATAAGAACCTCTGGATTTGGCTGGGAAGGTGGCTTCGTAGTAGAGTGCTTGCCTAGCATACATGAAACCCTGGGTTCGATTCCTCAGCACCACATAAACAGAAAAAGCCAGAAGTGGCGCTGTGGCTCAAGTGGTAGAGTGCTAACTTTGACTAAAAGAAGCTCAGAGACAGTGCCCAGACCCTGAGTTCAAGCCCCCAGACTAGCAAAAACAAACAACAAAAAACCCTCTGGATTTGTCTGCCCAGGTTGGCTCTGAACCAAGCCTCTTGATTAGCTAGGATTATGGGAGTGAACCACCAGTTCCTAGCTTTATGTCTTCATTAGTTACACACTAATTTTTCTTATCTTAGGGCTGTTACACCAATTTATTACTGCCCAGGGGCAACGTGATCTTAACATCATCAGAAACAAAATGGCATCCCTTCAAGCTTGCTGTGATTATAGCTCTGGCTCATCGTGATGCCACCTGGGCTTTTTAGCCAAAATGAGTCAGACCCATACCACCAACATCAGGCTCAACTTCACTTGTTAAATCAGTCAGATCTTTTTTTTATTATTATTACTATTACTGTTGTTGTTATTGCTATTGTTATTATTTTATTTTTAAGTATGTGGCTTTGAGGTAGGGATTTTATTTACAATCCACTCCCTTCCCTTCACCCTACAGTGATTTACTCCTAAAGTTTTACTTGGCCAATGTTATACAATCCATTGTCCTGTCACTGTGATGTATTGGCCTGACCTGTTAACAATATTAAAAGCTTTTGTATGCCTTTTGCTTTTCTTTTTTTTTTCTTGAAATTAGTTGGATTTTCTAGATATCTCAGTCTCCCAGGAGACCAAGGACTGACTTTACTCAGTGCTCCTTAGGTCATTTGACTGATTTATCATCTCAGATTATGTTTCTGGGTCCTCTCTTCCTTCTTGGTTATTAAGTATGACCATTGAGCTAGAATCTTTCTACCTCTCTCTCTTTCTTTGTCTCCTACAGTCTTTTCCTACCTTGGGACCATTCATTTGTTTGGGGGACTACTTAGCTTACAGAGTTTCTTCTGGTATATAGTTCCAGTGGTATGTGTAATACTGAAACAAGTACTTATCTGTACTGTATAGACAGAAGAAACTAAGTTCTAATGTTTTATGACATTTCCCCTTCTAAAATCAAAAGCAGGTAATTCCTTATGAACCATTACCTTTCTCCGCATAACAACATTTTTGTACACATAACCAAGTATGCACTTAAGTCTGTTCACTTAACCAAGAACAAGATTAATTTCTTCCTCCTCCTTCTCTTCTTCCTCCTTTTTCCCCTCCTCCTCTTCCTTCTCTTATTCTTCACATCCTCTTCCTCCTCCTCTTCTTCCTCCTCCTTTTTGGTGCCTGAACGCAGGGCCTCATGCTCTTACTTGGCTTTTTTTCATTCAAGCTAGTGCTCTGCCACTTGAACCACACCTCTACTTCTGGCTTTTTGCTGGCTAAGTAGAGATAAGAGTCTCTCAGATTTCCCTGCCCAGGCCAACTTCAAACCATGATCCTTAGACCTTGGCCTCTGCAGTAGCTAGGGCTGGGGGAAGTTCTTTCCATGCAGACCATTCATTTCACCGCGAGGGAATCAGAGCTTGGTTCCATGGCCTGTCAGCGTCATGCGTAAAGCTCTTGCTGATCTTGGGACCAGGAGTCAGCGCTTCTGCTTGCAATCCCATTGTTTTCTGGTCTGCCACGAGGCTTTCATTTACAAACATTCATCCCACATGTGATGGCCCCAAATAGGCTGCATGTGATAGGATCCAGAAGCGCGGAAAGCACCCAGGTCCTGCCTTTTAAGTTTGCATTGCATTGCTGCAGAACCTTTTGATGTCTGTATTGAAAGTAGGAGGAAAAAAACTTCATTACTTCCCGGACTTTAACTGGGATATGATTTGTATGATCTGAGGATCTGGTCAATAACGTTTAGCTCTCTCAGGGAGTCCTGACACAGGTGCGCTGTACCCTTTGGGGTGACGAGAGACTCCCTCGTTCCTACCATGTGCTTGCTTAGCTGCAGGAAGCAATGCTGACATGCAGTCTAGGGGTTCTGAGGAAGCAAATCCAGCCTTCTGTGTTGACTGTTGTGCTCATAAGTTCAGTGTTGAGAAGCCATATGCAATTATTTTCTTTTACATTTAATGGATTTTTAAATATCTTGACTTAATCTCCTTTATGCTTCAGGTAATGGGTGGTCTTATTTGAGTTTAAATGCTTGGGAAGGGCTGGGGATATAGCCTAGTGGCAAGAGTGCCTGCCTCGGATACACGAGGCCCTAGGTTCGATTCCCCAGCACCACATATACAGAAAACGGCCAGAAGCGGCGCTGTGGCTCAAGTGGCAGAGTGCTAGCCTTGAGCGGGAAGAAGCCAGGGACAGTGCTCAGGCCCTGAGTCCAAGGCCCAGGACTGGCCAAGAAAAAAAAAAAAATGCTTGGGAAGGAAAAGTTTGGTGTGGGTGGTTCTTTTTGGCCCGGGAAAGCTAGGTAAATGCGATTAGTGGATGAACATTTGCCCCTTGAAATAATCTTGTTGGAAGCACCAGATACTGGCTTTCAATCCCAAACCCAGGGGAAGTAATTTGTTTTTAAGCCAACGTTAAATTTCAACGTCTGGGATACTAACTTATGAGAATTAAACCTGAGTTGAAAAAATATGTATTGGTTTTTTTAAGAAAACATTTTTTAGTAAATTGGGTTGTGGAGGAACATGTGAGATTTCTACCTGATTCGTATTTGTCTAAGAAAATCTCAAAATTTCAGTGCCTACCCTTCCATCCAGCAAGCTAATGTCCCAGCACCACCTTGTGGTCACTTTAGTTAATCCAGAATCTTTTCTTACTGTGAAGTTTAGTTTAATACTATACTATACAATGGAGAGGTGGAAAGTATCGTTGGGAATTGCCACCTTATTCCTTACTACTAAAAGCAAAAGTCTGGCCCTTCGGAATGCTCCCTGGGCTTTTTCTTGTGCAGTCCTGGCGCTTGAACTCAAGGCCTGAGCACTGTCCCTGAGCTTTTTCTGTTCAAGGCTCCATTTTCAGCTTTTTGCTGGTTAATTGGAGATAAGAATCTCACAGACTCTCCTGCAAGGCTAGCTTTGAACCTAGATTCTAAGAGCCTCCTGAGTATTAAGGATTATAGGCATGAGCCCCTGGAACTCTTTAAAATGGCAACAATAATAATACTTTCATTTAATATAAACATTTTCTTTCCTGTTGCCAACAAACCTATTATCTAGTTGGGTTTTGAGTCAGAATCTTGACTGAGGCTTCTAGGCTCAAGTAATCCTCCTGTTTCAGCCTCCCTAGTGGCGGGAACTACAGACATACACCACCATGCTTAACTAAGCTTGCATTTTATGGAAGTCTGATGACTTTATTAGCCAGATGTGTGGCTCAAGCTTTTCATCTCAGCTATTTTAATCCCACTGATTTGAGACAAGCCTGGGCAAAAAAAAAAAAAAAGTAAATGAGATTCCATCTCATCCAGTTGCTGAGCACAGTAGCACCTGCTATTGGGGTGTCTGTCACCCCAAGCTGTGGAAACACAATGGCTCACGCCTCTCATCCCAGTACAAAGGATAGGACACCCGGAGGGTCACAGGGCAGAGGAGCCTGCAGAATGAGGGAAGATTCAATCTCAAAAGTAACCAACACAAAAGTGGGTGGTAGAGTGAACCTGGTTAGCCAGCCCAGGGCCCTGAATTCAAACCGCAGTTACCACCAACTAAAAAAGGGACATGTATCTGGAGACCACAAGTATATAAGGAAGGAAGTAGAATTTTAGGAAAGATAGTAAATACTACATAGTTTCACTCCTGATATAAAACTGTTAATTTAAAAGTATATTGAAACTTTAGCCGGATATTAATATGACAGTAGGCATTGAAATGAGTGTCTTAAGTACTTGAAATAGATGAGCTTTCACATTTCCTTACTGAATTTTAAAGTACTTTTCATTCTGAGTTAGCTCAGGTGTAAATTTGAATTCAGAGAAAAGGAGGAGGGAGATGCAAATCTATGAAAGAAAAATTTCATTGTTTGTCCTCATTTTCTTATGTGTGCATACTTACACTGAGGCCTGAACTCAGGATGTAGGCACTGTCCCTTAGCTTTTCAGCCAAGTCTGGCACTCTACCACTTGAGCCACAGCGCCACTGCTGGCATTTTGCTGATAAATCAGAGGTAAGAGTCTCAGGGGCTTTCCTGTCTGGGCTGGCTTCGAGCTTCGATCCTCAGACCTCCTTCTAGGATTATAGCTAGGCTTCCTGACGTGAGCCACCTGTGGCCGGCACGTCTCAGTTCTTAAATAATGGCGCCATCATTTTGCCCTTCAACGCTTTTGGAGCTCTATTGTGTTTCTTAAAGACTGGAGTTCCTAGAAAGGGGCAAGGGGTTAACATTTACTTCATTTGCTCCATGTGGTAGGATTTGCCTTTTATTATTATGTGTTTGTTTATTTTTGCAGCCTCAGTCTCTCACACAGGCTAGGCACGCCCCCAACTCGAGAGGCTCCCTGTCACAACTGGAGCATTTCTCCCATGTGATAATGACCTGAGAAATCAGTCACAAAGTCTTATGGTTTTGAAAATGTCAGCATGCTATCTTCATGATTTCGTTTCAATTACAACAACTTGTTTGGCATGAACCTTTGTTAGAAAAGCCTTTAGAGGACCTGTAAATAGTTGTCTGTACTTGATAATCTCTGAGGACTCACAACATAAACTAAAGAATATGTCCTATCTTTTTAGTGTTGAATTATGAATACATAATGGCTATGTCATACAGAAGAACATTCAGAGTTGACTGTTTTCTCCTGGCACAAGCTATCCCATTAGACTATTCCATTAGAATTTAGGACTAAAATTTAAATTACTTTTATTTTTTTTTAAATAATTTCTTTGGGCTGGGAATATGGCCTAGTGGCAAGAGTGCTTGCCTCGCATGCCTAAAGCCCTGGGTTCGATTCCTCAGCACCACATATATAGAAAAGCCAGAGGTGGTGCTGTGGTTCAAGTGGCAGAGTGCTAGCCTTGAGCAAGAAGAAGCCAGGGACAGTGCTCAGGCCCTGAGTCCAAGGCCCAGGAATGGCAAAAATAATAATAAATTTCTTTGTCTTTAAAATGTGGCTTTCCTTTTGGGAAAGTTGAGTGGAGGGAAAATGAGAGCGAAAGATAATTTATGCACTCCCCAAAAGCCCTAAAATTCAAATTTTAATCAGTAGTTCCAGGAACAAATATCAGTCACTAAAATGGATACGAAAACGTGTTCATCGTCACGCTAATTAAAGAGAAGGCCAGCCAGGTGCAGGTGGCTCACGCCGGTCAGCCCAGAGGCTGAGATCTGAGGATGTGGTTCACAGTCAATTTTGAGGCTGGAAAGCCTGTGGGACTCTTACCTTTCATTAACAACTAAAAAGCTGGAAGTGGCGCTGTGGCTCAGGTAGTAGAGTGCCAGCCTTGAGCAAAGAAAAGCTAAGGTATAGTGCCCCGGCCCTGAATTCAAATTCCAGGACACACATACCCTCTCCCCCTCCTTCTCCCTCTCTTTCTCTCTCCCTCTCTCTCTCTCCCTCTCCCTCTCCGGAGAGAGACATACGTGATCCCCTCCAGTTGGGAAAGTTCTCATCGGTCGTGTTCTGAGGTAGCAAGTGGACCAGGACCTGGTGTGCCTCTGGCTTGGTGGCAGGGTAGGCTGTGCCCATCGAGGATTCGTAGGCTCAGCTCTGCCCGCGGCGGTGAGAAGGAGGAGACAGCCAGGCACGCCAGGGTGGGAGGGAGAGCATGGGGGGCGGGGTGTGATCTTCACAGAAGCCCGTGGCTCTCGGACCTGCCACCAGGCCGTCCACGTAGCTGTCTGGCCGCTGTTCTCTTTGGCCAGTCAGGTGATGACCGAGACGCTGTGGAATGGGAGTCAGGTGGGTAGGTTTGCGCCTTCTTGGCTTAACCACCTCCTGGCCCCATCTGTTGTCCCCCACCCCTGCCCCACGCAGGAGCCGTAGATACTGAAATAGTCCCACCGCACAGCCTCCCAGGCCCGGCAGGGCTGAACTCACTCGTGGAGGCCCCAAAATACGGTGCCTGTTGGGTATTTATCAATTCCTTGAGGTCAAGATACAACTTGTGGTCGGGTACTAGTGGCTCACACCTGTCATCCTAGCTACCCATGAGGCTAAGACCTGAGGATCATGGTTAGAACCCAACCTGTGCAGGAAAATCTGTGAGACTTACCTGAAACTACTAAGAAAAAGCCGGAAGTGGCGCTGTGGCTCGAGTGGTAGAGCACTAGCCTTGAACAAAAGAAGCTCAGGGGCAGTGCTCAGGCCCTGAGTTCAAGCCCCAGGACCCACACCAAAATTAAAAAAAAAACCACCCACAATTAATTAGTTAATTATATAATGTTTAACTCTGGGTAGTGATTTTGTATTTCTTTCTAGTTTTGGTCTGTTTTTAAAGTCAGAATCTTGCTGTGTTGTCCAGGCTGGCTTGTTCCAGTCTCCTTGAGAAGTAGGATTACAGGCATTGCCCCTGCAGTCTATCCCAGTTCTTCCAGAGAGAGAGAGAGCTACTATAGATCAAACCAAGCCCTTACACATGCTAAGCCCTGATAAAGCCCCCCCCCGCCCTTTTTTTTTGAAGCAGAGTCTCAGCATGTTACCGGGGTGGCCTTGACGCCTGGCTCAAGCAGTTCTTATGTCTGTCTCTTGAGTAGCTGAGACTACAAGTGTACCCCACAACTCTCAGCTCAGCAATGATTTCCTATGTAACTTTTGTGTGTGTGTTGCCAGTCCTGGTCTTGGACTCAGGGCCTGTGTGCACTGTCCCTGGCTTCTTTTTGCTCAAGGCTAGCACTCTGCCTCTTGAGCCACAGCGCCAGTTCTGGCCATTTTCTATATATGTGGTGCTGGGGAATCGAACCCAGGGCTTCATGTATACGAGGCAAGCACTCTTGCCACTAGGCCATATTCATTTTAAAATCATGACTCTGTCTTGCTTTTCGCTCTTACCATGTTCTTTAATTTTTTTTCAGAAATTATGAACAAGTAGATATCTTTTCAATGCAAATAACATTTTAAGAGGTTGTTTCATATCGCTAAGAAGGCTTGAGCTTCTTTTAATATGTTTCAGTGAAATTTTATACATTTTAAAAACTGTATTTTACAAACTGAGGCCTGTCTCTAATACCTAGAGTGGTCATCTTGAAATATTCAAACCATCAAGATCATGCTTACATTAAGTTTCCACATATATCATTGTACAATTTATGGCTTTGAATAGTAAAGAACTATAAACCTATCAAAATTGATTAAAATTGTGAGTGCAGGATTTTTTTTAAATGATTGCTAGAATCAATCTTGGAGCAAAAGAAGATAGAATAAATATGTAATGGAACTGTGGTTGGACTGGATCTTTATAAGTCTGAAAGCACAGAACCATTTCTCTTAGATAGCATTTAGCTGCCAGCTCTTGAGTCCTTTTGTCAGGTTTTAGGACATTTTTCCCAACATACACCATTTGTTCTCTATCTTCTATTTGATAGTATGCTCACATCATAATTGATCTTTATCATCAGAAGTTTTGCCACTATTGGTTTAGGAAATGCAAAACAACTATTTAGAGGAATATGAAACATCAAAACGTAGTTTTAGCTGCACTTTCAACCAAATGGGAATCAAGTGAGGAAGCTCCACAGAGATGCTGGCAGCATTTGCTACCTGGTGTCTGACAGTATCTGTGTTTCTTGTTCTCTGTAGGAATGGACGCGGGGTGGTTGACTCAGAGTAGCCTGTGTTCTGCTGAATCAGCCATTATGGCTTTGACTGGAGCTCTGATCCTGCCCCACCAGCAACTGTTCTACGTCAGGATTATACCTTCCTCACCTGTGAAATTAATACACTAGATCTGATCACCCTTTAGGTCTTTCTCCATTGAAAGAACGCCTATGTCACTGAGATCATTGATAGCTTTAAGATTTGCTGCGGTAGAGTTTCTGATAGTGTTGTCTTTTCTCTTTCAGTTTATATCTATTCAAACTAGGAATCGCACCGCAGATCCAGGACTTGCTGGGCAAAGTGGATTTCACAGGTACTGCCCTTTGGTTTCCTAATTCTCTACTAAACTAGTGACTTTAAAATGCACCCGTGCTGCCTTTTCTCATTTTGATGTGCGTCATTGGTTTCCTTTCTCCCCACTACATTGACAAGGAAATGTTCCTGCCTTATTTATACTCATCTAGATTCTTTCCCCATGTTTATAAAATGAGAAACCCAGGCTGAGTTGCTCCCAGGACTTCTATCTGAGGAAGGCCTTTCTTAGCACACCAGTATCTCCCTAACCTATGGCCTCCTTTGATGTTGTTGTTGCTGTTGTTCCCTTAGAGGAAGAAATCAGTAACATGAGGAAAGAACTGGAGAAGTATGGAATACAGATGCCATCTTTCAGCAAAATAGGTGGTATTCTGGCCAATGAACTGTCTGTGGACGAAGCTGCATGTAAGTCTGTTTAAAACCCAAACCTGTGGGCTGAAGGCATGGCTCCACAGTAGAGCACCTGGCTAGTGAGTGTGAGGTCCTGAGTTCAAATCCTAGTACTGCAAAGAAAGAAAACCTTGCCTTCCATGAACAGCTTGCCTATATTTTTCACTGATTGTAATTACATGGAATATAGTATTTAATGAACCCTGAAAATTTTTGTATTTTAGATAGTTCATTTAAGTATATCAGAAGATAACTGAATTTTTTTTTTTTTTTTGGCCAGTCCTGGGCCTTGGACTCAGGGCCTGAGCACTGTCCCTGGCTTCTTCCCGCTCAAGGCTAGCACTCTGCCACTTGAGCCACAGCGCCGCTTCTGGCCGTTTTCTGTATATGTGGTGCTGGGGAATCGAACCCAGGGCCTCGTGTATCCGAGGCAGGCACTCTTGCCACTAGGCCATATCCCCAGCCCTGAATTTTTAACTTTAGACATTCTTTTGTGGGAGATAACTGAAGAAGGTTAGGAATATCTTCATTCTCCAAGTGTTCTCTACTTCCTATGTCTTTAGATCTTAGTAGTAAGGTGCATTGCAGGGTAAAATATGGGTTTTTCTAGGAACCAATTTGTTCTTTAAACCTGTCCTTGGGCTGGGTGCCAGTGGCTCATCCCTGTAACCCTAGCTACAGAGGAGGCTGAGATTTGAGGATTGAGGTTCAAAGCCAGCTCTGGCCGAAATTTCCATGAGATTCTTACCTCCAATTACCCAGCAAAAAGCTGGAAGTGAAGATGTGGCACAAGTGGTAGAGTTCCAGCCTTGAGTGCGAAAGCTAAGGAAGAGTACCTAGGCCCTGAGTTCAATCTCCAGTACTAGCAAAAATAAATAAGTTCCTTATATAAACAAATTTTTAAAGAAACCTAACCCTAAGCACGCAGAACAAGGACTGGCTTATCCCTCTAAACCCGTAGTGGTTGACGCAGTGACTGGTTCGTGTTAGTTATTCAGTAAAAGTTAAATAAATAAGCAGGGGTTGATTAAGAGGTGCTGGGATCAGGACCAGTCGTGTCAAGGGCTTCATGGCTTGTGTACTAGAAACAAGGAGGGTAGAAGAAGTGTATCATCCATGGACGTATTATCCGTGCAACTAGGGTGGAGTCTTTTGCTGCTTAGAAACCATGTGTCTGTCCCCCTTTGCCTCTCAGTGCATGCTGCGGTCATAGCCATCAATGAGGCTATCGAGAAGGGAGTGGCGGAGCAGACCCTTGTAACCCTGAGAAACCCAAACGCAGTTTTAACTTTAGTGGATGACAACTTGGCCCACGGATATCAGAAGGAACTTTGGGAAGCCAAAAAGAATAAAGAGGAAAATGCAAGACTGAAGGTACCTGATTAGATTCTCTTAAAACGTACAACCGTGATGATGATGAGTGTGAATTGCGGATTTGAAAAGCTTTGATATTAAGTGCGATAGCCCAGCAGTCGTAGCTAAAGCCTGCCATCCTAACTACTCGGGAGGCTGCAATCTGAGGATCACAACTGGAAGGCAGCCCAGACAGACCAAAAAAAAGTCCGAGAGACTCTTGCCTCCAATTAACCGTAAAAAGCCAGAAGTGGAGGTGTAGCTCAAGTGGTAGGGCACCAGCCTTGAGCAAATAAGGTCACTCAAGAGCACGAGGCCCTAAATTTACGCCTTTAGTATCAGCGTGTATGCACGTGTGCTACACACACACACACACACACACACACACACACACACACACACACAGCAACCAAAAAAGCCCATAAAAACAAATAAAAGTGATATTTTTAAATCAACTGGCTATGGTTTCTAGAGGCACATGCTAGTAGTGATTTGGATGAGATCTAAGGGTACAAGAAGTCCACACTATGTAACACAATTAGATAGAAGGATGTTAAAGGTCCTATCATAAACAGAGCCACTTCTCCAGGAAGCTTGGTGATGGCAGCCTACATCATTCCCTGTCTGTCATCATGGCAGACCCCATGTTAGCCAAGCGACTTTTATGTTTATGAACAGAAGCTAACCACTCAGCGTAATAAAGTTTAAAACAGAAGGTTTTTAGTCTGCGGGCTCCATATCTTCCCAGGAGCTACTCCTCCTCCTCCTCTGAGCCTGTCCTTCCTCCCTAATACAGTGTGGACCCCGTCTCATCGCCATACTGGGGCAACTCCAGGAAGGTGGCTGACCTTCCTCCTTAGCCGGCCATTCCCAGCTCTGTCTTCACTCGGGGTTTCTACCTGGGCACCAGCTGGAGAAGTATGGAATACAGATGCCACCTTTAAGTTCTCATTAAGTTCTGGCTTGACAGTTCCAGCACTAAGTGGAGCCACTCTGTTTACCGGCTGTTCTTCACCTGGCTTCCTCCCACCAGCCCAGTGGCCTCCCCTGCCTTGAGCTTCTCTATTCCCCTGGCTTCTGTGCATCTCAGCTCCTGTAGTTGCCCCCGGCCACAGTCTCTTAGGCTCCTCTTCTACTGCCTAATCTCCCCCAGGTCTGGTGTTCACCTCTGCTCAGTTTCCCCCACCACCACCGAGCTTACCCAGTTGTGGACGATATTAACTATCACCTTTATATGAGCCCCTCCCCATCCACGGGCTTCTACTGTGTCCTTGTGATTTTGTCATCTGTCATCCGTGTGCCCCAGGCATCGCACCCCACCGTGACGGGAGAGCGGTCGGTCGTCACTGTGCTGCCCTTCTCTCACAAGGGCTCAGCCCCGACTCCCTACCACCTAGTCCAGAACCCGTTATGTCCCCTCTCCCTACCCCGGCTCTCATCTGCCTTTCCTTGCCAATTCGCCTCCATCCCTGCCTCCTTGTCTCACCCGACCCACCTCTACTGCCCCTCTAGTCCTCACCATCCCAAGAGTAGCTTCCACCTGGGTCTCTCCGCTCCCTGGCATTCTCCAAGTCAACTCCTCTCGGAGCTTGAGGTTGCATTCATTCAAAGCTGGTATCGCCCTACTGCAAACCTCGCTGATGCTTTACAGCTTCCTGAATTAACTACTGATCCAAAGCATGGCCTCCAGAGACAGTCACAGTGCCCAAACGACCGACCTCCCATCCTTTGACTCATTCTGGACGTAGACTCCATTCACTGGTCGACCTGCTAAGCTCTGTGACCAAACTCTGCTGCCTAATCCCATTTCCTTATCCCGGCCTTTGTTAAAGCAATCAGATGGTCCAACTTAATGTGTTCCTCATTACAAACATCCCTGTTTAAAGAGTCACTTGGTCTGTCGTTAACCTCTGTAATCCCTGCTGGGCTATATCTCCTCTAAAGCCCGGCACAGAGCAGGTGCTTCATAAATGTTTGTTCCAAAAGAAATCAGTGACTTTGCATATATCGCTGTTGCTTTTGAGTTTCAAGCTTTGGAGATGTGTTTTTGAAGCTCAGGAATCAGTGAAGACTGTGTTTTGCAGAATAGCTGTATTTCAGAAGAAGAAAGAGACGCGTATGAAGAGCTGCTGACACAAGCAGAAATCCAAGGCAACATCAATATGGTCAACAGTAAGTAGTGGATCTTTCTATAAGGCCCAAACATTCCTTGCCAGAATGTCACCACATCTCTTAGTGTGGGTACTTGCCAAACTGCCATATGTAATGAAAATCCTAAGTGTCATTGTCACTTTTAATCGTAGTACAGTATTAGACAGTTTCCCACTAAGTCTTCTTTGGCGAAGTCTCTGCCTTGCCTCTGTTTTGACACTGCCCCCCTGTCCCAGCCTGGATGCATTGTGCTTCATCTTGAATCTGTCCCTTGTTGGATTGACACTGAATGACACCAAGTAACAGATTGTGACTTGGAAATTACAGTTCATTGCCATAAATTGTATAATGCTATTCTATTGGTATTGTAAAAGATAGTATGGACACTTCTGCTATTATTCCTTCCCTCTTACAAGTCTGTAGTTCACAGGACTTCTCACAGCTTAGCTAGGGTTCGTACTAACTGATGAGAACTAATTAAGTCAGTGTGAGTCCCATATCCCTGAGCATCTGAGCAACCGAAACGTTTGTTTGGGGTGCTTTTTTTAATATAATCTTGTTGTTATTATTAAGGTGTTGTTATAAAGAGGATTTACAATCCCATAAGTCAAATAATGAGTACAATTCTTCTTGGACAATGTCACCCCTTCCTTCACTTTCCTTGATTTCACATCTTGTCCCTGCCCACAAGTTGCATATTTTGTCCTTTTCATATACTGTACACTGAATACCATGATTGCATTTGTTCATCGTTCCTCCCTCCATTTCTCCATTTGCCTCTTCCCTCCCCCCCCCACAAAAAAAAATCCAGAGGAATACAAAACCAAAAGTAGGTTTCCATTTGCTGGAATTTGTTTTGATAAATAGTATTTTAGATGTTCAGAGGAGTTACGCCTTCAGGTTCCTCCCTAATTCTTCCCATCACCTTGTGTCGTGTGACGAGAATGAAAAGAAAGTTCAGGTGTGTGACAGTGAGCCTACATAAGTTTGGATGGATCTATCTACCTACCTACCTTCCTTCTTGTTTTCTTTTTTTGGCGCTAGTCCTGGGGCTTGATCTCAGGGCCTGGGCTCTATCCCTAAGCTTCTTTTTGCTCAAGGCTAGCACTCTACCACTTGAGCCACAGAGCCACTTCCAGCTTTTTCAGTTCATGGGGTACTGAGAAATCAAACCCAGGGCTTCATGCATGCTAGGCAAACACTCTACTGCCAAGCCACATTCTCAGCTCGATTCATATTTTTTGATAGACTTTTCCTTCCTCGGGAAAAATTTACTTTTACTTGAGAAGAGACAGGAATTCTACTTGACATTTATTTCCCTAGATCAATCTAAATCACCCTGGGGGGGAATAAAAATGAAGACCTAGAAAACTACCAGACCCATTTAGTAAAGACTTTTCTCGTTGGATTGACACTTAGCATATCTAATTACAACTTTCTGAAGCTCTTCCTTCCTTGTGGATGAGTTTGGAGTGCGTTTTATTTCTTTGAACACTTTCAAGGAAATTCCTATCAATAGGCGTTGCTCAGTAGCCTTCAGCTGTTGGAGAGATTCTTCCCAGTGATGCAGCCATCATTGCAGCCATCATCAGGGAAGCCCAGGGAAGATCCACATCCATGTCTGGCAGCTGACAACAGGATGAGTTTGAAAGTTTACCACATACATGTGGGCACACACATATACATGCACCCACCAGCTGAGAACTCGGGGTCCACACCTTACAATTTGGGGGTATGTGTTTGTGTCTTAATTCCCGTGAAATCACAAATACATTAGTGATAATATATGAAATCCATTGTCAGGTTTTTCTTTCTGCTCTATTTGAAAGCTGGCTAATTATTCTTGACAGAAATGCATCGCAGAGAGGGATTCATATTGCCAGCAAGACAACATCAGAGTCCTGTAACTTAGGTAGAAAACAGTTTCATCACCATTCACCATCCTGTAGTTTTGAAGTGTTTATAACTACTTCAAAGTGTTCCCTTTCATGTTAAATGAAATGATTTTATAAACAAATATAAACACTCAATGACATAATTCCCTGACCACAAATTGAATGCCAAATTGGCTATACTTTATTTTCCATTTTTAAGTTAAAGGCATCAAATGATTTTCACTAATGGTCCAGCTGAATTTGATGAAAGGCACTGAACTCTGCGGTGGCTGTAATGGTGTAGAACATGTTTATTCTGAAATTTTTAATCTCTGTAAGTTTCTAGAACAAAAAGACTTGCAGGGGGAAAAAAAAGAAAGAAAGAAACACCCTCACTGAAACTGGTGGCTTGCACATGTAGTCCTAGCTACTTGGGAGGCTGAGATCACAGTGTTAAGCCAACCTGGGCAGGAAAATTTGTGTGATTCTTATCTGCAGTGAACCAATAAGAGTCAGAAGTGGTTCTGTATCTCAAATAGTACAGCTCCAGCCTTGAGTGAAAAAGTCTTCAAGGGTGCAGGGTCCTGTGTTCATGGGTTCAAGCCCCAGCACCAGCACAAAAACAAGGAGAAAAAAATACATACATACATATTACCTTCTATTACATAGTTGAGTCAGTTACATGAAGGGACCGGATTCTACACTTTAAATCTCTAAGTGTAGATACTTTGACAGGCTCTGCCCCATCTGGCAGGTTATGATACTAAGATGCTGAGGCATTTATTTGCATTCATTGCCATTTTGGTGGTAAGGCCAGTGACTCTGTTCTCAGAGACTTCAACCTTGTTTGAACTATAGCCATTTACTTCTGGATTTGTCACATGAATTCCATTCATTGTTGGATATATACTGTTCACATCAAGGCTGGGATTTTTTTTTAATGCAGAGAATAAAGGAATAGTTAAGAAAAAGAAGAGGGGCTGGGGATATAGCCTAGTGGCAAGAGTGCCTGCCTCGGATACACGAGGCCCTAGGTTCGATTCCCCAGCACCACATATACAGAAAACGGCCAGAAGCGGCGCTGTGGCTCAAGTGGCAGAGTGCTAGCCTTGAGCGGGAAGAAGCCAGGGACAGTGCTCAGGCCCTGAGTCCAAGGCCCAGGACTGGCCAAAAAAAAAAATAAATAAAAAAAAAATAAAAAAAAAAAAAGAAAAAGAAGAAATAGTTTGTTAAGAGCAAGTTAGGGGTATGATTTCCTGGTCATATTTACTGTTCAATGGTATAGACTTACACCAGAAAGTTCTCAGAGGTGACAACATGATTCCACCGAGGATCATCTCAGATGCAACTGAAAGGCTTTAATAACTTTACCAGCTCAACAGTCACCGCAAACAGCTACTGACTTTTCTTTCTAGAATTCTTTCATTTGTCAAGGGAAGGAAAAAAAAATGTTTGGGCCTTAAGGATCTTTTGTATGGAGTGCAGGTTTTCTTGGGGGCCAGTTCCAAGAGTTCCATTAGTCATGTCTCCTGGTATGGACTGATGTTTCTTAGTAGAAAGTGTGAAGAAGGCTCCTTGTGAAAGTATTTTGAGAAGATATATTGTCATCTTGTCAAAAAGGATCAGAATCATCTTTACGGCAGTCTAGTCATGTACTGGGAAGACAGGCTAGCTTTGATTTTTTGTTGTTGTTTTTGTTTTGGCCAGTCCTGGGGCTTGGACTCAGGGCCTGAGCACTGTCCCTGGCTTCTTTTTGCTCAAGGCTAGCACTCTGCCACTTGAGCCACAGCGCCACTTCTGACCATTTTCTGTATATGTGGTGCTGGGGAATTGAACCCAGGGCCTCATGTATACGAGGCAAACACTCTTGCCACTAGGCCATATCCCCAGCCCGACAGGCTAGCTTTGAAATGCCCTGGAAATCTTCTCTGGCTATGTGTTACTCCTACTGCTCAGATTCCTTTTCGGTGGGCAGACCCTGCAGGCTCTGTGTGGTTTATTCTTGCCTGGTGACAGAGTTCATCACCCATTCTGAAAATTATGCAGACTCTTCTGTTCCAACCCATGCCGAAGTCACTAAAGTCCTTTGCATATCTGGAAGCTTCTGGTAGCATTCGGATGGGCACAGCGGTGGGCTCACCCATGTTGATTGATTGGGTGGACACTACCTGCTTCTGGTCCTCACCTGAAAGCCAGCTTTGAAGAGGTGATGCCAGCCAACAGGGGGCAGCAGAGAGCAAGCTGCTAGGAAGGCAGCTATGGAAGATGCCGGAGCAGGACTTGTGTTAGGGAATCATGCGAGGCAGGAATGATCCCACAACTCAAACAACATCAGTGCTGAGGCTCCTTGAGGGACCTACTTGAAGGCTGGACCTGACTTGACTTACTGAGTGATCCAGAGCTTGGCCCACCTCTCCCCCTGTTGGGTTGGAAACGGCGGGAGGATGGGCTGGTGGATAGGGCAGCAGGGGCAAAGCAGACCTTCTCACTGACGGACTGTAAACCTGCACCCGCAGGGCAGGCTGCGGTGGATCACATCAACGCTGTCATTCGGGAAGGCGACCCTGCGAATACACTGCTCGCGCTGAAGAAACCAGAGGCCCAGCTGCCAGCCGTGTTTCCCTTTGCCGCTACCATGTATCAGAATGAACTCTTCAACCTCCAGAAACAGAATGCCATGGTGAGAGTCATGGAGACAGTCACCCTACATCCCAGCAGGAAGGGAAGGCTGGGTAGGGCACAGGCTCTAAGAATCCGGGGGAAAGGAGATGATACTGAGCTGCGAAGCTCAAAGGATGTGACATACATACATGTATGTGTACATATGTGTACGTATGTGTATATAGATAGGAATATAGCATCATGAGACCCACTAAACATGTTTGAAAAAGGAGAGGGGGAGAGAAGGGGAAACGAGACTATGGTGGAGGGGGGAATTTGCACTGTGGGTGTGTATAGAAATCTAATGAAGCCCTTCATATTACAAATACACATTAACACAAAAACGTTTTAAAGTCAGTTAAGAACAATTAAACTTCTAAGAATGTATTAAAAATGAAGTAAAAATAAAAGCCTGTTGGACTGTAGGGTTTTTTTTTATTATCCATGCTTATCAAGACTGCCCAACAGAGCCCAATATAACATACATCGTGTGTATATGTGTGTGTGTATATATATGTATATATGCAATATATTGTATATATATTGTACTATTTATGCTATATACTCTATGTAGTATACAATACTATATATTGTACAAATTGTATGTACACATACATGTCATATATATTATACAATATATATTATATATACTATATGTGTATATATGGTATGTACTATATATTGTATATGATATTGTATACAATATATAGTATATATTCAATATATAAATGTATATGTGTGTGTATATGAAATGTCACAACGAAACCTATGATTTCATATAGTTTATACATTTTATAAATGATATACACTGTATGATACACGGAGGAAAAAAGACTACCATCATTTTCTAAATAGAAAATAGATAGGGCTGGGGATATAGCCTAGTGGCAAGAGTGCCTGCCTCGGATACACGAGGCCCTAGGTTCGATTCCTCAGCACCACATATACAGAAAATGGCCTGAAGCGGCGCTGTGGCTCAAGTGGCAGAGTGCTAGCCTTGAGCGGGAAGAAGCCAGGGACAGTGCTCAGGCCCTGAGTCCAAGGCCCAGGACTGGCCAAAAAAAAAAAAAAAAAAAGAAAATAGATGGTTCTCTTAAATTGTGCTTAGATTCTGTCATTAGTGTTTCTTCTCACTTGTTACAGAGTTAAAGCCCAGGGCTACTTACACATAGCAGGTGTTTCGTGCCCAATGGGTCACCATCAGTCTAGAGTAGTTCAGTCCTGCCTCCTCGTTTTCCTTGGTCCTCTTTGTTTTGGCGTTTGGGGCTTGGTTTTGAAAGTCTGGCTGTGTTGTAGTTCCGGTTGGACTCATGGTTTTCCTTCTTCTACCTCAGAGGACTGGATGGCAAACACACACACACACTGTGCCTTGCTTCCTTCTCCTTTGTTTTTGCTGTAGAGGTTGTGATACTGCAGCGCTCTTTATGTACAGTTGTTTGGCCTCCTTCCTAAAGTGATAAATTTATAGTGAATGTAATTTTTTTTTTACTAACTGGGCACTGATGGTTCACTCCTGTAATCCTAACTACTCAGGAGGCTGAAATCTGATGATCACAGTTCAAAGCCAGCCCAGACAGAAAAGGCTGCGAGACTCTTATGTCCAATTAAGCAGCAAAAATCCCTGAAAGTAGCGCTGTGGCTAGAGTGATAGAGTGCTAACCATAAGCAAAAAAGCTCAGAGATAGTGCCTAGGCCTTGAGTTCCAGCCCCAAAACTGGCACCAATTTTTTTTTTCTTCCTTTACTTTAGAAAGCAAAATGGTGCTTACTTTCTCCAAAAATCAATTTGCAAAAATATCTCTTTGGAGATCCAGAAAGTTGTATGTTTCTTCTTTCTCCTCTTGCATTTTTTTCAAGTACAGGTACTTGAACCCAAGGCCTTACCTGGCTTGCTTGCTGAGTTGGTGCTCTACCACTTGAACAATGCCTGCAGCCCAGCTTTGGGCTGGTAATTTTGAAGATGGAATCTTACAGGTTTTTCTGCCTAGGCTGTTTTCAAACACAAATCTATTTTTCTGGAATTTTTTTCCAATCCTGGAGTTTGAATGTAAGGAATTGTCCTGGAGCTTCTTTTGCTCAAAGCTAGCTCTCTACCACTAAGCCGCGTTGCCACTTTCAACTTTTTCTGAGTAGTTTATTGGAGATAAGAATCTCACGAACTTTTCTGCCTGAGCTGGCTTTGAACCACCGTCCTCAGATCTCAGCCTTCTGAGTATCGAGGATTATCGGCACCAGTGCCCGGCATTTCTGGAATTCTTAAGACAGAATTCCTTCCTGCTTTCTGTTTTGTTTTGCCTTGGTCAGTACTGGCGTTTGAACTCATGGTCCCGTGCTTGCTAGGCAGGAACTCTACCATCGGTCAAATCCCCAGCCCCTTCTTTCTTTTTTTTTAATTTTTTAACCCTAATTTAAACTGACAGTTGTTAACTGCTAAAATATTACCTAGTACTCTCACTTAGTGTGACCTAATCCTTGGCTAAATTATAAGGGTACACGGAACCTATAAGGCAGCCAACACAGTCAGGAGTAGGGCTTACAATGGGATGAAATCGCACCTGTTAGAGGGAACAAATACAGTCCCCCAAATGATATTGTAAGGAAATGCAGGAGTCATTCATTACCTAGGTAAAGGCCTCCTTCTGCTGGGCTATGGAAGTGTTCGTCTTTGTATTGTCCTGTGACCCGTGTGCTCTCCACCTGCATCCTGTACGTGCTATGTGTGTTTGATGGCACTTACGTGGCTGCCTATTTGCCAACAGAACTACTTGGCGCACGAAGAGTTGTTGATTGCGGTGGAAATGCTGTCTGCGGTGGCCTTGCTAAACCAGGCCTTGGAGAGCAGTGATCTTGTGTCCGTGCAGAATCAACTCCGAAGCTCCGCCATAGGCGTCAACAATGTAGACGAGGCGCAGGCGGAACGGTAAGGCGGTCTCCAAACCCTCTCTCTGTGCGGAGATCGGGTGCATGCTTGGCAGAGCTTTCCAACTCGCACTTTGTTCCTCAATGGAAAAATCCATATGCCATGCTCATGCTTGTTGAGAGCTGGTCTGTGTTGTATGTCTTTCTAACTCAGGTTTCTTTACAGTATTCCTGGGTAGGGGACAAAAAGAATAGGAAAATACCTTGCGGTGATTAATGACTGATTCTGTTTTTAGCAAAGATTATTTTAATAGGCCGGAAATAGAGGAACGGTTGAAAATGTACCTACCCATTTCTTTCAGAATGGCTCACTGTAGGAAACTATTCTAATAATCAGTCCCATTCTATTATTTCAGGGATGTAGAAACTGAATCAGAGTTGTGAACCCCCAAGTTGAGTCTTCTGGGCCCCCAACTCCACCCCTCTGAGGAATCCTGAGTTCACAGTGGGGCAAGGCAGAGGGTAACAGCCTCTGTTGGCCTATCTTTCGGTTCAGATTCTGAACTGTGCTGCTGTACTGATAGTAACATAGGCGCTTTAGAGAGGCGCTAGAGAGAAAAGTAAGGGGCAAGAGTTAGAATCCAAATTGTGGATTCTTTTTTTTTGGTCTTTGTTATACTTAGCAGAGTCTCATACCTGCTAAGCTTGTGGTGTACCTACCACGAAGCTGACCTCCAACTTCCAAGTTAGAGACTCGGTAAGACAAAGTTAAAAAATGAGTGGACCCTGGCTTCTTACGACCACCCAGGAGAGATGTCTGCCTAGGCCTTAACAGAAGCTCTCCGCTCGGATTCTTGGAACTGCTCCAGTGCTCAGATTTGTGGTTTACTTGGGGATCATGCATAGAAGAGACTTCCTAGGTTTGACCAAGTGATATTTGACCATTTGTCTATGGTGGAAGGCCAGTGGGTTTCCCTTGTTTTCAATCTTCCTGCTTGTGTGCCTGGTACCTTTCGAGTGCTTGTGTGCATGGTACCTTTCGAGTGCTTGTGTGCATGGTACCTTTCGAGTGCTTGTGTGCATGGTACCTTTCGAGTGCTTGTGTGCATGGTACCTCGACAGGATGTGGCCGCCCTAGCAACCATCCTCATGTAGCCCCAGCCTCCCCGACTTTGTTTCGGTCATAAACTCCACAGTTGGCCCCATGACCTCTTTTCTGTTCTCTAACATCTGTTTTAATCTAAGCAGGCCGTGAGCACCCCAGGTGCTTGTACAAAGCTGGCCACTCCCATAAGAAACTAAAAATTGTGAATTGTGGTGAAGTACTTGTCCAGACCATTTCCCCATACTTACACTGTAATCTGAATGCGAGCCACTCCCTTCCTACCCACCTCGTCATTCATTTTGATGAGCACAAATGCCTTCCTCATTTATAAATACCTATGTAAACCAAGTTCATGTGACTATAAGAAAATACCTGGGGTTATTAACTTAAGAAGAAAGGTTTATTGTCGCTCTGGACTTGTTAGTTGTGATCAAGTGGCTCCGTGGCTTTGGGCATCTGTTGAAGTAGCACCTCATGTGGGAACACGTGGCAGAGCAGAAGGCTTAGGAAGCAGGAAAGGAAACACAGAGGCTCCTGAGGGGGTCCAACAATCTCACCCAGTGGTACCCACCTGCCAGTCCTCTTTCTTTGCACCTTCCCCCATGTCCCAGCAACGCCACCCTGTGGTCTAGGACCTTAACACATCGGCCTTTGGGGTCCATTCATCCCCGATTTTTAATTGAAGATACAGAAGTCAAGAGTTCTGCATACAAACCTTTATGATAGGTGTGTTGTGATGATGTTTTGTTTGATTGAAGCACATTCTGGACCACCTAGATGGCTATCTGGATGACCCAGTACCAGCATGAGACTTCAGGGTCCACTTGGGGGCTTGGCTTGGAAATAAACGCCAGCCCCAAGTGGGCTTCTCTTGCCTTAGCATTTGCTCTGAAGACTGTGCAGAACCAAGACAAGAAAATTAGTGAGCAACTAAAAGAGAAATAAGTAATTTCACAGAGTGGAGAGCGTCTAGTACTGCTCGAGTTGGGAACAGGGCTAGGTTTTAAGGAACTTCCAACAGACAGAATTTTTTTATATAAACATGAAAATACTTTTAAGACAAAATCCTAATAGTCTAAGTTTGGAGTGTATTGACAAAGCTACACAGATCATTGTTGTTTACCATTGTGCTGTGTCTAACCTCATAATATCTATATTTGCCCCCATATCAAAGTTAAAAGGTGTACTGTGACCAAGGAGAGAAGGTCTAATCAGGATCAACATTTTCTCTCACACAGTTATGCGAATGCACTACTCTCCCTTAAACTAGAAGCCTCATCCCAAGGGCAAGATAATTTAAGCTGGAATGAAATTCAGAACTGTATTGATGTTATTAATTCTGAGATTCAAGAAGAAAATGACCGTAAGTATGGGAATACTTTCCTTTTTCAGTATAATTGGAGAATTTGATGTGGGAGCAACTTGATTGTCTAGGTTATAATTGCAAGGTTTTGCTCTCATGAGCAAAACCTCATAAGCTTGTAAGAATGCACACCTGTAATACCAGCTACTTGGGAAGCAGAGGTAGAGGATTGAGATTCAAGGCTGATCAGGGCAAAAGCATGAGACCCTTTTGGGAAAATTAAATCAAAAGGGCTGGGAGCTTGTGTGTAAATAGAGCAGTTGCCTAACAAGGTCACAGTCAAGTGCAAACTCTAGAATTATTTAAAAGAGAGAGAAATCTTAACGACATGTATTTATTTATAAATTTTATACAAGACAGAGACATAAAATCTAGAAACAGAAGTCCTAATTGTTTTCTGTCTAGAAAAGAAAACGTTGTTGTTGTTGTTGTTGTTGTTTTTGTCAGCGGTGGGGCTTGAACTCAGGGCCTGGGCATTGGCCCTGAGCATTTTCACTCAGGGCTAGCACTCTACCACTGTGAGCCACAGCACTACTTCCAATTTTCTGGTGGTTAATTGGAGATGAGAGTCTCACAGAATTTCCTGCCCAAGCTGCCTTCAAACCATGATTCTCAGCTCTCAGCTTTCTGAGTAGCTAGAATTATAGGCGTGAGCCACCAGTGTCCAGTGACAACATGGATTCTTTTTAAGCACCTGGCTTTGTTCACCTTTTATTTGTTTTTTGTCCATTTATCCAAGCATTTTCCTAATGCTTTCCAACCCTAGGGATGAATACAAAAGGAACATAATCGAACTTTATGACCATGAGTCATGGCATTTTGCTTAGCTTCTGAAATTATGAGCAATTAGCATGAATATGGACCAAGGTCAAGAAGATATGCCCTGAAACATGCTTTTTGAATGTTCCTTTACTTCCTCTTGCTTATATAAAAACAAACAAACAGTGGAACTATATAACTTCAGCTGTTAAATCATTGCTTTTATTGTAGCATCAATGAAAAAAATTCAAGCTTTAAGCTGTCTTTTCCATCATACAAAACAAACCAACACCATCTTTTGGGGCTTCTAAGCTCTTTGACTTCATACCAATAATAGATTAGAATTGCTGGAATTTCTAACTTCCGCTACTTCTTCTTTCTTCTTTCTTTTCCTCCCTCCTCTTTCCTTTCCTTTTACTTCCTGCGCTCATTTTCTTTCATTCTCTCCCCTTTTGTTTTCTTACCTCCCTCCCTTTCTCCCTCCCTCCCTCCCTCCCTCCTCCCTTCCTCCCTCCCTCCCTCCATTTTCCTTCCTTCCATTTGTTTGTCTTGAAACACAGTCTTAAAGTCAGCCAGGCTGGCCTCCGCTTCACCATCCCATTCTTCTATGCTGGGTTACACACAGGTGGTACCAGATTCTCATCCTGTACCATGCCCGGTCAACTTGAACCTTTCTATTCCTCTCAGCTTGCTGACGGAGTAGGCAGAAGCTTGTCTTACAAGTCTATTTTTATAGAATGCTTTTTGGTAAGGACTCAGGTCTGATCTTCATCTGCTGTATCGTGTTTCAGATAAAGCACCTGGCTTTGTTAGTTGATTCTGTTTGCATAGTTTTCTTCTAGTTGTTTGCTAATTCTTGTGATACTTTGCCAGAAAGAAAGAAAGATTCGGTTTGTGGGGTTGTTTTAGGTTAGGTTTTTGTTTTTGTTTTTTTAAATATCTCACTGGAACCCCTCGTGTAAAAGCTGGACCTCCTTGGTATTGTGTGCAGTAGCTGCACTTCCTGGAACATGGGCATCTGGAGAGAATCATGAATGCATCCACTTCCTCTCTGCGGACCACACAGCTTCCTGTTGTCCCATCCATGGGGCATGTGAGATGTCTACGATCAGATGCCCGGCCCCAGCACACCCGGGCTTGCTTTCTGTGTTGGCTTGGGAGCTTGTGGTGCTTGCCAGGTATCAATCAAGACAAAAACTCAAGCAGATGTTCATCACCCAAGGATGGGTTGGACCTGTTTGGACAGAACTACCACCCTGCATGCTTTTCCTCTCCCCTCGGCCCTCCTGCCTTCTTTCTAGACACAGAAAAGGCTGGAAATGGTGCTGTGGCTCAACAGGTGGCACAAAAGCAGCTCAGAGACAGTGTCCAAGCCTTGAGTTCAAGCCCCAGGATCGAGAGAGGGGGAGAAAGAGAGATGGGGCGGGGGAGGGAGAGAGAGCATCTCATGGACTTTCCTGCCCTGGCTGGCTTCAAACTGTAATCTGTAGGTCTCTGCCTCCTGAGTAGCTAGGATTATAGGTGTGAACCACTAACACCTGGATTCTATTGATTTCTTATGAGAAAGTTCCCTTTTCCCAGTTGAGTCATAGAGGAACATTATTTTAACCATGTATCTAGGGACATTTTCTCTTTTGAGATTTTGCTTTTTAAGTTTCAAAGGTACCCTCATTATTATTATTATTATTATTATTATTATTATTATTATTATTATTATTAGTCCTGAGGCTTGAATACAGGTCTGGTGCTGTTCCTAAGCTTCTTTTGGTCAAGGCTAGTGCTCTACCACTTTAGCTCCAACTCCACTTCCAGCTTCTTTGTGGTAGTTTATTGGAAATAAGAGTTTCACGAACTTTCCTGCCCACGTTGGCTTCAAATCACAATCCTCAGATCTCAGCCACCTCCATAGCTAGGATTGCAGGTTTAAGCCTCCGGCACCCCGCAAACACCATTTCTTATATAGGTTACTTCATGTACTATTGCAGATATATGAATTCTCAGAGAATGTCCCCTCTCACTGGAAGGGAAGGGAAGCTGAACTGAAGCTCAGCAGCCTGTGTTTTCAGGGGATTTCCCCTTTCCTTGTATAAACTGGGAAAGCAGACATGCCCATGGGGCTTATGGGTAGGCCTTTCAGCTCCTATGAGGTCATTTACTGTGACCTCAGCAGCTGGTGTTGTTAGAAACACACCAAAAACTTGAGCTTGTGGTTTCAATCAAGTCAGCTGGAATGCACGCCTTGCCAGGTGATCGGCTGTTAGGATGTGTGTACGTTCTCTTTCTCAGCTGTGCCGTTGTTAAGGGCATTTTTGGATGGGGTGTTTGAAGGTCTTTAGAGCAGCCTCACCAAGACGAAGTCTGGGGACTGAAGCGAAGTGTTCTGTGCTCTCCAGTGTGTAAATGTTATCGGGTGGACGCCAGGGCCTTGTGTGTGAATTGTACTGGGATGTTTCCGAATTCTCTCCGTATTTGGAAATCATTTAATTTGCCCATTAGAGAAGTATTTTTGCTTTGACTTCAGAAATATGTGAGTCAGAATCTGGAATAATTTCTAGGAGTTTTAGGCAGTCTCTTTCTCTTTTCAAATCAGTATTTCTGGGGTCATCTATGCAGAATGTAATTAGCTAAACTTTTACCTTAGAATATACTTTTTGTTTTTTTTTTTAAATCACTGCTTTAACTTTCCCTTTCTTGTCAAAGTGAAGAACAGAGGGGTTACAGTTTCATGTGTAAGGCAGAGTACATTTCTTATCCAACTTGTTACCTCCTCTTCTCCCCCTCCACCTCCCTTTCCCCCCCTTCCCTCTCCCCCGATGAGCTGTACAGTTGGTTTACACCACATGGTTTTGTAAGTACTGCTTTGGGTATCATTTGTCTATTTATCCTTTGTCTCTCGATTTTGATATTTTCTTTCCCTTCCCTAGTTCTAATACCCATATATACAGTATCCAGGGCACTCAGATGAGACACTGTGATAGCTGGGGTACAACCATAGGAAGGGAATATGAGAGAAACAAACAAACAAGGGCTGGGGATATGGCCTAGTGGCAAGAGTGCTTGCCTCATATACATGAGGCCCTGGGTTCGATTCCCTAGCACCACATATACAGAAAATGGCCAGAAGTGACACTGTGGCTCAAGTGGCAGAGTGCTAGCCTTGAGCAAAAAGAAGCCAGGGACAGTGCTCAGGCCCTGAGTCCAAGGCCCAGAACTGGCAAAAAAAAAAAAAAAAGAAACAAACAAAAAAAAAAAGGTATGGTTTCACATGGGAAGTTGAAAATAATTACAACAATGATAAACTTTTACCTTAATGTGAAGGTCAAGACAAAGATGCTTTTTGAAAATACTTAACTGTTTCATGGCATATCACGTTTCTCAAGTGACTTGTTATCATTCTTGATGGAAAATAATGAATAAAATAAACAGGAAGGGATGTGGTCTTAAGATAGTTTATCTCTTGAGCTTCTTGGCTTGTCAGTGTTTAGCATCTTTACCAGAGCTGGTTTATCAGCAGTGCGGAAGGAAGTAAAAGTTCCTGATAGCACATGTAGGTATGAGTTTGTATGTGTGTACATATAAAATATGCTTCCTGTATTTTTACAACTGGGTGATAGTTTATTTTTAAATAATTATATGGAAATAAGTGCCTTAGATATGCATGAAGTTCTCAGACTCTGTAGCTTGACTACTTTCCTTTCATCCTGGATCTTAGAGTCTATATTCTAAGGTGACTTGGCATGTAAAGGAGAGTAGAAAATAAACAAGAGGATATGTTTCTCCATCCTTTGCTACTTTAGGAATTAGCATCCCAGGTAGCATTTTATTGATCAGATAAATAATATGTAAAAATCTATTATCTGTGTTTGAACCTTAACTATGCATAATCTATTCCTGTGGATCCTTCCATCTCCGAACTATATATATGACTGTTTACATGTAAATTAATTGAAGCTAAGCAAAACAAATTGAGTTTGGTTCTTCCCAGATCCCAGCCACATGCTAAGTAAGCTTGTGCTAAGTAAGCACGCAGTGGTTAACTTGTTGCTAATGGCTACCATGTCAGACAACTCTTAGAGAATGTTTCCACCATTCATAAAGTTCTACTGGACAACACTGAGCTTGTGGAAATTCTTCTCTTCACACTATAGAGTTTGTTTCATTTTGTTTGTTTTTGTTTTTCAAATTTTTATTATCAAACTAATGTACAGAGAGGTTACAGTTTCATACATTACGCTTTGGATACATTTCTTGTACTCTTTGTTACCTTGTCCCTCATACCCCCCTCCCTCTCCCCCTTTCCCTTTCCCACCCCCTGAGGTGTTCAGTTCACTTTCACCAGTTTGTTTCATTTTGAACTATCTGTTTTGGCATCCTTTACAGAGTGCTGAAATAAAGCAATAGGAAGAATAGCTTGTGTAGCTAAGCATCTTTATACTTCTGTTTTCTTTTCTATGCCTGTCTACATTAAATATATCTAGCTCTGAATTCTGGGGTTCCCTCCTCATCTATCTTGGCATTCATATTTAACATCTTGTTACTCTAGAAATAGCATTCCTCATTAACCCTTTACAAGTGTTCACTGGCCTTTTGTGTCTGTTGTTTTTTTCACCTAGTATAATATTTTCAAGATTCATTCACATTGCATCATAAAAAGTACATTTCATACTCCTTTCTAGGTCAAAGAATATTCTAGTCTATGAATATATACTTGTGTATCTACTAAGCATTGAAAGGAAATTAATTCCTATTTTATCATAAATATTTATAAACATTCATATACAATTTTTCCTACGGGTATGTGTTTCTAGTTGAGTATGTATCTGATAGTAAAATTGCTGAGTTGTGTGGTGATTCTATGTTTAATATTTTAAGGGCCTGCCAAACATTTAAAGGTGACTGTGCCATTTTTTTCCTTTGCTATCAGCAGTAAATGAAAGGTCTTAATTCTTCACCTTCTCACCAACACTTTATACTGCTTATTTTTATTATAGCTCTCCTAGTGGGTGAAAAATGATATTTTGCTAAGGTTAGAACTTATATTTTCCTAGTAACTAATGATGTTGAGCAGCTTTTCATGTGCTTACTAACCATTTGTATTTTTTACTAGAGAAGAATCGATTTGACTCCTTGTCAATTTAATTATTGACATTTTTTTGTGCCATTGCTGGGGCTTGAACTCTAGGCCTGGACACTATCCTTGAGCTTCTTTTTGTTCAAAGCTAGCACTCTACCACTTGAGCTACAACTCCACATCTGGGTTGATATATGTATATATATATTATATAATATATTATATATATAATATATAATATATTATATAGTATATAATATATATAATATATAATATATATTATATTTAGTTAGTTCGTCAGTTGAAGGTAAGAGTCTCACAAACTTTCCTGCCTAGTCTGGCTTTGAGTCACAATCCTCAGATCTCAGCCTCCTGGGTAGCTAGGATTCTAGGCATGAGTTGTCAGTGTCAAGCTTCATTGTTGATTATTTTAAGAGCTTTTTCTATGTACAATATATGTGTTTTATTAGATACAAGACTTCCAAATTCTCCTTTTTTTTTTCACTCAGTCCTTGAGTTTGAACTCAAGGACTTGGACTCTTGCTTAGCTCCTTTACTTGTGGCTGGCACTCTACCAGTAAGCCACAGCTCTACTTCTGGCTTTTTGCTGGTTAATTGGAGAGAAGCATTTCTCAGATCTGTCTGCCTGGGCTAGGTTTGAATCCTGCTCCTCAGATCCCAGCCTCTTGAGTAACTAATATTACAAGCATGAGCCATCAGCGTCCATCTCTCTTATCTTGATTTGTGGTCATTTCAGGTGTCATCGCAGTATCCTTTCAAGCACAGGAGGTTTAATGTTGGCAAAGTCCCAAGTGTTGTCACCTTTTTGTTTTATTTTGTTTTTGTCTTTTATATTTTTGGCATCATAACTAAAAGATAATCACTAAGCTCAAGGTCACAAAGATTTACTCCAATGTTCTTATACTTTTATCTTTTATACCTAGTCCTATGTTATTGTTTTTTTTAATCTGTGGGGTCACTATTAGGCTAGCCTCAAGCTTCTGATACCACTGCTCTGCCTCGTAAGTGCTAGAATTTCTGAGCATGATTAGATGTAAAGCCCCAGCCTTATTCCTAAACATGTGAACGTCCATTTGGCTCAGCACCATTTATTATAAGGGTTGTTGCTGGGTTTTGTTTTGTGCTCTCATTTTACTGTTGGCACTCTGCCCCTTCCCCAAATCAGGTGACTATAAGTGAAAGGATTTCTTTCTAGACTCAGGTTATGTTCCATTGGCCTATATGTTTATCCTGTGTCATAGTATACAGTTATTTTCACTGTAGTTTTGTAATACATTTAAAGATGGGGAAAATCCTCCAACTTTTGTCTTTTTTATAACTACACTCATTATTCTTGGACCTTTGTTTTCCTGTATCACTTTTCTTAAAGCTAGAATGTAGATGTCTTTGTTTAAATACGGCTGTCAGAAGCTTTAGAGGGGTTGCGCTGAATATATAGGTAATTTGAGGACTATTTCCACCTTTACAATATTAAATTTTCAGTATATAGATATGAGGTGCCTTGCCATTTGTTCTGATTGTCTTTAATTCTCCCAGATCCCGAAGATCTTCCATGGTTTTCAGTATATGTGTCTTGTACTCTTGTTGTTAGGTGACTCCTAAATACTCTTGTTGTAATTGTTGTAATTGTACTCTTGTTGTATTTTTAATTGGAACCTACTAGAATTTGAATGTTTCCTTCATTTCATTTATAGATTGTACATTATGTGTATATAGAAAAACATTTGGTTTTGTACATTGATCTTAAATCCTGTAGCTTTACTCTTCTTATGTATTAGTGCTTTGCAATAGATGTTATAACAGTGTATACTGTACTGTGACTTAAAGGAATTCTTTTTCTTCATTTTTTAGGAATTGTCGCTCTAGGATACATCAATGAAGCTATAGATGAAGGGAATCCTTTTAAAACATTAGAAACCTTGATGTTACCTACTGCTAAGATCAGAGATGTGGACCCAGACCATGCCCAACACTACCAGGATGTTTTGCACCATGCAAAATCACAGAAACTCATGGTAGGTTCTAGTGTTTGTTTCTTCTAAGTGGGCAGGCTGGGGAGGGAGAGGGAGGGGAAAGTTTCCATCCATTTTTCTTAAATCTCACAAGCTCTTTGGTCCAATGAATCATAATGGAAACCATCAAGCTGTCCTTCTAGTGCCAACCCCTCAGGGCAAGCTGGCTGCAAAACGGATATTTACTCAGAACTCAGTTGTAGATGAGTTCTTGTTGAGAGTCCAGTCTCTTGGCTATTTGCTGAGTATTTCGGTTGTGCACAGGGCAGTGTTTCCCATCTGGTAGGAAGAAGGGAACGTGGAGGCCACATCCGTGTCCTCTGTTGTTGCTTTCATAGTTCGTTTTCATTTGTTTGTTCATTTTAAGAACTTACTGAGGAGGCAGCGGGCATTCTCATATGGAGTGGTTAGAGAGCAGAATGGAGAAGGTGCACAGCAAAGTGTTAGAGATGGATTCAGAGAAAGCTGGAACCCCGGTGGTCTCGGATCTTAAGGGAAGCTTGGCGTGGAGGTAGAACAGGTTCCGGAAGGGGAAGGAAGCTTAGGTAAGGGGGTGAGGTCAGCGTGGTACAGGAAGACCTCAGTGGGTACCAGTGTGATTTGGTCTAGGCCTAGGAAGAGGTTTAAATGGCTAGAGTCCTCTTGAAATGAGGCACTATTTGTCTAGATGTGGAACTATTGGTACCAGTAAGGAATCCGCTGCTGCTGGGCACTGGTTGGTGTGATTGGGATTTGAACACTCAAGGCTATCACTCATCATTTGAGCCGCAGCTCCACTTGGGGCTGTTTGCTGGCTCGTTGGAGGTAAGAGTCTCATGGACTTTCTTGCCCAGACTGGCTTTGAACTTTGATCCTTATATTAGAAAAAAGAAGAAGAAAACCATGAGCCACCAGCACCCGGCTGGATTTCTAAATGTTTTTTTTTAAAGAGTACATATACAGCTTACATTGGAAAATCATAAGCCCCATTGGCTCCACACTGCTAGACTGCCCCAGTGAGGCGGGGGGAAGCTGTTCCAGGGGGTGTGGGCTCCTTCTCTGCACTTCCAGGTGCTCTACTTGGTAGACCCCTTCCTCAGCTACGCTTCAGAGGCTGTGGAGTGGTGCCGTCTCATCTGGAACATGCTGAGCCTGGGCAGCTCAGGCAAATGCCAGGACATAGAACAGGGAGGACTCAGCCCCGAGTCCCATGCCCTCGTGTGCTAGGCAGGGGCTGTGGGCCTTGTCCTCATTGTTCCCACTGCTCACATTGAAAAGAGAAGTCGCTTGTTTGGGAGTCATCCACCATTCGTCCCCTGGCTACGAGACCGTGGTTGAGGCACCTCATCTCTATGTGCTCGCGCAACTGTAGACACGTTTGCATTTCACAAAGACGGTTTCATGGTGGAGTAGTCACCTGCTGGGTGCAATCACTCCCATTCTCCATAGAAAGGCTTCTTCTGAACAGCCCACCTGGATAGCAAGCACTGAAATTCTGCTTTGACCACAATTTTGGGTTTTTTTAATGACAAAAACAGCCTGCTGCCCCAAACTGCCGACAGGAACAAAGTGAACAAGAACAAATTATCATTTAACTGTTGGTAACCTGGCTCTTGTAATCAATGTCAGGAATGTACAAATATCTTTTGCATTAAAGTATGGAATAAACTATCTGTAGGCATGGATAATGACAGCAGTAAACTATTAGGTATTGCCAATGGAAACCAGTAAGGAATGATTATGATTTGCCTAAGTGTCAGCTGTCCTTTTGTTCAGAGGGCTCTTCTGAAGTCCTTGATGAGGAACCCTACTCTGAGCTTCCTGACATAGTTTGCTAGTAATGGAATGTTCTAGAACATACTACCTCCTACTCTACCTTTCATTCCCCTCTCCCATTCCTCTCCCACTCCTGCTGTACCCACTTCAGGGTCTTTCTTTAGGAATTTCTGTGACTTCAGTTTCTGAAGTAGTTAACAGAAAACCAATTCTGTACCATCCAATGAAGCAATTCTTAACATCTTTCCATCAGTGATTCCTTTTTCTGCCACATTTACAAAGTCTCTAACCAACTTCTGAGAAATTTGGCTGGATTTTCTCAATTTTCAAAGATCCTTTAACACCTTCATTCTTTTTTTTTTTTAATTTTATTGTCAAGGTGATATACCAGAGGGGTTACAGTTACATAATAAGGTAGTGAGTACATTTCTTGTCATACTTGTTACAACAAACCTTCCCTCAATTTTCTTTCCCTTCCCTAGTTCAGATAAGCATATATACAATATCCAGTGTACCAGAATCATATATAGTGACCACAGGGCGTACGCCATAGGAAATTCATCTAGTACATGAAACATAACGACAACAGTAAAATCCTCCTGTTTCCATCTCTTGGAGTTCATTTTGCTTAGCCTCATCTTATATAATCATATGTACATAGCTGTTGGGCTGTTGTGATCCTCTGATAGGTCTATCCTAGACCTTTTTATGTTTATTTAGTAATTGTTTGGTTTTAGAGACATGATGTAAAGTCACTGACCAAAACATCTGGAAATACCATTTGAAAAAAGTTTGTTATTTTACAGACACGATCTCTACTGTTCTCTCCCTGCCCCAACATCCACATATCAGGGAGACCGTGCACCTTTGTTCTCTGTGCTCTAGGCTTGTCTTCCTCAACATTATTTGTTCAAGATCTGACCATTTCCCTGCGAATGCCATCATTTTATCATTTCTAATCGCTATGTAGTATTCCATTGTGTATAGGTACACATTTTTTGGATCCATTCATCTGTAGTGGGGTGTCTGGGTTGTTTCCATATTTTGGCTACTAACACCCTCATTCTTTTTTTTTTTTTTTTTGGCCAGTCCTGGGCCTTGGACTCAGGGCCTGAGCACTGTCCCTGGCTTCTTCCCGCTCAAGGCTAGCACTCTGCCACTTGAGCCACAGCGCCGCTTCTGGCCGTTTTCTGTATATGTGGTGCTGGGGAATCGAACCTAGGGCCTCGTGTATCCGAGGCAGGCATTCTTGCCACTAGGCTATATCCCCAGCCCCTACACCCTCTCTTAACTGTAGTCATTTCAAGAATTTGGAGTACTCTCCTAATAACTTTTATACCATTTTTTAAAAATTCATTAGCCAAGGGTTCCTGTGTGAGAGGCACAGGGACTTCTTCAGCCAGTCTCGTAGCACCAAGGACAGTTGTAGCTTTCCTTTGGTTCATTTGGACAGCATTTGGCCCATCGGCCTCCAGACAGCTACTTAGTCATCCAGCTTTTCCTTCTCATCTTCACGGGTTGTAAAATCTAACTGCTCAGTGACTTCTTGAATACATTTTTCCATTTACGCTTCGTCTCTTTTCGTCCTTCTAAAGCATGATATCACCTTTGGTCACAAGGACCCATCCAACATTTCTTAAATCATGAGGTTGGACATCTTCAAGATTTTAGGCTGGATCCCTCTGGGGCCAAATACGGCACCACCAGTAACCATAGCCATATCTTCCAGCTGGTTATTCCTGTTGTCACCAAAACCTAGACCTTTGCTACCTAAAGACCTAAATATCAACTTTCAACCTATTCACAAATGAATACATGAGCTGGTGCCGGTGCTGGTGTCTCAAACCTGTAATCCTATATACTCAGGAGGCTGAGATCTAAGGATTGTGGTTTGAAGACAGACCAGGCAGGAAAGTCCATCAGACTCTTATCTCTAGTAAACTACTCAGTAACAATCCAAGAGTGACACTGGCTCAAGTGGTAGAGCACTAGTTTTGAGCAAAAGCTCAGGGTCAGTGCCCAGGCTCCAGAGTTCAAGCCCCAAGACTGGCAATGTGTGTGTGTATGTGTGTGTGTGTGTGTGTGTGTGTGTGTGTGTGTGTGTGTGTGTGTGTGTTTCAGAGCTCAGAATGTACTTTGGAACTTTTTCAACTCTGTTAGATAACCATTGTTTTTCCATTTTAGCCCAATCTAATAGCCACAGATCCTGAAAAATTCCTATACCTTGAAGCCTGGCCAAGGGCTTACAGTGAGCTCTGACAATTTCCATAGCAGCTGTAATAGATTAGATGCTAGAACTTTTCTTTTCACTCAATAGAACATAGGTAACTTGGAATTCACGTTTTTGACTTTTTGATGTATTGCTAGAGTCTAGGGAAATATATCCTTGAGATAGCATTATGGCTTCAGTAATGTCTAATGTCTAGTTCACGATTTTCCCATCCCGCGTGAGAGCAATGAGGCCTAGCTTCCAGCCCTTTGCATTACATCAGAGATGATGTTGCCAATTTCACCAACTGTCTTTGCAGCAATTGTAAGAGCCTGAACAGTTTCTTGAGGGATTGTTCCAGGGTTAGGCTGCTGCTCAGGTTCGGCAATGTCAGCACTGGCAGCTGATGTTCCCTGGATTAGCACTTTTGCTAATCTTTCTGAATCAAAATCTCTTTGCATGAGAGCACGCCCGCACAGAAGTGGTGCTGCCCTCCCAGCCTAGTCATCGGTTTTGTTGACCTCTTGAACAAGTTTACCTAGCTCCAGTATTTTCCCCGCACCTGTGCACACGTGGTGGGGGGTGCGCGCGTGCATACACACGCACTAGTCTTGTGGCTTGAACTCGGGGCATGGATGCCCCTCCTGAGCTTTTGTGCTCAAGGCTAGTGCTACCACTGGAGTCACAGCTCCTCTTCTAGCTTCTTCTGGGTAGTTCATTAGAGATGCGACTCATGGACTCTGCTGCCTGGGTTGGCTTCAAACCTGGAGCTTCAGATCTCAGCCTCCTGAATAGCTGGGATTCCAGATGTGAGCCACCAGCGCTGGCTCGCTCCAGTACTTTTATGTTTATCCTTTAAGTCAGGGATGAGGAACATCTGCCTACAAGCTGAATAAAGCCCCAAACATCAGGCAGTACGGAACAGCACAGATATATAATGTCCCTCACTGGCTGCACACGGCCTGTCTGCCTGTCTTGATAATTATGTATGGCCCATCATGATGCTATCAATATAATATCCACATAGCCAGAACAAGGCTTCTCCACCCCTGTTTTGCCCCAGTCACACCGTCTTTTGTTACTTTGGGACTTTGATAACTATAGATCTTCCAGTACGCCCCATGCTGCGCGAGCTCTGTGCTGAGCAGCCTTCCTACGCGACACAGCCGCGTTATAGATGCGAATGGAGCAATCAGTATGGAAAGTAGGGGCCTGGCTGTGGGATCGGCGATCAACCCACTTCTGACCAATAAAACTAAGGCTGGAGTTGTATTGGCCGATGCTACCAGATTTAAAAATCATACAATTCCAAAGCATACCTCCTCTTTACTTAAAGTGCTCTTTTTAAATTCGGCTCACTTTCTAACTCATCATCATCAAAGTGCTGAGGGTGCCGCCCTGTGCATTCCAGCCAAGCACTGTGCCACTGAGCTACAGCTCGAGCTCTGTGTGTGTGTGTTGGGGGGGAGGCGTTCTGTGAATCATGGTTCAAAGCCATCCCATCAGGAAAGTCCACGGAGACTCTTATCTCCACTTAAATACCAAAACAAGCTGGCAGGGGACCTGCGGCTCAAGCAGTAGAGCGCTAACCTTGAGCAAAACAGCTCAGCAATCAATAGTGCTTAGACCCTGAGTTCAAGCCCCAGGACTGGCACAAGAGAAAAGAACTGAGACTGAATAAAAACTACACATTTAAAAGTATTCACTTAAGTATTTTTATTGTTTTGATCATTGTTAGGAAGGATCTGGTGAAATGCTTGTACCTACAGATACAGTTTCTCTCCTCAATGCTTCATGCTTGAGGGTTTCCTCAACACCTCACTCTTAGCCAGGTTGGTTTTCTTTTCTTATTTGATCCTTCAGCTAAGAGAAATATAGTTAACTGTAAGGGTATACTGGAAATTTATAAATACTCTTTTCCGTAGTAGAAAGAATAAGAAAGCTAGCTACAGACGTGTGTGTGCACGCACATGCGCACTCTCTCTGAGCTTTTTGTGCTCAAGTTGAGTGCTCTACCACTTGAGCTCTACTTCCAGCTTTTTGAGAGTAGATTATTGGAGATAATAGTCTCATGGACTTTCCTGCCTAGGCTGGCTTTGAACCTGGATTCTCAGATCTTAGCCTCCTGAGTAAGCTAGGATTACAAGCATGAGCCCTAAGTACCTAGCTGAGACATTGCTTTTTGAAACTTCCAAATGACCTGATAGATATATTCTTAGCTGAATGTCCTTCCTTTTTTTCATGCTTTGCTAGAAATGCTGTCATCTTCATTCAGAAGATAGTTCCTTCTTAATGTAAAGTGAGTGGGCTTTCATCCTGTTTAGATGCTTTGTGGTTTTATCCTATCAGCCATGTAATGTGCAAAACACGGAGCAGAGCATCATAGAGCTTGGAAGCACATCCACCCAGCATGGTCCCAAGAACCTCCTTGTTCAGTTGACCCTCATTAGCCTCAAGGGACTGAATCCAGGACTCTTGCCAATACTAAAATCCATGATGCTAATGTCCTTTGTATAGAATGGTATAGTGCTAGTGTATAAGCTCTCCGTACCCTTCCATAGACTTTAAATCATTTCTGGATTTCTTATAATAGCGGATGCAGTCTGGGTAAATGCTGGGTAAATAGTTGTGGTGTTTATATTCTGCTGTTAAAGACCACTGTTTGGGGAATAGTGGCAAGAAATAAATATTCAGTACAGACACAAATTATTTTCAATAATTTTGAAGCTGGCTGAACCCGTACATGGGGAACTTATAGAAAAGACTGGCTATGTCATACTTCATTGTTTATAGAATGAATATTTACGTGTGAATGAGCTATGGGTAAAAGGTATAAGGAAGTACTTTGGAAGTGCAGATGAGAGAAATGACACTTTCATCATGACAATAAGGAAGGACAATCCTTCAAGACTTCAGGAAAGGAACAGGATTGGGCAAAGATGTTTGAACCCATGTTTGCAGGGACAGAGGTTAAACGGCAGAGATAAAGAGGTTTGGCTAGGGCTTTTTCACTGAGGCATCATAGAAGGTCAGGTCGGAACGTTAGCCCTGCATGACAATCTGAAGATCTGACAAGCAGTGGTGTCTGTAGATGATCGTGATGGCCAGATGCTAGTGGTTCACACCTGTAATCCTAGCTACTTAGGAGGCTGAGATCTGAAGATCGAGGCTCAAAGCCAGTCCCGGAAGGAAAGTCCATAAGACCCTTATCCTCCAATAAAACAGGAAATGGAGGTGTGGCTCAAGTGGTAGAGTGCCCAAGCCCTGAGCGCAAATCAAATCACAATACCAACACAACACACACACACACACACACACACCACCACCACCACCACCACCACCTCCACCACCACCACCAGCAATTAGCATCTAAGGAGGGTTAACCTGGCATGATCTGTGAAATAGAAGAAAAGCTAGCAGTGGAGACAAGTCAGAAGTTAAAAGTCAGAAGTGACAAAGGATAGAGGGTAATCCAGTGCAACAGTGATATAAGACAATATGTTGGAATAACTGCACAACTCGGGGGTGGGGGGACTGGGGAAGGAAGATGGGAGAAAAATGAAGGAGGGGGTAACAAGTATGACAAGAAATGTACTCCTTACATAATGTAACTGTAGTCCCTCTGTATATCACCTTGACAAAATTAAATTTAAAAAAAAAAAGTCCGAAGTGAAAGAGGGACAAAGGACTTAGTAAGGTTCACAGCAAAGATTGAAATTGGAAGACAGAGGGCTGGGGATATAGCCTAGTGGCAAGAGTGCCTGCCTCGGATACACGAGGCCCTAGGTTCGATTCCCCAGCACCACATATACAGAAAACGGCCAGAAGCGGCGCTGTGGCTCAAGTGGCAGAGTGCTAGCCTTGAGCGGGAAGAAGCCAGGGACAGTGCTCAGGCCCTGAGTCCAAGGCCCAGGACTGGCCAAAAAAAAAAAAAAAGAAATTGGAAGACAGAATTAAGATGAATGCTAAATCCCAGGGGTGGTGTTGCCTCTCACAGGAGGGGGCAGGCACTTTAAAGCACTGGCAGTGTCAGGAAGGCAAATGGAAATGTGTCACTGCCAGAAGAGACTGATTACTTTCCTCCTGCACTGACATTCTTACAGTGTTGATCAAGTACTGTTTAAAGCACAATTACCAAGCCCATTGTTGATTGGTTGATTGCTCACGCCTGTAATCCTAGCTGTGCAGGAGACTGAGATCTGAGGATCACAGTTTGAAGCCAACCAGGGCAAGAAAGTCCCTGAGATTCTTATCTCCAACTAACCGCCAAAAAGTCAGAAGTGAAGCTGTGGTTCAAGTGATAGAGCACCAGCCTTGAGCAAAAGAGCTAAGGGACAGCACAGCACTCTTACACATAAAAGCAATTACTAGTGCTTTTGTAATGTTTGATATTTGAAATACTGTGGCTGAAGAGCTCAAAACATGGAGCAACAGACTAGAGGTGCTTGCACTCAGCATATGTGTCCCAAGTATGTCTTTGTAGATAACTTTCCCTGTTCTCTAAGATGTTTTCCCCATGGTCAGCTAAGAAGTGGACCAATCTAACATTTTTAACATGAGAAAATAAAGGAATGGATCTAAGCAAATACTCAGGCTACCCAGGCACAAAGCTATAAGATAAGAAAAGTATAAGCCATCCATATTGTGGCTATAGTAGTTAGCAGAATAAACAATAAGTAAAACATTGCTTGGTGCAAAGCAAAGTGTAAAAATCACCATGATGAAGACAACCGCCTTGGAATACCTCTGCCATCTTTGATCATGTACGTTCAGTCTGCGGATGATATTTGCATAGCAGTATACAACAACCATGAATGGAATTAAGAATCCAAAGACAGCTAAGGAGATGAAGTAGCACAGCTGGAAGAGGGAGGAAGACTCGCAGAGGTGGTAGCCATCATGGCAGGTGGTGATGTCCAGCTGTGGGAGGTATAATTCCTGCTTCAGGATGCAAAATGGCAGCATGTATAAGAACACCATTACCCATACCATGCCACAGGTTAGCCAAGTGTATTTGCGCTTGGGCAGCCTCCGGTAGGTGAAAGGATGAACAATGGCCAGGTAGCGGCTGATGCTCATGCAGGTAAGGAGCAGAATGGAGCAGTATAGGTTTCCATAGAAGAGCACAGTGGTAACCCGGCACAGAACCTCTCCAAATATCCAGTTATTCCCATTGAGGTGGTACACAATCTTAAATGGCAGTGTGACACAGAAGAGAATATCGGCCACAGCCAGGTTGGTGTGGAAGATGGTCAGACAGATGGGTTTGATGCTGAAAAAAAGTTTCCACAGCGTCATACTGTTGGCTGGAATACCAACCACAAACACCACGATGTAGATGGCGGGAATCAGTTTGGTCCTTACGGAACTTGTCAGGTACCCTACGGTGACATTATTCATGTGAAGATGGGAAATATTTTCTTCGGGGCACCTCACATTTACAGTGGCTCCTGTCCAGTCTTTTATGCCAGAAAGTGGGAAGTCTTTAAAAGCATTCGGTGGGACACCACGCAAAGTCCTCACAGTTAGGTCTGGTTTTCCTGAGTTGTCTGCAGTGTTCCCCTTGCCTGTAGGTGAAAGGAAATCGTTACACATGATTATTTGGCCAAGCCTCACTTTATAGTTGGTATAAATACTAAATGGAGTATTTTATTTGGGGCAGTACTGGGATTTAAACTCAGGTCCTCGCCATTATTAGACAAGTCCTCTGTGTATTGAGCCATAACCTTAGCCTCAAATGACGTATTTATGTTCCATAATTTATGTGGTTGTAGGGTTGAGAGCCATTTTTATTTTAAAAGCTCATTATATATTTTAATATTACATCACATATTTATTTTCATTATCATACATATATATGCCTGATATTGCCTATAATCAGTAATCCATAGGCATGTGTTTAGTGTATGTCATAAGCCCCAGTACATACACGCAACCCACACAGATGACAGATCCTTACATGAAAGGAGTTAATAATACTAATAGAAACAAAAATACCTCAACAAAACATTATAGGCAAATGTTATTTTGACTATAATAAGCTACATAGATATTCAGATTTAAGAAACATGTCAAAGAAAGGGATGAACTTGAGCAAAGATGAACAAGGCATATAAAGAGGTGGAGTCTAATAAATTAGATTTTTCTGGTGATAAGTGGGCATAGGGTCTGGGAATACCCAATAAGTACCAGGAAATGTTCATTGTATACTTACGGATAGTCGACACTTTATTGCCATAAAGGTTTAAGAAAGTGTAGAATTTCAAATACATGTTATTGCTGTTTGGAAATAACTCTTAGACTGGTGTAGAAAACACACAAAAATTCATTGTCATATACTAACGAAATGCATCTGAGAGATGAATTTGAAAAGATAGATTATACTCAAGTTCTTGAAGGGTCCTGAGACTATCCTAAGACGTGATGGCCCATTCATGAGACAGCATACCCAGCTCCAATCATAGTACCGGCCAATGTGGTGAACAGAATAGCACCACAAAGATTCCATCTGCCGCTTCCAGGTACCCGTGAGTGTGTTCCTTCATAGGGCAATAGGGAACTTTACAGATGGGACGAGTTACAGTATCCTGGACTGATTGGGTCACATGTAATCCTAAGAGTCCCTGATAGGAGGAAGGCAAGAGGGTAAAAATCAGACAGATTTGGAGAGGCTGTGCTGCTAGCTTTGAAGATGGAGGGAGGGTTGGGGTTGGGCCAAGGAATGCAGGCATTTTCTAGAGTCAGAAAAAGGCAGGAAGTCAGATTCTTGTCCAAATCCTCTTGAATGAATACAACCCTGCCACAAAACACCTTGATTTTAATACTTCTGACCTCCAAAATTACCAGTTAATAAATCTGTGCTGTTTTAAACAATTTATAATCATTTGTTAGAGCATCAGCAGGAAACTAGTGTAACCGTGACTTTCACTCATATTCTAGATGACTTCAGTGGAGGTAGAAAGAACAGACTGTTAAGCATTAGTGGGAAGGGAGTCTGATTTGGATGCTATGGCAATTATTCCCACTCTAAGGATATTAAGGTTAGGAAAAAGGGAACGTGAGTCCAGGAGGGCAAGCAGGGTACAGAGGGACTTGGTGTGTGTTGGGGGCAGGGAGGGAGGAACAAGAGGCAAGATCTCCGGGGGGTTCCAAACTTGGAGAAGTATGCCATTAATTGAGAATAGGATAAGAAACCAAGGGGCAGGATAGGGAAGAAATTAACATCTCATATTTTTTAGAATTATTGGAGTGGGGGGGGAAGCTGGGAATATGGCCTAATGGTAAAGTGCTCGCCTCATATACATGAAGCCCTGGGTTCGATTCCTCAGCACCACATATATAGAAAAGGCTGGAAGTGGCGCTGTGGCTCAAGTGGTAGAGTGCTATAACCTTGAGCAAAAAGAAGCCAAGGGCAGTGCTCAGGCCCTAAGTTCAAGCCCCAGCACTGGCAAAAAACCCCCAGAATTATTGGAGTGGGGTAACTGTATATAAATGTCTTGCAAGTGGTTAGAAGACTAGTCCAAAACCCAAATTGAATGTGTAGATTTTTTAACATATAGAGATGATTCTTTAATTTAGGAGAAATGGATATAACCAAGACAAAGATGTAAAAAGAGAAAATACAAAACAGAATTTAGAGAAAAAAAAAAAACACCCTGGATACTGTATATACATGTATTAGAACTAGGGAAGGGAAAGGAAATACCAAAATCGAGAGACAAAGGATAAAAAGACAAATGATACCCAAAGCAATACTTACAAAACCATTTGGTGTATACAATTGGACAACTCATGGGGTGGAAGGGGGAGGGGGAGGCAGGGGAAAAATGAGGGAGGAGGTCAAGTTGGATAAGAAATGTACTCACTGCCTTACATATGAAACTGTAACCCCTCTGTACTTCACTTTGACAATTTAAAAAAAAGTAGAGAAAATGTCCCATTTTTAAGGGAAGAGAAAACGAAAGTAAGAGGATGGAATCACTAAGATTACTTAAGAAATTAGAAATGATTTAAAATGCACACACACACACACACACACACACACACACACACACACACACACCAGCTATCTGCCATAAATATTTGTCAGAGCTTGTTGGCATGTTGATTTTAGTAATCCTAATTCCTAAATAGATACTTTCAACAAATCTTGAATATCTAAATCTGTTTATCATTACATTATTTTTCTGCAATTAACTCTTGGTTTCTATAGCTTCTTTCTGATTTGTAATGTGACCCTCAAAGTAGACCCTTAAACCTCTGAACTTATAACTCATGAATTCCATGAATCCAGTGTTTGAGATGGAGATAGTGTAATCTGAACAACTAGGCCTGAGGGTGATCAGGTATCATCTAAGGACAGGCATAGACTGAAGCAGAGAACTGGGAAAGTGGCTTTCCTCTGGGTCTGTGTTTAGACAGAATGATTAGCGGCAAGTCATGTCACCAGATACGCAAATGCTTCCGCACATCTGCAGTTCAGAAAACGTGTGTCTAACTTCCCCTAAGGATGCATAGCTTTAACGAAAGGTAGGCAGGAAGTTGGAGAATGAAGGCTACAAATCACACTGTCCAAGAAACTTCCCTTTAAGACTGGGTAAGGAGCTGCTAAGACCAAGTATTTGCTTTCTGAAAATTCCTGTAATTGAGCAAGACATTGTATATGTTCAACAGTGACTTCATTTCACTTGGTTGTATGTATTTTCCATGAACATTCCAGATCTGAGCCCATTTATTTGTCAAAACTTGGTTTGCCATATGTGTATACATGTATATACACATATATATATGCTCACAAGCATATGTATGTATATATATGTGTGTATATATGTGTGTGTGTGTATATATATATACATATACATATGCTTGTGAGCTTGTGCCAATATTGGAGCTTGAACTCAAGGCCTTACGCTACCCCCTAAGCTTTATCACTCGGGGCTGGCACTCTGCCACTTGAGCCATACCTCCACTTCCAGCTTTTGAATGGTTAATTGGAATTAAGAATCTTGGGCTGGGAATGTGGCCTAGTGGCAAGAGTGCTTGCCTCGTATACATGAAGCCCTCAGTTCAATTCCTCAGCACCACACGTATAGAAAATGGCCAGAAGGGGCGCTGTGGCTCAAGAGGCAGAGTGCTAGCCTTGAGCAAAGAGAAGCCAGGGACAGTGCTCAGGCCCTGAGTCCAAGGCCCAGGACTGACAAAAAAAAAAAAAAAAAAGAAGAAGAAGAATCTTGTGGACTTTCCTGCCCTGGCTGGCTGTAAACCCTGATCCTCAAATCTCAGCCTCCTGCATAGCTAGGATCATAGGCGTGAGCCACTGGTGCCTGGCAGAGCCTTCTTTTCATCTTTTGGGAAAAAGTCCTATCTTTCCAAAATTAAAGGAAATTCCTACAAATGCAAACACTTGTCACAAAGAATATTGCTTTCTGACCTAACTATATCTAAAATTTTGACTCTAGTATGAATTTTTAGATATTAATAGAGGACATCTCTGGACTCATCTCCAGGACTCCAGCCTTGTAGTAACCCTTTGGTTCGTACTTTTCATGAGAATTTCCAGAGAATTAGGTTCTGTTGACTCTTACAACATTAGCAGTGCCATCCTGTATTCCAGAAGAAAAGAACTTACCCGTTTGCCAAGTGGTGGACAGCAGGAGCAGTAGTCTAGAAGCTGTCATAATGAGGGCTTTCATGTTGGAGTCCCAAAACCCACTTCTGCAAGGCGTAAAGTCACAGAAGCAAGTAGATACTTGTTCTCTTGGCTGAAGCAAGTTGTCTTGGCTGTACTTTGTGGGCAGGAACCTGCCCTAGTTCCTCTGTAGGGAAATTACGTGATACAGAAGTTTCGGTATGCATAATTCAGGCCAAGCCTCAGAGCAAATTGCATTATCTCTGGAGAAAGTCGCCTAACTTCCCCACCCCCAACAGGCCTTAGGTGCTGAAGAGATGCTGTAGCTTTCTCTGGTATAACCAGAACTTGCCAGGAACTCTAGTGGCTCATACCTGTAATCTTAACTACTCAGGAGGACCGCCATTCAAAGCCAGCCTGGACAGTAAAGTCCCCAAGACTCTTATCTCCCATTAACTATAACAAAAATCCAGAAGTGGAGGTGTGGCTCAAGTGGTAAAGAGCCAGCCTTGAGCAAAAAAGCCAAGTAAGAATTCGAGACCCTTAGTTTAAGCCCCAGTACCAGCACACACAACACACACAGAGCTACATACAGATTTTGTGCAGCAGTTAGCTATGCTCATATCTCATTTTGCCTATTTCAAAAACACAGTGCCAGAGTGTAATTTTTACTTAATATTTGAGTAGTCAGAACTTAGTCTTTCCTTTATTCTCCTATTTCAGATTTTAATTCTTAAACTCACTAAGTTTAAATTTATCCTGGAAAGCAAATACTTTCTGAAGTTAAAAATGTTTAGGTGCTCGATGGCTTTGAAAATGTCTACCACTTCACATCTATCTGCCTAGCTGAACTTGACTTCCTACTAGCAGTTACTGTTAGGAGAGGAGCTGTTTGCCACAGCCCGCTGTGTTCTGAGGAACTTAGTAACAGCAAACAACACTCTATGATTATGCCAAAATCGTTATACAACACTCAAGTGCAGCGAATGCCCTCTATTCCATCAACTCTGTGAGAAAGTCTCCAATAAGATTGTTTTAAGTAGTTGTACAGAGAGATTGCAATTCAACTATTTTGAGCACAGTGCATTTTTGAGTGCAATATCATCCTTTCCATTCTTCTCCCCACCCCGCCCAACAATTGTGGTAGGAGATACATAACAAAATTTACCACCTTAGCAATTTTAAGGGTACAATTCAGTCATATTAAGATCATTCCCAGCTCTAAGAGAATATAATTAGCCTTAATGAATAGAGTATCATTTTGTACACAGCAAAAAGGAAAACACTGCATTATAACAAACTTGCCTGTAATTAACATAATATATGGCTAAACTCCAAGGCTGGCAACCCAATAGCCTGCTGCAAATAAATTACATCAAGAATCAGAAAAAAATAAGATTCCACATGAGACTTAACAGACTGAGGGCTAAAGAAGGAAGAAATAGGTTCTTTTAAGCAGTTCATATCTCAATTTTGGATTGAACACCCAACACTGACACCTACACATAGCTGAATACAGTAGTCCTGTGTGTTGTTTTTTTTTTCATGGAATGACATATCTTTCCTGATAATATTTAATTTCTACTGAAACATTTACTTGCAGCTTTGGGCAGCATTTATAAAATGCTTGTAGTTACTACCTAGCAGTCCCAGTTAATATCAGTGAGCAGTGTATTTATAGTAGAATCATCAGAACCAACTCAAAGGTAAGTTAGTAAAGATAATTTCATGTATTGTCACTGCACCTACCTCTGTCTTTCTGAAGCTCAGCCATGTTTCCTCCTGGACTTCAAAACCATGGTTAATCTCTTTTTGCCGTGTATTCACACCTGACGCTGCCTTCATCATGTTATATGATAGTTATTTTTTGACACATCTGTCTATCTCTTCCACAAGACTACGAGCTCCTTGGGAGCAATCAATATTTTTTTGTCAGTCATGGTGCTTGAACTTGGGGCCTGGGCACTGTCCCTGAGCTCTTTTGCTCAAGACTAGTGCTCTACCACTTTGAGCCACAGCACCACTTCCGATTTTCAGGCAGCTAATTAGAGATAAGAGTCTCACAACCTGGCTGGCTTTGAACCTCAGTCATCAGACCTCAGCTTCCTTGATTAGCAAGGATTACAGGTGTGAGCCACCAGCGCCCAGCTATATTTTTATTTATGTCTCTGTGACTAATAAATGCTGAGCATCACTCTTTCCCATGGCACCCTGGGGCACCCAGACATATCATTTGGCCACCACAGTAATTGAATGCTTATTTAGCCAGGGAAAAAAAGCTCTTTGGAGGAGGTGGTATGTAATTGAATCCTAAATGAGAAAAGGCAGCCATGTGGCTAAGGCAGAGTCCTAGAATCTAAAGAGAGCGCGTGTGAAGTTCAAGAACAGAGACAGAAAGGGGTACAGCCCTACAGTTCATGGGAAGGACGTTTGTGTTTTCTTCTAGTGGGGTTTTGTTGGAGGAGGGGCATATTGAGGCAGCCATTTTGGAGAGACCACGTGGTTTTTTTCTAGAGGGCCACAGAGATGCTGGACGGCCTTGGAAGCAACAAAAACCCACAAGACCAGTGTAGTTGTCCATGTGAGAGATGACAGAGCAAACTTCTGGTTTGCTAGGACAAGAGAGAAAGGGGTCCGATTCAGGATCTACTCACTAGTAGATCGTTCTATGCAGGGCGCTGCTTATTGGTTTGCTGGTTAAGAATTTGGAAACTATAATTAAATGGCTCCTGAAGAGAAGTTATTGATTTCATTCTGTCATTCGCTGTTCTCTCTCTTTGATTCTATGCCATTGTTCCCAGGACCCTGATAGTATTTCTAAAGTTCTGTGGCTGGATGAGATACAGCAAGCCATCGATGAAGCCAACACACACACGAGCAGAGCAAAGCAATGTAAGTCCTTGCCTCCTTTTGTTGTCAGTGTGCCTTGCTTAGATTTGGATGTACAGCTGAAGTCATGTTTTTAATTTCTAGAAGGATTTGGACTCATACCTCATTTTAGTTTCGGGATGCATACTTAGTCCAGACATTTGATTAGCTGGCTCCCTTCCTTGCACTGATTGGTTGCTATCTCCAACAAAATGTGGAACCATGTTGCTGAATAGAAACCAGTGTGGGGCGGGAGGGGGGGGGGATTTCTCTAAGTTCTCAATTTTATGAATGGATCAAATCCACCAGAAACTAGCCTGTTAAATATACGATAAAAATCCATTGCTAGGATTTGTCAGACAAACAGACTCATGGGGAGGTTGGGCGGTAAGAGGGAGAGCAGGACAATATGCAGGTGTGGGTTGATGTACAAAAGCAAACTGAGCGGCATCTGGAATGGCCTCGGACCTGTGGAGTTGTCTAGCTGATCATGGCATTCCTAGAATTAAAATCAACCAGTGGTTCCTAACTTCTTCATCCGTGCAAGTAGAAGAGTTTTCAAGAGATGTCTACCTTGAATAATAAAAAGAATCAAATTCCCTTATTGTCCAGAAAGGAGCCACATCACAAACACAGAACCTCTTAGATGAGGAAGAGCCCAAGTCCCCTTGGGCAAGGATACCACAATACTACCAAAAAAAGAAGTATGCCGTTAATCTTTCTCCTGGTCTTCCCGGAAGGGTTCTAGAGGTCTTGCAGCGTGACTGTGCTGTAGGAAAGGGACAGAAGCAGGCTTTTCAGAACCATTAGCCACTGGTCATGAGCCAGCGTGAATTGCTGCAGACCTGAAACCCCACTGTGGTTCCCCGGTCAGAGCAGGGGTTTTGGAAGCTGTGTGATCCATGGAGCTTTAATCCATGTTCTCTTACAGTGTACCATTTCCCAAACCCACCCTGTGACTACCCCAACCCCACAGGGCACGGCTAGACAGGACAGTCACTGAAAGAATTCTCACATTGGGGGGCTGGGGATATGGCCTAGTGGCTAGAGTGCCTGCCTTATATTCATGAGGCCCTGGGTTCAATTCCCCAGCACCACATATACAGAAAATGGCCAGAAGTGGCGCTGTGGCTCAAGTGGCAGAGTGCTAGCCTTGAGCAAAAAGAAGCCAGGGACAGTGCTCAGGCCCTGAGTCCAAGCCCCAGGACTGGCCAAAAAAAAAAAAGAATTCTCGCATTGGCACCCATGGTTTAAACAAAATTACCTTCTTTTCAACAAGGAATAGTAAGAAAATCTACCTGACACCCGAAATAGCTTCCAAATGTATATACTAATGGTCTCTATGTATGAATCTCTACATAAATTAAAATAAGACCCAATAAAAACCTGCCTGCTTATGGAATAGATTTTCCCTCAGCTTGGTCTCCACAACAGATGTGCTTTCAAACTTTGGAAACATCTGCAAGGAACATCTGGTATTTATGTCTTTAGCTTGGAAAAGTATCTGCATTTTTCTCCAATCTAAACTTTTACATCCTTAAGAACTTTAGTTTTGCCTTTCTAGTACTCTAATGTTTAAGGGGGGAAATAAGATAATTGAGATATGAACATAAGAGATTTAAATTGCTATCTAAAAATAATATACTTAGGTGGATACATAGGAGATTTAAATTAAAATATTAAACCAAAAGCAGCTGTCCTCTGATGAGATAACTGTCAAAAAATGATATTATAATGTGGATACTCAGCCTAAAATGGTAATGACTTCCTTCTCAGAAGATCACATTGATTAAAGAGTTCTTTTATTTCTTTTATTCATTGCTTTTCTTACATTTGGTCTGTCAATCTTAGAGCTTTTTTTCACATTGAGACTCTTGATTCAAGTAATAGAGTGCTAGCCTTGAACCAAAAAACCCAGGGACAGCGCCCAGGCCCTGAGTTCAAGCCCCAGGACTGGCATACAAAAAGAAAAAAAAAATAATGTTTCATAGCCAGTGCATTAAAGCTGCGCTACTCTTCTCACCGCATATGCCTGGCATAGACACCTTGAGCCCATTCATGCTTTCCGCAGACTTCGCTCTCCTACTGTGGTTATTTCTCTTCCCAGCTCCAAGCACAGCAGAAGCTACCGTTTTTCAAACAATAAAGAAGCATAAGCAGGCACGTGATATCACAGGAGATGACCCCTGGTATTGGAGGGGACACTGAAAAGCATAAGAGTTTGAGGCCAGTTAGTTCCAGAGCAAATGGCACTGACTGTTACACAGACAGTGTTTCATGCCAGTACAGGGACTTGAACTCCGGTCCTCACATTCACTCTTGGCTGTTACACTCAAGGCCTGGTGCTCCATCACTTGAGCCACAGCCCCACATCCTACAGTCCAATTAATGACACGAAGGACCTTCTGCCTCCTCTAAACAAAACACTAAGCACCTACTGTGTCACAGACTGTGAGTAAAATGAGGAGCCAAGAGTGTCTATCCTGTGACCGTTTTCTCCAAGGCATGGTTCAGATTTGCATGGAAAATGCTGTTGAGATGGGACTTGGCTCTGGAGATGCATCTCCTTGCACATCAGTGTGTGAGAAATGGCTCAGGATGTTAGAGTGTCAGGCAGGAATAAACTCAAATCACCAACTCAAAAGGAACTCAGCAAAGCTATATTTACTTCCAAAAACTGGGAAAGCAAGCCCCCAGAAGCAGGCAAGCTGCTCCCTTTGTAGCCCTAACACAGCAGGCTCCTCCCCTCTGCTCCCATTGGCTGAGCTCCGATGTGCAATCCATAAAAGGATGCGGCTTAATTAGCATGATGTAACTAAAATTTTAGGACCTTTCAACAAGATTTCTTAATTAAAGTGCAGCAGAATAAGGATTTAACTAGAATGTAATTAACAAGGGCCAATCCACCTGCCAAGGCAGGAACTTTTCAGAAAAACAATTCCCACAAGATTAACAGAAAGGAAGCAGACTAGTTCCATAGAAAAGAGGCTTTTCTCACAAGTACTAGATAAGAAAAGAACATTACTGTGTTCGAGATTTGTGCCCATATACTGTGAGCTTTTTTTCTTTTTTTGTTTTGGATTGGTTTTTTTAAGTGGTCCTACGCTTGAACTCAGGGTCTGGACACTATCCCTGAGTTCTTTTGCTCAGACTAGTCCTCTACCAGTTGAGCCAGTTGAGCCACAGCTCCATTTCTGGCTTTTTGGGGTCGTTAATTGGAGATAAGACTCTGAAAGACTTTTCTGCCCAGGCTGGCTTTGAACTTCCATCCTCAAATCTCAGCCTCCTGAGCAGCTCAGATTACAGACATGAGCTATGAGCACCCACCTTTGATTTATTTTTGTTTAGTTCTGCATGTCTAACTGACAAATTATGAAAACAACACTTGTTCTGTTGTTTATGCTGGAACATCCTTACCTAGAATAATAAAAGTAGATAATAAAGAATTTATTATGTTAATTTTCTTTAGGCAACAAAGGGTTTAATATGATTTTATTTAATAGGAAACAGAAAATTTGAAAGGCTTATTTAACACTAAACCAGTCCATAACTGTTTCTTTTCCCATTTGCACATATCTACCAACTGTATCTTTCTAGAACATTTGTTCCGGTTGCTAATGCAAACATTAGCAAGCGTACCAACAAAGTGCAAGCAAATATTAGATTTTCTGCAGTAGCATTTTGCTTATCCTATCATAGAAGTCTTCATAAAAGTAGTTCTCAAATACTGATTACTCAAGTAATGAATACTCTTGTTGGGCATCAACCCAATGGCACAGTTTACTACCATGGTACCACACAAGATGACCCAGAAGGTACTATGATTTCCAGTATGCCATGTTCTTGTCAAATCTGCTTCTTCCTACAACCCGAACTGGTAGAGGAGCTGGTGATTGGTTCAGGTATATATGGTACCTATTCTCTAAGTATAAAAGGTTTAATAGCAGAACATCTCAAAAAGATTAAATCAGGTACTTGTGTGTCTTTGGAATGAGTGGAAGAAAACAGCTAACAGAAATTTTTCTCCCATTACTCAGGGCTTACGCTGATCGTTGACGTCAATAAGTGTTTGGATGGAAATAAAACAAATGATATTTTGTCTGTATTGAAGTCCTCTGCTAGTAATGTTCAAGACGTGATTCCTGAATGTGGTGATAGGTACTACGATGCCCTCTTCAAGGCCAAACAGTCCAAATCTCAAACTGGTAAGCTTTTACACTACGCTGCATGTATCATTCAAAATATGATTGGTTTGGGTGAGATTTTCTTTGGTTATTTCCTCTGGGTTTCTTTGGGGGTGGAAGGGGGAGAAAGGGGAGGATGGAACGGGGGGGCCTCACACTTGCAACGTGGGTGTTCTACCCCTGAGCTCTGCCTCCAAACCTGTTTTTGCACTGGTTATTTTGTGGCCCGGTCTCACTTCCTACAAGACTCATGCCTGGACTGCTGTCCACCCTTTTCATAGGCTTCTTGTCTTCGATGGCCTGAAAGGTAAGTCACTGCATCCAACTTCTCCCAGTGCAGATGGAGTTCCACAGACCTTTCTGTCCAGGCTGACTTGAACTGTGATCCTAGCCAACCTCAGCTTGCCATATCAGCCTAGGGTGGCTGGTGTCTTTTGTTGTGCCAAGCTCTTGCTTGGGAAGGGGTCTTGAGAACGTCTTTGCCTATACTGGCCTCAAATCATGATCCTTTCCATCTCCTAAGTAGGATTGCAGGTGTGAGCCACGAGCACCGTACTTACATTTTCTTTCTAGGTAAGTCACAGTTCAAGTCATTTTCTTCATGCGAGCAGCCGTTGACTTAGTTTCGTCTAAACCAGAACTTTCTTTTTACTGCCTTCTTTCTTTATTCTTTGTTAGGTTTTGACACAAATGATTCCATCTTGACTAACAACTTTCACATGTACACCTACATTTACTGCGCACATTATATGTATATATTACAGAAGCAACATGAATAACAACACAAAATAATAAATGTGAGCACATCTTTTGTGTCCACATTTCTTCACAGTTGTTCATTTGCATGTGTCAATTTCACTTATCATAGGTGCCATTTATTGGAGATCTGAAAATACCTCTACTATCTCCCCATGTTGTTACATGGGTTTCCTAATTCCTAAGTCAGAAAATCCTTAAGCCATGTGCTTACTAGGGTACATTTGTTTACATTTTTGTTCCTATAAATAATACTTTAATCAGCATTCGTCTAGATTTTTTCCTTTTGGGGGGGAGTTAATATACATTCTTAATAGGAGAGGTTGTATTGTTGTATTTCTAGATGCACACACAATGTAATTCGAACAAATCCACCCCTTCCCCCATATTCTGATTCTTCCCTACGCTCTTCCTTACTTTTCCCGATTAACTTTCATAATCAGATTCATGCATTTAATGTGTTTCATCGTTTGGTCTCACCAGGCAGAGTGATGCCACCAGCTGACTAGCCAGAAACAAGACCTCTCCCTTTTTTGTCTCCCTCTGGAGGCAGTATGGATTTTACTTGGACACCGGCAGGGGGTTGCGGAACTCCCTGACCCGCTGGCTGTATCTTAATCTCAAGGCCGCAGACTGCTTACACATTGCTAGCATAACCAGAACCCCCCCAAGTGTCTCAGTCAGAAGGGTACCTGTTGTAGCTCCCTGAGATAGAAGGAACAGAAGGTTGTCTTGTCTGACGATGGCCCGCTGCAGTAGGGAAATCACAGTTCCACTGAATCTGCATGGGTTTTAAGGCATTGTCCCACTGCTCTTTCTGTCGGTCTGTCGTGGAGGCCTCTGGGCTTACCTGTGGTGGAGGGTTCAGCTTCTCCTTGCCACCAGAGGTTCTGCGGCTGGAGCTGTAAGCTGTTTCCTAATTTCCTCTGTTGTCTTTCTGGCTTTCCACACTTCCACTGTCCTGTTCCTCTCTTGTGGTTCTTGGTGTCTTTTTCACTTTCATGCATACAAGTATAACTTGTCTCTTGTGAGCTACTCAGTGTCTAATGGAAACAGCTTTTATGGGCCATTCTCGCCCACTCCCCCTGTCCTGTGGCTTTTTGCTTAGTGTTACTGAGACGAGAACACACCATTTTCTTTAATAGACTTCCAAACTGTTTTCCAACAAGTTTTCTATTCTTTCTGACAGCAAGGAAACATGTTTTACCACCAGCTCATCATTGTGAGCATCATCGGTAACGAGAATTCTCATTTAAATTCTTTGTAATGTTTTTGGTGGTTCTTAGTTCTCGGGTATGGAACAGAAATCATAACTGGGAATGAAAAAAGATTTCTCAATATAAGGTGTGTGCCGATAGGTTCATGAGGAAACATTGGTCTCCACCGATTTAAGCCATGACTACCAGACAGTTTTCTACCAGGCTTGGCAACCCAAATGAACTCCTTTCAGCAATTCTTTCTTTCTCATTTTGTGAGGTTGTATAGAGCCATAGGAGTCAGGGGGATCATACATTTTCTTTTTTCCCCTCTGTTAGTTGATCTTCCTGGTATACATTTGCCATTTTTAACTTTGGCAAAGATACATTCAAAGTTACACACTTCTGCATTGGCTTAATGCAGATCACTCCACCCACCTAAACATGGTTCATGGCCCTTGTAGGTCATAATGAGAAAAGTTGCAGAGAGAAAACGTTATGGGTGGAGAATAATGTTCATTGGCCTCCTCTGTCTACTGTGTTATTGCTGGCATATGTTTTTCTTGTTTGGTTTTCCATTTCTTTGGCCATATTCAACTCTCACCATTCTCATAAAAGATTGGAGATCCAGAGCTAGCATTACACATTTGTCTCTCCTTCCTCCCTCCTTTCCTCCCTCCCTTCTTCCCTTCCTTCCTTCCTTCCTTCCTTCCTTCCTTCCTTCCGTCCTTCCGTCCTTCCTTCCTTCCGTCCTTCCATCCTTCCTTCCTTCCATCCTTCTGTCCTTCCTTCCTTCCTTCCTTTTTGACTTAGTAGAGAGCTATTATTAAATACAGGAAATGTGTTCCATTTCCCTGGAACACATTTCAATCATTGGAAATGACTTCAACTTAAGACCACCTGAGAGCATCTGAATGCTTGGTGAAAAGCATAGTTGTTTGATTGCTTATCTCTATTGGAAGAAACTACACTATTATGTGTGGGTTTCATGTCCCTTTGTAGAATTTAACAAACTTGTTTTCTTTAGTTGCTAATGAAGAAGGCTCCTGGATCAAATTCAATCTGCAGGAGAAATATGACTACTATTACAATGTCGATTCTCAAGAGAGTTCCTGGGTCCCACCCACATCGGGCTTGCCTAAAGAATCATGGCTCACAGGAAAAGAAATTGAGGTATGTGAAATCTAACTGTATGAAGATACGTATGGCACTGAGGTGGGCAGAGGACTTGACTAACAAGCAACAAAGCCTGGAGTTCAAACCTCACTTCCAACAAAAGGCGATAAATATGGTTGTTGGCTTTTCTGTTTTTGTCTCAGGAGTATGAAAGACAGAACTTACTGATTTAAAGCCTGGACAGAGGGTAAATTTGTCATGAATGGTAATTGGATGTGAGTGTATTGTTACATTTACGATTTACGATTTTTTTTCCATATTGGCATAACCAAACAAAACAGAGCAGGAGGAAAAGCAAAAGGTATGACACTAATTTGTGATGGTAGATTATCCGAAGAAAGCATCTTTGAACTTCCTTTAGCAAAATTAAGTTCAGTTAGTGATCATGTCTTAGTTGTCAATATTCAAAATATTTCATTTCTCTTCCCTCTCTGTCACCCTACAATTTACCTGATCTTTTCCAACCAAATGCCATGTTTACCTTTTAAGCACAGGAAAGGGAGTCTCTGTCACCCACAGTCCTCTCTATCTTCAAGATAGTTTCAGGAGCAAATCCCTGGGTTAGGCAGAGAACAAGACAGATAAACTTTAAATGTTTGCTTCTTCTGAGATGAATATCTCACACGTTTTTATTGTTTGATGTCATATTGGAGACTTTGCATGTGTGAATATCCAAATGTATGAGAAGCAACACCGTTGAGTATATTTTATATAGGATTTCTGATTAACTGAAGTAGAAATTAGACATGTGCCATATACTATAAGCAATGAAAATGAACTATGATGTAGTAAGTCTGAGTTTTTATTTCACCTCTCAGGATCTCATTAATGAATCTTTGAACTATGTTTGAAAGTTTTAGTCTATAAGATTTCTCTTTTCAAAAGCAATTTATCTATTCCATCTTATTCTTCTTTTTACCAAAGATACACATACACACAGATGTATGTATAAAACAGGGAGGGAGGGAGGGAGGGAGAGAGGGAGGGAGGGAGGGAGGGAGGGAGGGAGGGAGGGAGGGAGGGAGGGAGGGAGGGAGGGAGGGAGGGAGGGAGGGAGGGAAAGAGACAAAGAGAGAAAGAACCAGTATCAGGATGCTTGACACATGAAGACAGGAAAAGAATGGGCTCTGTGTTAGAACCATTTGTTCAAAATGTTTTCTCACTATATATAATACTGGACTGTTCATTTTTCACATCTGCTTCTCACCATCTGTAGCCATGATATGATTTTTTTTTTTTTTGCCAGTCCTGGGCCTTGGACTCAGGGCCTGAGCACTGTCCCTGGCTTCTTTTTACTCAAGGCTAGCCCTCTGCCACTTGAGCCACAGCGCCACTTCTGGCTTTTTTCTATATATGTGGTGCTGGAGAATCGAACCCAGGGCTTTATGTATACAAGGCAAGCACTCTTGCCACTAGGCCAAATTCCCAGCCTCAATATGAATATTTCTTTCCTTAGAACACAGAGGTAAGGAAGTAGATGCTTCTTGGAAATTACTTGAAACCAAAGAGGATGTGGCTAGAAGCAAATGTGAGGTAGATATTACCAGAAAGGCCTTCATTCTCTAATTGGTCTTTGTTTTGTTTTTGGATAGTTGGTGAGCAGCAGGGAAGAAACAGCAGTAAGTTAAGTCAGAGGAATGAGAAATTGAAATCCGCCCTTTTAACATGTAATCTCTTTTTTAAATCAGTTCTAAGGCTTGAACTCTGGACCTGAGCATTCTCCCTTAGCTTTTTTGCTCAAGGCTGGTACCCTGTCACTTGAGCCACACCTCCGTTTCTGACTTCTCTCTCTTTTTTGTGTGGTTTATTGGAGAAACGTGTCACAGGCGCTTTTCCTTCAGGAGCATGAGCTGGCTTCAAGCCTCAGTCCTCAGCTCTCAGCCTCCTAAGTAGCTAAGATTACAGGCATGAGCCACCAGCACCTCCCTAAAAGGAATCTTTCTTAATTCGGATGCCCACCATTACCTAAAGCATGCATCACGTTGCCAATAAGATCTTCTCAAAGCACAAACAGGCAAATACCCATGTTAGAGGTTTGCCTTCTACTGCAGCGTCCTTTCAGTTTAATCCTCTGAGCATCTTCAAAGAGGCAACAGAGCAATTTAGCATCTTCCATTTTTCTAGAGGGGGAACTAAGACACAGAAGGAATCAGTAAAGAAGCTTGGATTCCTATTTGTGCAGAATTCAGCCATTAGTAGAAATCTATTCCCAGTGCTCCCTCTGCCTCTCAGTTGTCTCTCTGCTCGCCCACAATCGCCATTGTTTTTGACACAGACACCAGTGTCTTTGAGGTTTGTGTATGTGCCCAGCACTCTGGAATTCATAGGACGAGACATAGATTTAGTCTAACACAAATACATAGGCCCTATAACAAGTAATTATTGCTTCCCAGAAGGAAATAATCTTGAAGAAATGTTCAATAAGATTGATTAGAACTTAAAACCAAAAATTAGGCCGAAAAGACACTAGACTTGTTGATGGATCTAGGCATTATAATAGGTTAAAACAGAAAATACTGATAATTATTCCACTCCATCTGGAAAAAAGTAGAGTACATACATATAGATCTTACCGAATCATGAGTAATCAACAGCATCAGAGCGTCTCTAAAGAGGAGAGAAAAATTGTGCCCTGAGTGGCTGGGGATATGGCCTAGTGGCAAGAGTGCTTGCCTCGTATACATGAGGCCCTGGGTTCAATTCCCTAGCACACATATACAGAAAATGGCCAGAAGTGGCGCTGTGGCTCAAGTGGCAGAGCGCTAGCCTTGAGCAAAAAGAAGCCAGGGACAGTGCTCAGGCCCTGAGTCCAAGGCCCAGGACTGGCAAAAAAAAAAAAAAAATTGTGGCCTGAGTCTAAGAATGTCCAATGACAAAAATTCTGAATGACAAGAAGAGAGTGAAGAACATAGTTACTAATTTCAAATGTTTTAAGCCGTTACAGTTTTTAGGCAAAGAAGATTGGAGCAACGGATTATTAATGATAACATTTTGAAAAAATAAGATTATAAGCAGTACTAAAGGACTGTATATCATGACTGAAAAGACATAGCAAACTTTGAAGAAGCAGCATTGAAGAGTTAAAATGTTGTATCAAAAGTTGCTCCTACGACTAGGTGATAATGACTCGCACCAGTAACCCTAGCTACTCAGGAGGCTGAGATTTGAGAATCATGGTTCAAAGCCAGCCTGGGGAAGATAGCCTGTGTGACTCTTACCTCTACTAAACTACCAAAAAGCCAGAAGCGGAGCAGTGGCTCAAGTGGTAGAGCATTAGCCTGGAGCAAAATAAGGGTCAGAGATAGCGCACAGGCCCTGAATGCAAGCCCTAGGACCAGCACCAAATAAGAAAATCAAGAACAAAAACCTAAAAGTGGAAGTAGAGCTGTGGCTCAGTCAGTCATGCATTAGTCTTGAGCACAAAAGCTCACAGACAGCAACCAGGCCCTCAATTCAAGCCTCAGGTCAAGACTGGCACACACACACACACAGACAAAAACAATTGCGCCTATGTACCCAATATAAATTCGCATTATATTGAACATCTGTCTGCTGGGATTATTAAATGGTAGAGGGTTTCCTGCTACTTAAAAATATATATATATTTCTCCCAAACATTCTGAATCTGTTGATCTTATTCAGTGAATACAGAAACCCATCTTCTCTTGGAGCAACTTATGCATCTTTAAATGATCTCACTTTAACTGTTTAAATGAGTCAACTCTTGGTTCCAGTTACACTGGAAAAGAGCCTTGATCTATATCTGAGTCTCTGCTAGGAGTCTCTGCTTATATCTGAGAATAAACGTGGAAATAAACCCGTTCATAGCCCACACAGAAACTCCGATTCTTTTTATTATTATTATTTCTCTAGATTTCGCATGTGCCTTTGAGTGCCCTTGTCTTTCCTCTCCCTTTCTCTTTCTTTCTCTCTCAACCGTTCCATGTTTCTCTAGAGCATCCTTTTGAGCATTTCCGGCAGGTTCTCTGTTCTAGCCTGAGAAAGAGAGAAGGGGAGGGAGGATCCTGAGGACTTTGTGGCTACTCCATGCCACCCAAGGGAGAGGGGAGGCAGTGTTCTTCGAGTAGGCACGCTTGTGCCCCATCTGGGGACTTGAACTTGGGGCCTCGTGCTCTTGCTTAGCTTTTTAACTCAAGGCTGGCATGCTCTAACTTGAGCCACACCTTCTCTTCTGCCTTTGTGCTGGTTACGTAGAGATAAGAGTCTCATGGGCTTCTCTTCCCAGCTCTTCGCCTCCCTGAGTAGCTAGGATGACAGGCGTGAGCCACCCGCGCAGGTATGTGTGACCCTTTTCCAGTGCGTGGGGCTCAAGCAGACCTGATCCCGGCCAACACCACCCCACGCCTGTGTGCCTCCACCTCCCGTGACCGTTCAGTCGTGCCCCCTCGGCACCACGCGCCCAGGATTCCAGATCACGTCGCTAGAAGGAAGCTAAGCCAGTTCGTCCCTCCACTCTAGCTAAGTGCTTTAAGCCAAACCAGCAACAGAAAAACAAAACGAGCTAGCCGCCTCCTTTCGCCATTCTCGGTGTTGTAGGAGATGCCGTGCTCAGAAGCGGTTCTGTGTGATGTGTGACGTGTAACTGTAAGAACTGTCTCTTGCCAGGACATCATTGAGGAAGTCACCGCAGCCTACATCCGTCAGCATATGTGGTCTGCCCCCGAAGACCTGCTCCTCCGCTTCCAAGACACCACCTCAGGACCCAGCCTGAGGGAAGAGTTTGAAGCTAGGAAAGCCTTTTTGGGTGACCAAATAGAAAATGTGGTCAAAATACAGGTATGTGACTCATCTGCCACTCCTGGCAGAAAAAAAAAAAAATGTCCTGTCCCCTGCAGGTGTTTAATTTGAAAAGAGACAGTCCACTGGCAGCATTCTAACAAATCATTCTGACGGCACTTTTGTTGTTGTTGTTGTTGTTACCCAATCAGCAGTCGCTCATCCGCTTTAGAAAGCGTTTAAGATGGGAAATGTCTTGATGATGAAGGACTTTTCACCCGTGGCTTCCTGGATAGTATCTGACTTGGTTGTATCCACCTGCCAGCCACCTAGTTGGAGCCAAAGGGACAGCTCAGATCAGAGCTGAAGTCACGTTTCTCTTCCCTGCTGGAATATTGAGTGGCAACTCTCTTCTTCTGACCTAAAAGAATACAAAAACAGATGAACTGAAACAGATTTAGCATCTCTGGGAGTATTTTCATTCGTATCATCTCTCAATCTCATTTGGGAGGCAGGGTTTAGGGGGCTACCCTGGGGCTTGAACTCAGGTCCTATGCTAGCTTGCTAAGCAGGAACTGTACTACCCGAGCCACGCTTTTAGCCTTTTTCTTTTCTTTAGTGGTTTTTCAGATAGGGTCTCACAATTTTTGCTTGGGACCACTCTCAGATGTCGGTCCTACTACTTTCACAAAGTTGTGCGCCGCCATGACCATCTGGCCGCTGTTCCTCTGGAGAATGTCTCGGGTTTTGTTTAAGGAGGGAGGAAGAGGGGCTCAAAAGACTGTCTGACCTCACATCTTGTGGTTGAGAGTCGCGGAGCTTGCCACGTGTAGGTGGTTTTTCCTGGTGTTCCGAGAACCTCAACCAGCCACCACACCAACATCTGAAAGGCTGTTTGACCTTTTCTCTTCACTTAAACTGTGGCTGACTGTTGGGAGTTTGGTGGATTTTTTGCTTTGGCCAATAGCTATAAAATTTCCTAGACTGAAAGCTTTCCCGTTGCAAACCTTCTCTTTCACAATTGCTAATGAGTTCGTCTCCTTTCTCTGCCTCAATATAATGTGGATCCAGGCTGAAGATGATTTTATAAACTGTCTCCTTGCATCTTGCCTGTGATAAGAACTTGCTGTTCTGAAGTTGCTAGCAAGGCAGGAATGGTGTGTGTGTGTGTGTGTGTGTGTGTGTGTGTGTGTGTGTGTGCCACTTGAACTCGAGGTTTTGCCCCTCTCACATTGCTTTTTCCGCACAAGGCCAGCACTCTACCATGGAAGCCACAAAAGCATGCATCACTTCTAGCTTCGTGCTGGTTCACTGGAGACCAGAGTCTCGAGGACTTTTCCGCCCAGCCTAGTATTGACCCGTAACCCTCCAATCTCAGCCTCCTGAGTAGCGAGGATTCAGACATGACCCACCAGTACCCAGCTCAGAAATTACTGGATAAAAGAAAATTTTGCTACAAACTGACACTCAAAAAAAAAAAGAGTTCTTTTAGGTGAGCCAGAGAGTTTCCAGTTTATTTCTTCTTTAAATAAATAATAGGCAAAAAACACAGGATGGGAACAAAAGCCTCGACTAGCCCAGAATATATAGGATATAGGCTAATCAATGCTAAGGCTCTAATTTTGCGTGAAATTTAAGGTGGCAGCTAATGTGATACAATTAGAGCCAACCCCAACACTCTCCACCATTGGAGGTGCCCAGCAGTATTGTAGTGGGAAACTTACTGAAGAATTTCCCACTGCAGAATTTCCTGATACAAGAAGTCAGGGCTAAAAGCCTGAGACGGCCACGCAGAGCGTTTCCCTCCACCTCAGCAGAGGTGGGCTGGAAGAAGAGGCCATCAGACTCGGAACTCACCCCGCCAGGCCTTCGTTTCATTGCTCTGACAGTTGCCTAACAAGGAGAGGCGCGAGGTTGCAAGACAAGCCCATTTTGCAGATGTGGACCAGAAGTAAACCTCTAACCTTCTAGTCCCTAAGACTAAGTAAGAGACCAGGAACCAAGTGATAAATTCCACCCATCTTCTTTCTTACCACGGTGGCCAGTTCAGCCTGCAGTAGGGAAACGCCTTGCATTAGGGCACTTCCCCCATGCAGAGGGCTTTCTAATGAGCTGACCACACATCATCTTACCAAGTCCTTGGGAAGAAGTACGGGAGTAATTCCTCTAGGCCCGAGCCAACTATACCCAGGCTCCCGACCCTGCCTGCCATCTCTCCCCTGCTGAGGAACTGTACAGTGTAAGAGAATGTGCATGCCCTCTAAGTGCTACTGGAATAAGCCAGTAGCCCCGGCCAACAGGAGGGGAAGGCAAGAAGAATCTTGTGTTTGTCTTTGCCTTGTTTTGTCTTTTTGAAGAGCTGCAAATTGAACTCAAGGGCTGGCCGATACTAGGCAAGTTATATGGCACTGCTCTGAACTATATACTCTCGGCCAAATTAGTGTTTTTGTTGTTGGGGGCGGGGAGGGTTACCATGACTTGAACTCAGCGCATTGTGTTCTTATACAGCTTGCTTGCTCATACTTGGTGCTCTGCCAGTTGAACCACAACACCAGTCTGTCATTTTGCTGGTTAACTGAGGATAGTGTCTTATGTACTTTTTTACCCAGGTTGGCTTTGAACCTTGATCTTCCGATCTCAGCCTTCGAGTAGCTAGGATTATAGACATATGCCACCAGCACCCACCTACCATACTGTTTTGAGCAATAGAAGGCTCTGGTAAATTTGTATAACATTAGGGTGGGGGTGTGACTCAATGGTACAGCATTTGTCTAGCATTTCAGACTGAGCTCAATCCTCAGGACTGGAAAGACTGCCAAAGTTTGAGAATGAATGAGCCCAGGGTGGAGGAGAATGTGTCTTCATAAATGGGAAAAAATTTTACATCATAAAGAGAAAAGAGCATGTAACATAAATAATGACATAAAATATAAATGAATATGTAAAGATACTTTTCCAGAAGACAGAAAGAATTTATATTGAAACTGCTTTATGCTGTCAAAGAATGACACAGACGTAATGAAACAACGATGATAGAATAAAATGAGGACAACCGACAGCTGTGGAAATTAAGAGAAATGGTGGCATCTAGTATGTAAACAAATCTATTGCTATGGAATGTGAAATAGATACTGAACATAATTGAGATCGACATTGAAGAGAATTAAAACAGGAATGAAGATATTGGGGAAAAAAAGTGCATTTTCCAGTTCAGATACTAGTATCTCTATTAATCTAGCCCAACGTATATATAGTACTATAATTTTATTCTGGATACAGTGGCTGATGCATGTGATCCGAACTGTTTGGGAGGCAGAGCTCAGGAGGATCATAGTTGGAGGCCAGCCCAGGCAAAAAGTTTGCAAGATCTCAGCACAACCAGTAAGTCAGGCATGGTGGAATGCACCTGTCATTCTAGCTATTCAGGAGGCCATAGGTAGAAAAATCTCAGTCTGAGGCAAGACCTGAGCAAAAATTCAAGACCCCACTCGAAAGATAACTAAACATAAAAGGAATAGCGATACGACTCAAATGGGAGACCATCTTCTTAGCAAGCACAGACCATCATCTCAAACTCCAGGACTGCAAGAAGAAAAGAAAACGGAGGAAAATCAGTGAAACAACAGACGTGAAAAACTTAGTTGGATAGTCTTAACAGCAGAATGGAAGGGAAAAGGGAATTTATGTAAATAGGAGGGAAGAGCAATAGAAATCCACACATGTGAACAACCATGACCACAAACTGAAAAACATAATAGAGACTCCCAGATCGGTGGGCTGTGTCAGTCATATCATTAGCAGCACCAAAAAAGTACTTGAAGATGTAAACAGTGAAAAGTTCTGCAGTGTGGCAAAAGATGCAGACCCACAGGTGTAAGAAGCTGAGCTGAGCAAATCCCAGACAAAGGACCCAAAGGAGTCACTCAGACCTATCACAGTCAGACCTCTGGAAACAAAAGGCAAAAACCACTGACAGTCGTGGGCAGAAAGGACAGCTAACCATCATGCGAGAGGAAGACACTTGGATGGTGGTAGTTTTTTAAGCCAGTGGAAAGAAACATAACAGTTTTTAAATGTTAAAGGAAATAACAGTCAACAAGAGTTCTATTTTTTTTTCCAGTCCCGGGGCTTGAACTCAGGGCCTGAGCACTGAGGGCTAGCACTCTGCCACTTGAGCCACAGCGCCACTTCTGGCCGTTTTCTGTATATGTGGTGCTGGGGAATCGAACCTAGGGCTTCATGTATACGAGGCAAGCACTCTTGCCACTAGGCCATATCCCCAGCCCTACCAAGTTGTACTTTCTAAAAGAAGAGCTAAAATGAAAACTTCTAAAAAATGAAAGGAGAACAATCAAATTCATTTTGGGGACACTGAGGAGAAAGGGAAAACACTAAAATAGTAAAAAACAGGAGTCAACTCTATGTTGTCCTCGTGAGCTTTTTGCTCTTATCTCCAATTAACCACCAGAGCACCAGACAACTGGAAGTGGCTCAAAGTGATAGAGAAAAAAAGCTCAGGGACAGTGTCCAGGCCCTAAGCTAAAAAAAAAAAAAAAAAAGTTAGGGATGGAAAGTGTAGTATAGTTCCACATGCACAAAGAAGAAATACATTTAACGCCAATTGTCATAGAAGTGGGAAGAAGACAAAGGTATTATGGAGAGGGTAAGGTCTCTTTCTTATCTTTTCTGGAGATGAATATTGA